>NC_140580.1:550381610-551605360 GCF_964204655.1 Triturus cristatus
GATACATGATTTTGAAGCAGTTAATTCCAGACTTAACTCAAGAGGTGGCCATGTTGGGAAATTGAGGAGGTGGAGGGTGGTGAGGGGAGGAGGAAGGTGCAGCTAGGGTAGCGGTAGTGAGGAGAAGAATAAGAAGAAGAGGGCACATATTCCTGTAATCCAACACAGTTATCCGAATAATGTGCGGTCAGGAGGCGTCAAGGTTAGCAGGGCAAAAGACTCTGGCCCAACCAAACATTAGCTGCGGCAGATGGGCCCTTTGTAATGTAATCAGCAGACAAGGGTCATAGTATGTAATAAAACACATGTCGGCATTGGGACCTCCCCACTTTGTCCACCAACGTTATGAGTGCTTTCTTTGGCGGCATAGGGACTGGAGCATGGCGTCAATTCGGGGCCTCTCTGTGGAGAGGTGAGGGAGCGTAGTGGTAGCACATTGGGAAGGCGTAGAGAACTTGCTGTATAGTGCCAATGACTGGGGCTCCTGATTCACGGCTGTCGTAGCGACCTGAGAATCATCCCTGCTCTGTAGACTGACTGGCACTGAACAGCGCACAGGGCAATGGGTGGCGCACCAAGTTGGGGCAGGCGAGGAGACGTAGGGGGCCTGCTCTGCGACCTAGGCTCAATGCTGCATGCCTAAGCCTGAAAGCACCCGACCAACGCCATTTTAGAGTCAGGCAGTCGGATCCCAGGGTGTCTGCAACCGTTGTGGGCAAATCAAGGGGACCCCTCCTAAGAACAGAGGTAATGAGGTGGCTGAGGCACCCCCTGGGGTCTGCCTCATTGAAAGATGGCCCCCCTCTGCTCACCTTGGGGACCACACGGGGCCTCGACCTGAAATCGCCTAACCAATGCCATTTTGAAGTCAGACAATCCGGTCCCAGGGCTTCTGCAATCGAAGTGGGCAAGACAGTGGGACCACTCACGACACCGGGGGTATTGCGTTGGCTGAAGCACCCCCCGTTGACAGCCTCATTAAGATATGGGCCTCCTCTGCTCACCTTGGGGGCCACATGCGGAGGAAGCCGTAGAGAGAGCCAAAGAGATCGTAGACAGCCCAGTGTAGGTCGGGGACTCCGGGCAAGTATGGGTGACGCAGGGGCATCCAGGGCCACCCAAAGAGACCCAGGTCCTCTAGGGGCGGATGGGCACTGGATCAGAGGAGCCAACAAAGGGGAGCCGGGCTCCAGGCAGGTCAAACATGCAGCAAAGCCGACGACTGCAATGGCGTCTGGTCCGCAGCCCCCCCCCGCTGGAACTAGGCGGGCGACGATCATCGGAGGCAGAGGGAAGGACTCACCGTCCAAGTGTGTGCCGCCGGACACCAGGCAGGTCACAAGGTCACAGCTCACCGGCAGCAGGCAGAGATCCGACCCCAACGGAGATGGGCAGCAGGAGCACTCCAGCAAAATGGCGCCGGCATCCAGGGCCAGCAGCTGGGACCACAAGTGAGCTCCGAGATCCTCTGGCGATCCGCATGCACGGGATCGGAGGAGCCGACCTTGGGTGTCAGAAACCAAGGACTCGTCTCCAGCCCCGTGGATGTCTGCCTTCCGTAGCAAACCGGCACCGGAGCAGAAGACCAGCCGAGCAGCGCCGAGTCCACACAGCGTGGTCACAGTCCAGTCACAGCCGAAGATCCAGTGGGTGAGTCTGAGTTCTGGATGATGCTTCAAGGAAATGCTCCGGAGCAGGTAAGTAGCCGGGTACAAGGGCAGGAGGGTAGATGGCCAATGGTGCGGTTTAGACGGGGATAACTACCTTTGCGGTAATCCCCAAACCAGAGGCTCCTAGGAGGCTCCTACACGGCGGCGGCCATCTTAGGCAAGCCGTTCAGCTCTGCCATAGGGCTTTATTTGCTGCTTTTTAAGAACCCTAAGGGCGCTCTGCTCAATTTGTTTTAAACTTGGAAATTGCTTATATATTTTGTCAAATATACCAGTAGAGGAGAAGTGTTTTCCTACTTTATTTGCTTGCCCCTAGATGAGGAGTTCAGTGTGCAGTCTTTTGAATTCCCTCCAGTTTTTTAATAGCCTTTGGGCCATGTAGGCAGGGGCCATTAGATTTATGAGACAGGGCAGGACCAAATTATGGATCAGGGTTGACAACAACATTACAAAAAAAACGTATTAATTCGCTGAAAAAAACAAAGGTTTCCGTGACATTATAGTTAGGAAATAGAATTTAAAAAAAACTTAGAAATTCGCTGAAGAAACCAAAAGTTTCACGGACGTTATAGTTTGGCTCAGTTTTCATTCAAGTTCAAAACCAGTGAAGTTCAATTTACTCTAGCACAATGTACTGCTTATGACCTTACTTGTTACATCATCCATGACAGAGTCAGTTGCATCACTGATGACATCACTGGTGACATATCAAATGACATCACTGATGACATCATCCACATAAGTACTCACACACCCAATCACACCCCATACAACCTCTTACACTCCCACTCACATGCCCACTTAACCACTCACATACCTGTTCACAGACCCATTCAAGTACTCACAGAACCACTCACTCATCCATAGAGGCGCTCACACACCCACTCATATAACCAGTCGCACATACCACCACTCATTAGGCACATACTCACTCATAAAGCTCCTCACACACCAACTTATTCACCCACACCGCCATTCACCCATACAGCAGTAGCAGCTCCTCGTGGGAGTGCTGCGGGGTGGCGGGGCAGGGTGGGGGATAGTAAACTCTTACATAAGGCTGAACGGAGTTCAGTTAATAAATAAAACTAATTTCATTGCAGCGCGCGCAATGAAATTTGTTTTATTTATTTATCAACTGAACTCCGTTCGGCTTTAAGCCGGAGTTTACTACCCCCGACCCTGCCCCTCCCCCCGCCACCCCTCAGCACTCCCACGAGGAGCCGCTACTGCCATACAGTCTCTCCTCACCACATCCACTCTCACCCGTACATACCCATTCACACATCCATACAAGCACTCTCACATCTGCTCACTCCCATACAGCCATTCACACAGAAACTTACTCTCCAATGTAGGCACTCACACACCAACTCACCTAACCAAACACCCACTCACTCACCCATACAGCCACTTACATACCCATTCACCCACCCATACAGCCTTTCAGACACCCTTTCATTCACTCATACAGCTTTTCAGACACCGACTCACCCACTCATACAGTCACCCACTCACCCACTCATAGAGCCACTCACACACCCACTCACTCACCAGTACAGCCTCTTACTCACCCACTTATACAGCCACTCATACAGCCACTCGCACATGGATACGCACAGTCACTCAAATAAAATTAGAAGTAGTATCACTCATTAGTAGTGCACCTAGTAAACTAATCTAACTTTTGTAGTAGGTTAGTATATATCTTTAACACCCAAACTCTTAGAAAACTCCTACACTCACTGGATGATGTCATCAGTGATGTCATTTGAGATGTCATCAGTGAGGTTATCAGTGATGTCACTGGCCATGTCATGATTGATGTAATATGTGAGGTCATAAGTAGTGCATTACTGGGGCGTAAGTTATAGTTAGCTAAGCTTACTGTAACTGCTGAATTTCACTTGTTTTGTACGAGAGAAATCTGAGCCTAACTATAACGTCCCTGTAACCTTTGTTTTCTTCAGTGAATTTCATTTCTAAGGTTTTTTTAATGTAGTTTTATATATATATATATATATAATACAACACAACTTTCCAATAGGAAGTACGCACGGACACCAAGGAGATTTGCAGTTTAGGTGGGTTTATTTACTGCAAACACAACGCGTTTCAGCTTTCGCCTTGTTCACGCTTACCGCAAAGCTTTTTGATAAAGCTACATATACAGCACTGCTATTAACACAAACAACAGACTAATCTTCTCACCGATGGTGAAAATAAGGAAAATGTAGCGGCCATCTTAACAATGTACTTTGTAAATACAATGACTTCTAATGCTAAGCATAATGTCGCCCAGCCTTCAAATTGAATTAGAAAGCATAATAACGCTTACTATTGTGACAATATATACAATCTTTCACGAACAGGATATTGGTCAAGAAATTCGTCACAGTATAAATAATGCCCCAGTGGGCATGAAAAATCCATCACCAATCCAATAATCAAAGTATATACAATGTTTCACGAACAGAACATAAGTCATGAAATTCGTCACAATATAAATAACGCCCCAGTGGGCAAAAAGGCAGACGGTATTCAAGAAATAAAGCATATAATACACAAAGAGCCAAATTCTTGAGTTCATCAGTGGCCGGTTCAATACAATCGATACCAATCCCTGGAAAAATACAATAAAATGTGTTTTAGTATAGCAGATCAAATTAACAGCAACAGACTCATACACAGTATATCAAAATCGAATTAATTCTGCAAGTGCACGGACAGTTCCTCACTAGAATTCAACCCTTTGGGGAACATAGTCTCAAAGTCCACAATATATCTCGACTCCATTTGTCTAAGGTGGAGTAGTTTGTTACCTCCACGCACATTTTCATTAACAGCATCAATAACTACCATCTTTAGCAGCCTTTCATTTTGCGAATGTTGCTCAAAGAAGTGCCGAGCAACTGGGTATTGCCTATTGTTATGGCGTATATCTCTAATATGCTCAAGCACTCTTTTTTTGGCACGATGAATTGTGCTGCCAATGTATGCCTTGTTACATGGGCAGATCAGAGCATAGACGCAGTACATTGTGTTGCACGTCAGAGCTTTTTTAATACTGAACTCCTTACCCATGCTCGAAAAATGTAACACAGTACAATCAAAGCAGTTTTTACATGCTTTGCAATTTTTGCAACACCGGAAACCAGGGCGGCCACCAGCTCTCGATTTAATAGAGTCAGTTACCACATTGGGACTTAACTCATCTCTTAATGATTTGCTTTTCTTAAAAGTAATCTGTGGATGAGTATTCAGATGTTTTTGTAAATTACTATCGGTTAACAAGACATGCCAATATTTATCTAAAATATGGCGTACATCATGTGCTTGTCCTGAGAACATAGTAATGAACCGTAAACCATATATATATATATATATATCACAAAAAGAGAGTTGTCCCATCAAAGAAGTCTCTCACAGGTAGGTTAAACTATGTGTTTATTTTGGTGCTTTCCCAGTCCTCTCTCTATGCTGATTTCAATGAGCCAATGAGAGCCCTCTAACCAGCACCTAAGATCTCCCGCAAAATTTTATTTGAACTTTCTAAGCAACAATACTGGCACAGAAGAAGGCATCCGCCGAAACACGTCTGCCAGTTGCTGCAATCAGAGGACTCCCTTCCACTGTGCTTGCTGGTGGTAAATAAAGCCTCGCCTTGAGTAAACTCGCATTGTGTCATACCCTTTCTGTGACTCAGGGAACGGGATTGGTGGCTCATGTTTAACAGAGTTTGGCTCTGTATTCTGGCACACCTCTCGTTCAGGTGCACCGCGGACTTGCCGGAAAATGGTGGTGAAAGTGCACGGACTGCATAACGTGGTGCCCCCCGACCGTGAGCAAATGCGGTATTGGGGTGAGAGAAGCAGATTGCTGCTGTTCGAGTTTGCCGTCGGTGAGGCAAACAACCAGTGACCCTGCGTGTGCGAAGGAAGGATAGCACAACGGCTGGCATTCTGCCAGTGCATCATTGGATGCACGAGCCAGTCACTGGACAAGGCTTGCGAGTTGGGCTATCGTGACTTTTATCGGCAGGATCTTTTGTAAATTTTTAACATCGGAAAACATGAAGAGAGAGGAAAGTACTTACTTATGGAACTTTCCCAGTCCTCTCTCTGTTCTGATTTCAACGAGCCAATGAGAGCCCTCAAACCAGCACGTAAGAACTCCAGCAACATTTTATTTGAACTTTCTAAGCAACAATACTGGCACAGAAGAAGGCATCGGCCGAAACGCGTCTGCCAGTTGCTGTAATCAGAGCACTCCCTTCCAATGTGCTTGCTGGTGGTAAATAAAGCCTCGCCTTGAGCAAACTCGCGTTGTGTCAGACCCGTTCTGTGACCCAGGGAACGAGATTGGTGGCATATATATATATATATATATATATATATATATATATATATATATATATATACATATATAGAGAGAGAGATAGATAGATATATATAGAGAGAGAGATAGATATATATCTATATAGATATATATATCATATTCACTGAAAAAACCATAGGTTTCACACATGTTATAGTTAGCTGGACATTTCACTCGTAAAAAACCATTGAAATTCCCCCGTTATAGTTAGTGAAGCTAACTATAACTCGCGAGACCGCAATCCACTGCTCCATTTATACACTTATTTACCCATTTATTCTTCCATTAACCTTTAGATATACATATATAAAAAATATTTATTTTTCAGAAAGACACATATTCACTGGATGATGTCATCAAAGATGTCATCAGTGATGTCATTTGAGATGTTATCAGTGATGTTATGAGTGATGTCACTGACCATGTCATGAGTGATGTAATATGTGACGTCATCACCAGTGGATTGCGGGCGCGCGAGTTATAGTTAGCTGAACTAACTATAACGGGGGAATTTCAATGGTTTTTTACGAGTGAAATGTCCAGCTAACTATAACATGTGTGAAACCAATGGTTTTTACAGTGAATTTGCAAGGTTTTTTAAATGCTAATTCCTAACTATAACGTGTGTGAAACCTATGGTTTTTTTAGTGAATTTGTAAGGTTTTTTAAATGCTAATTTATTTATGTATGTATTATATTTTTTATATATTTATTTTACAATAAACTACCTATGTATATAGTTATAGATTGACTGTATCCTGTAATATGGAATGGCTCAGCTCTTTTTTTTTAATTTGGATAAAGTTGAACAGCATAGTTAATATCTTCTATAAACTTATAAACAGTTTTGAAAAGAAAAAAAAAAAATTCACCCTTCGGGGTCCTTCACGGACCCCCTGACAAAGGCTAGGGGGTCTGGAACTCTCTACCCTGCCCCCTTTTCACGTTCTCCACCTTTCTTTTTCACTGTCACACAGAAAATGGCGTCTGACACTTCCTGATTTCGACCGTTTGGAATGTTGACTGACATCTAACCACCAATCAGAATTACGCTCGCGGACATTTGGTGCGCACACCGTGCACGCACGGTGCGCGCATATAGATATTTATGTACTTTTAACTGCAATTTTCTCAGGAACTACTGAACAGATTGACACCATATATGCAAAAGGCACATGCCTGACCTGAGGACTACCTCTTTGCCAAATTTCAAGTAATTCTGTTCAGCCGTTCGGGCTGTACCTTCGACTAAAGGTCCTATGGGAAAATGCATGGGGAAAACGCGTTTTGGGACCCCCCTTTTTTCTCAGCCCCCGCTTTTCGAATCACCCCGTGACTTTCAGGGTAGGAGATGAGCGGAGCGCCCCATTAGTTTTGAAAATTTCACGAAGATAAGTCAACTGGCGCCAAAGTTATTCAAAATAGAATTTTCAGATTTCCTATGGAAACTCGGTCCTAACTATAACTATCTACTGGCGACCGCCAGTAGATAATATATATATATAAATCACAAAAAGAGAGCTGTCCCCTCAAAGAAGTCTCTCGCAGGTAGGTTAAACTTTGCGTTTGTTTTGGTGAAAGCTACAGCATAAACCAGGTAAACCAGCTGCATACCTCTGAAATGCTGCATTGACAACTTGTGATAGATAATTGTAGAATTTGCATACTATGATTTTGTGTTTATGAATATATTGTGACATTATTTGTTACATATGCTCATGGAACAGTAAGCAATGGAATGTTTTGATATGATGAAACTTGGTTAATATCCTGATACAGAAAATAACCAAAATGGTGTTAATATAAAAAGAGAGATGGCTTTTAAAATAATATGATGATTTTTAGATTATGAATTGTGCTTGATGGTATCCAATTTGGAGACATTTTAATTTTAGTTTATTTGTGAGATTCTACTGCATTGTCATTGACTGAAAGGATAGACCTCTGTTGTGCGCTCTGCCATTGCCGACACGCCCTGCTCGCCTCACCTCGCCACGTCCGGACGCCAGAGAGGGAGCTGATGCGGCGGTGCGTAGGAACACAGGAGCCTAGTCGTGGAGCTTGGAAGCTGGAACGCTGTGGACAGCGAGCGACGGAGAAGTAGAGAAGTGGGGAAACAAGCGGCAAGGTGTTGAAAATTGAAACAGCGATGTGATTAAGCATTCACTGAAGACATGAATTCCCCTTAGGTGGACCAAGTTTCTCTCCTTATGTTGACTAATGTTTGGACTCCATTTTGCATTGTCGTGTCTCCACGTGCTCAGCACGAGAAGAGTCCTATCTTCGTGTCAGTTGCTCTTTAATCTGCCTAGTAACAGTCTATAAATAGCTCCTTTGTCCGTCTGGCGCATGCCCAGACTTGACCACATCTGTTATCAGTTAGTCCTTGCTTGACCATGTTTTCGCGGGCTTAAGGAGTGTGTTAACTCCGCCCACATATTGGTTCTGTATCGAAAATGACCATAAAAGCTAATGAATTTTGCTTCATGTTGTATCCACCCACTTATGAGCCCCTCTGTTGTGTATAAAAGGGGACCGTGTACGCAAGTTCTGTGTGCTACTCTATGCAATACTGAAGAGTGTTGTATAGGTTGTAGGACCACCCTTAAGGGTTAATAAACTCTGTCTTTGTACTTTGCAGTTTCCGTGCCAACTTCCTTCTAGTTTTTGTTACAGGAGAGCGAACCCTTGTACTCTGCAGGCCTAGCTGGGGCCTGTATTCATCAATTGGCGCCCGTCACGTGGGGCTCATCGGCGACTCGGATGCTCGAAGGACTGGTCGTGACGAAGCTGAGGAATTTTGCCGGGGATGTGATCACTGCCAGTGGCGTTTTAGTCCTGGCATCCCGAGGTTTTCTTCCTTCCCTTCCGAGCTGACCTTCTGGGTGGCGCCGGTCCTTGACTGAGACCTCTTCTGTCGGTTTTCCGTGACAGCCGTTTGGGCGAATTTTGGAACTTGGCAGTTGGAACCTGGACACTCTTGATTGGTAAGAACCGTTGTACGGTACTTGCTCCGAGTTTTGATGCCTGGGTTGGCTATTTGAGTTTGATTTGTGATGACCGGTCATATTTTGTATTGATTACTGTGAGAATATATGCGTTGCAACACATATAGGCAGGTAATGTGGAGATATTTCTCCGGAGTTGTTTAAATCTGAACGGCGCAAAGTTTAAGTGCCATTTTTTTGATAATACTGCATATTTTGCATTATTTTTGAGCATGCCTGCTTTTAGCGCACTCCGTAAGTGGTGCTGCTGCTTTGGAAACCGGTTAAATCTTGAGGAATCTGCTCCAGCCCCCCCAGAGGGGACTCCTAATAGGGATATGTATGTGAAGCACGGTCTTTCCTCTACAATGTACAGCACAGTATGGAGGAAATACACCAAAAAGGATCCTGAGTTGCGCTGGCCTTTGTATGGATCATTTGATATGCGTAAGATTGAGTATGTGGAACAGTGTATGTGTAAACGGCGTGCTCGGCAAGACATGTTTGAATGTGTACGGTTATGGGTGAAGGAAGTGCGTGAGCGAGAGAAACGTGAGAAAGCGCTGTTTGATAAAGAACGGAAAAATGATCATGTGCGAGCACAGGAAGCGAAGCGTCGGGAGGAAAGAGAACTGGCGGAGAGACAAGAGAAAGAGCGTAGGTTGCAAGTCTCGGGTCAATATGCTGTCCGCCAGCCACTTTATCCTGTCCTTACTAATCTTGAAGATGATTTTTATTTATTAGATCGTTCTCCGCCCCCTTATGTTGGCGCGTCCGCCCCGAGATCGCAGGAGTCTGGATTGGTTTTGGATAAGGTAGACACGCGGTCTATGTTATCAGTTGAGCGTATGGGTGAGCTTCGGAAAATTTCTCTTTGTGCACTTAAGGGCAAGTTATCCCTTGCTGAATTGTTGGACTCTTTGGAAAAGTGGCGGGATAGAGAGAAGTTGTATTTTCTTGAAACCTTTTCTGATGAAGTGATTACTGCCTTTCGGAAATATTCAGAAGTTTTTGAGCCTGATGATGTAGTATTAGATGCTAAAGCATTGCGTAACGGTGTTTTTTCTCCCTCTAAGGCATCTGATGCGGTCCGGCGACTGTTTGCATTGCGGGACGCGGCGAGTGACCTTAAAGAGAGAGCGCGCCTAAAGACAGGGGAGGAGGAGCAGTCGGATCCACGTATCAGCGATGACCAACCATCTACCTCCCACTCAGATAAGAGCGAACTAGTGCATGCTAAACCGATGCGAGAGGTGGCACCTTTGTATGTTCCTCCTAAAGGAGCGGGAACTAGTTCAGATATTACTTCCGCCGATGCTAAGGGGTATTTTGTGTATAACTGGGTCTATACTCCCTGGCATAGGGCTGATGTTATGGCATTAAAGAATGCATTGCCTGACCCCCGCAAGGATCCAGCGGCCTTTTATGAAGAGGTCGAGGGGGCCTTGAATTCTTGTACTATGACTTTAGCAGATATAGATTTGTTCTTTGGGCTCATATTACCACCGGATATGTGGAGATCTGTGCGGAAGGTGGATGATGTTCTCGCTTTTAAGGCTAGGTGGTCCGAGATTGAGGATGAGGATAGGGAGAGAAAACCCGCGCAAAAACCACCGCGGATTATTTTAGATCTTCCTGCTGCTATTTTGACTAAGTTGAAAACGATTATTCCCCCTAAAAAGATTGACTGGAATATGTTAGCATCGTGTAAACAGAAGGTTGATGAATCAGTCTCAGATTTCTTTACGCGCTTTGAGGAGACATTTCATGATTTCAGTGGTCAGTCACTTACGGATGATACGGGTCGCCATCTTTTTGTGGATAAATATGTGGCGAACTTATTACCGGGAATAGCAGCTCGTTTAAAAGTGAGTGAAAGTTCTTGGTCCACTTCGTCTCCGGCATCCCTCCTGACTATGGCTCAGTATTATGAGCGTCAGGAGCAAGAAGCGAAGGGGCAGGAGGAGAAGAAATCGAAAGATTTGAAAACAAAGGCTATGTTAGCGCAAGTGTATGGTCCGCCTCGTCGGGGTGTAGAACGAGGTAGGGGAGGATTCTATGGTCCCCCTTCGGGTCGGTCAGATGTAAATAGAAATCAATGTGCGTATTGTAAACAGTCGGGTCATTGGGCCAGAGATTGTCCGGTGTTGTATGCATCTCGTCCGGGACGTGGTCAGGGACCGCCGAGAGGAAGAGGGGGCTTTTCGAATTATAGAGGGAACTCTAATGATCGTACTCGATTTGAGCCTAGCGTACAGCAACGGGATAGGCCTAATGTGTTTGATAGGCAACACCAGTATCAAATGTCTGGGAACGACCGTTCTGGGTATCATGACTCACAGCATGCATAGGATTGCGTTGGATGGGGGTTAGAATCAGTTGAAGTGCCGGTTGATCAGAAGGGTCCTTATGTTTCAGCAAATGTTTTGGGTTCTACTGACCGGTTCCTAGTTGATACAGGAGCTACCCGCAGTGCGCTGTCCAAGCAATTGGTTCCGAGGGCTCCCCCATCTGGCTTAATGGTTACATCGGTAGGGTTTGATGGTACACTCTCTCGAAGCCCTCTTTCCCGACCCCTTGCATTCCATGTTGATCCCTTTTCTGCACCCTGTCCGTTTCTGCTTGCCCCGAACACGCCTGACAACATTATGGGTCTTGATATGCTCAAGCATTTCAGAGCTACGATCCGCTGTTCCCCCGCTGGAGTGCGTGTGATATTAAACGATAATCACCCGATGACAGACTGGATGTGTGTGGTTGCGGAGGATACTGCATTAGCTTCCCTCCCTCGTTCTTTGTGGGCCACTTCGGATACTGATGTGGGACAGATGGTGATTCCGCCTGTCCACATTAGTGTCCAGGAGGGTGCGGTGTTACCACGCCTCCCTCAGTATCGTATTTCCCAGGAAGGGGAGGAGGCACTCATACAGATTGTGCAGGATTTGATTAAGGTGGGGGTAGTGGAAGAAGTTCCCTATAATGTTTGCAACAGCCCTATCTTACCCATTTTGAAAAAAGATACGGATACCAGGGTTTATCGGTTTATCATTGATTTAAGGGAGGTGAACAAGATTGTGATACCTCAGTATCCAGTGGTTTCTGACATCACGACGTTACTCACTTTGGTCCCGCCAACGGCGACCACGTTTTCAGTTATTGATTTAAAAAATGCCTTCTTTTCGATCCCTATTCACCCTGATAGCCGATACCTTTTCGGTTTTACTCTGAATAATAGGTCTTATAGATTCTGTAGAGTCCCTCAGGGTTACACAGAAAGCCCTAGCATTTACAGTCAAGCATTGAAAAGGCAATTGGATTCCTTTGTTCTGCCCGAGGGTGTCGCCCTTATACAATATGTCGATGACATCTTGTTGGCGGCTGACACTCCTGAGCTGTGTGAGAAGAGTACGTTATCCTTGCTTTCCTTTTTGGCATCTCACAATCACAAAGTGTCGAAGAAGAAATTGCAATTCTGTAGACCAAAGGTGACTTATTTGGGTCACCTTTTGTCTAAGGAGGGGCGTGCACTCACACCAGATCGTATTCAAGCAATTTTGGACACGCCAGTGCCTTCCACACAGAAGGACGTGCGTGCATTTTTGGGTCTTGCTTCTTTTTGTAGGCAATGGATATTGGGGTTTTCACACATAGCTAAGCCATTGTTAGCACTTTTGACAAAAGACACACCAATTCCTCTTCCCTGGTCAAATGAGTGTGAAATTGCCTTTCAGCAATTACGACAAGCCCTTTGTTCAGCACCAGTGTTAGGTACCCCATATTATACGAAGCCCTTTTCACTGTACGTGCATGAGAAAGATGGATGTGCATTATCAGTTTTAGTGCAGATGCACGGCGACAAGCAGCGCCCTTGTGCATATTTTTCGGCTGTACTTGATCCTGTTGCCCGAGCGTTGCCTGGTTGTTTTTGCTCGGTTGCGGCGACAGCTGTGTCAATACGCCAAAGCGAGGGAATTGTGCTATCTCATAAGCTGTTGGTATTAGTCCCCCATGCTGTTGATGCCCTGCTTAATCAGACAAAGACGCAACATTTGACCAGTGCCCGTTTAACGGGATATGAGTTGACGCTTTTGGCTCCTCATATTACGTTAAAGAGGTGTGCAACGTTAAATCCAGCCACATTGTTGCCGTTCCCGGAACCTCAGTCTGAAGCACGAAAAGCACATGATTGTATTCTTGTGACTGAGGAACAGACAAAGGGTCGTATTGATCTCCAGGATACGCCCTTTACAGATGTAGATGGAGAACTGTGGGTGGACGGATCATGCCTAAAGCTACCAGATGGTACCACTTCAGCAGCGTATGCAATTACCACACTGCAAACAATAGTGGAGACAGCACGCATACCGCAGAAATCAGCTCAAGCAGCGGAACTGATAGCGTTAACACGAGCATGTGAGCTCAGTGCAGGATTGTGTGTGAATGTTTATACAGATAGCCGCTATGCCTTCGGAGTAGCGCACGATTTCGGCCTACTTTGGAAGGAGAGAGGGTTTCTAACGTCACATGGAGCGCAGATAATGTATGGGGAGTTAGTTCACAACCTTTTGACTGCATTAACATATCCAAAGAAGATTGCTATAATTAAATGTAGTGCCCATAAGAAAGTGGTTGATAAAGTTGGAGAAGGGAATGCTTTGGCAGACCGGGTGGCACGAGAGACTGCGATGCAGCCTGGTGCTACTGCAATGTATGTTGTGAAGTCACAGGCAGAAAGATGGCACGATGCTAGGAGAGAAGTGTTGGAAATACAGAGGACCGCTTCCGATAAGGAACGGGAGCAATGGTCCAACGATGGGGAATTAGATGACGAAGGTTGTTGGAGAAATAAGCAGATGGATAAATGGAAGTTACCCACAGCTTTTGTACAACCTATGGTTCAGATGGCACATGGACTAGCGCATGTCGGAGCTTCCGCAATTGTAAAGTTACTCACACAAGTTTGGGAGCATCCGGAGATCGCTAGTACGGCAAAGAGGGTAGTGCAGACTTGCATGATTTGCCTGAGGTATAACCCAGGAAAGGGTACACGAACTCCAGCAGGAGGATTTACAACACCTACTGCACCCTTTGAGGTTTTGCAGATGGTTTACATTCAGCTTGAGCGCTGTAACAATCTGAAGTATGTTCTAGTAGTGGTTTGTGCCTTCAGCAAATGGGTTGAGGCATACCCTACGAAAGACAATACTGCAATGACTACAGCCAAGATGCTATTGAAGGAGTTCTTCCCTCGATACGGTGTTTGCAGATTGTTATGGAGTGATAACGGACCTCATTTTATAGCAGACGTTATAAAGTATGTCCTGAAGGGTCTAGGCATTACCCAGAAGTTCCATGCAGTATTTCACCCTCAGTCTGCGGGATTGGTTGAGAAGTATAACGGTACTCTGAAGCTTAAGATCGCTAAGATCCAAGCTTCGACTTCTTTGACTTGGCCAGACGCTTTACCGCTGGCATTATTGTCAATTAGATCGATACCGCATTCTCGGACCGGTCTCACACCTTACGAGATCGTGTATGGACGCCCAATGAATATTTGGGGTCCACCAAAACCGAGGTTAGTGTATGATGTACCTTGTGCAATGATGAATGATTATCTGGCACAGTTAACGGATAATTTGGTTTCTATTCATCAACAGGTTCGAGAAGCGCTCCCTGATCGGTCCACAGGTGAAGGTCATAATCTCCGACCTGGAGATCAGGTGATGCTGAAAGTTTTCGAAAGGACGAACAGTCTGGAGCCGAGATGGGTTGGTCCTGAGCAAGTCTTGCTCGCAACGAGGACAGCTGTGCGGGTTTCTAATCGGAAGAACTGGATCCACTCCTTGCACTGTCGTAAAGTGCCGCCTGGATTGGTGGAGCCTGCTGTGTTGACCGACCATCGAGAAATCCTGACTGCGGAGAAAGGCCGTGCTGTGGAACCGAACGACACTGAGGAGCTCTTCCCGAACCAAACGATTCCTGGAGGAGGAAGATATCACCTCAGACCAAGAAAGTGATTGCTGTATCCAAAGTTGTCAGAACGGTCCTTAGGTTAGTGAAACAGAGAGCCAATGTGGCAAGGGGGGGGATCAGCCCTGCATTAGTGTAGCGACACCCGTCTTGGCCCGCTGGTGAAGAAATCAACGGCTGCCTAAGGGGAAGAGTTCTGACAACCTTCTTAGTTTCAGGAAGATATTGACTTCTTACTACAAGATGGAGAAGAAGAAGATTCTTTGTGCGACAAGCTTTATTATCATTGTGGCTATTGTTGGAATAACCACATGGTTTGTTGAGGATGTGACTCCTGCCCGTGAGTTGCTTGTTTTGACCACTCCAGTGCCTGAGGAGCACTACTTTTATACCCTTCCGTATCAAGAATTGAAGCATCGTCAGTCTTATTTGAATAACACTTTCATCCAGATGTTGCATCACACCCATGTTGCTACTAATGCTACGAACTGTTGGATATGTGGTATGATACCAGCTCATCAGAAGAAAGGAGGAACGCCATTCATACCTCTTCCCTTTTGTCATAATGGCTCTTGTAGAGCATGGTACACTTTGCTTTTTGCCACACGGAAACCTACAGTGGGACGATTACTCTTTAGACTTAATAGGGAATGTCATCAAGATAAAGATGGTTATCCACAAGCGAATGGGACAATATGGGAATGGGAAGAATATCGACCAGACAATGAATCGATCCCCTACATTTTCACGAACACTAGAGACACTGTAGGGAGAGAACGATTTGTGATTCAAGTGGCACAAGCTCAAGCGGACCTGTGTGTCCAGAGTGTGGGTTATATTCCTGTTGGTGTTAGTGACTGTATCATTATCCTGAACATTGACGGGTTGAATAATAGTACTTTCTTAGCATCCCATAACACATACTTCGTATGTGGGAATAAGGGTTATTATCGTTTGCCAGCCGGTTGGTCCGGAGTATGCTATGTAGCATTCCTATTACCTCCTGTATTCCTGGCACCTGCATCTTATCATAAAGATTTGAAGTTGTTGAACAATGTGACTGTAAATAGGTATAAACGTACTCTATCTATTGATGATGTTGACCAAACTGATACTAGCTTGCAGCAGTATATTGATTTTAATTTAGGATTGTTTTTCTTTGTTGGAGCTGCCCTAAATAGTAGGAAAGTTCGAAGATTAACAAGAGTTGTAGAGGCTGTGACAAATCAAACCGCTGCTGCTCTTGGGAATCTTACGGAAGAATTACAAATTACCAGAATTGTTGCATTACAGAATCGTATGGTATTAGATGTTATGTTAGCTGACCGAGGTGGAGCATGTAAAATTATCGGAAGTAGTTGTTGTGTGTTTATTCCTGACCATACGCCATCAGTTTATAATGCTATCAATAAATTACATAAAATTGCAGCTGAAATCCATGCAGAAAATGAAATGGCACTTGGACCTTGTCTGGATGGTTTTGGGCATTGATCACCACATGGGGGTGGAAGGTTTTGACTGGTCTTTGTATTATTGTAGCAATTCTGTTTTCTTGTTGCATTTGTGTCCAATGTGGTCCTTTACTTTGTTCCCTATGTGTGACATTCTGTATTCCTGATAAGAAAGCTATTGCCAATGTCACCTATCAGAAACATTTAACTAAAGAAGTAGAAGAAATGATGAAAATTGACATATATAATGATTATCCTAATAAACCGAATGTCTTCAGTAAATGCTGAAAGGGTCGTCTGTTGAAAATTGAAACAGCGATGTGATTAAGCATTCACTGAAGACATGAATTCCCCTTAGGTGGACCAAGTTTCTCTCCTTATGTTGACTAATGTTTGGACTCCATTTTGCATTGTCGTGTCTCCACGTGCTCAGCACGAGAAGAGTCCTATCTTCGTGTCAGTTGCTCTTTAATCTGCCTAGTAACAGTCTATAAATAGCTCCTTTGTCCGTCTGGCGCATGCCCAGACTTGACCACATCTGTTATCAGTTAGTCCTTGCTTGACCATGTTTTCGCGGGCTTAAGGAGTGTGTTAACTCCGCCCACATATTGGTTCTGTATCGAAAATGACCATAAAAGGTAATGAATTTTGCTTCATGTTGTATCCACCCACTTATGAGCCCCTCTGTTGTGTATAAAAGGGGACCGTGTACGCAAGTTCTGTGTGCTACTCTATGCAATACTGAAGAGTGTTGTATAGGTTGTAGGACCACCCTTAAGGGTTAATAAACTCTGTCTTTGTACTTTGCAGTTTCCGTGCCAACTTCCTTCTAGTTTTTGTTACAGGAGAGCGAACCCTTGTACTCTGCGGGCCTAGCTGGGGCCTGTATTCATCAAAGGGAACGCCGGGGCAGCCCCTGAGCGAGTGACAGCGGAAGGAGCGGCGCAGTACCCAAAGCCCCTGATTCCCAGCTGGAGAAAAAGGAGCTGGTACTCAAAGGGAGTTAATAAGAACCAGGTAGCTTATTGTCCTACCCCTGGACCCCCAGCACTTGGCATTACTGCACAGTAGCAGTACGTGACCACCAACTTGAGCCACAGGTTTCCTGGTTTGGACAAAATTACAGAACTCCAGCAATTGTTGAGCAATTGTAGAGCACAGTGATTCATTTTCAAAAAGGACTTGCGGAAGAATTGGTTAGCATGGCAAAGGGCATGGTCAATTGATCCGAGCACAACAGAGGTAAGTGTACGTGTGTATGTATTTTTGATCTTATTGTTTATTGTTTACCCCCCCCAAAAAAACGTCCATTTAAATAGGTTGGCTCTAGGGGCTTAAGAAGGCGGAGAAGCAGTCGGAAGGACATCAGTGAAATAATAATAGTTGGTAGCCTAGGGGGGACTAGGCTGGTCCCCACCGGTTCAAATTTATACTGGACTTGTCTTGTAAAAAGTAAAAATGAACCAAATAAGTTGCCATAAGAGCGTGTGATTGGCATAGCCCCTAGAAGGAATAAAACCTGCACGGAGCAAAACCTTGCGTCTAGAGAGCTCTCCATGGAACAGAGGGCTTCTGGAGAGAGTTTGGAGAGCCCCAGAGAAAGGGCTAAAAGAGCACCTAAGAAGAGAGCAAATAAGGAAGCTGTGCAGGGGAAAATAGGGGATGTGCAAGTCTCAAAGTCAATGAAGTCAATAAAAGACTTTGTGGGAAAACATTTTAAAAAGGTGACCTCTCGGGGGTGTGGCTTGCCGAGCTCCGAAATGGCCGCTAGCTAGGCAAGCTCCGCCGGCCGAGACATCATCCTGGCAATATCCGGATAACTGGTGGGCACTAACCATGCTAAAATACTCCACGATTAAAGCCCAAGGTGTACGGTACACGCAGAGCCGACACTCATCGCTGGATGTGCCCCGAAGCAGTCGAGTGAGTCCTGGTCTGAGGTAGCCGGTCGCTGATTGCCGGTAATCTAGGCCGCGGCGTCGTTAATGTGGCAGGCCACAGCCTCTACATACAGCTGCGGATGCTTTGCTGCCCCCATGGAGAGACGGATTGCCTGATCGGCGCCGCCGGGCGACTGGCGGTGCCTGCACCGGACCGCGATCATCCCTTGGCACTCCCCAGACGGTAAGGAGACTGAGAGGGTGAAGCAGGCTCTCGCGGCCGGTTCGGTTTAAATGGCGGACCGCCGCTGAGGAAGCCAGCACCCTTACAAAGCGGAGCGGCCCTGTGAGCTCACATATTGGGAGATAACCACAACAGACACTCACCAGGTGGGATCAAGGTGGATTATAACCTGTGGTGCGCGACGCAGATGTGTTACTCGATGTGCAGCCTGCGACCCCCAGTCCATAGTAGCTAGCTGGCAGAAACAACGCTGTGGGGGACGCTACGACAACACGTCTACTCCTAGATCCCCTGGGGAGGCGTAGGCTACACTTATGCGACCAAATGTAACGTATCTATCAGCCTACAGGTGACCCGCGAACCCGGGATTGAGGCCACAGCCACGCTGCATGGACTCACCGCTACGCACCCCCCCTGAAATTAAAGTCCCATCAACAACGAGGCAAGGGTGGCTCCGGTGAGGAGGGCTTTGATTGAGGATTGTGTGGTGGCTCTGGGTGACTCCACTGTCTACGCGATTGAAGTGCTGGCCTAGTTCTATGTTGCTCCTATTCAGTGGATAGGTACTAGGCGGTGCGGCCCGTGCTGGACTTATTTTTTTGCCTGAACCGCGAAGGACTGGTACAGCGCACGTATTGGTTCCGAGGCAGAAGCAGATTGAGCCATGGGCAAACAAGATGCGAAACAACCAAAGCCAAACTTCGACCAGCGAAGAACCACGAGGCTTACAGGACACGATTCGGAGGCAGGAACGGAACGACTGCCGGACCCACAAATGGAAGATCAGGAGGAAGATCTACGTACCTTAATGCTTGAAATGAGGTCCAGTCTTCGGAATATAGACACTAAGCTGGATGCGTTGACCTCCCAATTGGACGCTGTTAAAACACAGGTGGGGGCACAAGAGACTAGGCTGGAGGTGCTTGTAGGAAGGTGGATATCTGACTATGGTTACCCCCAACTTTTTGCCTAGTGTCTAGCTGGTTTTTCGACTTAGTTGGCCTGAGATCCTGCCATTCAGGGTCTCAGGCTGTCTGCTCTCTCTTTAAAATGGACTCCATGTACCCTAGGTACATAACCAATTGGTAAGGATCACCTTATTGGACCCTGTACAGTGTACCCTAGGTACCCAGGGCATAGGTGTACCCTAGGCCTCCCAGGGGCTGCAGCATGTATTATGCCACCCCTGGTCTGGCCTTCCAATCAGACACAACTGGCTGATCACTCAGCTGGGGCAAGGTCATGTAATCACCCCTTGCTTAGATATAGTATGCCTATATCTACCCTTATATATAGACACATGTGTACCTATCAGTCACTCCTATGGCAGGCCTTAACAATCCTGGAGGCAGAGTGCTTGGTAACATGTGAGATGGTGCTCTAGCATGAGCTGAGCCTGTCTGCAGCTTTCGGAACCATGTCCTTATAGCTGTTCTATGATATAGCCTACCATATACTCTTAAAGTGCCTTATAATCTTAAACGGTTATGGTAACTATGGTTTGGCTTTATCAAAACATGTCGTGTAAGGTGTCTAACACTTTGGAATAATACCCCCATACCATTTCTGGTGATGAGGATATTATTCCTCCCTTCTAGAGGGATAGACATGTTAAAATCCTACTTTGCTGTTTAACTCTAACCAAAGCCTCAGCATCACAAAATGGATGCTGCTGCCACAGACACGAGTCTGACCCCCTGCTGCTGGGAGTGATCCTGGCAAGGGAGGCTTGGACAATAGGTTTACCCCCCCAGACAGACTTTAGTGTATTGGGGCAGGGAGGGCTGAAAGGAATAAGACATGCCTGGGGCACACAAGGTGTCCCATGCATAGTCCAGTTCAAACCGGTGCTGGGGCACTCCAGCCCCAGTCCTGGCGCGAAACTGGACAAAGGGAAGGGGGTGTAACCACCCCCCTCCCAGGTCCCACCCCTAAGGCGTGACCTAGCAGGTATCCCAGCCCCCCAGATTAGTATAAGAGTGGGAGTTGGGCCTCAAGACTTTGGATTATCCTGAACCTGCAAACTTGAACAGAAACTCTGGACCTTCGACATTCGACGAAAGAAGAAGACTGAAGAATCTCCCTTGTGGCCAAGGAGTGGCTACCCTGTGCAAACAGGCACCATCAAGAGACTACCCTTTGCTTTGCCCACGTTCTACGAGGAACCGACTGCAGAGCCCGACCAGAGCCTTGATTTCCAGACTTCTCCGACCCTGATCCACATCCACAGCAAAGCTGAGATCCGTGGAGGCGACGAGCGACGTGGGACCGGCTACCTGGGAAAAGTGGCTAGTAACTTCAAGCGCAGCTTCTGAGGCACCCTCGAAGTTGTGCACCGGGGATTGAGAAGCCCCAACCCCAAGCACCATCTGCACCGAAGATCCGCTCCCCACACTCCACGAGTCCTGCGTGGGGCCCTTCTGCATTTTCCTGCTTGCCGCGTCTGTCCGGTTGCTTGCCCGCTGGCTAGTGGCCTTTGTGACGATGCACCCTGAAATCTTCTGCGCTGGTTTGGCTCCTCCAGACTGGCTCCCGCTTCTCTGCAAAGAAGAAGCACCCCAGACCTTCCTGGTCTGCACCAGAAGCAAGTCCTCCGTTCTTCGTGGGTTCCGCTTGCCAAGGCTTGGTGAGTCCTAGTCCAACTTTGACGCCGCCGACAGCAAGAGCCTTCGTGGGACAGCTCGCCTCCTGGTCCTGGTCGTCCTCGACGCTTCCTGGTCCTCCTGGCTGCAGCGACAAGCTTCACCTTCACCTGCAATCTTCACGACATCGCCTGGTTCCTTCCTGGTTCCACGTGGTCACTGGCTAGTGACCTTGACTCTGTCCCTTCTGCTTGCAGGTCTCCTCTCTTCTTGATCCCAGCCTTGGGATCCACCGGACACTCTTCACTGACTGCCTGTCAGCATCTTTCTTCAGGCATCCATAGGAGTCGACGACGAAAACCGACGCATCTTCACCCCTATGCACCCGCAGCCTGTGGGCTAGGTAACTTGGGTACTCCGGTGCTCATCAGGATAGTGACTATCCTAGTGTCTAGTTTTCCAGTCTCGACTTCCTAGCTACTCCGGAAGTGTCCTAAATCTATCGTTTTCTAAACTGTACTATTGCTAGTGACTTTTACGCATTACGCGTGAGTGTTTCCACTCTGCACACGAATCCCGTGGGCCTCCCACTTCCTAACTAACGCTAGTGTAGTGTAGCCCCAGCGATTCCCTAGGCCTAGGCCTATTCTATTTCCGTGACAGTGGTCCTTATACCACTTACTTAGTATATGGTTTGCGTGGCCCCTAGGGCCTAACTGTATTACTTACCTGTGTGACTTAATGTATGCTTAAATAAGACTGTGTTGTACTTACCTCTAATCTCATAAAGAGTGCTGAGGGTTTGACTAGAATAAATACACTTTATTTTATATATATATCTTTTGTGGTGTCCTTTCATTTGGTATTCAAGGGATTATATATGGTATCACAGCTGGCTTCACATGCCTTTCAGAGTTTAGCCTAAGACTGCTCTTGTCCATGCTACCACTAGGATAGCTGGTCTATAAGGTTGACTTTACAACCAATCACCATAAGGGTATTTGGACTGATATAAGGTGTACACTAGAACTAGTGACATCATACATCAGGCCAACTTCTCACATTGGTGAGCAGCGGTTGGGATCTGAGCTTGCTGTTGTAATACCATTGTAATCTTGAGATACTAAATTGAAAGATCACACAGCTATTGTCTAGGTACATATAACATAGATTATAATACTTAAGTCCTACTGGACTTAGTAGTTGTAGGTGGAAGGGAGTAACACACCCTGACTACAACTACTAGAGAGGTTTAGTAGAAACAACTAGTGTAGGTAGGTGCACACACCACACCCTCACTAGATCATGTCTCTGAGAGGAGATCAAGTAGATGCTCTCTCAGGAGGGTCAGGTCTGCAGAAGACCCCCTCTAGATATGATACCTTAACATTCCAGGAGATGAGACAATTGTGTACCTCCAGAGGAATAAAACAGGGTGCAAACCCTACCCTCCTTCAGTTAAGACAACTCCTAGAGGAGTATGATGCTCTTAGGGCCTCTCAGGCAGGTACCCTAGGTACAGAGGAGGGTCTACCCACCACAGAGGAGTCAGATGGGGCTTCAGATGGAGAGGTAGACAGCCAGGGCCAAGTAGGAAGACTTAGCCAGGCTAACCTAAGTTTACATGGGAGTTTGCATGGGGTCCCCCCATACAGACCCCCAAGTGGGCTTAACCAGAGAAACAGGAGGGACAGATCCCCTTCAAGGGAATCCATCCACTCCCATGTCTCTAGCATCTCTAATGCTTCCTCTCACAGGGGAATGACTTCCCCTGAGAGAAAGGAGCATGAAGCCAGAATGAGGGAAGCTAATCTGAGGATTCAGAGGGAAGAACTTGCCCTTGCCAAGGAGAAGCTTGCTCTGGCTAGAGAGCAAAAATTGTGTGGGTCAGAACCCACTGGTGGCAGCAACATTCCTAGAGATAGGGATAGGTCTTATGACCATAGAAACCTAAGCAAGATAGTCCCCCCATATCAGAATGGGGATGACATCCACAAATGGATGACTGCTTTGGAGAGGGCCTGCAAAGTACAGCAGGTACCCCAGAGTCAGTGGGCAGCTATCTTGTGGCTCTCCTTTTCTGACAAAGGTAGAGACAAGCTCCTCACAGTCAGTGATGAGGATGCTAACAATTACAAAGTCCTGAAGAGTGCTCTGATAGATGGGTTTGGCTTAACCACTGAGCAATATAGGTTGTTGTTCAGAGACACCCAGAAGACACAGACACAGGACTGGTCTGATTTTGTGGATTGTGCCACTAAGGCTTTGGAAGGTTGGTTAACTGGCAGCAAGGTGCAGGACTATACAGGATTGTACAACTTGATTATGAGGGAGCAGATCCTTAGTAATTGTCAGAACCAGCTTCTCCATCAACACCTGGTAGACTCAGATTTGACCTCTCCCCAAGAATTGGGAAAGAGGGCAGATAAATGGGTCAGGACCAGGATTAGGCCTAAAAATCAGGGTGGTGACCAAAAGAAAGATACCACCAAGCCTCAAGAGAAGGGTGGGGATAAAGCAAAAGAGAAATCTTCCTCAGGGCCCCAAAACTCCACACAGGGTGGTGGGTCCCAAGCTCCCTCCTCTACTACAGTTAAAAAGCCTTACTGCCATGAGTGTAAAACTCCTGGGCATTGGAAAACTGACAGCAGTTGCCCAAGGGCTAAAAACAAAACTGTTCCTCCAACTACTCCTGTCACACCACCTATTACTGTCAGCAGTAATCCCCCAGGTGGTGGGAGTGCCCCCCAAAATGTGGTTGGGTTTTCTTGGGGAACACAGGGGGATCCTGGCTTAGCCAATTCCCCTACAGCAGCTACTCTTGTCTGTGATGATGGCATGGGGTTTGCCAACTTCACTGCCTGTCCCAACACTTTGGGTAGGTACAGACAGGAGCCCTACATCAATGGTAGAAAAGCTGAGGCCTACAGAGACACTGGAGCTAGCATCACGATGGTGGCCCATAGGCTAGTTCCCTCTGAGCAGCTTTTGCCTCGTTTCTCATACCAGGTAACTAACATTGATGGCAAACAGAACAGTCATCCCATGGCAGAGGTATGTCTCAGCTGGGGAGGGGTCACTGGCCCTAAAAGGGTGGCAGTGTCTCCAACCTTGCCTGTGGACTGCTTACTGGGGAATGACTTAGAACTCTCAGCTTGGGCTGAAGTTGAACAAGACACCCATTCTAAAATGGCAGGCCTTTCACAAAAGGGTAGTGGGGTTGTGCCAGCCACAACCCCTGTCCAAGTAGATTTCCTCCCTGAAAAGGTTGGAAGGGCAGTGGTAGCCACAGCCCAGGCAAAGACAGACTTCCCTGTAGAGACTGGCAGAGCTGTGACAGTCACAGCTCAAACCCAAACTGAGTGCCTCCCTGAAAAGGTTGGCAAGGCTGTAATGGTCTCAGCCCATACTCAGACTGACATAGGTGTAGTGAAGCCTGAAACTATGGATCACTCCACACAAACAGAGAGTAGTGGGGAGGAAGAAAAGTCTCCCTCTCCCCAGACATTAGGAAAAGGTCAGCCTCCTCAGGGATCTGACCTCACCCCTTGTGAAGGAACTGCCCCAGAGGTAGCCAGGCCTGGCCTGGCAGAGCCTCTGATGTCAGTGGCCCCTTCCAAGGTGGGACCCAGTCTGGTGCAGGTAGCCTGCCTCTCTCTACCCTGCCTCAGTCAGCCCAGGGCTGCAGAGGTCAGGGAGGCCAGTGGACCCCAAGAGGGCCCCTGTCCACAAGAACCCCCCCATCAAAAGAATGAGGATTGCCTGGCTAGTAGCCCTAGCCAGGTGATGGGTAAAAACATTCCTGAGGGATCCCCTTTACAGGTAGTTAGGGACCTCCCCCAGAGGGATTCTGTTGGGCACAGGCAAACCTGGGACCTTAGGGCCCCAAACCTGACCTGTCCCTCCAGTAAGCCCACAAAAGGGACCCAGCCTCCAGCTTTAGGTAGCCAGAGGCTGACCCTGAGGGCACAGTGCAACTCAGTGAAAGAAAGAAAGGCATCCATGGTGGAGGATGATTGGAGGAAGCTGAGGCCTCACTTTGAGGACACTCACTTCAGTACTCCATCTCAACACCAGCCTTTTACTTTGCAAAGACACACCCAAGGTAGAGATTCCCTATGGTGGAGACCCTATGATACCTTTAGGATGAGGGATTGCTTAGTGGACCATGAGACAGGGGGTAACCATGCCAGTGCTGGTTCTTCCTTATATGGCCACTTAGGCAATAGAGGCTTACCTTGTCAAGGCCAGCCTTATCTCCTTTCGTTTGGGGGGGTGGGTTGTGTAGGAAGGTGGATATCTGACTATGGTTACCCCCAACTTTTTGCCTAGTGTCTAGCTGGTTTTTCGACTTAGTTGGCCTGAGATCCTGCCATTCAGGGTCTCAGGCTGTCTGCTCTCTCTTTAAAATGGACTCCATGTACCCTAGGTACATAACCAATTGGTAAGGATCACCTTATTGGACCCTGTACAGTGTACCCTAGGTACCCAGGGCATAGGTGTACCCTAGGCCTCCCAGGGGCTGCAGCATGTATTATGCCACCCCTGGTCTGGCCTTCCAATCAGACACAACTGGCTGATCACTCAGCTGGGGCAAGGTCGTGTAATCACCCCTTGCTTAGATATAGTATGCCTATATCTACCCTTATATATAGACACATGTGTACCTATCAGTCACTCCTATGGCAGGCCTTAACAATCCTGGAGGCAGAGTGCTTGGTAACATGTGAGATGGTGCTCTAGCATGAGCTGAGCCTGTCTGCAGCTTTCGGAACCATGTCCTTATAGCTGTTCTATGATATAGCCTACCATATACTCTTAAAGTGCCTTATAATCTTAAACGGTTATGGTAACTATGGTTTGGCTTTATCAAAACATGTCGTGTAAGGTGTCTAACACTTTGGAATAATACCCCCATACCATTTCTGGTGATGAGGATATTATTCCTCCCTTCTAGAGGGATAGACATGTTAAAATCCTACTTTGCTGTTTAACTCTAACCAAAGCCTCAGCATCACAAAATGGATGCTGCTGCCACAGACACGAGTCTGACCCCCTGCTGCTGGGAGTGATCCTGGCAAGGGAGGCTTGGACAATAGGTTTCCTGCTTGGGGAGGTGCTAGCACCCCCCCAGACAGACTTTAGTGTATTGGGGCAGGGAGGGCTGAAAGGAATGAGACATGCCTGGGGCACACAAGGTGTCCCATGCATAGTCCAGTTCAAACCGGTGCTGGGGCACTCCAGCCCCAGTCCTGGCGCGAAACTGGACAAAGGGAAGGGGGTGTAACCACCCCCCTCCCAGGTCCCACCCCTAAGGCGTGACCTAGCAGGTATCCCAGCCCCCCAGATTAGTATAAGAGTGGGAGTTGGGCCTCAAGACTTTGGATTATCCTGAACCTGCAAACTTGAACAGAAACTCTGGACCTTCGACATTCGACGAAAGAAGAAGACTGAAGAATCTCCCTTGTGGCCAAGGAGTGGCTACCCTGTGCAAACAGGCACCATCAAGAGACTACCCTTTGCTTTGCCCACGTTCTACGAGGAACCGACTGCAGAGCCCGACCAGAGCCTTGACTTCCAGACTTCTCCGACCCTGATCCACATCCACAGCAAAGCTGAGATCCGTGGAGGCGACGAGCGACGTGGGACCGGCTACCTGGGAAAAGTGGCTAGTAACTTCAAGCGCAGCTTCTGAGGCACCCTCGAAGTTGTGCACCGGGGATTGAGAAGCCCCAACCCCAAGCACCATCTGCACCGAAGATCCGTCCCCCACACTCCACGAGTCCTGCGTGGGGCCCTTCTGCATTTTCCTGCTTGCCGCGTCTGTCCGGTTGCTTGCCCGCTGGCTAGTGGCCTTTGTGACGACGCACCCTGAAATCTTCTGCGCTGGTTTGGCTCCTCCAGATTGGCTCCCGCTTCTCTGCAAAGAAGAAGCACCCCAGACCTTCCTGGTCTGCACCAGAAGCAAGTCCTCCGTTCTTCGTGGGTTCCGCTTGCCAAGGCTTGGTGAGTCCTAGTCCAACTTCGACGCCGCCGACAGCAAGAGCCTTCGTGGGACAGCTCGCCTCCTGGTCCTGGTCGTCCTCGACGCTTCCTGGTCCTCCTGGCTGCAGCGACAAGCTTCACCTTCACCTGCAATCTTCACGACATCGCCTGGTTCCTTCCTGATTCCACGTGGTCACTGGCTAGTGACCTTGACTCTGTCCCTTCTGCTTGCAGGTCTCCTCTCTTCTTGATCCCAGCCTTGGGATCCACCGGACACTCTTCACTGACTGCCTGTCAGCATCTTTCTTCAGGCATCCATAGGAGTCGACGACGAAAACCGACGCATCTTCACCCCTATGCACCCGCAGCCTGTGGGCTAGGTAACTTGGGTACTCCGGTGCTCATCAGGATAGTGACTATCCTAGTGTCTAGTTTTCCAGTCTCGACTTCCTAGCTACTCCGGAAGTGTCCTAAATCTATCGTTTTCTAAACTGTACTATTGCTAGTGACTTTTACGCATTACGCGTGAGTGTTTCCACTCTGCACACGAATCCCGTGGGCCTCCCACTTCCTAACTAACGCTAGTGTAGTGTAGCCCCAGCGATTCCCTAGGCCTAGGCCTATTCTATTTCCGTGACAGTGGTCCTTATACCACTTACTTAGTATATGGTTTGCGTGGCCCCTAGGGCCTAACTGTATTACTTACCTGTGTGACTTAATGTATGCTTAAATAAGACTGTGTTGTACTTACCTCTAATCTCATAAAGAGTGCTGAGGGTTTGACTAGAATAAATACACTTTATTTTATATATTTATCTGTTGTGGTGTCCTTTCATTTGGTATTCAAGGGATTATATATGGTATCACAGCTGGCTTCACATGCCATTCAGAGTTTAGCCTAAGACTGCTCTTGTCCATGCTACCACTAGGATAGCTGGTCTATAAGGTTGACTTTACAACCAATCACCATAAGGGTATTTGGACTGATATAAGGTGTACACTAGAACTAGTGACATCATACATCAGGCAACTTCTCACAGTGCTGGAGAACCAGGCCTCAGACTTTCATGACTTCCAAGTGGAGACGAAAGAACAACTCCTCCAGATGGACAAAGTGCTTGGCATAATCCGTGCTAAAAATGAAGATTGGAGGCCGGGTCTCGTCGAAAAACCTCCGTATTACTGACATACCGGAGACAACAGCAATTGCAAAGATGGAGTCCTACATAGCAGATCTACTCCACGAACTATTTGACCCACACCTTTCTTCAGTCTTCGCCGTAGAGATGGCACCGAGCTCTGGGCCCTAGACCGCCAGTTGGTTCTACCCCCAGACCCATCTTGGCCAAGATCCTGAATTATCAAGATCGAGACACTGTCCTGTGCCTCGCCCGGGGTAAAGAGATGATCACCTATGGGGGAAATACCATCTCCTTCTACCCAGCCTTAACCCCTGCTGTATAGGCAGCGAGGCGGGAGTTCTTCTAGGCTAAGCGTCTCCTTCTGCATGCCCAGATTCCGTATGCGCTTCTCTATCCTGCAAACCTTAAAGTAACTTATGATGGGTCTGCTCATTTCTTTACGGAAGCTAAATCTGCCCTCAAATTCGCAAAACATATCGGGGAGAAGACATCCAAGCAACGTCCTAAAGGGTCGGCTACCGAAGAGAACAGTTTAAGCGACAATGACTGACTCAGGTCTTGATTCTGAAGCCCTCTTGGATTGCATTACGACGACCCCTGTCGACATGGTTTGGTTTATAATTGTTGAAGATGGAAAGTAGGGGTTGCCTGTATATTTATTGTAACTGGTTTTTGATATATAACACTGTCATAATTGATTGCTAGTTCTGAGTACGCCGAGTCTGCCCCTACAGTATGCTGGGGCTAGTTGAGACTAACTAAACTGGTATACCCGCTATCCCCTCTACTCTTCGCGATGGAACCACTCGCTGCACGTATCCGGCAACATCATACTGCTGAAGGGATTGGATTTAGTGTCCGTAGTCTTTTAATCTCACTCTATGCGGATGACCTCACCCTGTATGTAACTGACCCAGAATCAAATCTAGATCCGTTATTGAGGGAATTTTTTTAATTCGATGGCCTCTCCGGTATATCGATCAATTGGGCTAAATCTGTTATTTTCTCTTTGACTGACACCACTGTCCAATCTCCATCTGAGTTCCCTCTTAATGGACGATAGAGCCCGTGAAGTATTTAGGTATATGGGTTAGCAGGGATATTCAGGTCCTGTGGAACATGAATTATGGGCGTGCCATAACCTGGTTGGAGGAGAAGGTCACTGCTTGGGCTGGGCTCCCGCTCTCACTGGCCGGGAGCATAGCATTGATTAAGATGGTGGTACTTCCTAAATTCCTTTATTTATTTGTTAATATTCCACTCCCCCCTCACGCAAGCTTTTTTTTAAACCCTATGGTCCCTGTTGATTTTCTTGATATGGGCGGGTGGACAAGCTAGAAATTCATGTGAACTTTTAACACTTCGTTTGCGACAGGGTGGACTAGGGGCTCCGGACATGCTAAAAGACGGGTAGCCATACATTGGGGAAGTAGGAGGGTTCCATCCAAAACTGATTAGATAACAGACATAACGTTTGGTCACTCACAATTGACCACTTTCTGGGAGCTGATGCCCTCCACATCACGACCCAAAGACATTTGGGAATCATTTGTGGAGTGGGCCGTGAACATCAAGAGACAACCGGGGCCGCGGTGCCCCAGGAGTAACCTAGAAGGAGATCTGAGTGAGATGTGATATACAGATTGGGGATATGACAAATATGCGAATGCACCTGATTATGTTGTACTTCCTTTTGAATTTAACGGGTATGGATGTGAGATGTCCTACTATGATTTATTGTGTTGATGATACTGCCTCATCCTTAAAGAAAACATTTAAAATAGGCACACAAAATTACCCTATAGACTACGTATTTACGTCTGCCTGGAGCTTTATCTTAATTAACGAGATTCGGGTCTGCCACAGGGAAGGTAGTGATCACAACCCCCTGCAGTTTGAGATTTTTGATGTAAACCCGATATAAAGTAATTTTACAACAAGTGGAGTATCCCAGGCGAGTGACAACTAGGCTAACATGAATATATAGCAAAGCTGGCTACTACAACAGAAGCTAGATTTGGGAAGTGAAAGAGGGCAGAACCTAGAATAGTATGAGGGAAAAATAGAACAGGTTGTGCAATGCCTCCGTGTTGAACTAAAAAATGAGAAAATACATGCAATAAAATAGGATAAAATCCCAGTAAGGCAAGTAAAATGGTTCTCTGTGGACTGCTTAAACATGAAGAGGGAGATAAGGAGAGAAGCACGTAGGCTTAGTGTTAAATACGATTTGAACAGAGCTATATACATTAAAAAACTGAGAAGATAATACAAAATGCTAATTAGTAGCTCAAAAAGAGTCTACAAAGAAAAATGCTGGGGAAGGCTGTTAGAAACTATTGAAACAAAGAATATACGCCAGTTTTAGAAGCTGATACAGGCAGCCGCAGAACACCCGGTGAGAGCTATGAGTTGTGTGGTAGATGCGGCCGCATGGGAAGAATACCTGCAGGAACTGTATGGCTCTCGTAGGGCATCAGAAGAAGAAGTGATGCAAAACTGGAGTGGGTTGGTAGAAGATCTACAACCAGATTTCTCAGTATTGAACGTGAAAAATACGATATCCAAATTAAAACTAACCAGGGCAGCAGGACCCGATAATCTCCCAGCTCCCATAATAAAGTCCCAGCTGAACTGGTGGGCAGAATTTTTGTCCCACATGTTTTTAGTTATTTTGGATACAGGAAAAATCTCTAAAAATTGGAAGGGAGCAGTTGCATGAGAAGGGTGACATGAAAGCTCTGAAAAATTATAGATTAATTTAACTTATTGGATATTGGGGAAAAAGTCTTTGCAAAAATAATATTGAGTAGACTTAAGGAATGGGTGGAGCAATGTTCAATTGTGCCGGTAGAACAGGGGGGCTTCAAGGAAGGTCATTCCACTGTGGACCACTGCTTTGCTCTATGGACAGTGGCGCAAAAGTCAATAGAGCAAAAAGGGAAGTTATACCGTTGCTTTGTGGACTTTCGGGCCGCATTTGATTCTGTGGACCGTAAATGCCTTGGGAGTCTTTGGAAAATTATAATATTCCAGAAGGCTTACTGGCTATAGCAAAAGAGCTACATAGAGGAAACTGGGCACAGGTTATTAAGGATAAGGGGGAGTCCTTGACGCCGAAAATAGCAATTCAAAACGGCCTAAGACAGAGCTGCGTCTTGGCCCCCTTGCTTTTCGCCATATTTCTAGCAGGCCTACCTGCAATACTAGAGGTTGACAGAAGCGCCAGTCCCAGAATGAATGGTAACAAAGTGTCATGCTTATTGTATGCAGACAATTTGGTGATTCTCGACCAGACTGAGTTAGGCCTCCAAAGAAAACTAAATGTTTTTAGAGAGTACTGTGAGGCAAAGTTTTTAGTTGTAAATATGGAAAAAACAAAAATGTTATGTTTCGGGAAAAGAGATACGTGCTTCAATTGGTTTTTAGACCCCTTGAAATTGGAGATTGTGAGTGAGTATAGATATCTTGGGGTCTGGTTTGATAGTGCATTAAGGTGGCATACGCACTTAGAAGCACAGAAAGCAAAAGCCTTTACATCGATATGTGGGCTGAAAAAAATCAATCGAGAATACGGAGATATGTCCCACAGACCAATATTAAAGGCATATAGTGCAATGACACCCCCGCAAGTACTGTATGGAGCCAAAGTCCTAAAAGCGATTGAGACTTAGAAGAAGAAAAGTGTTTAAAAACCTTATTGTCACTACCGAGCTCAGCAATTATCCAGGCCATTAGAATTGAGTTAGGAATATTAGCATGGAGCATACAGACTCAAGTGGCTTTAGTAAAGTTTTGGAAAATGCCAGGACCCTGGAGTAGTGCAGAAGGTCTCACAATGATGTAGAGAGGAGATTCAGTCTAGTAACCTAAAATGGGCTAAGGAAACTAGAAAGAAACTGCTTACTGTAGGTAAAAACCTAAACGTGAGAATCTGTCAACATACACTGCATTCAGAATTTACTAAGAGCACACTCAGATCCCAAGGGCAGGAATTGTCCAGAAATGTAGATATGGAGTATCTGAGAATGAAAAAATCAGTACAATGTATGAGAATTTCATGGTTGAATGAAGCCTGGTATCCCTACCTGGATAGATTACCCAACTATTGGCTCAGATTTGAAATTTTAAGGTTAACAACTGACATTAATCCCTGGCTGACAAATGAGAAAATAAAGGCAGAAATGATTCAGCCGGAGAGAAATTGCAAATGTGTGTTGGGAACAAAATGTGATATTTTGCATATTATAGTAGATTGTATTTCAGTTTTACCTCAGCGGAAATTAATACTACGTCCAATCTTTTTAAAATATGAAACGAAGTCATGAGAACAGGCAGTAGCCCTACTTACAGAGATGACTAATCTTGAGATTGCTATTGCAATTGGGAACTATATGAAAGCCATAAAAAGTCTCTTTAGGGAGAATTTGAAGATGTTTTAACAATTTTAATGATTTTAAGATTGAGTTTTATTAAAATGCACGTTACCCTGTTTTAATTAAGATAAACTTTAATTAAATGTTATTAATTTTCAGGGGATTAAATTGAACTGGACATACTGACTCACCATGTTATTGTGTCACATGTGTGGGATATCCGTGCTATTACCATTCCATTTATAGGCTATTCATTTTAATGGAAATAGAGAAGAATTTGTAGCTGTATTGTTTTAATATTTTCAATTGGGTTTTACTGTTGTTTAAAGACTCTGGTCTAAATAAACATTACTGTTTTAACTGAACTACTGCATTGTCATACTTTATATATTAAGGATTGTATTATTATGATAAAGGACAGCTATTTTTGCATCAAACAGGTCTCATTGTATGGATGGTTGAGTGGATAATTGTTGTATGAGCTTTTCCCTTTAAAGAAGTGTGTTAATTGGTATGTTAATACGTATGTATCAAACAGGAGAGATTCATTACTGTTGAGAAGATGACCTCACATATTAGAGCACTCATGTCATGTTCTATGACATCAGTGATAACATCACTGATAAAAACTGAAATAACATCATTGATGACATCATAGTACATGGCGAGGGCGCAAGTTCTAGTTACTTGAGTTAACTATAACTGGTGAATTTCAATGGTGTTTTTCTTAGTCTAAAATGTTACCGTTTATTAGACATTTTCAGCTAACTGTAACATCGCTTTAAACTGTAAAATGTATATTCACTGAACAAACGTGTTCAGAGTAAGTTATTTGATCTTGCTATATGTTTTAATTTGATTTTCAAATTTATAGTAGTACATAGATGTTTGGTTGAATAAAACCAAAAAAGCTGTGTCACATTCTTATGACAACACCTTTACAAACCGAGGACCCACATAGAAAAATCAAATTGAACATATGGAAGTTCTCACAGTATATTACCTTCTGTCTTCAGGAGCTGCGAGTCATATTCCAACGCTCTACTCATTTGACAGTACCCCATGTGCCAGTTCAGGGGGCCATACCCCAGACTCCAAAAATTCCACTAATGCTCTTGGAAACTGACCTCATATGGTGAAAAGGAAACTCAGAATGATTGTTCATCTTCCGCAGCCAGTCCTTAGTTCACTAAGCCAAAAGGCAAAGGAGGGGGTGCAAGATGTGCTCATAGTCATGTAGCTGATCATTCAGCTTTATAAATAGACTTCTCAAAGATTGCCAGGGTGATCATAGCTTCAGATCAGACAGAGAGCCCGAGTTTGGGGTACATGATTTCTACTTCCTAAGTATGTATGTACATTTTGGCTGTCGCCTAAGAAGAAGAAAACCACCAGTAAGACCATCCAGTGTGTTCAAATTGTGTAGCATTAACAGTTCCAGCAACGGTTGAAAGAGATATGCCTGTGTCTGACTCAGTGTGTGCCAAAAGTTGTTGTTCCAGTAATCTTCAGCCATGGGCCAGGACCACAAAATATAAAGAATATTACCCCCAAACTGACTACAACTCCAGCAGCGTGGCGTGAGGGCTAAGTTAGATTGGTGGAGTTTGTAGGGAGATCAATGCTAGTAAATTCATTTCAATTAAATAATTCTTAATTCAGTATAAAACAAGTAAACCACGAAAGAAATACAATACTGTACTGTATAAAATTGAAATATAAGCAAAAATGACAATCAAGTGCATGTCGGGCTGTATTAGTGATCAAGAACAAGCAACAATTCAAATAATCAAAAGCTAAGAAAATCACAAAAATCATTATTAGTCTAAAATCATAGAATTCCTGTTTCTGACAGCACCATTTAAAAAACAGGCAACATGAATGCAAGTTCGGAAATAAGTCAACATCTGTAAGTGTAGCAGGGCAGGCCTGGCTAGCCTAAAATTCATCCCAATAAAAAGTCGCTTCTGCACATATGAAAATAAAGAGGACAAACAAAAACAAAATGCAATGTATATTGAACCATCACAAAGGCAAGGGATACCAAGGTCTTCTGCAGTCCAACCATTTGGCACATGCAACAGGTGATGAATTAAATTGAACCTAAAATATGTTAACAAAAAGGAATGAGTATTTGACAAACCGTAAATCAGACAAGGTTCCAAGAATTAAGTTATTTGAACCAAAACATAGGATCCCACAGAGAGCAAGGACAGAGCTCCAGTTTTCCTTTCATCTGACATAAAAGTCAAAAAGCATTATTAATCCAAATAATGTCATCCTTAACAATAGCTTCAGGTTAAAAACACAATTCAGGTTGGCCTAACTAGAAGAAACAATCCTTAACATGCTTAAGCCAGAGAATCTTATTGGCATAGTCATAGGCTTAAACAATCGTTGATAATTATTCAGTTAAACTCAAGTTCGTTCTTGAGCCAAACAGCCAGCCATAAGATAAGGGGATGAAGTTGAATTAAATCTGAGACATAGATAATTCTTCATGTACATTAAAGGTAGACACACTGCAAACCTGTTCTCAATAATTTGTAAATACGACAAACTGGAATGCCCCCAGATCTTGGCACAATAGGATGTTACAAATATATACATCGCTTGATACATTTATAACATTGCACATACACATCTATGCCCTAGATTAGAAGCAAAAGTGAATACTATTGCTACCCTTCTAGCAAATGCAAGACATCTGACGTTAACCAAAGGGGTCAAGCTAAGAGAAGAACTAAAAAGAATACCCAAATAGGGAAAAACCTTGTTGAGTTTTTTACTAGGAACAAAATGAGCTCTGGTTTTGGGGTTCCTGGGCACAATATTCATAATATTGGACGTGGAGTAATTAGTACTAAGATCAAGCTTGCCCATAAAGTCGACAAATTCACTAAGGGGCATTGCAGACCTAAAGAGATTCTAGAAATCAGGACTGCATCGTCCGCATAAATTAACATAGGAATACGCTGACCCCCCCCAATACCGGTAGATCTTGCCCCTCATCACACAAAATCTTTTCCAAACTGTTAATATATAATATTAAAAAAAGTTGCTAAAATACAACCTTTCCTGGTGCCTCTTTTCAGGGTAAACATAGTGGTACATTCCCCAGAGGGACCATAGCGAACAACAGCTGAGAGGTCAGAGTGTAAGTCAGGCAAAAAAGCCACAATGGTTTTATCAAAGCCACGCCCAACATGATGTTCCAGAGTATGGACCCATTGATCCTATCAAAGGCTGATGTTGGGTCTATAAACCCCAAACAGAGAGAACCTGCCTTCTCCTTAGTGTACTTGAATAGAATCAAAAAAGATTCAAACCTTGATCCACCATCCCCTCACCAGCCTGAAAACTATATTGTACATCAGACCAAATACGATTTGTACTGACCCACTCAGAAAGTTGACTCAATAAGATGCTCCCAATCACCTTGACATTGGAGTCAATCACGGAGATAGGGTGATAACAATGTGGATCATCTGTGCTGCACTTTTTAAAGACTGGAACAGTAACAGAGTTGGACCACAAAGATCAAATGTTATGTCTGGTTGAAGTATTGATTGTAAAGCGTTAAAAGGAGAGCCCATAAAGCAATATTGGACATAAACATGTCAATCGGCACATCGTCTGGACAATGTGCTTTTTTGTTGGGAAGCTTAATCATCGCCACTGTTACTCCTTCCCAGCTAAATTTTAATAGATAATTTAACTCTTCTAGAGGACCAATTGGCAAAGTGCTAGCCAGGCCACCAATAGAAGTATTATTTACAGGGGTGTTAGACCTGTCAGCCATAGGTTGGTCTTCCCCCAGACTTTTTGTCTGCTTACCTCCTTTTTTTGATGATTCTTTTTGTTGGACTTAGAACTTTGAGCACTTTACCACTGCTGACCAGTGCTAAAGTGTATGTGCTTCCCACCAAACATGGTCACATTGGTTTATCCACATATGGTATATTTAATTTACTTGTAAGTCCTTTGTAGAGTGGTATACAATATACCCAGGGCCTGCAAATGAAATGCTACTAGTGGGCTTGCAGCACTGATTGTGCCACCCACAAAAGTAGCCCTTCAAACATGTCTCAGGCCTGCTACTACAGGGCCTGTGTGTGCAGTTAATTGCCATTTTGACTTGACATTAAAAACACTTGCCAAGCCTTAAACTCCCAGTTATTACACATATGAGACACCTAATCTCAGCCCATGTTAGCCCCATAGGGTAGGCTGCCGTGTAAGTAAAAGATAGGGCATGTACTTTTAAGTTTACATGTCCTGGTAGTGAAAAACACCTTAATAAACGTTTCACTACTGTCAGCGCTACTCCCCTCATAGGTTAACATTTTGAATTCCTTTTTATACTGTTAAGTTGTAATTCCTGTTTGTGAAGGAGTAGCTCCATCTGTCATGTTTCATATCATTGGAATGGTAATGATAAATCCTCTTTGCTGGCAAAGTTGGATTTTACATTACTATTTTAGAAATGTCACTTTTAGAAAGTTGGCATTTCTCTGCTCTTAAAGCTCTGAGTGCCTGTAGCCTGTCTCCAACACATGTCTGGGGTGGGGGACAATTTAACTTTGTGTGTGCATTCCCTCTAGACGGCCACACACACAGGAAAGATAGGTGTGTCTGCATGCCCATTAGCATCCTGATTGCTCATCCTGGGCAAGATGGGAGGGAGGAGATGGCATTAACACCTAAATGGGCAGTGTCCTGTCCCCACACAAAGGACTGATTACCCCCCTGTAGTGAGTCTGGCACCAGGGCTAAGAAGAAAAGACCTCTGTGCACTGGGTGTAAGTACTCGGTCTCTGACCCCACCAAATCAGACACTTCTTGGCCTGCATAGAATCTCTGTCCGAAGGACTGCTGTGCTGCGACAAGGACTGTCACTCTGCTGGACTGCTGCCCTGGAAGGATTGTAGTAGTAGTAGTAGTTATAACTTAATTTGATTTTCTTGCAAATCATAAAAGTACATGGAAAATACATCATGTAATATAAAAGATCGGTATCCCAAATCTCCCAACATTCAATACAATAGGTACATAAAATCCGCTTAAAGATAAAAACGCATGGAATAAAAATAGATCATCTCATCAATTAAAAGAACAACTGTCCTGTTAAAAGCAGCCGTCTATAATTCATTTTCAGTGGCCATTAACAACCCCAGATAAAAAAAAAACATCTAAATAGTAACAAGCAGTGGGTGTTTTTAATATCTGGATAAAGTAAAAAGCTGCATGTAGGAAATTGCCCCTTTTTGCATGGTTTCCCCTCACCTTTTGCCTGATGTTGATGCTCTTTTGACTGAGTGTGCCCTGGGTTCCTGCTAACCAGGTATCCTGGGCCTATGTTCTTTCCATAAAACTGTATCTTTGCAACCCGAATTGGCACCTACCTCTCTGGCCACATGTATGTCCTTTGTAAATGGTACAATGGGTACCAAGGGCACTGTGACCAGGGAAGGCCTCTAAAGACAGCAGCACCTATCGTGCCACCCTAAGAGGCCCTGTACCTTAACAAGCACACTGCCCATACAGCTGCGTGTTTTGGTGCAGAGAAAAGTGAAGAGTCGACATGGCACACCTATCTGTGTGCCATGCCTACAATCCACTGCCTTTTGTAGAGGTAAGACACCACTCTAGTTGGGCGCACTATACCACTGGTGAGAGTACAGGTGCATGAGCCACCTGAACCCCTACAGCGTCTAAGTCCACTCTTAGACGTAAGTACAGTAAAGCCATAAAGAGTATATGGTCTGGGAGTTTGTCAATATGAACTCCACAGCACCATAAAGGCTTTACTGAATTATGAGAAGTTTGGTATTAAACCTCTCAGCACAATAAACCCACACTGATGCCAGTGTGGGATTTAATGCCAAATACACTCAGAGGGCATCTTAGAGCCGCCCCCTGAAAAACTACCTAACTCTAGTGTACTGGCTGACTGACTGCTCGCCAGCTGCCACCCCTACACATGTTTCTGGACCCCTGGGTCGAGAGCGTCCCGCTCTTGGGGCACTGAAACAAAGCACATTCTCCCCCAGGATGGGCAGGGTCCACAAAGGGGACGCTTCAAAGGCTTACCACCTTTGTGATCTGACCCAGCCATTTGCTGCTCCCAGCAACTGGCCCCCACTTTAGGAGGAGGAATTGACAGGAAAACCAAGGTAGGAGGAAAAGTGTGCCCCCCTTTGTCAACCCCACCCCTCAGGTAGGGGAGGAGAGGCGAAGCACAACTCTCAGGCCCCGCCATCTTGTAGAGGGGGTACCCAGCCAACTAGAGTGACGATTATGCCCCCCTCCCACTGGAGGAAGGCATAATAGGGGGTGTACTCACCCCAAGGGAGGGGATATCCATTGGTCCCCACCTGCACCTCCCTACAACTCCCCTACATTTCGTATTTAGGGGAACCCCCAAACCGTGCCTTCTTAGACAAGTACAAAGACGGACCGAAGAGCCGCGCTGAAGGAAGAGGAGGACACCAACTGCCTTGGCCCCAGCCGTACCGGCCTCGACAAGCTCCAGCAGAATCCTTGCGTGTCCTGCAGCCAGCAGCCCCCCAGAACCCAGAGGACCTGCCCTGCCTTCCCTACAAAGACTTTGTCTCCTGTGAGCACCGGACTTGCTCAAAGAACCAGACTCTGGCTCTGGCCGAATCCACAAGTCTGAACCACTCGGCGCCCATGGCCCAAGTTCAAGTGGCCAAACACCATGATGAGGTCCCCCCAGCCATCCTGAGCTGGGCCCTGGTGATCCCTGACCTACCTCAAGCCTCCTGACGATGCCTGCAGCCTCTATCTGGAGGGTCCCTCCAACAACAACCATGGCTGGTAAGGAAATCCGACACCTAAAGACACCCCTGCACCCGATGCCCCATGGCCTTGGGTGGCCTAACAGATCGTGTCCGGGCAACCCCCTGCATCCCAACTTACCTCTCCAACCGGTGGTCGCCTCTAGGAAGCCTCCTTGCCCGAACCTGCAGTGTTTGTTCCGACCAGAGATTTCTTATTGAAAACAACAGGGCACCCAACGCTGATCCAGCACCCTGCACCCAGCCGGGCCTGTGCCTCTGTGAGTGCACCTTGTGTGCTAACTTGGATCCCCCCTTTGCCCTGAGATTCACCCTAGGAGCTTTGGTTCCTTAACCCTGCGGCTTGCCCAAGAGCGGCCACCAACCGACGGGCCTCTGCCCCTGTAGGCTAACATTGGGCCTCAGTACTTTACTCCCGGCCGCCCTAGTGCCGCTGAGGGAGCATTTTGAGTGCATCTTTGACCCTCGGGTAACCCTTGTTCTAACCCCAGAGCTCCACCCTCAAGACGGTTTACTTACCCATAAACTGCTAACCTCATTTTTCTCCAAAGGATTGCATTGACTGTTTTCCTCTGAAAAACTTCTAAGTGTTGAGGGTTTTTGTATGGAAACTGAAGTAACTGTGTTTTATTGCAAAATTGTTTTACTTACCTTTTATCTAGAAAATGTCCCAGTGTGATATCAAGGCATATCACACTGAGTCGAAAAAGTAATTCCAAAAGTACTCTAAAAAGTAATCTGAAAAGTAATCACAAAGAAATTACAAATACTTACTGTTTTGTAATATTTTACAAACCTGTAACTAAAGTCATTTTCATCCTGTTTGCTTGTTTTGATCAATCTGTCTTAAAAAGTAAAATTCTATTTACATGTACAAAGTCCTGCTTGGTTCTAAAAACAAAATACAACTTGTGAGAGGCTGGACTGGTATATGCTGTCCACTAATGTAAGTGGGCAACTTGCACCAGTGCAGACAACCCTTATGGTGATTTAAGAGGTCTTAGACAACGTTAGAAAGCTCTCTAAGAGGTAGCTGTGGAGAGCAGCCTTCAGGCTCAGTCCAGAAGGAATGTAAAGCAGCATGTTTTACCAGAATGCAAGCTTATAGAAGAGATTAAGTGAAAGGAACCACACCAAGTATTTATAAAAATATGTACTTATTATATAATACTCTCTAGTATGTTCATATATCCCCAACACTGAGATAAACACAATGCACACAATACATTAGCAAAGAAACACAGTAAATAGCACGAAATACACAGTGGCCCTAGTGGGGACCAAACCATATGCTAAAAATGTGGTATAAGAACCACGACTCAAGTCAGGACGATGTTGAGAGAACGTAGAATTGCTGGTGATTCACAGAACCACCCAAGGTAAGTAGTTAGGGACCCCACGGAGAGCGTGTGCAGTGTGGGAACACGACCGCGTACTCCGTACAAGTCTATGTGCAAGTCGCAGTTGGATTTTTAAAGATTAAGAACCCTACCCAGTGGACCCTAAGAAACCCTGTGGAAGACAGAAGGTTGGAGAGCCACCCCACCCGTGAATACCTTAGTCCCCACGTTACCTACACCAGGGAAGCCAGATGCATACGTGTGAAGTGGTGTTGGAAACCGCTGTCGAACCCAATGGAGGACTTCAGGAAAGTGCCGCTGCTGGAAGAGGAGAAAGTGTCCGTGGGAATCCAAACGTGGATTCTTGAAGAGGAGTACCTGAAAGCAGAGGGGACAGAGTCTATGTTACTCAGGGGTGACCAGGAGACTTGGAAGACAAGTGCCCTCCAATGTCGGGTGCTTCAGAATGGATGACGAGGACCTTGACTCTGCAGCTGTGAGGACCAGGTGACGCTGAGGAAGACCAGGAGCCGTGCACAAGCTGTCCCACGAAAGATGTCGAGTGCTGAGGGGTCAGTGTCTGGCGGGAGCAACAACAAGCCTTGGTAAAAGCAAGCCTCGCAGGAATAAAAGAAGGAGAAATGTCGGGGCCAGCAAGGTTCAGGAGACTCACTAAAGGCAGGGGAGCCAGGGCAGGCCTCAATCAATCAGGGGATCCCAAAGGAAACAAGTGTGACCATCAAGTGGACCCACAGGCTGGAGGCACTGGATTCACGAGAGGACCTCAAGCAGCTCACCAAAAGATGCAGGCTGCGGTGCACGCGATGCGGTGTGGCTGAAGATTCTGGTCACAGGAGATGCTCGAGGTTCGGACTACTTGGAGCCCGAAGATCTTTTTGCAAAGAAGCCAGCAAGCCTTTGCAACTGCAAGTTGGACGCTGTATCCAGGGGTTCAGTTATTGCAACCCCACATGGGATGCTAGCCTCAAACTTGTTGAGAGGATAGAGCAGGCCTCGGGAGCTGTGGGAAACCACCACCACCTGTGTTGCAGAGCCTACTGAGTCCGGAGGAGCTCAGGATCTGCAGACCGGTTGACTTAGTTGTGGTGCCTGCAAATGCAGGGCAGTGACTAATTCACCCCAATGGAGATTATTTTCTTTGTCGTTGATGCTTCACAGGCCTTGGAGGTTCCTGTATGATGCACAGGCACAGACAATGCAGCAGACTGGTAGGGAGACAAAGTCAGGCCTAAATGAAGTCCAGCGAAGTCCAGAGTGCCCAGACGGTAGATGTGCAGTAGTGTTTGATCTGAATCTTATCCCACGACGAATCTAGGGGCCTACACCCAGGTAAGCCCTTAAATACCCTAGGGCAGAGGTCTTCAAACTTTTGGATGCCGAGACCCCCCTGTCAACATTTTGAGGCGTAAGGACCCCCTCCTGACAAAAATGTCTAAACCTGTTGACTAAATTGCGTGGGATGAAAATTTAAATGAGGTTATGTGATGCCGCGTATTTTGGGATAGCATTGCTTCATTATTTTGATATTTGTTACACACAGTAACGCTGAGGAAAGATTTCACCCAATCAGTACCCATTTATAATCAAAATACAGCAATTATCATCAGAAAGATTTCAAGTCAACCTTTGTGAAGGGCCTTCCACTCTGCAGCAATACGTGCTGCCACATTAGAAGCTCACCTGGCCCTGACCGGAAGAAGCAGGGGTCCCTTAAAACCCTGGCGGTTTTGTGTAGAGTTAAGCCGTTTACCCATGCAGCTTTCCTCTCACCCCCTCCCTTCCATCCCTCTCTCCTCTCCTAACCCCGGATCCCTCTCTCACTTTGCAGGTCATTTTCTATCACCCCTTTTTACAACTTCTGAACTCTCCCCATTCAACCTCTCACTTCACCTTTAATCACCTCTTGCCATTCTGTCCTTTCACTGCCCTCATCTCTAACAGTCTCTCACATTTATCTCATGGCCTCTCTGGCCCTGTCACCTCCCGTGCCCCTCAGCACTTCTCATTCACCTCGTCTCTTCATTCAAATTTTTGTCTATTTGTATCTTACACCTCTCCAGTCCCCCCATTCCTCTTTCACATCTCCCCTTTGTTCTAACAGAAGCCCTCACCTTTGGATCACACTCACTTCTTGCGTGTCCACACTTCTCTTCGGCAATTCACATTTCTCCTCATCCCTGACCTCTTCAATCAAATTCTCTCACTCCCTTGCTGTCCTCTCTCATTTTGGGTGCGGATGCAAGTTCAGAATGGGATGAATGAATGTATGATTACTGATGGGCTTGTTTGAGTGAGTTGCATATTGAGTAGTGAGGGGGACAGGTGAGTGAAGTGTCACATGAGTGCAGGATGAGTAGTGTACTTGTGTGACTGCAGGTTGAGGTATAGTGTGAGCAGGACAAGTGCATTTTGAGTGCAGAGTGATCACTGTGAGTGCAAGGTGAGCGGGTGAATGGTGCAAGTGCATGGTGATCAGTGTGAGTGCATTGTGATCACTGTGAGTGCAAGGTGAGCGTGACAATAAAGGGCGAGAATGAGGAATGAGTTGTCTGAATGCAGGGTGCATTCCCAGACCCATGAAGTAACTCAGCATGTTATTGACGGGGCGTAGACTTTAAGATCTAAGTTAAACTATTGCGGCATTAATCGGGGATCGAGGGTGAAGGAAATAAATAATGTGCTGATCCTGCAACAAACTTCCAGTCCTATGGTTAGGGTTACCAGCAGATTATTTTGATGGCCCAGTCGGTACAAAAAAAAGCAGTCCCTAAAGCGGTATTTTCAGCGCTTATCTGTGCATACTTCCCAGGGCCGGCTTTAGTGGTGGTGGTGCCCTGTGCGACAATGTTTGTTGGTGCCCCCCCAATGACCACCCCCACCACGGATTCTCTCACTAGCACCCTTTAACAGTGACCAAGTCTCCATAACCCCACACTCTCAGATGCATTGAATTAGTTATATAGTGCCACTCATACCAGTATAGGGTGTCCGAGCACTTTGCATCACACACACATTACACAATCAATCATAAGTGTGTAAATCAGTGTATAGGAAATGTTACATAAGCCAAAGGACTAAAAGTATAGGAGTCACATGTCATCCATACTGGTAGGCAGTATAGTTCAAGAGTGCTTGGTGTGGAGAAGCACAAACTCAGAGTCGAAAAAGAAACAGCATAGTTGGGAGTTTCCTTTAATAATAAGAATTAATTTCTAGCCAAATTAACCCTTTTTGCAACATTAATCAATGTTCTAATAATGTATACTTTGCAGTGTGTATGCTGTTCTAGGATGAAAGTTAATAGCTCACTATTCTATATTAGGACTTTAAGTTATAAATTGCAAGTAACAAAAGGATGTCTCTTTTGAAAGCAGTAACCTGCTGATCTCTTCACATCATACCCACTCTGTAATCTACTTGGTACACGTTCTTTGCAGCAGGCATATTAACCCTCTGCACTAACTTCACCTAAGTCAAAACCTCAACTATACAAAATTCTGATCTCTCTCCAGGAAGATAATTAATCACAGGAGTTATCTTGACATTTATGTGAGGCCTGGTAATTGCCGGTGAAAGAAACACTGCAGCAGGTGCTTCAAAAGCACAATAATCTTTCACACATGGCGCCCCCAGAAAGCCAACTTTGTATTCCTTTCCATGAAATGCATTCTCACACTATGGCAGTGAATGTAAAATCCAAATGTAAGGAATAGGCACAGTGGGGACCCAGGGGGTACTGGAACCAGCAAAAAAACCTAAGCCTCTGTAACCAGTTTACAAAGGCATGTTAAAATGCAAATGGTCTTTAAAGACCTGTGAAAAAACACGGGGGTGCCGGAGATAGGAATCCAGACACTGCCCAGCTGAGCCCCCAGCAGCTCAAGTTTCACTGCAGCAGCCCGGGCTGAGACACAGGAGGGGGGAAGGGGGGGGGGGGCTGAAGCCCTTGGGCCTGGGCAGAAGTGTGACTGGGAAGGCGCGACCCCCTTTGCATCACTCCACGGCCCCCCTGGGGGTCGCGCCCCACAGTTTGAAGACCCCTGCCCTAGGGAAAGGATTGGGAAGATTCAGTGGACCCTCCAAGGGGAGGGTCTAGACAGGGGGGAGCTTATTCCCATGTCCTTTGTCCAGTTTCGCACCAGAGCGGGAGTCAACGGCTCCCAGAACCGGTTTGAACTGGACTATGCACAGGGACACCAAGTGTGCCCCTCATGCAGACTTTCTGGTGCTGGTAAGCGCACCCACCCGGTCCCAATACACAAATTCCTGTCTGGGAGGTGATCACACATCCCTGTGACAGGATGTCTATTGTTCCACCTTCCTCTGCTCGAGCTTGGCTCAGCAGCAGAAGGGCAGAAATGTGTCTTGGGTCGGCAGCAACCATTGTGTGCTGTCCAGGTCTAGAGGACTGGTACTGGGAACACTGAGAGCCTAACGGAGGCCTCTTATAGTGCTTGGAATCATACTGCCACACCGTTTTCATTGTGACGGTATGATTCCAATATGTTTGATACCAAACGTGATAGGATTCATTGCAGCCGTTTTTTAGATGGTAGTCGCGTAATTACGCAGTGCCCCTCTATATAGTATATGGCTGCTTTACTGACAACCCAGGAGAATGGACTCTGTAGTCTGCAAGGGTGTCCAGTACTTGCAGGGGCACCCTCTCACGTAGAACCAAGCACCCTGCCTTCAGGATTGCAAAGGCCTGCTATAGTTGTGACTTATAGGTTTTAAGTGCAGTGACCCTTAGCTATAGTAAACCTATATCTTTAAGTAAGTGGTGCATGCACCAACCTACACAGGCTGCAATGGCAGGCCTGTAGTTCCATTTTGAATGGTCTCTCATGGGTGGCATAATACATGCTTCAGCCCATGGGAGACCTCTGGGATACCTATGCCCAGGGTACATGGGTACCATATACTAGAAACTTATAAGGGTACCCCAGTATCCAATCTGGGATGTAACTAGGTACTGAACTAACCAATGTAGGGAGAAAGCAGATAGACTAGGGTCCTGATTAGCAGTATCCCAGACAGACTAGTCAAAAACAGCCTCACATCAAGCAAAAAAGTGGGGGTAACCATAGAAGTAGATCCTACTTTCCTACACAACTAAATAAATATTTTGGATACAAACAATTGGTCTGAGTTCAGTCTTGCCTGAGTGTGTACATTAAATGCTGAGCACTACCTTCTGATAAATCCTTACAGCTCGCCCATACTACCAGAAATAGAAAGTAAGGTATTAACTACTTTTACCTTGTGGATCCACTTGGCTCTGTGCACATTATACTTCATTTGGTATAGTATACACAGAGCCAGCTTCTTACACTGGCTGTAACTTGAATCAAATACTGATTCAACAGAAGAGGCCGGACTAAATTGTGGCGCAGCCGATTAAATCTAGGACATTTCATACCAATGTAGAAAGTATCTGGGAGGGACACTTAATCGCAAAAGAAAAGAGGGAGATCCGAGACTGTACACCAAGCTCCTCAAGGTATCAAAAGCTGATAAATCTTGTTATACCTGAAGTAAGTCAGGAGCCTCCTATGATATGAAGACATTTCACATAGTATATAAGGTTCTATACCTTGCACTGTCTTGATCATAATGAATTGTCGGAAGGAAAGCTTATGAAGGGCTAAGCCTTCCTGAACTGAAGCCGCCCTTTAAAAAAAAAGCCTCTTTTACCCATGGAATTTCCTTTTGACTATCCCTTCAGGATTGGAAAACAGCTCAGGTCGACCCAAAGACTTGAAAGTAAGCTTGATATAGGTTTGCCAAGAAATACTTATCGCTCCTTCCAACACCAAACAATTGTGTACTGTGAGCCCATTAAGTGAGAGATATTCTTTCAACCAGACTGATAGCCAGAAAATCAGGGGATGAAGGGCAATCCAGTCTGGTATGTAACCAATGCCTACTTCCTCATGGAGCATTTCTGAGGGGATGCTTGCAGGATCTTTGAGGAGGCTCTAAAAAAAGAGTTTTTGACCACCTGTAGCTAGGGACACACATTTAGCCTTATAGACCTTTAACATCGCCTCTACATTAGTTTGGCCCAAGCGTCAAGTTAAGAGGGCAACCCCCACAGCAGCCGATTTAAGTTTCAGCAAGTTTTTCTTCATCAGTAATTGCCAAGAAAACCTGGAGTCTAAAAGAATCCCCAGGTAGGAAAAGTGCTCTACCCTAGAGATGAGATGACCCTTTGACATAAAGCTTTTTGGCCTGGTGATCCTAGGTACCACCACCATCACATGGGATTTGAGATTGTTTGTGGAAAGGTCCAGGCCTTCCATATACCCTACATACAGCTCTATCAATCTCTGCAGCCCACTGGCAGTCCTAGACATGAGGACAGCATTGCCCGCATATAGAAGAACTGGTAAATGGCGAGCACCTACAACTGGAAGAATTGCTTTTCAACTGTGCTGCCCTGCTGCCTGTTGCATTCTGACGCTGCTGAGGAAGAGCTGGATTCTGTCTTGAAGCCAGAGTGATCCCCAAGGGCTTGTTGGCTTGCCTCCTGTTTTCTGACACTCAGGGATATCAAAGTATCATCATCAGCTCCTGTGCCTGGTCCACTGGAAGTGTACCCAGGTGATTGCTCCAGTGGAACCAACGCATCCTCTGCTTGCTTGAAGCAGAACTGACTCATCACCCCTGTTGCCGGTGTGAACTTGGTGCATCGCATTCGGTACCAGCGCATCGCCTCCAGCAACTAACGCATAGGAACCATGCATCGCAGCAGTGTGGGAAGACTGATAATCCCCCGACTGCGCAGAGGAACCCGTCACATCACACTCAGAACCAACGTACCTCGGCTTCAATGCTTCATCTTTGGAACTGACGCATCTCCACCGCAGCGAGAAAAAATTGGCGCATCACCTCAACTGCGGGATCGACACAGACGCACCACTTGGCTGCACCCTGTATCTCACTGTTTGGCCAGGATGAAGGTGCTTTGTTCAGCGGGTCTGCGTAGCTCTTGTATCTGGCCTGTGTGTCATCACAGTTGATCTGAACTCTTGACTTTGCCCCAGTCCAGCGTGTCCAGATAACCCCCCTAGGCGCTTATTGCTTCTAAGCACTATTTGTACATTTACTCTTTAAAAATTCATACCTTGACTTCTCTTTATTGGATTTTTGCCATTTCTGGTCTTTATTTATAAATTATTGTCTATTTGTCTAACCTGATGTGGAGTCTTTTTGTGGTGTTTTCATTGTTTTACTGTATATTGTGTTTCACAAATACTTTACAAATTGCCTCTTAAGTTTAGCTAGCCACAGCCCGTGCAGGTAAGAGCGGCGGGGCCGTGGGGCCAGGTTGGGTGGGGGAAGAGTTTGGCGGATGACGACAAGGGAAATTTAAATATTTATTTAATTTTCCCTTGTGGTCATCTGTCGAAATCCCCCCCACCCGGCCTCACCGCTCTTACCTGCACAGGCTGCGGCTGAATTTAGCCTGACTGCTTTGTGCCAAGCTACCAGAAGGTGAGCACAGGTTAACTTTTAGTGTGTTTCTTATGTACCCTGACTAGGATTGTGCTTCCTGCCTGGACAGGATGTAAACCCCTGCCAACCAGATACCCCATTTCTAACATTGGTGATTAGCTGTGGGGCTAGGTCTTGTGTTTGTGGAATACCAAATAGTAATTTAGTGTACACTACTACTCTATTCCAGGTGCTGCCAGCACAGATAACAGTGGTGGGACGGTGCAGGAGCGGGGCAGGCAGGAGTTGACAGACGGCAGGATAGGGAAAGTAAAATTAAAAAATGAATAAAATCACTTACCTTGCGCTTGCAGCATCGCCAACTGTGCTATGCAGAGAGCTCAAGATCAGTGGTTTTATTTATTTTACTTTCCCCATTCTGTCATCAGTCGACTCCCTCCCACCCCGCCCCCGCCCTACCCCACTGCTGTTACCTTTGCCAGCCGCGCCTGCTCTATACTAAGACCAATTCAACCACGGGCCCGATTCACAAACATAAACTGAGACAAAAGTCTAACTTTACGACTTTCGGTATTCACAAAGGACATTTACGAGTAGTAAAGTTAGACTTTTGTCTCAGTTTTGATCTCAGTTAAACTAAAGTAAGACTTGTATCTCAGGTTACCTTTGTGAATCGGGCCCATAGTCCCTATCTGTATAAGCCGTATCTGCACCTGCAATGATGTATTTTGAGCTGGTCAAGCTGGAGGCCTACACTGTGGTCCAGATCAAATACGTTTATCCACTAAAGGCTTCACCAGGAAGGTGGAGCTGCAAAAGGCACTGAGATCGTGGGCAAAGACTTGTAATGCAGGGGCTGGGACCCCAGAAGAAGAGGAGCAAGAAATTGAGGAGGAGCTGATCCTGGATTCAGAGGTGGATGTGGGACTACCTGTGGATCATGGGGCCAACAACTTGCAAGGAGCAATGGTGATTCCCAGAGCAGGGAGCAGTGTTTTGTACAAAAGCCTGTCGCCAGAGGAGCTGGAGGACAGAATGGAGGAGAGAAAGCTTAAGCTAGAGCTTGCCAAATTGAAATTGGAGAAACAACAAGCTCTAGAAGAAAGGAGGTTAGCTCTTGTGGAGAAGAAGATGGCCCATGAGTTAAGCCCCAGAGAGCTGGACATCAGCAGACTTCAGGTGGAGTCCAGCAGTAATAGTGCAGCACATCTACATTGTCCACTGGTGAAGTTAGAGTCTGCATACCTAAAGACTTAGTGGCTATATATATGGTGGGGATGGCATAAATAAATGGTCTGCATCTTATGAAGTGGCTATAAGAATGAACAAGGTCCTTGCAGAGTTTGGGGGGGTAGTTTGTTGAGGAACATGCCTACAGTAGGGAGAGATACACTCTGAACACTGGAGGTGGGGGACCAGATACACTACACTGCAATGAAGGTCATTTTAGTCAGTAAGTTTGGACTGACACCTGAGAAATATAGAGATTTAGTGGCAGCAACAAGATCTCAATACAGACATGGGGGAATTTCTTAGATTATGGTAGCAAGGCACTGAAGGTCTGGCAGAGGAGCAGCACAGTTGATGATTATTCAGGAAATACAAATTGAGTTTGAAGGAGTACATGCTTGATATTTGTTTTCCAGAGCTGTGCCAGCACCTTGTTGATAGCAAGCTTAATGGCCCCAGGCAGCTTGCTGAGGAGGCAGACATCTGGGTCAGCATCAGAGTGTCCAAGAAGGTATCTGTGGGGGGTGGGGGACTCTCAAAAGGATGGTCAGGGTTTCCATCAAAAGAAAGAGGAGATAAAAAGAAACTGTTCTCTCAAGGCCCCCAAAGCAACTCACATGGGAAAGGGTCAAATTCCCAATATGGCCACCAGAAGACAAGCTTGTCTGACAAGAGTCAGCAGTCAAAGACTGCCAAGTGCTCTGAGTGTTTGGAGTATGGGCACTACAAGGGGGATCCCTAGTGCCCAAAAAGAGAACAACCTCCCACTGGAGGAAAAGTCCCAGGGATGGTGACTGTAGTGCAGGGAAAAGAGTTGGTCCCAATCAGTGGGGGAAGTTCAGTGAGGTTACCATAGTGTCCCTGGGTGACAGTGAGATGGTTCCTAAAATCCACGAGCCATCAAATATTGCAAAGTCTAGGCAATGGGTTACCATCATTGGGCAAAGTGTTGAGGCACTGAGGGACACAGGTGGCAATAGTAAGGAGTCAGCTGGTGTCCACAGAGCTGGTGATAGCCAATGCATTCCACTAGGTTGTGGGGACTGACAACAGGGAGGGTCACTATCCAGTGGTCCTTGTTCCATTTGAGTGGGGGGGTTCTCAGGCATTCGAAAGTTGCAATGAGCCCTGCCAGGCCTGTGGACTGTCTGTTAGGTAATGGCCTTGAGCACACAGGAAGTGGAGCTTAAGGCACACCTGCAAATGTTAGGGTTACCTGAGTGGATGTGTGCAACCACTAGGCCCATGACTGCCAAGGATGGGAGTAAAAAAGGGCTGGAGCATGGAAAAAAGGGTAAAGGCAGAGGGCTTGGGAAACCAGCCCTTGACTGTCTCCTATTTGGGGGAGGATGGGGCACCTCCGGTCCCTGACCCAGGGCCCGCTGAGCAGGACTTTACTCCCCTTGGTGACCTGCCGGAGCTTGCTGGATGGCAAGTTGAATTAGGACACACCAAGGAGGAGTTCTGTAGGCCACAGAGGGAATGTCCAACCATGGAGGGTATAGGACAAAAGGCTCAAGCCTAAGCAGCAGGTGATGGCTCTGGAAGTTATCACATTTACTGGGAGGAGAATTTCGGTTACAGTGAGCCTAAGGTGCCTGTGCATGAGATAACAAGGGCCCTGGTGATCCCCCAATCCTACAGGCCCTTCCTACTGGAGCTGGCTCACAACAAACATCTGGCAGGCCACCTGGTCCTAGATAAGACCTTTTCAAGGCTTGTCCCCCACTTTTATTCTCCTAGGATCAAGACTTCCTCAGATGCATTCTATAGGACTTGTGTGACCTGCCAGGCAGTGGGAAGACAGGTCACAGGCGCTGAAAGCTCCGGTTAATCCCTTACCTGTCATTGGTACACCCTTTGAGAGGGTGGGCATCGACATTGTTGCGACTATTGACCCCCAGCTGCTTCTGGTAAAAGGTTTATCCTGGTAGATCAAGGCACAGGGTAGCCAGTGGCCATACCTCTGAGGACTGCAACAGCACCTGCAGTGGCTAAGGCCATTATAGGGATTTTTACCAGAGTGGGTTTCCCCAAGGAAGTGATGTATGACAGGGGCACCAACTTCATATCCGCTTACGTCAGTCAATATGGAAGGAGAGTGGGGTACCATACAAGTTCTCCAGTCCTTACCATCCACAAACCAATGGGCTTGTTGAAAGGATCAACAAGACCCTGAAAGGCATGATCAAAGGCCTGCCAGAGGCCTTGAGTTATAAGTGGGACATCCTCTTGGCATGTATTCTCTTTGCTTGCAGAGAGGTGCCACAGAAGGGAGTAAACTTCAGCCTCTTTGAGCTTGTGTATGGGCACCTCTGAGTTTGGTGAAAGAAGGGAGAGAACAAGCTCCCAGGAAGATTCCCCAGGATGTAGTTAGCTACATGCTGGCAATTAGAAGTTATGTTGTGGAAGCAACCTTCAGACAACTTAGAAGCCAGTCAGGAAGTGATGAAGCAGTGGTATGACCACAATTCTACCCCTGTGGAACTGTACCTGGGCAGAAAGTGTGGGTGATGGAATGGTTGAGCACAGGGCCCCCCCAGGACCGATGTACTGGGCCCCACACGATTGTTGAAAGGAAGGGTGAGGCCACCTACCTGGTGGACCTCAATACCCTTGTGCACCCCCACAGGGGGCTTCATATCAACCGTCTGAAACCCCACTTTGAGAGCTCCAAGATCACCATGCTGTTGGAGACAGATGGAGGGGAAGAAGAGGAGAGTGAACATCTCCCTAACCTCTTAGCCTCTAAGAAGAAAGATAGATCAGTGGAAGGAGTAATCCTTTCCCCCAGTCTGATTTCCGAACAACAGAGGGACTGATATCAGTTTTCCATCATCCCTGGGACTACCCACCTATGTACCCATGATGTGTACACAGGAGACAGCCTTCCTGTCAGGAATACATCTTACAGGCTGTCTGACAAGGTGAGGGCCAGCATTAGGATGAGGTTTCCAAACTACTGGAATTGAGAAGGATAGAACCCTCTCATAGCCCCTGGTCCAATCCTGTGGTACTGGTACCAAAAGCTGCCCCACCAGGCACCACACCTGAACTCAGGTTCTGTTTGGATTACAGGGGACTCAATTCAGTCACCGACACTGGTGCTCATCACATCCCCCGGACTGATGACCTTATTGACAGATTATGACTTGCTCAGTACTTAAGTACCTTTAATCTTACACCAGGGTACTAGCAGATTGCCCTAACAAAAGGAGCAAAGGAGAGGTTGGCTTTCTCCACTCCAGAGGGCCATTACCAGTTTAGGGTGATGCCCTTTGGACTTTCAAATGCCCCTGCCACCTTCCAGAGGTTGGTGAACCAGGTTCTGTCTTCAGTAGCAGCTGGAAGGACCACCTTTTTCACCTCCAGGAAATGCTTCAGGCTCTGCAAAAGGTAGGCCTGACTATCAAGGCCAGTAAGTGCCAGATAGGGCAGGCGTTTGTGCTGTACTTGGGACACCTGATGGGCAGGGGTAAGGTGCAACTCCTCTAGGCCAAGATAAAGACTATCATGGCTTGGGAGCCCCCAAAACACAGACTGAGGTCAGAGCATTCTTAGGCCTCACTGGGTGCTACAGGACATTTGTCAAGGGATATGACACCATTGTTGCCCCCCTTGACAGCGCTGACTTCGAAGAAGCAGCCTAGAAATGTGATTTGGATGGAGGCATGCCAAAAAGCATTTGACTCCCTAAAGCAGGCCATGTGCACAGCCCCTGTGCTCAGGGCTCCTGAGCTTTCCAGTGAATTTTTGTACAAACCGATGCCTCAGAGCATGGCATAGGGGCTGTACTTTCACAACTTAATGAAGAGGGCCTGGACCAACCTATAGCCTTCATATCCAGAAGGTTACTTCCTAAGGAATAACGGTGGAATGCTATTGGGAGAGAAGCCTTTTCTGTGGTCTGGGCACTGAAGAAGTTGAGATCAAACCTGTGTGGGACTCACTACCTGATTCAGACTGACCACAGGCCCCTCAGGTGGCTAATGCAAATGAGGGGTGAGAATCCAAAACTGTTGAGGTAGTCCATTTCCCTGCATGGTATGGACTTCAGGGTAGAACACAGACCACGGGTAGACCAGCCAGTGCTGATGGCCTATCCAGGTTTTTCTGCCATTGTGATGAGAACTCCCTAGAGGTTGGGTAACTCTAGCCTACTTTCAGCTGCGGTGGACACATGTTAGACCTGTCAGCATTAGGGTGGTCTTCCCCAGATTTTTTACCTGCTTATCTCTTCTTTTTGCTGATAATTTTGTTTGACTTAGCACTTTGAGCACGTTACCACTGCTGACCAGTGATAAAGCGCATGTACTCTCCCCTAAACATGGTCACATTAGTTTATCCACAATTGGAATATTTAATTTACTTGTAAGCCCCTCGTAGAGTGGTATACCATGTACGCAGGGCCTGTAAATTAAATGCTGCTAGTGGCCCTGCAGTACTGAATGTGCCACCCGTACAAGTAGCCCTTCAAAAATGTGTCAGGCCTGCCACTACAGGGCCTTTGTGTGCAGTTTACTGCCATTTTGAATTTCCATTTAAAACTCCTTGCTAAGCCTTAAACTCCCCTTCTATTACACATACATCTCCCATAAGGTAGGCCCTAAGTACCCCATAGGGCAGGGTGCTGTGTAAGTAAAAGATAGGAAATGTACTTTTATGTTTTGCTTGTAGTGAAGAACACCTAAATACATTTTTCACTACTGTGAGGCCTACTCATTTTATAGGTTAACATTGTGAATTCCTTATTACACTTTCAAGCTGTAATTCCTGATTGAGAAGGAATATCTCTGGCATGTTTCATATCATTGGAATGGTAATGAGAATCCTCTTTGCTGACAAAGTTGGATTTACCATTACTATTTTATAAATGCCACTTTTAGAAAGTTGGCATTTCTCTGCTCTTAAAGCTCTGTGTGTTTGTAGCCTGTCTCAAATACACAGCTTGGGTGCCACACACAAAGGAAGTGTAGCTGTACCTGAGTGCCCATCGTGATCCTGATCGCTCATCCTGGGCAGGATGGGAGGGAGGAGCCGACACACTTGAATGGGGAGTAAGTAGCCTTTCCCCACACAGGAGACTGATTACCCCCCTGTAGTGAGTCTGGAGCCGGGGCAAGGAAGAAAGGAACTCTGTGCACTTCACAGACTCGTCTTTGAAGTCACCCCGACTTCAAAAGCACAACTTGGTAAAAGTACTGGGTCTCTGACCCCACCAAATCAGACACTTCTTGACCTATAAAGAACCTCTGTCATAAGGACTGCTGTGCTGCTACAAGGACTTACACTCTGCTGGACTTCTGCCCTGGAAAGATTGCTTTTATGCTGAGCTACCCTGCTGCCTTCGGATCCAGCTGAGGGAGAGCTTGATGGACTCTACCTTGAACTCAGAGTGATCTCCAAGGGCTTGTAGCTTGCCTCCTGTTGTCTTTGACTCATGTATAATAAAGTCTCATCATCTGCTCCTGTACCTGGTCCATTGGAAGTGTACCCAGGTGCTTGCTCCAGTGGAACCAACACACCCTGACGCATCACCGTTGCAGGAGTGGGCCCAGCACATCACACTTGGAACCAGCGCATCGCCTCCAAAAAACGATGCATTGGAACCGCACATCGCTGGCGCTGCAGTATGGGAAGATCGATACTCGGAACCAACACACCTCGGCATCTCACCTTCAGAACCGACGCATCGCCACCGCAGCATGAAAAAAATCAACGCATCACCTCGACTGTGGGATCGACACCGCCAAACTGCTTGGCTGCACAGCTGTTGCGACCAGGATCAAGGTACTTTGATCAGCAGGCCTGCATGGCTCCTGTATCCGGCCTGTGCTCCATCGCGGTCAGCCTGAACTCTTGACTTTGCCCCAGTCCAGCGTGACCAGATAACCCCCGTAGGCGCTTATTGCTTCTAAGCGCTAACTTTACATTCAATCTTTAAAAATTCATATCTCAACTTCTACTTATTGGATTTATGTTGTTTTGGTCTTGATTTATATATAACATTATTGTCTAACCTGTTGTGGAGTTTTCATTGTGTTACTGTGTGTCGTGTTGCACCAATACTTTACATATAGCCTCTTAAGTTTAGCCCGACTTCTCTGTGCCAAGTTACCAGCGGGTGAGCACAAGCTCATTTTTTGTGTGTATCTTACCTACCCTGATATTGTAGTTCCAGCTTGTACAGAGTGCATATCTCTGCCAACCAAAACCCCAATTTTTAATAAGGGGTATCACAAATAGAAATAAAATGTGCAAGCCAAGAATCAGAAGTAATAGTTAGAGAAATTGTGCTTCTGGTAGAAGATGCTAAAAGGACAGGTTAATAACTTTCCAAAACTTGGAGCAATTGTTGGAGAAATAAGATTCCAACAAGTCGGCCCATGCATCTTGCTTAAACATGAATTTCCTAAGTCTAATGGCTAGGTCATATGTGAGATGGCAAACACCACTCTATATTTGTCCCTGGGTTTCTTCTGTAAGGCTTCCATGAAATTTTGATAAGCAATGGAACAGGAATGGTCAAATCATCCACTGGAAGCCAGAGTGTTGGATGCCGTTTTTGAGGTGAGGATAAGCCTTGTTCAGTTGTTCTAAAGTATGGCCTGTTGAATGCTGGCCGGTTGAATGACCAGGACTCTGGATGTAGTGTACTCCTAAAGACCACAAGGTACCTTCCTCGGGCCCCTTTATTTTCTCTACCTCTTCCCCTGCTGGCACCAACCATTGTCTGCGTGGGAGGAGGGTTTGTCCCTGGGACACCCCTCATCTTGGCACCCTTGGTGGAAGAGTCCACCAACATAACATTCCTCCTTTATTTTAAACAAAACACAAGAGCCCCAAATAAACCAGTGACAATCAATACAAACACCCCCCGCTAAGAGGGAGGTTGACAACACCACACAGGGAGATGGAGCAGATAGAAACAAAAAGAGAGAGAAAGAGAGAGAGAGAGAGTAAAAGAAAAACATTTCACTATACGATGTTTCAAACCAACACAAAGTCCTTCAGACAAGAATACCTCACAGGACGTGGTCTGAGATGATACCTCCCACTTCCTTGACGATGGACATCATCTCCAGCATCGACACACCTATCCACTGGTGGACACGAACAGGAAACAGGCAACCTCTGAGGGCTCCGCTCCATTGACGGATGAATAATAGTCTCTGGAGGCTCAGCCCCTCCTGGGCCAGAGGTGTCAGGTGAAACTCCTAGTTTGGGAGAGAGTCCATAGGGAGATGGCTACTATAATCTCCAACGTCAGTGTTCAATGTACCAGACGGCATGTCCACAGGTGGGCTCGCAGGAGCTTGGTACCGTTTGAAGCAAGACACATTCCTTGTAAGTCTCTCCCGCTTTCTGGGCTGTGATCATTGTGCCTTTCACGGACTGTACTCGCCAGGGATCAAACTCGAAAGGGAGTATGAATTTGCTTCATTGATTTCAGTTCTTCACCATCACCGAATCTCCGACTGCGATGGACCTCGATTTGGCTTCACGGATTTGAGACATGTGATCATTCTTTCCCCGATGCTGTTTCAGTTTCTCCGCTACCTGCGTCTGAAGATCTGACAGCTGGTCCAATTGAGGAATGATATCCCCAACTGGTCGATTGACACACACCAAGCCAGGAATGACTTGGGTCGTTGAGTGGGGTGTGAGTCGGTATTCCCTCAAGAAAGTATGTAGAGCACATTCCATATTCTGTTCATGATCTAGCGTGATCCACAGTACCTTGTTCAAGGTACCCATAAAGCGTTCTGCCTCTCCATTAGCTTGCAGCCAGCGGTGTGTGACCTTGTGATGATGAATTTCCCTAGACCGCAAGTACTCCGTAAATTCTTGACTCGACAAGGGAGGGCTATTGTCAGCGCATAGCTCCTTCAGGAGTCCATGGGAGGCCATGATCTTTTCCAGCCGTGGAATAGTTGCATTTGCTGTCATTGAGTCCATGACTTCGACCTCCGGATACTGTAAGAAGTCATCAATGACAACCAGCATGTGCCTCCCGCCTGGGAGACTTCTAAATTCGGCACTTACGATCTGCCAGGGAAAAGGTGGAATATCCTACATGATGATTGGGGCTGGCAGATCTGCTGATCCAGCCACCTGGCATAGAGGGCACTGGGGAACGGTCTGCTCCACAAGCACATCAAGATTTGGAAACCAGACTTTACATCGTAGTCTAGATTTTGGCTTGACAATTCCTTGATGGGTCAAATTAGCTAGATCGACCACTCGTTGTTGCAGTGTCCTAGGGATTACTAGACAGCACCCTCTCATGAGGCAGCCTTCGGGAGACACGGCCAGCTCAAGGCGCACATGGTGTAAAGAGTCCAGCACAGCCCGTGTTTCCTCTTTCCTGCATGGTGTTTTGTTAATCAAGACATGCCATCTTCGCAAGGTCACTGCGGAGATAGCCAAGATCTCCTCGAGAGAAATGGGCAACAGTCCGGATCGCTCCACTACCAGCTTAACAAACTCCTCCACTTCATCCACATCAGATTCCTCTTCCTCCGTGGCTGGCTGTGCATGTCTGGAGAGGAATGTTATCTACTGTGGGAGTTAATTGACGTTCCCTCTTGATGGCTTGGTTAGGTAGTCTCATGTCCACACATATTCTCACTTATTCTGGCTGTTTAGGCTTCTGCGCCACCACGATGGGGGACACCATGGAGTCGGACCATCGACCCGTTCAATGAAGTCAGCTTGCTCCAATTTTCTCAATTCTTTCTCCACTTTCGGCCTCAGATGAAAAGCCACCCTTCGGCGTTTCAGGGCAACAGGTTGGACGAAGCGGTTGAAGTGAAGGTGTATCATGCAATCTTTGAGGCATCCTATTCCTTCTAATAGAGCTCCAAATTCTGCCAATAAGCATCCACACTCTTCGGATGTACGCTGAAAGCAAAGGGAATCAGTTGCAGGCGCTTAGCGGTTCGGCAACTCAGTAGCATTCCTGACTCTTCTCTGGTGACGTACACTTTGGCCTGAGTGGAACGAGAGCCGTAAGTTATGTCTTTAGTGAACACTCCGGCTAGTGAAAGTGGAATAGTAGACCCATACGCGAACACTTGTGTAGAGGTGGGGTGTAGGGTCGGTTGCATGGGAAGCGTCTGTATCACTGATTGGCCATGATGTTTATTGACGTCCCGGTGTCAATCAATGCCTGCACCTGGTGTCCTGCAATGAGAACGCTGCATCTTGGGATCCGCCTTTGGGGATATCCATCCGGTTGCATGGCATGAATGACATGGACTGCTTCTTCTACATCGCCATCATCCATGTCTTCCTCTGGGGTTTGTGAGGAGCATAGGGCATTGATGGGTTGGTCCTCTGTCCATTCCATGTGGTAGAGCGGCACACCTTCGCAAAGTGGTTTAGTTTGTTACATGCGGAGCACCTCTTCCCCTGGGCTGGGCATGGTCCTTGGTGCGGTAAGGGTCCACCACACCTGTAGCATGTCTTGGGCGTGGGTTGCAGCTTGTTCCCCACTTTCTTTTGCCCTGAACTTCCAGGCAGATCGCGTTGACAGGTTCTGTCTTTATCTGGCATTGCAACACCGCCTTCATGTGTGCAGCTTGCACTTTGGACAGTTCCTTCGACCTGCCCATCATTAGCATGTCCGCCATGGACATTACCGGGACTTGAAGAATATTTCCCTGAATAAATTGCAGCCGTATTTCGTTGTTCTCATCCGGCAACGTGCACATGCTAGGCAGATCCTTTAGGTGAGCATAGAAAGCATCCACCGATTCTTCGGGCAGCTGCTTTGCTTGACACAGTGGGAAGCATTCGTCATCTGGGTTTGCTAGAGGCTCGAAATGAGCAGTCAGTGCTTCCTTTAGCATGTAATATGTGTACGGGAGTCCCGCTTCCACGACTAATTTACCAAGTTTGTGGAGTGCTGCACCCCCAAATGAAAGAGCATAGGGCGTCGCCTCTTGTTTTGCAAAGCCACTGCTGCGAAGTATGTCTCAAGGCATTCAAGCCAGTACTTCCATTTGGCTACTTGAGCAGACGGCAGCCCTTCAATTAAGAACGGTTCAATAGGAGGCACAGTAGTCATGACAATTATTGGCCACTGTAATCACCCTGCAGTCAGTTGGGTGTCTTCCTTGATCAGTGATCTCGGGTGACTGCTGACGATTGATCCATCTTCCACTGAAAGGGGAGCCAGATCTAATGTGGAAAGGGAAACACCAGCACCAGGTAAACAGGATGGTAGGAGCAGGTTGTAATTTCAGGGCAGCCAGGCACCACTTTGAAGTACAGGTTAGAGACAGCCAGTGTTTTTCCTTGTTTTGTTCTCTCTGTTTAATTTCTGTGTTTTTTTCCCCCCAAAAACAACTTCACCTTGGAGCAGATGCAGGATTGCACATGTGCCGGCCTGGCCTCTGGTTGGCAGAGCACAGAGCTGAGTCAACGGGAGGGGCTCATCGCCCTGCCTGCAGGCTCCTCCCTGAGTATCCCAATGGGGGCAGGGAGGAGCCTGCGGGCAGGGCGATGGGTGACCGACACACCCCTGTCGTCCGGAGAGCAAGGATGGGTGCGGCGAGCAAAGGGAAAATTCCGGCGTGAGCTGTAGGAGGTAGGCGACATCAGCAGTAGGGGTGGGTGGAATTTGCGAAATTCACTTTCGCAAATTATCGCAAAAATGTTAAAAATCTCCGCAAACACGCGGAAATATCGCAAAGGTGCGGAAGTTTTTTTTCCGCCTGCGGTATTTTCTGCGTGGTCGCGGCTCGCCAACTTACCCATGCGGTTGCTCGCGGGCGCGGCCATCTTGTTTTCACTTGTCTCGCGGTGCATGATCGCGAGAAGAAAGACGTCATCGCGTGACGAATGACGTTCCTGCAGGCGCAAACTGTCGCGAGACAGCGCAAATGGCTACCAACAATCCAACATCTCGTGGAGAATGCGACCGGATCGGGAAAACTTGTCGGCGAACGCGGGGATTCAGGTAAGGCAATCGCGCACACGCGAGAATGTATTATTTTACAGCGCGAGCAAGCAAAAAATTTCCAGTAAAATGCGGATTGCGGAAATTTTGACATTTTCACGCTCTCCGCGCAACGCGAAAATGTCAAATTATCGCAATTTCCGCGCGCGGAACGGAATTTTAGCCCAGGCCTAATCAGCAGCGGTCTCACCTGCAGAGGAGCGGAGCGCAGCAGTCCCTGCAGACCTGCTCCAACAGCGCAATAAGGGAAACAGCTAAACCACCTGGAGGGACCAACACAGGAGGCCGTCTACAGGACCCGCAGCACGGCTGCGAAGGCAGCCACGGAACAGCAGATGAGGTAGGAGGACGCTGTTGGGCATCAGGGCTCAACTATTCTCGTTGCCAGTTGTTCAGTTGTTCTAAAGAATGGGCCTGTTGAATGCTGGCTGGTTGAAAGAATGACCAGGACACTGGATGTAGTGTACTCCTAAAGACCATAAGGTACCTTCCCCGGGTCCCTTTATTTTCTCTACCCCTCCCCCCGCCGGCACCAACCATTACCTGCGTAGGAGGAGGATTCGTCCCTCGGACACCCCTCATCTCGGCATCCTTGGTGGAAGAGTCCACCAACATAACAGGCCTCACCTTAGTACAAATAACAAAGAAAAGACCATAAAATGGTTTCATCCGGGGCACTCTCATCCGAACAGGTAAAGATAACCGAGGTACAGTCTCTGAGTAAATCAAGATAAAATTGATTCGAGATAATCATGTTGCATTGAATTCTACGTTGCTGATCTTTAGCACATACCCACCCACACAAAGCGTGATAAGAGAGTAGAGTTATTTACTGAAGAAAATGTAGCCTATAATGGGTTATGCTCACTTCTAGTATCACAAAACACCCCAAAATGAAGCAAAGTAGGTAGGAGCCAGAAGAATCACTAATAAAATCAATGGTTGAGGAACAACCTCGTTCTGAAAATGTTGGCACGATCGAATGAGAATTCTTATTTGGGTTGTCAGACTCAACAAGAGCCAGGATAAAGTTACTCAAAATGGTGTTCAGTGGTTTACCCTCAGAAGAGTGTCTGAAGTGATGGGCAGGTGGTGGCAAAGGAGACCAATTAGAAGTTTTATAAACAAGACATGTAGTGCACAGACGAGTTTTAAAAATCACTCAAGAATGCAACAAATACAGTACCCCTAAAAGGGGGAGTATATTTGTCCAATAAACCTCACAGCTGAGGCTGAGTGGGATTAGCATTGTAAAAATGTGTCAATAAAACATTCCGCAAATTCAAAAAGGTAAGACATACTGCAAGTAAATCTGGAGAGCCGGAGTCCAAGTGTTGAAGGCCACAGTTAAGACTTAAAGATATAAAGACCAAGAGCTCCCCTACCCACGACCATTCAGCTTTGCCCAAGCTGCAACAAGGAGAAAAATTCCTTAAAGCAATCCAAAAACAAGTAAATCGATGTCTCCCATGCCTTCTGCAGGCAAATAACATCATGTTGGTTCAATAAAGTAATCATTACAGCATCCCCAAAATTTCTAGCAAGCCCAGCCACATTCCAACTTAAGATGTCCAGATTGGTCTGGGTTTGAGGTTCACGAGTCCTCTTGGAAGCACCCAGCTCATTACGGCTAAAAGTGAGCCAGCCAATCCGTGTCTGCAAGGGAACTCAACAGACCAAATCCGTTACTGACGGAGATGACAGGAAGAAGAGCACCATCAGTGGCATTAGTCTGATGTAAGCAGGGCCGGACTGGGAACAGAAACCGGCCCTGGCAAACTGCTCAGCCGGGCCCCCCTGGGGTGAGGGGGAGTGCAGCCGAGCAGTTTGCGAGGGCCGTTTTCGGCCGATTTTGTTACCGGGAGCCGATATTTCCGACCCCCGGTAACAAGGCCCAAGGGACCAAACCGGCCCCCACCCTAGCGGCCTACCGGGGCAATGCCCGGTGCCTGCTATGGCCAGTCTGGCCCTGGATGTAAGGAAGACAAATAAGGAGCTACTGGAAGAATCCGAAGCCTGGGGATGGGTCTATCAAAATAACACGGGGTACTGACTGAATGTTGCTATCAGGTGCACATGAACTAGAACATTGGTCAACAAGTGCCTTGCAGTAATAGGGTTAATAAAGTTAATAAGAGTACAGTCTTCAACACAGGTTTTAAGTGACTTTCCAAGCCAGCGTAGTCTCCGGGTTATGATGACAGCTTTAAACAAGTTCAAATTCAAATTTTTACCAAATCGCCCTTCAAACCAATTAATTATTTTATTTATCAGTGTTAGATAATGTTCACCCTGACCAGATTTCACAGGTGGCACATTGGTGGGAACAATTACATATGGTGTAGCAGCTGGTGGCAAGTCAAGATCCTGAAGGAGGGTGCTAGAGTTATCAATGTTGGCAACTGGAGGATGTATCCCACTTCCTATAGCCACTCTGCCGGGAAGTTCCTGCTGAAACCCAGGGGGACCGAGAATGGGCCTGCCCTTGGAACCAGGGTTTGCTCACGGGCACACCCTGGGCATGTCCCGTGGGCATCCCAGACTGTGGGACCCCTCGAGCGCATATGAGTTCGGGGAAAGGACCGTGGCCAGCGTTCTCCTGCCTCTGCTGCTAGGAATCCTGAGACTTGCCATCCCTATCACAGGCTATGAGTCCTTGGCCCTTCGCTCGCTGTGGGACCCCTCGATTCCATCAGAGCACAAGGAAAGGGGCGTGGCCAGCATTCTCCTGCCCTTGCCACTAGGAATCCTGAGACTTGCAGTCCCATTCGCCTGATATGAGTCATTGGCCCTTACCACGCTGCTGGACCCCTCAAGTCCATCAGAGCACAAAGAAAGGGGCATAGCCAGCATTCTCCTGCCCCTGCCACTAGGAATTCAGTGACAGTCATGAAGTAACTTGTAATAAATTAATTTCAAACTGGCCTCTCAAAAGCTCCTACTGTCAGTCAGTCAGTCTAAACCATAGGTCCTTAAACATATACAGACGTAAAAACCAAAAATCTCGATTTGAAAAACCATCTTAGGCTAGGAGCTATACAATACCTGTATAAAACACCAAATCTAATATTAGAATCTTCTTAAATATAAAAATATGTTCTATATAACAATTATTTAGATTCCAGTTAACATTTATAAATCTGGAGTACATTTCATTAACTCAATATCAGTAATAAAATATCCATTGTACATGTTTTTAAAAACTTTTCTAACTTCAAGCATGATCTTACCCATTGCACATGCTACATCTAATGAGTGCATTTCAGTTAACAGGTCTATTGCCTGTGTACGATTCTTAACCTCATATTTTAGGAAGATTGGTCGTAACCACAGTTTACGTGCATCAACAACATTTAGACAATCTAATAAGCTGTGCAAAATATTGCATTTCGTGCCTAGGTTACAGGTACATTTCCCTTCATAGTCAATCATGGCCCTTTTAATCCTATCATTCTCACAACATGGATTTATCCCAATCCTTATTTTTAGTAATTCTCTCCTTAGCCAACGATTGGGAAGAATATCCATATATGGGAACTGTTGACCCTCTTGCCAAGCTTTTATCATAAAACCTACAGAACGTTTCCCATTCAAGTACTGCCTATCCTGGACCTGTGATATTTCTTTCCCTGTTGTCCTAAGTTCCTTCTTACCTATGGTAGTGATCCAGCGGCGTACCAACATCAGATACTCTACTACCATATACTCACTTGGGCCCATAAACACACAAATTTAGTATACTGCTGGAGTCAAAGTTTAAATGTTCGTGATCACAATATCAGGTTTAGTTATTCATTATCCTTAACTAACCTTTCACTACTCAAAAAGTGCCTTCCTCTGGTTGTTGGACCATTAGTTGAACTAATTGATGGTGATAATGACATAAACTAACTTACCTAAACTTTAATTAAATGAAATTAACCACAGACTCCTTTAAGATTTTAAGACTTTATCTAAAATTTAGAGCACGTGAACCACTTCAAAAATACAGTACAGTCACCTTCACTCATTAGGAGAGAAAATTCAATTCATCAATCATCAATCACATACTTTGAACATTTGCAATGACTTATGCTCAGAAAAAGGAGACGACAGAGAGAAAAGATCATCTGCAAAAACACAAAATAATAATTACCAAGAATGGTGCGAAGACCAACCCCCTGGCCAAAGTGCTGGTAAGGGTCCCCCAGGATAGTTCAGGCGACAAAGACTTCAGGACAGGATTCAGGACAGGTGCTTGCGTAGCACCCCTCTCTGACACTCCCTTTCTCCTCGAGATTCTTCAGCGATCTTCTTTCTAACTCAATTATTTATGATTATAGGTTCTGCATTCGGTTCTTCTTCAGCATCTCACAGCATCTCTCCCAGCATCAGCACCACCGACAGCATCCCAAGCTCTGCAGCATTCAGCAAATCTTTATCTCTTGTGCTAAGTAAGTAACTAAAGTTACCTCAATTATACCTTTCATTCTTCATGTACCACCCACTAGAGTTTCAATATCGTAACAATTGGTCAGGCAAGGGGTTGAAGATCATCACACCATGCTTACATATTACTTTATTCAGTTAGCCCATTGTTTATAAACCCATCCCCTTAATTTATATTCAGAAACTTTATTTCCCACCCACATTCACATTACATTTGCAACATTTGTTAAAACTTCAACATGTAGATTCATTCTGCTGAACTTTTCACCGTCCGTTCTCACGCATAGTTATCTCGCGACCTTGGCTCCGGTTCAGATCAGTGTCATCGTTTCGGGCTCACTTTCAGTGGGCATGCACAGTCGTACAGTTCAGACACATGACTCAGCTTACTTCAGTTACACACGAGAGTCCCATATGTGCACTAATAATAAAGTCAGAAAGACAAATGTTACTTTAAAAAATAAATCGTTTCACTGTATACCACCCATCTCTACTCTATTCCCCTTTACTTATTAATACTTTCCCCGCATTAGCATTAGTAAAATAGCTCGTTTTCGCTGCAGCTAAGCAGGTGCCATGCACACGAGATCCTTTAAAACGCCATGTTAGTGCCTTCTGCTCATGCGCAAGAATTTCCCTCCAAGCTTTATTTCGTCATACTGCCTAGATGCAGTTGACACATGCGCAGTAAAGATTTCCCCGTTAAAAGCTGTTTAGTCCTTCGTTCATGTTATTAGTGTTAGTAAATACATAAGCAAGCTTCACTAACCGGTGTGTTTATGTGGTACGCATTAGTTTTACACAAAACGCAATTAATAACATGTTAGGGAGTTAAACGAGCGGATTGCATCCGAGCAGGTCTCTTTTCTACGAGTCCTTGCTCCATCAATCCCCTCTCTGATGACATTTTTGAGCCATCACAAATGTACCCATCCCTTACCAGATGCCAACTTTCGGTATTTCTCATTTTCATTCTCCTCTTTTGCTTGCTCATCTGCATCTTTATTTTCTAAATCTCTCATCTTTTTATACATTCTTCCTTTCATTTCCTCCATCTGTATTTCATTGAATTCTTTCTTTCTTTTCTTTCCTTTCCCATTAATTTCATATTTCCTTTCCTCTGTTTCTGCAACACTTACACCAAATCATTATTGTTAAAACTATCATCGTTATTCCAACTACTGGAAGAATTATTTGACCTAAAACACTTTTCCCTAAATTAGTAAACCAAGTCCCTATTGAAGGAATACTCTTTGTTAGTCTTTCCCATACACTGTCAACTTCCAGTGGTTTCAAAGTTTCATGAAGTTTTGTATAATATATCCCCTAATTTCCTTAATTTTGTCAGAAACGTAAGTGCAACAGTGTTGAACTTTCAGCATTCCACAGACTCCGCCCTCTTTTGCTAATAAGAAATCAAGCGCAAGTTGGTTTTGTAAAACCATGGACCTAATCGCAATCATTTCTGTATTTATCATCAAGAAACCCCCAGCAGTATTCGTCGAGAGACGATCAACTACTGTTGACAATTTACAAATTCTAAGTGAATTTAGAATGACTCCCACTGAAGGTACCAATGCACAAATATGTCCCCTATTATTTCTGAAAAACTAGCTCTCTTTCTTCGTGTTAGTCCATTAGTGTTTTCATTGTTTCCGGTGATTCTTTTTACGTGGTAAATTTTCGGAAATACAATCCCAAAATAGCAACTCCCGTACCACCGTGCAGGCAGCTTATAGTAAGCATTATTCCCACACACGTAGTAAACCCCAGGAAATACTGGGTTAGTTCCCCCTTTTAGTCCCCAGCCTCCCAAAAATAGGAAGTTATGTTCACAGTCACTGGAGCCAATAAATACGTTATTATAATCTGTCTTTAATCTTTGGAGGCAGGTTTTCCCTTTCTTCACAAAGTCTAGGGACATCGCAGCATGAGCCTTGCCAGCTGTATAAATTCCCTCTTTCTCAGCCCATGGTGGTACATGAGTTTTCTGTTCAGCCCCTTTCTTTTGGAAACCTGTCTCCTTTCTTCAACTAAATTCACTATATCTATTGATTTCATTGTTAAGAAGAATTCACCCACAAACTGTACATCTTGACCACTAAGTACTGGATTCATATTCTTTCGAATAGGAATTTCTGAGAACACTACATCTAAGTTTGAATAATAATACTGAAGTTTTCCTGTTTTATAGAACAGACTTGTTAATACACTACATGATATACCATATGTTAAAGGTAATTGGTGATATGTGACACCTTCTGAAACTGACAATTTCATACAAACATAACAATCACTAATCTCCACTGTATCTACATACTGAAATAACAATTTTGTGAAAGCAAAAACACAAAATAATAATTATCTCATATGGTGCTTCTAATTCTACTCTATCTCCTGTTACTGTATCTGCCTTTCCATTAGTATCTGTATCATTCTTCTTATTTGTTATCATAAAATAAGGAACTGCTACTGTTAGAAATAGCCATAGTGAGATCACTAATAAAATGCTACATATGCAAGCTCTATAGCATCTTTGTTTAAAACTTCATTTTGGTCGCTCAGTGACTTAATTTTTCGCCATTTTTAGTCTAAGGAGATTTCTCTTATTTTCTTTATTTCACTAGGAATTTCAAATTTTAGTTTTCAAGGAGGCCTCACTTTCCCTTCATCAATCTGTGCAGCATCGACTTCTTCAGACTTTTCACGTAAGTCTAAATTTTCAAATATTACATAGGTCCACTCGGGACCCTTGTATTTGTTGTTCAAATTTTTCAGTCTTGAGCTTTTTTGAGTGTTTCTCACAATCGACTGTTTAACTGAGTTTGACTAGTAGCCTCATTCACTTGCTCTGGTCTTTCTCATGTTTTTCTCAGATAGTATCTCAATCTTTTCACTCCACCTGGCCAGTTGTCGCCTTTTCTGACCCTTTTAATCTTAACTGCACTCTCACCCTCTTCGTCTTTTTCTAAGGTTCTTTTATTTTTAAGGTGTCTCGGCACAATCAGTACTTCTTCTTCAGAATCACTCTCTAGTTGTTCCTGTTCAGGCCTGTTCTCATCCACCTGAACATGTTCTTCTTCCTCTATCTGGTCCTGTTTGGGTCTTATTCCAAATTGATCTTTTTCTTCTGCCCAAACTTGTTCTTCTTCCCCTAACTGGTCCTGTTCAGGTCTTACTACAATGTGTTCTTCTGCTGCCTGAACGGGTTCTTCTTCTCCTGTCTGTCCCTCCTCAGGTTTTTGAATGTATCTGTTCACCTCTGCCTGAGTATGTTCTTCTCTCCCTGTCTGGTCCTGCTCAAGGTTTCAGGTAGCTTTGTTCTCTTCTACTTGAGCGTGTTCTTCTACACCTATCTGGTCCTCTCTACTTTCCTGTCTCTTTAATCTTGTTCTTCTTCTTGTTTGAATAACAACTTCAGGTGCGTCAATCACTGGTATCCATTCCCCCTGACTTGTGCTTGGTTGTTCCTCGTCTATCACTTCAGAATCTATCACTCTAGATTCTCCGACTTCACAACCTTCAGCAGACTCAACTGGTTCAATCAGTTGCTGTTCTTCTTCAGTGGGGCCTGGAACTCTTTTGGTTTGGCTCGCATGTATCCAATTGGGTAAACCTGCACACTTCACTGCTGTAGTAGTGACCCGTATGACTTGACATGGTTTATCCCACCTGGGTGCTAAGCATGACTTTCTGGCGTGTTTCTTCACTACCACCCAGTCTCCAGGATTCAAATCATGCACCTGCGTTGGCTGCCTGGCAACTGTGTCTTCTCCAACCTGGTGAGAGACAGAACGCACTAGATCAGACAATCTTTTGCAATAGTCCAATAACAAATCATCAGTTATATTCATCAATTTATGTACAGGGATGTATGCTTGTCTCATTTCCCTTCCCATGAGTATTTCCTGAGGACTAAATCCTGTGTTTCTGTCAGGAATACTTCGGAGTCCCATTAACACAAGAGGCAACGCATCTGGCCATTTCAGTGATGTTGATGCACATACTTTTCCTAACCTTGACTTGATTGTGCGGTTTAATTGTTCAACCACTCCAGAAGCCTCTGGGCAGTATGCACAGTGCAGTTTTTGTTCAATTGTGAATGCTTCACAGATTAATCAAATTATCTCATTATTAAAATGAGGTCCTCTATCTGATTCCAAAGTCACTGGGAAACCGAACCGAGGTATCAGTTCCCTCAACAGTAATTTAGCCACTGTGAGGCTGTCATTTCGTCTGGTGGGATATGCCTCTACCCATCTCGAGAACAGGCACACTATGACAAGTAGATATTTTAATCCTTGATGTGGGGGTAACTTAATAAAATCTAATTGAAGTCATGTGAATGGGCCTTCTGCCTTTCCAATTTTTCCTCAACTGACACCTGTCTTCCTGCCTGGATTTAGCTGCTGACAAATTAAGCATCTTTGGCAAAGATTTTCTGCGAGTACCCTAAATTTTGGATTATATCAATTTGGTCTGAATAGTCGAATCATGGTATCCCTACCACCACGTGTGCCACCATGATACAGTCTTGCCATTTGCGAGAGCAAGCAATCTGGCATGACAGGTCTGCCATCAGTCTACACCCAAACATCATCTCCTGTCCTTCTTTCGCAACCTGACCGTATCCAGATCTCTTTTTCATTCACCTCAACTTCTTCCTGCAACTATTTAACCTCATCCCATGTTTCTAGAGTTGAGAAAAGCATAAGTTGGAAGTTGATTAAACTTGTTTCAACCTTTCGGTTAAGTGCCATTTTATTTCTCGCACAATATTGGGCAATTTGGTCTGCATATCGGTTACCTGCCACCATATAGTTATTTCCTGACTGGTGAGCAGCACACTTAACCACTGCTATTTCCTTTTGCATTTGTATTGCTTCTAATAACTCTTTTACATTTTTGCCATGTCGTATTGGAGACCCTGAAGAAGTCAGAAATCCCCTCTGCATCTAGAGCTGGCCGAAGTTGTGCACAACCACGAAACCATATTGACAATCAATAAATATGGTTATTCTCCAATTTTCCCCAATTTTGCATGCCTTTGTTAAGGCCACCAAATCGGCTACTTGTGCAGACTTGACTCCCGATAAACAGGATGCTTCAATGACCCCTGTTACTTTGCGTACAGCATAAGCTGCACTGAGACCTCCTTCCTCTGTTCTCAGGCAAGAGTCATCTACAAATAGTTCATGATCTGGCTCTTTCAGGGGCGTTTCTTTTATGTCGGGACGGGGCTTGGTACACATTTCAGTCACATCCAGACAATCATGATCTACTTAGTCTTTCACTTCCTCACAGCATGGGTCTTGTAATAGGGTAGAAGGGTTCATTATTGTACATTTGATTACTGTCACATTTTCTGCTTCCAGAATCACTCTTTCATACTTAGTCATCCGACTAGGGGTAAGGTGCTGTGTTCGAGTTCTTGTTAAAAAAATCTCAACTGAATGTGGATCATAAACTTTAACTGAATGTCCCATCACAATCGACTCACTTTGCTCGAGACTCATAAAAGTAGCAGCTACTGCTTTTAAGCAGCCAGGTAAAGCTGAAGCCACAGGATCCAAGGTAGCAGAAAATATGCTACTGGACGTCGGCTTAATCCATGTCTTTGAGTCAGCACTGAAAGTGCACAATTTTCTCTCTCACAACAGAACAATGCAAACTCTTTCATATAATCAGGCATGCCTAAGGCAGGGGTCTCACACAGACTATTTTGCAGCTTCACAAACGCTTCCGCGCACTCATCATTCCAGACAATTGGATCTTTTGCTCTCTTTCGGGTCAACTGAATCAATGGTTTTGCTAGCAAGGAAAATCCTATAATCCACTGCCTACAATAACCAACTACTCCAAGAAACATTCTCATCTCTCTTTGTGTCTTTGGTAACTGCATTTGCTTCATTATTCTTATTCTTTCTGGGGTAACTTTTCTCACTCCTCTTTCTATTTTGTGGCCAAAATATTTTACTTCTTGCTGACAAAACTGCAATTTCTCTGGAGACAGCTTGTGTCCTCCTTTGGCCAAATGGTTCAGTAATGCAATTGTGTCAGTGACACAATCTTCTCGTGATTTTGATGCCACCAGTAGGTCATCAATGTACTGAACCAGGACTGAGTTTCTGGGCATGACTAATTTCTCCAGACACTTTTTCAGGATTTGATTAAAAATCGAGGGACTTTCTGTATACCCTTGAGGAACTCAGCACCATGCCAAAATAGGGTCTTCGAACTTAAATGCAAATAAATACTAGCTGTCTGGGTGCAAAGGAATAGAGAAAAAGGCGTGGCACAAAACAATTACTGTAAACCAGCCAGCATTTCAGGGTATCTGATAAAGAATCACTGCTGGATTTGGCACTATGGGCAACAAGGCACTAACATTTTGTTTATTTTTTGTAAATCCTGCACTATTCTATATTTCCCACTGGGCTTTTTAAGTCCTATTATTGGCAAATTACAAGGGCTACTCATTATTTCTTTCAAAATGCCTTGTTTAATCATTCAGTCAATTTCTGGAGCAACTCCTGCTTTTACTTCTGGACTCATTTTGTACGGGTGTGTGTTTGGGTAAACTGCCCCTTCTTTCACCGTTACTTTCACTGGATCTACATTTGCCATGAGCCCAATGTCTTTTCCTGTAAAATCCCATACACCGGAATTCAATGTGGTTCTCAGTTCTTCTGGTAATTAACTTTCAGTCATCAATGAAAACATTCCATCTACCTCTGTACCTTGCTTGGCTAACAGCATCTTGTATACAACGTCCTTATCAGGGGTTTGGAATGCAACACCATCCGGTATACAATAGATTGTGCAATTCATTTTGCACAGTAGGTCTCGTCCTAACAGATTTACTGGACTAGAATCACACACTACAAATCGATGCATGTCTTTAAAATTTCCAATATGCACTTCCATTGGCTTTGTGATTGGGGTTCTAATCTGTTGATTTGACACTCCAACTACTTGGATGCTTTCTCCCGAGACTGGTAGGTTTGGGATGGCTGCTGTTCTCACAGTAGACCGGGTAGCACCAGTATCCAATAGTAAAGTGATATCATTTCCTTCCACTTTCCCATCAATAAATGGACCTGACTGATCTACTGGCAAGGATTCACCAAGTACACACTCCTCTTTTTCCCCCCACAGGCACCGTCATTGCGAGTATTCCTCTTCGTCATTATTATTTTGTAAAGATATTGTGAAACAACATAGTTTTTCTTACCAGTATCTCCTTGAAATCCGGCGTTGCTACTGTACTTTTGTGGGTTCACAAAGTTTGGCATAGGAGCTGGTGGCACCTGATTCTGTGGAGTAATGACCTGCTGCGGCTACTTCATAATCACTTCATTCTGCGTCTGTGGATTAAAATTTTGATTGGGTCCATTATTATTCTGCATACTCTTACACTCGTTCTTTCAATGTCCTAGCTTTCCGCACGCATGACAAGGAAACTTCTTCTTCGCTTCCTCTCTGTTCATTCGTCCTCTTAGTTTACCACCATTCGCCACTTGATCATTCTGTTTCTGCTCTTTCACTTAACTATCAATCTGAGGATTTAATTTATTTTCCTGCTGTTCTGCCAATTTCACTTGTGCCCACATCATTTTCTCTTTTAACTTTCTACGCCGTGCATCAATGTCGTCTCCGCAATACTTTGCATATTTCAAAATGTCATCGACCGACTTGCTCTGCCAGCACAATATGTGTTGTTGAATCATCTGATTAATCTCCGGTTTCAACCCATACACAAATCGATACACAAAATATCCCATATCCTTATCACCAATGTTCTCAAAACCACTTTACTGCTTAAACACCTCTAACAACCGCTAATAATATGCATGTATAGTCTCATTTAGCTCTTGAGTCGTTCTATCTATCTTTACCCAATCTGTTTCTTTAGGAGGTATTTTCCCTTTCAGAAAAGTAATTGGTGATATTTCTTCATCACACCATCCTGTTTTAGAATCTCTTGGATACTCTTCACTTGGCCAATCAATCGTAATCTTAACCTCTGTCCATAAATCAGCAGGTACCACTATATCAAATAATCCATCTAGATCCTTCAGCAGGACTTTCAAAACTTTCACAAATCTTTTGACCTGTTTATACCATTCAACTAGTTTCTCTCTCAACCAAGGGAAATCGTTCATAAATGACAAAATATCCTGTCTGCTCCATGGAACATGGACATATCCACCACCAGGAACTTCTCTCATGGGACACAGTCTTTCTGCCTTTTCTGATTCCTTTAACAAGAATGCAGATGACGCTTCCTTTGCCTGTGCTTTTTCCTTCTTTCTTGTCCACCTAGTTCTCCACTTGTCAATGTCTCCCCACTTCTGCAAAATATTAATTAACTCTTTCACCTGTAGTTTTCTTCCAGACACATTCATATTCTCCAAATCCTTATCAATAAATTCCACTGTATGGTTTCTGCAATAATTTTGATCTCCCTATATCCACTCCGATTTCTGAAGCAAGCTCTGTCAATCTCTCATAAAACAATTTCGCATTTCTGGTTATGCTCCTACATATAAACAACTCCTCCTCCTCATTGTAAAGATTCAACCTATCTATTCCCACATTTCCAGGAATCATTTCTTCCAATTCCACTTTCAATTTGTAAATATCTAAAATCTTTGGTGCTGTGCTTTGTTTTTCTATTCCCTGTGCCCATCTCTCTAGATCTTCTGGGGTGACCGCTGTTGAACTTCTAGTTCCTAAAGGTACCATGGTCCTTCTTCCTCTTGAATTTCCGGGTGTAATTCTTTTAGGGGTCTCGGTTAAATTTTCCCTTATTGGAAGGTCCATTAATGAAATGACTGAATCGCACTCACTGACCTGATTATCAGCTATTACTATATTTTTTTCTTGGATTACTCAAAGGTGTTGTCATAGCTTGGGGTTTTGGGCAATTAACCTTATCTCCATATAATGGGATGACAGGACCTATGGTCACTGGTACTGTCAATGCTTCAGGGCTTATATTCAATTGACTTATTTTCTGTATAAATTCCTCCCTATTTCTATTTAAAGCTTCTCTGTCCTTGTCTTGAAGCACCCTATTGACTGATGTATCATGTAAAACTTGAGGTATTAAGGGTGTTCCCATTACGGTGCACTTGGGGTGACTCTACTGGGTCCTTCTTGGTACGGTGGAGGATTTTTAGTTAAAATATCCTCTATCAATTCATCATCTGACTCACCATATCCTGTCACATTCAGATGTTTCGTTTTCTCCTTACACTTGCCTCCAAACTGTTCCTCTGCCATTAACACTGGATATAAACCCTCTGATACCATAGCTCTTCTCCATTGCTTCATCTGACCTTCTCGTGACTCATGCAAATATCATGGAAAAAATCCCTTATATCTCCCACATCGGCATTTCTCTCGTTCATATGATTCAGACTCCCATTCTTCCAAAGCCTCATACTGAGTTAATCTAGGTCTCGGGTTACAAATAGTTCATTGTCATCCTTAAATTCTGAAGAATTCTCCCATTAAACGTACCATTTTCAGGGAAAGCTAGCACTCCATCACCTCTCGTATATTCTATCCAATTTTCCAACCATACACAAGTATGATATCCCCTTTCCATCATCATAAAAGTAGCAGGTGTTTTCAGTGGCTGAATAGGAACTCCCTCTCTAGTCAATACATGCTTATCTTTCTTGAAGAAATTCCTAATTTTCTATATTAATAAAATTTTTCTCTTTTCTCCATACATTCTAGATGAACGATATATAAAATTGTGTTCTGCTAACCCTTGAAATCTTCTATCTGCGCGACTCACACTGGCAGTCAAATCAGAATCCTGCATACAATTTCTCTTTCGTCCAATCCTAGCTCGGCTTCTAACTAATCATCCAATCAAACCCAGGCTCATGCTCGTGGTCTGACCAATGCCAGCGTGGTCTTTTGTGACATCAGTATTTTTCCTCACTACTGACCACTCCTTTACAATCTGCTTTTGTCACACGCCCGCTGTTTCGACCAATCTCAGCGCGGCTCTCTGTGACGTCAGTGCAACTCCGGCGACTGACCCTCCCTTCACAAGGTAATACAAAACACTTATTTCTTAATACTTTTCATTAAATATTTGTTAATAGAAACATGAAAACATTCGCTACTCTGCCTGTTCCACTAAACAAAGGATAGATTTCAACGTATTCTGGAGTCTCAGAACTGCCCCTCTGCTACTACGAGTAAAAACCTCTGTTTACCCTTCATTCAAGATCGGAGGAACCTGTTACTCTTTCAGTGTTACCCTTACTAGGAAATAAGACCAAAGTTTCACCAGCGAACTCTCTGCTACCACTCTCACTCAACTTTTTTACGAAATAGTCCCTAATTTAACACTGCCAGCCCAGCATAGCTTCTCAATGCTATTCCAACACACGAGTAACCTCACTGCAGTGTGGCATCTGTCACCACCAGCTATTCATTACCCGGGAATTTCTGGACAATATAAAAGAAGACACTAACTATTTTTGGTAAACATAAATCAATAATCAATAATCAATATTTGTCACCAAACTAGTCAATAATTACCATAACTCTGCTACAAGAAAACTGATCCAGCGGCTTACCAACATCAGATACTCTACTACCATATACTCACTTGGGCCCATAAACACACAAATTTAGTATACCGCTGGAGTCAAAGTTTAAATGTTCGTGATCACAATATCAGGCTTAGTTATTCATTATCCTTAACTAACCTTTCACTGATCAAAATGTTCCTGCCTCTGGTCGATGGACCATTAGTTGAACTAATTGATGGTGATAATGACATAAACTAACTTACCTAAACTTTAATTAAATGAAAATAACCACAGACTCCTTTAAGATTTTAAGACTTTATCTAAATTTTAGAGCATGTGAACCACCTCAAAAATACAGTACAGTCACCTTCACTCATTAGGAGAGAAAATTCGATTTATCAATCATCAATCTCATACTTTGAACATTTGCAATGACTTATGCTCAGAAAAAGGAGAGGACAGAGAGAAAAGATCATCTGCAAAAACACAAAATAATAATTACCAAGAATGGTGCGAAGACCATCCCCTGGCCAAAGGGCTGGTAAGGGTCCCCTGGGATAGTTCAGGTGACAAAGACTTCAGGACAGGATAGTTGACCTCTGTAATACCGACGCTTGTGTAGCACCCCTCTCTGACATTCTCTTCCTCCTCGAGATTCTTCCGCGATCTTCTTTCTAACTCAATTATTTATGATAATAGGTTCTGCATTCGGTTTTTCTTCAGCTTCTCACAGCATCTCTCCTAGCATCAGCACCACCGGCAGCATCCGAGCTCTGCAGCATTCAGCAAATCTTCAACTCTTGTGCTAACTAACTAACTAAAGTTACCTCAATTATACCTTTCGTTCTTCATGTACCACCCACTAGAGTTTCAATTTGAATTCTAATTAGTCAGGCAAGGGGGGTAGGATCATCACACCATGCCTACACATCACTTTATTCAGTTAGCCCATTGTTTATAAACCCATCCCCATAATTTTTATTCAGAAACTTTATTTCCCACCCTCATTCACATTACATTTGTAACATTTGTTAAAACTTCAACATGTAGATTCATTCTGCTGAACTTTTCACCGTCCGTTCTCACGCATAGTCTTCTTGCGACCTTGGCTCCGGTTCAGATCAGTGTCATCGGTCCGGGCTCACTTTCAGTAGGCATACGCAGTCGTACAGTTCAGTCACATGACTCAGCTTACTTCAATTACACATGAGAGGCCGAAATGTGCATTAATAATAAAGTCAGAAAGACAAATGTTACTTTAAAAAATATATGGTTTCACTGTATACCATCCATCTCTACTCTATTCCCCTTTACTTGTTAATACTTTCCCCGCATTAGCATCAGTAAAATAGCTCATTTTCGCTGCAGCTAAGCAGGTGCCATGCACGCAAGTCTTTAAAATGCCATGTTATTGCCTTCTGCTCATGCGCACGAATTTCCCTCCAAGCTTTATTTCGTCATACTGCTTAGATGCAGTTGACGCATGCGTAGTAAATATTTCCCCGTTAAAAGCTGTTTAGTCCTTTGTTCGTGTTATTAGTGTTAGTAAACACATAAGCAAGCTTCACTAACTCGTGTGTTTATGTGGTGCGCATTAGTTTTACACAAAACACAATTAATAACATGTTAAGGAGTTAAACGAGCAGATTGCATGCGAGCAAATCTCTTTTCTACGAGTCCTTGCTCCATCAGTAGTGTAAAGGGTCTGCTGGCCTACGTCAGCCCTCAAATCCCTGCACACCATAGGAACCGTTTCTCTGACCCCTTTTGCCCACTTCATATCACTCTGTAGGATTCACGTTTACACCAAGAAGACACTTTTTGCTCCTATTCACCGCCCAGGCGTTGCCAAAATCTTAATAGTAAACACAAGGAGATGATGGACGGGGCACTGAAACGTTTCAGACACTCACCCCCAGTCATAGACCTGGATTGAATCCATCATCGTGTTTTAGCTCACTTCGTCACCCCAGTTCAGACACAGCTATATGAAAATCAGTCTTGACCCTGTGCCTCATGAGAACAGTCCAACCCGAACTGCCAAGCAATGTCTTCTCTGGACCCGAAACAAGCATCCTGGGACCGGTTTCAGGCTAACAGCCCTCATCAGCCAGGCTAGCGTGAATCCAGTGGCGAACTGAGTAAGGGACCCACGTTAGGGCATACCCTGACAACTTAGGGTGAACAAAGCAAACACAAGGAGATGATGGACGGAGTGCTGAAACTTTTTAGAAACTCACATGCTTGTCATTTTCTTCCAAGAAACCATTCTGGTTTCTAGTCGTATTGCCTGGTTCATTGAGGATCTTGGTAGGGATACTATTTTTTTACATGATTCCCTTCTTCCCCATAACACTTCTGTGAGAAAGTGCTCTCTTTCTTGCATGGTATGCCCCCACTTTTTGCTAAATTGCTGAATGTACTTTGACTGAGTGTACCCTGGACTCCTGCCAATCAGGTGCCCAGGGCCTATTTTCCTTCCTTAAACACACAAACTCCAAATTGGCAAACCCTGGCCACATGTCAGCCCCTAGTAAATGGTACCCTAGGTACCCAGGGCCTTGTGACCAGGGAAGGCCCCTAAGGGCTGCAGCACTCATTGTGCCACCCTTAGGGGCCCTGTACCCTTACACACACACACTGCCTTTGCAGGCTGAGTGTCTGGGTGCAGGACAAAATGAAGAGTCGACATGGCACACATCCCTGTGTGCCATGCCCAACACCCACACTGCCAAGGCATATGTCAGTCACCCCTCTGGCTGGGTGCCTTATGCCCATGGTGTGGGCACAGGAGCAGGAGCCCTGTGCCCCTACAGTACCCAGGTCCATTCCCGGGCACTGTAAGTGCAGTGCTGCCATTTAAGAGTACATGGTGCTGAGAGCTCGTCAAACACGAGCTCCACAGCACCATAATGGCAACACTAAAGACTGGGAAGTTTGGTATCAAACTTCTCAGCACATTAAACCCACACTGATGCCAGTGTGAGATTTAATGTACCAAGCACCCCAGAGGGCATCTTAGAGATGCCCTCCTATAACTAACCTACAATCCACGTCTGCTCTGAGGCTGCCCAGGCTGCCACAGAGCAGACACGTTGCTGGACCCCTGGGTGGGAGAGCCCCTGCTCTCCCGGGCCTGCAACAATGCACATCCTGGGTGAGGTGATAGATCTCCTCCCCCAGGATGAGCAAAGGGAAGCTTCAAAGGCCTGCCGCCTCTAGGAGTTTCCCCAGGCCACTGCAACCCCCCACTCTGGCGGGAAGCTTGGCCGGAAACCCCATACAAGGACAGGGGATGTGCCAGCCTGCCAACCCCACCCCTCAGGTGGGGGAGGCGAGGTGAAGCACATCTCCGGGCTCTCGCCATCTTGAAGATGGGAGGCCCTACCCTATCAGGATTAGGCTACTGCCCCCCTCCCACAGGAGAGGGGCAGGATAGGGGGTGTACCCACCCCAAGACAGGGACCCATTGGTCCCTGGCCTTCACCTACCTGTAACGCCCCTAAATCTAGTATTTAGGGGCACCCTGAACCTTCCTTCCCCAGATTCCAGATTCCGAAACTACAAGAAGAGCGAGAAGAAAAGCAGACCTGCCCTGCAGCTGCAAAGGAGAGGGAGACACCAACTGCTTTGGCCCCAGCCCTACCGGCCTGTCGACCTCGGACTTGCTCCTGCTCCAAACCCGGCATCTCTTGTGGCCAGCAACCTCAGAAACCCCGGAGGACCTGGCTGGCTTTAAACTCTAATCCCCTGGGACTCCCATGAGTAGAGGCTCTACTCAGAACCTACCTTTCACCCCTGGCAGCAGCCCGGAACCGCGATCCCAGCCCACTCTGCACCCGCCAAGCCTGGCCGGTGCCGGAGTGAACTAAACCCACGAGGACGACCCCACGGCGACTGTGACCCCGAGTCCGGCACCCAAGGACCCCCCTCGACTATCCTGAAGAAGCTTGCAGCCTCAGAACAGAGTGCCACCCCAACCGCGATCAACAAGAGGGTAAGATTTCCGACATCAAAAGGCACCCCTGCACCCGGCGCCCCACGGCCCTCTGTGCCCAATCCCGGGGTACCTACCTATCCTCCAGCTATCCAACTTACCCCTCGAAGTGGTGGTGGCACCCGAAGAGTCCTCGTCCCCGAGCCTGCAGTCTTTTTCCAAACCGGAGATTTCCCATAGAAATCAATTGAGCGCCCGACGGCTCAAAAGCACCCTGCAGCCAGCAGCCCGAGTGGCCCTGGCAGTGAAAACTCTACTCTAACCCACTTCCCCACTTGCCCTGAGTAAGTGACCAGGAGCCCAGCTCCCACAGCCGCGTGGCTTGCCCGACAGCAGCCACCAACCCAGGCCCCCCTATCCCTCATAGGATAACATTGGGCCTAACTCTCTCTGCACCCGGCCGTCCTGAAACCGCTGAGGTTGAACTGACTGTACCTACCTGACACTGGGAGACCCCTGAGTCTATGCCTAGAACTTCAACTCTGCCAGTTGAGTACTTACCCTTAAACCGCTAACTTCATTTTCCTCATAGGGTAACATTGACTGGCTTTTTCTTGGAAATTCTTCTAAGTGTGAACTTTTCAAAACTCAAAATATTCACCAAAAATCAGCCGAGTACCAAAAACGAATTTACTCACCTGCTCTTAGGTGAGCTCCCAGTGCTGGATCTTGGTGCCCAGCACTGACTCACAACTATACTTACCTTTAACTCATTTTTCTTCCATAGGAAACCATTGACTGCTTTTCTATGAAATTTCTTCTAAGTGTTGATTTCTGCAATTTCAAATATTCCTCAAAAATCGTATAACATCTGAAAACGTAATTACTTACCTGTTTTGGATAAATGTCCAAGTACTGAGTCTAGACACCCAGTACTGGATTGCAAAAGTAACGATAACCTACCGTACCTGTAACCTACATTTCCTTCCATAGGGAATCATTGATTGTTTGCTCTGAAATATTTTCGAAGTGCTCACTTTTGAAATAGCTAAATATTAGTTAAAAATCATTACAGTACCAAAGTCGACTTTCAACAGCTGATTCTGAGAACTGACCCAGGACTGGATCTAGGATCCAAGCCTGGAATTACAAAAGTAATCTACAAAGTAATCTGTTGCATATAATCTGAATTTATCATTGAGCTCAATGTATTGTGTTTAGAAATAGAGTTGCCTACTGCAACTAATTGTAACTGTTTACTAAAAAGTCAATTGCATATACAAAAGTATTTTTATGAAACATCTCCTTTCGAGAAAGTATATTTTAATTCCAAGTGTTGGTTCTAAAATAAAACAAGCATACATTTTTTTATATACAAACCATTGGCCTAGAGTTCAGCTATTGAGTGTGTGGAACTATTTGCTGACTGAGTGTGTACAACAAATACTTTACACGTCCTCTGATACTGCCTTACTGCTCGACCAGGCTACCACTTTGGAGAGTAAGGTTATATCTAACTTTAACCTCTGTTAAACCCTTGGGGTCTGTGGACTCTGTACACCCTGTACCTATTAAGGAACAGTATATACAGATCCACTTTCTCACAACTTCTTCTTACCACTGCTACCGAACAGTCACATTGCCAGTAGCGGCTTGTTTCCCGGCAGAATGACGGGTGGGGAGTGGGAGGGGGGATGGAGGACGAACAAAGGAGACCCCCCAAAAATAATAATAACTTACCTGCCGCTTCACCGCATCCCCGCTCTTCTGCTTCGTCGTCACAAGCACAGGCTCTCAGAATCTCCTGCGGCTAATCCTGACCCTGCTTTCATGATGCTGAATGCAGCGACAGGATTGGCCTGAGCACCGAGGATTTGTGCTCCCAGTGATACTGGGAGCATGTGCTTGCTCTCTCCAACCTGGCAATGCTGCTGGGATCGGAAAGAGTTTCACTGCGCATGACAATTTGGACGGCCTGAGACGACTGGCCAAATCATCATGCACACTGACAACAGTACCTTGCCCACCACCCCCCCTGCATGACGGCCCTGCCCCCAAGCCTTGGCTATTGTAAGAAAAATAAAACGACAATAAAACTTTTATTAGCGTTTTATTTTTAATGTTTTGAGGCTGAAGGGGGGGGGGCGATGCTCCACTGCCATAGCGGAGGAGCCGCCACTGATTCCATATGCCCAATACAGAGGAATATGGTCTCTAGAACATCAACAGTTTATTGATCTCCCAGATATAAGCCGGTAAAAGATGTTGGAGACGTCTGGATGTACATAAAGTGGACAAAGAGTAGGGGGACTAGGGCTTCCCAACTGAGGGCCCGATTCCGACGTCAGACGGACCGGAGTCCATCCGACATCGGTTTGGAACTGGAACCAAATGACCTCATGTCATCGGTTCCAGCCCAGGAAGTAGGATGCGACCGAACCCTGTTCGCAATCTTATACTTTACAATGGGAGCATGCATTCTGAACAGAATGCATGCTCTCATTGTAAAGAGCAGGGGTGCAGTTCATCCCTGCACCCTGTGGCAGGCACCTCAAGTTGCCTGCCACAGGGTGCAGAGATCAACAGGGTGGCACACTAGACCCCCATTCGGCAGCCTTGCACCCATGGGGCTCCCAAAGACAGATTCGAAACGCCTTTCTGTGTCTCAAAGGCTGGCACAGAATGGCAGTGGGAATCTGCCATCATAGTCCCTTGGCTGGAAAGAGCCAGCCAAGGGATTACTGCAGGGTTTCCGAATGGCGAACGGTCTCTCCGAGCCCGTCGGAAGCCATTTGGAAAACTGAGTCGGATTCCCTTCCGACCAACTCCATCGAAATGGGTAGGTCGGAAAGGAATCTGAACAGCCGATTACGATGCGGTCTGCAGGGCTCCGACCGATGGTCGGAGCCGTTCCAGCCCACATCGTAATCGGGCCTTTAGAGTTATATTATATGTTGAGTTAGTGCATGCAGCCAGGTGGAGTATAGAAGGAGATTAATCTACCAAATCATCTCATCCAGGCAAAAAGCAGGATAGGGTATACAGATATGTAGTGCATCAGTTGGCTATGACGTGGGCGATAGTGGTAAAAACAGATCATTCAAAGACCCCCATTCTCCAAAGCATTGCCAATCCAGTGGTTACAACAATTTTCAAAGATCAGCCAGAAAGTGAATGTGGTCAGCTTGAGAGCAGGTGAATCTGTTCCCGGAGAAAATTCCATCACAACTTTGGCATTGAGACTTTAGTAAAACCATGCCTTTTGGGTGTCAATCCTTCTAAAAATAGAAAAGTAAATGCTATGTTCGCTGCTCTTTAATTATTATTGGTGAAAAGGAGAATAGTCAAAAAATGGTTGTCTGCAGGAGGGCCAACAGAGCGGATTGAGTCAAATGTATGATGGAGTGGGCCCTAGCAGTGGCGAGGCACATGCGAGAAGTTAGGGGCTGATTGTGGTACTCACCTGGATTCCCGCAGGGACGAAATGTAGGAATTGATGCTAGGTTCCAACTTCCCTCACCCTCCTCCTTCGCCCAACAGGGTCAAAGCAAAAGAGGGAAGGTGGGAAAAAGGGGAGACAAAACAAGGTAAGGAAGAAGGGGTAGAACCCACTGATCCGTCCGTAAGGTATCACCAAGACGCCGGCCAATATGTGTTCTTCCTATGCAAAGCACATTTGCAACTGGGGCGTAAGACACACAAGGTATCTCATTAGGAACAGCCTTAGAAGCTCAAGAGACCTGTAGGAAAAGAAGGTATCTATTCTGCTTGAAAATGGGGAAAACCCCAAAACTCATTTCCCATATTAGCAGAAAGATAAGAGTAAAGAATAAGGCAAAAAGTGCAGGGTCTGATTAGGAAAGTTAATGTGACTCAAAAAATAGTTTTCTGATACTGTCTTTTTACATTTTTCTTTAAAGAAGGAAGAAACGGAGGTTAGATAGGAGGGAACGAAATACACAGCCCTCAATACACAGGCACACAACCAATCAGATAAGCGTGGGAGTAAAAACTGAGTCAAAAAGGAACAAACTCCCCAAACAATGAAACTAGGATTTTGTAAAGTATTTCTCCTTCGGTATTATACAGCCAGACTTCAGGGCAATGAAGAGTTAATGGAGCACCAAGGGAGAGAAGCAAAGGAAACAATGTTGCCAGGCAGAGATTCGAGAAACACTCAGAGCCCAAGAAAAGCAACCAAACGACCCGGAAAGGGAAAGCCTGGCGAGGAGACCGAAGAGCAAGCCTGGACGTCAATTCCCTTCAGCGAGGGAGCAGGAAGAAGGCAGGTCAGTGGAAGAAGCATGCGAGGCCTGGCGGGGTCCGTGAAGGAACGTGAAGCGCATTTTCCCTTCGGCCCCCTCCCTTTATACTGCTCCAACGCCCCCTTTACAAGCTGACAGGAGTCGGCGGGCGGGCAGTCATCGACGACCGCACCAGGGCTACGAGCGCGGCCACCGGCAGCGCTAACTGAGAAGCCCGACACTGATTACGAGTCTGGCCGTCTTGGACCGCCAGACTTGTGGTAGCGCAACAGTGGCAGTCCACGGTTTTGCCTATTAAGACGTTCACCGTCGTATTGTCGGTGGACCTCCGGCTGCGCCAGGGAACAGTCATTCCCTGGCTGTGGCACAGCTGTGCCACAATGCAACATGCTGAGCGTGGACTGAGCTAACTATAACTTACGCCCCTGCAATACACTGCTTATGACCTCACACACAACTTAATTCATGACAGGGTCAGTGACATCACTGATGACATCAATGTTGACATCCCATATGACATCACTGATGACATCATTGTCCCTCTGGTACCCCACAACTAGAGCTAAGGGGCCAACAAATACCTTACCTTGCCCTCTTTTGTTTTAAAAAGAAAGTATTTTCTGGGGCTCGGCTGAAGCTGAGTCCTAAGATGGTTCCAACACTTATTGCGTGGCAGCCAATCAGATCTCAGCACAAGATCGGGAGGGTTCGCAGAGCCTTCACGTCCCTAGATATCTAAATTCGTTTTTCTTTAATGTCTGCCAAACTACTGAACGGATTTAAACCAATTTACAAAAAGGTCGCTTTCTTGACCAACAGCTACCTTTCTGTCAAATTTCGTGTAATTCCGTTCAGAAGTTTGGGCTGTAGACGTGTCTAAAATTCCTATGGGAATTAACATGGAAAATGCACATTTTTTGACCCCTCCCCTTTTTCTTGGCCCCCGCTTGACAGACCACCCCAAAACTTTCCATGAAGAACCAGAATCACCGGCACAGTTTGTTTTAGAAATTTTTGTGAAGATTCATCAAATGCCATCAAAGATACAGGCAAGTCAAAAACCACTTTTCCTATGGAAACTAGGTCCTAGCTATAACTACCTACTGGCAACTAGCAGTAGATAAATATATATATATATATATATATATATATATATATATATATATATATATATATATATATATATATATATATATATATTAACTGAAAAAAACACAGGTTTCAGGGGTGTTATAGTTAGTCTGGCATTTCACTCGTATAAAACCAGAGAAATTCGGCCGTTATAGTTAATTGAGCTAGCTATCACTCGTGCCCCTGCAATGCACTGCTGATGATGTCACATATTACATCATTCATGACATGGTCAGTGACATCACTGATGACATCTCAAATAACATCACTGATGACATAAACAGGAATATTATGCAAAGTTCACCTAGTCCCTTTACACCCTATTACGTCTCCAGTGGGATTCGCAGGTCACATGCACACGTTCAGAAGGCCTGACATGCCTGCAGAGACGGGAGATGTGGGCATAATTTTCAGAGGGTACTTTATGTCACAGTGTTGCTGCTCTCAAGGGTCAGAGCCAGCGGCTTCGGTAGCGCAAAACGTTGTACAGAGGTGCATTTCGATCCAATTTCCTGTCAAGCCTGTATCTGACAGGCGACGTTTACCAATTCAGGGAAAGTCTTGGATCTCCTAAGGTGAGCTTAACACGAAAAAGGTAAGGGACGGGATGTCTGCAAATGGTCGAAACCACTGCAATTGCTCTGGGTTGTACTCCAAAACGAAACCACTTTGCCCCTGCAAACAAGCTGCACCCTACTGACTAGGCTCAAATTGACCACAACAATCTTATGCCCTGCAACAGGACCTCCCTGTCTATTTACTAGTATTGAATGATACCAGGTAAGAAGGATTTGTACAAACCCTCGATGAAGGGTATTCCCGAAACGTATTGGGGATTCGTAGAATTCACACGCATCAAGCAATACGAGTATTGAGGAAATAAAATTACTGAAGTGTAAAATGTAAAAAATAAATATGGTGATCACTGTGATATGCAGGGAACGGACGGTGAAGCTCTTGAATGGGGAGTAAGGTCGAGGCGAACTATCACCAGGCCGTGCTTTGAGGCCAAACCACAGGGTTCAGTGAGTCCGTACATACTGCAGCAAAAACACAGGCACTCAGTGAGTGGAGAAATGCCTGATGCACCTTGAACGAAAACAGCTGCTACTGTGCAGACCTCGAAACTGCCACCCCCGCTGCCGCAGTGCGCCTCACACCATGGCCACCCTCCGCCCCAGTGTGTTATTGGTAGACAACACAAATGTCGCAGCTGTAGGGTGGGTGGGGGTGTACGAATTGAGGTATCCCGTTATCAGCCTTTACAGCACAGAGGGCTGCTTTAATTGCTTCACGGTTTCACTACTCACGTCCTGAGGCACATTTGAGAAGAAATGTCCCGGGTTCTGCAGTGGCTCAATAACCCCTCTACCCTCTCCTCGTTATGGCATATAATCATCTAAACCCCAGGGAGGTGGCGTTCACCGGGGCCCGTGGGGGCCCCCGCTTATTATTTGGGCATTGCCCCCAGGACCTGGCCCACCTGGGGGCTTATAGAAAATGAAGCGCTTCGCTTTATGGGGTTTTTTTTGGCTGGATTCGCTCACCCAATGCAAATTCGGACGATTTTTTTTTTTAAACTGCTTTTTTTGGCCCTGGGGGTCCTTGTGTGATCCTGACCCCTTTTCTAGTGTTTTACCTTTTTTCTACTGTTTTCTTGTGACTTACCGAGTCACAAGATGGCTGCCAACACTTCGTGGTTTGGAGTGTTGGCAGCCAATCAGAATTAAGCTCGTGCTTGGGAGGGTTTGCGAACCCTCCTCGGTGCTTAGATATATAAATTTTAATTTTTTTAATTTCTCAGCAACTACTGAACAGATTTATACCATTTAAAAAAAAGGTCGCTTTCTGAACCAAGAGCTACCTTTTTGCCAAATTTGGTGTAATTCCGTTGTGCAGTTCGGGCTGTAGCCGTGTCTAAAGTGCCTATAAAAATAAACATGGGGAAAATGTGTTTTGGGACCCCCTTGTTTCTCGGCCCCAAGCTTGACGAATCTCCCTGAAACTTTCAAGACAGGAGTTGACCTGATGCAAACCATTAGTTTTGAAAATTTCGCAAAGATTCGTCAACCGGCGCCAAAGATATTGGCAAAAAAACAAACGCTTTTTTAATGGAAACAAGGTCCTAACTACAACTACCTACTGGCGACCGCCAGTAGATAATATATATTTAAATAATTATATAACCTTTACCCTGTTTACCAAATATTAATTAAAAATAAACATTAAATTACAGCAAAGGTGGGTAATCTTTTAAGTCTTAAACATAATATTTATAAATTAAATGAGCAAAATTTATATTATTTTTTTGTTTGACACACATTTAATGTAATGAGTTAATGTGCTGTATAGTTTTATTTTACTGGTTTCGGGTTAATATTTAATATGTGAAATATTATACATTAATATTATGCATGAAAATATTATTACGTCAACTTGTTCTATCCATGCTCCCATAACCAGATAATTGTGCTGATAGTTGCCACTTTGTTATTTTGCCCAGAGTGTATTATAGCATGCAAATGGTACGAAATGTTTGCAGCTTTAAATTAACAGAATGTACTGAATTATTTAATTTATCTAAAGCCAGTGCGATTTCAGATGTATCTATATCCATGTTCAAAGTCTGACTCCATTTATTTGCTAATTCACCAAGATTACCACTTCCAGCTCCCCACAAATGCACATACATTGTGCTAATTCTAATTTTGTAAGCAAGATTTAAAAACATGTAAGAACTAAATGAGAGAGTGGCAAATGCATTAATTTTCGCTTAAAGAAAATAATCTCTAAATTGTAAATATTTAAAAAATGACTGGTATGGAAGACCAAAAGATTGTTGCAACGATGCATAAGTAGAGAAACCAAAGTGATCATATAACTGTCCCAATCTATCAATACCATATCTAGCCCAATTACAAGCAGGTGCAGCATGAAATATATTCGGTAGAGAGGGATTATTCCATAATTTACAATATTCATGTCTAGTAAGATCATCAAAAGTAAGTGAGAAATAACCAAGGCTTTCCTTCCAGATACGAACAATGTCCCTTATGGTCTTGAATCGAACTCTTTTATAATAGGATCATTAATCATATACAAAAACATATGATTATCATTGCCTCATGCTAGAGTAAGCCCATAATATGGCAGTTTATCAGTTAGAAGACTTTGTATATGCACTGTAAATGCTGCCCAAAAATACAATTTGAAATCAGGAAGTTGCAAACCACCAAATTTAGAAGAAAACTTGAGAGATTTTATCGAGCGGCGAGCTTGCTTATATCCCCAAATAAAGCTACTAATTGCGCCCTCTAATTTAAGAAAAAAATAATTAGGAACCCCTATGGGAATTGCCCGGAACTAATATAGAATTTTAGGTCAAATGTGGTCAAAAGGCTGCCGATATTCTTCACATGTTTTATCTATGTCCTAAACTATCGGATTTTTGGGAAAAGGTCATACAACACATTGGTCAACATTTAAACCTTAATTCAACTAAATCTTTTAAAGAGATTATGTTGGGGTTTAAGAAATGTGATGATCCTTATATGGGATGTTTAATGTCCATTTTACTAGTAACGTCCCGTCTTTGTACAGCTAGAGAGTGGATCAGTTCTAATCCTCCTTCATTATTTGATTGGATGGCTCTTATGAAGGATACTTATGAAAAAGAACGTGCACTAGCTAAAACTCGATCTATTCGCTCAATGTTAAGATTCAATCGTATTTGGACTTACTTTGAATATTAGCGTGATATGTTATCGAACTAATTGAGAATGGTCTTAGAATGTCTCTGTATAAGTATTTTTCTTTTGGGATCTACTTTGAACGTGGTTATGACTTGTTTTTTAAAAGCCTTGTATGGCCTTTTTCATTAATGTAATGCATAACTTATGCTCTCTTTCTAAATGCTGCCTGTACACCCTGTCAAAATAAAAAATTAAATAGATAAAAAAAGAAAATATTATTACGTTTTTTAAGACAAATAGTAGACTTGATTAAATATATCTATACTTTCCCAGAGATCTACACCAACAGGTGAATAGTTACTACTTGCAATTTTAGATATGTAAATTCTGTTTCTGGAGGCTACACTCTTTAATTTGAGGAGTTGAGGGCATGTAAATTTACACATAGGTTTGCATTTCCACTCGGAAATGGTGAATTGTAAAAAAGTGGAAAGTTAGACCTAGGTGAAGCCTAGATCTACACATGTGTATTTATTTTGTGAATCAGGTTCCATGTTTTGCAGTAGTGTTTAGTCCAAAGTCCACCTTCACTGTTTTTAGGTAACTGTAGTGAGATACACTTTTTAAAATCCAAGCAATATTTTGGTATGGAGAATTATCATAATTGGATTGTTACTCATTTTGCTCAGTTGCACATAATGCTTGAAATAAAAAATTATGAATATGCATATACATATGATCTGCCCATGTAATCGGTACACTGTCTCAAACTGGGGTGCTGTTTAAGCCATATTTCCTGAATCCTAAATGTATTTACATATTCATGCAGAAGGTGACAGGTCTGTGATATATGAATGATTAGTGTGCTAGCTGATCTATTGGAACTAGATCTGGAGCAAGATTAAAGACACCTGCAAGCATGACAGGGCAAAATACATTTGAGAATTCCAACAACTTTGCCTAGAATTCCCTATTGCCCTGATTTCGGGCATACTTGAACATATAATAAAAGATTAACATTATTCACAATATTCAAGCTAACCCAAAGGTTAGTATAGCAGCACCGTTGAGTTCTTACATTTGGAAATCCAAGGTTTTCTACTATTTTCTTGTCCAATGGTACTCATATCACACTAGATTGAATGCTTTCTCTGTCAATAATCATCAACAGTGGATTGTGGGTCTGAATGTAATCTATTAGTGTCAAAGTAGATTTCTATGATGTATTGTATTCCTGACCAATAAAAATCTAATTCAATTGATACCAATCTACAAAGGAGGCAGGAGAGATTTCTTGCTAAATCTTTAGTAACTATATTTTCACATTGCTACACAAAAACCAGATTGGGCGATAAGAGAGACAGAGTGTGGGATCCTAAATTAGAAAGATTAATATATTTGAAATAAATAAATAGGCTCTTGAGGACCATCCACAATTAAATCAATGGTGGATGCAGCACAAATGTATCTCACTCCATCACTGTTAGACCTGGCATCTTTGGCGTGATTTCCCCTGTCTTTTCTGCTTCTGAATTCCTGTTTTGACTGTGTGCTGCATTTTGTTTTTGCTAGTTTTTTTAACTCTGGGCACAGTACCGCTGCTGATCAGTGCTAAAGTGTAAGTGCTCTTTGTCTAAATTATGATTGTGATTGGTTATCCATGATTGGCATATTTGATTTACTGGTAAGTCCCTAGTAAAGTGCAATGTGTTTGTCCAGGGCCTGTAAGTCAAATGCTACGAGTGAACCTGCAGCATTGATTGTGCCACCCACTTGAGTAGCCCTGCAAATAATGTCTCAGACCTGCCACTGCACTGTCTGTGGTTTTAAACTGCCATGTCGACCTGGCAAGTGCACCCACTCACCAGGACTAAACCTTCCCTTTTAGTATATGTAAGGCACCCCTAAGATAAGCCCATGGTAGACCCATGGGTCGGGTGCATTATATGTGAAAGGTAGGACATGTGCTGGTGTGTTTTACACGTCCTGTTAGTGAAATACATATAATTTTGTTTTCACTATTGACAGGACTATCTCTCCCATAGGTTATCATTGGCGCTGCCTCATAACATCTTACAAGTGTAACTTCCAATTGGGAAGAGATAGAGATTTGGAGTTTGGCTCCCTGAACTCACAATTGAAACATACATCTTTCTGTGAAGTTGGTTTTTAAATTGTGTGCTCGAAAATGTCACTTTTAGACAGTGGGCATTTTCTTGCTTTACCAATCTGTGTATCTGCCTGCCTATGGAATTCACGTCTGGTTTAGACTGACAGTTGGGCTGTTTGTGCATTCACTCTAGACAGTCACACAAAGGGAGCTGAGGTGTGCCCTGCATATCCTGAAAGTCCATCATCAGGCTGATGGGTCTTCCGGAGCTAGAGTGGTAGGAGGAGTTGTCACTGACATCTGAATAGGGCTGTGCTTGTCCTTACAAAGTGCTGTCTCCACCCCCCTGTAGTGTGTCTGGAGCCATCGAGGGCCTGGCAGGGATTTGTGCATTACAAAGACTATCCATTGAAGTTTGCCTACTTCGAAGACAGAAACTGGAATAAGTACTGGAACTGTGACACCACATTTTAGAATACTTCTGAACTAAGAGGAAATTCTGCCAAGAAGAATAGCTGGAGAAGCTGTAGGAGGGTAACTGACACTCTGCTGGCTGCTGTGTTGGGTTGGCCTGCTGCTTGCTGCTTCTGTCTTGGAAAAGGAAATGACTGGACTTTGTTTTCTTCATCATACTTGCCAAGGTTCTCCAAGGGCGTGAGTTGAGCTTGCCTCCTGTTGAAAGTCTCAGGAAGGTCTAAGACGTCATCCACATCTTGTTGCCAGCAGTGGGACTATTCTCCTGTCAGTCCTGCGTTGCCAAGTGATGCCAAACCCAGTACTGGGCCCTTGGAACTGAGTGATTGTGCTCTAACACCAAGAAAAGCAACAGGACGCGGTCACCAATGCCACTGCCTGCACTGAAGCAGTGTTCACTGCTCGTGAGAAGTACAACGCATCGACCGCGATGGAATCTCAGCCCGAGCCTCACCGATGACACCGTTTCATGCTGTTATCGACACCGCTGCCTTCACCGTGGCAAAGTGCACCGCTTGTGAGGAGCATGACGCATCACCCCATCTCACATCGCAGCCCTGGTTTGCCGACGATAGCACCATCGACTCCGACTTCGTCAACCCACGCCTCTGCCTGCACAATGGCTGAGGGCACCGCTTGTGAGGAGCACGACGCATCGACCTGTCTCACATTGCAGCCCCAGGGCTACCGACAACAGCCCTTCCGCAATGACGCCACACCGCTGCCTGCACCAAATTCATGGTCACTGCTCGTGAGGAGCACAACACATCAACCATGATAACATCGAAGCCCTGGCGCCAACCAACGCCAGCACTCCTGACTTGGACAGCAGGGAGATCAATCTGCAACATGTTTGACTTCAAGGACTCACCGACTTCTGCACAGACTGCTGGAACTTATGCCCGCTGACGCTGGAAATGCCTCATCTTCAAATTTTATTGCAAGGTCCTGAGGCCTCTCCATTGCCAAAGGTACTGCTTTCTGTGGGTCCTCCCAACACCCTAGCACTGAACTGTTGGATTTGTGCTGGTCACGCCGCCGCAATGGCCCCGGTTGGTGCTATCGACTTCAAGGAACTGCATTTATTAGATATTTTACAAAATTCATATTGGTGTTTGTGTATGTTGTATTTTTTATAATTTTGGTCTTGTTTTATTCAGATAAAGAGTGGGTATTTTTACTAAACTGGTGTGGTGTCCATGTGTAATGTTTTCACTGTGTTACTGTGTGTTTATGTACAAATGCTTTACACATTGTGTAGGAAAGTAGGATATGCTTTTAGGGTTACCCCCATGTTTTCCAGGTGTTATGCTGTTTCTGGCTAGTCTGACTAGGATCCTGCTAACCAGGGCCCCAGCCTCTGTGCTTTCTCCCCTAAATTGGACATGGTGAGTACCTGGGTACTCCAGATTGGCTACTGGTGTACCCTTCTAAGTCCCTAGTATATGGTACCAAGGTACCCAGTGCATAGTTACACCAGGGGTCTCCCATGGGCTGAAGCATGTTTTATGCCACCCATGAGAGGCCACTCAAATTGTGACTACAGGCATGCCATTGCAGCCTGTGTACGCTGGTGCTTGTACCACTTACGATGGATATACGTTTGCTTATATCTGAGGTCACTACACTTAAAACCTATGTCAACCCAAATGCAGGCCTTTCAATCCTGAAGGCAGGGTACTTGGTTCTAAGTGTGAGGGTGCCCCTGCATAAGCAGGACACCCCTACAACCTTCGGAGTCCATTCTCCTGGGTTGTAAGTGCATCAGTCATTACGATACATAGAGTGGCCATGCGTCATTACGCAATTACCATCTCTAACCTGGCTGGAAAAAACTCTGTCATGTTTGGTATCAAACATGTTGGAATCATACGGTATGGGGGTATGATTCCATGCACTGTAAAGCTCCTCCCGGAGGACCTCAGTGCTCCCAGTACCAGTCTTCTAGACCCAGACAGTAAATTATGGCTGCTGTCTACCAGGGACATGATTCTACCCTCCTGCTGCTGAGCCAAGCTCGAGCAGAGAAAGGCAGGACAATAGGTATCCTGTCACAGGGAGCTGTGACCACCTCCCAGACAGGATTTAATGTATTAGAACAGGGTGGGGGTGCTTGCCAGTGCCACTCAGTCTGCTTGAAGGGCACACTAGGTGCCCTCCTTGCATACTCAAGTTCAAACCAGCTCTGGGAGCTGTTGGTTCCCACTCTGGTGCGAAACCGGACAAAGGACATGGGAGTATCCTTCCCGCTGTCCAACCCCTCCTCTGGAAGGAGCCCTTGAATCATCCCAACCCTTTTCTTAGGGTACTTAAGGGCTTACCTGTGGGTGGGTCCCTAGAGTCGTCGTGGGACAAGGTTCAGATCCAACTCTACTTCATCTTTGACCATCTGGGCAATCTGGATTTCAATGGACTTTGCCTTGGACACCGAGACTGCAACTGGGAAGGCTTCTGCTGCTCCTGATCTCATTGTCCTGCAAGTGTGCTGCAACGTCCGTGCCTGTGCTCCATACAGGATCCTCCCAAGGCCTGTGGACATCCAAAACACCTGCATAAATCTCCTTTGAAGTGAAGGAGTCACTTCCCTGTATCTACAGGCACTGTAACACAGCTGACCGGTCTGCTGATCCTGGGCTCCCATGGACTCCAAAAGACTCAGCAACACAGCTTGTAGTTCTACAACTCCCTTGAGGCCTGCACTGTCTTCTCACCGAGTTTGAGGCCAGTATCCCTCGTCGGAACCGCAGGAACTGAACCTACTATCACTGCTTTGACTTGCTGTAGCTAAGGCTTGCGGACTCTCTCCTCCAAAGATCTTCGGGCTTCAAGAATCTCCAGCCGAAAGCATTTCTTCTTACCAAGATCTTTGACCTCACCACATTCCCTGCACCGTGGGCCTTCATCATTGGTAAGATGTTTGAGGTCCTCTTGCGATTCCTGTGCCTGCGGCCCGGGGGTCCCTTTGAGGGTCTGCCTTGACTCTAGTGGGCTGCCCTGATTGCTCGGGCCTACTCTGACTCCCCTGCTTGTGGTGAGTCATTTGGACCTTGCTGGTCCCGACATAGTACCTTTTTTTTGCCTGACCCGTTGTTTGCAGTTGCCAAGGCTTGTGGATGCTCCTGATGGACACTGACCCCTCAGCTCTCAACATCCGGCATGAGAAAGCTTGTGAATGGCTCCTGGTCTTCGTCAGCATCGCCTGGTTCACACAGCTGCAGCTCCACGGTCATCGTCAACTCTCCTGCATCGCCTGACATAGGTGGGCATACGTCTTTCATGCCTCCTGGTCACTCATGAGTGACATAGACTCTACACCCTCTGCTTGCAGGTACTTCTCAACTTGAATCCACCTTTTGGTTACACCAGACACTTTCCCCTTCTTCATCAGCTGCATCTTCCTGAAGTTCTCCTTTGGGTTTAACAGCGGTTTCTGACGTCACCTGTCTTTCCTGGTGTTGGTATCCTCGTTCCTAGGGTATCCACGGGTGGGGTGACTCTCCAACCTTCTGTCTTCCACTGGGTTTCTTCAGGGTCCACTGGAAAGGGTCCTTTAAAATTGCAACCGCGACTTACCCCTTAACTTGATTTGAGCACGCGGTCGTGTTTCGACTCTGCATACAGCCTCTGTGGGGTTCCTGGGTACTTACCCCGGATGGTTCCTTGGGCCCCCAGAACTTCTATGTCTTCTGAGTCCAGTCTTGACTTGGGTGGTGATTCGCATGCCTCTATTTTAGTAAATGGTTTTGTCTCCCCCTGGCCACTACAGTGTATTTGTGCTACTTACCCGTTTTATTTGCAAAGTATTATGTGCATTGCGTTATATCTCCAGGTAGGAGATATGGATATGTGTTAGTGAGTGTCTTATAATAAATACATATTTTTATAACTACCCTGTGTGGTGCTTTTTCACTTAAGTTCAAGTAAAAGAAGCTGTTTTACACTCATTTTGGACTAAGCCTGAGGGCCGCTCTCCACAGCTACCCCTTAGAGAGCTTTCTAAGGTTGTCTAAGACCACTAAAATCACTATATGGGTTGTCTGGATTAGTGCAGGGTGCTACACTTACTTAAGTGAGCACTATATACTATGCCAGCCTCCAACAAATTGCCTCTGAGATAAGCCTGTAATACGTCAAACACAAAATAGTATTTCCATATTTATTTACAAAAGCCCTTACATACTAACTCGCTTTCTCTAAAAACATGAACGAATGCCACAGCTTACAACCTCCCTGTGGCTCCCCTCCCTACAGCCACGCATCTACCTAGAAACCCCCACCTGCGTAGCGCCCTCCCTTGATACCCCTCAATTAGGAAGATGTCATCCAACCTAAGAACCCACCAGTACATCCCATTAACCCCCACCCCCACCTCTTGCTAACCTTAAACCCTACGACCCCCGATCCTTCTCCATCACCTACCCACCCAACCTCTCAGCTAACGCCACCAAAATCTTTAAACACAGACTACTCAAGCAACATCCTGAAACACTCATAGCCGACCTCTACCATAACTCCTCCAAAGGTAAGACAAAAACTGACCTCATCTTCTACACCACCCATCAGGCCAAATGGAGAAATAACCTAGCTAACTACCTGCGAGATACCAAATCCACAAACATCCCCCACGGACAAATACTAACTATATACAAATCTTCTCCCTTCAGAATCAACACCACCATAACAGTATACAGAAATGGCAAAGTCATGGTCCAAGCCAACAACCCCAACCTGCACCAATTTGAACTCGCCTTCCCCAAGCTGCAAAACTCCATCTCAGCCCCGTCCAACTGCCCCACCCCTTCCCTTCTCTACCCCAAAACCCGACCCAAGTGAGAACGGCCACGAAAACTGCCGCAAGTCCTTAACTACTAAACTCCTCAGACCTACACCCCACCCCCATGCCAGATCCCTCTCTACTCCCCACTCCCATCGCCCCAACCACACCTCCCACCTCGAGACATCGCGCCCTGCCACACCCCTTCACCCCACCCAATACACCCACCGCAATCCCTCTACCTGTGTTTACACGAACACCCGCCTCACCAACGCCCAACCCTCAGACAAAACAATGCCAATACACTCAAGAAACACCCTCCACAATCCCCCCTCCACCGCCCATCAGAAGACGCATGTCCCGCTATTTCCCCTAATCCGACTAACCCTTGACCCTCCTGTCCCAACCTACCCCCTCAGCGGAATCAGTCCCCCAACACCTCCCCTCCCCCTAATCTTACCAACCCTCAGCCCTCCTGCCCCAACCCACACCCTCAGTCGGATCTGCCCCTCAACCCCTCCCCTCCCCCCACCCCAAACGCAGAGTCAATGGCAGAACTAACTGACCGCCTCACACATATAGAAAATCAACTCAACACTCTCTTACCAATGACCCCTACGCACCTCACAACCATAACTGAAAATCTTTCCCTTCTCCACACCCAAATCAACCCTATCACACAGGGCATAAACAAAATTCTTCCTAAAACCAATTCGCCCCACTCCCCCTCCCCCGCCCAACACTCAATACTCCCCTCCCTCATAAACATCAGTGAGACACCTCAACTGCCCAATCACCAGACGACCAGCTGGCGCACCACCGCTCGTAGCACCCAATCTCTCAGACCAAGAAGAGCGAAACATGAGATGTCTCTGAGAGAGGCAACAACACTCGCCAAATCCTACAACCCAGAACAACCCAATCCCCCCTCCAACATACAGGTAATCACAGGAATAGGTAGAGCCAACAGCCAGCCTAGGTCCAGAAGACTGCCTTCCCAACGCACAACCATTCCTCAAGCCCCCCCCAAACCATTCCAACAGCGACAAGGTAAACTGCATGCTTATAAACTGCAGATCCACAGTGAAGCACGCAATAATGCTGGCTGATGCCATACTGAATCACGACATTGACATTGCGTTCCTCACCGAAACCTGGCTCAATGAAACATCATATCCCCTCCTTGACCTTCTAGTCCCCCCGGGCTTCTCCATCATCAAAAAAGACAGGATAGACTAACGCGGTGGCGGCATTGCCATCATCCATAAGAACATCATTAATATAGTTGAAATCAAAACACACTCCTTCTCTACCTTCGAATACCACAACACCAACATAACACGTCAAAACAACAAACTAACAAAATGCCATCTCATCTACCAGCCCCCAGGAAATTTGCATGCATTCGGAGAACAAATATCGGACCTACTTACACATTGCTCCCTAGTCAACACCGACATCATCCTGGGTGACTTCAACCTCCCCTGGAGTAATGAAAAGGACACTGTTATACAGTCACTAAATGAACTCCTCCTCACAAATAATCTCACCCAACACTGCAAGGGTCAAACCCACAACAAGGGCTCTACCCTAGATGCAATCATAGCCAGAAATGAAACAATAACCATCAATAACATTCTCCCAATCGACTGGCCAGACCACCACATCATTAGATTCAACATCAATCAAACCGCAGCCCCACCAGTCAAAACACAAATTACCCATCAAAGGAGCAGAAACCTCAAGGCCATCCCCCCTCCCTGTCCTCAAAGAAACCATAACATCACTTCTCCCACCCTCCACAGACAACCTCAACACGGTCGAGCTCACTACACTGTACAACAGGACAATGACAACTGCTCTTGACCAACAACCCCTCTTGAAACTGAAAAGAGTCAAAGAGATCCCCTCCCGAGCCTGGTTCAACAAAGACCTCAACTTAGAAAGGAGAAAAGTAAAAGCCGCGGAGAGACTCTGCAGAGGAAACCCATCCTCAACCAATCTCTCCCAGCTCAGAAAAGCACGCAGTAACCTCAAAAAGCACATAATCAAGGAAAAAGCCTCTTTCTTCCGGAGTGCACTAGACAAAGCCAAAAACCACCCCAAATAACTTTTCGTCATCATCCACAAACAGACCTCCAAACCCACCAAAGCCTACCTCCCTGCCTCCAAACTTCAGTGCAACAACCTGGCCAAATTCTTCAATGACAAAATCACCAATATTGAGCTCTCCCAAGACCAACACCCTCAATCCCGACACAGCAAATCCTCACCCATAACGAGACCTAACCCAACCCTAGTTCACGACACTCTCCCAGAAGCCGAGACCCCCCTTCTGTCAACCACCAAAATAAGCGTTCACCCAAGACCGCCATCTTCCCCCAAGCGTTGGAAGGACTTCAAACCTCTCTCCGAAGAGGACATTTCCAAGGTGATTGCCAACTCCAAACCCTCTAACCACTGTGCAGACCCTCTCCCCGCCTCCCTGGCGAAGAACCTCAACCTCAACCCCACTGTGGACAAAGATCATCAACAGCTCCCTAAACAACGGTCTGATGCCCAACTACCTCAAACAAGGCCAAGTCACCCCCCTTCTAAAAAAAACAGATGCTGATCCAAATGACCTAAAAAACTTTAGGCCCATCACCAACCTCCCTTTCCTAGCTAAAATCCTGGAGAAATGCATTCTCGCCCAACTGAACCCACACCTGGAATCTAACAACCTACTTGACTCACACCAATCCGGGTTCAGAAAGGGATTCAGCACAGAAACCGCTATACTGAGCATAACCGATGACATTCACAACTCCCTTGACTCTAACAAATGCTGCCTACTTGTCCTCCGCGACCTATCTGCTGCTTTTGACACGGTTGATCACACTCTACTCCTAGATGCCCTACAAAAGCATTTCGGAGCAGATGGCAATGTCCTAAAATGGTTCTCCTCATTTCAACATAACCGCTCCCAAATCATAAAGATCAAAAACTCGATGTTCGGCACCTCCCCCTCAAATCGAGGTATCCCTCAAGGCTCAGTCCTCTCCCCCACACTCTTCAACATTTACATGGAACCGCTCACTACCATTCTAAAACAAGCAAACATCGCCTACCACCTCTATGCTGACAACACCCAGCTGTACCTCGAGGTATCCTCCCTTGACGCCATCCTTCGACTCAACTCCACACTTTCTAAAGTAGAAACTTGGCTAACACTCAACCACCTCAAACTCAACCAAGAAAAAAAAAAATCTTTGTCTTCTCCAATCATGAACAACCCCCTCAGATCCAAGAATGGATAAACAACGCTGGCTCTCTAAACTGAAAACTTACTCCAGCAAAATCAACTAAATCACTGGGGATGTCTCTAGACACTAATCTCAACATGAGCTCCCACATAACCTCCACAGCAAAAGGCACCCTCTACAACCTAAAACTCCTCAACAAAATCAAACTTTCATACCCCCAATGACCTAAAATTGCAACCCAATCTCTAGTTCTGTCCAGACTTGACTATTGAAATGCCACACTAACTGGCACACCTAAAACACACATACCCCCCATGACAACCACCCTAAACGCAGCAACAAGAATGGTCACAGGTACCAAGAAATACGACCACATCACCCCTACATTACAGAACCTAAAATCTCTACCCATCGAAGCATGCTGCACTTTCAGAACTGCCTGTCTCACCTATAAAGCCTTACACACAGGCAAACCGGACTACCTCGCAGCCATACTCACAAAAGCTCGACAATCAAGAAACCTAAGAAGCTCCAACTCACTCCTCTTAATCCCCCCAAAAAGACAAACACAAAAAGCCCTCTCCCGCTCTTTCTCAGGGAATGCCCCAAAAATCTGGAACTCTCTCCCTACCCACATCAGAACCAATCCCTCCTTCACGACCTTCAAGAAACAACTAAAAGAATTTCTCCTCAAGCATCATCTACATGCATCTGGTCAATGACCTCACTCTATAGGACCTCCAGCACTCTGATGCTACTCACTGTATTCTAATGTTTATGTTTCTTTACATGTATGCTGTAAAGTGCTCTGATACCCCTTTGGGTCTTGTAAGCGCTATATAAAACTTTAAATGTATAAAATATAATGCAATATCTAGATTTGTCGGTGATATACCAACATCGTAATATAGCCTTATAGCCCGCCATAGTGGGCTATACCGGCTGTTAAAGGCCCAGCTGCATCGTTAAAGGCCTGAGCCGAAGGCGAGGGACTTTAACAAAGCAGAGGGACTTTAAAAGCCGGTATAGCCCTGCTACGAAGGGCTATAAGGCTATTAGAACACTCTGCCACTAGAGGGCAGAATGTTCTAACTAATAAAACGAAGCCTTCAGGGAACGCGAGGGGATTGAAATCCCCTCAGGCTCCCTGAAGCCTTTGTTCACAGCCAGAGCTGTGAACAAAGACACATTGGAATGTTGGTGCTCTGGGCTTATACCAGCCATTATAAGCCCGGAGTGCTCCATTGTTTTCAATGGAGCTCCCAACATTCCAATGTTCTAATTACTAATAAGACTTAAAGAGCATATATTTTTCAAGGTTCTATGACAATAAAAAACAGATTACTACTTAACCTAGATTATTAGTTTTTTTTATGTGCAGTTTATGTGTGCCCATAATTTTTACATCCTTACATTTACTTTCAAAATTTATCCTATTATCTTGACATAAAAGAACAATTCCTAATTCATGTAAAGTTGATGACAAGGAGAACTCACTTTGTTTAAAAAAAAAAACATGAATAAACCTTATTTAATCATTAAGTCTACATGTGCCTGTTTATTTCGCAGTCACATCCGATAATCAAAGCCATGCTCCTCCATTGTAGCACAAAAGTAAGTGATGTGTATTTTGTGTTTTTCTATGTCCTTAGGGACATAGAACGCTTATGGTAATATGAGAACACATTAACACAATACAGCACAACAATTGAACACCACAAATTATAACCCCAGACAACTGTACAACACTTCAACAGAAAATAAGAACTTACCACAATAATGCAAAACAGCAAAGTGTGCACCCCTTAAAATAAACAACAATCCTGCAAAATGCAAAAGAGGATAAAAAAGCAACACAACCATACAGCTCGATGGGACACAACAAAATCTAATGACACAAATGCTTACAAGAAAACACAAATAGCACAAGACAATATAAGATAACATCATATCACAACATAGCAGTAACATTACAACTTGCAGCAACCTAGCATCACTGTTAGCAACATAACACAAAACGACAACACAACATAATAACTCAATTGCATTACAGTCAACAGCAAACACCACCCCCCAACCATGCACCTTCACCACTGGTTGCTTTGCATGAAGTGGACATATAGGTCCAGATGTATGACAGCGTTCACTGACAGAATATCGACACCTAAAACAATTCCCTTACCAAAATTTAGGTGCCAATTACGATCCGGTAAAAAAATTCCCCGTGCGACTCGTATCCGGTCTTTTTACCGTACGAATCGTACGAGTGCCGTACGAACTGGCAATCACGATTCGCATGGTAAAAAGTCCATACGAACCGCATCGGGAATGATTTCCCACACGTCCTCGGGTCGGAAAATGTGTCCGACACGTCCTCGGACGATTTACCGTACAAATGTGAAAGGTGAAGTCCGACCGAGGAATCACGATCCATCCCGTGCGTCCGATGTTACAACCGTATGGAAAAAACACCGTCCGCACCGAACTCCCATAGCAACCATGGAGACATGTGCCCGCATACGCGCCCAACACTCCCCCCCGCCCCCGTGCGTCCAAGCCGTACCCCCGTGTATGTACACCCCCACCCGTGTATGTACACCCCAGTACGTTCGAGTCGAACCCCCACCCCTGTACATGTCGTACCACCGTCTATGTACACCTCAGTACGTTCGAGTCGAACCCCCACCCCTGTACGTGTCCGACCCCCATGTATGTACACCCCAGTACGTTCGAGTCAAACCCCCACCCCTGTACGTGTCGTACCACCGTCTATGTACACCCCAGTACGTTCGAGTCATACCCCCACCCCTGTACGTGTCGTACCACCGTCAATGTACACCCCAGTACGTTCGAGTCGAACCCCCACCCCTGTACGTGTCGTACCACCGTCTATGTACACCCCAGTACGTTCGAGTCATACCCCCACCCCTGTACGTGTCGTACCACCGTCTATGTACACCCCAGTACGTTCGAGTCGAACCCCCACCCCTGTACGTGTCGTACCACCGTCAATGTACACCCCAGTACGTTCGAGTCGAACCCCCACCCCTGTACGTGTCGTACCACCGTCTATGTACACCCCAGTACGTTCGAGTCAAACCCCCACCCCTGTACGTGTCGTACCACCGTCTATGTACACCCCAGTACGTTCGAGTCGAACCCCCACCCCTGTACGTGTCGTACCACCGTCTATGTACACCCCAGTACGTTCGAGTCGAACCCCCACCCCTGTACGTGTCCGACCCCCATGTATGTACACCCCAGTACGTTCGAGTCGAATCCCCACCCCTGTACGTGTCGTACCACCGTCTATGTACACCCCAGTACGTTCGAGTCGTACCCCCACCCCTGTACGTGTCGTACCACCGTCTATGTACACCCCAGTACGTTCGAGTCGAACCCCTACCCCTGTACGTGTCGTACCACCGTCTATGTACACCCCAGTACGTTCGAGTCGAACCCCCACCCCTGTACGTGTCGTACCACCGTCGATGTACACCCCAGTACGTTCGAGTCGAACCCCCACCCCTGTACGTGTCGTACCACCGTCAATGTACACCCCAGTACGTACGAGTCGTACCCCCACCCCTGTACGTGTCGTACCACCGTCTATGTACACCCCAGTACGTTCGAGTCGAACCCCCACCCCTGTACGTGTCGTACCACCGTCAATGTACACCCCAGTACGTTCGAGTCGAACCCCCACCCCTGTACGTGTCGTACCACCGTCGATGTACACCCCAGTACGTTCGAGTCGAACCCCCACCCCTGTACGTGTCGTACCACTGTCTATGTACACCCCAGTACGTTCGAGTCGAACCCCCACCCCTGTACGTGTCGTACCACCGTCAATGTACACCCCAGTACGTTCGAGTCGAACCCCCACCCCTGTACGTGTCGTACCACCGTCTATGTACACCCCAGTACGTTCGAGTCGAACCCCCAGCCCTGTACGTGTCGTAAAACCGTCTATGTACACCCCAGTACGTTTGAGTCGAACCCCCACCCCTGTACGTGTCCGACCCCCATGTATGTATACCCCAGTACGTTTGAGTCGAACCCCCACCCCTGTACGTGTCCGACCCCCATGTATGTACACCCCAGTACGTTCGAGTTGTACCCCCACCCCTGTACGTGTCGTACCACCGTCTATGTACACCCCAGTACGTTCGAGTCGAACCCCCACCCCTGTACGTGTCGTACCACCGTCGATGTACGCCCCAGTACGTTCGAGTCGAACCCCCACCCCTGTACGTGTCGTACCACCGTCTATGTACACCCCAGTACGTTCCAGTCGTACCCCCACCCCTGTACGTGTCGTACCACCGTCTATGTACACCCCAGTACGTTCCCGTCGCACCCCCAACACAACCTCCTAAGTACGGAGCGCACCCCAGGCCCCAACATCACAACCGCATGTACGAGTCGTACCAAGCCACACACAAGGACAGCACCGTACAACCAAATGGCCCATGTACACACCGTACACACGCTCAAAACGCACGTACACAACCAGGACAAAACAAAACAACACAAGAATACACTATACGAATGGCACAAAGCCACTAAACATGGCCAACAAACACTACAAAAACACCTTCACTGACCTGCAACTGCCAAAAACAAACAGAGGCCCAAAACACCATCACTCCTTATAACACACCCACCCAAACTTCAAACACAGCCACACCCACCAATGGACCAATAAAAAGGGCCCACACACACAAACCATGAGCCTTTGCAACAGACTCACTGCTGCCAGACACCACAGAACCATACTACAAGCTTCACCACACCTTACACTTGCACACCTTCACACAACCACCTTCACAAACACCCCCTCATCACATTCACACACACACACCTGCACAACCACACCCACACACCCACAACCATCCACACACACCCCCCACCATCCACACCCACACCCCTCACCATGCCCACTAACAAGAATCCAAAGTTCAGTAACCGAGAGTTGGAGGTCCTTGTTGATGAAATCCTCAGAGTCGAGCCACAGCTCTTTGGAACATTGGTCAGACAGACCAGCATTGCAGCAAAAACAGCCATGTGGCAGACCCTCGTCGATGCTGTGAATGCTGTTGTGGACACCAGAAGGACCAGGCAGGAATGCCAAGCCAGGTGGTACGATCTGCGGAGGAGGGTCCGAGCCAAGATGCTGGAGGAACACAACCAGGCCAACGCCACTGGAGGAGGGCCCTCCCGCAGACCCGTACACTACCAGCCCTGGGAGGAGAGGGTGATGGCCATACAGCCGGTGGAGGCAGTCGAAGGATTAGGAGGACTCCGAGACCCGGGTGAGTACACAAACAACGCACCTCACATGGGGGGAACGTCATCCACAACCAAACTCACAAACAGGCACGCAACCACCCCAAGCTATCGCATGACTCACCCACACTCCATGAACACGCACATGCCACTGCCGCCACCATGCCCCATGCACCCAGCTGGACAATGTCAAGTCACAGGCCACAGCAGACACCAACACATGACACGGTAACCCGGATGGTGGGAGGGTGGGCCACAAAATTCACATAGTGCAACTCAGAAGCAGACAACAATGCCCACTGCCCATATGGCCCAGGTCACAGCCAGACAAACAGTGTGTCCCCACACAGGAAAGACTCGCCAGCAAATGGCGGACGCCTTGCATCAACACATGGGGGTGAAGGCACTGTTTTGCACATGACAGCAGCTAATGAACAGCCAACACTGTGAAAGAGTGGCAGCACACACAACCACAGCAGCAGCGCACACACAGACACTACACCCAATGGGTGCCTGGAGATCAGAAACAAACTCACAGCAACAAGCCAAGGGCCATTCAAAGGACTGGAAAAAGTTTGTGTCTAGGAAGCTGGGCTGAGGTGACAGAGGGTGACACACAGAGGGAGGGAGAGGGGGACAGAGAGGGAGGGAGAGGGGGACAGAGGGGGAGGGAGAGGGCACAGAGAGGGAGGGAGAGGGGGACAGAGAGGGAGGGAGACACAGGGACACGGACAGAGGGAGGAGGCTGACACACGGAGGGAGGGAGAGGGGGACAGAGAGGGAGGGAGACACAGGGACACGGACAGAGGGAGGAGGCAGACACACGGAGGGAGGGAGAGGGGGACAGAGAGGGAGGGAGACACAGGGAGAGCAAATCAGCCGTGTGGTGTGTGGGAATGTCTGCTCGTCAGCAGGTAGACTGCGTGCATGTAGCCAAGGGTGGCCAGTGCCAGAACCCCCCCCTCTTCCCCATGGCAAAACACAGGCCCATGTCACAACCTGTTCACGAGCACAACGACAGCTACCTGCATTATATAAGTGTGTGGATCCACTCCATGTGCACATGTACAGTGCTACACGGAAGGCACCAATGCATGGCTCGCCACACCTGCCCACCCCACTGCTGACTGCAGTCACACTTGACGCAGCAAGTAAGACTGTGCCACACATATTTAAAGGGGCCAAAGTGGTGTTCAAGGGACACACCCATGCACAAGTGCACTGTGAGTGGAATGCAAGACAGATCCTAATTCCAAGAGGAAAAGTGCCAACTTTGAAACTGATGAAACATGGATGTTGCATGGACCAAAATTAACATTGTCTCTCTCACACACAGGTCAACGTCGTGGTTCACCCCCCAACACTGGGGGGGAAGACTCACAGGACCCGGATCTGCGGGAGCCCGATCCCACCGGCAGCGACGACTCTCACCACTCTGTGGACGACCCCGACCGACCTGGCACCTCTGGTGTCCAACCACCTGCAGCACCTGCGTCAGGTACAACTGTGCCAACCACCACCCCCACTCCTGCCACATCCCAGGAGACACCCAGGATCCCTGCCCCACCACCACAATGCAGCCAGGCTGGCCAGGAGGGACACGGTGTCCCGGGCACCCAGGAGGAGGCAGGCGACAACGCCAATGCCACCCCTCAGGGGTCCCGGAGACCCGATGTACCCACAAGGGCAGGCCAGGTGCAAGTGGGCAGGGGTGGTGGGAGTGGAGGACGGCGGAGGCGCGAGCCTGACCAGTTGGCTGGGGAACCGGTATTTTCCCATGTCCGTAACATCCTGGACACATACCGGTAGGACACCACGGGCCTGGCCCAGGTTGTGTCTGTCCTCGAGGGGATCAAGACCCAGCAGGCCCAGCAACATGCAGAGCTACATGCCTGTCTATTGCAACACCAACGGAGGATGGAGGACGGACAGGCTGAGCTCGTGACGGCGTACACGGGAATTCACGATACACTCCGTCGGCTGGCCGACAACATGGCCGACCCTCCCTGTGCCAGAAGGCGGAGAACATCACCACCCACAGGGAGGGATCAGGAGGAGGAGGAGGAAACATCCGATGGAGTATCCCAGACGCCGTCACGGCCTGCTTCTGAGGGTCCCCGCAGGAGGGCGGGTCGTCCACGGAAAAGACCGTGAGGGTCGGCGCAACATCACCATCTCCCAGGACACCTGGCCTGGCACCTGGCCCACTGGAGCAACAGCATCACAGCATCAAGAGACATTCTCTGCCACATGGCCTTGCTGGTCACTGTCTGACCAATGTTGACAAAGACTGTGGCATGGACTCTGAGGATTTCAAATGGCAAGGACACCAACTCCCCTACTGAACTTTGGATTCCAAACTCCCGGAAAGCCCCTCACTTTATCCCCCCCCCCCCAAATAAAAATTCACACCATGAAGAGAAGATGGCTGCTGGTTGCATTATTACCTTACATGTGTGTTGTAAAGTCTAAACATGCCTGAGCTCTCTTTTGACTCCAACCATCCACACCCTGGGGCCTGAGTCTGGCACAGGACACACGGGTCACAGTGTATTAGTCAAGACAGACATGGAGCACCATACACACCCGTGATGGGCCCAACCAGCTGAGGGGGTGGCCGCACAACCGTGCTGACAGACACATTGAGTACAGCAACAGTCATGCGCAGAGGTCAGGGATCATGTCCAGGGTCCTGGGGGGCACCCAGGTATGTGTAGACAGGTGGCAGAACCATGTCCTGCAAGCTTGAGTCCGGTGGATGCAGAGAATGGGGGCCTGGCCAACGTTGGATGCATGGGGATGGCACATGTCACAATACCCACACAGTCATGGACATCATGCCCAATACATAGTCTCAGCCCACACACACAGCTTGCATCTTGCTACTCGACACATCGACACATAGCCACTATCAGGGAAAACCATGCCAGACATGCTGGATGCACCGTGGCAACACACCAGCATTGACGGAGAAGAGGCACCTTGGAGGCATAGGGACACCTTTATTAGTCATGTTTTCGGGATTGCAGAGGCAACTTGAAGTACACATGAACACATCTTGTGGAGTAACATGTGGGTCCAACACTGGCACCCCCCTTCTGCAGCACAAATGCGTGTTAGCCATGGAACTGGCACACAATTGTCGGCTAACAGCTAAACACCCACAGCTGCTCACGGAGAGACTGCCATACACCATTGATCCGCTGATGTGGAAGTCCCACACCATGTCAAGCCAATGCTAACCGTATGTGTCCGAGGGCAGTGTCACACACATTGATGCCATCATCACAATCCACTATCCCATCACTGATGACTGTCAACCAGGCAGACCATCTAGTCAGGTGTACACAGCTGCATGTCGTGTCCCATGGTGATGCTACATGGCTGCAGAGGAACCAAACATCGACAGGGGCAGTGTGCATACATCGTGAACAACTGCCACACCCAATACACCCCTAATGCATCCCTTACCCTATGGAGACTTCCAAACGTGTCCGTGCCTGTAACGCTGAGTCAGCCCACGATGACGTGTCCATGAGGAATAGCAGTGCCACAACAATGCAAGTAGCAGACGGCATGCGCAAGTACCTGGGGAAGAGAGACACACAAGAAGTCAGCCACAAAAAGCACAGCCACTTGCATGTGCATTTACTCAACACATGTATGGATGACAACATGCTAGGTCACAATTATGACTGGGGAAATACAACCATCACTGCCACCATCACTCCAGTGACACACCCACACACACCTCTGACTCACGTGCCATACATGCCGGTGGAGACACACATCACAACACATGCCACACGGGGACCAATGCGTGCACACTCAGACACTGGTACTCACCACTAAGCAAAGAAGTCGCGTATGAGCCGAGTCCGGATGTCCTCTTGCGGCTCCACATCCTCCACATCACTAGCCCCATTGCCAAGCCCTTCGTCCTCCACGGGTGGATGGTCCTTGTCATGTTGATCCAGGATGAGGGGCACAGCTCTCTCAACTGCCATGTTGTGCAGCATGCAGCAGACCATGAAGATTTTGCAGACCTTCGCAGGGGCATATGGGAGCGCGCCGCCGGTCTTGTGGAGGCACCAAAATCGGCTCTTCAGCAGGCCAAACGTCCTCTCTATCACTCGCCTTGTCCGGCCATGGGCGGTGTTGTAGCGGAGCTGGGCCGGCGTGATGGGGTTGCGGAGAGGTGTGAGCAGCCATGGCATGTTGGGATAGCCAGCGTCCCCTACATGGGAAGCACATGGACATCGTTAGAAGTGGTGAAGCGGTCGTGCTGGTAGGCTATGCAAAATACAGGACAGACAAACTGTACCCACCAACAACACATGCTCTTTCGTTGCGCAGCTGCATCATCATTTCAGGCATCCTGCTACGCCTCATGATGTAGGCATCGTGTGCTGATCCTGGAAAACGAGCACAGACATGTGAAATCACCATGTTGGACTGACACACCACAAGGGCATTGATGGAGTGGTAGTGCTTCCGATTGCGGTACGCCACCTCCCGTGCGTGTGGTGGTACCAAAGCTACATGTGTCCCATCTATGGACCCAATGACATGGGGCATCCCTCCCAGGGCATAGAATCCACGCTTTACCGCAGTCAACTGTTCAGGGGTTGGGAACTTGATGAAGTCATCCAGGTGAATCAACATGGCCTCTAAGAAATCATGCAGCACACGGCAGAACATGCTCTGGGACATGCCACCAACATGAGCTATGGTATATTGAAAGGTACCCGTGGCAAGAAAATGTAGGGCAGCCATTACCTTCAGCTGGGGTGTCAGTGCCGTAGGATACCTGTGCTGCGGTTGCAGGTGTGGTGCCAGTCTCGCCGTCAACTCCAGAATCAACGGTTGGGGGAAGCAGTAGAGCCGGATGCTGTCATTCTCTCGCATGTCAGCCAAGTCCGGAATTGCTCGGGCAAGAGGCGGCGCTCTGCAGTAATTTGGAAGTGACAAGGAAGAGTGAGTGCACTACGACAACAATTCATATGTACTGAGCACATGTTAATCTGTCAATACACATATGCTACATAGGGAGTCAGGTATGTGCTACATGCCCAGGACACGTATGGATGCAAGGTGACACTCCTACCAAGACCCAGCTACACACGGAGATTGAGAACCTCCCCATGCCATGCCATGGGAATAGCTGTGTCCCAGTGCAAGTGAACAGCCAGACGCAAGACAGGAGTGACATACGCCCACACATCAGCAGAAGTAGGATGCCGATTGCAGAGACTGGTAGCGGAACACTAGAGCCACAGGTCACATGACATTACACTAGGACAGCCCACACACCTTGCCATGAAGGTGCACATGTCATGACTCACCACACATTCATTGTGAGGATGCAGACATGTCCTTGTCACGCTACTCCGTGTCCCATGCATACATGTGCACCTCACATCCGATACCACATGTGGCATGGTGTGCGGAACAGTGTGCAATGTCAATCTACACACAGACACATGTTGGTTGCTGCAACGGCTGCAGCTTTTGAGGGTGCTCCAACATCAACCTGATGGGAAGCCCCCACACATACATGACATAGTCACATTGTGCACCGTGGGTAGTGACAAGTCAGGTGTGGTAACCCCTGTACCGGGCATCAGGGGACACTTCCATGTGTTGGTGTCCGTGCCATGCCAGTGACGCTCACCCCAAGTGTGCAGTACGACATGCACACATGTCAAAGGAGTCAAGGGCATGCCTGGCACACATTGCACCATCACACAGTACATCTGTAGACATCTCATCATACATCTGGTGCCTTCTCGACTCAGGAGTAATGTTCCACATCACAGGCCGTCACACCTGTGCCCCACACATGTAGTAATGCACAGACGATGCCTTGATGTCAATTAATGGACAAGTATGTCCATTCATGGACAAGTATGTCCATCCATGGACAAGTATGTCCATCCATGGACAAGTATGTCCGCCCTATCCCTACCTGTGTGCCGCCTGTCACCACTGTGATGTGTGAAAACCGCTGTACTGCTGCGAAGAGGGCCTGTGTACGTTCCCATATCACTATGGGAGTGCTGCCGTATGTGTACCCATCGTGATGGCGAGCGTACAGGCATGTGTACGGCCCGTACCACTACGAGCACGCATACGCAAGAACACCCATAGTCGTAGGGCCGTACGCACGCCTGTACGCTCCCTATCACTATGGGTGACCTCGCGTATGCGTACTCGTAGTGGTACGGGCCGTACACACGCCTGTACGCTCCCTATCACTATGGGTGGCCTCGCGTATGCGTACTCGTAGTGGTACGGGCCGTACACACGCGTGTACGCTCACTATCACAACGTGTACGCACACGCGAGGCCACCCATAGTGATAGGGAGCGTACAGGCGTGTGTACGGCCCGTACCACTACGAGTACGCATACGCGAGGCCACCCATAGTGATAGGGAGCGTACAGGCATGTGTACGGCCCGTACCACTACGAGTACGCATACGCGAGGCCACCCATAGTGATAGGGAGCGTACAGGCGTGTGTACGGCCCGTACCACTACGAGTACGCATACGCGAGGCCACCCATAGTGATAGGGAGCGTACAGGCGTGTGTACGGCCCGTACCACAACGAGTACGCATACGCGAGGCCACCCATAGTGATAGGGAGCGTACAGGCGTGTGTACGGCCCGTACCACTACGAGTACGCATAAGCGAGGCCACCCATAGTGATAGGGAGCGTACAGGCGTGTGTACGGCCCGTACCACTACGAGTACGCATACGCGAGGACACCCATAGTGATAGTGAACGTAGGCACGCGTGTACGGGCCGTTGCAATGCATTTGGGGTGCCCTAGGGCCCCGGAACACACCGTACCTGTGTGTGAAGCTCCAAATTACATAGGGGACACATGAGGGACAAGTATTAAGGCCTACATGCATGCTGGTTGTCATGGAGACCAAGTTCACATTTTGAATTTGTTCTGGAAGGTGCACAGCAGAAGTCAGTTGGAATTAATCTACTTTGTTGCAATGTGTTTGTGGGGCTGACATCATGCAGGAGAATGAAACCGATAGAGAACACACAGACTGCTAGGTTTGAAGGGATTGGAGGAAACATAGGATGCAAATGTGAGTGACCAATCACTCTGTACTCCTGTGCATGAGATGGGCCAGCAAGGCAGATATAAGGCAGCCAGGTCCCATGAGGGAGCACTTGCCTGCACATCTTTGTATTCCACGACCCAGCTGCTGCTACTGATTCCCTGGAACCATGTCAAGGGCAGTGGAGAGGTCACAGCCATTCACCCTGGATGAGAACATGGCTTTGGTGGATGTGATCCTCCCACGGTACCCCATGCTGTATGGGCGACCAGGTTATCAGGTGAGTTCAGTGTCCACTGGGACAGACTGTGTCCCTTTTTAGTGACTGTGACTTCTGCCATTGTGTCCAGGTGTGACACACATGCTATGTACTGTAGGGGGGGTCCCAGGGGGGGGAATGCCTGATGTCTCCCAGCAGTGCCCTGAGACAGGAGGGGTGTGTGCAGAGTCCTCCCAGCAGTGCCCTGAGACAGGAGGGGTGGGGGCCTATCACTCCCAGCAGTGCCCTGAGACAGGAGGGGTGGGGGCCTATCACTCCCAGCAGTGCCCTGAGACAGGAGGGGTGTGTGCAGAGTCCTCCCAGCAGTGCCCTGAGACAGGAGGGGTGTGTGCAGAGTCCTCCCAGCAGTGCCCTGAGACAGGAGGGGTGGGGGCCTATCACTCCCAGCAGTGCCCTGAGACAGGAGGGGTGGGGGCCTATCACTCCCAGCAGTGCCCTGAGACAGGAGGGGTGTGTGCAGAGTCCTACCAGCAGTGCCCTGAGACAGGAGGGGTGTGTGCAGAGTCCTCCCAGCAGTGCCCTGAGACAGGAGGGGTGTGTGCAGAGTCCTCCCAGCAGTGCCCTGAGACAGGAGGGGTGGGGGCCTATCACTCCCAGCAGTGCCCTGAGACAGGAGGGGTGGGGGCCTATCACTCCCAGCAGTGCCCTGAGACAGGAGGGGTGTGTGCAGAGTCCTCCGAGCAGTGCCCTGAGACAGGAGGGGTGGGGGCCTATCACTCCCAGCAGTGCCCTGAGACAGGAGGGGTGGGGGCCTATCACTCCCAGCAGTGCCCTGAGACAGGAGGGGTGGGGGCCTATCACTCCCAGCAGCGCCCTGAGACAGGAGGGGTGGGGGCCTATCACTCCCAGCAGTGCCCTGAGACAGGAGGGGTGGGGGCCTATCACTCCCAGCAGTGCCCTGAGACAGGAGGGGTGTGTGCAGAGTCCTCCCAGTGGGGTGGGGGCCTATCACTCCCAGCAGTGCCCTGAGACAGGAGGGGTGGGGGCCTATCACTCCCAGCAGTGCCCTGAGACAGGAGGGGTGGGGGCCTATCACTCCCAGCAGTGCCCTGAGACAGGAAGGGTGGGGGCCTATCACTCCCAGCAGTGCCCTGAGACAGGAGGGGTGGGGGCCTATCACTCCCAGCAGTGCCCTGAGACAGGAGGGGTGGGTGTGATGCACAGTGTGAGCCTGGATCATTGATTGTGTAGTTGCCCTCATTCCACCTGTGTCCTTTCAATGGCACGTACTGCTTTTGGCCTTCCCCCACAGGATCATGTCCCTATGACAAAGGTGCAATGCGTTGGATGCATACTATGCCTTGTTGTAAACAGCAAATGTGTTCTAATCTGTGTCCCCGTGACATGTGCAAGGTGTTATGTTATGTTATGTTAATGGGTGACTTGTATAGCGCACGGCTACTCCAAGGAGTGTCCCGGCGCTTTCTGACCCATTACTGAGAAAAGAAAAAAGAGAACAGAAACATAACAGAATTACTGATTAAAAAGCCAGGTTTTCAAGGCCTTTCTAAAGGCAAACAGGTTGGGAATAAGACGGAGATCAACAGGAAGGGAGTTCCATAGTTTGGGAGCGAGATATTTAAAGGAACGTCCACCAATTCTGACTTTCCTAATGGGAGGCACCATTGCCAGGCCAAGATTTTCCGACCGGAGAGATCTGGAGGGTTTGTAAAAAGAAAGCCGTTTCTGAATGTAGGAGGCCCCCACCAAATGGAGTGCCTTATGGGCCAGTGTAAGAGCTTTGAATGTGATTCGCTTCTTGATCGGAAGCCAGTGAAGGGAGGAAAGCAACTCAGATGATCTGGCTTGCCGGGGTAGGCCGAAGATGGCTCTTGCCGCTGAATTATGTACAACCTGGAGTTTATGCAAGAGATAGTCCGGCAAACCCAGGTAGAGGACATTCGAATAATCAAGCCTGGAACAGATCAGAGCTTGTACTGTCAGCTTCCTGTGGGCTAAAGGGAGCAAAGGAAGGAATTTACGCATCATTTTAAGTAAACCAAAACAGGTACCCGTGAGACCTGTGATCTGTGTTTTCAGAGCCAGGGTGTTATCGATTTTGACCCCAAGGTTTTTAGCGACCAAAGAGGAAGAGGAAGGGGGGGAAATGCAAACCGGCCACCATTCCTGCCAGGGCGGTTCTGCCTGACAGCCGAAGAAGAGCACCTCGGATTTATCCGGGTTGCACTTAAGGCTGCTCCGCTGAAACCAGTTGAAGACAGCCCCAAGGCAGCCACGGATGCTCTCCCCGTCAAACTCCATGCCCTTCTTGCAGGTGAAGAGGAGCTGGGTGTCGTCAGCGTATGATATGATCTGGGCACCCATCGACTCCGCCAGTATCGCCAATGGAGTCATGAAGATGTTAAAAAGGGTCGGGCTCAGCACCGATCCTTGAGGGACTCCGACATTCATAGGCGGCACCTCGGCGGAGTACGGGGGGGCCCAGACCACTTGTCGACGACCCGCTAGGTAAGATCTCAGCCAGCTCAACACCGTCCCTCTGAGACCGATCTCGTGAAGTCTTCTCAAGAGGGCCTCATGTGGGACGGTGTCGAAGGCCGCCGACAGATCCAACATCACCAGCATTGCTCTTCCTCCTGAGTCGAGAACTTCCTTAATGGCTTCATTAACTTCCAAAAGAGCGGTCTCCGTGCTCAAGTTGGAGCGGAAGCCAGATTGGGTAGAGTGGAGTAACCCATGGTCTTCAAGGAAGGAAGAAAGCACAGAGTGGACGTGCTTCTCGACGATCTTAGCCAAGCTGGGCAGGAGAGAAATGGGCCTATAGTTAGCATGTATCTCTGGGTCAAGGCCTGGTTTTTTAAGAAGGGGAACGACCATTGCCTTCTTCCAGGCTGGCGGAACAGTGCCGCTGGACAAAGATAGGTTCAAAACAGGAGAGATTAAGGAATTCAGAATCTTGGCAGTCCTGGCTAAAAAGCTCGCCGGGCATGGATCGAGCGGAGAGCCAGATTTAATCCTGAGTAAAAGATCCAGAGAATTAGATTCCAATAAAGGGGGAAACTCCGATAAAATGGGGCAAGAATCAAGAGGTAAAGTCATCAAGATGGAGTCATGCACTGAGGCACTTGGGGCAGCTGGTGGAAAAGATTCTTGAATCAATTTGATTTTCGTATTAAAGAAAGTGGCCAGCTCCTTTACCCAAGATTCGGAGAATTTATGCTGGACTATGCTAGATTTAGGAGAGATAAACTCTTTAACAATGGCAAAAATTTCTTTACTGGAATTTGAAGCAGACTCAATTCTATTTGCAAAATAGTTCTTTTTGGCCTCAAGAATGTCAGAGTGGTAAGATTTAATAGAAAGTTTATAGGCAGACTTAGCTTCTTGGTCATATTGCTTCCGCCAGAGTCTTTCGGCTAACTTACAGTTACGCCGTGCCAGAGCAAGTGACTTAGAGAACCAAGGAGCCGAACTGCGCTTGACAGATGAAAAGGGGGTAGAAAGAGGAGCAAGATCATCAAGCCTTCCAACTAACCATTCCTGGAAAGTTTCAAGGTCCCTCTCCAGATGGCCGGATAGGATACAGGGATATTCGTGAAGCGCTAGAGCAAGATTCTCAAGGGTGATTTTATGCAAAGGTCGTCTGGGGTGCCTAAGGTGGTCTGGGTTAGTATAAGATGTTTTACTTCTGCCCTGAATTAAAAAACTAATCAAAGAATGGTCGGACCAGAGAACAGGGGTGGGACGGGACATAATAAGGGGAAAGGTGGAGAACACTTGGTCAAGCGTGTGGCCCTTATCATGAGTCGCACTTGAGATGTAAGGAGTTAGACCAAGAGGAACAGTGATGTCCTTGATTTTGACCGCTTCACTGTCCAACTCAACGTCCATGTGGATGTTAAAGTCCCCTAACATTATGCAGTTTTCCACCTTCAAGCAAAGAGCAGTAATAACAGATTGAAGGTCGTCAAAGAAGGAACCCCGCAGACCCGGAGGTCGGTAGACCAAAAGCCCAGAAAAAGATTGATGCGGGGAGAGTGCAATGGAAAAGGCGAGGGATTCGCAGCCAGAAATAGGCTGAGATGGGATAATTGTGCAGGCAAAAGATCTAAGAACTGCAAGTGCAACCCCACCACCTTTACCCACTGTCCTATCCTGTCTGTAAACAATATACTCTGGCGGAAAGGCTGCCGCGATGTCAGGATTAGACGACTCACAGAGCCATGTTTCTGTGAGCAAGAGACAGAGTGGGTTCTCCGAGGTAAGTAACTCAAAGATGTCCAAAGCGTGCCTATGTAAAGAACGGGTGTTGAGCAATAAGCACTTAAACTGTTTGGGAGGGAGCGGACGGGAACCCTCAGAAGCCCGATATATGTTGGGATACCATCCACACCCTGGACAGCAGCATTTACCTTTGAATCGGCCGGGAAAGACATACCGACAGGTAGCGGTATTAAGGTTAAGTGAGAGTAGATCCGCTGCAGAGTAGGAAAGCCTATGGCCAGAGCCTGCCGCCGCGCCGTCCGCTGCCGTATCGCGGACGGGCGCAGACGGGCAGGACTCTGGCACGACTCCGGCGCAGATCCGGCGCGCCCGCTGATTGCGTCCGCTGCGCAGAGTCATCCCTGCCCGTTTTTATAGTGCTCTCAATGGCGTACCCAACCCAGCCCAACCCAAGATGGCAGCCAAAAACCGGCGCCCGGTGCTCTCAGCCGAGAGCAGGACCGGCACAGCAGGACAGGTAAGAGTAGACTTCTGGGTGCTGCTAGGCGCTGGGGGGTCTCAGCACACCTCTAAGATCAGGTGTGGGGCAAAAACGAGTACCAATACAAACGCAATAAAAACGAGTTACAAGTGATTTAAAAACACAGGGACAGACAGGAGACCTCCCGGCTTCCGCCTCAGGAGGGAAAAAGGTGCGTGCAGTGTCAGAATAGGCGATTACCTGCACCAGGCACCTTTTAAAGTGCTCTCAATGGCGTCCCCAACCCAGCCCAACCCAAGATGGCCGCCAAAAACCGGCGCCCGGTGCTCTCAGCCGAGAGCAGGACCGGCACAGCAGGACAGGTAAGAGTAGACTTCTGGGTGCTGCTAGGCGCTGGGGGGTCTCAGCACACCTCTAAGATCAGGTGTGGGGCAAAAACGAGTACCAATACAAACGCAATAAAAACGAGTTACAAGTGATTTAAAAACACAGGGACAGACAGGAGACCTCCCGGCTTCCGCCTCAGGAGGGAAAAAGGTGCGTGCAGTGTCAGAAGGTGTATTGATGTAGTGTCACTTGTTCATCCTCACAGGTAGACGCCTCTGCCAAGGAGCAGATATGGCTGGACGCCGTCAGCGCCGTGAGGAGTGCGGATGGTCGGAGGCGGCACCTGTCCCAGGTGAGGAAACGCTGGCAGGATATCCGGTGCTGGACGCGGAGGATCGCACGGCTCCTGCTGGGGGACTCACCTGAGAGCCACAAGAACCGCGGCCGCCGCCGTCTCTCCCACATCCAGAAACGTGTGCTGGCGGTGGTCTTTCCTGACTTGGACAGGCGTCTACAGGACATGCAGCAGCCGGAAGGGGGTAGGTACATGTGTGTGTTTGTTGTGTTTCACCAGCATTTGTAAGTGCACTGTTCCATGGATACACTTCCAGGGTTTATGGTGCTGTGCAGATCCTGTTACCCACAGTGTTGCAGGCCTCTCCTGCCTCCCTTCCCCACCTTGCAATGTGTTCCCTGGTCTCTGTGTAGTCACTCCATCACAAAGTTATGTAGCCTGACACCTTCTCCAAGTGTACAATGCCTGCAGCATCATGTGTGGGGGTGGTGTGTAACAGGTTTAGTGACCTTGCCTGTGCCCTGTCCAGTTCTGGACTTGTGGGTTCCATGTCAGTTGGCACTAATGCTGATTTCAGACATGGGAGTTAATCTCTTGAGTGCGAGGCCTTCCAGCAGGCATGTCCCATGTGGTGGCCTGTGACATGATGTGCATGAGTGTGCGTTACGCATAGTGCAGGGATGTTAGCGTGTGTTGCAGTCATTTCCATTCAGGAGCATGGAGTTGTGTGGCCACTACTGTCCCCAGGGGCATCTTTTCCTAGGTATCATGTGTGTAATCCGATAATGTCGACAATCTCTGTGTCTACAGCATAGGTTGTGCTCTGTGCCATTGTCCCCTGGCACCATGTTTCTTGACGTGAGATGTATTACAAGTGTCCACTGTCCAGCCTGACCTGATTTTCCAAGTACATACTCACGGTGGCCATTGCCTGTGTGTCTTGTAGCAATCATCTGATGATGCCCATTTGTACATGATTCTTTGGACAGGCGCACCTTGGGTATTTGGTGTGCAATCTTGAATTATTGCATCCCATGTGTATTTCACCCAGACTAAGAGATGTAAGTGCTTCCTGTGTCTCCACAGATTTGTCTCATGTAGGGGGTGGGTGGGGCGGCCATGGCCTACATGTCAAGACCTGTCATCTCCTTGCTCGGACTGGCCAGTGTGTGATGTTTGTCTGGACATACACTCAAGGTGCAGCGTGCCAGTCAGGGTGGGCATGTTCTCAGTATTACCTATGCTGCATGTGCCTCTAGTTCCTGGATTTTGTCCCTGCTCATCCCAATTTCCTGCCACGCTGTGTGGTGCAGATGCAGTGCTGTATTGTCCCCAGGGACTTGCTCCTCAGTCAGAATAGCATGTCATCTCATTTGCTATTGTGTCATGCTCTCCATAGTTTTTCCATGGCATGGTGGGTCACACAACTGTGTCTTGCAGGGCCTACGTATGTACCTTGTTTTGTAGTTGTAACTCATCCTTTGTTTCAGGCTATGCACTGTAACCTACGTAGATTGTACTCATGTGACATATGTATACAGGTGTATGATTACTTTCTGTCTCTTCACCCTGCCCACAGCATCGTCGGGGGACACGGAGGGAGACATGGACAAAGACGGCGCGGAGGGACCGAGCACCAGTGCCAGCGGTGACATCGGGGCTGGCACTTCGAGTGGGACTGAGGCGGAGGAGAGTGAACCCGGGGACCTGTCGACTGGCACAACAGAGTATGAAGCTGACGGGTCCGAGGATGATCTCTCCGAGTGGGCGGTGGCTGCACCACCATCTGACAGCAGCCCTACATCTGGCACCGCCCCCTCCATTGCCATCAGCCGCCTCCCACGTGCTCGTGTCCCTTCCCAACGTGCCCGGTCACCACATGTCTCCTTCCTGCCAGGCACCGCACCCCCTGCCCCTGTCTCCACTGCTGCCGCCAATGCTGAGTCTGTGGACATCCAGCGGCAGTTGCAGATTGGTCAGACTGCGATCCTTAATGTCCTCCATGGCCACAGCCAGGTCCTCAACAACATGGAGGCATACTTGGAGGGCATTCATTCATCGCAGGCTGACCAACGCAACTTGCTGAGGTCCATAGACTCCACACTGACTGCAGCAGTGGGTCTCCTGCAGCGCTACGTCCCACCCCCTACCCCTGCTCCTTCCACAATTCCCACTCCCATGCCTGTCCCACATACACCCAGACGTAAGCATGCACCCACCACAACAGACACAGGCACCACACCAGCAGGGAAGGTCCGCCGCACACCTCCTGACACGCACACACAGGGTGCAGTAGGCACACCCACTGGGTCGGGGGGCAAACGTGTGACACGCAGCCAGAGTGGGAGTCCGCATTCCACCCAATCCACTCCCTCCAAATCCCCTCCCCTCAGCTCTCCTGGCCACATCTCCCCCAAAGACTCCTTCATGGCCGCTCTGTCCCTGAGCCCCACAGTGACACCACCCCGCAATCGGTCAAGGAGGTCCCCGGTCAGGGTGCTTGAGTCCCCCCCCTGTCCACACCCTCCCCCAGTGGCGCTGCGACCCATCCCTCTGACCCCCCCTCCTTGGGGCCTGTGGTTCCTTCGGGTGCAGGGGAGTCCCTGGAGGACCTTGCTAAGGTGTGCAGCGAGATCCTGGCCTCCGCCTTTGGCCCTGCCCCACCCCCTGTGGTGGAGTCCTCCATCCCTGCACCCACGACGCCTACCCTTCACCCTCCTGTCCCTGCGGTGCCTGTTTCTTCCCCCCCACATGATGCCCTGACCCCTGTGGAAGACAACGGATTGTAACTGTGCAGGCAAGCTAGGGGACACGCATCCCACTGTGTCCCCCATCCAGCTGGGACTCCTGGACTGCCCTATGGCCTTTGTTAATATTGGACTTACGTCATACTAGTTTTTTGCTCATGCTGAATAAAGCTATTTATTTTTTGCCCTTGGAACACTCCTGCATTGCTGGCATTGCTGTTGGTGGGGCTGCTACATGGTTGTGGGTGTTGGTCATGTGTTGGGTGTGTGGGTAATGTAGTAGTGTGCTGCTCATAGGGGGACCCTGGGATCTGTGTGCCATCACACGGTGTTAGCTACCTTTCTCCATTCATGTAAGCAGTTGCTGCATGTTGCAATTGTCCCAAGGTGTATTCCTTCCTCTGTGTACCCTGACTTCTTCCCTGCAGGGTGTCCCCTGACTTTAGCACAGAGCTGTGTGTCCATTAGCTGGGTGTGTGACGTAGTCCTTCACCTTTGCACATGCATGCTGAGCGATGTCTCCACCTGCATCATTCGTGGCATCCTTGGTAGTCATTGTACTTGTGTATGTGGCCTATTGACATGACTTCATGTGTACATGCTTTCTTTTCTGCGCTATGCATGCGTATACTCCCAGCCTCGCACACATGTGGTACATGTACTGCAGGGTCTTTGTGCACCTAACTGACATTTGTGGGCATGGTATCTGTGACTACTCCACCCTTTGCGTTCCATGGGCACTGCTGGGAGTGATGGGCACCCACCCCTCCTGTCTCAGGGCACTGCTGGGAGGACTCTGCACCCACCCCTCCTGTCTCAGGGCACTGCTGGGAGTGATAGACACCCACCCCTCCTGTCTCAGGGCACTGCTGGGAGGACTCTGCACCCACCCCTCCTGTCTCAGGGCACTGCTGGGAGTGATAGGCCCCCACCCCTCCTGTCTCAGGGCACTGCTGGGAGTGATAGGCCCCCACCCCTCCTGTCTCAGGGCACTGCTGGGAGGACTCTGCACACACCCCTCCTGCGTCTGGGCACTGCTGGGAGGACTCTGCACCCACCCCTCCTGTCTCAGGGCACTGCTGGGAGTGATAGGCACCCACCCCTCCTGTCTCAGGGCACTGCTGGGAGGACTCTGCACCCACCCCTCCTGTCTCAGGGCACTGCTGGGAGTGATAGGCCCCCACCCCTCCTGTCTCAGGGCACTGCTGGGAGTGATAGGCCCCCACCCCTCATGTCTCAGGGCACTGCTGAGAGTGATAGGCACACACCCCTCCTGTGTCTGGGCACTGCTGGGAGGACTCTTCACCCACCCCTCCTGTCTCAGGGCACTGCTGGGAGGACTCTGCACCCACCCCTCCTGTCTCAGGGCACTGCTGGGAGTGATAGGCACCCACCCCTCCTGTCTCAGGGCACTGCTGGGAGTGATAGGCACCCACCCCTCCTGTGTCTGGGCACTGCTGGGAGGACTCTGCACCCACCCCTCCTGTCTCAGGGCACTGCTGGGAGGACTCTGCACCCACCCCTCCCATCTCAGGGCACTGCTGGGAGTGATAGGCACCCACCCCTCCTGTCTCAGGGCACTGCTGGGAGTGATAGGCACCCACCCCTCCTGTCTTAGGGCACTGCTGGGAGTGATAGGCACCCACCCCTCCTGTGTCTGGGCACTGCTGGGAGGACTCTGCACCCACCCCTCCTGTCTCAGGGCACTGCTGGGAGGACTCTGCACCCACCCCTCCTGTCTCAGGGCACTGCTTGGAGGACTGCACCCACCCCTCCTGTCTCAGGGCACTGCTGGGAGTGATAGGCACCCACCCCTCCTGTCTCAGGGCACTGCTGGGAGTGATAGGCACCCACCCCTCCTGTGTCTGGGCACTGCTGGGAGGACTCTGCACCCACCCCTCCTGTCTCAGGGCACTGCTGGGAGGACTCTGCACCCACCCCTCCTGTCTCAGGGCACTGCTGGGAGTGATAGGCACCCACCCCTCCTGTCTCAGGGCACTGCTGGGAGTGATAGGCCCCCACCCCTCATGTCTCAGGGCACTGCTGGGAGTGATAGGCACCCACCCCTCATGTCTCAGGCCACTGCTGGGAGTGATAGGCACCCACCCCTCATGTCTCAGGGCACTGCTGGGAGTGATAGGCACCCACCCCTCCTGTCTCAGGGCACTGCTGGGAGTGATAGGCCCCCACCCCTCCTGTGTCTGGGCACTGCTGGGAGGACTCTGCACCCACCCCTCCTGTCTCAGGGCACTGCTGGGAGGACTCTGCACCCACCTCTCCAATTTCACAATATGTACGCTCATGACATACACGGATGTGGGTACGCTCCATGCATTCGAGGTGGGGGTACGTGTCGTACTTACACTGTTGGGGTGGGGCTACGCTCCATGCATTCGAGGTGAGGGTACGTGTCTTACTTACACTGTTGGGGTGGGGATACGCTCCATACGTACGCGGGTGTGGGTACGGGTCGTACTTACACTGTTGGGATGGGGGTACGCTCCATACGTACGCGGGTGTGGGTTCGGGTCGTACTTACACTGTTGGGGTGGGGGTACGCTCCATACGTACGCGGGTGTGGGTACGGGTCGTACTTACACTGTTGGGGTGGGGGTACGCTCCATACGTACGCGGGTGGGGGTACGGGTCGTACTTACACTGTTGGGGTGGGGGTACGCTCCATACGTACGCGGGTGTGGGTACGGGTCGTACTTACACTGTTGGGGTGGGGGTACGCGCCATACGTACGCGGGTGTGGGTACGGGTCGTACTTACACTGTTGGGGTGGGGGTACGCTCCATACGTACGCGGGTGTGGGTACGGGTCGTACTTACACTGTTGGGGTGGGGGTACGCTCCATACGTACGCGGGTGGGGGTACAAGTCGTACTTACATTGTTGGGGTGGGGGTACGCTCCATACGTACGCGGGTGTGGGTACGGGTCGTACTTACGCTGTTGGGGTGGGGGTACGCTCCATACATACGCGGGTGGGGGTACGGGTCGTACTTACACTGTTGGGGTGGGGGTACGCTCCATACGTACGTGGGTGGGGGTACGAGTCGTACTTACACTGTTGGGGTGGGGGTACGCTCCATACGTACGCGGGTGTGGGTACGGGTCGTACTTACACTGTTGGGGTGGGGGTACGCTCCATGCATACGGGGTGGGGGTAGGGTCCGTACATATCCGTTCCCATGCTATGTGATGCTTGTGCGGGCCGTACCCAGGCCTTTGCCACGTGGGTACGAGCCGTCCCGCCATTGTTGGGGTGACGTGGGTGTGGGCATGGTACGACTCGTACCCACGCTCTTCAGGCGTGGGTACGGGACGTACCGGTCTGGTTGTGTTGCCGGTTCGCGTCGTGACGGACTTCCGTTGTGGCGGTCGCTGGCTTAGCTGGACACGCCCCCACCCCTTCGTAGTGACCAGGGCATGGGAGTCAGGTATGTCCTGGGCATGTGTGCTGTGTGACTTTGGTGGGGGGTTTGTGGCCTGCCCTGGTCCTGGTCCAGCCACCCCCACCCCACCCCACTTTCCCCCCTCCCTTAGTTGTTCTGACCTTCTGCGGCGTCTGCGTCGGAACCTGTAGAGGAGGTCGACTGCTATGAGGGCCGGGATGACACGTAGGTTCGGGTCCATGTCTGTCCGTCGCGTACAGGTCCTCCTTGTTCGCGTCGTCCTGTCTGTCCGTCGCGTACTGGTCCTCCTTGATCGCGTCGTCCTGTCTGTCCGTCGCGTACTGGTACTCCTTGTTCGCGTCGTCCTGTCGCGTACTGGTCCTCCTTGTTCGCGTCGTCCTGTCTGTCCGTCGCGTACTGGTAGTCCTTGTTCGCGTCGTCCTGATTTCCCGGCAGTTTTTGGCAGCCGGAAAATATTCACCGTGCGGGATGACGTCGGTGCGAATCATAATTCCTGGTTCGTGAATGGCAGGCTGCGAGCGTCCCGACGTCAGGTCGGCGCTTTCCCGGATCGCATTTGTAGGTTTATTTTGTTCGGTCGGGGTTTTTTACGATTCGTACGGAAATGGTGTTCCCGTGCGAATCGTAATTCCATGTTTGTAAATTTTGACGACCGGGTACGCGTCGGACGGAGAATATGCTCCGTCCGACGGTTCGTACCCGGTTTTTGCCGGATCGTAATCGGCACCATAGTGTCATAAATATCGATGTCAAAATATCGACATCCTATATTTATAATGTTAAGTACAAAAATATCAAGAAAATAAATATTGATGTCATTAATATAGTTGTACAACATATAGTTTTTTTAGATATATAGAAAATAAAATAATAAATATTAAATATATTAAATAGTAACATTAATTTAAAAAACAAAATTAGATTTAATATACATCTGAACAAATATAACAAATACACTTAAAAAATATAACAAATACACTTAATTAAAAAAAGTTAAACACACATATATAACAATTAATATATATATATATATATCCAAAATTCGTCAAGGTATTGGACGCACTCTCAGAGGTCAAGTTACTTCACCATAAGTGTGATAAAGACACATTGTTGGTGTCGAAACGCTTAGCGGTTAACAAGAATAAAAACTTATGGTGAAGTAACTTGACCTCTGAGAGTGCGTCCAATACCTTGACGAATTTTGGATTATTTTTTCATTTCCGGCTTCGGGCTTTGCCGGCTGGCGCATCACCTGACTCGGGACTGGTCCCAGGAAAACCCATTCTAACTTGTTTATATATATATATATATACTTGAAAACAATTATTAAACGTATAATTTTAATGTATTTTATAATTCAAACAGTAATAAAATATTAACAAAAAGATGTAGCGACCATGTTGGTCTGTTTTACCTCACCTGCAGAAGTGATCTGTTGCAGCCCCCTTGCTACGTCACCACTGTAGTGGCCCATTTCGATCTGCAGGGCCAGGGTACAATTAGGGGCCCATTAGGATCCGCCCTCCACCCTAGCGGTGCAGGGACTGCCCGCCAGTGGTGCGGTGGTCCCGCACTGGCAATTAGGATGCCACCGCCACCGTGGCGGTGGCATCCCGCATATATTAGATTGTGGCGGGCGGTGCTGTAAGCAAAATATGCCTGTCACCTTGTGCATGCCAATGTAGGGGGGTACCATGGGTCCCCCCGAGTGCAGCCCCACACCCCCTGGGGGCCCGCAGTGGGCCCCCAAAGAGAACTCCTCATGCCTTTCCATGGCGGAGTCTCCACCATGGAAAGGCATTTTTCCGCACACATCATAATATGGATGGCAGTGCCTGCAAGGCACCGCCACCATATTATGGGCCTTTCCGGCCTGTAGGCAATCATGACGATTGCCACCCGGCGGAAAAGCGGCGGACGGTCTTTCTGTCCGCCGCGGTACCCCTGCCATGCTAATGTGGCAGGGGGTAAAAGGCCGTCCAGCGGGGTGTTTTGAAGGGTGGATCGCCACCGCCGGGTGGGCGGTGGCGATCCACCCGCCATGCTAATAGGCCCCTAAGTGTGTTGACTTGTGGCCGTTGCCAGCTCACCAATTGCTCCAGTCAGGGCATCAAAATTGCCCTCAATGCGTGACTGATTCTCAGCCATTTGTTGTAAGATGTTGGAGAATCCCTTGCTCAACTTATAATTGATCATCCTGATCTGTTTTTGTAGCAGGTGCTGAACTTTCAACATAGAATCTTCAAGGCCACCAAACACCGACTGATTGACTGCTCTGGTGTGAGTGGGAGCCTGCATAAGGGCTTGAAGCCACCTTCCAGATTGCTGGGTTGGATGGTGTACACGGACCCTTGTGCCCAGAGTGCGATGGGATGTTGCTTGCTGCAGTGACGCTGTTGTGTCAAGCGCTGGAGCAATCCCCATTGAATTAGAACAACCTGGCTCATCCAGCCGTTCATACATTTGGACCTGCTCCTTCTGTGCATCAGTCACATCTCCCCGTGGCTCTCCTCCTAGAGGTGTATCTATGTTACAAAAAGGAAAATAAAGGAAATGTTCTGAGTCACTAGCTCTGTGGTGGTACTATGTTCACCATTCATGTCAGTCCCTAACTACAATGTTTGTGTTACATACTACATTTACCATGATGCACCAACTGTGAGTTTTGTATCGTGTAGACGGAGCATGTCTATGCAGTTGGGTCTGTGTGTGGGGCATGCATGTGGGAAGCTGGCTTCAGTGTGACATAATATGCATTAATTTCTCAATTACCTGGGGGTGGTGGAGGTTGAGATGTGTCGAGGCTTCCAAATCCCACTACTGCCTTTCTCTCAATTGTGGCTTCCACCATTGCCTCTGCTGTTGAGGCTTCCGGAAGACTGGATGGGCCACCTCTTGTTTTTTGTGCATCACGCAGTGGTGCAACCACCCTCTCCTTTGCCCTGGAGCGCAGGTCATACCACCTCTTCTTTATGTCCTCAAGTGACTGGTCAGCTACATCAAGGGCATTTACGCGCAGCTGCATGTCACGCCATATTTTCCTTTTGTCGGATTCTGGTACAGTATGCGAAGTCCGACCAAACAGCTGCTCATGGTTGTTGCAGCATTCTTCAATGATAATGTCCAGTTCCCTCTCTGAAAGCTTTAGTTTGCACAGCCTCTTTTTGCCTTCTTTCTCACTAGCCTGGCTGGACATCTTGCTTTGCTTTTCTCTGTTTGGCTTTCAGTGTTGTACTGAGTTGCTGCACCTTGCCATGTGCTTTTTTTTGTTCAGGATTTTCCAGGGACACCACTTCCTGGTTTGGGGTCCTTCTGCTCTACCAGGAAGTGGTTTTTAAAATTTTTTATTCATACTCGCTATTTTCCCATTCACAATGCACACTTTCAGCCGCGTGCTCTAATTGCGCATGCAAAATGCATGTTTCCAACTGCGTACGCTATCTGCGAGCGTTTAGCGTGTCACAATTAGCATCATCGCAATTTTGCGTTGCAAGTCATTTGCGAGTCGCTATTTGGGGAATGGTTGTGTTTGTACTTTGACTTTAGCAACTCGCAATTTGGCGCAAATTGCGAGTCGCTAAATCTTGCGGTCGTACCTCTGGCCCAAAATCCCCCCAAAATAAAACATTCTAATTAAATTAAAACATTAAACTATTTTAAAATCTTTAAATGTAGTACAAATTATTTTTCAAATACAAATCTTAATAATTAAAAATATTATAATTTAAAATAAACAAAACATAATAATGTCAAGTATAACATTAAAAAATAAATGATAACATTTAATACACATACTATTACCACTACAATTCAAACAAAACTATGCAAACTATTAAAGTATATATTTAAAATATGTACTACTCCCGCTTAGCGCAACACATAAATATTAAAACTTGAAAAAATAAAATGTACAAATCTCCCTCCAATAAATGCAACAGTACTAAAAGCGATAGATTGCGCATAGGTAATATTTACTGCACCCATTCCAGCCGATAAATCACCAGGGAAACTGTTAAAGAGGAGAGGGGTCAAATTTACTATTCACACTCTACTGAGTGTAACCGTAGAGAAAAGTGTTGAATTGCGGAGGGATAAAATTAACTAGTCTCACTCCAGTCAGTACAACATAGGGAAAGTGTTGGATTGCGAAGGGGAAAAAATTACTATTCTCACTCCAGTGAGTGCAACAGTAGGGAAAATGTTGGATAGCGGAGGGATAACATTTACTATTCCCACTCCTGTCAGTGCAACAGTAGGGCAAGTGTTGGATTGTGAAGGGGAAAAAATTACTATTCTCCCTCCAGTGAGTGCAACAGTAGGGAAAGTGTTGGAGAGTGGAGGGGTAAAAATGTATATTCCCACTCCATTGATTGTAACAGTAGAGTCAGTACAACAGTAGGGAAAGTGTTGAATTGCGGAGGGGTAAAAATCACTATTCACACTCCAGTCAGTTCAAAATTAAAAACAAACAAAATATCATCAACAAAATTAAAATATTTTAAAAACAAAGTAAATAAAAAAATATAGAAATATGTTGAAAATTAAAATACAAATATATTTAATATTAACATCTTTAAAAAATAGAAACATATTATAATGTTAAATACATATCACAAATAAATACAAATATTATATCAAATAAAGGAAGAAACAAATTCAGACAAATATTTTTATTTAGAAATTATTTATTAACAAAAACATATGGGTGCCGATTCCGATCCTGTAAAACCCGGGTACAAATGGTCGTACGGAGCGTTTTCTCCGTACGACTTGTACCCGAGAATTCCACCGTACAAACCAGCAAGTACGATTCGTACAGAAATACAATTTCCGTACGAATCGTAAAAAACACCGTACGGCTAAAAAAATACATACAATTCCGATCCTGGACAGTGCGTACGCGACGTCCGCATGGAGTCAGGCAGCGTTTTACGGATGAGCAAGTACGATTCGTACCTACAGCACTCCGCACGGCTATATTTTTACGGGAGCCTAAAAGTGCCGTAAAAGCTAAGTACGCTGCGATGCACGAGGAAAAGGGGGCCCGCTACGCGACGTTCACGCCATCACCCACATCGTACGTGTCATCAAGTACGTACCCCAACATTGCATATGTACGGACCGTACCCCCCACCCCCGTATGTCCGCACCGTACCCCCCACCCCCCCAGTATGTACGGATCGTACCCCCCACTCCCCGTATGTACGGACCGTACCCCCCACCCCCGTATGTCCGCACCGTACCCCCCACCTCCCCCGTATGTACGGACCGTACACCCCACCCATGTATGTCCGCACCGTACCCCTAGGCATACCCCCACCCACGTATGTCCACACCGTACCCCAGGAGTACCCCCCACCCGCGTATGTCTGCACCGTACCCCAGGCGTACCCCCCACCCGCGTATGTCCGCACCGTACCCCAGGCATACCCCCACACGCGTATGTCCACACCGTACCCCAGGCATACCCCAATCCTCGCGTATGTACGGACCGTACATACGCGAGGATTGGTGTACGCCTGGGGTACGGTGCGGACATACGCGGGTGGGGTTACGCCTGGGGTACGGTGCGGACATACGCGGGTGGGGGGTACACCTGGGGTACGGTGCGGACATACGCGGGTGGGGGGTATGCCTGGGGTACGGTGCGGACATACGCGGGTGGGGGTACGGTCCGTACATACGGGGGGGGTTGAGGGTTCGGTGCGGTCATATGAGGGGGTGGGGGGTACGGTACGTACATACGGGGGTGGGGGTACGGTGCGGAAGTATGCGGGAGGGGTGGGAGGCTGGGGGGGCCGTACGACTCATACCCCGGGCACAAGTGTACTCGGAGTAGGGCTCGTACAAAGTTCGCTCCGTACGGAGCCTTTTTACCTTGCGCTTGTGTTTTCGGACGGGCGGTACGGATCGTACTTGCGCGCTCGGACTTCAGTTTTACGATTTGTATGTAAAACTGTCCGGGGACGTCTCGAAGACTTTTCCCGAGGCGATTCGTATGTATTTTTCACGTTTGAATCGTACTTCGCCGTTTGTACGGGACTTGTACGATTCGTACGTAAAAAAATACGGATACGAGTCGTACAGGAAAAAAAAATCCAGGATCAGAATCGACCCCTAAATAATACATATATTTATTTTATTTACTTTCTACCCTATAACGCCACAAAACTCAGTACCCACATTTAAAATCTAAAAAACTAAAATGTATTTACAGAATTAACATAATTATCAATTAAACAAATATTATTAATTAAAAAACAAATTAAAATTCGTCCCAATTAATTAACATCCCACCCTTTACCCCTATAAACCCAAAATAAAATACACAAAAAGGAAATGAAACATTTAACATAATTAATTATCAATTAATGTGGTAATTTTAGGCGGGGGCACTATTTATGCTACTTTCGTCGACCTTAAGTCGGTTTTTGACCTCGTCCCTCGCGGCAAAATGTGGAGAACCTTTTTGGAACTAGGTATGCCACTTGAAATATTGGCTTTTTTGGTTATTCTACATGATGCCAATTATGCGCAGGTACGCTGAGATATGCAGGGGAGTGTCACACAAAGGTTCCCTATAGCAAAGGGGGTTCGCCAGGGGTGCGTTCTGGCACCAACCCTCTTTTCATTGTATATCAACAAGGTAGTCCAGTATTTCCATAACTTTCCCACTGATGCTCCAACCTTAGCAGGTTTGAAGATCCCGCTGCTTATGTTTGCAGATGACACTCTGATACTTTCTAAGACACAGAAGGGTTTACAGTCTGCTCTGGGGAGATTTGAGGAGTTCTGTCAGGATCATGATCTCCTAGTGAATGTAGAGAAAACAAAATGTATGGTCCTACATAAACACAAGGTTATAAATGGTAGAGTTGAAATGAAGAAAGGCATCCTGCAACAGAATCAGAATTTTACTTACTTGGGGGTAACTATCGGCAGTAAATTTAGTTGGGTGCCTCAGTTTAGATTATTGACCTTTAGGCAGGCCCAATTGTCAGGTGCCCTGCTGAAGGAGCAGCGTCTCTCTTACACTAAACCTGTTGCTCCAGCCTTAAAAATATATAATACTAAAATTAGTGCCTCGGTCTTGTATGGGGTCGAATTGTGGGGCTTCGACAATCTAGCCCCCTTGGTAACAACCCAAAATAATTTTTTTAGGGCATTGACCGGCCTTCCCCAGTCAACTCCTTTATTGCCCCTAATTTTAGACCTTGGCTGTTATTCTATTGAAGATATGGCACAATTTAGACCGGTGGCGTACTGGAGAAGGCTCTGGGTTACCCCAGAGCTGTCCAGGTATGCACAAGCACTCTTGGAAGTCAGGGAGGCTGACAGCATGCATAAAATGTCATGGGGGAGACTGGTAAAAATCACTCTTTGTGAGATGGGGATGAGTAGATTGTGGGTAAATCCCGTCGAAAACCCCTTTCCTGCAAAGAATGAATATAAGGCAGCATATTGGAATATGATTAAAACGAAGCGTTTTTCTGCCTTGACAAGACCATCATTATCCAGGGACTATTTTGAACACAAGCATGAAGTGGAGTATGAAAATTATTGGAACCTTATCACTTCCACTAGAGATAGGAAACTTTACCACCAATTTAGGGTGGGATCACTCCCCACTAATTTATTTGTCAGTAAATGGCACACCCTGAACCACAGCAAATGTCCATTTTGTCCAACGCAGAATGAATCATTGGCACACATCTTATTTGCCTGTCCAGCTTATAAAACTCCTAGGCACAGATGGTTAAAACCTATCTGTTTAAACCTGGGGACTAGGTTAAGCAGCGAAGCACTAAGGATCCTAAAAACAGCTACTAATGAATCCTTTGTGATTGCCGTTGCCAAGTTTTTAAGCTGGATGTGGGTTATACGTGCAAAGGAGAGGAGGCAATGATAATTGTCTCCTTGTATGCTGCCGGGGGAGAATCATATTATGTACCATGCTGCTTTGATTATAATGTAATTATGATGATTATATATACTATGGTGGGAGTCTTTTTAGAGATTTTTAGTAATTTTACCTATTTATTATATATGTATGTATCATTTTATTGTGGATCTGTTATCCTCTTGTATACCATCTTTTTAATGCACAAACTTGCTCATATTGATGTCTATGAAATTAACCATTATGTTTCAATGTCAAATAACTTGCTTACTTTGATAGTTATGGATTTTTTATGGACTTTCCTTTCATGATTTTAAATCGAAATAAAGACTTAATGACTGACTGACTTATTATTATTAATTTATAATCATTTATTAAGTAATTGAAAATAAATTACTTTCCAACCTTTAACACCTTTATACCCCAAATCCCACACCCAAATAAATGTAATTAAACATTTAGCATAATTATCAATTAAATAATAATAATTTATAACTATTTATTAATTAGTTGAAAATAAATTACTTTCCAATCTTTAACCCCTTTATACCCAAAAACCCACACCCAAATAAATGTAAACAATTAACATAATTAATTCATAATTAATTAATAATAATTATCTAATAATTACAAAGCCCACAACTGCACCTAAAATGAATTACACAATTCCCATATTTGATTTATCAGTTAATTAATATGAATCAACGACTAATTCATTATTATTTTTAAAAAATTACTTCCCACCCTTTACCCCTCTAAACCCAAAACACCCACATGAAAAAAGGCAATGAAACATTTAACATAATGAATCATCAATTAATTAATATTAATTTATAACTATTTATTAATCAATTGAAAATAAATTACTTTCCCACCTTTAACCCCTATATACCCAAAAACCCACAAACATTTTTTAATTAAACAATTTACATAATTAATTATTAATTAATTAATATGAAATATCAACTAATTATTAATTAATTAAAAACACATTACTTCCCACCCTTTAGCCCTATAAACCCCAAAACCCACACCTAAAATAAATTACACAATCCCCGCATTTAATTTATCAATTAATTACTATTAATTAACAACTAATTATTGATTAATAAAAAATAAATGTGTTCCCACCTCTTACCCCTATAAACCCAAAACCTACACCCAAAATGTTTTAATTAAACAATAAACAAAATTAATTATCAATTATTATAATTAATTATCAATTATTATAATTAATTATCAACTAATTTTTAATTAACTAAAAATAAATTACTTCCCACCGTTTACCCCAAGAAACTCCACAACCCGCACCTAAAAAAAGACAAGTTATACAATTAACATAATTAATTATGAATTAATTATTATTAATTCACAACTAATCATTCATTTGATATAATTAAGGGCCTGATTACGATGGCGGTGAATCTGCCATCGACAGGCTACTGGTGGCAGGTTCACCTCTATCGTAAGGCCAATTTCCGCCTACCACATTGTGATGGCAGGCGGTGTGCGTTGTGGTGGAAAGCCCGTCCGCCACGGGTCCGACAGTAGCATTTGTTAGGATTGCCATTTTGACTGCCCTGCATCCACAGAATGGTGGCATTGCCTTGCAGGCACCGTCCGCCAGATTAAGATACTGCGGTTCAACCGCCATGGAAAGGCTGGCGGGGATGTACTTTGAGGGCCCATTGCGGGCCCCCCTTGTGCAGGGGCTGGTTGTTTGTGCACTTGTGGGGCCTATGGTGCCCCCCTAAATTTCCCTGCACCATGCACGTAGTGCAAGGAAATGCAAACAGTGCAGTTTTAAAATTGCGGCGGCAGCCAGCAGCACCCACCGCAAAACGTGCCATTTGCGGCAGCCGTGGTAGCGGTCGCATCACAATATCATTTGCGGGACCGCCGCCTTATAGGCGGCCGGTCCCAATCCCCGGGACAATGGCAGAAGGACTGAAGTCCATCCGCCATCACAATGAGCCCCCCAATTACTTCCCCTATAAACCCACAACCCGCTACGGAACTAAATAACGCAAAATTAAATTCAAATAAAATTAATATCTACAAAAAATGTAACATATAAATTAAAAAACACAAACAATACTTAAACAAAAAATACATCACACACATTTAAAATATATACAAAATACAAAACACTAATTAAAAAATCAATATTTTAAACAACTATTTTTTTGCAAACGATATCAATGACTTCTATATTTTAAAAATCGATATTACTTACCTTAACATCAATATTCTTGGCCACGATATTCTTGCTGTCGATATTTCTGTTTAGCACTTGATAATTGTGTCAGTCGAAACTCGATATTTTGTCTAAATACCGCATAACTGTTTTTAGAGGTCACAAGCTATAAGTGATGTAGTATGCAATGGTATAAACAGTGAAAGGAAAATGCATGAGTTATAATTAATGTAGTTTGGTGAGCGATGTAACAAGATTGTGTTTGGAGGCACGTGCCTTATAGTAAATTGAAGGTGGTGCATAAATTATAAAATGAAGTTATAATTATAACTTTAAAATGCTTAATGTTTGTGCATTTTAAGTTGAGGGTGTTTAGAAAGAATACATAAGGTATTTTTAATTATCAAATATCCTTAACTTTTTTTTTCATTATATGTTAATAGTTTATTTTTTATTTTGATAAAACTGTGTTTCACATCACAGTCAGAGTGCCATTGACTGGGGTGTCATAAAGTGAAGTGTAGTACAGTACAGTAAAGGAGAGTATTGTGGAGTGTATTACAGTACAGTGAAAGAGATTATTGTACAGTGTAGTGTCGTAGAGTGGAGTATTGTAGAGTGAAATAGAGTGGAGTTGAGTATAGTAGAGTGGAGTCACGTAGCCTACAGCAGAGTAGTGTTATACAGTGGAGTGGTGTGGTGTGTCATATCGTGGAGTGGAGTATCGTAGAATGGAGCAGTGTGTTGTACAGTGTAGTGGTGTGTCTGACAGGAGAACTGAGTGTTCCTCAGTGGAGTGTCGTCTACTACAGTGTCATGAAATAGAGTGTGGTGGAGTGTCATTGAGTAGATTGTCGCAGAGTGGCATAAAGTGTAGCAGAGTGTTGTAGAGTGTAGTGGCGAAGCATGGAGTTCCGTGGGGTAGAGTGTTGTATATTTCAAAGTTGTTGAATATAGTGTTGTGCAGTAGAGTGGCAGAGAGTCTTGTACAGTGTAGTGGTGAGTTATAGTTAGTGTTGTCTGATTAGCGAGCTGAGAAGAGTGTGTAACGAGGTCCACTACTTATAATAATATCAAGGTGGTGGATAAATTGTAAATGAAAGTTATCACTATAACTTTTGATTTATTTAAGTTTGTGTAGTTTAAACGGCTTGTATAGGGAGAATGAGTTTTCCTAACTATAACTAAGCTTTAACTTTGATTTTTTCATTGAATTTCACTTTTAAAAAACATTTTTAATTTAAAAAAGTGTGCCAAATCGTAGAGTTCAGTGTCACAAGTGGAGAGTTGTTATGGGTAACTTCATAGACTTGAATGTTGTAGATTTGAATCGAGTGGAGTAGAGTGCAGTAGCGTATTGCGCAGTGTAGCAAAGTTTTATATAGTGTAGTGGCATGGTGTCTCATATAGTGGAGTCAAGTATCGTAGACTTGAACAGTGAGTTGTATAGTGGACCGGCATGCCAAACAGTATAGTAGTGTGTCATAGACTGTCAGAGAGTGGAGTAGAGTGTTTTTGAGTGGAGTAGGGTGAAGTAGAGTGTTACGGAGTGGAGTATAGTCAAGTGGAGTGCCGTGGAGTACAGTGGAGGAGAATGTCATAGAGTGGAGTGCCAGGTCATATAGTTGCATATCGTAGAGAGAAGTTGAGTGGCGTATTGTCGAGTGGCATACAGTGTAGTACAATGGCATAAAGAGGATTAGCACAGAGTGGAGTAGAGTGGCATAGAGTGTAGCACAGTGTTGTAGAGTGGAGTTGTATACAGTGGAGTAGAGTGTAGGACAGTGGAGTGGCCTTGAGTGGAGTATATTACATTGGCATAGAGTGGGATAAGGTTTTATAGAGTGGAGTGGAGTACACTATAGTGACGTTAAGTGCAGTAGAATGGAGCGCCGTAGCATACAGTTGACTAAAGTCCAATAAATTGGACTACCGTGTTGTACAGTAGAGTATAGTGGGGTGCTGCGTAGTATTGGAAAGTGATGTAGACTACAGTAGAGTAGATTGGCATACAGTCTAGTTGATTTTTGTAGAGTGGAGTTGGGTTCAGTGCATTGGCATACAGTATTATAGAGTTCAATGGCATTGAATGGCATAGAGTGGAGTAGATTGATGGGCTGTTTCAGTGCAGAGTGGAATAAAGTAGGGTGCAGTGGCATACAAAACGCTGCGCACAGTGTCGTATAGTGGACTAGAATATCGTAGAGTGTAGTACATTGGCATATAGTATAGTACAGTGTTGTACAGCGCAGTAAACGGGTATAGACAGGAGTAAAGTGTCAGAGGGTGATATACAGTCTAGAGAGTGTTGTAGAGTGGAGTTGCATAAATTAGTGTGTGAAACAGTGGAGCTGCACAAAGTGGATTGTTATATAGTAGCATGGAGTGAGGTAAAGTCTTGTACAGTGGAGTGGCGTAACATAGAGTGGAGTAAAGTACAATACAGTGTATTGGTGTGTCGTAGAGTAGAGTGGCATGGAGTATAATATATATATATATATCTTGCTAGTATAAACGGGTACACTCTAAATTGGGCAAAAGTGGACTTTGTGGCTTTCCTTAAACAAGTAGTTAAAAGTTCACTGGATGATATAGAAATATGTCTCTCACAGACTAGGGACGATGTAGATATTTTTGATGCCTTTCTTAAGATAACAGACGAGGCCTGGAAATTATTAACGAGGGAGCAGCGACAAGGAGTGTATAAATCGCAGGGCTGGTTTGACAAAGAATGTAGCAAGGCGCATGCCCATTTGAAAAATGTCCTGCATAGTGAACCTAGATGTAAGGAAGAAGTAAGACAGACCAGAACCTTATATCGATTAGCATTAAAAAAACGGAAGACACAATTAAAAAGGGAAGCATGGCAGGCCCTGCATCAGGCATGTATAAAGAAAGACAACATCGGTTTCTGGAAAGCGGTCAATGCTCCCTTTTTCATGAAAAGGGAGACGGATATCATTGACATAGCAATCACGGAGGAGAAGTGGGTAGAATTCTTTGCGGGGCTCTACAACGATGAGACCACTGATTATAATGAGACAATGACAGTGGTAACGGGGACTGAAGATAATGTACAGTCTACAGTATTTCCCCTAGACATTGACATCTCCATTGAGGAGTTTAGTAGGGCCATAACTGAGAGTGCCCCTGGGAAAGCACCAGATGGCGTCTCAGTGGATGTTTATAAATCTAATATTGGGTTATGGGCCCCGCTCTTAACGAATGTCCTAATTAGTTGTAATCGTCATAGGTTTATTCCTACCTGGACGGACGCAATTGTGATCCCCATATTTAACAAGCATTGGCATAGCCAATAGGTCTCGCCTTTGGGACCTTATAAGTGCTTAGCCATGCAACAGTTGATGTTGTTGCACCAAGGATATTGTGCTGCATATCTAGGCCGCCAAGCTTAGTTGCATGGTCCGTCAGTGATTGGCCATAACCTCCCTCTTGTTCAAGGGGGTATGCCAGACTTAGCGGGACCAATCAGATTCTCATGCTAGATTTCCACCTGTGCACGGACAATACACAACTAAACATTCAGTTTGAGGCGGGAAACAATTCTAGGGCCGCTCTCAGCGCCTGTTGAAACAAAATGTATCACTGGATGCAAGAAGGCATGTTTGCTGTCAGTGGAGGCACAATAGAGATATTGTATCTAATGGTGGCCAACACTTCTCCACTGACGTTTTCTTGACCGGAGGCCCCACGATAAACAGCTCTTACATACAAGTATGTACATCAAGAATCTATTTCCCCAAAAGCAACTATGGTTGGAGTTTAAGATTATCTGCACAGCCACACGGAAGCCCTCAGCAGCCCAGACAGATTTCCAGCATTTACCAATGCATATGAATCCGCCTCAGGTCAGGCTAATTCACTTAAATTCCCTTAAGTCTATTCATAAGCACTTCTCTGGCTTTCCAGGGTGTTCTGCAGTTGAATTCTCTGCTTCTTCCATCAAGGTTATTGAAAATCAACTTAGTTTTAGAAGACAGTGAAACCTGGCTATTCGAGACTGCTCAAGGCTAGATACTCTGTTGTTGGAGGATCTTTGCTGCCATACCCCGTGTGGTAAAGTACTCTTTCCGCTGCATATGTTGCAGCTTATAGGTGAGTAATTACATAAGGTGCACCTGTGGGCGTATTAGAATAGATCCTTGTCGAAGGGGTCTCTACTTCCTAGTGAAAGGCCTGAGAAAGAGCGCTTTGCAGCTCTCAGAGTATTTACATGATGCGGCATAGGTGTTCCAAGGTAAGGCCTTTGTGTATTCTTCACTTAGGTCCACTGTGTGCTTGGAGGAGTGCTCCTCTAGAAAGGGGTCAGAAACTGTGCAGTTCCTCATTCTAGGGTAGTTGGGGGCACAAAACACTGCTTGGAAGAGGTGAAGCTATTCTGAAGATTGTGAGTTGCAAGTTTATATAGTAATCTAGGTATCCATTGTGGACGTGTTGTAGAATGTGGTGTGTGTGTGTTTTGGATGCGAAGGGCATCGGCAAAACGTCAGACTATGGCGGAGTGGATGGTGCTCCTGCAGTAACTGCATTTGCACAGGTAAGGGACTCTGATAGCCTCTTGGGTATGAACTATCACAATGACAACACGGTTTCCTTTTGTCCATCAGAGGTAACCGCAGAACTGGCAGTATCACTGGTTGCACATGGTCTGTACGCACATTTTTCAGAGAGGTGACGTAGAGTGCTGGTAACCAGGACATGCCTTCCAGAGCAGTGTCTTACACATGTACCACCAGTTTGGTGACCAGTCTATGCTGCACGTTAAAAGAGTCAATATTTGGTGGAACCACTGAACCAGGCCACTCTAGAATGTATTCGATTTTTCAGATTTTTCAGACAAAGCGGAAGTGGTCAAAGTGTCTGATGCTGGCATGGTAGTCATCCAAGGCTATCATTTCGTTCAAAAAGTGAACACTTCAACATCAATGGAATTCTGTGATCTGATGTATCTTGTCAGAGCTTATATAGAGGCTGAATTATCGGTTGTCCTACTAGCATTCAAGTATGAAATATTCTGGACCTTGTTTCGGATATTGCCACTCCCTTACTCAAATGCATTTGCACCACCTAATTATTTTCACACATAGATGAGCAGGTACCAATATGCTTCGTCCCTACCGTGCCCTGTTGTACGCTTGGCTATGTTTGTACTTTATACATGCCAGTTCACAATCCACACACTTGCCAGCAAGCTCAAATAACAGATGTATCACAGAGGGTAACAAACAGTCTAACACTGTAACAAACACATTTTAGATTTGCCCACACCATGCAGTCTCAAAACCATCACAGTGCAAGGTACCCTAAAGATATCTAAGTGTGGCTTACCATTAAGCCTTGGACATAGTAGGCAAGTCCTCCAGTGCGACATATCTCACACAACTGTACACCATTAATCCGGTTTTGATCTACCATCCACGAGCAAACCACCCAGAATATTGCAAGGCCATAACCAAGCACTAAGACACACAGCCAATTGACATATTATTGGCTGTATGTTCCCATGAGGAATCCAGACTCCTGAAAATTCAACGAAGATGTTGGGTTTTGGGGGATAGGTCTTCATAAAAGCTGAGGATTTGTGCAAGCCTCACAGAATTTAATGTCTGGAGATTTCCTGTTTAGCTAACAGTTAGCTATAGGCAGGGCAAGGAAAAAGATGCAAAAGAATGCACCTTATAAATATTGTTTAAATTCACGGTGTTACAAATTTAAAAGAATGTGACAAAAAATTGGGAGATTGAAGGATACAACTGCCGTGACAAAAAGAGGAACTATATAAAGAAAGAATTGTAGAGAAGTGTGCCTGATCAACGAAGAAAATGAAAACACGATTAAAAGAAACCAATATTGGTAAAAGGAAAGAGAAACCTAGCGAAAGTAGAAAGATGAAGAGAGTGAGGAAAGGAAGATTAAGAAGGGAAAGAGATGAGGAACGAGAGAAAGAAAATAAAGAGAAGAAAAAAGAGAAACATGAAAGATAGATAAAGAAACGAGACAGCAGTGAGACAGAGGAAAGAGAAAGATGTGGATGGACGAGAAAAGATAGTGGGAAAAAACACAAAGAGAGACAGAAAACAGTCAAGAAAAATGAGAGGCAGATGAAGGAAGAGAAAAAAGAGGAAGGAGAAATGAAGGAAAAAGAAAGGCAGGAGAAAAAGGGGAGAAGGAGGAGAGAAGACGAAAGAAAAAGACAGGAAATAAAAGAGGAAAGAGAAACGGAGAAGGAGATAGATAGCAAGAGGAGGGAGAACTAGAAAGTAAGAAAAGGAAAGAAAGAAAGTGATAAAAAAAAGATAAAGACAAAAGGAAAGTCACATGCAGAGGAAGAAGAGAAAAAGAGCGAAGAGAAAAGATAAAATGAGATAATAGGAACGAGAAAAAAGAGAAAGACAAAAAGGTGGCACGGAGGAAAAAGGAAGGAAGTAAAGAGGGGGGGTGTGAGGAAAGAAACGTGGAGGACGAGAGAAGAAAGAGTGAGCAAAACAACGGTGGCGAGATCAGAGACTATATGTAGGGAGATAACTTTGTGGCTAATGGAGAAATATTGACCGCAGATTTTAAGAGACCTATAAAGTAAGAGATTGTAGAGAAATAGAAATATTTGAAGAGGGAGACTATAATTGAGAGAAGGAGAGAGTGAAGTTTAAAAGGACGAGAAAGAATGAAAAATTTTGAGTAAGAGCTTTTGGGAAAGAGACATGCATTTAGAGGAACTGAGAATGTTCGAGACATCCATGTTAAAGATAACGAGGACGTGTTAGAGAAAGCTGGAGAGGAGAGGTCAATAGAGAAGGGGAGGGCACAGACAAAGAACTGATTAGAAAGTTTATGAGGAAGAGGGATATAGAGTTTTAGTCAGAGATGTATAAAGAGAAAGATGCTGCTATCGCGAGAGAACTTCAGAGAGACAATGCTACAGCTTCAGAAAGGTTGTGCGAGAGAAGAACGTTGAGACTTTTAGAGAGAGCGAGAAAGTGGGAGCGAGTGAGAGAGCGGGAAAGTACATATAATAAAGGGAAAAAGGAGAACACACAATCCAGACGTTTAGTAGAATAGCTGTGTCGGAATTTGGCTTCTTGCCCCCTTCAAATTCTTCCCCCTCGAGCTGGATAATGTATCCCTGGCGAAAAGCCAAATAAATTAAACCCGCGCGCCCCCTAATTTCCTCCCGACTATCTTTTATTTTACATGCATGTATATAATTTATTATCTGATCTGTGGGAAAAAACGCTGTTGGCTCCCGAACTGCGTGCGCTCCACCTCATCAGGAGAAAAACAAGCAATGGCCGCGAAAGTGAAAGTAATTAGGTCAGCGATGCGGAGGAAGAGATAAGAAAGGCAGATGGCGGCGTGCACGTGAGCGTGCACGCAAGCTTTATGCCAGGAAAAGCTTGTGGGTAGCACTTTAAAAAGCCCCTTACTAAAAGTCGAGCAGCAGCGCATGCGTTGCTCTAGGCTCGACCTAAAAAGGGGGATAGAAATGAACCAAGCTGCTATCGCCCAATTTCTTTATTGGATGCTTTTATGAAAGTTGCAGGGAGGGTCATTTTAAATAAACTTCAGACATGGGCTGAAGAAACAGGAGTGTTATCAAATTACCAATATGGATTTCGTACAGGCCTCGGTACAACCGAGCAGGGACTCAACTTATCATTAATTATAGGTAAATACACACTAGCAAAGGAGGGTAAACTTTTTTATCGTATGTTGGCTTAAGTTCAGCTTTCGATTGTGTTATACATGACAAGCTGTGGAGCATTCTTAAAGATATGGATGTTTATCCCCCTTTGCTATTATTTATTAAGGAACTGTACAGGGGGGCAGGGGCGAGGGTTTGATATGGGAGACAAGGGGAGTGTTCAACCAAGTTTTCTATAAATAAAGGGGTGAGACAAGGGTGCATACTCGCCCCTTTCCTCTTCTCGTTATATATTAATAGTTTAGGACAACATCTGATTGAACATTGACAAGACTACCCAACTATTAAGAATATCCCTGTCCCTATTTTATTGTATGCGGACGATGCAGTTATCATGGCGCGGGCGCAGTTAGTCCTCCAAAGAACTGTCACAAATTTTTTAACATACATGAAAGACAGGGGCCTAAAAGATCAGTAAGACCTATACAATGAGTTGTGGAACAAAAAGGAGTAAAACATGTGACATTTTCATTGATAATAAAAATATCGATAGCACGGACAGATTCTCTTAACTGGGTATTATTTTTGACAGGAATGGCTCCTGGAAAGCGGCTATGAACGCAAGGAAACTAACTCTTTCAAGAGCAATAGGAGCAGTTATTAATTTCTCTAAGAAACCAGGCGGCAGACCCGTGCAAGAGTTACTAGATATTTATAAATCTAAATGCATTTCAACAGCGACATATGGGGCAGGTATCTGGGCATCACAGACGTAGAACAAATTCAACGCTGTGAAAATACTTTCATCCGTTATCTGCTGTCGGTCCCCAGCTCCACTGCCACTTTCCGTTGTCATAGGGAACTTGGCCTTCCATACATTTCTGACATTATTAGAATTAATCCCCTCTTATTGTGGCATAAGGTGTGGGTATCTATGGAGACAGGTTTTAACAGAGATGTAATTTTGGATTGTCTTAAATTGGACAGGGTGGCTAATATACCATGGATCAGTTACATAAAAAGCATGTTGCACGATATTGGCCATCCGGAATATTTTGACCCTCCAACCAGTATGGAAACGATATCTAGAAAAACGTTAAAAGCATATTGCCTGAACCATCTAGAGAACAAGCGGTGGCTTGTAGAGAAAGAGAAGAAAACAGTCATGGACAACCATCTGATGACAATATGCTTAGGAATACAGCCCTATCTGGTACAGGTTCAGAGAAGTTTTTGTCGTATGCTCCTCGTTGTGGGTCTTTTTTTAGAATGACTACTTTCCCAGAAACTAATGACTGGTCGAAAAATCTGCCCCTATGCCCGTGTGATGATATGTCAACACAATCAACTTTGCACTGTTTACTGTTTTGTAAATATTATGTTTAACCGAGGAGAAAGTTTTTAATTCCTATCCTAAGAAGTTGGGGCCTAAGACAATGTGGAATAGCTTTCTTAAAGTAACAACTTCTGGAAAATGAACAAACTATTATGGCTATTTCCTCCTTTTTAAGGGCTGTTATTAGATACCGGAATACAAGGTAAAGCTCCTTATAGTGAGGTCCTTGGGATTGTTCTGTGAATATTTATGGATTTTTTTTTTAATGACTTTGAATAAGCGGATTTGATTTGATATATATTATATATATATAGTTATATATAGATATATGTATATATAAGTATATATTAGACTAACTTGGATTGCTATGGCTGCAGCTTTAGAGGCGAAGCACAAGTTGACAGCAAACAAGCTCTTTTTTGCACAAGGCATTGTTAATGATGATGCAACCAACTCAGGGACAAACATCAACGAGGAAATTAAGATACAGCAACTATATACCCATCTAGAAAAACTACATAAAAAAGAACTTTCCAAATGGTGGGAAGCAGAGTCCCTACAGAGATACATCGACGTAGCACGAGTACCACGAGGGCTGCGAATTTTCACTATACCTACTTATGAGGACCCGGATCCGGAGATGTTAGAGGAATGGTCTAACAAATCATCCGCTTGCTCTATTACAATGATGCGGATTCTTGTGAAGTTTGCATTAAAAGATCGTAGCAAACTATTGTCTGAGATTGACCAGGTGTATGCTGAACTGGAGAATTTGGTGGCCAAAGATGTCTTGGAGGGCTTTATGAAATCCCTGCTAGCACGGATGGATAAGCTAGAAGAAGAAATCACGGCCAAGAAACAACGTAAGTTCCTAAGGGACTACAAGGACTATCTATCAGGTCGTACCCTAACCTTCCATGAAAAATACGATCATTTATTTTTAAAGGATGGAAGTGTATCTTTACCATTGGCTACTGTAACATCGGCTGTGGATATAGTTGAAAGTGATGTCTCTGATGGCAGTTTGTCTGATGTACCCACATCAGGAGCTATGAGCAGTGCTGGCTCAGTTCCTCATAAAAAAGTCAAGTAATTTTTTAGCCCAATTCCAGGCAATGAATCAGGGACGGACAGAACAATATCAGGAGCAATCTGGGCAGAGAGGCAGAGGACACGGCAACAGAGGAAAAACAAGAGGAACAAACAGGCCAAACAGAGGAGCAAGAAAAGAAACAGGAAGCCCGATGGGAATGGTGACAAGGGGCAAGAAAGTACAACCATGACTGTCATGAACCTGTCCAAACGTCAACTATCTCGTGATGAGGAGGAACTTCTTGGCCTAGGTTTGTCTTTTTGCCCAACTTCCAATTTTAACTTTGTACAAACTAGGATAGACTTGTTTTTATTTCTCTCGCAAATTGAAACTTAAGAAATGGTTTGACACTAAATATAACAAATGTGAATTGATTCAAGCTGTAACACCTTTATGTAATCTTGATACTGATGATATAGAGATTTTACATGCATTATCATCTTAGTCTGAGGTAGATACTGATGGTGTGAATTTGAATGTGAACTTGGAAGATTTTTCCATTGATCCTAATGTTAATCCAGGCAGTCATTTTAAGCCTAAATCGGTTTTCTTACCCAATATCGAATGTGATGCGATTGAGGTATTCGAGAGGGGCGTTCTAAGTGACTTGAAAAAATTGAGGTACACCAAAACCCCAGCTGCTAGTAAGAATCTTACAAAGGAACAGATTACAGCACTGAATAACCTTAGGATGGACAATACCATCGTTATCCGACATTCGGATAAGGGTGGTAATGTCGTTATCCTGGACAAAACGGCATATTTGCAGGAGGGTTACAGGCAGTTGGAGGATCGATTATGTTACTCCATTTCTGACAAAAATTCAATTTTACAATCTAACCGCAAGTATGGAGAATATTTTGTGGAGTGGAGAGAGAAGGGACTATTGGAATGGGAGGAATACAACTATCTTAAATGTCCTCACCCGAAAATCCCGGTCTTATATCTACTCCCGAAAATACATAAGGACCCAGTTAATCCTCCAGGGAGACCTATAGTTTCATCGATTGGCTCCCTGTTGGAAAACACATCCCGTTTTATTGATCACTATTTACGTCCATTTGTGGTCAGTTTGCCTGCATATCTGCGGGATACAACCCATTTTTTAACAAGCATTGATGGGATTTACTGGGAACCTCAATATACCTTGGTTACTCTGGACGCGGGCAGCCTATATACCAGCATAGAACATCAGCTTGGTTTGGGTGCTGTGAAACATTTCCTGAAGACTCGATCTGTTTCTTTGCTTAATCATTCACAAATGATTTTAGACATGATCGAGTTCTGTCTGACAAATAATTTTTTCCTTTTTGATGATGTCATCTATCGGCAGTCACAGGGCACGGCCATGGGCACCTGCTTCGCCCCCAGCTATGCTCATTTATTCATGGGGTGGTGGGAGGAGCAGGTGGCCTTTCAATTGGCCGAATTTTCCAACTGTGTCCTGTGGCTCCGATATATTGATGACATTTTCTTTATCTGGAATGGTGATGCTGATTCGGCTATCTCATTTGTAAATAAGCTAAATGACAATCCGTTTAATTTGATCTTTACAGAGAACATCAGCAAAACATCTGTTGAGTTCCTTGACATTGTTGTACAAATTGAAGAACATTCAATACATACACAATTATACCGTAAAAAGACTGCTGGTAATAGCATTCTCTATGCTTCCAGTGCACACCATCGAAAGCTAGTTTATAGCATTCCGTACGGTGAACTATTGCGTGCCAAGCGTAATTGCAGTACCGAAGACAGCTTCCTAAAAGAAAAAGAAAAAATTATACAACGCTTTAAAAATAGGGGCTACCAACAAAAAACTATTAGTGAGGCTTGCAGGAGAGTAGAAGGGGTGTCACGTAATTATTTATTACATCCTACTCAACGTGCACCGGATTCAGAAAATTTACGGTTTATTACAACTTTTTCAGGACAAGCACAGGAGGTGAGACAGATCTTGGACAAATATTGGCATGTACTGCTGACTGACAGCAATCTGCAGAAATATTTGAACAGTCATCCACAAGTTACATTTAAAAAGAGCAAAACACTAAGGGATGAACTGAGTCCGAATATGGTAACTGAATCTGCCAAACCAAGAGTGGGCGGCCGTCCAGGTTTTAGATGCTGTAAAAATTGTAAGGCATGTAAATATAGTTCTGACTGCACGATGGTACATTTTTCTAGCATGAGTAAGGAAATTAAAATCAAAAAAGCCCTTACTTGCAACACAACCTACTGTGTATATGCCCTGATATGCCCATGTAATAAAGCATACATTGGTAGCACAATCCATCGTGCCAAAAAAAGAGTACTTGAGCATGTCAGGGCTATACGACATAACAATAGGCAATATCCAGTGGCTAGGCATTTTTTTAATCAACATCAGCAAAATGAGAGGCTATTGAATATGGTTGTAATTGATGAAATATATGACAATGTACGAGGAAGTAACAAGTTACTCCAGTTGAGGCAACTGGAATCAAGATATATTGTTGACCTCGAAACTATGTTCCCAAAGGGTCTGAATTCAAGCGAAGAATTGTCAGTACATTTACACACTTGATATGTGAGAATTTTTGCATGTATGCTATATTGAGTGTTAGCTGTTGTCACTTGTGATTTTATACTTAAACACATTTTATTGTATTTTTCAGGTAGTGGCACTACAGGCTTGAACAGACCACTGATTAAATCAAGTATTTTGTTATTCCATTTTGCGGCTTTATTGGTTCATAAATTGCTGTTTATTGGCCCACTTGGGCTTACTGTTAGAGTTGTTTTGTACGACGTGATATATGTCTTACAACTCTATAGATCTCTTAGTAAGGACCTTTTTGTGCGCCTAGATTGATTGATGCACTGACTTTGGCATATTTGTATGATTTTTAGAGGAGGGATTATATACCTCCTGTTGATATTGATTGCCAATATATGTCTATAGGTCCTCACATTATTGATACTTTGAATCATGTGGTTAATGCCTTCTTAAGCTCTAGCATTTAGCTGTGTTATTTTGCCCACTTGGGCATTATAGCATTATTATATTTGCTTATGATTTGAGTTATGTCAAGAAAATTCTCTTTTTGACGAGCTTGGAATGACATCATGCATATTTTACACAGTTGGTTCATTTATCACCTTGCCACTGTTAAAATGGCCGCCACTATCGTAATAAGTTTCAATACTGCTGAAGTAAGCAGTCTGTCTTTTGTGTTTAAAGACTTTGAAGTGTATTTAACTTTACTCAAAAAACTTCGCCATGAGCGTGAACAAGGCGAAAGCTGAAACACGTTGTGTTTGCAGTTAATAAATCAATCTGAACTGCAAATCTCCTGGGTGTCCGTGTGATTTCATATTGGAAGTCGTTTGGTGTTTCATAAGTATATATATATTCACTGAAAAAACCATAGGTTTCACACAAGTTATAGTTAGCTGTACATTTCACTCGTAAAAAACCTATGAAATTCCCCCGTTATAGTTACTGTAGGCAACTATAACTCACGCGACCGTAATCCTCTGCTGATGCTAATACTGTATTTAGACACTTATTTGCCCATGTCTTCTTCCATTAAATTTTAGCTATACATATATTACAAATATTTTTTTTTCATAAAGACACATATGTCATCAGCACAGGATTACGGTCGCGTGAGTTATAGTTGCCTACAGTACCTATGGTTTTTTCAGTGAATTTGTAAGGTTTTTTAAATGCTAATTCCTAACTATAACGTGTGTGAAACCTATGTTTTTTTCAGTGAATTTGCAAGGTTTTTTAAATGCTAATTCCTAACTATAATGTGTGTTAAACCTATGGATTTTTTATTTAATTTTGCACGGTTTTGCTTATTTTTTTTTGCATTTTTTTCCGTGCGCGTACGGTAAGCTGACGTTACGCGTACGTCACGTACGTATCACGTAAGCGCACCGTCCTTATGACGTACGGTGCGTTTTCGTAATACGTACGCGACGTACGCGTACACGCATGCGCGTTGCGCGGAACCAATGTCGCGCTTACGCGGGTGCGTGTAATGCGCATGCGCGAGTGCCGTCATACGTACGCGCCCCGTAAGCGCTCCGTAAGCGTTACGTTTGCGCATGCGCACTTTTTTACGAGCGCATACCGTAAGCTTACGGAGCGCGCACGGTAGGTCATGTGACCCACAAGGAACACTTTTCATTGGTTTAAACTACTTTCAGTTCCAGAAACTTCAAACACCACACCCATTCCCCGCATTACTGCTTGAGATCCCTTAGGAGAAGGAGCTGGATTGACATTGGGATACAATGGCAGAACAGCAGAGCTCTTCTGAGAGTGAGGCCAGCAGCACCACCATGATCCAGAGAAGGAGGAAACAAAAGACTTCTTTTGTATGGGAGTATTTTACTTTTCCAGAGGGGGAGAAAAAGGTGAATGCTCAATTGGTCACTTGCACACTTTGTGGCCGTGTTTTCTCTAGTCGAAATCCAAGGAAGAAATATTCCTTTGGAAATCACTCTATGAAAAGACACCTGCAGGATAGACATCCCAGGACCTTTGCTCGACATACTGGAGAAAACTCTTCAGTAAGTCACCAGAGCCCAACCTCAGATGCTCAGCCGAGTACATCATCGGCAGCTCAGCTGAGCCCTTCCTCTGAGGTGGGAGCATCACCTTCTTCTTTTCCTGTGGACATTAACCCTCGATTTGGGAGGGTTGAAATGAGGTGTACAAGATGTGGTGGTCTTATTGTTTATGGGGAGATCAGTCTTCCCCTTATTAACAATAAAATAGACCAGCATGTTTGTAGACGCTTATAATATTCCCATTCTTTCTTTCCTCTATCCCTGTATTAACCCAACGGCTCTTATAAGAGCCAACCTTACCTCACAATTTTTTTTATTTTTTTTTAAGCTTTACTTTTTGCAAATTTTTTTTTGCCGTGCGCGCACGGTACGCGTAATTCCGCGAATTTCACGGAATTTCGCAGTTTACACCGTGCGCGTACGCTACGCGCAATCGGCGATTTTTCGAAAAAAAAAAAAAAATCATTTTTGCCCTAGAGGGTCCTTCTGGGACCCCCTGACCAAGGCTAGGGGGTCAGGAACTGTCGAGCCTGCCCCCTTTTCACATTATCCACCGTTTTTATTCACCCCCCTGACAGTGCGAGTGACAAAATGGTGGCCGACACTTCCTCCTTTCTTCCGATTCGAATGTTTACTAAGATCTAACAGCCAATCAGATGTGAGCTCGCGCACGCCACCGTACGCGCACGGTAAGCGCACCGTAAGCGCACCGTAAGCGCACCGTAAGCTGCCACAGATATATATATTGATTTAAATGCTATTTTCTCAGAATCTACTGAACAGATTTACACCAAACCTATAAAAGGCACTTCCTTGACCTGGGGACTACCTCTCTGCCAAATTTCATTAAATTCTGTTCAGCCGTTCGGGCTGTAGCTCTGTCTAAAGGTCCTATGGAAAAATGCATGGGAAAAACGCGTTTTGGGACCCCCCTTTTATCTCAGCCCCCGCTTGACGAATCCCCCCGAGACTTTCAGGGTAGGAGCGGAGCGTAGCGCCCCACCTATTTTGAAAAATTCGCGAGGATTCGACGACCGGCGCCAAAGTTATTCAAAATAGAATGTTGCGGATTTCCTATGGAAACGTGGTCCTAACTATAACTACCTACTGGCGACCGCCAGTAGGTAATACATATATTGTTTATGTCATGCCAGTGATAACCCATTATTTTGAGTATTGTTTTTAATAACTGCACCTTGCAACCTTCTTGTTACCATGGTACAGCACTTGGAAAAACTCCAGCTATTGTTGCATGTTACAATGACTTCACAAAAGAAAACCAATTTGCCAATAGTCACAAGGCCTATAGAGTGTGATTTTAGCGTAATGAATAATCTGAACCCTTTGTATCCTGAATCTGGTTAAATATCTTTCCTTAAAACTACTACAACAGATAAACCTGCGTGGTATAAACCACACATCTGGATATAAAGAGTATATTATTATTTATAAACATTATTGAGGGATGGCAGGTGCATCATGACCCACTCAAGGCGTTGCCTCTCATAAAGGACCCTTCTCACATTACAGAATCGTAATAAATAGCATATGACACTCTGCACATCTGCACATATACTACGTATTACACAGTTAGATGTTGCCACTGTGCAGCTATACTTAGAGGTTTCTTTAGCTGGAATCCTGTCTTTTGGTCTGCTTAGAATGTTGCCGTTGTGACACAAATCTGCATAAAAATTTCTGGTGAAGTTGCCCAAATCTCAAATATTCAGTATGACATATGTTTGTGCAGATCCATCTGGGGGCAAGGCGGGCAAATAAACAGGGGCATATTTTAAAACTTTCAATGTTAATTCTCATTGGAAACTTTACTCTGCCTCAGAAAAATTATGAAGGGTTAATGGATAAACTACTATTATATATTTGACTGTTAACTTGCGGATCCTGATTTCAAATCCTCCAAGTATATTACATTTGAAAAATAAACAAATCCCATTGGATTTTTCTCTTCGTCCAATGCGGAATTCTTGGAGACCCCTGGATTTTAGGATCTGTGCAATGTGCGGCGGCGGTTCCTCCGCTATGGCGGAGGAGCGTCGCATCCCCATTAGCCTCAAAACATTATTAAAAAAACAATAATAAAAGTGTTATTATTGTTTTATTTTTCTTACAATAGCTGAGGCTTGGGGGTGAGCAGGGCACTGTTGTCAGTGCCCATGACGTTTTGGCTGGATGGCTCAGTGAAGCTATCTACAACCCCAGCTGCATTGCCTGGTTGGAGAGAGCAAGCACAGGATCACTGGGAGCGCAAATCCTTGGTGCTCAGGCCAATCCTGATGCTGCTTTCAGCACCATGAAATCAGTTCCAGGATTGGCTGCAGCGGATTCTGGGAGCCTGTGCTGGTGACGATGGAGCAGAAAAGCAGAGATGCAGTAAAGCGGCAGGTAAGTTATTTTTTTTTTGTGTATCTCCTTCGTTCGTCCTCCGTCCCCCCTTCCACTACTTCTCCTCTCCCCCACCCCTGTTCTTCCACTCTCCCTGACACGAAAGTCGCTGCACTATAGGTTTTACTACAAGAGCAGTCTAATTTCTACATTTCGTATGGGTTGTTGGCTATGTGGACATTTTCACATGGAGTATCGCTCCCTGTACACAGTGACTGATGTAATTTAAGTTTATTTATTATTTATTTATTCTTCCACCTGCAACACAAACATGAGAAAGAACGAAATCGACAGCACACATGAAATTCAAACTGTTAATTCTAATGTGAGAGCTTCCAGGGAAATGTGTTTCAGGCCTTCAAGATCAGTTAACATAGGAGAAATGGAACATGAGCTTTAGAGAATTGCATAGAATATAAGGCACATTTTGGTAATATTCCTACCTACATATAAAATTACACGATTTAATATACACATTCAATAATAAATGGTTGTCAGTTACACAACTCGAATTCCACACAACGCATTTTTTCTGCTAGTTACATTAGGTTTGCACAATAATTCTTCACGTTTTCTACCCACAACCTAAATACATCACATTCATGTTATTACATTTCAAACTCTGCAGTCATTATGTTCATGACAAACGATTATGTGTGGGTGCGTTCTACATGTGTGATTGTAAGGCACCCCTACAAATAAAAATTAATTTTGCGCTACATCATGGGCTCGCTCACAACGCTCATGGTGTATCTAGATTTGGGCTTGAAGCACCGTCCATCTTTTTAATTGGCTCATTTTGCTATCCTTCATAAAATGCCTGCTTTTGTTTGGTGAATGTGCTTAATAGTCCCATGAGGACAGCCCATTACATGTATCATTTTACTTGTTCCATTATAGCAACTGCTAAAGGAACTTTTTTTTTTTTTTTTTTAAATTAAATTATTTTTATACAAGAAAGACAATCGCAAACAGTTGTTACAAGGTTAGTATAGGATGGCACAATTGCCCTTTGTACATCGCAGTTTATATAGCTAACCCCAGGTGGCGTTATTCATTGAAGAAGAGAGAAAGGCAGACTGAAGAGTGCAGGAAGCAAGGGGTGAAAAAAAAAAGACATAGGAACAGGTAAAGAGAAGGCTACATTCTCCTTAATTACATTTGACATTCTTTGGTGATATCTGGGCTGTTTCAAAGGTGCAGTTTACAAAAACCAAACACATTCACGAATAAACGCGAATCTCCACAGTGAATGCGTTGACATAATCAGCCAAAAGGTTGCTTTTTGGTCCGACACAAGTTTTCTTGAAAATTGATTCATCGTACAATTTCTTCAGGTTTACTCTTTTCCCCCAAAACAGGCACACGACGTTGCGCCTCAAGGCACCAGGTTGCGATCAAAAAAACTTTTGCATGTTTTCTGTTCTTTTTTATACTGGCCCAAAGGGTATACTCAAACTTGAGACCATATTGAAATAAAAGTTAACTACCTGCTGTGTTCAGAAAAACTAAATTTTAACTCAAAATGTGCCACTGAAAGTACCGCGCGGCTGCAATACACGCACATACGTCTCAGAGCGTGCCTAAGCAGCTGCACGAGAGATATTGGCACTGGAAAAAAATAAGAAATATTTTTTTTAACTTTGCACTAGCTACGGTGCACCACCGTGATAACTGCAAGAGGTACGTTTTAAGGATTTTTGGGGCCCGTGCCAAATATGTATTTGGGGTTGGGGGGACTGTTAGGAACAGCTTTGATTTTAAGATTCAGTTTCAGCTCTTTCAAGCCCTCTTTGGTCAAATTCTAAATATGTTTACATCTCATATTCAGGGATAGTGATGTGTGTTTTCAGTATTGTAACGCAGGATCTGCTCATTAATATTACTGCAAATAATCTATGTCACACCCTCCCATTTCTCATATGTGAGGTCCTGTATAGATCTAAAAGAAACTTTTTGTATGGATGTTGAATGAATCATAAACACATTTTGTCTGCAAAATGTATGTAATAGACTCACATAAATTAAAAATAAATTATAAAAAACACATTTACAACAATCTGTTTAAAAATTATTCAAGGTCATCATGGCAAGACTCTCTGCAGAATAGAGCTGGCTCTATCAGGGAGCCCCCTGAAAGGCTGGAGCCCTGGGCTAGAGCCCACTTTGCCCATGCCTGAAAACGTCTCTGAAGAGCACTTCTATTAGATGTCATTGTCTAGTGACAGGTGTCGCTAAATTCTTTCTGTAAAGTACGAACTGGCTTCACCCAGAGTCCTCATAGTCTCAGTACAGCGCTTACTTACCGTCAGCATTGTAGCGCTCCAGATATCTAGGAACTGATAGAATGATGGATGATAGAATAGGAGAACACTGACTAGTGTTAGAAGAGGGGACTGCTGAAAAGATCAGCAGAGACTAGTGAGGGGAGGGTAGCTAGAGGCGAAAAACGTGAGTGAGCAGAGACTAGTGAGGGCAAAACCAACTAGCTAGTGAAAGCAGAGCACAAACCAATGAGGGAAGTTGGGGTCAAACAGGTAAAAAGGAGAGTAGGGATTAATAAGCAAACAAATGGACCACTGGAGATGAGAGTAGTGTGCAGGAGCTGGTGAGGGAGAGGGAGAAGAGAGAGGGGACAGACGCGTGAAGTGAAGAGCACATACTAATGAGGGAGAGAGGGCGCACGAATGAAGAGGAAAGAAAGGGCTACGGTACCACTGGCGAATGGAGAACAAGAACTGGTGATCAGAGAGAGGTACAAGGATGAAAAGAGCCTCACTAGAGAGAGGGGCAGGATGCAGGAAGCAGTGCGGCTGCGGGAGAGACGGAAGAAATGGAGAGCATATTATAATGAAGGAGAGAGGGCAGACAGAGGAAGAGGACAGAGAGGGTGAGCGAAGTGGGCCAGACTGGTAAAAGTAGGTTACAATGTCAAAAAAGAAACAGAAAGCAGCAGGAAGGTGGGAAGGTGGATCAAAACACAATGAAGAGTGGGAAGAGGGCAGGTCTGAAGGAAAGGCTGCAGACACATGCACTCTTAGCGCATATGAAAAAGAACATTTTTAAAAAGTATCCGACAGCCAGTGGAAGGACACTAGCCACAAGGCATGGCCGAAGAATCCAAGCAAGAGTGATGTGGAAGTCAAATAATGGTAAGTAAAAATAAGCAACAGGCCTAAGCCCTTTTTGACATTTTTTTTATTTACAAAAGATTTTTCAGCCGTGCAGGCGAAACCTACAACGAAAGTGCAAAGCAATCCAAATCCAGATAAGGCAGCCCATAGTTTGGATTTCCGACAGCCTTTACTGTGGTCTCAGAGGTCTTATACCAACAGGCAACAATAGCACTAATTATTAACACAGACAATTCTATAGGTATACTATAGGTATTGCATGTTGCAAGGGGCGCTAGTGGGTGCTTGAAAGGGCTGTCAGCTGTCCCTGTCTTTTACTACTCACATTTAGAAATTTGAAACCCTTTCTTTTTACTCTGGAAACGAGCACAGGGACAATACCATGTGCTAATCTTGATATTAAGCTTCACTTTGTGATCTTCATGGACAATATTATTATTATTTTTTATCTAATGCCATCCGCTCGTGAAAGGCACTTTAAAGACTATGGGGTCCATTAGCATGGCGGTCGGAAAATCACTCCATGGTAGCGGGAAAACACCGCCCGCCAGGACCACGGGAAAACCGCCGGTCCAATTATTATGCTCCGCAGTGGAAATCCGACTGCGGCGGTCGGATAACAGCAGTTAACATTGTGGAGGGCGGTACTGCCAGCAGCACTGCCGCGATGTCCAAACAAGCATGTCCTACATGTACTTGCACTCTGTTGCAGGCACTGCACAGTGCCTGCCACCTGGTACAGGGACATGTAGGGGAGTACCATGGGTGCCACCCCAGCGCACCCACACACCCCCCAACACATTGGGGGTCCGCAATGGACCCCCGGAGACATTCTCCGCATGCCTTTCCATGGTGCTTCCACCGCCACGGAAAGCTGGCTACCACCGGCATCATCATCGTGCCGGCGGTGCTTGGCCCTGATCCGCCACAATAGTAGCGGTCCAGCTCCGCACACCAGGCAAGCGGGCGTATTCCAACCGGCGGAAAAGTGGGGGGCGGTAAATCACACCGCTGCGGTCACGACCACAATGCTAATCGGACCGGCGGTGTTTAGGGCTTCGATGGCGGGCGGATGTCCGCCGCCGGTCTGGCGGTTGCTACCGCCCATCCAGCGGAGGACATTCGCCCTCCATCCTAATGGACCCCTATGTTGGTGCACCCGCCTGTCCAAAGTAGGCCAGAGGATGCAAATAGCACTAAATGCTACAGGAAACGGACAGCAGTAGCTAGCAGCCCCTCACACTTTCTTAGTTTGTTATTCTTGTGCTCCTGCTGTAGGATTTTGCCCCAATTTGCTTTTAATTACCCAAGCTGGCGAAATTTTGCATCACAAGAGTAATGTGAAATTACTGAAATTACACACCGATTTCTCAGACGTAATCAAAATTTCGCCCAAGCCTAACGTGCATATGCCCAACATGAGCCTGACGCTGCTTAATATCTGTTTCACTCTGAACACCAAGTTTTATGGAGTCTTTTGGCCTTAAGCACTATGGATATGCGGATGACACTAAAATTATCTTTGGACTCAACAGCATTGTGACCCATCTTTAAAATCAACTAAAGACTTGTCTAAGCTCTGTTGCCCAATGGATGGGCAAACATTTTCCCAAGCTAAATTCGGATAAGACTGAAGTAATTTTTGATAAACGCTCAATCTGGTCCATTAACTGGTAGCCTTATCCACATGACCTAGTAGCTACCTCCTCTCTGTCGGTTTGTAACATCCATGGTCAGACTGGGACAGAAAATAAGCTCATGCAAAAAAATAAAAGTGGCTCACATTAGTGGCCCATATTTGCAAATTTGGGCAGTATCAAACTAGTAAAGAAACACAGATGAGTGTTTTGCAAGGTATTGAAGACTGCATGGATTTGAGCTTGCTGCTGGCAATGATTGTGTTAATATCGGGGAAAGTCAACAGTAAAAACTGGCCCAGGGGGCCATAAAAGAGGTCCCCATGTCTACAAATAGCCCAAAAAACAGCCCACACAGTGACCGGTTAGACCAGTCCTTTGGGCACTGCCAGATTGCTCCTCTAGCCCTGTCGGACTATGGACCCTTATTCCACCCCAAAGTAGGTTTTCAGCCTGTAGCCTCCGGTGGTGACCTGAAAATCTAGCAGGCCAATCTGGCCATGCTTTGGAGGACTACTTTCTAGGACATTCAACCCAATGCCTTTTCAAGCACTATATTGACAAGCAATAAGGACACAGCCTGCAAGGTGTGCTATTCTAACCCCCACTTAAGAGGGATCTATGCTACTGAACAGTAGTTTGAGCACATCTCATGCAAGTAATGAATATTTGCCTGTGTACGGTGGACCGTTTTCCCCACAAATTCATAAGTTACCTATTCCAATCTCACGGCGAAGCACATTGACAAGCAGCGTGCTGTAAAAACAGTCTTCTTTTTCCCCTTTGCTACAAGTGACGAGTTTATTAATCTAACTAAATACCCGACTGAGACTGAAAATGTGTTAAACTGGGATCCAGGAATATATATTGGCAAATAAACAGTTTTATAAATTTTGTAATTAATAACATTCGTGTACAGACCAAATGATTAATGTAATAATCAGTGCTTAGTAACCCATTGCAAGCGATCGCTCCAATAGATTTGAAAGGTCGATGGCTACTTAGTAAACCTGTGGTTGCAAATCTGCAAACTTATCTAACGTTCCAGCAAATAAATTAGAAATATTCATAAACCTCTGCTTCTCAGCTTCAAAATTTCAGCAAAGCAAATTAAGGAACATGTAACATGATCTCAGCTAAAGCTCCCCAGAATATCGGTGTACTGTGGACTTTACCAAAGGTTTGGACTTGCGTGCATCATAAAATATCAAACTTTCCATGGCACATTGCCAGAAAGATAAATTTAACTTGTTACACTTTGAACCCTTTTTTAAAAATGCCTCTTCAGCTCAAAAAGAAAATGAATGCATCTTGTGTGTGAATGTGTTCTACAAAACACGTCCACACTCCCTGTTTTAGCCACACAATCTAAAGTTTAAAGAGCATTTTGGCTTCATTAAAAAGTCAAGTGGCTGACTGCAACAAATAGGACTGGTTAGAAGTAAATGGAAATGACTGATCTCTAAAACATATTGTAGTTATTTCTTCTTGTTTTTGAAAACTCCCGCAGGTCTTCTTAATGCAAAACTATTGACAACCAATAACTAAAAACTGCAAAACCTGCAAGCATACAGAATCCAAGGGAGAATGCCCCTTACATAAGTGGTGCACATCATGCCAGAAACCCCATGATTTGATGGTATACACCACAGTTCACATTAGCACATTCAGGAGGCTTGAAGGCGCGAATTGCACCTCTATAATGGTAGCATGTAGCCACACCACATTCTCACAACTCTTATAGGTCAAAAAGCTCTAGATTACAAGATGAGAAATGGAAGTCAAACAGTAAGGGTACTGTTACTCAAATTGTGATGAAGGAAACACGTTACATATAACAGTAGTATTACAGCTTGTCTCATATAGAGGTTAGGCTTGTAATGGTAGCTTGTTTTCCTCAAACAATTGCAATGCTGGTATTACGGATGGCAAAAATTTGCATCACAAAGCACAGGAGTAACATCCGATGCCAGAGGGTTGCGACCAAGATTTACACACATTTCAAGGACCATAACCATTCCCCTGATTCCATCAAATGGCTGATATTGGAAGCACACCCACAGATCACGCAAAAAGCTCTATTCAAGATTGAACAGCAGGGGACTCAATGATGACATTCCCTGGGCCAGTTTAGCCATTGCAGAAAAGGATTGTCTGCATGAGTGAGCGATACTTATTACAGCGGAAGTGACTTTCTAATGACCCGAGAATAGTCCAGGATTCCCGCTGTTATCTTGCACACATACCTTTTTGTACTCGAGTGGGCATTTCTGATCACCATCTCACCCTGAGTGGTTTTGGATAGTGTGTTAGTTAACTCAACTTTAGTCCAAGATGGCGACCATTTACCTATAGTATTCACAATGACTGAGACTGAGGTAAGATGGCCGCCCATTTTTGGACTCAGTTCTATCTTAATTTTTCCCTATTTTGCTCCTTCTGTTCCTGAATCATCAAATGATGTTCCAGCTATTTAATTTTCTAAATGTTTTAAGATAGATGAGTTTGATCTAAAATAACATTAATCTAGTGCAAAAGTAGCAAAACTGCTGATGCTCATTTTCACCTCTTGTGCGTCAAGGGTCTTTCTCATGATCAATGTTTTTAAGTGCAGGACATTCTAGTATAGCATTAAGTATAGTGGAGTTCATAATTAATGGAATGGTCACTTGTATTCACCAAGTAGATCATACTACCAAAAACGTGGATGCCGGCGTCTTCATGCATTGGGTTCCTCTCCATACATCCCTCCGTAGTAAGGAGTATGGAAGAGTTTCAGCATACATTTGCACAGCTTATTACAAAATATTAAGTCCCTCCACCGATCTCAAGCCGTGGGAGGGCGGCTTCCACTCCATTCAGTAACCACTCTTCATTTGGCCAACAGACAAGTTATGGCGTAAATCTTCTCACCATCTTGGGTACTCCTTTGACATAACCCATAAGTGCCAGGAGAAGAAGGGTGAAGTTGCTGAGTCGGCCTTTTTGGAGCAAATAGCATACCTGACACCAGAAGCGAGCCAAATTTGCGGCAAGTCCATGGTAGATGCAAAACGTTGGCAGTAGGGTATCTGCACCTATGGCAGGAAAGCCCAGCTTCTAGTTCCATTGCTTGCAGATTTACTGGAGTTTAACAGATTTGGTGTAGAAATGTGTAATGTATAACTGGTGTGTGCTTTTAAGTGAAATTTCACTCGACTGTGAGCAACAATATAACCAAGTTGAGTCTTCTGTGACTATCCCAATACCATCTTCCCATTTCTCCCTAGCTCTCATTACCAAAGGTTGGTGCGCCTCAGAGATTACTTTATAGAGTCTGATCACAAGGCGGCTTGGGGTTATTTTATGATTTAGGTTGTATAAATTATATGACGCAATTTAAAAAACAATAAAAGATATAAAACGTATCATTAATGTTTCAGACTTCCAGTAGGTCAGAAAGTTTTAAAGGTGTGTGTGTGTGTGTGTGTGTGTGTGCGTGTGTGCGTGTGTGTTATGCCAATCTCTTAATGCCCACATTTATAAAAAACGAAAAGAACAAATGAAGTAGTTGGCTAGAAATGATGTAGGTGCCACATCCAGCATACGACGTTCAGACAAAGCAACTGCAAGAAATATCACACATTTGGGAATCATTTCAAGCAGTGCATTTTGATCTGATTTTTTTTTATAAATGCACAATGTTTGTTTACATCCTTTAATGGACATAATAACGAGGTACACAACTATTCTGACAAAATACAGAATAAATGTTTGGTTTACTTTTAATATCATAAACGTAAGGGACAGTAAAGATAACCAAATAGAACAGGTCGCCTCATAAATGGACCAAAGCAGAGGGGAATACTAAAATAAAAAAAATCTAAGCAAGCGACAAAACAAAATATGAAAGTAAAAAACGGCTGTTTAACGGCTGACTTGCCAAGTTAAAACTGAAATTGATTGTTCTCAAATCGTTTTTGAATGTTATGGTGCCTGTCACTTGTACTATCGGAACAGGTACTACAGTAGTTAGTGTTATTTTAGCATATTTCGTTACACAAAACTAGAAAATGATCCACACAAATCTAAATTGAAGAACAACAGACAATATTTTTGAATCCGAAAATTCAAACCGGGCAGAGTTTGAGAATCTGATTTGTTTCAGTGTAGCACTCAGAGTCTCAGAGCTTCTCTACACCACAGCAGTAGATTGCCACAGTTAATATAAAACTGGGTATAAAACAAATTTCAACATGGTTATTTTTATTTTGTTTGCATCCTGATATGAGCAGTGAGTGCCTTGATAGGCTTTAGAACCCAGGGGCAGATTTACAAGCCCTTTGCGCAACTTTTGCATCACTTTTAACATGGGAAACGTGGCGCAAGGGGCTTGTAAATCTGCCCTCCGGTGTTTCAGAAGGTTTGCGTTTCTTAATCGCCACCGCAGACTACCAGGCCGAGGATCTTTATTCCCAGAAATATTAATGTCAGTTTAAGACGAATGGTAAAATACTGAGCACCAATGATCAGATGTAAAATCAAAACTAGATCAGGAGGGGAGAAGAATGCTGTATTTCTAAAACAAACCAAGGCATACCACTAAAACAGCAGAAATCAGTACTCGCTGCCTAAGTGTACTTGCAACAGAGTTCACAGTCTGAAAATTGGTGCATATGAATGTTGCATGCTGTACACCTTGACCAACAAAAGGGAAGCCTACCATCTCATGCGATTTCTGAAACGCGCATCTCCAGAGGTGCAGGTTACACTGGCAGTGAAGGAGGCAAACACAAAGAGATGATGGAGGGAGCGCTGAAACTTTTCAGACACGCACCCCCAGTCACAGATCTGGGCTGAATCCATCATCATTCTTTAGCTCACTTTGCCACCCCAGTTCAGACACAGGTATATGCAAATCACTCTTGACCCTGTGGGAACCGTCCAGCCCGAACTGCGAAGCCATGTCTTCCCTGGACTGGAAACAGGCATCCTGGGACTGGTTTCGGGCTAACAGCCCTCATCAGCCAGGCTAGCTTGAACCCAGTGGCAAAGTGAGCAAGGGACCGATGTCTGGGCATACCCTGCCAACTTAGGGCGAATAAAGCAAATACAAAAAGATGATGGACAGAGCGCTGAAACCTTTCAGACACTCACCCCCAGTCACAGATTTGTGTTGAATCCATCATCATTCTTTAGCTCACTTTACCACCCTAGTTGAGACACAGCTATATGCATATCAATATTGACCCTGTGCCTTATGGGAACAGTCCAGCCCGAACTGCCAAGCCCTGTCTTCCCTAGACCGGAAACAAGCATCCTGGGACCAGTTTCAGGCTAACAGCCCTCATCAGCCAGGCTACCTTGAATCCAGTGGCAAAGTGAGCAAGGGACCCACGTCTGGGCGTAGCCTGCAAACTTAGGGCGTACAAAGGAAACACAAAGAGATGATGGACGGAGCGCTGAAACTTTTCAGATCCAAAACTCACACAACTTTGGAAACTGTGCCCTCTCACCATCACAACCAATGCCCACAAAGCCAGCATCAGACCATGTCAAGTCCCTCTGTCCATTCTGGCTTCTTAATCACATGTTCCAGTCCTTCGGCCCACTTTGCTAAGCCATTGACTCACCTCTGTGAACCCCCAAGCACCGGCACACATGCTCCCCAATGGAGCTTCCAGTGTATGCAGACTTCAGAAAACACCTCCACCCCTCCATAGCTTCCAGTAGACCATTCAGAGCCCCTGCTTCATGCTACAACTGATTAGTCTTGGCACTTCCTATCGCTGGGTGACCTGTGGGAATGGCTGGAAGGCTGGAGAACTGTGAACCCTGACAGAGATATTTGCTCAAAGCAAATGGAATGTTGGGGACAGATGCTGAAATTGGCAGCAGGCTTGAAATTCTTCAAGAAACCAAAATATAGTGCTGACAGAGACTTTCATGGCATCTCAGTTGTATAACTCCCGACAGGAGGAATTTGAGTCCGGAAGATCACCTCGTTGAATATATTCGGACCTTGATGTGGTGGGTGTGGACAGACTGAAGTGCTAACCCCGTATACCTGGCAAGCTGAACACCCTACTGGTGCCCTGTATCAATGTCCGCCCTCTGTCTTGTATCACAAAATAAAGTAAGGCCCTTTGAATATAGACCTGTGGGGTCATTGCAAATTGATGGCACTCAATGCATGTGATGAGGAGTGGCATTAGAAGAATGTTTACATAATCACATTACTCCTTTAGAAACTAGTGCCCTGTAGATAGACAGAACTTGTTTGACTTCTGGTTTTGCAAGATGGGGTGACAGGCATCCTGTGCATTGGGGTGATGAGTGGTTTAGGGACAGTCCAAAAGGGGGTGGGGTGGGGGGGCTGTTGGGATCTTATTGAAAAGTTAGGTTGCAAGCAGTCAGGATTCACTGAGGTCGTAAACCAGGATCGGATAGGCTGGTACTATAATCTTCATATTATTAGTACATATAGTTTGCATCATGTCATCAGGATAAACAGACCTAAAAGCCTTAGTTATAATGTCAGTGACACGGCTGTAAAGTTCAAATGAACGTAGTGGTTCAAAAGTTAAACATATATGCCTGATATAGTTCTGGTACAAGAGATGGTTATGGTATAAAAGATGTTGCTTTATTTTAAGTTGTAATTTGAAGCCCAAAGAGGATGTAGCCTTACCGCTAGAGCGGTCGACCTCGAAGCTGGGGAACTGGGTTCGAGTCTCGGCAACAACGCTCAACAGCCTGTGATTTGGAGCAAATCACCTAATCTCCCTGTGCCTAACCCAAAAAAAACAAGCATTGGCCGCGCGGCCGTAAAAGTGACAGCTGCTTGGTCGTGAAAGCGAAAGTGATCGCGATCAATGCGAAAGTGATCGAGACTGCGAGGACGGGCTCTGTGGTAAGCACGTGAGTGGTGCCCGCGCAGCAGTGATCGTACTGGAAGGAAGGCAGATGGCGGCAGCGCGCGTGCACGCTCGCGTGAACGCAAGCTTTAGGCCAGCGAGGTCTGGTAGCACTTTGAAAACCCCAACTAAATGTCTCTCAGAGCAGCGCATGCACTGGCTCAGGCGAGACCTAAAAATGAATGTGTCCATGTGTAACGAAACTGGTGCTCATGTAAAGTGCTCTGATCGCCGATGTCTCGGGACTTGTTCACGCTATGTAAAACTCTTTTAAAAAAATACTTGCACACACACGCTATATAAAACTCTTTAAAAAAATACTTGCACACACCATCTACTTCATCGAATCCATAATAATGGCTATTCTTCGGAAGCAAAACACTCTTGTTGTACTCTCTCTTCATTCAGAGCCTGAGGGTTTAGGATATTGTGACTTGGGATCGTGGGATGGAATCTGATTGCACTGGTCTCGAAATTCCTCGCTCGAAGGTTACAATCACTCACACAGGAATGGACTGGGACAGTTCTCCTTAGAATACCGGAAGCAGCCCCTATGCTAAAGGAGAGTTCACTCTGTTTATGAACGATGGAATGAATAGGTTTTCTCAGAAGGGTGGAAAAGGAGATGGTCAAACAAAATTGAAGACCTTTGTCTTCGCCTAGAAGTAGGTGACATATGCCGTGAGGCACACAGTAAGGAGTCACACTTTTCCTACCCCTGCTTATGATTCTTCTTATGTCTGGCCTATCTATTGCCTCACTATGCTTTGCTACCAGAGTCAGGATCACAACTTACTTGGCCAGGGATGTATCAGACCACTACCCCAAGTGTCAACCCTTTTTTTTTTTTTTTTTTAAAACCTTTATTATAGTTTCAGAGACATACAAGTATGGGCCTACAACCAACAGGCCGGCCGCTAATGCACACTATAAGCATAGACACATCTCAACAGCCACATCGGTGAAGCAATAAGAGAGCTACTGGAGTGCTAATCAACTCAGCCAGCCGCAGCCGCAGTCCATAGACAAACAAAGAAAGGTTTCATTTTTTTTTTTTTTTAAAAAGAAAACGAAAAACATCACACACACAAGGCAGAGGAGGTCAATAATAGTAACATGTGCTCCCCGTATCGAAGGGGTAAACAAACCCAGGGAGAAAGAGGGGGGGGGGGGCAGGCAGAAGAAACCAAATGCACATATCGCAGGAGCATAGAGGAATGCGCGGGCTAGGGAGACAGAGCAGCATCCATCTCTCGCGTCTGGGGCGGGGCGCAAATACCTCCACGATAGGAGTTCCAAGGACCCCATACCTTAATCCACTTCCCAGGCTTGCCTCTCGCCACATACACCGTTTTCTCTCTGAACATACACCAGTCCATGTGTTCCTTCCACGCTGAGACCGTTGGTGGCCTCTGGGAGCCCCACAGTTGTGCAATGTCACGCTTCGCTACCATATAGCCCAGAGTCACCCACTGCGTCTGCATCACATTGTAATCAGTCGGCTCCCAGACATTCAGCAAACATCTCCGTGCCTCCGGCAACAAGGCAATATGCGTGACTTCTTCTAACACCGCATGCACTCTACCCCAAAACCGAGTCACTTCCGGACATTCCCACAGGATATGGAGGAAAGTCCCCAGTAGTCCACAGCCTCGCTTACACAAACCATCCACCGAATACCCCATACGCATCAAACCAGGCCCCGTGACGTACACTCTATGGAGTATCTTAAGCTGGACGAAACGCAAACGGGCCGGGATAGCCACCTCTTTCGGGGAGGCCACCGCTGACACCCAATCCTCGTCGTCAAGTTCCAAGCCGTCGGCAGTCCATGTCTCTCGCAATGAGGTCAGCAAACCCATTCGATCATTGATAAGCTTCTTATAAATCAGCGAAATGGTGCTATCCGGCACATAGCCGTCCAATACTCTATCTTCCAACGGGGAAGACTCCGGAATATCCGCAACGTCCGGGAATACGGAACACAAAGCGTGATGAACCTGAGCGTACCGAAAGTATTCCCTATCGTTCAACTGATATTCGGTTTTCAGCATGTCGAACGTTTTGAATTTCCCTTTCGTCCAGAGATCCCCTACCTTGCTGATACCAATCATATCCCATTTCTCAAAGCCTTTCGTAGTACACAGATAACCCAAACGCCGGGAAGCGTACAATGGCGTTGCCCGAGTCAAGCGATCCCTCCACCCAATCGCCGCATTGGCTGCATGCCACACCTGCACCGCGACCCGCGTCGGGCCTGTTAATCGCGCATCAAGGGACCCCGAGTATAGTGCTAGATTATAATCCCCGCTTGGCAATAACAATTTGTCCATCTCAAAAGCCGGGTTCAAAGCAGGCCCATACATCCCGTGATTGACAGCAGCCAACTGGGAGGCCCAATAATATCGTTTAATATCAGGGAGAGCGACCCCCCATCGTACCACGGTAGGGTTAGTTTGGCGAGAGCGATCCGCGGCCGCCCATCCCAAAACAATCGACGCTGAAGACACTCCACCTCCCGAAAATAGCGGGCCGGCACTACGTCCACAGTGTTCTGTAGGGCGTACAAAAAGCGTGGCAGCGACATCATTTTGAACAACGCCGCCCGGCCGAGCGGCGAGAGCGGCCAAGTGTCAACCCTTTAATCTAGAATGGTTAGTAAACCCAGGAGGGTGGAAACTCTAGGCCAGGGAGATCAGTGATGGGGAAACAATGTCCCAATTATCACAAGGTAATCCAGAACTGTGTTGCAGAAAACTAAGGCACAGTAAACTATGTTGGTATTATAAAAAAGACAAATTCAGAGCAGGGAAGCGTGAGGCGAAGACATGTAAGGCAATGGAACTAAACAGGGAGATCATTGAAATATTAGCTCATTCATTGTTGCGTCCATTCCCAGTAGTTAGGCAACGACTAACCATAAAAAAACAAGAATTATAGGGCTTTGGTTGATATTGAGACTAGAGCACAGTTCACAGCCACTCTGCACCAATTATACAAAAGCTTCGGGCATGGCTGGCTAACCAGGAGAAAGGTCTCTCATGGGTGAACAGGTTCATGAAAGGAATGGGCTCTTATTGAATGTGATGAGGTTGTGGTTAATGAATTGGCCCTCCATTCCCATTCTTTACTGGGGCTAGGTACAAGAGATTTGGGTAAAGTTGTAAGAAGCTTTGTTAAAAAACCTACCTGTTCCCTAGAGACTGACCCTACCAAGAATCAATCACATCGCACTCTAATGCGCCCTAGCACCGTGATGTCCCCCGGGATGATTGATGCGCTTTACAAATACTGTTAAATTACAAATTACAAATTAAATACTTCACGAACCCAAAATGGAACAATATGGACAGGGAATCACTTGAGGTAGTTTTATGGAGGATAAAATGCAGACTGCTAGCACTTAAGGTGGTCCTCGTGGAGGATGAAACAGGGACCTCCAATACTCAGCTTAGGAGTGGGAAATCCCCAGGCCCTACTAGCCTTCTATATTAATGTTTTATTAAAGATTAGGGAGAGGTCTATATCCAGGGTTTATCCGAGAGAGAAGGGACAGCTTCATATGGATCTAGGTATGGTCAGAAAAACACTGATTCATATGGTAAAGAATGTGCCTTATATAGGCTGATTTCATTGTTGAATATTAAAAACACAAATTGTAGCCGAAGTCTTAGCCAATTACCTACATTTACTTCTGCCAGCCAGGTCTGCTAGAATTTATCCTTCGCAGGTTGCATTTTTTTTGTAGAGTTTGAACAGAAACTTGACTTTTCTGAAGTGGTATTATAACATGATGTCTAGAAAAAAATTCAACTCAGTTGAATGGCCATATGTGTTTGTTATGTTAGAGAAGACAGGTTTAGTCCTTGCTTTTGATAAATTGACCAGGCCATTACCATTTTATGAAGCATTGGCCACAAACCTTTGCTTGCAAAAGGTCAAAATACATCACAATGGGCAAAAATGCAGTTCAACTTCTCCTTCAAATCCTTTACTGAAATATTTGTAAATCTCACATACTCAGATGGAAGAGTAAGAAATACTAAAAAATAAAAACTCAGGTTAATATGCTGGATGGGCTTGGATTGGCATTATGTGGTAAAATCAGCGGTACTGAAATGCTCTTAAAGGACTGGAAACATTTATTTACTCACACAATCAAAAGCATAGCTGATGCAAAAGAGTCTCTCACATCTCCACAAGAAATAAGAGATATTTCTGTTCCAAAACCCTACCAATACATTCAGACTAGTGGGCCCATTCTGCAACATTTATAATAGTTATGTATTTCATATCCTCTGCCCAGACATATGTATTGCCCATGGTCTTTTTGTCCCAAAACTATGGTTTTGTTCCAACCGGCATCAAGAAGAAATCTTCTCTTTGGTGTGTTTGCATTAATGATTACTACATTTGTGGTCATTCACCTAGGACCATGTATCCCTATTTACGATCTGGGGCATCCAAAACTTTGGTCTGACTTCCTGTTCTGAAGCCGAACTGAGTCTAGTTACTTTCCACGTAGGACATTTAAGCATATCAAAGGAGCAGGTTGTATTCTGAGCTGCCATCTCTCATCAGTCTGTCTGCTTTAAGGAGGTGCCTATGCAGTTTGGTTGCCGAACTGATGATAAAGACAGTGGTCCAATTGGAAGATTTCAACAAAATGAGGGGAGGGGGATTTAACTTTTTGCCAACATCCCTTTCTGCAAGTTTCAGGGATCACTTCATCTCATGAGTTGGCTGCAGATGATGAGCTTGGTTTGTAATGCCCAGGTATTTATCCAGATTTTGGAGGGGAAACTATATATATATCATATATATATATATATATATATATATATATATATATATATATATATATATATATATACACACACATACATACCACGTACCACCAATACCACGCCCCTTTGCTGCAGATGACTGCGGCGGTAGGGGGCATATTTACAAAGTGGTGTTGAGCCACACAAAGTGGCTTAGTGCCACCTTGCAAATACCGAAAATGGTGGTGCACAACCGGAGCATAAAAAAAAGTGACGCTTTGGTGACGCTGAGGAATATGACTCGTTACTACGCGAGTCATTACATCGCATGGCATTACAACACGGTCGTTACACCGACCACGTTGTTACCACGCAATGCCATTACTACGCAAGTCATTACATCGACTTGCAGTAGATGGCGTGCTGACATTAGAAATATATAATTTACTATTCCAACTCCAGCCTACGCAACAGTAGGGAAGTTGTTGGAATAGTAAACTATACTATTCCTAATGTTAGCGTGCCATCTACTGCAAGTCGATGTAATTACTTCCGTAGTAATGGCATTGCGTGCTAACAACGCGGTCAATGTATCGACCGCGTTGTAATGGCATCGCGGTGTATCGCGGTGTAATCACCGTTATGTAAAGGTCATTTCCCGGTGCAGAGGGCTTGTGAATATGTCCCTGAGTTCATATCCTGCAAAGAACCCACAATGCAGGATCTCTTGCAAGCTCACCAACTTTGTGCTGGCCATATCAATTGCAAAGCCACCAAATTCACAAGCACCATGACGGCCACTGGTCAGCAACTTCTAAGATGGGCAAAAATAAAGTGCATAGGGGAAGTCGCACTGTGCCGCCTCAGGTGTAAATCAATAAACCAAAAAAGAAAATAAGCCTTTTGGTTTGAAACAGTACTTCACAAGAACCAAAGTTGAGCATCCAAATTCCTATATATTGTCCAAGTCGCTTTGTAGTGATATATTGCTCACTGGTCTATTTCTTCTAAACCGATGTTTTTATACAACAACACGAGTTTCATCCTATACATAATGGAGAGTTTTAAGACTGCAAATACCCTGATCAATGCGTACAAAAACGTTGTTGAACCGGATTATATTTACTGACAACATTGTTTTCGTGCATTGATTAGTGCTGTAGCTCAACCACAAAGAAAACCCGAAAGCCTGTGTACACACTGAAATCCAAAAGCAAGGCCGTTCACTCAAAAGCAACCCAGGAGAATTAGCAGCAGTGAGTTTGGGCCTTTGAACTGATAATGTGTGTCTCCTTCTGTCCTTTGTTTTTCTCTTGTCCTTTGTTTTTCTCTTGAAAGGGATTATCCACTGAAGAGAAAAACAACACACACGTCCTTGCCCAGTCTTGCATTGCTAAAAATCACCAACAGAAGTCATTTTAGAATGCTCTTTTGTTTGATGATGTCTGCTTGTGTTTTGAAACTTATTTTGACATAATTCACCAGATGCGCCCTATAAAAGGCCCACACACACTCAGTGCTCACTCTCCCATTCTCTCACTCACTCATTCACTCTCTCACTCATCTCCAGCATTCACATACGCGCTCATCTGTAATAGATGTCACGTGTTGGACACTCAGCATCAAACATTAGAATGCCTAACAAACATCTAACATATCTCCATCACCATTCTCACAACAGTATGCCCCACCAAATCAAGCCACACACTAATGCAGGACATTCAACAGCATGTTAATGAAACTTTGTCCACATTCACTCCAGCACAGACATGTCATGTATCCCCTCATTACCAGGTATGATGGATAACCACTGTGGTAATACCACACCTCATAATATCAATGCTGCTAGGTATGGTAGTTATCAGGTCCAGTACGACTGCACCTTCAAAAGTTTCCCCACTCAGAATGAGGAATTACTGTGGGAATCAGTGTTACTGCACCTCCACTAATTCAATGCATTTTCCCCGGCAAAATGTGTCAGGGGAACAGTCCAGAGGTACATGTTTTACTGCTAGTCCTGATTTCGGCCACGATCTCCTGCTTGAACACAAATCTGTATTATTCAAAGGCTGCTAATGAGGTATATATGAACACACAACAGGCTTTCCGACCAGGTCAAGCCATGCTTTAACTACAGAAGAGCAGAGAGTAAACTTTAACACTCATCGAACAAAGCCCAGAGAAGCCAATAGCTGGAAAACACAGTACACACCATTAGTTGCCAACGACAAATGCTGTTCACACTTATCCATATCCATCTCGCTTGGCATGTCTATTGATCGAGAAGATGTGTGCTATTCTTGGTAAAGCCCTCTGTGCCCATTTCATTAAGACTATTTCATACTACCTCAAGTCAATGAACCTGGCTGTCATTTGACCGAGGAACAGATCCTAGACTGTATGTATATGGTACTTATATTGGTCGAACCTAGTTGAAAGGCAGCTGCACAGGGTCAAAGTCAAATACACAGTCAACATGGGACTTCAGGGGTACCAGGTTTCTTTGACCGAAAGTAGACTGTCACTGCATCATTATGTAGTGTGCTTTAAAGAAGTTTGCCTTCAGCTCTCTCCTACATTCCAGCAGGGTTGTGGCAGTCATGATTGATATGAGGATGCTGTTCCAGATTCTGGATACATAGACGGAGAAGACACATTTCTTTTTTGCATTTTTTGTCTCCAGTCTGATGGTGTACTAGCTACATGACAATCGGAATAAAACTCCAGTCTGTAGGTCAATCGTCAGAAGAAAGTTTGGAAGGAACCCAGGCCTCTGAACGTGCTGAGAGCCATATCCAAGGGAGAACATGCCCTAGACAAATGACTTTAACATAACATAACGTAACATAACATAGCATCCATATTTCAATTTACTAACACAGTTTACACATGTAGAAAACGCCAATAATACCAATATAGTAAAATAATTTCTGGAAATGACACTTCAAATGCTTTTTGTAATTTCTTTCTTCCTGATCATGTGGTTATCACTGTCCAGAACTCTAGACTTCAGGTCTTCACAATTCAGATCCCCTCACATGAGTCAATAACTTATCAACATCTCATCATTCACAATCTCCTACAATATCAGCCAACATTATATTAACAACACATTAGTAGGTGATATGGTCATTCCAAAGTTCCAGCCATAAACAACCTTCAGCTATTCATACATGAATATATTTTGATATACCATTATATAAAATAGCTTGAATTCAAATTTTCCCTGCATCATACAATTGCTTGTATGTAACATGTCATTATTAGTTATAATCTTCCTATCATAATAAGGTAATCCTGTTACCTTAATATATGATGTCTATATACATAACTTTCTTTGATTTTTGTTGACATCCTACTAGCACGAACTTGCTATACATATGTTGCACTATGTGCCCCTTAAAGGGTTGCATTTTCATACTTCTCTACCAGTTCATAAATAGTTCCTCTCATTGGCACATCAACTTAACCCACCTGCATGCATCCAACTATGTTCATCTTTGTAACTTAATTGTTTTTTTTTAAACAATACCTTGAAATTGTTAATGTGTTCCACTGCCAAATTTGACACAAATATGTAGCCAACTTTTAAAGATCACAGGATGCATCCAAGTAGATTAAATGTGGATTTAATATGATATGGAGAACAACCCCCAGAAGTATCTTCTCAGCTCCTTAGCCAAGCCTCACTGAGGAATCCACAATCTAGAATCCCCAGTGAAACCTCGTTGCTAGGAAACCGTAGTTTACATGCAAGAAAGTATACAACAGTAATTCCCAGACAAGAAATATAACACATCTCCCTTTTTTAACAAACAAAAAAAAACTTTTTTTTTTTTTAATTCATCAGCGACTTTTTCTTTTTACCAAAATTCTTAAACATCTTTTATAAACAACAGAAAAGAAATGATAATTGCACAAAATGAAAATATTTTTCAATCACATAAATAATCTTTCAATTTTTTGGGTTTACGTTTGACATGCTCACTTAGAGTCCTTTCGGGAACTCCGCGTGCTCTAATACAATGTGAATTCTTTTCTAACCATATTTTTACTTCTACATCATTGCACTTCGTAACTCTCCGTGTATTCCACCATTTACCATCGGATAACTCAACCACGTTTCCTCTTACACTTATGACTTCCTTAGGTTCAAAAAATGTTGACCCTCCTTTTTTTGCCATATTCCCTGAACAAGATCTTACAAAATCGCCCCTTTCAATAACCACTGCAGCACTGGTTATCTTGTCATTATGTCTTTTCTGGTACGCATCTTGATGCCTCTCAACTTTGGCACGCACTTCGGAGGTCTAAATATTTTTCTTACCACTCCTTCCCATCCATGCCGGTACAGACATGGTGCTAGGCACTCTTCCCTTGAGCAAACTAAACGGAGTCTCTCCAGTCACCGTATGAGGAGTGGTTCTGTAATTCCAAAGCAAATTTTTTATTTCCATTTTCCAACTCTTGTTTGTGGACAAACATAATTGAACGCAACCCCCCAATACTCGGTTAAAGTGTTCCACTAAACCATTACCCCTGGGATGATAAACCGGAGTCCTCAAATGCTTAATACCCATTCTACTGAGAAAACCACTAAATTCTTCTGAAGTAAATTGTGGTCCATTATCCTACAATATCTCCGCAGGACATCCCTCTCTCCTAAATACCTCATCACAAAATGCAATTACGCTACTAGATTTAACCTCTCTAACAAATGCCACTTCCGGCCATTTTGAATAGTAATCCATCATAACTATAGCATATCTTTCAGATGCTGGAAAACAATCGAATGGACCACATATATCAATTCCTATCCTCTCCCATGGCTTTTCTGGTAACCTGATAGGAGTTATAGGAGTCTCTTTCAACACGTGAGATTTGTCACTGCATGTACATGAAATACATTCTCTTACAAATCTCTCAATATCCCTATCCATCCCTGGCCACCAAAAATCCATCCTGGCCTTTCTTTTAACAGCCGACATCCCACCATGACCTTCATGCAATAACTCCATCAACCTTGTCCTTAACGAAGATGGAACAACTAATTTATCACATCTTCTTACAATGCCATTAACGACAGACAATTCCTCCCACACATCCTTATAACACTTCACCGACTCTTCCAACTTCCAACCGAAAGACGTAGGTAACTGTTTAACCACCTTCACCATGACTATATCCGAAGAAATTGCATCAAGCCACTCCTTTTCAGGAATGGCTTGACACACTTCCTCAATGCTCGCCACCATCCATTCCTCATCAATGTTAGAGTCCCCCTCATCACTGGCCACTGGTAAACGGGATAAGCAATCTGCATTGACATTCCTTACACCCGGCATGTACTTTATTTCAAATGAAAACTCTTGCAGACGATATAACTATTTAGCTATGCGTGGTGTAGCTCTTCCTGCACCAGATGTAGTAAAAACATCTATTAATGGCTTATGATCCGTATACAGTTCAAACTTAGTTCCCCATACATAGACCCTAAAATGTTGTACACCCCACCAGCAAGCAAGAGCCTCCTTCTCGATGGTGGAATAAGAGGGCTCAGCCCCCTTGAGAGTACGTGACGCAAAAGCTACAACTCTTTCCTTACCATTATTTCTCTGCATTAATACAGCACCCAAACCATATCCACTAGCATCTGTTACGATTATTGTTTCATGTCGTGGGTTGAATGAACACAACGCAGTAGCATTAGCCACAGCTCTCTTAATGTTCATGAATGCAGATTGCCATTCTAAAGACCATAGAAAGGGCACACCTTTTTTCATCAAACAACGCAAAGGATGTACCAGTTCGGAAAAATGATACACAAATTTGGAATAGTACTCGGCTAAGCCAAGAAATTATCTCAATTGTTCCTTATCACGAGGAGAAGGAGCCTTCTCCAAATCGGCTTCCAAATTTAGTTTTGGTTTAATGCCTTCAAATGATAACGTGTGTCCTAAATATTCAACAGTAGGTTGAGCAAACTTACACTTTTGCAGACTGATGGTCAAACCAGCAGACTCCAACCTTGTCAGTACCTCTAACAAAGTTGCATCATGCAGATTATTGTCTTCCCCCCATATTAACACATCATCTTGAAACACTAACACTTTATCTATACCTTTTAGTATCGATTGCATTACTCTCTGAAACACCACAGATGCTGATGCTAAACCAAATGGCATTCTTACAAATCGATATGCACCTTCGGGTGTTATGAAAGATGTCAGATGCTTTGACTCTTTCTTCAAACGCACTTGGTGGTAAGCACTGGATAAATCCAGTGTGGTAAAACACTTTCCACCAGCAATTGTAGACAACATCTCGTTAATGTGGGGTAAGGGATGTCTGTCTACCCATATACACTCATTAAGATCCCTCAAGTTCACACACATCCTAATATTTCCATTGGGCTTGTGCGCTATTACAATCGGACTTAACCATTCTGAAGCCTCTATCGCCTCAATTACACCCTCTCTACACAATCTTTCCAGTTCATCTTTTAACTTATCCCTCAAAGCAAGGGGTACATTACGAACTTTGTGCACCTGAGGTATGGCATTATTCTTTAAAATTATCTGATGTTAAAAATTTTTGAGACATCCTAAACTATCTTTGAATAAATTTGTAAATTTTCTTACCCATTTGTTGTCCTCAAATCCCGTTAGTAATTCCTGCAAAGGATGATTGGGATCAAGGATAATTCCTAAATTTTTCTGCTCCACCCATCCTAATAGACACTTCCCAGTTTCTACAACGTAAACTTTTGCTTCTGTTTCCCTTTCCTTGAAAGACATAGAAGCGTTGAAATAACCTATGACTGGTAATTTTGTTCCACAATAACCTTGAGGTTCTACATTAGTTGCCATCAATTCTTTACCATTCATTTCTTTCCACTTTTGTTTGTCTATTAAGGAAAAAGGGGAACAAGAATCAGCCCACATGGCAACGTCTACATTGTTTATGCTGATTATGCACTTGGGAGGTACGTACTTATCAGATTTGTCATGAACATGTGATCTATTGTCATCTGATTTATCGTCACCTACTACCATCACCTCAATATCTGAATCTGTGTCACAAGATTCGGGATGAACTGAGACATTATCATCTACTATGCTCACTGATTTCCTTATGTTATGGAAATTCTCCCCTTTACACACCCTTGAGAAATGGCCAATCCTCCTACACTTATAACAACAGGTCTTTAAAGCTGGACAATGACTTGCCTCCGCAGTATGTTTGTTACTGCCACACCTATAACACACCCTCCCCTTGAGATTACTCTCTTGTTTCAGATACGGTGCTTTCTTGTCATCATTGTCTGTCTTGGGATTCTTTTTAGACGAATGTACAGCACATACTTTACTTATCTCAGGATCAGTTTTTAGTTTGCTATCAGCTAAATCCTTGACATATTGAGATGTGTTCTCAATGCGTTTTGCAATTTCTAAAGATTTATCTAAGGAGGGATCTTTTAAATCTAAAAGTTTTTCTTGGATCTTGGAATTATTTGTTCTATTAATTAATTGATCCCTAATGATTTCGTCCCTTAAATCTTTGAATTTACAGGTGATTGCTAATCTCCGCAAGGCAGCGACATACTGTTCAATTTTCTCGCCTTGTTTTTGAACTCGCGAGAAGAACTTGTGTCTCTCAACAACGAGACTCAATCGTTTGCCAAAGTTTTCAGACGACGCAGACATTGCGCTTTCATATATATCATGCTGATCATCATCAGAATTATTATTTTCGACATGTTCAGCGAAACTTGGTAAAGTGCTCAGGACTTTCCTGCCCTCAACGCCTAAACTCAATTTTAAGATAGCAAATTTTCTCTTAGGCAAAAACACATCTCCACCTATGGCCTCTAAATAAGTAACAAAAGCTTCCTTCCAGTCCTCCCACTCCATACAGGTGGGACCTGGTTCTTGCAAAAAGGTAGGAGGTGGAGGAATGTATTGTGTGGCCATTAGGAACCCCTTAACTTTTTTTTTTAACCAAATTTAACAGAACAAACGCTGTGAGTTGGACAATAAGGAAATACAACTAAAATGAATTTACCGGATCTTCATCAACATATAGCACTAAGCAAAAATATGTATATATATTTTTTTTAAGTTAATCCTTCTAGCGATTTGCTAGAATCAATACTCCCAGTTCATTCAGAACATCTTCACATTCAGCGCCCGTGCTTGGCTGTTAGTGCGAGTGATTTATGATGCTCCGTTGTTCCCTTGCGAAGATGGCATCCAGTAACTAAGCAACTCCGACGTTACCGTCACTTGCACCAATCCTTGAGACTGTTTCTAAAATGGCGGTGTGCGTCAATCCGAGCCAATCACATAGTTCGTTCCTTGTATGACACCAGACGTTCGTGACGCCAGACGTTATTCCGCGTTGAGGAGAACGAAAATGGAGGCAGCAAACGCTAGAATTGCACGCAATCCGGACACAGGATCTCGTGAGGAATCTCCTTCCCTTTCAAAAAATAACAACGATGCACGCACGCTTCACCGGTGCTTCACGGCAGTTCCTTGCGCCCTTCAAATATCAGCTGGTAAGCTGTTCACTCTCGAGCAATGGTTTTTATGGCATAGTTGATATTGCTTGAGGAATCGTTTACATCAGAAAAGACACATTAGACCCGACGTTAGGGTTAAACGTTTCCAAAAAGGTTCCTCACAAAGATTAAATTAAAAGTCTCGTATTCACGTTGCTGTCTCCTTTGCCATTCACAGTCACAGTCATCACAATGGATCCATTTTTAATTTGTGAGATACCCTCTGAATTGGATTACAACAACGGTAATGTCTCCTTATTTCTTATAAGGTTATGTACGCTTCTGTGTCTCTTTCACACCAAATCCAATGCAAGATTTACTCACGAATGGAGAGGTCCTTATTTCTTGAAAATAGGATGACAATCACGTAGTCTCCAACCTTACAAAGGTTACACCATGTAGTCCATCTGCTTTAAGTGCATTCAAACACAACTGGGGGTTTTCTTCCAATATTCTTCTAAATATAAATCTCCTGTGTAATCTTTAGTTGATGCTTACTCCATCCCATCCTCGTCGCCAATTTTAAAGATCACAGGATGCATCCAAGTAGATTAAATGTGGATTTAATATGATATGGAGAACAACCCCCAGAAGTATCTTCTCAGCTCCTCAGCCAAGCCTCACTGAGGAATCCACAATCTAGAATCCCCAGTGAAACCTCGTTGCTAGGAAACCGTAGTTTACATGCAAGAAAGTATACAACAGTAATTCCCAGACAAGAAATATAACACCAACAATGCTCGATAAGTGTCTTACAGAACAATTAGGAGGACAGACATCGGAAGAGAAGGCGGAGCTGACATTATATACGTTCCACTTTGCCAAAGAGTCAAATAATGCAGTACGCTACGTCAGTCAACACAGAGCAGCCTTGCGTCTCATTAGACAACGTCTTTACCACATTAAGGGAGGCATTAAAAAATGTGTCTAATTTAAAATTCAAATATCTATCAAATATAATATATGGAAGGCTCTCATTAACTGTCTCTTTTTCCCATTTATCAATCCAATGTTTTTCTCACATTTACAAGGTTTATTGGATTAGCAGAATTAGAAACATTTGTATAAAACTGAAACATAAAAAGGTGCCAAATTTCCTAAAATGCAATTCCAAAACTTAAATATTAGTAGTATTGAACCTTATTTAGTCTACAGAACAAGTGATAGAAAGAGCAACCCAAATAAGTATACCACCCTGAGCCTTGACAGAGGGAGAGGGATTTCCACTCTAAAAGCTGCATACCCCTAAATATGCAACTCAGGTTTCAGCCATGTTTACTGCAAGGTTGTAATTGAGTATTCAGTAAGAACATTTTAACCACTGATCGCATGCCAACCCCATTTCAGGATAAAAGGGTTAGGCCTTCATAGGCCTTGTGAGCCTTAGATGGGTTACTCACATAGTTATAAAAGTTTGAATCGCTAGCAGAAGGGGTTCAGATTTAAGGATGGATAACATTGAATTATGGGTAGGTTTTCCACCTTGAGGTTCTGAGTGACATCAAATAGACAACAAGAGCAACGCTTGAGCTGTCTGTGATGTCACTCAGAACATTGAGGTGAAAAACATCAGCGTAATATAGCCATTTGTAATTATGTTATATATAGAGCCCAAATCATTCAACTGCTATACCGGGACAGAGGAGAATTTAGGGAGCTATACATAACATGTACTCTCCTCTCTGTCCCAAATGTTTAAAAAATACATGGTCTCTTGCAGGGAAGGATTCGGATCACAATTAAGCTCGGCACTCACAAAAAAAGTGGCCCACATTCCCTGATCAGCCCTTTCATGGATCACCATCTGGTTGGTCTCACTGAAGTCTGACTGGTTATTTTTTGATATAGTTTTGTATAGCGTGACCTCGGCCCAAAGTCACTGGAGACATGAGCACCAGTTACATTACACAGGTTAAATTTATTTTCCTTTTCAGTATGGCCATTAAGTGATGTGCCCAGAATCACGGGATCTTGAGCTGACGCGGGGACTTGAGCCCCTCTAACCATAGCCCTGCATTCAATTGTATGCAACTCTCTCCTCTCCCCAACAAGGCCTAAAAGACACTGGGGCTGAGGTGACAGCACCTGGCTGCTACAGAGGACACTTATCTTATCCCCTCCCCAGATCGTTATAGCCTTATATGGCATTTAGCTAGCACAGGAGGTGCCAAAAAGCACATTGCTGCTGCTCAGATTGTGTGGGGATAAGGGGTCTTAGGTGAGAATGGCAGCACCTGGCACCCTGCAAGGCCCCTGAATACAACACACCCCGCTTGCACCCGTCATGGATTAAAAGTGATGGCTCAGCGGGGGATACCTCTGCTCTTGGCTGAGCATGTGAGGCTGTGAGCTGAGGTGAGAAGGCCCCAAAGGCTAAAGGAACACCTGGACCCCAGGCTCAGTTTACAGCATGTCAGGGGAGTGCTCTGTGATGCTGGTGTCACATTAAATTTTCCTGACCGGGAGTGGGGAAGTCTCTTGGGCCCCTTTACAGATGCCCAAAACCTGGCTCCCTAGGTGACCATGAGGCACCAGTCCCTCGACCAATGCCCGATTGCCCGCCTTCCCAATCCGAGCCTGGTCTCTTGCCACCGTGCTCTTCGCCTCCCCTTCCCTCTGGTCCAGAAGCTGGGCTCCCTGGTTACCAGCCGTCTCTGGCGGGCTCTCAGAAAGCCCAGCCTGAGCAGCTTGGAATTTCTTTATGACATAGCAACTGCGGCTATGGAACTTGCCACATTTATAAACTGTAACACTGGTAAAAACTGTTCTCGGTGGATGCACCTTATGAGTGCCAGGAAAAGTGTCTGGTTACCCTATCAGTTAAACGTATGTTATAATCACATTCACATATAGGAGAGCACGAACTGCTGGAACCCAGGCCAAGGGAAGACATTTAGAATGTGTGCCTACTTGCTTCTTTTGAGAGGGGATTTCTAAAGATCTTATCTGTATTTTCAAGCTTTTCATGTTGGAGGACACACAATCCGGTGTGGCTACTGTGAAGGCATCCTGCCCAAAGGCAGAAACAAGGCACAGATATACAGTAGGGCTTTCAACACTCTACCATGTGAACATGTAGGTCTTTGCGACAGCTCGGGAAGTTATAATAAAGTTGTGTGCAGAAGAGGTACGGCCTGCATACCAGCACTAGGCATCTGCTCCCCAAAAACGAAATTTAGGGCGAGCGAGACAGATGTCAATAGATATGTTGTTGAGGTCACTGTAAGGAAACAAAATGACTCCGTTGCATAATGACAAGTTCACACGCTGCGCGCTCCAGGGCAGACACGTGTAATGCTAATAGCTGGAAACAATTACTGGAGATAAACATCCTCTCAGACTAGCGGAGGGATTGCAAATATTTAATCAGAACCAAAAACGCCCTCTCAAAAACGCCGAACAAAGAACACCCACTGAGCACGGGGGGAAGGGCGAGATCGCGTCAGGCGCTCGCTGCCTCTGTAATTACAGGGCAGAGGGCCGCAGATGCAAATGACGTGTTTCACAAAACCCCCCAAAGAACCCACCGTAAAGAGGCAGCAGTGCAGTCATATTTTGAACAGAAACACAGCACCCGAGATTGTCTTTTTTGTGAGTGAACAGCTGCATCAAAGAGAAAACCTCAGCACCCACAGTCTAGAAAATAGAATTGGCAAAGCCAATAGGGCTAGCTTGCATCTTGAGTACTGCTCAAAATAATAAAAAGCCCACAACAAGTCAATAAATAATTGTTTGTTTACAGTGCGCCTGTGCGATAAAGCATGTAATGTGTGATGCTCCATTGCACTTTTGACATGTAAAATAGTCCCTTCTTCTGTCAAGCACCCGAAAGAGGGTGGAGTGATACGCCAAACACGAAATCGTATGAGGTAAGGGAAATACTCCTCTGGGTGTAGTGGAAGCCCACTCTATGTACTGTGCTGCAAAATTGCCTATGCAAGTTTCATTTTTCAGATTTATTAAACAAACAATTCTAAAAAAAAAAAATAGCAAAAAATAAATGGAGCAGAATTCCTGTTGTTTATTTAATTGCTGGGCAGTGCATGAGTTGGAGGGAAATAGCGTGTGTTTTGGAATGAACTCTTATTTTTATTGCACTCACTGAAAAGTGCAGGCCTGGATTAGAGCATGGCGGACCGGTTACTTCCTGACAAATTGATGGATATTCGAACCGCCTTATTACATTTAGAAATAAAATGGTAACAGTGAGTTAGTTATGGGGATGTTTTTCACTGAGGGGTTCTGAAGGACATCAAATAGGCAATGTTAGAGAAGCTTTAGTTGTTTTTGGTGTTGCGCAGAACCCCAAGGTGAAAAAACCCCTGTAATTCACCTTTTAACCATCTATTGTTTTATAATTATATGCCCTCAAAATCATCTGCCCTTGCTTTCAACTGCTACGCAGTGGCCGAGGAGTTATGGGGGAGCTGTACAAAGCATGGCCTTTCCTCCCTGACCCAAATTTGAGAAAAAGGTACCTGCCGTCATTAATCACCACCACAACCTTTCTTGCCTTCCTTCCCTATCCTGTAGATGCGCTTTCTGCTTTCAGTCAAAGCTTACAAGCAGTGAGGCTCTTACAGACGCTCAGAGAGCCCTGTCAGCCTACCATGGGAGGCCTTTATGACATAGCAACAATGCATAATGTGTTTTGTTATCAACTGTTGCTACGTCAGAGCAGTGACTTACCAGATTTAGAATCTGGTGTGAACGATAGACAAGTGCATTATGTCCTATGGCACTTGTAATGCGGCAGACGGAATATCCACTACATTTATGACAGAGTAAGCCATCCACCAAACTCTAAATTGGGCCCATAGTCCTTCCTGCATTTGTTAGGAAACAACTGAAAGCGAAAGGCCACTTTACCACTTTCCAGAAAATGCTGTGTTCTTGCTGTTTTGTTATGTTCTGATTTCATTTTCACAAACTTTTCATAGGAGCCCGTGGATCTTTGATGTTTTTGAATTAACACTGCGTCCACTGAATCCCTAAAATTCAGTTTATTGTACTAAGAATGAGTGGCCTTGGCGGAGATGAAAATGTGAAACCTAGGAATGATCATATGGTGGAAGAAGGAAAAGAACAAATGTGCTCCAGAAATGCTTGAAACATTATCAAAACTGAATGACATTCTGTATGAATGACTCTCCCCCCGCCAAAAAAAAGCAAATGCCTGTTAATATGACACTATAGGAGTGCTTTTACAGTGTAGATGAAAAATGTTAGTACAACTTGTGTCTCCAGTACTAGTTTAGTTTTCCAGTACACATTTAGGGTGTGTATCTGATCAAAGGAAGAACAATACTCGTGTGTAATAAGAGCTCACTAAACATATTTGGTACATGTTTTGGCTACTTTATATTTGGTTCAGTAAATCACAAACCTACAACTGGGTGCGCATTAGGAGTCAAAGCTTCTCTGACCCAACGACCACGAGCACAGGCTCTGGACCTTGGGACCTGAATACTGGAGCGCAAGAACAGGTACAACCCCATGACAAATAACATCGAAAATATCAGCTAAGTCTGAGATGTCAGATAGACAGAACTTTGTCCCAGCCCAATAAACATCTTCCTTTCACTCTAAGCAACATGTGCCTTTTGAATAGAGGCAGGGGTGACCAAATTACCTTTAGAAGTTCACATTAAGACCTTTCACTCTCCAGGACAGAATAGTTAACTTTGTTGCCATGAGGAGATGCCTAGCTGACTACCTGTATTAGTGTCAGTTTCACCTTCTTCCCATTTGTTCACCCTTTTACCACAAACCCATGTTCATCCACACATCCAAACAATCCTACATCCCCAACCACCCAAGACAGAACTGCTCTTTGCCCAAGCTTGGCGAATCGTCCATCTCTTAGTTCTACGGTGCAACCACGGCCACAATTTAAGACCCTAGCCCTCGTTTCTGATATTGCGTCCATCACTGTCCACCCTTATTTCCAAGCAAAAGCTGTTGTCAGGAATGTCTTCTGCAAGCTCTCCAGGCTTGAACATATCAGAGCTATGCCTCCCAGTCATCTGTAGCATGTGCTGGCCAGCCCCTTTGTCAGTTCTCTCCTGGAATATGTGAATATCCTGTATTAACCCTTAAATAAAAACCTGGTAAAACGTTAACATGTTCAAAATGCTGGGGTCCGTCTGGGTTTCGGTTATACACAATGCATCATATTTAGATGCAGTCTCTTCTGGCTCTTTGTCAGTGTGACATTTATGTGCCACTGTCTTCTATTGAGGAGGAAGCAGGATTTGAACCCTCGATATTTCCAATTATTCAGATTTTTCAGGTCTCTAGATTCCATAGATTGTTTGATTGTTTGATCAAAACCTATGTATGTGCTATCCTCCTAGCTATCGATCAAGAGAGACTGTTGCATCTTAGCACTCATAACATGTTTCCTTCTAGTATGAGGGCAGTCAGGTTTTATTGCATACCCTGGCTCTGATCACTGGAAGTACACAAAATCGCATGACGTAGGCGCAAATTTCACACCCAGTACATAGGGATTGTGCAGGGTTTGCCATTTACCAGGTGCATAATTTGTGATCCCCTCTGATTAACGCACACCTGGAGCAATGAACCAATAGTGCATGTTATTGTCCATTCCGTGGGTCAGAAACAATCTGATTTGCAACAAGTTTGACTTGACCACTCCCCGCTATTGTTGCATTTTGATGTCTTTCCGAGGGCTGAGAGCAGGGTGGTCCCAATCAATTCCTGGTACCTGCGCGACCCCACCATTCGCGCTGACTTGATTAAATCCCTCCAGCGCTATTTTGAGGAGAATGTGGGGTCAGTGCCTTCAGCTATCTCCCTGTGGGAGGCCTTCAAAACAGTACTTAGAGGGGAGGCCCTATCCCTTATTTCCCATGCCCGGAGGCGCGAGCGGGAGGAGGTGACCCGGGTGGAGGCTGAAATAGCTGAGCTGGAGGGTAATCTAGAAGATGGGGTGACGGATGCTGCACTACATGTCCTCCAGCTCAAACAGGCGGCTTATAGGGCCCTCGTTACGGAGGCGGCCAGGGGCCTTAGTAGAGAGCAACAGGGGCGACTGTATGATGTGGGTGATAAGGCTGGTAAACTGATAGCGTGGTTGGATAAAAAGGAGAGAGCGAATCGTGTGGTCCCGCTGATTGAGAAAACGAATGGTGTGTGTGTAACTGAGCCAGAAGAAATTGTCTCCTGTTTCGCGGAGTATTTCCGCGAGGTGTATTCCCCGGTCTCTTCTTGCTCGGAAGAGGATTCCCATGCCCTGCTCAGGGATACCGCGCTGCCTTCCCTGTCCGGGGAGGACAGGGTGTCGCTGGACGCCGCTCCCACCTCCGACGAAATCGCCCTCGCCATACGCTCGGTCGCTTCTGGCAAGGCCATGGGCCCGAACGGTATCCCTATCGAGCTGTATAAGCTGCGACCGGATACATTGGCGCCTCACCTCCGCGCAATGTTCCTCGCGGCCCACTCGCTGGGCTCCCTCCCGCTTGACCAGCGTCTGGCTACAATCGTGGTGATCCACAAGGAAGGGAGACCTCGGGATCGGGTTACTTCTTATCGGCCTATCTCACTACTGAATGCGGAGCCCAAAATTCTCGCTAAGGTACTCGCCAATCGGCTGGTCGGTGTGGTGGGAGATCTGGTTCATCAGGACCAGTCTGGCTTTATTCCCCATCGCAATACAGCCCTTAATCTGCGGCGTTTGCATGGGGTGCTTGCGCGCGTCCCATTTATACGGGAACCGGCCATTTTGGCGTCCTTAGACGCCACCATGGCGTTTGACACGCTTGAGTGGCCATACATCTGGGCGATGCTTGCGAAGTTCGGATTCGGCCCAGGATTCATCAGTTGGGTCAAATTGTTGTATGCGGGCCCATTGGCGCAGGTGGTCGTGAACGGAAGAGTATCGGCCCCGTTTGAGCTGGGCCGGGGCACGCGACAGGGCTGTCCCTTGTCGCCGCTTCTTTTTGCGCTTGCCTTGGAGCCCCTGGCGGAGTGGCTGCGGTGGGAGCCTTCCATCCGTGGTCTCCGTTGGACCCCCGAGTATGAGGACCGCGTATCCCTATACGCTGATGACATCCTTCTGTACCTAGCCTCCCCACGTAAATCACTTATAGTGCTAGTTGATGTTTTACACTCGTTTGGTCGTAACTCCGGTCTCGTCATCAACTGGGCTAAATCGTGTGTGTATGTTCTCTCTGGGGAGGCTCCTATTCTCCCGCGGGGCTGTCCGATCCAGATCGCCCCGCAGGGATTTCGGTACCTGGGTGTCTTCATTACTCTGGACCCGGAGGCCCGGTATGAACGGAATCTGCTTCCCCCCCTCCAGCGTCTGCGGGTAGATGTCGCACGCTGGCGGCGCCTGCCGCTTTCGCCGCTCGGCCGGGCGGCATTGTTCAAGATGATGTCTCTGCCGCGTTTTCTGTACGCTTTGCAGAACACTATGGACTTGGTCCCGGCGCGCTACTTCCGTGAGGTGGAGAGTCTGCAACGCCGCCTGTTCTGGGACGGGAGGCCGCGCATTGCTCTGGCTAAGCTGACGCTCCCATGGTTTGACGGGGGGATTGCCCTCCCGGATATTAAACGGTACTATTGGGCCTCCCAGCTCGCTGCCATTAACCATGGCCTCTACGGGCCCGCCTTAAACCCGGCATTTGAAATGGACAAGATGCTCCTGCCAGGTGGCGACTACAATCGAGCGCTCTACTCTAGCGCGCCCGACGCTCGTCTGACGGGCCCCACGCGTGTCATGGTGCAAGTCTGGCACGCGGCCAATGCAGCTATGGGGTGGAAGGACCGTTTGACCCGGGCATCACCACTATACGCGTCTGAGCGGTTAGGTTCCCTGTGGACCTCTAAGGGCTTCGAGAAGTGGGACATAATAGGTATCAGTAAAGTGGGGGATCTTTGGACGAGGGGAGGATTTAAAACGTTCGATATGCTGCAGACGGAATTTCAGTTGCAGGGCAGTGAATACTTTCGGTATTTGCAGGTCCGTTATGCGCTGGGCTCCGTCTTCTCGGACGCTGCCTCCATCCCGGAATATTCCCCCCTGGAGGATAGAATGCTGGATGGGCACGTCCCGGACAGCACGATCTCACTTATATACAAAAAGCTCATAAACGACCGCTCGGGCCTGTTGACTGCCCTTCGTGCGGCTTGGGTTGCCGACGGGCTGGAGTTGGACGACGAGGACTGGACCTCCGCGGTGGCCTCCCCGAAGGAGGTGGCCATACCGGCTCGCCTTCGCTCCGTCCAGCTCAAGATACTCCACCGGGTCTACATGACGGGGCCAAAGCTTCTGCGTATGGGCTATGCTGGAGATGGGTTGTGTAAGCGTGGGTGTGGTGCTTTGGGGACCTTTATGCATATTTTGTGGGAGTGCCCGGAGGTAGAGGGGTTCTGGCGTGGTGTACATGAGGTGCTGCGACTGGTTACGCATGTGGCGCTGTTGCCTGAAGCGAGGAGATGCCTGTTGAATGTGTGGGAACCGACTGATTACTCGGCGCCGCAGACGTGGTGGGTGACTCTGGGATATATGATAGCCAAGCGTGATATTGCTCAACTGTGGGGATCCCAGAGGCCCCCGACGGTCTCGGCCTGGAAAGAACACATGGACTGGTGCATGTTTCGCGAGAAGGTGGTGTATGTGGCGAGGGGTAAGCCTGGGACATGGGTGAAAGTATGGGGCCCCTGGAACGCCTACCGAGGGGGTATCTGCGCACCACCGCTGCTGCCTGATGCCTCGCCAGCCCCATCCCCTTAGCCGACTCATTCCCCCGCTGACGGGCATTGGGTTCCCCCAGTCCTCGCTTTGTTCTCTTCCCCCTCCTCACACTTCTGTGTATAGTTGGGATCCCCCCTCTCGGGGAGCACGTGCTGCTATTTTTGATTGTGGGTTGCCTTGTGGGTGTGGTTTTAATTTTTGTTGTTCTTAATTTAAAATGAAACCGCATAATGGGGCCTGGATGATGTGGCTTTTGACATTGTTACCTATTGAGAAATGCTCCTCCTGTAATACCACGTGTCCCATAAATGTATGTCGTATGTTCCTACCATTGCTAGCGGCCGGCCGGAAGGTTGTGGGCCCATACTTGTATACTTTTAAGACCTGTAATAAACGGTTTCAAAAAAAAAAAAAAAAAAAAAAGTTTGACTTGACAAATTCCACAGTACAACGCAATTTGTGTCTGGTTTGTGAACCAATTGGGTAGTCATTTTTGTTCTATTTTTAAGGTCATTCTTCAAAAATGTGGTTTATGTTACTTTTTTCTTTCTCTGTTTTTCTTGTATTCCTTTTGTATGTTTTGTTTTATTTTTTAGCCCTTTTGCTTTTTTAACTTTTATCACTCTCAAAGTCTTGTAGGCATCACACAAAAATCAACGGCAACTAGAATTTTGGTAACGTAAGTCTATGAATGAAGACTATTCCTCAGAGAAATATTTTGGTGCTACCAGTTTTTAAGTAGGATTTACTTCCGAGGTGTAATTTAAGAAAGGTGTGAGCGAATAAGAATGGTGGTTCCATCTGATCAGTGAGAACAAATGGGTGATAAGTATATAACAAAGTAAGACTACGGCCTCGGCCCTGTTTCCTCAACATAGTCTTGCAAAACAGAAGAAAATAAATGTTTAATTCTATTTATTCTGCTCTGCACAAAAATTTATTAAAACTACGAATTAAGTCCTGTTGTCTTCGTGTCTGACTGATAGAATATAATTCAAGAACACTGTTTCAATAACCTTTGGTCAAATTATTAACCAGGTGGGTTTGCAACATATTTGTTAGTGTGGTGATCGCCTCTACCTGCATAGGTAACATGCGTTTTTAATCAGGGAGTCAAGCATTCGTGAAATTCTCAGTTTTAAATGGGCCCAGGGTTCACAATAATTGTGAAACAATTGTGAAATGAAAGACCACCTCACTAATTCTGTGGCGAGAAGAATGAAAGTGCAGGTGGAGAGAAGATGGGTGCAAATGGAAGTACAAGTAGGCAATTCTGTGTCAAATATGGGGAAATATTAATTAAATGTAGTATGGAGACAGAAGCTGTCACTAAGGCACCCGAGGGCTGAGGTAATCTCAAAGGGCGTATGGAGTACATGGAGGAAGCGAATGCTGGCTGTAGCTGGGGGTGAATATGTGCTAAAGCAATGGCTATGGGTCAAAATAGCAAAATGAACTCACCGAAGTTCGTTAACGTTAGATATTCCAGTAGCTGGAGAAGGGGTGAGTGTGAGTGAGGCGGCACTGTTGCACGCGCCTCCTCCTGCCACTGGCTCGCTGCGTCATCGGGTTAAGTGCACCCCGCAGCATGGCGTGGGCAGGAGCGGCCGCCATCATGCCTTTACAGGTACAATGCACCCCACATCGATAGCCGAGGAGAACACCGTGTACATTATGCTTCGATCTTGTTCTCTCCACTTCTCTGGATGCATTTTCGCTTCCTCGCACACTAGTTTATTGCATGAAATCATGTGCTGTTGGTCTATTTCTGGCTTCCTTCATATGCATTACTGTAATAGTCTGTCTAGTATGAAGGCGGAGCACCACCCACAAACAGCGAGCATGATTTTTACCTTACTTCACACAACATGCTGTGTGCATGATCAGTTCCAGCCAGTGCCAGATGCTTTCATAATTCGCAGAATATTAATATAGTGGGAGGGTGTCACCCAAGGACATTAGTAGACTGTCCGAAAACAGCCACAAATTAGCCTCTTTCCACTTTGCAAAGGTTTGCACTTGACTGAGCCAAGAGTCTGGGCCAAATCCCTTCCGAAATGCTTGTCAAGTTAGAGAAATTCAATTAATTTCGTTCTCAGAGGTAAATAGGTATGTTCATGCATTGGGGTAGGGCTGCTAAATTATTATGACTATTATTTTGTTATTATGAGTCTAATTTACAGATTTTAGAATGTGATAATGACACCATAATTCTTTGGGTCCACTCGTGAGGCAGCGCAGAGAAAAACAGAACAGTCATCTGAGAAGGATGGATTACAGCACATGTCTGTGAGGGGGAACAACCTTTACAACGCAACTTTTACAACGCACTACCATTACAACTAAACTTTTACAACGCATTTACAACGCATGCTTTTACAGCGCAAGTCTTTACATCGACTTGCGCTAGATGGCGTGCTAACATTACAAATAGTGTAGTTTACTATCCCAACACCTTCCCTACTGTTACGTGGACTGGAGTTGGAATAGTAAATTACACTTTTCTAATGTTAGCACGCCATCTAGTGCAAGTCGATGTAAAGACTTGCGTTGTAAAAGCATGCGTTGTAAAAGTTTCGTTGTAACAGCATGCATTGTAAAAGCATGCGTTGTAACGTCATACATCCGTCTGTGAGAGCCTGAGCACCATTACAAGGGTGAGTCCCTCCTCTAGAGTAGGGCTGATCCCAGCGATAGGATGGTGAGAGGCCAGTCCTCCTTCAAGGAATGCCCCTTGGATGCTCGCTTGAAGGCACGTAGGCTGAGGTCATCTCTTGGAAGTCGGTTAGGGATGTTTCAAAGCCTTGGGCCGAGAAAGCTAGGAGGTAGGATTTGTGCCTGCCAGGGGGTCGATGCTAGGAACTGTAAATTTGCACGCTGAAGGTCTGTCGAGGTGACAGTGCCTTCTGGAGAGGCACAAAGGTTTGTTGGGGTGACAATGCCTTTTGGAGAGGCAGAAAAGTCTGTCGGGTAACAATACCTTCAAGAGAGTGTGGAAATATGGATTTTTCTGATCAGTTATGTCCCCTATCTTGGACCCCAACGGTTTCATGTATGAATCACAAGTACATGTATGTTCCCTCCAGTTCCAGTTATGAAGACGCAAACACATGTGCGTCCACCGTCGACATGTCCTCTTTCAGATCCGCCATGAATAGGCTGGATATTCCATTCCCAAGTATGAAAGGCCACCGGCTTTATATGGTTCACTTATGCCATTTTACAGTCCAGGCAAATAGGCCCTGATTCTGTCATCAAGCTTTTCTTGCCTTCTGCCTCTGAAAGCTCCAGTCTGAGCCTGCATCTGTGACCATGAACTTTGTCTCATTCTCTGCGCGGCTCACGATGCCTGACATCAGCCTGTTGCCTGCCAAAAACTGTATTTCACCTTCGAAATTATCTGCTCCGTTCCCTGCCCTATGCATTCCTGTCTAGTAGTTTAAGTAAACATTCTTCCAGCTATCGAGCAAAGGCCCGGCTTCTCTGTCTTTATGCAAGTAATTCATAGCCCTATTATTATGGAAGACTTCTGCCCTCGCATCTAGTGTAGACACTTAGACGCTTGTACACGCACTAACAGTCAATATAGTCAGTATAGAATAAGATTCTACTCTAAGAGACCTCTCTTTTGGATAACATAGTTCTTTAAACATAGGATGTTAGATATGATTTGGGATTAGGTTGACTTGACCCTCCAGACATCTGTCGCCACATGTAGAGCTAAATGTCAAGTCCCCTTCACCCCCTAGTTGCACGTCAATCACACGTCATGCTGCTGTGCGCACATTCCTGCCAAGTATTTCTGCTGACATTGCGAAATTCCTTCATGGAACCACCCCATTATGACGTCACACCTGATGACGTTCTTTAGTTACACCCAGTTACACCTACTTTTGCTACGCATGTATCTTTTATCTTCACTGTCAATTGTTACGCCTCCTGCATTTGCTTCACTGTAATGCCTATTGTATAAAAGTGTTTACTTATCGATAAAGTACGTACTTCACTTCCTGAACCTTCGTGGTGATGGAACTCGGAGTCACCGATTCGAATCATCCATTGGAATAAAGCCCATTCCGAACCTCTAATACCACGGATTCTGCCTCTTATTTTACTGAGCTATTTTTATTATGTTTCCGTATCAAATTAAGTCCCGGTAATTAAATTATTTACCACATGAATGGCGCCCGAACAGGGACACTTTCTCATCTCACGCGCCGGCGGTGCGTTGCAGGCCCGGTCTCCTGCCACAGCTGGACGGACAACAACGCGTACCAGCAGGATTTCCTGTATCTCCCTCCGGTCAAGCGGGGGCGACTGAGGCTGCGATCAACACCCAGACGAGGCGGTGAGAAGTGCGAAGTATCCCGACCAGAGCCTAGCTGAGAGAGCAAGATCCGAGGTATACAGAGGCCCACCAGGTTCCCGATGTTCCGAAGTTTCCGAAGTTGTCGAGTCCAGTCCAGTCCAGTTCAGTTCCGTTCCGAGGCCTTCCGTTCCGAGCTACCCGGTGAGTACCATTACTGGGGAGGCGTTCTGACGTGCACATAAACTGTGCCGGTCAAGACGGGTTTGGGTACACAAATCCGGTCTGCACTGTTTTAGCAGTGTATCTGTACTGTTTAGCAGTATATCTAGTATATCAAGTATATAAAGTCCGAATATTTCAGTTAATGCCGAGTATTATGTTTAGTGATTAAGTTTCCTTAGATCGTCATCATCATTGTTGCTCATTTATATGTTAAATGTTAAATGTGTTAATAACGTCCTGCATATTGTGGTATGAATGACTGTTCATTATTGTGTTTATTGTATTAAGTTTGTTCAAAATCCAGTATCAGATCAGTTCTCATTAAGTTTTGTTCGAAATCCAGTATCAGATCAGTTCTCAATATGCCGCTCTTTTCGAAATTAAGACAGATCACAACTAGAAAAGGGGTACTCGAAGAAGCTGTTCCTATTCCTCCTAGGGACACTCCAGGGCACTTCATGTATCATAAACACGGCTTAGACGCTATATTATTTCTTGATTTATGGGTAGACTACACCAAGGAATTACCAGAAAGTCAGAGGTGGCCCGCAGCGGGGACCTGGGATGCAGAGTGCATCATGAAAGTAGAGGAAGAGTTATGGAAAAGGAAAGCTAGACAGTCACAGAAAGACGCCGTTGAGTTATGGCGCAAAGAATCTCATAGACGTACAGAAAAAGCACTCCGACAGGAGGAGAAAAATAAGGAGAATTCAAATAAAGTCCGAGAAAATCTATTAATTGAAGAAGGTACACGAGTGAAATCAGAACAAGTAGACAGACAAAGAAATGCCCTTATGAATGGTATGTATCCCCTTCTGGCCGAAGGATTACCTAAGGCTACTCCAGAGATACCAAAAGACTTGCCAACCCCATTATTTCCAATAAAAGTGCATCCTAAGGGGCATCCTAGAACCGCAGAAGATGTTTTTCTTTCCTCATATTTAGATGACGCAGCTCCCGAGTATGCTAACACCGCCCCCCATAGACCGTCTGCCGGGGAAGTTCAACGCCAAGATCCTGTATCTGTATCTCTACGACAACAGATCCTGACACAAGTTCCGGCAAGCACATCTGTTTCCACATCTGTTTCTACAGCTACTTCTACAGCTGTGTCCACACCTATAGTTGCTGTATCACGTTCAACGAATCCTTTCACGCCCGATACCCCAGACGGGGCTACCGGAGGTGCTATTAACACTTTTTCTACGCCACCCAGAATAAATAAACTTACTTTTCAAGAATCAGCGCATCCACGTACCCCCAAACTCATAAATTCCCGCACGCTTAAGGAACTTCTTGTAGATTGTAGATATGACCCTGTGCCCGGCAAAGAGGACGAAATGATCCTGGCATCATTACGTATCAGACGAGCTGCGGTGTATTTAGGGAAGTTACCAGGAATGACTATGCATCTAGATAATATATACCATTTTGTCCAAACAGGGCGAGATTCTGAATGTATTAACAGAGCTATGGAATACCAGAAAGTGGAGATACAGGGGGAACTGTTACGTTTCCTCATAAATTGTGTGATCAGAAATCAAGACCGACCGGGGGTAGATCCGGAAACAATGGAGACTCTTACCAGATGGAGCCAGAATATATCAGAAGGGAGACATGATAGGCAAAAATGTATAATAGCCATGTGTCGAAAGATCCGTAAAGAAATAGAACGCCTACACGAAGAGAGATTAGTGGTAGACCAGTTTGAACAAAACGAGGAGGAGGAAGGATCAGGACTGCCCACAGGACAGTCAGAAACCATAGCCTATGTAGGTAGAGGAAGATCCTGTAATAGTATTAGATGTTCTACTGACCCGATACGTCCGATATGTCCAGATAATAACAGGAATTTCCAAACACCTATAATAAATATAAGGTCACCCGAGCATTCGTTCCAAGCCGCTGACAAATTACTCCGAGAACGAAGGGGTTACCATTTACTCGATTCTATGGATGAACAAGAATTAGCCAGGTCAGCCGTTCATTGGGTTGACAGTCCCGGAAAATATGGTGATGATACAGTAGCACACACATTTCTGAACCTCACCCCAGATGAACAGCGTTTAGCTGGGATTTATATGATTCAACAACTTCTTATACTATATAAAAGCCAACATTCGGATCCTGGTCCCTTACCTGATATATTGACTGAGCTACTCACGAATAGATGGAGAGGTTCAGGTACTAAGTTAATTAGGGAAATACTAGAATCAAGAAAGCAGTACATTCTTTCTGTATGCCCAGAACATGTCTCACTGCCCATTAAGGAAAGAACGACGTATTATATGGACAGACAGAATCCCTTACGAGAAGTACACCCAATAAAGGGCGAGGACAATCAGTTTAAACGTGTATTTGTATATACACCCATATCAAAAATAGAATTGTTAGAAATGAAGAAAGTGGTACCCAGTCATGACAAAGACCCAGCGGGTTTTCACCGTGAAATTAAAGACATGTTACTCATGGGAGAGTATACCTATCCCGACATTATGACCATATTAAAGGTATTAATGCCTGCTGGCATTTATGAAAAACTTAAGGAAAAAGAGTGGGAGGTGGGAGACCAAAAGATAGACTGGACAGCATTAGAAAACGAAGAAAAAGCTCGAGGTCCAGGTTCAGGGCTTGGGGATAAAACTAAAGCGCTACCAGGTTTATTAGTACAGGTATTGCCACGTTTATTAACTACGAAAAAGGAAGACTGGGGTGCAATCTCAGCCTGTAAACAAAAGCAAGATGAAGACACTAGTGATTTCTATGCCCGATTTGAAAAATGTTTTGGTATAAATAGTGGCATAAAGGCAAGTAGCGAATCGTATCCACATCTGTTTGTGACAAAATTAGTTGAAAATTCCTTGCCCCAAGTGAAGAATAGAGTATTAAAATTCGAGAGTACCTGGCAAGGTAACACCCCATCACAAATGTTACAAATGTTACAGTATCATCACAATAGAATTAGAGAGGAACAAGAACATGAACAAAGACGCATGAAAGACACAAAAATGAAAATGCTAGTCTCCCAGACAGTTCCAGCTGAAGGTCATAAAAAGGGTACGACACAGTCCAGTGATTCAGCAGGACCTGTAAAAGGGACATGCAACTATTGTAAACAACCAGGTCATTACATACACGATTGCCCAGTCCTGAAGCGTAATATTGCCACAGGTAAAACACAGGAAAGACCACGGCCACCTAGACAGGATCAGAATGTACAAGGAGCCCCGCAGCATGCACAGTCCATGCCAGCTCCACAACAGTCTATACAGTTTGTGCCAGCTGCACCAGCGCTGCCGGTTGCTGCCACACAAACCACGACACGACAGCTGTACCAGACCGCACAGTACGACTATCCTGACTATCAACGATACGCATGAAGCAGCCTAGAGAGGGAAGTTGACTTACCCCTTATCGAGGTCCCTGTAGACCAAGAAGGACCTTATGTACATAGTGAATTATTAGGCCAAGATAGAAAATTTTTACTTGATACAGGGGCAAGTCGAACAACCATAAAACGTAGTGAAGTTCCAGGGGCACCCCTCTCAGGCTTACAGAATATTTCCCTTGGTTTTTCAGGAAAACCTATTGTTAATGAAGTATCACAGCCTCTTCCACTTACGATAGGACCCTTGACCAGAACTACAGATTTATTGCTTACCAAATCATGTCCAGAAAACTTGTTAGGTATAAAAACACTGAAAGCTCTAGGAGCTATAATATGTTGTTCTCCGGAAGGAGTAAGATTGTTTTTACGTGATTTCAAAGGTCACTATGTGTCTCGAGACATGGATTCCCGACTGCAGACTTTACCTACACATTTATGGGCACAAGGCCCTACTGATGTTGGTTGCATGAATATTACACCATATCGAGTTACGCTAAAGGCAGGAGTGGTACTACCACGAATGCGACAATACAAGTTACCACCAGATGCTGTAGTGGCTTTACTACAAATCATTGACGAGCTCATTGCCCAAGGAGTGGTTGTGGAAACAGACTCCAATGTATGTAATTCCCCGATAATTCCGATTCTTAAACGAACAGATCCAAAAACCCCGCCTGTATATCGATTGGTTATTGATCTGCGCGAATTGAACAAATGCATTGTGCCACAATTCCCTGTGGTCCCAGATATCTCGTCATTAATGACAGCTATTGATTCCGAGGCAACATTCTTCACTGTAATTGATCTCAAGAATGCCTTCTTCAGCGTCCCTATAGATCCGTAAAGCCAACACTTGTTCGGATTTAGTTTAAATGGACGTAGCTTTAAATTCACACGCGCACCTCAAGGATTTACAGAAAGCCCCAGCATCTATAGCCAAGCACTGAAACGAGAACTCGACAGTATCCACATGCCAGTAAACACTGCCCTGCTTCAATATGTCGATGATCTGCTGATCACCGCTAGAAGCGAACCTGAATGTGAGAAAGCATCATTGACAGTTTTACAATTTTTAGCCGAAAAGGGGCACAAGGTGTCCCCTTCCAAGCTGCAATTCTGTGTCCAGCGAGTTGTTTATCTTGGACACTCGCTGTCCAAGGAGGGAAGGCAGCTTACACCCGACCGCATTCAGTTATTAGCTAATATGCCAATACCCGAGACGCAGAAGGAGGTGCGGGCTTTCATAGGCCTCACTTCATATTGTAGGCAGTGGATCCCTCAGTATGCATTTCTAGCAAAACCACTCATTCAATTGACAACACAGGAGGCAGCCACATCGACTGTCCTCCCTTGGACTCAGGAACATGCACAAGCGTTTGAAAGCCTAAAGAAAGCCTTATGCCAAGCACCTGTTTTAGCAACACCATGTTACAATAAACAGTTTACACTCTTCGTTACAGAGCGCGAAGGTACTGCCTTGTCAGTACTCACACAGGAACAAGCAGGATCATACAAACCATGTGCTTATTTTTCTAGTACACTAGATCCCGTAGCTCAGGCTTTGCCTGCATGCCTAAAATCAGTGGCAGCGACAGCTTTAGCAATCAGACAAAGCGATGCCATAGTGTTAGGACATCCGTTGACAGTTCAAGTACCACATACAGTAGAGGTTCTTGTGAATCGAACGCAAACACAACACTTGACTATTGCACGACTCACGGGTTACGAATTAACATTGTTTCAGCCACATATAGAAATTAGACGTTGTAACACATTGAACCCTGCCACACTTTTACCTGTAAGCGGAACAGACCCACTAGCTCATAATTGTATTGAAGTTATTACAATCACGACGAAACCCAGACAAGACTTAACAGATGTCCCATTGTCAGACCCAGACCTGACGTTGTATGTAGATGGTTCATGTATGAGAACAAGTACGGGAGAGTTAGTGGCCGCTTACGCAGTCACAACAGACACTGAAATCATTGAAACAAATTGCATAAATACCTTGTCAGCTCAAGCTGCAGAGCTCGTCGCTCTGACACAAGCCTGTATTCAAGCCACAAATAAAAAAGTCAACATATACACTGATTCACGTTATGCATTCGGAGTTGTACATGACTTCGGCGTGCTGTGGCGAGAGAGAGGTTATTTAACTTCTCACGGTGCCCACATTCAGCACGGACCCCTCATTCATGCCTTATTAGATGCAATACACCTACCCACTGCAATATCAATTATGAAATGTAAAGCTCATACGAAAGTTACTGATATCATTTCTCAAGGCAATGATCTAGCTGACAGAACAGCTAAACAGACTGCTCAAACTCAAACATCCGACATGACAAAGACAATAGTCCCGACGCCAACACATTGTATGACGGTTAAAGATCCCGCTCTTGACGTAATTGACATACAGACACATGCTACACCAGACGAAATAGGGAAATGGACTGAATTAGGAGGGATCCAAACGGATCAAGGATGGATGACGAAGGAAAAATCTGTGTGGTTCCTCCCTGATTCAATGGTCCAAGTCATTATTAACACTGTACATAGTCCAGCGCATCTAGGAGAAAAAGCTATGCTAGACAGCATTCAACACATTTGGTTCAACAAACATTTACGAGCAGCAGCTAAACAAAAGGTCCGTACCTGTATGATCTGTTGTCAGTTTAACCCAGGAAAAAGCATTCCCGTAGAACAGGGTGGATTTCAGCCTCCTGATCACCCTTTTGAAGTCCTCCAGATGGATTATATCCAGATGGAACGATGTCGAGGATTCAAATATGTTCTCGTAGTTATACAAAAATGGCCGGGTTGGATGGGTATGAAGGAAATGGCGCTCAAGCGTGTGCACTAAGGGTATCACTTTTCGATAGTAAGTTTAGGTGCTGCCAGGTCAGGGATACCAACCCAAAGGATCCCTGCGATAAAGTGGGAGAACCCACTTAAGGAAATAGAAAACAAAGTCCTGCGCACACAATCAGGGTAACGCTATTGTAAGCATATAAAGCGAACTGAACAATATTCAGAGACTCAGGTTTCTTGAAAGGAAAACATCAACAACAATGGCATTTTTCAGAGTGATGTTCTTTATATATAACAAAGTCTGACCAATACATGGTATAAGAACATTCAGCCGACACGTGTTTCGTCACACTGTGTGTAGCTATGACTCTTCAGGGCTGAGAAGGACAAGGAAATAAAGAAAAATTCTTTAGAAAAAAATCATACATGATTTGGCAAAAAAAAAGAAGAAATAAAACACATGGGTTCACATGGCCGAGTACTTGACCCGTACAAGTTAATCACTTGATCCAACACAAAACGATAAAGAGCAATGTGACTATATGGTACTAAAGGAGAACCACCCTAAGTGTTGGGGTGGAAGTGACTGTCCAGTCAAAGAGGAAAATCATTGGCCATGCGAAGTGCTCGTGGATGAGGATAATAACATAAGGTGTTGAGAAGATTGAAAATGTGAGGAATGAAAAAGTCAAAATCGCATCACTGGGTAAACGTGAGTGAAAGCCTTAAATAATATTAAGGTGGGACCCCAAACTATGGGCCCAATATTATTTTAACTGGAAAGCGAAAAGGACCGGAAAAATAAGGTGGGGAGACAGAAAAGGAGTGAGCAGTAACAATCGTGAAGTAAAAAAACATCAAATTTGGAAGAGAAACATTCGATATTAAGAAAAGATGCATTTGTAAAACTGTAAGTATTTGGTTATAGAGCGATTGAACTTTTGACACTGACATAATTCAAGATCACGTGGTATAGACATTATCCGTGAGAATGCTAATGCGTAGCAATGTACATAGTTAAAACAAACTGTAACATGCCTGCCTTGATGCGGCGAGAAGTAGTAAGTGCTGGGTTCGATTTTACGAGAAAAAGAACAAGAATTTACGACATTAGATAATGATTGTAACAATGCTTGTAGATAAACAAACTCCTACAATTATGGAAAACAGAGGTACAAGGAGTCAGCCCCAAGGGGCAAAATAGAGAATCAAAAAACCAGTGTTGTAGAGAAAGAGCAACGTAAGGAAGATTAAGCTCGCACGTATTGTGACAGAGATCGCATGGGGGTAGAAAGAACACAAAAACAATCCCGTACCTGTATTAATGTACGAGAACGTTGTTATAGATGATATTGTGCTATAAAAATAAACCGTATCCGGAGTAATCAGGAGAGCGGCGAGATATTTCGAATAGCTAGGGTAATCAGCTGGGCGCTCTAGGGTAAAAAAGGCAGAGTGAGCCTGTGTGTCGGTATAGGAACAGTTAGTGAAACTGGCGGGAAAAACACTCTTACCAAAATCTATTGCGGATCACGGGTGGTGGATCCTCCGGTACGGGTGAAAGCTCTGGAGTGGGGAAAGGGGCAGAGTGAGCCGAGCGTACTGAGCAAAAAAAACCAAAATAATGGTTGGTGCTGGTGGAGTCTTACCCGATGTCTGAGTGAATCGCGGATAACGAGTTCCCGGTTTCCAAGATGTTGGAACCCCGAGGTCTAAGCACCGGAAGTTTAAGTAGGTCCGGTGCCTCTGGGGGAAAAAAACAACTAGAACGCGCGATGCATGCAGCTGAAATAGTGAGAAGGAAGTGAGGGAGAGGTAGTGTCGCGTCGTCATGGTGACGCGTGTTGGAAGCGGCACACCGACGGATGTGAGGGCCATGCACGTAGACAGGAAAGATTATAAGAGGCAGTGTCAAAGAATTCAAGATAAACAGTATGTGAAACATGACAGAATTGATGAGCTAACTTGCTGAATATACAGTATACATGTAAAGGGCAACATTTAAATTTATGTTTTTGGTGTTGTAGGATGAGAAGAGGGCATAGGGTAGAAAGTCAAACAATCTGAGAATTATATGTCACACAAACTTAATCAGATATGAGTAATCAATGAAAGGGATAGGGATCCCTGCTAAAGAGAGGAAAAGTAAGACCAAAACATATAATGCATTGATAGGAAATGAGTACATGTATGGGGAAGCAGGATAGTCAGTGCTATCTATACAAAAGAAAATCGCATTAATGCACATGGAGAAACCTCAATGAAAATTTTACAAGAAAACAGTTTAGGTTCCTAGAAAGTACTGTAGTTCGTGGTCGATATTGAGACCGTGTTTCACCGACTGAAGACGCATGATCCATGTCGCCTCCTGTCGTCTCAGTCTTAGCTCACGGTTGCCACCTCGGGCATTCTTCCTTGTGATGTCTATACCGAAAAATGAAAGTTTTTTCCGTGCGCTCTGTGTCTTGCACGATGCTATGTGTGACGCCATCGGGTATTTGGCATCCACGTTATGCATGGCACGTACATGTTCACTGATGCGCTCTTTTAATGGTCTGATCGTGCTTCCCACGTATTGGAGATTGCACGTACATTGTAGGATGTAGACTACAAAAGAGGAATTGCAGTTGATGTTACAGGATATTTTGTATTTTCTGCCATTCCAGCTACTGAATTCCTTGGTGCCGTTCGCGGCCCATTTACAATTGCCACAGCAGCCACACTTGAAAAAACCAATGGTGTGGGGTTTAAGCCACATGGTAGATGCCGGTGTGGAGTGAGGAATCGTTGGACAAAGTCTGCTTTTTAGCGTTCTTCCTCTTCTGAATGTGATTTGTGGGTGATTACTGATGTTCTCTTTGATGCTTGGGTCAGCTAGTAGTACACCCCAATGTTTGTTGAAACTTTTGCGGATGGTGGTACTGATAGCATTATATTCCGTGATCAGTCTTACGGGTTGTTTATCGGTGGAACCACCGGTTTTTATTTGTAGAGTTTTGTTTCTAGTGATGTTTTGGATTCGGGTGGCTGCTTTATTGAGGGTCTGTGGTTTGTAACCTCGTTTCTCAAGTCTGTTCTTCATGTCATTTAAGCAGTTTGAGAATTCTGTGTCTTCACTACAATTCCTCCTGGCCCTGGTGAATTCCCCAAAAGGGATCGTCTCTATTTGGTGGATGGGATGAGCACTGTTAGCATGCAGAATGGCGTTGCATGAGGTCTGTTTGCGATATAATTTACTTTGTAGGGAATCATTTTTGACATAAAGTTCCACATCCAAAAAGGAGATATTAGTCTTGCTTGATTCACATGTAAATTTCATGTCCATGTGGTTTGAGTTGAGATAATCACAAAATAGATTGAGGTTATCCTGCGTGCCTGACCAGAGCAGAAGACAATCGTCGATGTATCTGCCCCAGTATATGATGTAGTCAGTCCATTGGGCTGCTTTCTTGCCCCACACCCATTCTGTTTCCAGGGCACCCATATACAGGTTGGCAAAGGATGGTGAGAATTTGGAACCCATTGCCACGCCCTTGATTTGTCGGTACCAATTTTGTTCATACATGAAGACATTATTATGAAGTATGATTTCCATCATGTTGGTAATCATGTTGGTGTGTTGCCACAGAGAGGCTGATCTATGGTGAAGAGATTTAGACACCACCTCGAGTCCCAGATCAGGTTTGATGGATGTATAAAGGGAGACGACGTCGAGAGTAGCTATAATCATGTTCGGTTGCCATTGTATGTCATTCAGGATCCCTAGTATGTGCTTAGTATCTTGTATATAAGAAGGCAAGTTTCTGACCACTGGGCTGAGGAACAAGTCCACATACTGGGAAAGTCTTTCAGTTGGTCCTCCTATGCCAGAGATTATCGGACGGCCAGGAGGAAAAGGGGCCTGCTTATGTACCTTGGGAAGTGTATATAGTACAGGATATGTAGGTTTGCTGGTAGTCATGTAGCATGTCTCGGCCTCATCAATCAGTCCCATCTCCTGCCAACTACGGAGTTTGCTGTTTATGAGGCTAGTCAGAGGGCCAATCGGGTTGTTGTCGAGTAATTCATAACAAGTGTTGTCCTGTAATTGGCTCATGATCTCGTTGTGGTAGTCCTCGCGGTTCATCACAATGACGTTCCCTCCTTTGTCGGCTTCCCTGATGATAATGTTCGGCTCCGCGGACAAATTCTTGAGGGCTATTTTTTCGCCCTTGGTAAGATTTTCTTTGGTGTTATGGTTGCTCCTTCGTAAGTTATTTTCATATTTTTCAAGATCTTCCAGTACTAAGTTATGAAATGTGTCAATGTTATTCCCTCCAGACAGAGTAGGCGTCCATCTTGATTTGTTCTTAAGGCCACTAGGGATGGTGCCAAATGGGTCGATGTCGAGATCTTGTAATAAGAGTTCCAGGCTTGGAGGTGGATCATCTAATTCAGAGATGGACAGGAGTAGGTGAGTGTCGTAGACCTCTTTGATGGTTTGAGGGTTGAGAGGGCCGGTATTGCGAGTAGGTTCAGTATGGTATGTGGGCATAGTTTGAAAATGTTTTTTGAGTTTGAGTCCTCTGATGAATTTAAACAAATCTACTTTGGTTCTGCACACGTCCCCTACTTCGTACGGATTGAAGCTGAGGCCTTTGCTGAGTAGAGAGATCATATTGTTGTTGAGAGGAAAAGAGGAAAGGTTGACTACTTGTATTGCAGAGCTGTCGGTCACTGTTTTTCGTTGCCCGATCTCAGTTTTTTCTTGTATTGTTCGGTTTCCTCCCCTTTTCCCCCTGTGGGTTTTTTGTCCCCTGTGCCCTGTCTCTGTTGTGTTCTCGTCTCGCGTCTGATGGCTTGTACCTCGCGTAAAAAACTGGAACTAGTTGTCTGTGGATTGGCTGGATCAGTGTTTTCCGGATCACTTTCACTGGTGGCCTCAGTGTTGAGGGATGAAGTGCTCGAGGAGGTTGGAGATTTGTTGATATTTGTGGTTCTTGGTGCATTAGGGACTACGCGGTCGTATTTGCGAGCAAAGGTGAATACCCGTCCCTCTTTGTAGTCAGCCTCATCTCTTTTTAGTTGTCTAGTTTTTCTTTCTTTTATGTCATTTTGATGTTTGGTCAATACTTCTTTCAGAATTGCATAGTTTTTTTCGGTTGCGTCTTTCAAGTTAAGTTCCGCAATTTCTTTTTCCAGATTTGTGATTTCTAGTTGTAGTTTATTCACTTTGCGCTCTGCATTTTCTATTAAGATGTGAATGAGTGTTTTAGAGTTATTTGTTAAAGATTCTTCCCATTTGCCCAACAAGTCATCATCCAGGTCATCAAAAGTAGGGAATATTTGTGAGCGTAATCCTCTTGGTACTCTGTTTAATCTCAGGTAATGTTTCAGTGTGGCGCTGTCCCACCATCTAGAATTTTCTGTCTTTTTTAGCTTTTCCAATTTGATGAATTTTTCTTTAAGTCCTTCTTTACGTTGTGGATCACTATTATTAGCTGTACCGGTCAGTGGTGTACCTTTTTCTAAATTTTCAAAGAGATCTGCTGCCACCTTGTCTCTATCCATAACAAGGGAGATGGGCACGGTGCTTGGAATATAGAAAAATATGAGTGAGGAGATTGGTGCTATGCGGCTGCCCTTCCTTATTTTGTCCAGAAAAATATACAAAAATGGCCGGGTTGGATGGGTATGAAGGAAATGGCGCTCAAGCGTGTGCACTAAGGGTATCACTTTTCGATAGTAAGTTTAGGTGCTGCCAGGTCAGGGATACCAACCCAAAGGATCCCTGCGATAAAGTGGGAGAACCCACTTAAGGAAATAGAAAACAAAGTCCTGCGCACACAATCAGGGTAACGCTATTGTAAGCATATAAAGCGAACTGAACAATATTCAGAGACTCAGGTTTCTTGAAAGGAAAACATCAACAACAATGGCATTTTTCAAAGGTTGACTACTTGTATTGCAGAGCTGTCGGTCACTGTTTTTCGTTGCCCGATCTCAGTTTTTTCTTGTATTGTTCGGTTTCCTCCCCTTTTCCCCCTGTGGGTTTTTTGTCCCCTGTGCCCTGTCTCTGTTGTGTTCTCGTCTCGCGTCTGATGGCTTGTACCTCGCGTAAAAAACTGGAACTAGTTGTCTGTGGATTGGCTGGATCAGTGTTTTCCGGATCACTTTCACTGGTGGCCTCAGTGTTGAGGGATGAAGTGCTCGAGGAGGTTGGAGATTTGTTGATATTTGTGGTTCTTGGTGCATTAGGGACTACGCGGTCGTATTTGCGAGCAAAGGTGAATACCCGTCCCTCTTTGTAGTCAGCCTCATCTCTTTTTAGTTGTCTAGTTTTTCTTTCTTTTATGTCATTTTGATGTTTGGTCAATACTTCTTTCAGAATTGCATAGTTTTTTTCGGTTGCGTCTTTCAAGTTAAGTTCCGCAATTTCTTTTTCCAGATTTGTGATTTCTAGTTGTAGTTTATTCACTTTGCGCTCTGCATTTTCTATTAAGATGTGAATGAGTGTTTTAGAGTTATTTGTTAAAGATTCTTCCCATTTGCCCAACAAGTCATCATCCAGGTCATCAAAAGTAGGGAATATTTGTGAGCGTAATCCTCTTGGTACTCTGTTTAATCTCAGGTAATGTTTCAGTGTGGGGCTGTCCCACCATCTAGAATTTTCTGTCTTTTTTAGCTTTTCCAATTTGATGAATTTTTCTTTAAGTCCTTCTTTACGTTGTGGATCACTATTATTAGCTGTACCGGTCAGTGGTGTACCTTTTTCTAAATTTTCAAAGAGATCTGCTGCCACCTTGTCTCTATCCATAACAAGGGAGATGGGCACGGTGCTTGGAATATAGAAAAATATGTAAACTTGTAAACTTGTATGGTTCATGTCGAGAAATCGGTCACTCAATGCAATGATATTGCCGAATTTTTCTATCAGAAAATTAATAATATTTATTCAAATTTTTCATCCCCAAATACCGACCGGTTTACTCAACCTAATAACCCCCCTAGCCTGTCACATTCCTCCACCCCTTATAGCTTAACTCACTTTCCCCCACTAGATCTCCCCACTTTAAAACTACTAGCCCTCAGTGTTAAATCAGGTTCCCCGGCCGACCCTGCCCCTCCTGACATCCTAATGGCAGCATCCCATACCATCCTGCCTGTCATCAGAGAGGTATTAAACTCTTCCATCTCCTCAGGCATCGTTCCCCCTGCATGGAAGCAGGCCATGGTTAGGTCACTGATTAAGAAACCTAATCTAGACCCGTCTGAGTTGGCTAACTACCGCCCGATTTCTCTGCTCCCTTGGCTGAGCAAGATTTTGGAGAAATATGTGAACCAACAGTTAGTGAACTATCTAGAGGACCACCACATACTGGATCCCACTCAGACGGGTTTCAGACCTAAGCACGGGACAGAGACCGCTCTCCTCATGGTCGTAGAGGAAGCGAGAAAAATTCTGGATCAGGGAGGATCAGTGGCAGTGATCCTCCTTGATCTAAGCGCGGCTTTTGACACAGTGTGTCATGACACCCTACTAAGCCGCCTGTCCGGTGTGGGGATCAAGGATAGGGCTTGGGCATGGTTTGAATCCTTTCTGGGGAACAGATCCTTCAGGTTTTTGATGGCGATTCAGCTTCCTCCAGTAGACCTTTAAATTGTGGAGTTCCTCAGGGCTCCTCTCTGAGCCCTGCTCTATTCAACCTTTATATGAGACCGCTGGCTAGTGTCGTCCGCCCATTTGGAATTAAAATCATTTCATATGCGGACGACACGCAGCTGGTGGTCTCACTGGCGCAGGAGGCATCTCGAACTGCGCCAGGCGGGCTCAGAGAATGCCTGGAGGAAGTGAGGAGCTGGATGTCGTCATCATCCCTGAAACTGAATGGAGAAAAAACTGAGCTGATGCTCCTAGGACCCTCAGAGCCGGCACTCTCCCCTTCCCTATGGCCCCCATGCCTAGGACCGCCTCCAACCCCAAAAAGTACCATCAAAAGTCTTGGGGTATGGCTAGACAGCTCACTGTCTTTCAATGTCCAAGCCACAAAACTGTCAGCCACATGTTTTGGCATTCTGCGAGTGCTAAATAAAATCTTCCCCCTCCTCCCCTTGGAAGCCAAACAGGCTGCCATTCAAGGGCTTATCCATTCACGTCTTGATTTTAACAACGCACTTTATTTGGGGGCACCAGAATACACTCTTCGGAGGCTGCAAACTGTACAGAACAGCGCAGCTCGCCTTCTACTTAAAATCCCGCACAGGCACTCAGTGAGGACCGGACTGACTAGCCTCCATTGGCTACCGGTCCGGCAGAGAGTTCTGTTCAAGGCACTATGTATAGCCCACCAAGCCTTCTGGGATACGGGACCCATCATTACCCGTAATCTGACCACCCACTACATCCCAAATCGCAGTCTCCGCTCCAGCCAGACTTTCTTAGCAGCAGTTCCAAGAATAAATAGATCTAGAACCGGCGGAAGGACATTCATGTACAATGCAGCGAAAGCCTGGAATGCTCTACCGCTTCATCTTAGAGCCACCCAGAATCTTACTATGTTTCGCAAGCAACTTAAGACCCACCTGTTCACATCTTCCTGCTAAACTTTTGTTTCTTTTCTCCGTCCCTTCCCTGCTCCCTGTAGGTCCCGGCTATCCTAGCGCTTGGACGCCTTCGGGCAACAATTGCGCTCTATAAATCCCCAAGTTTACAAGAAAAATATGAGTGAGGAGATTGGTGCTATGCGGCTGCCCTTCCTTATTTTGTCCAGAAAAATATACAAAAATGGCCGGGTTGGATGGGTATGAAGGAAATGGCGCTCAAGCGTGTGCACTAAGGGTATCACTTTTCGATAGTAAGTTTAGGTGCTGCCAGGTCAGGGATACCAACCCAAAGGATCCCTGCGATAAAGTGGGAGAACCCACTTAAGGAAATAGAAAACAAAGTCCTGCGCACACAATCAGGGTAACGCTATTGTAAGCATATAAAGCGAACTGAACAATATTCAGAGACTCAGGTTTCTTGAAAGGAAAACATCAACAACAATGGCATTTTTCAGAGTGATGTTCTTTATATATAACAAAGTCTGACCAATACATGGTATAAGAACATTCAGCCGACACGTGTTTCGTCACACTGTGTGTAGCTATGACTCTTCAGGGCTGAGAAGGACAAGGAAATAAAGAAAAATTCTTTAGAAAAAAATCATACATGATTTGGCAAAAAAAAAGAAGAAATAAAACACATGGGTTCACATGGCCGAGTACTTGACCCGTACAAGTTAATCACTTGATCCAACACAAAACGATAAAGAGCAATGTGACTATATGGTACTAAAGGAGAACCACCCTAAGTGTTGGGGTGGAAGTGACTGTCCAGTCAAAGAGGAAAATCATTGGCCATGCGAAGTGCTCGTGGATGAGGATAATAACATAAGGTGTTGAGAAGATTGAAAATGTGAGGAATGAAAAAGTCAAAATCGCATCACTGGGTAAACGTGAGTGAAAGCCTTAAATAATATTAAGGTGGGACCCCAAACTATGGGCCCAATATTATTTTAACTGGAAAGCGAAAAGGACCGGAAAAATAAGGTGGGGAGACAGAAAAGGAGTGAGCAGTAACAATCGTGAAGTAAAAAAACATCAAATTTGGAAGAGAAACATTCGATATTAAGAAAAGATGCATTTGTAAAACTGTAAGTATTTGGTTATAGAGCGATTGAACTTTTGACACTGACATAATTCAAGATCACGTGGTATAGACATTATCCGTGAGAATGCTAATGCGTAGCAATGTACATAGTTAAAACAAACTGTAACATGCCTGCCTTGATGCGGCGAGAAGTAGTAAGTGCTGGGTTCGATTTTACGAGAAAAAGAACAAGAATTTACGACATTAGATAATGATTGTAACAATGCTTGTAGATAAACAAACTCCTACAATTATGGAAAACAGAGGTACAAGGAGTCAGCCCCAAGGGGCAAAATAGAGAATCAAAAAACCAGTGTTGTAGAGAAAGAGCAACGTAAGGAAGATTAAGCTCGCACGTATTGTGACAGAGATCGCATGGGGGTAGAAAGAACACAAAAACAATCCCGTACCTGTATTAATGTACGAGAACGTTGTTATAGATGATATTGTGCTATAAAAATAAACCGTATCCGGAGTAATCAGGAGAGCGGCGAGATATTTCGAATAGCTAGGGTAATCAGCTGGGCACTCTAGGGTAAAAAAGGCAGAGTGAGCCTGTGTGTCGGTATATGAACAGTTAGTGAAACTGGCGGGAAAAACACTCTTACCAAAATCTATTGCGGATCACGGGTGGTGGATCCTCCGGTACGGGTGAAAGCTCTGGAGTGGGGAAAGGGGCAGAGTGAGCCGAGCGTACTGAGCAAAAAAAACCAAAATAATGGTTGGTGCTGGTGGAGTCTTACCCGATGTCTGAGTGAATCGCGGATAACGAGTTCCCGGTTTCCAAGATGTTGGAACCCCGAGGTCTAAGCACCGGAAGTTTAAGTAGGTCCGGTGCCTCTGGGGGAAAAAAACAACTAGAACGCGCGATGCATGCAGCTGAAATAGTGAGAAGGAAGTGAGGGAGAGGTAGTGTCGCGTCGTCATGGTGACGCGTGTTGGAAGCGGCACACCGACGGATGTGAGGGCCATGCACGTAGACAGGAAAGATTATAAGAGGCAGTGTCAAAGAATTCAAGATAAACAGTATGTGAAACATGACAGAATTGATGAGCTAACTTGCTGAATATACAGTATACATGTAAAGGGCATCACTCTGCCTTTTTTACCCTAGAGCGCCCAGCTGATTACCCTAGCTATTCGAAATATCTCGCCGCTCTCCTGATTACTCCGGATACGGTTTATTTTTATAGCACAATATCATCTATAACAACGTTCTCGTACATTAATACAGGTACGGGATTGTTTTTGTGTTCTTTCTACCCCCATGCGATCTCTGTCACAATACGTGCGAGCTTAATCTTCCTTACGTTGCTCTTTCTCTACAACACTGGCTTTTTGATTCTCTATTTTGCCCCTTGGGGCTGACTCCTTGTACCTCTGTTTTCCATAATTGTAGGAGTTTGTTTATCTACAAGCATTGTTACAATCATTATCTAATGTCGTAAATTCTTGTTCTTTTTCTCGTAAAATCGAACCCAGCACTTACTACTTCTCGCCGCATCAAGGCAGGCATGTTACAGTTTGTTTTAACTATGTACATTGCTACGCATTAGCATTCTCACGGATAATGTCTATACCACGTGATCTTGAATTATGTCAGTGTCAAAAGTTCAATCGCTCTATAACCAAATACTTACAGTTTTACAAATGCATCTTTTCTTAATATCGAATGTTTCTCTTCCAAATTTGATGTTTTTTTACTTCACGATTGTTACTGCTCACTCCTTTTCTGTCTCCCCACCTTATTTTTCCGGTCCTTTTCGCTTTCCAGTTAAAATAATATTGGGCCCATAGTTTGGGGTCCCACCTTAATATTATTTAAGGCTTTCACTCACGTTTACCCAGTGATGCGATTTTGACTTTTTCATTCCTCACATTTTCAATCTTCTCAACACCTTATGTTATTATCCTCATCCACGAGCACTTCGCATGGCCAATGATTTTCCTCTTTGACTGGACAGTCACTTCCACCCCAACACTTAGGGTGGTTCTCCTTTAGTACCATATAGTCACATTGCTCTTTATCGTTTTGTGTTGGATCAAGTGATTAACTTGTACGGGTCAAGTACTCGGCCATGTGAACCCATGTGTTTTATTTCTTCTTTTTTTTTTGCCAAATCATGTATTTTTTTCTAAAGAATTTTTCTTTATTTCCTTGTCCTTCTCAGCCCTGAAGAGTCATAGCTACACACAGTGTGACGAAACACGTGTCGGCTGAATGTTCTTATACCATGTATTGGTCAGACTTTGTTATATATAAAGAACATCACTCTGAAAAATGCCATTGTTGTTGATGTTTTCCTTTCAAGAAACCTGAGTCTCTGAATATTGTTCAGTTCGCTTTATATGCTTACAATAGCGTTACCCTGATTGTGTGCGCAGGACTTTGTTTTCTATTTCCTTAAGTGGGTTCTCCCACTTTATCGCAGGGATCCTTTGGGTTGGTATCCCTGACCTGGCAGCACCTAAACTTACTATCGAAAAGTGATACCCTTAGTGCACACGCTTGAGCGCCATTTCCTTCATACCCATCTAACCCGGCCATTTTTGTATATTTTTCTGGACAAAATAAGGAAGGGCAGCCGCATAGCACCAATCTCCTCACTCATATTTTTCTATATTCCAAGCACCGTGCCCATCTCCCTTGTTATGGATAGAGACAAGGTGGCAGCAGATCTCTTTGAAAATTTAGAAAAAGGTACACCACTGACCGGTACAGCTAATAATAGTGATCCACAACGTAAAGAAGGACTTAAAGAAAAATTCATCAAATTGGAAAAGCTAAAAAAGACAGAAAATTCTAGATGGTGGGACAGCGCCACACTGAAACATTACCTGAGATTAAACAGAGTACCAAGAGGATTACGCTCACAAATATTCCCTACTTTTGATGACCTGGATGATGACTTGTTGGGCAAATGGGAAGAATCTTTAACAAATAACTCTAAAACACTCATTCACATCTTAATAGAAAATGCAGAGCGCAAAGTGAATAAACTACAACTAGAAATCACAAATCTGGAAAAAGAAATTGCGGAACTTAACTTGAAAGACGCAACCGAAAAAAACTATGCAATTCTGAAAGAAGTATTGACCAAACATCAAAATGACATAAAAGAAAGAAAAACTAGACAACTAAAAAGAGATGAGGCTGACTACAAAGAGGGACGGGTATTCACCTTTGCTCGCAAATACGACCGCGTAGTCCCTAATGCACCAAGAACCACAAATATCAACAAATCTCCAACCTCCTCGAGCACTTCATCCCTCAACACTGAGGCCACCAGTGAAAGTGATCCGGAAAACACTGATCCAGCCAATCCACAGACAACTAGTTCCAGTTTTTTACGCGAGGTACAAGCCATCAGACGCGAGACGAGAACACAACAGAGACAGGGCACAGGGGACAAAAAACCCACAGGGGGAAAAGGGGAGGAAACCGAACAATACAAGAAAAAACTGAGATCGGGCAACGAAAAACAGTGACCGACAGCTCTGCAATACAAGTAGTCAACCTTTCCTCTTTTCCTCTCAACAACAATATGATCTCTCTACTCAGCAAAGGCCTCACCTTCAATCCGTACGAAGTAGGGGACGTGTGCAGAACCAAAGTAGATTTGTTTAAATTCATCAGAGGACTCAAACTCAAAAAACATTTTCAAACTATGCCCACATACCATACTGAACCTACTCGCAATACCGGCCCTCTCAACCCTCAAACCATCAAAGAGGTCTACGACACTCACCTACTCCTGTCCATCTCTGAATTAGATGATCCACCTCCAAGCCTGGAACTCTTATTACAAGACCTCGACATCGACCCATTTGGCACCATCCCTAGTGGCCTTAAGAACAAATCAAGATGGACGCCTACTCTGTCTGGAGGGAATAACATTGACACATTTCATAACTTAGTACTGGAAGATCTTGAAAAATATGAAAATAACTTACGAAGGAGCAACCATAACACCAAAGAAAATCTTACCAAGGGCGAAAAAATAGCCCTCAAGAATTTGTCCGCGGAGCCGAACATTATCATCAGGGAAGCCGACAAAGGAGGGAACGTCATTGTGATGAACCGCGAGGACTACCACAACGAGATCATGAGCCAATTACAGGACAACACTTGTTATGAATTACTCGACAACAACCCGATTGGCCCTCTGACTAGCCTCATAAACAGCAAACTCCGTAGTTGGCAGGAGATGGGACTGATTGATGAGGCCGAGACATGCTACATGACTACCAGCAAACCTACATATCCTGTACTATATACACTTCCCAAGGTACATAAGCAGGCCCCTTTTCCTCCTGGCCGTCCGATAATCTCTGGCATAGGAGGACCAACTGAAAGACTTTCCCAGTATGTGGACTTGTTCCTCAGCCCAGTGGTCAGAAACTTGCCTTCTTATATACAAGATACTAAGCACATACTAGGGATCCTGAATGACATACAATGGCAACCGAACATGATTATAGCTACTCTCGACGTCGTCTCCCTTTATACATCCATCAAACCTGATCTGGGACTCGAGGTGGTGTCTAAATCTCTTCACCATAGATCAGCCTCTCTGTGGCAACACACCAACATGATTACCAACATGATGGAAATCATACTTCATAATAATGTCTTCATGTATGAACAAAATTGGTACCGACAAATCAAGGGCGTGGCAATGGGTTCCAAATTCTCACCATCCTTTGCCAACCTGTATATGGGTGCCCTGGAAACAGAATGGGTGTGGGGCAAGAAAGCAGCCCAATGGACTGACTACATCATATACTGGGGCAGATACATCGACGATTGTCTTCTGCTCTGGTCAGGCACGCAGGATAACCTCAATCTATTTTGTGATTATCTCAACTCAAACCACATGGACATGAAATTTACATGTGACTCAAGCAAGACTAATATCTCCTTTTTGGATGTGGAACTTTATGTCAAAAATGATTCCCTACAAAGTAAATTATATCGCAAACAGACCTCATGCAACGCCATTCTGCATGCTAACAGTGCTCATCCCATCCACCAAATAGAGACGATCCCTTTTGGGGAATTCACCAGGGCCAGGAGGAATTGTAGTGAAGACACAGAATTCTCAAACTGCTTAAATGACATGAAGAACAGACTTGAGAAACGAGGTTACAAACCACAGACCCTCAATAAAGCAGCCACCCGAATCCAAAACATCACTAGAAACAAAACTCTACAAATAAAAACCGGTGGTTCCACCGATAAACAACCCGTAAGACTGATCACGGAATATAATGCTATCAGTACCACCATCCGCAAAAGTTTCAACAAACATTGGGGTGTACTACTAGCTGACCCAAGCATCAAAGAGAACATCAGTAATCACCCACAAATCACATTCAGAAGAGGAAGAACGCTAAAAAGCAGACTTTGTCCAACGATTCCTCACTCCACACCGGCATCTACCATGTGGCTTAAACCCCACACCATTGGTTTTTTCAAGTGTGGCTGCTGTGGCAATTGTAAATGGGCCGCGAACGGCACCAAGGAATTCAGTAGCTGGAATGGCAGAAAATACAAAATATCCTGTAACATCAACTGCAATTCCTCTTTTGTAGTCTACATCCTACAATGTACGTGCAATCTCCAATACGTGGGAAGCACGATCAGACCATTAAAAGAGCGCATCAGTGAACATGTACGTGCCATGCATAACGTGGATGCCAAATACCCGATGGCGTCACACATAGCATCGTGCAAGACACAGAGCGCACGGAAAAAACTTTCATTTTTCGGTATAGACATCACAAGGAAGAATGCCCGAGGTGGCAACCGTGAGCTAAGACTGAGACGACAGGAGGCGACATGGATCATGCGTCTTCAGTCGGTGAAACACGGTCTCAATATCGACCACGAACTACAGTACTTTCTAGGAACCTAAACTGTTTTCTTGTAAAATTTTCATTGAGGTTTCTCCATGTGCATTAATGCGATTTTCTTTTGTATAGATAGCACTGACTATCCTGCTTCCCCATACATGTACTCATTTCCTATCAATGCATTATATGTTTTGGTCTTACTTTTCCTCTCTTTAGCAGGGATCCCTATCCCTTTCATTGATTACTCATATCTGATTAAGTTTGTGTGACATATAATTCTCAGATTGTTTGACTTTCTACCCTATGCCCTCTTCTCATCCTACAACACCAAAAACATAAATTTAAATGTTGCCCTTTACATGTATACTGTATATTCAGCAAGTTAGCTCATCAATTCTGTCATGTTTCACATACTGTTTATCTTGAATTCTTTGACACTGCCTCTTATAATCTTTCCTGTCTACGTGCATGGCCCTCACATCCGTCGGTGTGCCGCTTCCAACACGCGTCACCATGACGACGCGACACTACCTCTCCCTCACTTCCTTCTCACTATTTCAGCTGCATGCATCGCGCGTTCTAGTTGTTTTTTTCCCCCAGAGGCACCGGACCTACTTAAACTTCCGGTGCTTAGACCTCGGGGTTCCAACATCTTGGAAACCGGGAACTCGTTATCCGCGATTCACTCAGACATCGGGTAAGACTCCACCAGCACCAACCATTATTTTGGTTTTTTTTGCTCAGTACGCTCGGCTCACTCTGCCCCTTTCCCCACTCCAGAGCTTTCACCCGTACCGGAGGATCCACCACCCGTGATCCGCAATAGATTTTGGTAAGAGTGTTTTTCCCGCCAGTTTCACTAACTGTTCCTATACCGACACACAGGCTCACTCTGCCTTTTTTACCCTAGAGCGCCCAGCTGATTACCCTAGCTATTCGAAATATCTCGCCGCTCTCCTGATTACTCCGGATACGGTTTATTTTTATAGCACAATATCATCTATAACAACGTTCTCGTACATTAATACAGGTACGGGATTGTTTTTGTGTTCTTTCTACCCCCATGCGATCTCTGTCACAATACGTGCGAGCTTAATCTTCCTTACGTTGCTCTTTCTCTACAACACTGGTTTTTTGATTCTCTATTTTGCCCCTTGGGGCTGACTCCTTGTACCTCTGTTTTCCATAATTGTAGGAGTTTGTTTATCTACAAGCATTGTTACAATCATTATCTAATGTCGTAAATTCTTGTTCTTTTTCTCGTAAAATCGAACCCAGCACTTACTACTTCTCGCCGCATCAAGGCAGGCATGTTACAGTTTGTTTTAACTATGTACATTGCTACGCATTAGCATTCTCACGGATAATGTCTATACCACGTGATCTTGAATTATGTCAGTGTCAAAAGTTCAATCGCTCTATAACCAAATACTTACAGTTTTACAAATGCATCTTTTCTTAATATCGAATGTTTCTCTTCCAAATTTGATGTTTTTTTACTTCACGATTGTTACTGCTCACTCCTTTTCTGTCTCCCCACCTTATTTTTCCGGTCCTTTTCGCTTTCCAGTTAAAATAATATTGGGCCCATAGTTTGGGGTCCCACCTTAATATTATTTAAGGCTTTCACTCACGTTTACCCAGTGATGCGATTTTGACTTTTTCATTCCTCACATTTTCAATCTTCTCAACACCTTATGTTATTATCCTCATCCACGAGCACTTCGCATGGCCAATGATTTTCCTCTTTGACTGGACAGTCACTTCCACCCCAACACTTAGGGTGGTTCTCCTTTAGTACCATATAGTCACATTGCTCTTTATCGTTTTGTGTTGGATCAAGTGATTAACTTGTACGGGTCAAGTACTCGGCCATGTGAACCCATGTGTTTTATTTCTTCTTTTTTTTTGCCAAATCATGTATGATTTTTTTCTAAAGAATTTTTCTTTATTTCCTTGTCCTTCTCAGCCCTGAAGAGTCATAGCTACACACAGTGTGACGAAACACGTGTCGGCTGAATGTTCTTATACCATGTATTGGTCAGACTTTGTTATATATAAAGAACATCACTCTGAAAAATGCCATTGTTGTTGATGTTTTCCTTTCAAGAAACCTGAGTCTCTGAATATTGTTCAGTTCGCTTTATATGCTTACAATAGCGTTACCCTGATTGTGTGCGCAGGACTTTGTTTTCTATGTTCTCGTAGTTGTCTGTGCTCTTTCCCGTTGGACAGAGGCATACCCGGTTTCAGATTACACTGCCCCGACTACTGCCAAACAGTTGGTTCGAGAATTCTTCCCACGATACGGTTTACCACGTGTTGTCTACTCAGATAACGGCCAGCCGTTTTCATCCGAACTAATGAAACACGTTTCACTTTTGTTAGGCTATCAGTGGATTCCACTGTGTCCGACACCCCGAGGCAGCAGGTCTCGTGGAAAGACATAATCAGACCCTGAAAATTAGATTGTCCAAAATATGCAGGGAGAAAGGTGTCGACTGGGTAGTAGCGTTACCAGTTGCACTCTTTTACATGAGAATGGTAGCACACTCTCGAACAGGGCTATCCCCGTATGAGGTGATCTTTGGCAGACCACCAAATATGTGGGGGACGCCTATACCACGCAAAATAACTGATGTTGACTGTAATATGCTGACAGATTACTTGGCTTCCTTGATGTCTGCACTACAATCTTGTCGTTCACAGGTAGCTGCAACCTTTCCCGACAACACTGAGGTGAAACCCCATGACGTAGTTCCGGGGGACCTGGTCTTCGTGAGGAACTTTGATCGGAAGTCTCAGCTGGATCCTAGGTGGAGGTCGCCTCAGCTCGTACTGCTCACCACAAGGACTGCCGTGAAGATCGAAGGCAGGAAAGGCTGGGTGCATTCAAGTCATATCAAGAAATTTCATGGACTACCATCGGATGTAAATACCACACCTCGTGTGTTTTCACCCATTGACTCAAAACTTCCTTTGGTTGAATCAAGTAATCACGAACAATATAAACTAAAACTCAGGTCTAATCAGTCAGGCAATTTGATTGTTTAAGTCCTCTCCAAGGTGAAGCGGTTGAATTTGTCTCTGACATGTATCCCTTAGACCTGAATAGAGAAAAAACCCGAAAAATGTTGAAACGACATGCGTACTGTAAATCACTGCGTAGTCATTGCACAGTGACGTTATTAATTTTGTTTTTCTTAAGTCTTTTAATAATTACTGCAAGTATATTGTTGCACATATATTATCCTATTTCTAGACATGTTTATAATATTACTGCTGAACATTCTTTTAGTGAATTACCTCCGCATGAGTTGTCTTATAGATTTGCGCTGCGCAATAACACGTTTATTAGTATGTTACATCATTCCCATCAGGTTAACAATGCTACAAATTGTTGGATATGTGGCCGACTCCCTCCCTATCAGAATTATAAAGGAATTCTACCTCTCTTTCCATACCCGTTCACACACAACGGCTCCTGTGGAGCATGGTTTAGTTTAAAAAATTCCCTAGATTCGAATTCTGCAGTTTATCAAGACAACGGGGTATGGGGAAATTTGAACTTAGTTTTACTTAAAGTCTGCTACCCTAACAAGGAGGGACTTCCCAAAAGAACAGGAACTGATCTAGAAAATGAAGTGTATGGATTGGGTAATTTTACACTTAATCTTATGATTCTAAATGTCGAATCCGAAGTTACTCCAATTTTGCCCGCTATGTCAATATTCCCAGTAAAAGGTGAATTATGTGTAAGGAAAAATGGTTCCATACATATGGGCCATAGTAGATGCACTACTGTAATAGAATTTAGTGATCAAGGCAAGTCTACATTTAGAGCTTCCCGCCATTCCTATTTCATATGTGGTCAGACGGCATATGTACGTTTGCCTCTAGATTGGGATGGTACCTGCTACATCGGATTCCTTTTGCCACCTGTTTTCCTAGCTCCTCCTGATTATCATAGAAATACTCATTTAGTACACAATAGAGAAAGGAGAGATCTCCCAATAGTCGATTATACTGAAACAGCATGGGAAAAATATACAGATTTCAATAAAGGTCTTTTTCCCTATATAGGTACCGTTACTAATAGTAAGCTGATACGTAGATTAACTAGAACCCTTGAAGCAGTAGTGAACAAAACTATTTCCGCCTTAGGCAATTTAACAGAAGAGCAGTCTGCTATGCGGATTGTTGTGCTTCAAAATCGTCTTGTCCTTGACGTCATCCTGGCCGATAGGGGCGGAGCTTGTAGGGTCATCGGATCAAGTTGTTGCATTTTCATACCAGAAAATTCGCCATCTGTGTATAAAGCCATAACTCGCCTTCACAAGATTGTAAGCCAGATACACCAGAATCCAGGCACCTGGACTTGGTCCGGTTGGTTTTGGAGTGTATTATCTACCTTTGGATGGAAGGTCCTATCCTTCCTAGGTATTGGCTTTCTCATACTATTCAGTTGCTGTCTATGTCTACAATGTGGACCAGCGATCTGTGGTCTGTGTGCCACATCGTGTATTCCACCACCAGGATTTCATTCATCCCAGAAGAAAAAAGAAGAACAAATGATGTTATATGAACAGATCAACGGATTGATGAAGATTGATATCTCTTAACGGGCAAGTAGGGGACAAGGAGGGAATGTGGAAATATGGATTTTTCTGATCAGTTATGTCCCCTATCTTGGACCCCAACGGTTTCATGTATGAATCACAAGTACATGTATGTTCCCTCCAGTTCCAGTTATGAAGACGCAAACACATGTGCGTCCACCGTCGACATGTCCTCTTTCAGATCCGCCATGAATAGGCTGGATATTCCATTCCCAAGTATGAAAGGCCACCGGCTTTATATGGTTCACTTATGCCATTTTACAGTCCAGGCAAATAGGCCCTGATTCTGTCATCAAGCTTTTCTTGCCTTCTGCCTCTGAAAGCTCCAGTCTGAGCCTGCATCTGTGACCATGAACTTTGTCTCATTCTCTGCGCGGCTCACGATGCCTGACATCAGCCTGTTGCCTGCCAAAAACTGTATTTCACCTTCGAAATTATCTGCTCCGTTCCCTGCCCTATGCATTCCTGTCTAGTAGTTTAAGTAAACATTCTTCCAGCTACCGAGCAAAGGCCCGGCTTCTCTGTCTTTATGCAAGTAATTCATAGCCCTATTATTATGGAAGACTTCTGCCCTCGCATCTAGTGTAGACACTTAGACGCTTGTACACGCACTAACAGTCAGTATAGTCAGTATAGAATAAGATTCTACTCTAAGAGACCTCTCTTTTGGATAACATAGTTCTTTAAACATAGGATGTTAGATATGATTTGGGATTAGGTTGACTTGACCCTCCAGACATCTGTCGCCACATGTAGAGCTAAATGTCAAGTCCCCTTCACCCCCTAGTTGCACGTCAATCACACGTCATGCTGCTGTGCGCACATTCCTGCCAAGTATTTCTGCTGACATTGCGAAATTCCTTCATGGAACCACCCCATTATGACGTCACACCTGATGACGTTCTTTAGTTACACCCAGTTACACCTACTTTTGCTACGCATGTATCTTTTATCTTCACTGTCAATTGTTACGCCTCCTGCATTTGCTTCACTGTAATGCCTATTGTATAAAAGTGTTTACTTATCGATAAAGTACGTACTTCACTTCCTGAACCTTCGTGGTGATGGAACTCGGAGTCACCGATTCGAATCATCCATTGGAATAAAGCCCATTCCGAACCTCTAATACCACGGATTCTGCCTCTTATTTTACTGAGCTATTTTTATTATGTTTCCGTATCAAATTAAGTCCCGGTAATTAAATTATTTACCACAAGAGGCACAAAGGTCTGTCGGGGTGACAACGCCTTCTGGAGAGGCACAAAGGTGTGTCGGGTGACAACGCCTTCTGGAGAGGCACAAAGGTCTGTCAGGATGACAGTGTCTTCCTTCTGGAGAGGCACAAAGGTCTGTCAGGGTGACAATCCCTTCTAGAGAGGCAAGAAAGGTCTGTCGGGTGACAATGCCTTTTGGAGAGGAAGAAAGTTCTGTCTGGTCTGTCGGTGATAACGCCTTCTGGAAAGGCACAAAGGTCTGTCGGGGTGACAGTGCCTTCCTTTGGAGAGGCAGAAATGTCTGTCGGGGTGACAATCCCTTCCGGAGAGACAGAAAGATCTGTTGGGTGACAATACCTTCTGGAGAGGCAGAAAGGTCTGTCGGGTGACAGTGTCTTCTGGAGAGGCATCAAGGTCTGTCGGGTGAAAATGCCTTCTGGAGAGGCACAAAGATCTGTCAGGGTGGCAATGCCTTTTGGAGAGGCATAAAAGTCTGTCGGGTGACAATGCCTTCTAGAGAGACAGAAAAGTCTGTCAGGGTGACAACGCCTTCTGGAGAGGCACAAAGGTCTGTCGTAATGACAGTGCCTTCCTTCTGGAGAGGCAGGAAAGTCTGTTGGGGTGACAATCCCTTCTGGAGAGGCAGAAAGTTTTGTCGGGGTGACAATGCCTTCTGGAGAGGCAGAAAGGTCTGTTGGGGTGACAGCGCCTTCTGGAGAGGCACGGAGGTCTGTTGGGGTGACAATCCCTTCTGGAGAGGCAGAAAGTTTTGTCGGGGTGACAATAACCTTCTGGAGAGGCAGAAAGGTCTGTCGGGGTGACAATGCCTTCTGGAGAGGCAGAAAGGTCAGTCGGGGTGACAGTGCCTTCCTTCTGGAGAGGCATAAAGGTCTGTCGGGGTGACAACGCCTTCTGGAGAGGCACAAAGGTCTGTCGGGGTGACAACGCCTTTTGGAGAGGCACATTAGATGCAGTGGCATAACAAAATGTGAGGGGGCCCTCCTGCTAGATATGCTGAAGGGGACCCTCACACACACATCAGTAGGGACTGTGGGGGCCCCCTGCAGTATAGGTAAGTCTGGGGGCCCCCTGCACCACGGGGGCTGTGGGGGCCGTTGTTACGCCTTTGATTAGGCACCAAAGGAGGTATTGTCCAGACCATAGTTGAGACTTTTATGACTTACGTGTTTATGCCGGTTTCAGATCTTCCATTCTTCTTTCTCCTTTTTTCTTCTGCGAAGAAAAGAGTAAATCATTAGATCATTAAATTATAATTGTGCTGAGGTCTTTGCTGCTGAAATTTAGTCACATGTTCGCAGTACCCTTCCTTGATGGTTCCACTTATTGCATGAGCATTTTGCACATATTCAGGATCTGAAAAGTAAGTGTCAGAGAACTGTATCTTCTACATGACCTATGAGGGAGTGATAGGTCGGTTCATCTAGTGTTGTGTCACTGCATTAGTGGATTAGCTGCTGAGCGCACCAAGCTGCAGGGGTGATAGAAAGGGCTGTGGTTGCCAGTGATAGCCAGTGGAGAAGATCAATTCAAGCACCTTTTTGTTTTTTTTAGATGCAGTGAAAAGCAGGTATTTTATTTTGTTTTCCAAAGACACAATAATGTTTGGCCGTCCAGCATATTACTGATGACGTTGCCTCTGGTTGTGCCCTTGTGAAAATAACCAAAGGAGAATGCAACTAGATTTTACAAAGAACAGGCTCTGGTTGTAGCTCTGTGCGATATGAGTGACCCCTGGTTTGTGCACGGGTGAGGGTATGTACTTTTTCATCACTGCACTTGCATTCTTTGTGCATCACATCCGTGGGCTTAAAACCCCCTGGGGCCCGCCAAAAGTGATACTGAGCCTCACAGACGCCTCTGAAGCCTATCGGAGCCATATTGCGCCCCACCATGTCGGACCCTGACTCCTCGCAGCAAGCCGTGCCTGGCCCGGCACACAATGCCGCACCACCTGGACCGATACTCATGGGAGTATCATACCTGTGCCCTCCTGAACCACTAACACTGACGTCTGGAAACAGCATGGGCCTCGTGTGGAAGAGTTGGCTTGAGGATTTTGAAGACTTCATGAAGGGGTCACAAGTCCGTGACTGCCCAACAACTCATAGCCCTACGTAATCTTATAGGTAAAGACATTGGACAAATCATTAAAGACCTACCACCGGCCAATGCTGCGTCATATGAGAGCGTGAGAGAAGCTCTGAATAAGAAGTTCCTTCACAAGGGGAACCTAGACTACGAGCGTTACACATTCAACCTCACGTCTCAGGAGCGAGATGAATCCATGGGCGACTTTATCTCCCGCCTCAAGCTTCTAGCCCGCAATGGTGAATTTGACAACTTCAACACAGAAGACGCACTTCGCCTATGTATCATTGACGAATGCCAGTCTGAGTCACTACGCTGTCGACTACTGAAGAAGCACTACACTCTCGACGAGATAGAAGAACTCACCTGCATCAACGACCAAGCAGAAGAGCATGCAAGGAAGATGGAGGCCAGCAAAACTGAAAGGAATGAACAAGCTCTCCGTATACAGTCTCACACAGAACCAAGACACCGTCTGGACCGCCACACATCGGGAAGATTTACAAGATCACCTTGTACGAAGTCACCCCACAGAGGGACAAATAACAGTCACTCCCGAAGACAACCACCACAATGCTACTGGTGTGGCCAAGACCACCCTCACACAGGTCAGTGTCCACCCATTGGCCAACAATGCCACCGATGGGGGAAAGACAACCACTTTGAGCCGCTTGTCAAGCCCGTCGCACGGAGACGAGACAGACCAAGCAAAATACAGGATCACGTCACCACGTAAGGGCTGTACAAGGACGAAGAGACCACTCGATGAGCTCATCAAGATCCAGTACACAGTCGCACAACTCATACCGATCCCAGCGGTCAACGTCCAGAGAGTCGTCCTCCCTTACTCCCATATCACAAGACAGTGATGAATATGTATGTATGTCTGCATGGTGGCAGACCCAGATAGACTGAAGAAGTACCCACGATTACACATCCGAATGGGAAGTCATTCCGCCAAGTTTGTTCTAGACACAGGCGCATCGCTCAACTACATTTGTGCCACCGAATACCAGAGCATGAATCCAAAACCGAAGCTAGAGCCAGCCGCAGTACGGGTCTACAAGTGGATGTCCAGAGAACCATTACCATGTCTAGGACAATTTCGTACCACGCTGACCTACAAAGACAGGAAAATTCAAGCACACATCCATGTGATTGAAGGCCCTGAAGCAGCAGACTGCCTTCTCAGCTTACCAATGGCAGAACGCCTGAAGCTAGTCGAGATCCTGTACAAAGTGGATGACTCGCCAGCCAGACATTGTCAACAAGTTCCCGAAGCTGTTCAGCGGTCTAGGGAAGCTAGCCCATTTCAAGGTCAAGCTGCACATCAATGAGCAAGTGACACCAGTGGCACAGCATCACAGGAAAGTGCCATTTCACCTACAACAAGCGGTAGACGACGAACTCCAAGACCTACTAAAGTCAGACATCAAAGAAAGATCAACTAGACCAACTCCATGGGAGTCGCAAGTGATGGTCGTGCCCAAGAGAGCCCAGGACAACAAAGTACGCCTGTGCGTAGACATGCGAGCTCCGAACACAGCCATCGAATAGGAGTGACACCCAGGACCCCACATCAGCGACATGATCACACACCTGAAGGGAGCGACAGTTTTCTCAAAACTAGACCTCAACAAGGGGTATCATCAACTTGAGTTGCACGAACGGTCACGATATATCACTACATTCACCACACACCAAGGACTTTTCAGGTATAAGTGCCTCAACTTCGGGATTTCATCAGCGGCCGAGATTTTTCAGGAGGCTGTTCGGCGAGTTTCACAAGTCGACTCTCAAATTCTACGGCCACATCTTCTCAAAAGAGGGCATGAGACCTGACCCCGAAAAAGTATCAGCACTATCGGACACTCCACAGCCGCATGATATCAGTGACATCCGCTCATTCCTGGGTATGGCCAGCTACTGCGCCCGCTACATCAAAGATTATGCCACCATCAGTTACCCATTTAGAGAACTGACTCGACAAGGGCAAAGCTTTCAGTGGTCAGCCACGTGTGAACAAGCCTTCAACAAAATTAAGACAGCGGTGAGATCTGCCATCAACTTAGCGTAATTCAACCCCAAGCGGAAGACAGAAATCACAGTGGATGCCAGTCCCGTTGGGCTAGGAGCGATTCTGGCGCAATACGATGACGAAGCCGACCAACGCCACATTGTCGCATACACCAGCAGCAGCCTCACTGACACAGAAAAAGCATAATCCCCAACAGAAAAAGAAAGCCTGGCTGTTGTGTGGGTGTGTGAGCACTTTCACCTCTTCGTATATGGCAAGCACTACACACTCATCACTGACCACCAAGCGCTAGCAACCTTCTTTGGGAACCCCCGGGCAAAGATGCCTCTGCGAATCGAATAGTGGGGCATCCGCCTGCAAGACTACACGTATACCATCATTCACAAACCGGGGAAGGCAGTGAACCCGCCAGATTACATTTCGCGGCATCCCCAAGCTCAGACGCGAGTGCGACACTCTGTAGCTGAAGAATATCTCCACTTCAATATTGACCAAGCTTGCCCACCGGACGTTCCATTAGAGCCATCATTGATGCATCTGCTAAAGATGTCACACTCCAAAACATCATACATCGTGTTCGCACCGACTCATGGCGACACCTAGAAGAACCGAAGGCGAGTGACACCATCAACATCATCAACACGCAGAAACTCATGGCATTCAAGCACGTCAAAGATGAACTCTCCATCAGTGCCAATGGGCTACTACTAAGAGATCGGAGGATTGTCATTCCCAGTCAGCTGAGACAGGGAACTGTAAATCTGGCACACGAAGGACATCGAGGGGTAGTAGCCACGAAGAAAGCGCTGCGAGAGCGCGTCTGGTTCCCTTCCCTTGACCAGGTGGTAGAGACCACGCTCCGAGACTGCCCACACTGTCAACTAGTAGGGCGAGAAGAATCACACGCTCCCCTGCAGATGTCGGACCTACCAGACAGTGTATGGCAACAAGTAGCTGTCGACTTCTTTGGCCCGCTGAAGTTGTGAAAATACATCATCGTCATCATGGACGAATACTCCCAATTCCCCATCGCTCACCAGATTTCCTTTATCAAAGCGACCACTGTCATACCTGTCATTGATGAAGCATTTGCCGTGTGGGGAATCCCCACGTTGGTGAAGACTGACAATGGTCCACCTTTTAATGGACAAGAATTTGCAGAATTCGCGAGACACCTAAATTTCAAGCACAGAAAAATCACTCCCTTGTGGCCCCAGGCCAACGGGATGGTGGAGCGATTTATGGCCACCATAAAAAAGACAATGCAACAAGTTGAGCTAACGCACCATGATATTCAGCCAGCACTAAACGAAGTACTACGGGCATACAGGACAACGCCACACAGTACCGCAAACCACTGTCCTGCCACTCCGATGCTCAGGTGGATCCCTCGCATCCGGATACCAACCGCAGACGCTGTTACACAGTCCAGAATTACGACTTCAGACCACGAGACCCTGGTAGAATTGGATCGGACTAAGAAGGCGAAAATGAAGGAATATCCAGACCATCGCAGACACACCAAGACGTCTGACATCCGAGAAGGAGACTGGGTGCTGGTGAGACAAGAAAGGAAATCCAAAGCAGACAGCCGCTATCACGCTCATACACTGCAAGTAACAAGAAGAAAAGGGACCTTGATTACAGCCGAGTCCGGAATTAAGAGAACAATCAGAAATGTGTCACACTTCAAAAAGTGCGATACGACAGTCTACACTTGGACTCGGAGACCTGACTGGGACACAGACGTGGCAAGTCAAGAAAAAAGCAGTCACGAAGAACCCAGATGGGTATCTGAGACCTGTGATCTGAGAAGAGAGCGTCCCCACAGTCAACCACAATCCAGCCGACCATGAAGGACCATTCAGAAGCCCACCCGACTCATTGAAGAACTCTGAGAGAGATGTTGAACGTTCAAAAAATACAAAAGGGGGAGATGTTGTGTCGCCATGCCTGTCCCAACTTTACCCCAAGGTCAGGCATGGCCGGAAAGGGAAGGGGATGAGCCGCAGGGTGGAAGCGGCAATTCGTGCCTGAAGCAGGGAGAATAAAGACGTGTTCCCCAGCAGCCCGTGTCCTTGCATTCTTAGGGCGGGGGGACAAGAAAGCAGGTAAAGGGCCGAACCACAACATTTTCTGCCGTGGATAAAACTGACCATGTACACCCTAACACGCATCCCCGAACAAATGTGTAAAGCCACACAAACAAGTCATCGAATTACCATATGTAATGCGCATTCAAATAGGGCCTTAGAAGTAATGTTTTCACAAGGTGCATGCTCACTTCATAGCTCTTTCAAACCTGCTCTGGGCAAATGTCTAGGTGTACAGGTTTAAGGGCTCACTCTAAGCTTGAGTCAGAAAGAAAATACAAAAAAAGCAGAGTAATCGAAACTGAAAGAAAGAGTCAAGTTCCAAAATCGAGACCAGGAGATGGTGAATGTGGATGCCAGGACGTGAAGCAATGAAAGACACAGTGGAAAGAGTGAATAAATTAGAGAGACGCGTCAGAGATAATAAGTTACCAGCATAGACACAGGCAAAGAACAGTAAAAGAGATGCACAGGAACTGAAAAGGGAGACTGTGAGAGAGAGCCCATAAACACCAGTGACAAAGAAAAAGGAGTCTCTCCATGAAGTCTCCTTTTTCCCGAATGGTCAAGCTTGCATTTTCAAGTAATCACAAAATAAACACGTAATATAAAAATATAGGGCCTTATTTATGAAGGCCTGTGACACTTTTACACCGCCGTTGCGTCACTTTTTGTGACGCTGCGGCGGCATAAATAATGCGCCACGTTGTGCCCTATTTACAAAGTGGGGCATCTAAGCAGATGCGTCACTTTGTAAAAGCCTGCCTACATTATACCTGCGTTACAACAAACAAATGATGGACGGAATGCTGACAATGCAGACATTCTCCCCCAGTCAAGAGATCTGGGTTAAATCCATCGTTCTTTTGCCCACTACACCACCCCAGTTTAGACATGGCTATATGCAAATCAGTCTTGACCCTGTGCCTCATGGTAACAGTCCAGCCCGAACTGCCAAGCCATGTCTTCCCTGGACCGGAATCAAGCATCCTAGGACCGGTTTCTGGCTATCAGCCGTCATCAGCCAGGATAGCTTGACTCCAGTGGCGTAGTGAGCACGGGTCCCACGTCTGGGAATACCCATCCCACTTAGGGCGAAAAGCGTTACAACAAACAAATGATGGACGGAATGCTGACAATGCAGACATTCTCCCCCAGTCAAGAGATCTGGGTTAAATCCATCGTTCTTTTGCCCACTACACCATCCCAGTTTAGACATGGCTATATGCAAATCAGTCTTGACCCTGTGCCTCATGGGAACAGTCCAGCCCGAACTGCCAAGCCATGTCTTCCCTGGACCGGAATCAAGCATCCTAGGACCGGTTTCTGGCTATCAGCCGTCATCAGCCAGGATAGCTTGACTCCAGTGGCGTAGTGAGCACGGGTCCCACGTCTGGGAATACCCATCCCACTTAGGGCGAAAAGCGTTACAACAAACAAATGATGGACGGAATGCTGACAATGCAGACATTCTCCCCCAGTCAAGAGATCTGGGTTAAATCCATCGTTCTTTTGCCCACTACACCACCCCAGTTTAGACATGGCTATATGCAAATCAGTCTTGACCCTGTGCCTCATGGGAACAGTCCAGCCCGAACTGCCAAGCCATGTCTTCCCTGGACCGGAATCAAGCATCCTCGGACCGGTTTCTGGCTATCAGCCGTCATCAGCCAGGATAGCTTGACTCCAGTGGCGTAGTGAGCACGGGTCCCACGTCTGGGAATACCCATCCCACTTAGGGCGAAAAGCGTTCCAACAAACAAATGATGGACTGAATGCTGACAATGCAGACATTCTCCCCCAGTCAAGAGATCTGGGATAAATCCATCGTTCTTTTGCCCACTACACCACCCCAGTTTAGACATGGCTATATGCAAATCAGTCTTGACCCTGTTGTAACGCTTTTCGCCCTAAGTGGGATGGGTATTCCCAGACGTGGGACCCGTGCTCACTACGCCACTGGAGTCAAGCTATCCTGGCTGATGACGGCTGATAGCCAGAAACCGGTCCTAGGATGCTTGATTCCGGTCCAGGGAAGACATGGCTTGGCAGTTCGGGCTGGACTGTTCCCATGAGGCACATGGTCAAGACTGATTTGCATATGGCCATGTCTAAACTGGGGTGGTGTAGTGGGCAAAAGAACAATGGATTTAACCCAGATCTCTTGACTGGGGGAGAATGTATGCATTGTCAGCATTCCGTCCATCATTTGTTTGTTGTAACGCTTTTCGCCCTAAGTGGGATGGGTATTCCCAGACGTGGGACCCATGCTCACTACACCACTGGAGTCAAGCTATCCTGGCTGATGACAGCTGATAGCCAGAAACCGGTCCTAGGATGCTTGATTCCGGTCCAGGGAAGACATGGCTTGGCAGTTCGGGCTGGACTGTTCCCATGAGGCACAGGGTCAAGACTGATTTGCATATGGCCATGTCTAAACTGGGGTGGTGTAGTGGGCAAAAGAACGATGGATTTAACCCAGATCTCTTGACTGGGGGAGAATGTATGCATTGTCAGCATTCCGTCCATCATTTGTTTGTTGTAATACATTATACCTGCGTCAGGTATTATGTATGCAGGGTGGGCATTCTGCCGTAATAAAGGCTTGTAGAAGTGGCGCAGTGAAATCTATGAGATTTCACTGCGACACTTCTTGGGCGCTACTGCGTCAATATCTTGCGCCTGCCTCACAGCAGGTGTAAGACTAATGCAGGCCCTTTCACCTGTTAGGTTCGCTGCTAATTGAATTTTAACACTGTGTTTCCTTGTGTTTTTATCTATTTTAAAATATTAATTCTGTGTTCTGGGGGCTTCAAAAACGGACTTTTAACTTTTTGGAGTGTGTTATACTCCTCGTAGCAGAACTGCACATTTTCACCTTAAACTTGTTGATTGCAGGCGGCCATCTTGGGTTGCCACGCGTTCTTGGCCGGTTAGCGCGCAAGCGTATGCATGCCGTCCTGCCATTATTCTATATAATGGTCACGATCGGACGCGCTGTGCCTGCTAGGTTCGCTGCTAATTGAAGTTTAACACTATGTTTCCTTGTGTTTTTACCTATTTTAAAATATTAATTCTGTGTTCTGGGGGCTTCAAAAACTGACTTTTTACTTTTTGGAGTGTGCTATACTTCTTGTAGCAGAACTGCACATTTGCACCTAATACTTGTTGATCGCGGGCGGCCATCTTGGGTTGCCACGCGTTCTTGGCCAGTCAGCACGCCAGCGTATGCATGCCGTCCACCCATTATTCTATATATTGGTCGCGGATCGGACACGCTGCTCCTGTTAGGTTCGCTGCTAATTGAATTTTAACGCTGTGTTTCCTTGTGTTTTTACCTATTTTAAAATATGAATTTTGTGTTCTGGGGGCTTCAAAAACTGACTTTTTACTTTTTGGAGTGTGTTATACTCCTCGTAGCAGAACTACACATTTTCACCTTAAACTTGTTGATCGCGGGTGGCCATCTTGGTTTGCCACGCATTCTTGGCCGGTTAGCTCACCAGCGTATGCACGTCGTCCTGCCATTATTCTATATAATGGACGCGAATCGGATGCGCGCAGCGGGCACGCCGTTGGCACGCCTAAGGCAAGCCTGTCTGCGCCCGCCTGCGTTCGACCGGGGCCAGGGGCCATGACCCCTGGTCCGATCAAGAGGACTCCTATTAGGTACTCTCACAAGCAGCTGATAGATCTCAATAGTGTGTTATCCTCCGCCTGTGAGCTATTTAACACAGAGATTATGGTTTTTAACTGCCTGTGCTGTATCTTTACATCTGAGATACACTCATATAAAGGATGTAGCTCTCTAACCACTCCTCCAAGGATTGATAAGGTCCAGGGCAATGTTCCCATTAATCTTTGTAAAATATCTGACAAAGATTATACATTTTTAATATTAATTGTGGCTCACTCCCTAAACACAAGTCAGACATTTTTTACCTTTTGGTCAATGAGCAGCCTGATGCTATTTTTCTCACAGAAACCTGGTTGCAGGAGTGTTCTGGGCCTGATATTGCGCTTGACAGAAGAATTAAAATGGGAGGAGGTATTGCAATCATTTATAAAGAATCCTATACATGCGCATTTGAAGATCTATCTTTTGTAGGCTGTGAGGCGGCATTATTTAAACTTACCATAAACCCACAGCTCACCTTTTCTGGCATTTTGCTGTATCGCCCCCCAGGGCCCGCTGGGGTATGGGCTGACTCTTTCCCTGGTATAATTGCTCCATATCTCCTGGACCTTGCCAATTTCACCATCCTGGGTGATCTTAACCTGCACTTTGATGACCAGGCATGTGCAACTAGTGCTGCACTTATCTTAGATCTAGCAGCTATGAACATTCCGCTTTGCAATTCGGGATCCACTTACGTTGCTGGCCATTTATTGGACCCTATCTTTTCTAATTTGCCTAACATCAGCTGCCTCCCTGCTCTTCCAGTACTCTGGTCGGATCATTTCCTGGTGGGCTTTCGGGTCACAAAAGATTTATTGAGCCGAGTCCCTACCGTGTTTGGCCATAAGTCAAATTCAAGAAACTGGGGTAAACTGGATATTAAAACTTTTAATAATCTTCTATCTACGAGTGCCCCCATCTCCTGCTCAATTTCTATAACAGACGCGGATGCCAGATATAATTGGATACTTAATTCCATTGATGTTTGTCTTCCATCTTCTGTTAAGAAGGTGAACAATCACCGGACACCTGCCCCTTGGTTTTCTGAGAGTTCAAAAGCGGAGAAAAGTAAATGTAAAGCGTCAGAGAGACGCTGGAGAAAGAACTACGCTCTAGATACAAAATTAGCCTATAAGAAGGCAAAAAAAGACTACCACTCACTTTGTAAAGCTGCGCGTGCAGAGCATGTGATCTCTACCCTTCCTAGGGCACAGAACAACGCCAAGACATTGTTCAAGCTTGTCAAAGAACTATCGGGCGCGGCTTGCCTACCCAACCCCCGGATCACACTGAATCACAATGTGATGATCTTGCTATGTTCTTTCTAAATAATGTTGAAAGTATATATTCCACACTTAATCCCAACCGGCAAATGAAAAACAGCAAATTAAGAATACTTATCAGTCAATTAAAAGTACGGAACCACAGGCCAGAACATTCTTGACAACCACTGGCAATTTAGAAACTTGGGTGCCCTTAGATAAAATTTCTTTTAGGCGAATTCTGGATAATCTTAGATCCGGTTCTCCTAGGGACCCAGTTCCCATTACTGTGCTCCATAAATTCGAAGAGTCTTCTCTGTTGTTAATTATGGAGTTGCTTAATGCCTTCTTAATGGAAGTAAAGGTACCATGGAAGCATGCGATGGTTCTTTCACTTTTAAAAAAAAGTGAATGCTGACTCCACGCAACTGTCTATTTTCCGGCCCATTTCTTTGCTTCCGGCTTTCTCCAAAAGTTTGGAAAAACATGTCAATATCCAACTGACATCATTTGTTGAATCCCAAAATTTTCTGCATGGCTCACAGTCTGGCTTCAGACCAGGTTTCTCCATGGAGTCTACTCTGCTTGGAGTCACAGAAATGCTACGTAACTGTGTTGATACCGGGGATACTGTGGCTCTTATACTCCTAGACTTAAGTGCTGCGTTTGACATGGTTTCTCATAGTTTGCTCTTGGAAGACTTGCAATCTTTGGGAGTGACTGGCTTGGCACTTAATTGGCTTGAGGATTTCCTGGCTGATCGTACGTTCCAAGTCTTCTCTCCCACATCCAGTTCCAACACTTTTTCTTCACCCTGCGGGGTTCCTCAAGGCTCGATTCTTAGCCCTCATGTATTCAACATCTATGTCAGGCCTCTGGCGTCGATTGCTGAAGACTCTGGGTTGTCTCTCTTTTCCTATGCCGATGACACCCAGATTGTTTTCTCCCTATCCGCTGAAAGGGCGTCCAAATCATCCTCTCTTCAGTCTGGCCTGAGGAATATAGCAGGCTGGATGCAAGTCAACCTGCTTAAACTCAGTGGCGAAATGACAGAGGTGATGATACTGGGCAAGAATAAAGATCTGTGGGGCCCCCAATATTGGCCGGCTGAAATGGACGCTTTGCCCCAGCCTAATCAGCAGGTCCGGAATTTAGGCGTTATAATTGATGACCAGCTTTCAATGAGACAACAAGCAGTGAAAGTGTCTTCCACCTGCTTTACTATCCTCAAACGGCTTAGGAAAATCCTCTGGATGTTGCCGTTGTCCATGCAATGTACAGAGGTCTATGCTCTTGATACTTCAAGACAGGACTACGGCAACATTCTGTATTTAGGAACCAACAAGGACGTGGTACGGAAGCTACCGTTGGTGCAGAATGCGGCAGATAGGTTGCTTTGCAAGGTTCCAAAAACAGTTTCCATCTCAGACTCCCTCCGAGATCTTCATTGGCTCAGGGTTGAGAATCGTATAAAGTTCTAAGCCCTGAGCTATGTGTTTAAAATCAAATCTGGTAAAGCGCCCCAATATCTGAATGCTTTAGTTCACCCCTATCTCCCTTCACGTTCCTTACGTTCTGCCACTCAGGCGAAATTTACGGTGCCTAGGACCAGACTGTCACGTATGGGCGGGCGGTCCTTTTCTTGTTTAGGTCCCTCCTTGTGGAACTCCCTTCCTATGTCACTTCGGACCAAAACCATATATGAGAAATATCGTAAGTGCTTAAAAACCTGGCTGTTTAATATGTAGAATCTATTTTTCTCTCTTCTTTTCTCATTTCTTTTTCTGTTCCTGATGGGCGGCGCCGGGAAACCCTTGGGTAGCTGTGCGCCTTATGAAATTAAAAAAACATTAACATTAACACGGGGCTTGCCTCATGTGAAAGGACACATTGCTGGAGTTGCATCTGTTTTCAGACACACCCCAGCAATGCGTCACTTTTGTGCCTACAGATACGTCAGTAAATACTGACGCATCTGTAGCTCCTTGCGACATGAAGCGCCCTACATTAAATACGGTCCATCCATGGTGTCGCAAGGAGGGCGCAGTGAAAACTTTTGCATCCCTGTTTTCACGCAGAGATGCAACAGTTTTCATAAATGAGACCCATAACGTGTTAACGTGTGATATGGTCCTACATTGGGACCTTGGCATTGTGGGAACATTTACAAACCGCTATGCCTCCGGCCTCGTGGTGCATGATGTTACCAGAGTGCCTCAATGGCAATATTAGATTGCACACAATATTCGATTATATTACAAAGGCATCTGCTATGTATCGTCTGTATACATCTATATGGGAAGAGGTGTGGCGCCGCGGCCAGGGCGACTGACTCTGGAATCTGGGAATCACGATTCGATCCTCGGCGCCGGCAGAAGATTAGCCCAGCACCATGTGACTCTGGGCAATAGCTTGCTTAATCTTCCCAACGGCCCCCAGCGCATAGAGACCCTTACGGGTGATTGTTCGCGCTTTACAAATGTGGAATATTATTATTATATGTTGGATCATATGCATATTACAAGCACTATACAGTTCCAACCTACATAAGAGTGGAAGCAGAATTTATTATAGGCCGAAAAGTCTAGGAAACAGCTGGGGGGAGGGGCAAGAATAAACAGGAACCAACTGATTCAACGGGGTGGAGGAGGGGCGGGTAAGAGGGGCAGCAGGAACAGGAACAGCGAGTTTAGTAACCGAAATAAAGATCATTAACCAGTGTCCACTGTAACTCTAAGTGCATTGCCTAGGCCCGCCCTGCCCTGCAAGGTTACGAAGATCAGCCTGTCCACTCAGCCTGTCCACTCGTCTTACAGGTGCATTTGTCTGAATGTATCATGCTGAGGAGTAAAAAAAGAAAAAACAGGGCCTGATGATTTTGCACGTTGCAAAATAAATAGGTGACATAATTCCCTAGCAGCCAAGTGTGCGGTTGCCAAGTAACAGCCACAAGACAGGAGTTTATTAAATTAGGGCGACAGACATTGGAATCACGTGTCAAACACTGTAAGTAGCGGGCGTCCTGTGCCAGCGTTTTAAGTTTGGAAAGCCACGTACTGCAGACGCTGTGACGTAGGGGTGCTCGATTGAGATACACTTTTGAGGGTCTTCAGGTCTTAAACAAATTAATTTTTAAAGCAATGTATATTGTTTTTGAGACACGTTATGGCAGGGTTCATGCAGTGGATACATCTATAGGGTTAGGAACCAATTAATAGAAAGAATCCCAACTAACGCCACAACCAGACCAGACTTCGCCCCCTCAAATCTTCCGCCCACCCAGGCCGGAAATGCGTTCGTGTTGGATAAATATTAGCTGCTGTCTCTGTGAGGATCAGTCCAACAGTCTCCTTGTAAGAGGCTGCAATCATAGAGGTCTCTCAGCCGCTGTGTGAAGGGCCACCTGCTGTTCATCCTCGGACGCCTGTGGTCTTTGCTTAGAGAGTTCGAGTTCGTAGAGTGTACTTTCCCATGCTGCAGCCGGGTCCATAGAGTATGGAATGCTCGGTGATGCGCCCTCTGCGCTAGCCAATGAGCATCCTTCATTCAACTCACAATGATCAGATCAAGCGCTGACTTCAATGCTGTGGGCATCCTGCACTGGGTTGGAGCGGGGCTAGATAGGTGAATTTAAATATTTATTTTATTCCTTCCTCTTTTGGTGCTAAACCTACCATGCATATATGCTGGCTGTGTGCAACTTAACATCTGGTCAATTTGGCCGTGACCTGACTCCAGAAAGACTGTATCACCAGGCGCAAGCAAACCATCTGCAAGAGGTCCACCCTCTGACCAAATACTGAAGCGCATCTGACGTATACCCGCAGATTCAGCGATTTTGCACCCTTGTCAGGTAAATGAAGTGCAAGTAATTAAACTGTGTGAGTTTAAAGAGGGCTCTTTGAGAATTCTTTCTGCGGTAGGCCTTCCTCCCCTCCAATCTTTGTCTGTTGGGTCCCTGCCCGGGTCAATCAATCAATCAATCAATCATGTCACTTGCAAAGCGCACTACTTACCTGTGAGGGTCTCAAGGCACTGGGGGAGGGGGGGTGCTGCTACTGCTCGAAGAGCCAGGTCTTGAGGAGTCTTCTGAGGGGAACAACCTTTACAACGCAACTTTTACAACGCACTACCATTACAACGCATTTTTTACAACGCATAATCCATTACAACGCATGACATTACAACGCATGACACTACAACGCATTTTTAAAAACTACCTTTACAACGCATTCCATTACAACGCATACTACCATTACAACGCATACCATTACAACGCATAATATTACACTATACTATCCAACACTTACCCTACTGATGCACCCCCTGGAGTTAGAATAGTAATTTTTACCCCTACACTATCCAACACTTACCCTACTGTTGCACCCCCTGGAGTTAGAATAGTAATTTTTACCCCTACACTATCCAACACTTACCCTACTGTTGCACCCCCTGGAGTTAGAATAGTAATTTTTACCCCTACACTATCCAACACTTACCCTACTGTTGCACCCCCTGGAGTCAGAATAGTAATTTTTACCCCTACACTATCCAACACTTACCCTACTGTTGCACCCCCTGGAGTCAGAATAGTAATTTTTACCCTATACTATCCAACACTTACCCTACTGATGCACCCCCTGGAGTTAGAATAGTAATTTTTACCCCTATACTATCCAACACTTACCCTACTGATGCACCCCCTGGAGTTAGAATAGTAATTTTTACCCCTATACTATCCAACACTTACCCTACTGATGCACCCCCTGGAGTTAGAATAGTAATTTTTACCCCTATACTATCCAACACTTACCCTACTGATGCACCCCCTGGAGTTAGAATAGTAATTTTTACCCCTATACTATCCAACACTTACCCTACTGATGCACCCCCTGGAGTTAGAATAGTAATTTTTACCCCTATACTATCCAACACTTACCCTACTGATGCACCCCCTGGAGTTAGAATAGTAATTTTTACCCCTATACTATCCAACACTTACCCTACTGATGCACCCCCTGGAGTTAGAATAGTAATTTTAACCCCTACACTATCCAACACTTACCCTACTGTTGCACCCCCTGGAGTTAGAATAGTAATTTTTACCCCTATACTATCCAACACTTACCCTACTGTTGCACCCCCTGGAGTTAGAATAGTAATTTTTACCCCTACACTATCCAACACTTACCCTACTGTTGCACCCCCTGGAGTTAGAATAGTAATTTTTACCCCTATACTATCTAATACTTACCTTAAATGTAATTTAATATTATGCGTTGTAATGGTATGCGTTGTAAAGGTAGTATGCGTTGTAATGGTAATGCGTTGTAAAGGTATTTTTTAAAAATGCGTTGTAGTGTCATGCGTTGTAATGTCATGCGTTGTAATGGATTATGCGTTGTAAAAAATGCGTTGTAAGTGCATGCGTTGTAAAAGTGTGCGTTGTAACATCATACATCCGTCTTCTGAAGGCCAGCAGGTCTTGGGTCTGCCGTAGGTTGGTGGGGAGGGGGTTCCAGGTCTTGGTGGCGAGGTGGGACAAGGATCTGCCACCAGCAGTCGTTCTTTGGATGCGGGGGACTGCGGCGAGGCTGGCGGAGCGGAGCTGGCGGGTGGGGGTGTAGAAGCTGAGTCGTCTGTTGAGGTATGCTGGACCGATGTTGTGGAGTGCTTTGTGTGCGTGGATGAGGAGCTTGAAGATTATCCTCTTGTTGACGGGGAGCCAGTGCAGGTCTCTCAGGTGGGGTGTGATGTGGCTGCGGCGGGGGATGTCGAGGATCAGACGTGCAGAGGCGTTCTGGATGCGTTGAAGCCGCCTCAGGAGTTTGGCCGAGGTTCCTGCGTTGAGGGCGTTTCCGTAGTCCAACCTGCTATTGACGAGGGCCTGGGTGACCGTTCTTCTCGTTTCGGTGGGGATCCACTTGTAGATCCTGCGGAGCATGCGGAGGGTGTTGAAGCAGGAGGAGGAGACGGCGTTGACCTGCTTAGTCATGGATAGGGTGGAGTCGAGGATGACCCCTAGGTTGCGTGCGTGGTCGGTGGGTGTCGGGGCTGTTCCCAGTGAGGTCGGCCACCAGGAGTCGTCCCAGGCTGAAGGGGTGGATCCGAGGATGAGGACCTCCGTCTTGTCTGAGTTCAGCTTCAGTCGGCTGTTCTTCATCCATTCGGCGACGGCCTTCATTCCTTCGTGGAGGTTGGTCTTGGCGGTGTGGGTTAGTTGTTTGTTGACGGTTTTCTCGATGACCTTCACGGGGAACGGGAGCAGGGAGATGGGCCGGAAGTTCTTGAGGTCCTTGGGGTCCTACATCCAGCTGTCCTATAGGTGGTCCAGTCTGGGTTCCTTCATCAGAAATAATGCTGGGTTTAATGGTGTCATTGCTATGCTCCCATAACGGGTTTAGGAGTCTGTGGAACCAAGGGGCGATGAATGGGTGAACAAATGCACATGTTCATGGATTTTCAGCGAGACAAAAAGGCTAATATAATGCCTATCTCTTTATCTTACTGTTTAAGCAGCAGTAATATCCCAAAGCAGCATTTCAGAACACAAAACCAACATAGGTACTCTACGGTGCAGTAAGGTTAAGATGATTATGGGATTCCAAATTTAGAACCTTTTGGTTTGTTCATATGGAATGACTGGGTTTTATTATTTTGTTTTTGAAGTTTGTAAATAGACCTACTACCTGTGACGCTTTAATTAATCTCACATTGCAAATTGAAGAGCAACAAAAAGAAAAATACAAATAGTTACAGCTCCAGAAGTCAGCAAGACTGAGAAATCACTTGAAGAACCTGTGCTAACTGGGTCCCTTAAGAACCCGTTTCTTAAAAGGAGAAAAATAGGAGGCAATGAGAAGGGTTGTGCCAGTATTGGGCAAAGAGTGGGTGCTATGTTCAAAACATCTATCTTTGCAAGAAAACTAGGAAGCCTACCTTAGCAGGGAAAGCCACAGATGGCCATTCTTTTGAAGAAAGTGTTAGCCAACAATAATGCCCTTTATTATTTGTCTGTGCTTCTGGCTTCAAACAGGGACCTCTATGGCCCTAATTAAAAGCAAGGCTCCTGGATTTATGGACACCAAATTCAGTTGGTCTATTTTGTTTGTCCTTCATAAGAAGTCTGTAGCAGAACTCATTTTAGTGATGGATGGAAGATTTCTGTCCCTTTGTGATATGAACTGGGAGACAGAAGCACTTGTAATGACTACTCAGGAGGGCCTTACTGAGGCGTTGGTATGTTATCTCAGTGGTCTTAGGGACTTCTTGACTGAGGGTACATAATCCTGTGATTGGTTGGAGTAGAGTTACTGCCACCAAATTGCACTAAGCATTGCGTAACCCGGGAAGGAATATGACTAAAACAAGATTTCACGAATATGTGATGTTACAACGCATGCGATTACATCGCATGCCGTTGCAATGTAAAACTTTACCCCGACTTTCTGTCGGGGGAGTGCTGGAAGTTGGAATAGATACATTTTCTATTCCAACTCCAGTGTGTGCAAAAGGAGGGAAGGTGTTGGAGTTAAATCCTACACCTTCTACCCACTGCTGCACACCGTTTGCTTTGCAACGGCATGCAATGGAATCGAATGCGTTGTAACGGTTGCGTCGAAAAGGCTGTTTCCCAGATTTCACCTGCCTTGCTCTTATTATCAAATGATCAGACGTGACTCTTTCATCTATCTCTCTCAGAAAGCACTAACTTTATATTCTGGATCCAATGGGATGATTAACTCATTCATCTCACACCGCCTCCATCTGTCACCACATAAATAATGGAAACAGAGAATGGAGAATGGAATAAGAGAGATAGAGCAGAGATTCCGGACACCATCAAACTGACTCATCACTCCTGCTGGGCACTGATGTCTGCAGGTCGATATGGGTATCTAAAGTAGACAGGAAACTCTATTTTTAACCAGCTGTGGATATCATGCATCTAACCATAACAGTGAAAGGATATACCTTAGCTCCAGCCGTGGTCCATGCAGGTAACAGCGGTGGGGCGGCGGGGCCGCGTGGGGGAGGGGATTTCCGACAGACGATGCAGAGGGAAAATTAAATAAATTATTAATTTTCCCTTGGTATCGTCCACTGGAATCCCCCCTACCCGGCCTCTCCACCCCACCGCTTTTACCTGCACGGACCGCTGCTGCTTAGCTCTAGTTCTGTTTAACTTGCTGCTTGTGTTCTGTTATGACGCATGTTATTGTTGAAACTGAAGCACACAAGAGATATGTATGTAATGTACACTTCCTCTACATTTCAGCTTTATAAACCTGTGCTCTTTGCTGAAGATAAGCCCATTTTTTAAACTGAATGTTTGTGCCATTGAAAAGGTAGATAACAGTCATTAGTATTCTGTGACTATATTGGCAATGTATTACTTTACACATTTTCACTCATACATATCATAGTGAGTCATTAGAATTCTTCCTATTCTATCAGAGGAAGAGACGTCCAGTTCCTGGTGAACCAATTTTTAAGTCTTTAGCAAAGCCCAAAGTCAAATGTTCAAAAAAGAAAGAGCTCATAGTTATTTTTCTCAGCATGACTTGATTTTCAGAATACTTCTCTGTATTCACAATGCCATTTTGAGTGGGAAGATGGCATCTATTGCAGTGGGAAGATGTATTTAGCACACACAGATTCTGAGAAGCTGCAGACACCATTGGGTGGTGGCCATCTTGAAAGCAAAGAGTAGAAGTTTCTCTTAGTCCACAGCATCCTAGCTAGCCAATAGTGATACATAATTTCTGGGTCTGGAAATTGTTGTTGGAATTCTGTCATCAGTCCAGCTGTGAAGTCGAAGAAAGACATAGTGGAATCAGAGACGTGTCTTGCAAAGATATAGACTGGCACTTGTTCCACAACGTCATCAATTCGGATTGCGAACTCTATAGCACTTGTTTCTTTTCTGAAGGAACCATCCATTAGAATCACAAGCTATTTGCACTTGTTTATTTCATATTGCACTTGAAATTTTTGTATGGAGTTACAGGTGTATTTATGAATAGTTACTTTGTGTAATCTCCAGTGGAATTATATTGGCACAGAACTTTCGTGGTATGGTAAGCTGGTATTAATGTTAGTAAATATATGATGATCAGGGGTAGAAACCAAATATGCAATACTAACAAATGTGTTCCATGTTACAATTATCCACATACCTTTTTTAACATAAATCAAGCAGAAGACGTTATTTCCTATTATTGAAGGAAGCTGTCCTCAGCAAACAACCTACCATAACCCCAACTGTGATCCACAGTCACTATACAAACCTTAATTGTATTTCAGCTCAGAAGAAAGATAAAGTTGACACTGACATTTTCACTCTCTATAAAGACTATATAGAGAGTGAAAATGTCAGTGTCAGCGGGTATATCGTAGAACATATCTAAAGTTAAAACTCCAAAGTCCAAATTTGAGTCATACTAAAGATCTTCTGTTTTTTGTTAGATATTAATGCTCCGGTAGAACAGACTTTTTTTTTAGAATACACTTTATTTAGATACCATCATATCAAAATTTTTCCAGTGTACATTGCCGTGGAGCAGGCCTTTTCAAATTGTCGTACATACAGCTTAAATACTTCACAAGGTTATCAACGTTCCCTCTCCGTAAGTCTGAAAAAACACAAAAAGGGGGTAAAAATAAGGTCTGCTGACCTCACGTTGAGCTGTCCATTGCTAGGATGGTGATTAGATGCATAGTGTAATGGTATTGCCATTTACAATTAACATATGTAACAAATACAACTTTATCCCTTCCCTCCCTAACCCTCCCAACCCTCCCACTCCTGGTCGCGGTAGAACAGACTTAACACAGCTGTGCAACCAGGTGTGTGAAGATGTCCAATGTCTCTGTTTCTCTCTCTTGCACCGTTCCTTTACCCCAGGCCTACTGAGAATCTCCATAATAGTAGTGTGGGATTGGCTGTGGGTTTGGCGAAGTGTGGAAACTACCATTGCTCCTTTTGGATCTGAATTTCCAGTTTAGTGTGCCTTGACACATTGTATCACAACAGCCTTGCAAGGAAGATGTACCCAATATCTAAAGGTGGCAGTCACCATCTCCAAACAATGTAAGAGTTCGGGTACAGCTGGGAAATCCAGTCTGTCATCAGGACACCATCGTTTAGTGTGTTCTCTGCACATGCAAAGCCTCACACCAGACAGTGCTGACACTCTTTGGACACCTTCTCGGACTGTTACTCAGGCAAGCAGATTTAGAGTATTACTACCCCATGCATACTGAGCCATAAGTGATAAGTCATACTTTCTCACATGCTTTCTGAAATCCATAAAAAGTATTGTCATTGCCTGTTCAGGGGGTCACAGAGCAAGCAGGGTCTACTGGGCCTCAACCGTGAAAGCTGGGGTCATTTGCCTTTGATGTCCCATCAACTGTCCTGCAGTGGGTCAGCCAAGTGGACGAAGTAACCCTTCAGCACTTGACTCTTAGAAGTAGTGATGGAAAGCAGTCGTAGGCCTCTCAGGGAGGTAGTGTGGGGTGCAAAGGCTCAGAGCTCAGCAACCCAATAAATGAATGTCCAACCCAGTGCTTGACTTTCAAAACGAAAGATTCTTTAACCACACTGAGCATAATACCATGCACAAATAAAGTGACAACAAGATGTTGAGGCCTATTCACAAACTGCATTTTGCGGCATGTTTAGTAGTACTACAGTAGTATTTCCATCATACTACAAAATGCCATTCACTAACCCACATTTGGAGGTCTGTGCCTCCGCCTCTGGTATCTTTTATTTACTGAGACCTCTGCCCGCCTGGGGAGATCTCTGCACACTTAGGAATACATTTTAGTAGCAAATGTGAGAGGACAGGGGAAGTGGCTGGTAAATGGGGAATATTTTCAAATGGGAGGGGTTTAGGGACGATTAAGAAGTTGAGGGGGGACAGGGATGGATTTAGTGAGGGGCAAGCACCGACTCACAAAAGATTAAGCACATTGCTATTCACAACCTGCACTTCTATAGCTACTACTAGCACTACAGCCAAAAAAGACCCCAAACAGTTGTTAATGAACTCTAGCTCAGAGCTGGGGTAAGCCCTGCGCCATCCCATGGCCAAGCACTGGTACTGCAACACAGTCCTCTACTAAATAATAGAGGTTCATTTTAAGAAAAACAGACATAAATTATAAACAAATATTGTTTTATAATAAAATCGTTTCTTGACCTTTGTCAATTTAAAAAGAAATATAACTTTCATTTAAAAACAATGAATTAAATTAAATGTAATTAATCTCATTTATAACCTTTAGGATAATTAATACATAATAAATAAATATAAAGATTTTACTTGTGGTCGGTTTAGGTTTTAAAAAAAACCTTTATAAAATTATTTACATTTATTTTTAAATATTTACAATTGTTGAAAATGTAATTGATAAGTTAGTAAATAGTGCCAACAATATTCTATTGATAGAATATATATATATTATTTAACAAGAACATGTAACATACAAAAAATGTAATTTAAAAAAACGTTAATAAACTTTTATGAAATTCAATGAACCTTTATTAATTTCCATATACTTTACCATAGGGAGATCTCTGCCCCGATTGTGGAGCTCTCTGCCAAGTGTGTGAAATGTAAAATATGGTTGAAAAGTCACTACTAGTAGTAACTTTAAGGTTGTATTTGAAGTTTTGCTGACTTCACCCCCATTTCAGTGGATGGAGACATGTAAGACTACATGTGTGAGTAACTTTACACCTGTTATTGTCAAATAGCCAAAAGTAGTAATATAACTCAAAAGTGTAGGAGTAGCTTTACAGGTATAGATTTCCTAAAGTGTGACAATACCTTTGTGAGTAGACCCATTATGTCCTGGTCACTATTCAGTAAGGTTGCACCACCATCCGCATACTCACCCTGATACCCCCGCTTTAGTCTAGTCAGTTCCTCTCCCTTTCAGGATAGGGTATTAGTGTGATTAAAGTGCAGATCTTTCCTCAAAAATGGTTGTGATCAATCTCTCACAGTTAACTTCTTATGGTTTTCACCACACTTAGGTGCCGATTACGATCCGTTAAAAACCGCGTACGAACCGTCGGTCGGAGCGAATTCCCCGTCCGACTCGTACCCGGTTGTAAAACTTTACAAACATGGAATTACGATTCGCACGGAAACACCATTTCCGTACGAATCGTAAAAAACACCGACCGACGAAAATATACATACGAATGTGATCCGGGAATGCTGAGACGTGACGTCGGGACGCTTTCAGGCAGCGTTTCACGAACCAGGAATTACGATTCGAACCGACAGCAGTCCGGACGGCAATATTTTCATGGCACCCAAAAAGTGCCGCAAAAGCGAAGTACGGCGCGAATCGACCAGAGTAGGTGGCCCGGTACGCGCCGTACCCCCCCCAGCCCCCGTAGGTACGCGCTGACCCCCCCTGTGTGTACACCCGTGTACATTCGAGTCGAACCCCCACCCGTGTATGTACGGTGCGTACCCCCCCCCCGTGTACGTTCGAGTCGAACCCCCCCCGTGTACGTTCGAGTCGAACCCCCCACCCGTGTACGTTCGAGTTGAACCCCCCCGTGTACGTTCGAGTCGTACCCCCACCCGTGTATGTACGGTGCGTACCCCCCCCGTGTACGTTCGAGTCGAACCCCCACCCGTGTATGTACGGTGCGTACACCCCCCCGTGTACGTTCGAGTCGAACCCCCCCCGTGTACGTTTGAGTCGAACCCCCCACCCGTGTACGTTCGAGTTGAACCCCCCCGTGTACGTTCGAGTCGTACCCCCACCCGTGTATGTACGGTGCGTACCCCCCCCGTGTACGTTCGAGTCGAACCCCCCCGTGTACGTTCGAGTCGAACCCCCCACCCGTGTACGTTCGAGTCGAACCCCCCCGTGTACGTTCGAGTCGTACCCCCACCCGTGTATGTACGGTGCGTACCCCCCCCCCCCGTGTACGTTCGAGTCGAACCCCCCCCGTGTACGTTCGAGTCGAACCCCCCACCCGTGTACGTTCGAGTCGAACCCCCCCGTGTACGTTCGAGTCGTACCCCCACCCGTGTATGTACGGGGGGTTCGACTCGAACGTACACGGGGGGGGTACGCACCGTACATACATGGGTGGGGGTACGACTCGAACGTACACGGGTGGGGGTTCGACTCGAACGTACACGGGGGGGGGACGACTCGAACGTACACGGGGGGGTACGCACCGTACACGGGTGTACACACAGGGGGGGTCAGCGCGTACCTACGGGGGCTGGGGGGGGTCGGCCCGTACCTACGGGGGCTGGGGGGGGGGTCGGCGCGTACCTACGGGGGCTGGGGGGGGTCAGCGCGTACCTACGGGGGCTGGGGGGGGTCGGCGCGTACCTACGGGGGCTGGGGGGGTCGGCGCGTACCTACGGGGGCTGGGGGGGGTCGGCGCGTACCTATGGGGTCTGGGGGGGGGTCGGCGCGTACCTACGGGGGCTGGGGGGGGTCGGCACGTACCTACGGGGGCTGGGGGGGGGTCAGCGCGTACCTACGGGGGCTGGGGGGGGGTCGGCGCGTACCTACGGGGGCTGGGGGGGGGTCGGCGCGTACCGGGCACCTGTTTGGACGTCTCCATGGTTGTTATGGGAGTTCGGTGCGGACGGTCTTTTCACCATACGGTTGTACATTCGGACGCCCGGGATGGATCGTGATTCCCCGGTCGGACTTCACCTTTCACGTTTGTACGGTGAATCGTTCGAGTCGAACCCCCCCGTGTACGTTCGAGTCGAACCCCCCACCCGTGTACGTTCGAGTTGAACCCCCCCGTGTACGTTCGAGTCGTACCCCCACCCGTGTATGTACGGTGCGTACCCCCCCCGTGTACGTTCGAGTCGAACCCCCCCGTGTACGTTCGAGTCGAACCCCCCACCCGTGTACGTTCGAGTCGAACCCCCCCGTGTACGTTCGAGTCGTACCCCCACCCGTGTATGTACGGTGCGTACCCCCCCCCGTGTACGTTCGAGTCGAACCCCCCCGTGTACGTTCGAGTCGAACCCCCCACCCGTGTACGTTCGAGTCGAACCCCCCCGTGTACGTTCGAGTCGTACCCCCACCCGTGTATGTACGGGGGGTTCGACTCGAACGTACACGGGGGGGGTACGCACCGTACATACACGGGTGGGGGTACGACTCGAACGTACACGGGGGGTTCGACTCGAACGTACACGGGTGGGGGGTTCGACTCGAACGTACACGGGGGGGTTCGACTCGAACGTACACGGGGGGGGACGACTCGAACGTACACGGGGGGGGTACGCACCGTACACGGGTGTACACACAGGGGGGGTCGGCGCGTACCTACGGGGGCTGGGGGGGGGTCGGCGCGTACCTACGGGGGCTGGGGGGGGGGTCGGCGCGTACCTACGGGGGCTGGGGGGGTCGGCGCGTACCTACGGGGTCTGGGGGGGGGTCGGCGCGTACCTACGGGGGCTGGGGGGGGTCGGCGCGTACCTACGGGGGCTGGGGGGGGTCAGCACGTACCTACTGGGGCTGGGGGGGGGTCGGCGCGTACCTACGGGGGCTGGGGGGGGGTCGGCGCGTACCGGGCACCTGTTTGGACGTCTCCATGGTTGTTATGGGAGTTCGGTGCGGACGGTCTTTTCACCATACGGTTGTACATTCGGACGCCCGGGATGGATCGTGATTCCCCGGTCGGACTTCACCTTTCACGTTTGTACGGTGAATCGTACGAGGACGTGTCGGACACATTTTCCGACCCGAGGACGTGTGGGGAAATATTCCCAGTGCGGTTCGTATGGACTTTTTACCATGCGAATCGTGATTGCCAGTTCGTACGGCACTTGTACGATTCGTACGGTAAAAAGACCCGATACGAGTCGTACGGGGACATTTTTTACCGGATCGTGATCGGCACCATAATATATCAGTCCTTTGGGTAGCCGCTTGGCTTCATTCTCAGTGTGCTCGCCCTTCTCCTGCTCCTGGGAAGTGGCACACTACTGGCAACTCCATCTGAGATCTCTGCACTAGCTGCTGTGGTGACTTCCATGCAGACATAGTCCCACTGGCCCTGTTTTGTGCTGGTCATTTGTGATTTTCTACGTCTGCCAAGCAGACATGACCTATGGTCCCAGGGAAAGACTTGATCATGGTGTGAAGAGTTAAGTTCTGTACAATCTGATTCTCTGGAGGCGTGTGCGGCCAGGCACAAGAAAATTGTCTACTTGTATTGCGGCCATGAGCAGGCCAATTATCATTTGGCAATACAGCTACACACAGGTGGCTCTTCTGATGTTGACACTACCACACTCAGGGCAATATACTGACAACAATCCAGACAGACACAGGTCAATATTTTGTTGATGACACAGGCTGGATTTCGACTCAGGGTCAAAATCCCATCCAGGCTTTGGCAATCACAGTCTTAGTCTTCATGATTCCTACATGAATAAACATGGAGAGATTGCAAGCCCACCAACATCAGGGTTCACAGATTTCTCTTCTCAATCTTGTCCCTCTGGAGGTCCCAAAGACAACTAGGTCATGCTGCACCTCCCTCCTCCTGGACAGATACTGCTCCTGCAGGGTTGGGAGTCTCCTTCCCTCTCTCAGTAGGCAGGCAGGCAGACAGGCATCAGGTCACGTATACAGCTCTTCCAGCAAGAGGTCAGACTTAGGTGATATCCCTTCACTTCTGGGAAGCTTGCTGTCAGCAGACATAGACACAGCTTTGGTTGAGTGGCAGTGTTTTGACTCCTTTGGGGAGCACTCCCTTCCTTGGCCATAAAGGACTTGGGACTGCGACCATAAGTGGGGTGGTGTGTCCAATTTTGTACAGCAAAATCAGACAAGACGTGTATCCACTCTCTGCAGCTTTAGAACCAGCTGAGAGCAGTTCTCCTTTCAAATGTTCTTTTCAAGCTGCTTATAATGTAGATTCAAGGTCCCCCTGCTACTGATATCAGTTCCCAGGTAAGGGAAAATACAATTATTGAAGAAAAACCCCTTAGGTAATGATAAGTGTATAAAATATATGAGACCTTTTTATAGAATAACATGATGTTTAAAGGCTCAGTGTACAGTGATTATGGGTACCAAATCATTTTATTCATACAAAGTTGTTTTTAAAAACGACAATTATAGGTTCTATGGTATTTCTTAGAAAGACAATTATAAAACAATAACATTACAACATAATCACCAGTGCTAACAATAATAAATATATACAGCAAACAAAGACATATAATTTGTACATATGATGCATATAGGATAATTTATACAATAGATCATCAATAAACTAATTGCAATATTATACAAGTGGGACAGATAAGAAATCAGAAGTACAATAAATCAAGAAGTGCAAGGGGTGGCTTTAAATTTAATGATAGATCTTCTACACACGTTTCGGCGAACAAGGCGCCTTCATCAGGAAAGCCACAATGATTCCTATACCAGGACCACAATTGATGGTTGTCCCCAAATGTATATCATACACGTACTTAATAATTAGAATATTGTCAATAGGCTTATGGTTTGAGTTGAAAAGGCACTAAAAATGGTCAAGATATGATCCAAGTAACCGTCCAACTTGCTGTATTTAACAGGAGACTTTAATGGTGATAGATCTGTATTTTAAATTGGAAGATGAACCAATGATTCCCAATATTAGATGGCTGTATAAATCCACAAAGAAGAGTTACATATAACTCGTGTTTCCAAACCATGCCAGAATCAATCAGTACTGGACTAGGGATTCCGCTCGAAGTGTCGACACCAATTGTGGTCATAAAGTTGATATTTATTTAAAACTACAGGGGCAAAACAAGCTACAATAGGTATTTTTCAGCAACTGCCCTGCTGGCCAGTGGCAACTGGACCTGGCTTACACTCTCCTGTTTGCCTTTGCCTGCCAGCCTGTGAGCCTGTAAGTGCCTCCACTGAGGTTCTGGGGGTGGGGTGCTTTAGAAATGTACTTCTTTGGTTGGATTGTGACTTAAAGGACTAAAGTCAGAAGGTAAAATCTTTGACCAGAATAAACATGGTCAGTGTGTCCAACCCTTGCTTCATCACGGTCAGCTTCAAATTGCACCTTTGTCCTGCCCTCCCATGACCATTGATTATCATTGCCACTATGTCCTTCTTGGCGCTATTTGTACTTAAAAGTTTAAAATGTCATATCTCCGGTTCACCTGATTGGATTTTGGTAATTTTTATCTGATTGTGTTTATTACCTTTTACTCTAGTTTTCTAATTAGTTTGGGGATTTTTGTTGTATTGCATTTTGACTTTGTTACATAAATACCTTATACAATGCTCTAAGTTAAACCTGTCTGCTCAGTGCTGTGGTAACCAGGGTGTCAAGCTCAGGTTAATTTATTGACTTAAGTGATTCACCTTAACAAGGATTGCAGTTCTTCCCTGAGGTGAGTACCTACCCTCGCAACTGTTACCCCAGTTTCTTACAGTTATAAGTTACGTAATTCAACAGTTTCTGTATGGCCATGGGCTGTGCCCTGACAAGAGGTGAGATCGTCCTGATTTCAGTTGGTAGATGCTTCTTTTTGTGCTACAATGTAGAACTGGTAGTCCCTATGTCTCATCAACCTGGATTAGGCTACCGATGGGGGTTGAGCTTTGGGAAACTTCAGCTTTCTATTTTTGGGTCTAAAAACTAGAGGGGTGTTTTGCTTGGCAAATATTTGTTGATAAGGAATAATATACTGAACATTGGCAATGAGCCAGTGGTGTTTTTCTTTTTTTATCTCAGAGAAGATGGGTTCTTTTTTTTATTGCCCACAATCGGCCAGCCACTTTGGATTTTCAGGAGGTGATCAGGGAGGCCAGAATAGACACTGGAGCTTTGTCAATTTGTTTAGACCAAGTGGATATGCAAATACTTACAAATATGTGTTATATACTTTTTAGTTTGTTCACACAGCATTTTCACGTAGTCACAAAGAAAGTTTGAACTCTGTACTGTTGCTTCTCAAACACAAAGTTTAATCGGCTCATGTGTATCGACCAAGCAGTCTTTGTCAAAGCCACAGAAACATGCTCAATCACCCTTAAAAAACACACCCAGCACCAGGGACATAGTAAAAATAGTCACCTGCATTCTATGATAACATTAATCACATTCTTGTTATCGTCCGGTTATAGTAGCACAAAATAAAAAAATACAAATAATTTAAATTGATATCTTGAGGAGAAAACAGCAACATAAATTAAACTATACTGCCCAAACGGTGAACGACCTAAATATCGATTCCAAAATATAGAATGGACAGAATATCGACTCCAAAATATAGATAGGTCAGAATATCGAAAATCAAAATATAGATAGGTCAGAGTATGAAAATTGGGGTACGAAATATCGATTTCCATAATATAGAATGTAAAAATATAGAATTCCATAATATCGACTTTAAATATATAGAATTCCATAATATCGATTTTTTTTTAGTGTTATGTATGGTAGTATATGTGTTAAAAATATGTATAATTTTTGTAATGTATGTTTAATTTTTTTAAACTAATGAATGTTATGTAATTTAATTTTTGCGTAATTTAATTCCGTAGCGGGTTGTGGGTTTATAGGGGAATAGGGTGGGAAGTAATTTAATTATGGTAAATTAAATATTAATTATATTTATATGTTTTGATAATTAATTGATTGACAATTAATTATTAATTGGTCATTAATTTTTATTAATTGATAATTAATTTATATTAATTGATTAATTGATAATTATGTTAATTTTAATTTTGATTATTAGCAGCGGGTTGTGGGTTTATAGGGGAATTGGGTGGGAAGTAATTTAATTGTAATAAAGTAAATATTATTTTTTTTATTTATGTGTATTGATAATTAATTGATCATTAATTATTAATTGGTAATTCATTTGTCTTAACGGGTAATTAATTTGTATGAATTGCTAATTAATTTTTATTAATTGCTAAATAATTTTTATTAATTGATTAATTGATTATAATGTTAATTGTATTTTTTATTATTGGGAGTGGGTTGTGGGTTTATAGGGGAATTGGGTGGGAAGTAATTTAATTGTAATAAAGTAAATATTAATTATTTAATTTATGTGTATTGATAATTAATTGATAATTAATTATTAATAGGTAATTAATCTGTGTTAATGGGTAATTAATTTGTATGAATTGCTAATTAATTTTTATTAATTGCTAAATAATTTTTATTAATTGATTAATTGATTATAATGTTAATTGTATTTTTTATTATTGGGAGTGGGTTGTGGGTTTATAGGGGAATTGGGTGGGAAGTAATTTAATTGTAATAAAGTAAATATTAATTATTTAATTTATGTGTATTGATAATTAATTGATAATTAATTATTAATAGGTAATTAATTTGTGTTAATGGGTAATTAATTTGTATGAATTGCTAATGAATTTTTATTAATTGCTAAATAATTTTTATTAATTAATTAATTGATAATAATGTTGATTGTATTTTTTAGTATTGTGAGTGGGTTGTGGGTTTATAGGGGAATTGGGTGGGAAGTAAATTAATTGTTATAAAGTAAATATATATTTTTTTAATTTATGTGTATTGATAATTAATTGATAATTAATTATTATTTGTAATTAATTTTTATTAATTGGTAATTATTTTTTTACCAATGGTAATTAATTTTTAATAATTGTAATTAATTTTAATTAACTTTTTATTGGTATTGATAATTAATGTAATCTTATTTTAAAATTAAAGCATTACTTTCCCTACTGTTGCACTCTCAGGAGTGGGAATAGTTTTTTTACCCTCCCTCTATCCAACTCTTTCCCTACTGTTGCAGTCACTGGAGTGGGAATAGTAATTTTTACCCTCCTGCTATCCAACACTTTCCCTACTGTTGCACTCACTGGAGTGAGAATAGTAATTTTTAACTTCCAGCTATCCAATGCTTTCCCTACTGTTGCACTGTATGGAGTGGGAATAGTAATTTTTACCCTCCCACTATCCAACGCTTTCCCTACTGTTACAGTCTTTGGAGTGGGAATAGTCATTTTTCCACCTACACTATCCAACACTTTCCCTACTGTTGCACTCTCTGGAGTGGGAATAGTAATTTTTACCCTCCCGCTATCCAATGCTTTTCCTACTATTGCACTCTTTGGAGTGGGAATAGTAATTTTTACCCCTACACTATCCAACTTTTTCCCTACTGTTGCACTCTCAGGAGTGGGAATAGTATTTTTTACTCTCCCGCTATCCAACACTTTCCCTACTGTTGCACTCACTGGAGTGAGAATAGTAATTTTTAACTTCCAGCTATCCAATGCTTTCCCTACTGTTGCACTGTATGGAGTGGGAATAGTAATTTTTACCCTCCCACTGTCCAACGCTTTCCCTACTGTTACAGTCTTTGGAGTGGGAATAGTCATTTTTCCACCTACACTATCCAACACTTTCCCTACTGTTGCACTCTCTGGAGTGGGAATAGTAATTTTTACCCTCCCGCTATCCAATGCTTTTCCTACTATTGCACTCTTTGGAGTGGGAATAGTAATTTTTACCCCTACACTATCCAACTTTTTCCCTACTGTTGCACTCTCAGGAGTGGGAATAGTATTTTTTACTCTCCCGCTATCCAACTCTTTCCCTACTGTTGCAGTCACTGGAGTGGGAATAGTAATTTTTACCCTCCCGCTATCTAACACTTTCCCTACTGTTGCACTCACTGGAGTGAGAATAGTAATTTTTACCTTCCCACTATCCAATGCTTTCCCTACTGTTGCACTCTCTGGAGTGGGAATAGTAACTTTTACCCTCCCGCTATCCAACGCTTTTCCTACTGTTGCACTCACTGGAGTGGGAATAACAATTTTTACCCTCCCGCTATCCAACGCTTTTCCTACTGTTGCACTCACTGGAGTGGGAATAGTAATTTTTACCCTCCCGCTATCCAACGCTTTCCCTACTGTTACACTCTTTGGAGTGGGAATAGTAATTTTTCCCCCTACACTATCCAACGCTTTCCCTACTGTTGCACTCTCTGGAGTGGGAATAGTAATTTTTACCCTCCCGCTATCCAACGCTTTCCCTACTGTTGCACTCTTTGGAGTGGGAATAGTAATTTTTACCCCTACGCTATCCAATGTTTTCCCTGCTGTTGCACTCTGAGGAGTGGGAATAGTATTTTGTATCCTCCTGCTATCCAACTCTTTCCCTACTGTTGCAGTCACTGGAGTGGGAATAGTAATTTTTACCCTCCCGCTATCCATCACTTTCCCTACTGTTGCACTCACTGGAGTGAGAATAGTAATTTTTACCTTCCCGCTATCCAATGCTTTCCCTACTGTTGCACTCTCTGGAGTGGGAACAGTAACTTTTACCCTACCGCTATCCAACGCTTTCCCTACTGTTGCACTCACTGGAGAGGGAATAATAATGTTTACTCTCCCGCTATCCAATGCTTTCCCTACTGTTGCACTCATTCGAGTGGGAATAGTAATTTTTACCCTCCCGCTATACAAAGCTTTTCCTACTGTTACACTCTTTGGAGTGGGAATAGTAATTTTTCCACCTACACTATCCAATGTTTTCCCTACTGTTGCACTGTCTGGAGTGGGAATAGTAATCTTTACCCTCCCGCTATCCAACGCTTTGGTGCCGATTACGATCCTGTAAACAATTTCCCCGTACGACTCGTATCCGGTCTTTTTTCCGTACGAATCGTACAAGTGCCGTACAAACTGCCAAGTACGATTCGCATGGGAAAAAGTCCATACGAATCGCATTGGGAATAATTCCCCACACGCCCTCGGGTCGGAAAATGTGTCCGACACGTCCCCGGACTAATTACCGTACAAATGTGAAAAGTGAAGTCTGACCGCGGAAGTACGATCCATCCCGTGCGTCCGATGTTACAACCGGATGGAAAAGCACCGTCTGCACCGAACTCCCATAGCAACCATGGAGACATGTGCCCGCATACGCGCCGAACACCCCCCCAGCCCCCGTATGTACGTGCCCAACCACCCCCCCAGCCCTCCTATGTACGAGTCGAACCCCCACCCGTGTATGTACACCCATGTACGTACGAGTCAAACCCCCACCCGTGTATGTACACCCGTGTATGTACGAGTCGAACCCCCACCCATGTATGTACACCCGTGTACGTACGAGTCGAACCCCCACCCGTGTATGTACACCTGTGTACGTACGAGTCGAAACCCCACCCGTGTATGTACACCCGTGTACGTACGAGTCGAACCCCCACCTGTGTATGTACACCCGTGTATGTACGAGTCGAACCCCCACCCGTGTATGTACACCCGTGTATGTACACCCGTGTATGTACGAGTCGAACCCCCACCCGTGTATGTACACCCGTGTATGCACGAGGCGTACCCCCACCCGTGTTAGTACACCCCCGTACGTATGGCCCGTACCCCCACCCGCGTATGTATGGAGCGTACCCCCACCCCAACCGTGTATGTACGGCCCGTACCTTCACCCGCGTATGTATAGAACGTACCCCCACCCCAACCGTGCATGTACGGCTCGTACCCTCACCCGCGTATGTATGGAGCGTACCCCCACCCCAACCGTGCATGTACGGCTCGTACCCTCACCCGCGTATGTATGGAGCGTACCCCCACCCCAACCGTGTATGTACGGCCCGTACCCCCACCCACGGATGTATTGAGCGTACCCCGACCCCAACCGTGTATGTACGGCCCGTACCCTCACCCGCGTATGTATTGAGCGTACCCCGACCCCAACAGTCTAAGTACGGAGCGCACCCCAGGCCCCAACACCAGCACCTTCACCCAACATCGCACATGTACGAGTCGTACCAAGGCAGAGACAAGGACAGCACTGTACAACAAAATGGCCGATGTACACACCGTACACACGCTAAAAACACACGTACACAACCAGGACAAAGCAAAACAACACAAGAATATTCTATTCGAATCGCACAAAGCCACAAAACATGTCCAACAAGCACAAATACAACACATTCCCTGACCTCCAACTGCCAAACTCCCAAACAGAGGCCCAAAACACAACCACTCCTTATAACACACCCACCCAAAGTTCAAACACAGCCACACCCACCAATGGACCAATAAAAAGGGCCCACAGACACAAACCATGAGCCTTTGCAACAGACTCACTGCTGCCAGACCCCACAGACAACCCACAGCACCATACTTGAACCTTTACTACACCTTACACTTGCACACCTTCACACAACCACCTTCACAAACACCCCGTACAGGCGTGTGTACGGTCCGTATCACTATGGGTACGCATACGCGAGCACACCCATAGTGATACGGACCGTACACACGCCTGTACGCTCACTATCACTATGGGTGTGCTCGCGTATGCGTACCCATAGTGATACAGACCGTACACACGCCTGTACGCTCACTATCACTATGGGTGTGCTCGCGTATGCGTACCCATAGTGATACGGACCTTACACACGCCTGTACGGGCCGTTGCTATGCCTTTGGGGTGCCCTAGGGCCCCGGAACGCACCGTACCTGTGTGTGAATCTCCAAATTACATAGGGGACACATGAGGGACAAGTATAAAGGCCTACATGCATGCTGGTTGTCATAGAGACCAAGTTTAAAGTATGAATTTTTTTCATCAGGTGCCCAGGAAAGAGTCGGTTTGAAATAATCTACTTTGTTGCAAAGTTGTTGAAATTACATCATGCAGAATTCTAAAAAAATCTAACCCCCTCACAGGGGTAGGTTTAAATGGATTGGAGGAAACATAGGATGCAAATGTGAGTGACCAATCACTCTGTACTCCTGTGCATGAAACAGGCCAGCAAGGCAGATATAAGGCAGCAAGGTCCCATGAGAGAGCACTTGCCTGCACATCTTTGGATTCTACGACCCAGCTGCTGCTCGTGATTCCCTGGAACCATGTCAAGGTCTGTGGAGAGGGCCCAGCCTTTCACCCTGGAGGAGAACCTGGCATTGCTGGATGTGATCCTCCCACAGTACCCCCTGCTGTATGGGCGACCAGGGTATCAGGTGAGTGCAGAGTCCACTAGCACAGACTGTGTCCCTTTTTTGTGACTGTGACTTCTGGCATTGTGTGTGACACACATGCAATGTACTGTAGGGGGGGTCCCAGGGGGGGAATGCCTGATGTCTCCCAGCCAGAGCATGCTGTGGTGCATGTCTGCCGTCCTCACTTGCATTGTGTTTACTGTGACAATCACTGCATGGTGCATGCCACATTTGGCCTGTCTTATCCTCCTGGGAATGTTGCCTCTACAGTCCTCATGTGATTATGTGGTCAGCCCAGTGTGACAGGTGACTGTACCCACAGATGTGTGTTAGTTCTGTGTACCTGTGCTGAGAGTGTCCACATGATGTGTTCGTACCCTGGACATCGGTGTGTGTGTAAGTCCCCTGTCATGTGGGTGGGTGCATATGTGGAGTGTAGCACCCAAGCTGCATGAGGGATGGATATACCCTGCCCATCTGATGTGAGCAGGGAGCAGTGCTGTGTGTCTGACGTGCAGAGCCAGCCCCACACCTGTGAGCCCCCCGTCTAGTGGCACATGTGCAGAGTGAGGTTTGTAGCTGCATTTGGCAATGGCAGGTGAATGTCCTGTGGCTGTGTGTGTCTGTGTACTCTGCTGAGGTAGCGTCAGTGGCCTGTGGCATGTTACTGCTTTGAGGTGCTGCACATATTCCTGGTGTAGCTTGTGATGCACAGTGTGAGCCTGGATCATTGATTGTGTCGTTGCCCTCATTCCACCTGTGCACTTTCAATGGCACGTACTGCTTTTGCCCTTCCCCAGAGGATAATGTCCTTATGACAAAGGTGCAATGCGTTGGATGCATATTATGCCTTGTTGTAACCAGCAAATTTGTTCTAAGATGTGTCTCTGTGACATGTGCCAGGTGTATTGATGTAGTGTCACTTGTTCATCCTCACAGGTAGGCGCCTCTGCCAAGAAGCAGATCTGGATGAACGCCGTCAGTTCCGTGAGGAGGACGGAGGGTCGCAAGCGGCGCCTGGCCCAGGTGAGAAAACGCTGGCAGGATATCCGGTGCTGGACGCGGAGGATCGCACGGGTCCTGCTGGGGGACTCACCTGAGACCCATAAGAACCGTGGGCGCCGCCGTCTGACCAACATCCACAAGCGTGTGCTGGCGGTGGTCTTTCCAGACTTGGACAGGCGCTTACAGGAGAAGCAGCAGCAGGAAGGGGGTAGGTACATGTGTATTTGTTGTGTGTCACCTGCATTTGTAAGTGCGCAGTTGCATGGATACACTGCCAGGGTTTAAAGGTGCTGTGCAGATCCTGTTACCCACAGTATAGCGGTGCTCTCCTGCCTCCCCTCCTTGCAATGTGGTCCCTGGTCTGTGTGTAGTCACTCCTTCACAAGGTTATCTAGGCTGGCAGTTTATCCACGTGAACAATGCCTGTAGCATCATGTGTGGGGGTGGTGTGTAACAGGTGTTGGGACCTTGCCTGTGCCCTGTCCAGTTCAGTACTTGTGGGGTCCATGTCAGTTTGCACTGATGCTGAGTCCAGACATGGGAGTTAGTCTCTCAAGTGTCATGCCTTACAGCACGCATGTCCTATGTAGTGGCCTGTTACATGATGTGCATGAGTGTGCGATACGCATAGTGCAGGGATGGTGGCGTGTGTTGCAGTCATTCCCATTCAGGACCATGGAGTTGTGTGGCCACTACTGTCCCCTGGGGCATATTTTCCTAGGTGTCATGTGTGTCATCACAAAATGTGGACACTCTCAGTGTCTACAGCATAGGTTGTGCTCTGTGCCATTGTCCCCTGGCAGCATGTATATTGACGTAAAATGTAGTACAAGTGTCCACTGTACAGCCTGACCTGATTTTCCTTGTTCATACTCACGGTGGCCAGTGCCTGTGTGTCTTGTTACAATCATCTGATGATGCCAATTTGTACATGATTATTTGGACAGGCGCACCTTGGGTATTTTGTGTCCAATCTTGCATTTTTCCTGCCCATGTGTATTTCACCCAGACTAAGAGATGTAAGTGCTTCCTGTGTCTCAACAAATTGTCTCATGTAGGGGGTGGTTGGTGCGGGCAAAGCCTACATGTCGACACCTGAAATCTCCTTGCTAGGTCTGGCCAGTGTGTGATGTTTGTCTGGACATACACTCAAGGTGCAGTGAGCCAGTCATGGTGGGCATGTTTTCAGTATTACCTATGCAGCATGTGCCTAAAGTTCATGGATATGGTCCCTGCTCATCCCTATTTTCGGCAACGCTGTGTGGTGCAGATGCAGTGCTGGATTGTCCCCAGAGCCTGGCTCCTCTGTCAAAATCCATTTCATGTCATTTGCTATTGTGTCATGCTCTCCATAGTTTTTCAGTGGCATGGTGGGTGAACCAACTGTGTGTTGCAGGGCCTACATATGTACCTTGTTTTGTAGATATTACTCATCTTTCTTTTCAGGCTATGCACAGTAACCTATGTAGATTGGACTCATGTGACATATGTATACAGGTGTATGATTAATTCCTGTCTCTTCACCTTGCCCACAGCATCGTCGGGGGACACGGATGGAGACATCAGCACAGACCGAGCGGAGGGACCGAGCACCAGTGCCAGCGGTGACATCTTGGCTGGCACATCGAGTGGAACTGAGGCGGAGGGGAGTGAGGCGGAGGACCTGTCCACTGCCACCACAGAATATGAAGCTGACGGGTCCGAGGCTGAGCTCTCCGAGTGGGCGGAGGCTGCACCACCAGCTGACAGCGGCACAACATCTCTCCCCGCCCCCTCCATTGCCATCAGCCGCCTCCCACTTGCTCGTGTCCCTTCCCAGCGTGTCCGGTCACCACATGTCTCCTTCCTGCCAGGCACCGCACCCCCTGCCCCTGTCTCCACTGCTGCCGCCAATGCCGAGTCTGTGGACATCCAGCGGCAGTTGCAGGTTGGTCAGGCTGCGATGCTTAATGTCCTCCATGGCCACAGCCAAGTGCTGAACAACATGGAGGCATACTTGGAGGGCATTTTCTCATCGCAGGCTGACCAACGCAACTTGCTGAGGTCCATTGACTCGACACTTACTGCAGCAGTGGGTCTCCTGCAGCGCTTCGTCCAACCCCCTACCCCTGACCCATCCACACTTCCCACTCCCATGCCTGTCCCACGTACACCCAGACGTCAGCATTCACCCACCACAACAGGCACAGGCACCACGCCAGCAGGGAAGGTCAAACGCACACCTCCTGGCATGCACACACAGGGTGAAGTAGGCACACCCACTGGGTCGGGGGGCAAACGTGAGACACGCAGCCAGAGTGGGAGTCCGCATTCCACAAAATCCACTCCCTCCAAATCCCCTCCCCTCAGCTCTCCTGGCCAAAAGTCGGATACAGGGTCAGTCCTGCCCAGTCTGTCCATCAGCCCCAGTGTGGCACCACCCGCAAGCGGTGGAGGCAGGACACCGGCAGGGGAGTTGAGTCCCCCCCCCTGTCCACACCCTCCCCCAGTGGCGCTGCGACCCATCCATCCGACCCCCCCCTCCTTGGGGCCTGTGGTTCCTTCGGGTGCAGGGGAGTCACTGGAGGACCTTGCTAAGGTGTGCAGCGCCATCCTGACCTCCGCCTTTGGCGCTGCCCCACCCCCTGTGGTGGAGTCCTCCATCCCTGCACCCACGACGCCTACCCTTCGCCCTCATGTCCCTGCGGTGCCTGGTCCTTCCCCCCCACATGATGCCCCCCCCTATGGAAGACAAAGGAGTCTGACTGTGCAGGCAAGCTAGGGGACACGCGTCCCACTGTGTCCCCCACCTGGATTTGAACTTTGGATTGCCCTATGGGCATTGTACATTTTGAACTTTCAAGGGACAAACAGATTTTTGGATGCAGAATAAAGCAATTTCTTTTTCCTTAGTACACTACTGTCTATCTGGTATTGCTGTTGGTGGACCTGCTCCATTATTTTGGGTGGTGATAATGTGTTGGGTGTGTGGGAATTGTCGTCTTGTGCTGGTCATAGGGTGGACCCTGGTATCTGTGTGCCATCACAAGCTGTTGGCTACATTACTTTGTTCATGTAAGCAGTTACTGCATGGTGACATCGTCCCAAGGTGTGTTCCTTCCTCTGTGTAACCTGACATCTTCCCTGCAGGGTAATTCCAATATGTGGTGCTGAGCTGTGTCTACATTGGCTGGGTGTGTGACGGACTCGTTAGACTTTGGCCATGCATGCTGAGCGATGTCTCCACCTGCATCATTCGTGGCGTCCTTGGTGGTCACTGTACTTGTGTATGTAGACTGTTGACATGACTTCATGTGGACATGTTTTCTTTTCGGTGCTATGCATGTGCATACTCCCAGCCTCGCACACATGTGGTACATGTACTGCAGGATCTTTGTGCACCTGACTGACATTTGTGGGCATTGGATCTGTGGGTACTCCACCCTTTTCTTTGCAGGGGCACTGCTGTGAGTGTTAGGCACCCACCTCTCCTGTGTCTGGGCACTGCTGGGAGGGCTCTGCACCCACCCCTCCTGCGTCTGGGCACTGCTGGGAGGACTCTGCACCCACCCCTCCTGTGTCTGGGCACTGCTGGGAGTGATAGGCACCCACCCCTCCTGTGTTTGGGCACTGCTGGGAGGACTCTACACCCACCCCTCCTGTGTCTGGGCACTGCTGGGAGTGATAGGCACCCACCCCTCCTGTGTCTGGGCACTGCTGGGAGGACTCTACACCCACCCCTCCTGCGTCTGGGCACTGCTGGGAGGACTCTGCACCCACCCCTCCTGCGTCTGGGCACTGCTGGGAGGACTCTGCACCCACCCCTCCTGTGTCTGGGCACTGCTGGGAGTGATAGCCACCCACCCCTCCTGTGTCTGGGCACTGCTGGGAGGACTCTGCACCAACCCCTCCTGTGTCTGGGCACTGCTGGGAGGACTCTACACCCACCCCTCCTGTGTCTGGGCACTGCTGGGAGTGATAGCCACCCACCCCTCCTGTGTCTGGGCACTGCTGGGAGGACTCTACACCCACCCCTCCTGTGTCTGGGCACTGCTGGGAGGACTCTACACCCACCCCTCCTGCGTCTGGGCACTGCTGGGAGGACTCTGCACCCACCCCTCCTGCATCTGGGCACTGCTGGGAGGCCTCTGCACCCACCCCTCCTGTGTCTGGGCACTGCTGGGAGGACTCTGCACCCACCCCTCCTGTGTCTGGGCACTGCTGGGAGGACTCTGCACCCACCCATCCTGTGTCTGGGCACTGCTGGAAGGACTCTGCTCCCACCCCTCCTGTGTCTGGGCACTGCTGGGAGGACTCTGCACCCACCCCTCCTGCATCTGGGCACTGCTGGGAGGACTCTGCACCCACCCCTCCTGCGTCTGGGCACTGCTGGGAGGACTCTGCACCCACCCCTCCTGTGTCTGGGCACTGCTGGGAGTGATAGGCACCCACCCCTCCTGCGTCTGGGCACTGCTGGGAGGACTCTGCACCCACCCCTCCTGTGTCTGGGCACTGCTGGGAGTGATAGGCACCCACCCCTCCTGTGTCTGGGCACTGCTGGGAGGACTCTACACCCACCCCTCCTGTGTCTGGGCACTGCTGGGAGGACTCTGCACACACCCCTCTTATGTCCGGGCACTGCTGGGAGGACTCTGCACCCAACCCTCCTATATCAGGCTATGTACGCTTAGAACATACACGGGTGTGGGTTCGCTCCATGCATACGCGGGTGGGGGTACGGTCCGTACGTACACTGTTGGGATGGGGGTACGCTCCATGCATACGCGGGTGGGGGTACGGTCCGTACATACACTGTTGGGATGGGGGGTATGCTCCATGCATACGGGGGTGGTGTTACGGTCCGTACGTACACTGTTGGGGTGGGGGTACGCTCCATGCATACGGGGGTGGGGGTACGGTCCGTACGTACACTGTTGGGATGGGGGGTACACTCCATGCATACGGGGGTGGTGTTACGGTCCGTACGTACACTGTTGGGGTGGGGGTATGCTCCATGCATACGCGGGTGGGGGTACAGTCCGTACGTACACTGTTGGGGGGGGTACGCTCCATGCATACGGGGTGGTGTTACGGTCCATACGTACACTGTTGGGGTGGGGGTATGCTCCATGCATACGCGGGTGGGGGTACGGTCCGTACGTACACTGTTGGGGGGGTACGCTCCATGCATACGGGGGTGGGGGTACGGTCCGTACGTACACTTTTGGGATGGGGGTACGCTCCATGCATACGCGGGTGGGGGTACGGTCCGTACATATCCGTACCCACGCTGTGGAATGCTTGTGCGGGCAGTACCCAGGCCTTTGCCACGTGGGTACGAGCCGTCCCGCCATTGTTGGGGTGATGTAGGTGTGGGCGTGGTACGACTCGTACCCACGCTCTTAAGGCGTGGGTACGGGACGTACCTGTATTGTTGTGTTACCGGTTCGCGTCGTCAACCACTTCCGTTGTGGCGGACGCTGGCTTTGCTGGACACGCCCCCACCCCCTCGTAGTGACCAGGGCCTGGGGGTCAGGTATGTCCAGGGCATGTGTGCTGTGTGACTTGGGCGGGGGTTTTGTGGCCTGCCCCTGCTCCTGCCCCCCCCCTTTCCCCCCTCCCTTTGTTGTTCTGACCTTCTGCGGCATCTGCGTCGGAACCTGTAGAGGAGGTCGACTGCTATGAGGGCCGGGATGACACGTAGGTTCGGGTCCATGTCTGTCCGTCTCGTGCAGGTACTCCTTGTTCGCGTCGTCCTGATTTCCTGGCAGTTTTTGGCTGCCGGAAAATATTCTCCGTGCGGGATGACGTCGGTGCGAATCGTACTTCCTGGTTCGTGAAAGGCAGGCTGCGTGCGTCCCGAAGTTACGTCGGCGCTTTCCCGGATCACATTTGTATGTATATTTTCGTCGGTCGGTGTTTTGTACGAAACGTACGGAAATAGTATTTCCGTGTGAATCGTACTTCCATGTTTGTATATTGTTCCGACCGGGTACGCGTCGGACGGAGAATATGCTCCGTCCGACGGTTCGTACCCAGTTTTTACAGGATCGTAATCGGCACCCAAGCCTACTGTTGCACACTTTGAAGTGGGAATAGTAATTTTTACCCCTACGCTATCCAACGTTTTCCCTACTGTTGCACTCACTGGAGTGGGAATAGTAATTTTTATCCCTACACTATCCAACGCTTTCCCTACTGTTGCACTCATTGGAGTGGGAATCGTAATCTTTCTCTTCCCGTTATACAATGCTTTCCGTACTGTTGCACTCTCTGGAGTGGGAATAGTAATTTTTACCCCTACGCTATCCAATGCTTTCCCTACTGTTGGAGTCACTGGAGTGGGAATAGTCATTTTTCCCTTCCTGCTATCCAACGATTTCCCTACTGTTGCACTCTCTGGAGTGGGAATAGTAATTTTTACTCTCCCGCTATTCAATGCTTTCCCTACTGTTGCACTCTTTGGACTGGGAATAGTAATGTTTACCCCTACGCTATCCAATGTTTTCCCTACTGTTGCACTCACTGGAGTGGGAATAGTAATTTTTACCCCTACGCTATCCAACGCTTTTCCTACTGTTGCACTCACTGGAGTGGGAATAGTAATTTTTACCCTCCCGCTATCCAACGCTTTCCCTACTGTTACACTCTTTGGAGTGGGAATAGTAATTTGTCCCCCTACACTATCCAACGCTTTCCCTACTGTTGCACTCTCTGGAGTGGGACTAGTAATTTTTACCCTCCCGCTATCCAACGCTTTCCCTACTGTGGCACTCTTTGGAGTGGGAATAGTAATTTTTACCCCTACGCTATCCAATGTTTTCCCTGCTGTTGCACTCTGAGGAGTGGGAATAGTATTTTGTATCCTCCCGCTATCCAACTCTTTCCCTACTGTCGCAGTCACTGGAGTGGGAATAGTAATTTTTACCCTCCCGCTATCCATCACTTTCCCTACTGTTGCATTCACTGGAGTGAGAATAGTAATTTTTACCTTCCCACTATCCTATGCTTTCCCTACTGTTGCACTCTCTGGAGTGGGAATAGTAACTATTACCTTACCGCTATCCAACGCTTTCCCTACTGTTGCACTCACTGGAGTGGGAATAATAATTTTTACTCTCCCGCTATCCAACACTTTCCCTACTGTTGCACTCATTCGAGTGGGAATAGTAATTTTTACCCTCCCGCTATACAAAGCTTTCCCTACTGTTACACTCTTTGGAGTGGGAATAGTCATTTTTCCACCTACACTATCCAACGTTTTCCCTACTGTTGCACTGTCTGGAGTGGGAATAGTAATGTTTACCCTCCCGCTATCCAACGCTTTGCCTACTGTTGCACACTTTGAAGTGGGAATAGTCATTTTTACCCCTACGCTATCCAACGTTTTCCCTACTGTTGCACTCACTGGAGTGGGAATAGTAATTTTTATCCCTACGCTATCCAACGCTTTCCCTACTGTTGCACTCATTGGAGTGGGAATCGTAATCTTTCTCTTCCCGTTATACAATGCTTTCCATACTGTTGCACTCTCTGGAGTGGGAATAGTAATTTTTACCCCTATGCTATCCAATGCTTTCCCTACTGTTGGAGTCACTGGAGTGGGAATAGTCATTTTTCCCTTCCTGCTATCCAACGATTTCCCTACTGTTGCACTCTCTGGAGTGGGAATAGTAATTTTTACTCTCCCGCTATTCAATGCTTTCCCTACTGTTGCACTCTTTGGACTGGGAATAGTAATGTTTACCCCTACGCTATCCAATGTTTTTCCTACTGTTGCACTCACTGGAGTGGGAATAGTAATTTTTACCCCTACGCTATCCAACGCTTTTCCTACTGTTGCACTCACTGGAGTGGGAATAGTAATTTTTACCCTCCCGCTATCCAACGCTTTCCCTACTGTTACACTCTTTGGAGTGGGAATAATAATTTGTCCCCCTACACTATCCAACGCTTTCCCTACTGTTGCACTCTCTGGAGTGGGAATAGTAATTTTTACCCTCCTGCTATCCAACGCTTTCCCTACTGTGGCACTCTTTGGAGTGGGAATAGTAATTTTTACTCGTACGCTATCCAATGTTTTCCCTGCTGTTGCACTCTGAGGAGTGGGAATAGTATTTTGTATCCTCCCGCTATCCAACTCTTTCCCTACTGTCGCAGTCACTGGAGTGGGAATAGTAATTTTTACCCTTCCGCTATCCATCACTTTCCCTACTGTTGCACTCACTGGAGTGAGAATAGTAATTGTTACCTTCCCGCTATCCTATGCTTTCCCTACTGTTGCACTCTCTGGAGTGGGAATAGTAACTATTACCCTACCGCTATCCAACGCTTTCCCTACTGTTGCACTAATTCGAGTGGGAATAGTAATTTTTACCCTCCCGCTATACAAAGCTTTCCCTACTGTTACACTCTTTGGAGTGGGAATAGTAATTTTTCCACCTACACTATCCAATGTTTTCCCTACTGCTGCACTGTCTGGAGTGGGAATAGTAATGTTTACCCTCCCGCTATCCAACGCTTTGCCTACTGTTGCACACTTTGAAGTGGGAATAGTAATTTTTATCCCTACGCTATCCAACGTTTTCCCTACTGTTGCACTCACTGGAGTGGGAATAGTAATTTTTATCCCTACGCTATCCAACGCTTTCCCTACCGTTGCACTCATTGGAGTGGGAATCGTAATCTTTCTCTTCCCGTTATACAATGCTTTCCATACTGTTGCACTCTCTGGAGTGGGAATAGTAATTTTTACCCCTACGCTATCCAATGCTTTCCCTACTGTTGGAGTCACTGGAGTGGGAATAGTAATTTTTCCATTCCTGCTATCCAACGATTTCCCTACTGTTGCACTCTCTGGAGTGGGAATAGTAATTTTTACTCTCCCGCTATTCAATGCTTTCCCTACTGTTGCACTCTTTGGACTGGGAATAGTAATGTTTACCCCTACGCTATCCAACGTTTTCCCTACTGTTGCACTCACTGGAGTGGGAATAGTAATTTTTACCCCTACGCTATCCAACGCTTTCCCTACTGTTGCACTCACTCGAGTGGGAATAGTAATGTTTACCTTACCACTATACAACGCTTTCCCTACTGTTGCACTCTTTGGAGTGGGAATAGTAATTTTTACCCCTACGCTATCCAACGTTTTCCCTACTGTTGCAATTACTGGAGTGGGAATAGTAATTTTTACGCTGTCACTATCCAACAAAATCTCTACTTTTTGTACATTTTTTTTATTATGTGTACATTTTAAGCTTTTTTATATTATATTATGTATGTTTTATTTAATTGTTTTTAATATTTAATTAATTTTATATTATTTTTAATACATTTAAAAAATTCGATATTTTGGCTAGCTATATTTTAACATTCTATATTTTGCAATCGATATTTTAGTACTTACCTGTTTGTAGATAGGAAGTCGATATTCTGTCCTTCTATATTTTGGTGTCGATATTTTGTGCATTCTATATTGTGTCCCTCGATATTTAGTCACTGAACCTGCACAAACGTCAGTTAATTGTATTATCATGCATGTGTGCTAAAGTGTCACATTGTCTGCTGTATCAAAAATACAAACAATTAATAAAAGATGACTGCAGACAGATCAGTGCCATGACTAGCAGCTTATACAACAATCTTGTCCTATACAATTAACATCAATTTAATAAGTAGCTAACTACATCATAGTGGCCCCGTCATAATATATATAGGCTACTACATTTACAATTACAACTTTATAGTTTGTTTAGCATTGTTATTTAACTTATATAGTGTTGCATACAAGTGTGCATGGTTGGAAGGATTTTTAAATGCAGTGTGCCCAATGTGGGAATTATTTGAGTGTTGTGCATGATGGGAGAGAGGTGCTCTTATCTGGACATCCGTTGCTGTGGAACAAAGAGGATTCGGAAATAGAATGCTTGCGCATTCTATTTTTGTTTCTGATTGAAAGTATGTAGTTTGTATGTGTGGTTTATAGAGGATGTGTTTTGATGTGCTGCATATGATGTAGTGGATGACACAGTGCAATTGTGCACCTATGATTATATCTGGAGTGGAATGAAGAAGAGTGAAAGATAACTGTGCACCTGTTAGTGTCTACCATCCTTCTGGAAGTATAGGTCCCAGTTCTTGGTTGGTATGGTCTTCAGTCATTTCATGTTGTTACCTTTTTTATGTTGGCAACTGGATCTGTTTTTGGTCAGTGTGACCCTCTAGGTCAGGCTCAGTTCCTCTGAAGTGATGCTCTCAAGATGCCCTCCTGGTAGCAGCTCCGACTCTGATTCTTATATTTCACCAGGGTGTTGATGTAGCCAAATGGGGGAGGGAAATTAAGGTAGGTACTGTAGGGAAGGAGACCTGGAAAGAAAAAGATTAGTCAACAATTCTTAGTTCTGCTTTCACAAAGAATGATTTTTATGATACACACAAGAAAATACTGGCTGTTTCTGCTAGGTTCTTGAAATTCTTGAATCAAAAGCTGTAGCAGTTCTTTTCAAGGTTTATTGTGAGTTCCCAAATCAAGTCTGTATATCCGAAAACAAATCTCTCCTGATGGGAACTAGGAGATAGCTCCCAATGCATCGCTCGTGCTATGGTCGGTTGATCTCCCTTCACCAACCCCTAGTTCAGGCCTAAACATGCCCCCAACTTGCCAGCCTACCGGAGTACTATTTTGTCTCTATAGCCCAGAAATGTCTACTCAAGCACCAGGAGGTGGTACCTCATCCAAGCATCTGAAGAAGGTGAGCATAGACTGAAACCATGCAGAGCCAGAGAGTGCGGTGTCAGGAAACACGTGCAGCCTTGATCTGTGCAAATATCGGAACACCTCTTTGGAATCAAGAAATCCTCTTGGGTGTTTGGCTCCTCTAAGTGGCATCTCCTTTCAAAACCAAACACGAATAGCAAGCATGCCTGAAAGGACATACCCTCTTTAAATAGAGGTACTGCCCCAGAATACTGTGCCCTCAAGCATGTTGCAGAACGTATATGTGCTGGAGAAAGGAATCAACCAATGAGCCATCAGAGTCAGCACAAACAAATGAGTCATCAGGGTCAGCATTGGTCAAATGAGAATGGTCCAGAACTGACACCTGCTGAAAAAGGAAAACAGCAAATGCGTCATTAGAGTTAGCACACATAAAGAAGTCTTCAGGTTTACCTGGTCACTTGAGCATGTTCCAGAACTGACACTTGCTGCCAAAGGGAAGCAACAAATGAGTCATCAGAGTCAGCAGAAACCAATGAGTCACATAGTGAAGCCCATCACTGGCATGAGTGTTAAAGCAAACAAAACAATAAAGACATTACAGTAATACAAGATTTCCTGTTACTTAAGCATTAAAGCATTATTGGTACATATATGCTGATGAGATGGACTTTTAATACTTACGGCAAGGAGTTTGTGACACTGTGTCATCTCTTAGGAAAAAGCCAGGTCTTTACTTACTTCCTGAATTCCATGTGGTTTTGAATACTTCTTACATTTGCCAGGAGGAAGACTATAATTCTGCATTTATGTGGAAAATGAGATTCCATCAATACATTTCTTCCTGGTAAGGATGTGCGGAGGAACGAGGGTGATGATCATTAGGGTGGTAGTCTAGACTGGAAGGTTCTGTTCTGTATGTATTGTTGGGGCTTTACTTGGATGAAGGATAGGCCCTTATTGTGATTTTCTCTGTGGGCAGAGTGTGTTGGTGATGGAGAGACTGGCCAGAAAAAGCCAGTGAAGCACTTAGAGCACGTCTGGTGAAAGAATGAAAAAATCCACCTTTGATGAGGATCCTTTCCTTGGTGTTGATGCTCTGTGCTCAGGAAGAGGTTTCCAAATCCTTGACTTTCTTGGAAAGCTTGAAGAAACATATGTGCCTCACTTAACATAATGTTAGCTTTTGCTACATCTCGCCAACACAATGCCAAGGGTGGATAATGCATTCTGCCCTGCAGCAGCTTCTGTTTTTCAGTTGACAATCTTAGGAGCAGATATCATGATCAAATTGCCCTCACTGACCCCACGCAATCCATTTTGCAAATGCAAAATTTAGTGCTATGTCAATATTCAATCAGGAGTACACGCTAACGGCTGCAATACATTTATATCAGTTGTGGGAAATAGTTCAGGCAACCAACAATGTTTTCTAAAGTTGTCATGAGGTTTGAGAACTGAAAATGGACCATCTAATTATTACAGAGCTGGTTTCGGGATCATGGCTGGCCTCAATAAAATAGGCTAAAATAGTTCATGGATGCATTTAGCAATGCCCACAAGATAGCTGCAGGGTAGAGTCTTATTTTCACTTCCAACTGTGCCCAACACAAAGGCCTCACTTGAAGGGCCACCAGCCATCCCTTTGTGGAGTCTTATTCTAACTGAGGGCTATCTGGGCTATCTGGCACCTAATACCTAGATTCCAATGCAATTGAGGGAAATAAAGGCACTCAGCTTGTTATCACTTCACAAGCGCTTAAGAGAAACCATGATTTGGAGGCAGGGTTTCCACTTTACTCAATCCTGTGCAAGAGTTGTGTATGTGTTATAAGAATGTCACATGTATCTGTCTGTATGAATAATTTCACTAATAATGATTTGAACAGAATTTACTAATGTATTTTTTAAAGAATTACTTTATAACACTGCACATCCCAATTCAGTGTGTCAGAGTGCTTTACATCACATACACACATTATACAGAGACAGTGAATCATACAAGTAGGTAAATCAATGTACAAGAAATGTTACATAAGACAATAAGGGTTGCAAGGTGTAGGAGTCACATATCATCCATAGTGATAAGAACTATCTGTTAATAATGCTTGGTATGGAGGAACACAAAGACAGAATGTAATACTTGACAAAGTGGATTGGATTTTCTGTACTAATAAGACATTATTGCCACCCAAAGAAACTCTTTTTACAACTTTAGAGGATTGAAAGATTGAGAAAAATCCATGTCTTGCAGTTTGCATGCAGCTCCGTGATGCTGGATCATAGTTCTCTGAATTGTATTTGAAGGACTGTCTCTTATGAATTGCAAGTAACAAAATTATCTCTGTGACAAAAGCAGTAGCGCACTGAGCTATCCACATATAATGCTTATTTCTCATCTGCATGTTACATGTTGGGCTTTGCAGGAGGTGGCAAAAGCAGGAACTCATTGAGCTATCTACATAAAATATAGTCCCAAGATCTGCAGGGTTCACGTTATGCTTTGCCGCAGGCACGTTAACCTATAATGCTACTTTATGATGAACCAAAACTCTGACTAAACTAAACAAAACACAGATCTCTCCAGCAAGTGTATTAACTAGCCTTGTCAAGGGAGTACGCGCTATACAACTGCAATTAAAATCCAATCCAATTGTTATCCCCTGAAAACTGTTGGTTGCACAAAGATCTCTGCAGAATCTTAACCACATTAGATATGTAAAAATACAACCTATTTGTGACCAATTAAGCAAGTCAGAAGAGATTTACTGTCACATTTGATTTAAAAAAAAAAAAAAAAGTATAAATTGACTGTCAGACTCCACCCACTTTCTACAGCCTCACCTCAAACCCAATTTATGGGTTCCTGACATATTATTCCCATTTCCATTTAGGGTCCTTTGAAGAAGCTGTAGTACTCTAAACTGAATCAGGAAAGCATCCTCACTCATATTACTTCTTTTTTCCTTGGACCTGAATGGTCAATTCATATAAGGTCATTAAATAGGAATCGGCCGCCACCCATACGGATTGTTTGATCGTTTGAATCACGGTGGATGTAGTTTCTATGCACATTTCCTTTTTTTTTTTTACAGAACTCTAACTTAAATAAAGTATTCCGAAAATGTTCTAAAACAGAGACAGATAAATGGACCAGAACAACCTTACAATATTGCTAGGGGAAATGGGTGCATTGATTCAGAGTGCCCTCATTAAATGTCCAGTTATACGATGAGCAACAAGAGCATTCTTGGCCATTGTCATCAACACGAATTTTCATTTTATGCACCATTTCAAACATGCAAACCCGTGAAATTACGAATAAAAAGTGCGAACGCCAAAATAAATACCACCAGCAGATGTGTTCAGCAGAACAACCCAGGCTGAGGCTCACTCAAGATCACTGAAAGTCGCTCATCTTTTTTCTTTTTATCCACTGGTAATTTTGCTTTTTTTCTGTTGTCAGGGAAACAAAGCATCGACAAATGGAGGGGATCGAGTACCACCATCTTTAGAGTGCTGCACACAGGCTTCTCACAGGCTGCCGCTGCTGGAGCCCAGGGGTATTTTTCTCAGCAAATATTTCATGTTATTGTCTTATTGTTTGGTGTATACAGGTTACTTTACTCTGCCATACTTTGGAGGGCATTATGTTCAGTTTGAGTGGCTTACAGCCCGGGACTGATTTTGAACAGGGTAGCAACTGAGATACCAACAATCACTGACGCATTTACCATGTGAATATAGATATTACTGCCATCTTTACGCCGTGATTACAGATGGGCCGTAAATTTCGAAATTCGCACCATGCGCAACCCCCTGTTTGCTCAGGGATCAGAAAGTATAAATTGTGTGGCGCTTACAGAATCCAGGGGCATATTATCAAGCGGCAGCGATAATAATCGCTGGCCGCGCTTAGCATAATTTTTTTATCGCCGGCTATCACTGGAAATTATTGCCATGCTAGCGCTGTATTAACAACGCATAGCGCAATGGCGATAATTATTCCAGCGATAGCAGTGTTTTCCAAGGAACATTGGTGGTTTTCCAGCGATGTTCCATGGAAAACGGCGATAACCTTGCTGATACGACCCTGTGGTCATATCAGCATAATCCACCCCAATGTAAAGTATAGGAAAGTCAGCATTTTAGCAGACGTTAGTTTTTGGCGAAAAAACAAACGTCTGCTAAAATGCGCGGGCCTCCTTGTAAATATCGCGATGTGCACATCAGCGATAATTTACAAGCAGTACTGCCCAGTGACGCCCACTTTGCATCTCATTAGCGATGCAAAGCGAGGCATTGGGAAAACGGGTGCTAACATGCGCTAATGCATGTTAGCACCCACTTGTAAATAGGCCGATAGTTTTATCTCCGCTTTTTTGGCTTTTAAAGCCAAAACAGCTAAGACAAGGCCCTTGTTGATATGCCCCCCAGTACTTAAGGTGTTAGTGTGCCCTGTGCGGCGTATGCTGATGCTGTGAACACACCTCCCAGCTCCAGCTTTGCCACGGGGCAGGGTTAACTCCCTCTGTCATGGTGGCAGAACAACCTCCCTTACCAGGGTAAGCGGCTGCCATCATGTCTGTAAGGTTTGAAAGAAGTTGTAAGAATAGGGCTAACTAAGGTGAATGCCTTGGTCATCGACTGAAATGTTTTGTTTATTTTTCTACACATACTTTATCATGCAGTTATGACATATTAATCCAGACCAAAAAAAGTAATTAGAGAAAAACTTGTATTAATCTGTTAAGTGCACTAGCTTGTCAAGGCTGAATGTGGGGAGGATTGTTGTAGGAAACTGGGTTACTGGTTGAGGGGGTGAACCTGTAACCTGATGAATAAACCAATAACTTGTTTTCTACAAGACCTGTCTACGAGACATCTTTCAATTTAACACCTACTCAAGCAGAAACCACAATTCTTGTCAGGGTGAAACATAAGCAAACCCCAAATTAACCTGTGTCCATCCCTGTGGTTGCTTGGATAAAATCAGTCAGGCTTAACATAGAGGCAATGTGTAAAGTATTTATGCAGCTAACAAACAGAAATAAAGTGAAAACACAACACAGAAAATCCCACACCAATTTAGAGAATTGGAGTTACCTTTTATAAATTATATAGCAACAAAATCAACAAAAATCAAATCAATAGAAAGATTTAGGTAAAAATAGTGCCTAAAAGCACAGAGTGCCAACTGCGATTAGTTGGTCGCACCAGACTGGAACAAAGTCACAAGATCAGGCTGATCATAATGGAGCACGGGCTGGATACAGGGACCAAGTTAAACCAGCTGAACAAAGTACTTTAAATCCTGGCTGTGGAGTATTGCGAAATCCTGTATCAAGGCTGTGCCACGCAACAGCGGATCCAAGGATCTGCATGGCTGACATGCGAGGTTCTCCGTCTGAGGAGCTGCAAGGTCCTGCATCGGTGAGGCGTTGTGCAGTGGCAATTCCGATGTAGAGCTGCGATGTGTTGCACTGCATCAGTTCTGCTAGGCCCACAGTTGGACTGGTACAGCACCTTCAGGCCCACTTCCAAGGGTCCAGGATTGGAGTGGCATCACTTGAGGGCAGGACCTACAGCAGGTAGAGTCCAGATACAGGGTTAAAGGTGGTTGGAGCCTTTTCTGTTGCTGAGACTCTGGTCAGGAGGCCAGTCAACTAGCTCTTGGAGTCACTCTGGTGGTCCTGGGTTCAAGATGCAGATCCAATCCTTCTCACGCAGCAGGTTAGCAGAGTTGCAGTCCTTCTTGCAGAAGAGCAGCTCAGCAGTCCTTCTGAGTCTTCAACAGGTCCAGAGTTGTAATGAAGATTTGGGCTTGAGGGTCCAATATGTATTTATGGTGCCCACTTTGAAGTGCCCACTGTGAAGTGGGAGAAGCTTTTAGAGTCCTCCCCTCTACAGAGGTGTCTGGAATTTCCTGCCTCCCTGCCCTGGCCCCAGATTGTCTTGTGAAACACTTTGTGAGTGTGCTGACACAGAGTCTTTGTGATGTGCAAGTGTGGTAGGTGACAGCACTACCGGTGCTGGCCCATCCCGCCAACACCTGTTCCCCCTTTGTCTCGCTGTCTGGGAGTAATACACAAAGACTAACTGCCAGCTACACTTAGTCATGTGACCCAGAATACAGGCTGCAGGCAACAAATGTTTGGGAGAAGAAAATGCCAACTTTCTAAACGTGCCATGTTCGGAATTGTGACTTAGAATCCAACTTAACATTTAAGAGTGTTTTAAATGACAACTCTTTAGAGACCAAATTCAACTTTCCTATCTGTTCCCAATTGAAAGTTATCACTTATAAAATGTAAAAAGTTAGCCCTATGTTATTCTAAGGAAGAGGTAGGCCCTGCAGTACTGAAAAACAAATTTAAGAGTATTTAGCTACTAGGACATGTAAACGTTAAAAGTACTGATCCAACTTTTTAAATACATGGCACCCTGCTCTATGAGCTGTTTAGGGCCTACCCTAGGGGTTACTTATATGCATTAAAAAGGAAGGTTTAGGCCTGGCAAAAGGTTTATTTTGGGAGTTTAAAGCTGCAAACACAAGCTGCGAAGGCAGGCCTCAGACATGTTTGAATGGCTACTTAAGTTGATGGCAAAATGAGTGCCTCAGGCTTACTAGCTGGGGCGTAGCTTCAAGGGGGGAGTTTGGGGTGTGACCCCCCCAAATAAATGCATTCTTTGCTTGGTAGTTGTGTCAGGGGGCCCTGAGTTGGGTCTGCTATGTCTGTGTTTGGTTTTTTATTTCATGACAAGATCAAAATACAAAACAGTGACCTTTGCTGTAAAACAGGAAAGAGAGACAGAGATATACATCTGGTGGCTAACTTTAAAAATGTCAAACCAGATAACTCTACACTCGCTTCCCTGCTTGTCCAAATTGCGTGATCCTAGGCAAACAATTTATTTCAGAGCCTCCTTTGACTCAATTATCACATTTGAGTGCATTCTTAAATACTTGAATTCAGGATAGGCACTGTACAAGCAACGCTTAAGTTTGATTTAATAGACTATAATGTTTCTCCATCTCCAATAAGAATCTAGGCCATGCTTAAGGTTTACTTGACTACTTTAGGGTTTACATAAAGGGCCTGGGGCTAGTTGCAAACTACATTTTGCAGTACTTCTTGTAGTACTACAAGAGCAGTATAAACATAATACAAAAAAGACTATTCACAAAATGTACTTCTGAAGTTCCGGTTTTGAGTCAGACTTTAGAGGTGGAATTTCTGAATAGCATTTTATAGTACGTTTGCAGTACTACTATAGAACTACAAGATGCACTATAAAATTTAGTTTGTGAATAACCACAGGCCCTTCAATTTGGTAGAGACATGTAAATTACACTTTGAGTAAATTTACACTTAGATTTTGTGAATAGCCAAAAAGTAGTAAACTTACTCAAAAGTGTATATTACTCAAAAGTGTAAGTTATCTTTGTGAACCAGGCCCATATAGAGACTGGTTTACCAAAAAATAGTCAATCTCCACTCTCAGAAGTACTCCTTGAATGGGTGCAAATGTACTACTTTTTTGGAATTCACAATACATGGGCAGTGGTAGACTTGGAAAGCTGTGCCAGACTCAGGCTTCCAGGTGTACTACTGGCAATTAAACACCCAACAGTTAAAGGAATGACTGCTTGTGAATAGTCTAACCAGCGTCAATCACTCGGGATAGCATTACAACCCTTCATTTTTCGCCCACTGTGCACCTCTAGACAGAGAACCACCTAATACCAATCAGTATTGACCATGTATTTCATGGAAACAGTTCAACCCAAACCTTGGCCATCTCACCCCCAAGCCTGCGGCCCAATGCTTTTTAGTTGAGGAATTTGAAATTCACACCCATGTATCTAAATTTTTAAGCTATGCCGGCCCTGGGTACACGTAATACCACTTTACTAAGGACTTACAAATAATTTAAATGTGCCAATTGAGTGCAATCCAATTCCACCATGTTTCAAGAGGAGCGAACATACCTTTTAACACTCGTTACCAGTGGTAAAGTGCACAGAGTCCTAAAGACAACAAAAAATAATTCAGCAATAAACAAGAGGAACAAGGCAAAAAAAATGAAGAACGACCACCCTAAGACTGACATGACTACCAGGGGCATATAATACTTTAAATTTGGTAGGGATTGTACTGGAGAAGGGAGGGTAATGAATGAAACTTAAAATTAAAGACGAAAGGAGTAGGAAAGTGTCATTTTATGTAATATGGCTGGGAGGCCTTACCATGTAACATTGCCACAATTCCCATGGATTCACACTAAAAAATCCTGAGCTCAGTCCTAGTAGAGTGACGAAGGGCAGTCAGGCTTTACTAGAAGAACATGTGTTAAGCATTTCAGAGTACCAACATGAATGATAAGTAATTGACACGACTCAAAAGAAATCCGACACCAATCTATAAAAATAGAGTATATTTTTATCTTAATTTAGGCACCAAAACGAACTGGATATCATACATATAACCATAGTAATAGATTTATGAAGCAATATTAAATCAGTGCAGTAAAATACATAGAAAAAATAACATTGTGGTCAATGGCAAAAGGCACTGATGACAATCGGTCATTTGCAGGTCGAATTACTTGGAACCCTTATAGGGGTATGGTCATGCAAGCCCCAGGATCCGACCACAACAGTCAGACCAATTTTACCTAGCCTGTGGAGTCCAGGTGGAGAGCTGGTGCTGAACGGGAGCCGCAGGTGGTGCTGTTTTTACCGCTTACATGGTGCTGCAAGAAACAAAAAGCAAAAACACAACAGGTACACTGCTGCTGACATCGGATGATGGTTTCATGATGTTCTCTGTAGCTGTTGCGTCACAGTCACATACACTGCCTTTAATGTATTTAAGGCACCCCAGGAGGCAGGGTGCATTATATTTAAGGTGCAGACATGTAAGTGCAAGCCTATATGTCACTATAGTGGCGTTCCCCATTTGAAACCAGTATATGTGTTAGCAATCCATAAGATAACATGAGGGCACAGTCGAGCCATATTAAGAGTGGTTCCTAAGCCTGGTGAATGCCTGACTTACTTCTAATTGTATCACCCTCTGTCAATGATGAATGTTGACATGAAAGTTGTCAGTAGTGCTGTGGTGTTTAAGACACTATGGGCTATAGCGGCTTTGCTACACCCTGATCAGTCTTGGTTTGCTCCATCTGTATGCTATCAAGAACCAACACAGTGTGGAAATATGGATTTTTCCGATCAGTTATGTCCCCTATCTTGGACCCCAACGGTTTCATGTATGAATCACAAGTACATGTATGTTCCCTCCAGTTCCAGTTATGAAGACGCAAACACATGTGCGTCCACCGTCAACATGTCCTCTTTCAGATCCGCCATGAATAGGCTGGATATTCCATTCCTAAGTATGAAAGGCCACCGGCTTTATATGGTTCACTTATGCCATTTTACAGTCCAGGCAAGTAGGCCCTGATTCTGTCATCAAGCTTTTTCTTGCCTTCTGTCTCTGAAAGCTCCAGTCTGAGCCTGCATCTGTGACCATGAACTTTGTCTCATTCCCTGCGCGGCTCACGATGCCTGACATCAGCCTGTTGCCTGCCAAAAACTGTATTTCACCTTCGAAATTATCTGCTCCGCTCCCTGCCCAATGCATTCCTGTCTAGTAGTTTAAGTAAACATTCTTCCAGCTACCGAGCAAAGGCCCGGCTTCTCTGTCTTTATGCAAGTAATTCATAGCCCTATTATTATGGAAGACTTCTGCCCTCGCATCTAGTGTAGACACTTAGACGCTTGTACACGCACTAACAGTCAGTATAGTCAGTATAGAATAAGATTCTACTCTAAGAAACCTCTCTTTTGGATAACATAGTTCTTTAAACATAGGATGTTAGATATGATTTGGGATTAGGTTGACTTGACCCTCCAGACTTCTGTCGCCACATGTAGAGCTAAATGTCAAGTCCCCTTCACCCCCTAGTTGCACGTCAATCACACGTCATGCTGCTGCGCGCGCATTTCTGCCAAGTATTTCTGCTGACATTGCGAAATTCTTTCATGGAACCACCCTATTATGACATCACACCTGATGACGTTCTTTAGTTACACCCAGTTACGCCCACTTTTGCTACGCATGTATGTTTTATCTACACTATCAATTGTTACGCCTCTTGCATTTGCTTCACTGTAATGCCTATTGTATAAAAGTGATTACTTATCAATAAAGTATGTACTTCACTTCCTGAACCTCCGTGGTGATGGAACTTGGAGTCACCGATTCGAATCGTCCATTGGAATAAAGCCCATTCCGAACCTCTAATACCACGGATTCTGCCTCTTATTTACTGAGCTATTTTTATTATGTTTCTGTATCAAATTAAGTCCCGGTAATTAAATTATTTACCACATGAATGGCGCCCGAATAGGGACACTTTCTCATCTCACGCGCCGGCGGTGCGTTGCAGGCCCGGTCTCCTGCCACAGCTGGACGGACAACAACGCGTACCAGCAGGATTTCCTGTATCTCCCTCCGGTCAAGCGGGGGCGACTGAGGCTGCGATCAACACCCAGACGAGGCGGTGAGAAGTGCGAAGTATCCCGACCAGAGCCTAGCTGAGAGAGCAAGATCCGAGGTATACAGAGGCCCACCAAGTTCCGAAGTTCCGAAGTTCCGAGGTTTCCGATGTTCCGAAGTGTCCGAAGTTTTCGAGTCGAGTCCAGTCCGGTCCAGTTCAGTTCCGTTCCGAGGCCTTCCGTTCCGAGCTACCCGGTGAGTACCATTACTGGGGAGGCGTTCTGACGTGCACATAGGTTGTGCCGGTCAAGACGGGTTTGGGTACACAAATCCGGTCTGCACTGTTTTAGCAGTGTATCTGTACTGTTTAGCAGTATATCTAGTATATCAAGTATATAAATTCAGAATAATTCAGTTAATGCCGAGTATTATGTTTAAGTGATTAAGTTTCCTTAGATCGTCATCATCATTGTTGCTCATTTAAATGTTAAATGTTAAATGTGTTAATACGTCCTGCATATTGTGGTGTGAATGACTGTTCATTATCGTGTTTATTGTATTAAGTTTGTTCAAGATCAAGTAATCAGATCAGTTCTCAATATGCCGCTCTTTTCGAAATTAAGACAGATCACAACTAGAAAAGGGGTACTCGAAGAAGCTGTTCCTATTCCTCCTAGGGACACTCCAGGGTACTTCATGTATCATAAACACGGCTTAGACGCTATATTATTTCTTGATTTATGGGTAGACTACACCAAGGAATTACCAGAAAGTCAGAGGTGGCCCGCAGCTGGGACCTGGGATGCAGAGTGCATCATGAAAGTAGAGGAAGAGTTATGGAAAAGGAAAGCCAGACAGTCACAGAAAGACGCCGTTGAGTTATGGCGTAAAGAATCTCATAGACGTATAGAAAAAGCACTCCGACAGGAGGAGAAAAATAAGGAGAGTTCAAATAAAGTCCGAGAAAGTCTATTAATTGAAGAAGGTACACGAGTGAAATCAGAACAAGTAGACAGACAAAGAAATGCCCTTATGAATGGTATGTATCCCCTCCTGGCCGAGGGATTACCTAAGGCTACTCCGGAGATACCAAAAGACTTGCCACCCCCATTGTTCCCAATAAAAATGCATCCTAAGGGGCATCCTAGAACAGCAGAAGATGTTTTTCTTTCCTCATACTTAGATGACGCAGCTCCCGAGTATGCTAACCCCGCCCCACATAGACCGCCTGCCGGGGAGGTTCAACGCCAAGATCCTGTATCTGTATCTCTACAGCAACAAATCCTGACACAAGTTCCGGCAAGCACATCTGTTTCCACATCTGTTCCTACAACTACTTCTACAGTTGTGTCCACACCTATAGTTGCTGTATCGCGTTCAACGAATCCTTTCACGCCCGATACCCCAGATGGGGCTACCGGAGGTGCTACCAACATTTTTTGTACGCCACCCAGAATAAATAAACTTACCTTTCAAGAATCAGCACATCCACGTACCCCCAAGCTCATAAATGCCCGCACGCTTAAGGAACTTCTAGTAGATTGTAGATATGACCCTGTGCCCGGCAAAGAGGACGAAATGATCATGGCATCATTACGTATCAGACGAGCCGCGGTGTATTTAGGGAAGTTACCAGGAATGACTGTGCATCTAGATAATATATACCATTTTGTCCAAACAGGGCGAGATTCTGAATGTATTAACAGAGCTATGGAATACCAGAAAGTGGAGATACAGGGGGAACTGTTACGTTTCCTCATAAATTGTGTGATCAGAAATCAAGACCGACCGGGGGTAGATCCGGAAGCAATGCAAACTCTTACCAGATGGAGCCAGAATATATCAGAAGGGAGACATGATAAGCAAAAATGTATAATAGCCATGTGCCGAAAGATCCGTAGAGAAATAGAACGCCTACACGAAGAGAGATTAGCGATAGACCAGTTCGAACGAAGCGAGGAGGAAGGATCAGGACTGCCCACAGGACAGTCAGAAACCATAGCCTATGTAGGTAGAGGAAGATCTTGTAATAGTACTAGATGTTTTTCTGACCCGATACGTCCGATATGTCCAGATAATAACAGGAATTTCCAAACACCTATAATAAATATAAGGTCCCCCGAGCATTCGTTCCAAGCCGCTGACAAATTACTCCGAGAACGAAGGGGTTATCATTTACTCGATTCTATGGATGAACAAGAATTAGCCAGGTCAGCCGTTCATTGGGTTGACAGTCCCGGAAAATATGGTGATGATACAGTAGCACACACATTTTTGAACCTCACCCCAGATGAACAGCGTTTAGCTGGGATTTATATGATTCAACAACTCCTTATACTATATAAAAGTCAACATTCAGATCCTGGTCCCTTACCTGATATATTGACTGAATTACTCACGAATAGATGGAGAGGTTCAGGTACTAAGTTAATTAGAGAAATACTAGAATCAAGAAAGCAGTACATTCTTTTTGTATGCCCAGAACATGTCTCACTGCCCATCAAGGAAAGAACGACGTATTACATGGACAGACAGAATCCCTTACGAGAAGTACACCCAATAAAAGGCGAGGACAATCAGTTTAAACGTGTGTTTGTATATACGCCCATATCGAAAATAGAACTGTTACAAATGAAGAAAGTGGTACCCAGTCATGACAAAGACCCAGCGGGTTTCCACCGAGAAATTAAAGACATGTTACTCATGGGAGAGTATACCTATCCCGACATTATGACTATATTAAAGGTATTAATGCCTGCTGGCATTTATGAAAAACTCAAGGAAAAAGAGTGGGAGGTGGGAGACCAAAAGATAGACTGGACAGCATTAGAAGCAGAAGAAAAGGCCCGAACTGCAGGAGCAGGGCTTGGGGATAAAACTAAAGCACTACCAGGTTTACTAGTACAGGTACTGCCACGTTTATTAACTACGAAAAAAAGAAGACTGGGGTGCAATCTCAGCCTGTAAACAAAAGCAAGATGAAGACACTAGTGATTTCTATGCCCGATTTGAAAAATGTTTTGGTATAAATAGTGGCATAAAAGCAAGTAGCGAATCATACCCACATCTGTTTGTGACAAAATTAGTTGAAAATTCCTTGCCCCAAGTGAAGAATAGAGTATTAAAATTCGAGAGTACCTGGCAAGGTAACACCCCATCACAAATGTTACAAATGTTACAGTATCATCACAATAGAATTAGAGAGGAACAAGAACATGAACAAAGACGCATGAAAGACACAAAAATGAAAATGCTAGTCTCCCAGACAGTTCCAGCTGAAGGACATAAAAAGGGTACGACACATTCCGGTGATTCAGCAGGACCTGTAAAAGGGACATGCAACTATTGTAAACAGCCAGGACATTACATACACGATTGCCCAGTCCTGAAGCGTAATATTGCCACAGGTAAAACACAGGAAAGACCACGGCCACCTAGACAGGATCAGAATGAACAAGGAGCCCCGCAGCATGCACAGTCCATGCCAGCTCCACAACAGTCTATACAGTTTGTGCCAGCTGCACCAGCGCTGCCTGTTGCTGCCACACAAACCACGACACGACAGCTGTACCAGACCGCACAGTACGACTATCCTGATTATCAACGATACGCATGAACCAGCCTAGAGAGGGAAGTTGACTTACCCCTTATCGAGGTCCCTGTAGACCAAGAAGGACCTTATGTACATAGTGAATTATTAGGCCAAGATAGAAAATTTTTACTTGATACAGGGGCAAGTCGAACAACGATAAAACGTAGTGAAGTTCCAGGGGCACCCCTCTCAGGCTCACAGAATATTTCCCTTGGTTTTTCAGGAAAACCTATTGTTAATGAAGTATCACAGCCTCTTCCACTTACGATAGGACCTTTGACCCGAACTACAGATTTATTGCTTACTAAATCATGTCCAGAAAACTTGTTAGGTATAAAAACACTGAAAGCTCTAGGAGCTATAATATGTTGTTCTCCGGAAGGAGTAAGATTGTTTTTACGTGATTTCAAAGGTCACTATGTGTCTAGAGACATGGATCCCCGATTGCAGACTTTACCTACACATTTATGGGCACAAGGCCCTACTGATGTCGGTTGCATGAATATTACACCATATCGAGTTACACTAAAGGCAGGAGTGGTACTACCACGAATGCGACAATACAAGTTACCACCAGATGCTGTAGTGGCTTTACTGCAAATCATTGACGAGCTCATTGCCCAAGGAGTGGTTGTGGAAACAGACTCCAATGTATGTAATTCCCCGATAATTCCGATTCTTAAACGAACAGATCCAAAGGCCCCGCCAGTATATCGATTGGTTATTGATCTGCGTGAATTGAACAAATGCATTGTGCCACAATTCCCTGTGGTCCCAGATATCTCGTCATTACTGACAGCTATTGATTCCGAAGCAACATTCTTTACTGTAATTGATCTCAAGAATGCCTTTTTCAGCGTCCCAATAGATCCGGAAAGCCAATACTTGTTCGGATTTAGTTTAAATGGACGTAGCTTTAAATTCACACGCGCACCTCAAGGATTTACAGAAAGCCCCAGCATCTATAGTCAAGCACTGAAAAGAGAACTCGACAGTATCCACATGCCAGTTAACACTGCCTTGCTTCAATATGTCGATGATCTGCGGATCACCGCTAGAAGCGAACCTGAATGTGAGAAAGCATCACTGACAGTTTTACAATTTCTAGCCGAAAAGGGGCACAAGGTGTCCCCTTCTAAGCTGCAATTCTGTGTCCAGCGAGTTGTTTATCTTGGACACTCGCTGTCCAAGGAGGGAAGGCAGCTTACACCCGACCGCATTCAGTTAATAGCTAATATGCCAATACCCAAGACACAAAAGGAGGTGCGGGCTTTCATAGGCCTCACTTCATATTGTAGGCAGTGGATCCCTCAGTATGCATTTCTAGCAAAACCACTCATTCAATTGACAACACAGGAGGCAGCCACATCGACTGTTCTCCCTTGGACTCAGGAACATGCACAAGCTTTTGAAAGCCTAAAGAAAGCCTTATGCCAAGCACCTGTTTTAGCAACACCATGTTACAATAAACAGTTTACACTCTTTGTTACAGAACGCGAAGGTACTGCCTTGTCAGTACTCACACAGGAACAAGCAGGATCACACAAACCATGTGCTTATTTTTCTAGTACATTAGATCCCGTAGCTCAGGCTTTGCCTGCATGCCTAAAATCAGTGGCAGCAACAGCTTTAGCAATCAGACAAAGCGATGCCATAGTGTTAGGACATCCATTGACAGTTCAAGTACCACATGCAGTAGAGGTTCTTGTGAATCGAACGCAAACACAACACTTGACTATAGCGCGACTTACAGGGTATGAATTAACATTGTTTCAGCCACATATAGAAATCAGACGTTGTAACACATTGAATCCTGCCACACTTTTACCTGTAATCGGAATAGACCCACTAGCTCATGATTGTATTGAAGTTATTACAATCACGACGAAACCCAGACAAGACTTGACAGATGTCCCATTGTCAGACCCAGACCTGACGTTGTATGTAGATGGTTCATGTATGAGAACAAGTACAGGAGAGTTAGTGGCCGCTTACGCAGTCACAACAGACACTGAAGTCATCGAAACAAATTGCATAAATACCTTGTCAGCTCAAGCCGCAGAGCTCATCGCTCTGACACAAGCCTGTATTCAAGCCACATATAAAAAAGTCAACATATATACTGATTCACGTTATGCATTCGGAGTTGTACATGACTTCGGCGTGCTGTGGCGAGAGAGAGGTTATTTAACTTCTCACGGTGCCCACATTCAGCACGGACCCCTCATTCATGCCTTATTAGATGCAATACATCTACCCACTGCAATATCAATTATGAAATGTAAAGCTCATACGAAAGTTACTGATATCATTTCTCAAGGCAATGATCTAGCTGACAGAACAGCTAAACAGACTGCTCAAACTCAAACATCAGACATGACAAAGACAATAGTCCCGACGCCAACACATTGTATGACTGTTAAAGATCCCACTCTTGACGTAATTGACATACAGACACATGCTACACCAGACGAAATAAGGAAATGGACTGAGTTAGGAGGGATTCAAACGGATCAAGGATGGATGACGAAGGAAAAATCTGTGTGGTTCCTTCCTGATTCAATGGTCCAAGTCATTATTAACACTATACATAGTCCAGCGCATCTAGGAGAAAAAGCTATGCTAGACAGCATTCAACACATTTGGTTCAACAAACATTTACGAGCAGCAGCCAAACAAAAAGTTCGTACCTGTATGATCTGTTGTCAGTTCAACCCAGGAAAAAGCATTCCCGTAGAACAGGGTGGATTTCAGCCTCCTGATCACCCTTTTGAAGTCCTCCAGATGGATTATATCCAGATGGAACGATGTCGAGGATTCAAATATGTTCTCGTAGTTGTCTGTGCTCTTTCCCGTTGGACAGAGGCATACCCGGTTTCAGATTACACTGCCCCGACTACTGCCAAACAGTTGGTTCGAGAATTCTTCCCACGATACGGTTTACCACGTGTTGTCTACTCAGATAACGGCCAGCCGTTTTCATCCGAATTAATGAAACACGTTTCACTTTTGTTAGGCTATCAGTGGAAATTCCACTGTGTCCGACACCCCGAGGCAGCAGGTCTCGTGGAAAGACATAATCAGACCCTGAAAATTAGATTGTCCAAAATATGCAGAGAGAAAGGTGTCGACTGGGTAGTAGCGTTACCAGTTGCACTCTTTTACATGAGAATGGTAGCACACTCTCGAACAGGGCTATCCCCGTATGAGGTGATCTTTGGCAGACCACCAAATATGTGGGGGACGCCTATACCACGCAAAATAACTGATATTGACTGTAATATGCTGACAGATTACTTGGCTTCCTTGATGTCTGCACTACAATCTTGTCGTTCACAGGTAGCTGCAGCCTTTCCTGACAACACTGAGGTGAAACCCCATGACGTAGTTCCGGGGGACCTGGTCTTAGTGAGGAACTTTGATCGGAAGACTCAGCTGGATCCTAGGTGGAAGTCGCCGCGATTGGTCTTGCTTACCACAAGGACAGCCGTGAAGATCGAAGGCAGAAAAGGCTGGGTACATTCAAGCCATATCAAGAAATTTCATGGACTACCATCGGATGTAAATACCACACCTCGTGTGTCTTCACCCATTGACTCAAAGCTTCCTTTGGTTGAACCGAGTGATCACGAACAATACAGACTAAAACTCAGGTCTAACCAGTCAGGCAATTTGATTGTTTAAGTCCTCTCCAAGGTGAAGCGGTTGAATTTGTCTCTGACATGTATCCCTTAGACCTGAATAGAGAAAAAACCCGAAAAATGTTGAAACGACATGCGTACTGTAAATCACTGCGTAGTCATTGCACAGTGACGTTATTAATTTTATTTTTCTTAAGTCTTTTAATAATTACTGCAAGTATATTGTTGCACATATATTATCCTATTTCTAGACATGTTTATAATGTTACTGCTGAACATTCTTTTAGTGAATTACCTCCGCATGAGTTTATTAGTATGTTACATCATTCCCATCAGGTTAGCAATGCTACAAATTGTTGGATATGTGGCCGACTCCCTCCCTATCAGAATTATAAAGGAATTCTACCTCTCTTTCCATACCCGTTCACACACAACGGCTCCTGTGGAGCATGGTTTAGTTTAATTAATTCCCTAGATTCGAATTCTGCAGTTTATCAAGATAACTGGGTATGGGGAAATTTGAACTTAGTTTTACTTAAAGTCTGCTACCCTAACAAGGAGGGACTTCCCAAAAGAACAGGAACTGATCTAGAAAATGAAGTGTATGGATTAGGTAATTTTACGCTTAATCTTATGATCCTAAATGTCGAATCCGAAGCTACTCCAATTTTGCCCGCTATGTCAATATTTCCAGTAAAGGGTGAATTATGTGTAAGAAAGAATGGTTCCATACATATGGGCCATAGTAGATGCACAACTGTAATAGAATTTAGTGATCAAGGCAAGTCTACATTTAGAGCTTCCCGCCATTCCTATTTCATATGTGGTCAGACGGCATATGTACGTTTGCCTCTAGATTGGGATGGTACCTGCTACATTGGATTCCTTTTGCCACCTGTTTTCCTAGCTCCTCCTGACTATCACAGAAATACTCATTTAGTACACAATAGAGAAAGGAGAGATCTCCCAATAGTCGATTACACTGAAACAGCATGGGAAAAATACACAGATTTCAATAAAGGTCTCTTTCCCTATATAGGTACCGTTACTAATAGTAAGCTGATACGTAGGTTAACTAGAACCCTTGAAGCAGTAGTGAACGAAACTATTTCCGCCTTAGGCAATTTAACAGAAGAGCAGTCTGCTATGCGGATTGTTGTGCTTCAAAATCGTCTTGTCCTTGACGTCATCCTGGCCGATAGGGGCGGAGCTTGTAGGGTCATCGGATCAAGTTGTTGCATTTTCATACCAGAAAATTCGCCATCTGTATATAAAGCCATAACTCGCCTTCATAAGATTGTAAGCCAGATACACCAGAATCCAGGCACCTGGACTTGGTCCGGTTGGTTTTGGAGTGTATTATCTACCTTTGGATGGAAGGTCCTATCCTTCCTAGGTATTGGCCTTCTCATACTATTCAGTTGCTGTCTATGTCTACAATGTGGACCAGCGATCTGTGGTCTGTGTGCCACATCGTGTATTCCACCACCAAGATTTCATTCATCCCAGAAGAAAAAAGAAGAACAAATGATGCTATATGAACAGATCAACGGATTGATGAAGATTGATATCTCTTAACGGGCAAGTAGGGGACAAGGAGGGAATGTGGAAATATGGATTTTTCCGATCAGTTATGTCCCCTATCTTGGACCCCAACGGTTTCATGTATGAATCACAAGTACATGTATGTTCCCTCCAGTTCCAGTTATGAAGACGCAAACACATGTGCGTCCACCGTCAACATGTCCTCTTTCAGATCCGCCATGAATAGGCTGGATATTCCATTCCTAAGTATGAAAGGCCACCGGCTTTATATGGTTCACTTATGCCATTTTACAGTCCAGGCAAGTAGGCCCTGATTCTGTCATCAAGCTTTTTCTTGCCTTCTGTCTCTGAAAGCTCCAGTCTGAGCCTGCATCTGTGACCATGAACTTTGTCTCATTCCCTGCGCGGCTCACGATCCCTGACATCAGCCTGTTGCCTGCCAAAAACTGTATTTCACCTTCGAAATTATCTGCTCCGCTCCCTGCCCAATGCATTCCTGTCTAGTAGTTTAAGTAAACATTCTTCCAGCTACCGAGCAAAGGCCCGGCTTCTCTGTCTTTATGCAAGTAATTCATAGCCCTATTATTATGGAAGACTTCTGCCCTCGCATCTAGTGTAGACACTTAGACGCTTGTACACGCACTAACAGTCAGTATAGTCAGTATAGAATAAGATTCTACTCTAAGAAACCTCTCTTTTGGATAACATAGTTCTTTAAACATAGGATGTTAGATATGATTTGGGATTAGGTTGACTTGACCCTCCAGACTTCTGTCGCCACATGTAGAGCTAAATGTCAAGTCCCCTTCACCCCCTAGTTGCACGTCAATCACACGTCATGCTGCTGCGCGCGCATTTCTGCCAAGTATTTCTGCTGACATTGCGAAATTCTTTCATGGAACCACCCTATTATGACATCACACCTGATGACGTTCTTTAGTTACACCCAGTTACGCCCACTTTTGCTACGCATGTATGTTTTATCTACACTATCAATTGTTACGCCTCTTGCATTTGCTTCACTGTAATGCCTATTGTATAAAAGTGATTACTTATCAATAAAGTATGTACTTCACTTCCTGAACCTCCGTGGTGATGGAACTTGGAGTCACCGATTCGAATCGTCCATTGGAATAAAGCCCATTCCGAACCTCTAATACCACGGATTCTGCCTCTTATTTACTGAGCTATTTTTATTATGTTTCTGTATCAAATTAAGTCCCGGTAATTAAATTATTTACCACAACAGGGTAGCCGTTGTTAGATATCTTCTAGATGTAAAAAAACTGAAATACATTGTCGATGGGTATCCCTGCTTCAGACCTTGAGGAGATTTGGTTTGAACCATACATCAGCTTGACAAGTCTTATTCAAAACTATGTTTGAGAGTGAAAACTGGCCAAGAAATCATCTTTTCTTTGACCTTTCTGCTGGCATGGACAAGGACAACAATAACAGAGTCTTACAATTATATTAAAATTAGACATCAAAGACACAGAAATATCCTAATTTTCTTCCTATGGCAATAATGGGTCCTAGTTTAGGTGCTGGTGAGTCAATATCCCTGCAATTATCTCACTACTAGTGGGAATGTCCAAGCCATCAACATATATAAAACCTCTTTGGGCAACACCATCTTGTTCATCATTTTCAATATCCAGGTTCATGATAATGTCACTAAAATCTTCTTCGCTTTTAAATTCCTCATAAATGGTTTTCAGGTTTATATCTGACTTATGACTGACGGGACCTGTGCTGTCTGAAATTGGATGGTTACAAGATGGCTAATGTCTGAATGACCCACAATTGACATCATGTAGATCCCTTACTCAATGCAATCAAAAATACATCTACAATCTACTTCCCGCATAACGCAACCTCACTGGTAGCTCATAGCAAAGTGAGACTGTCCGCCTTCATTGCTTCAATTGCCATCTCTAGTACCACCAGCTAAACACTTGCAAAAGTCACTAAAGTTCACAATGCATATGACCAAGGGGCATATGTATCAAACTCCAGCTTAGCGAATCCCAATTAGCGATATTTTGCGATTAGCAAATTGAGATTCGCAAAGCGGGATGTAAAAAATAAATCACAAATATTTTGCGATTTCTTAAAAATCGCAAAATATTCTCAGAAACCTCATTTGCGATTTCTTAATAGCGAAATTCGCAAATTAAGAAAACGCAAAAACGGGAATCTGCAATCCAGGTGCAGCCTGATGACATCACAAACAGGAAACTGGAGTGATTTCCTGCACCTGCTCACCTGAGCCACACCCAGAGGCTGCTTGGAGAGTGTGAGGAGGCATCCCAGGAGAGAGCAGCCAGCAATGGCTTCCAACAAACAACAGGAGGGCAAGGATGCAGAGAAGAGGAAGAGGAAGCATAAGTTTTCAGAAAAGGAGCAGGAGGTCCTCATTGAGGAGATGGTGTGCAGCCATGAGCTCCTCTTCGGCAAGAAGGCACTGCGTGTCCCAGAGGCGAGGAAAAGGAAAATTTGGCTGGACATCCAAAATAAGGTGAATGCAGTGGGAGTGACCAATCGTACCATTGAAGAACTGTGCAAGCGGTGGTATGACATGCGCCAGAGGTCGAAGGAGAGGGTGGCAGCCAGACTGAAGGACGCAAATCAGACTGGAGGAGGACCATCCACAGCAGAACACCCAACACCCCACGAGGAGCTTGTGGAGTCCACTCTCCTGCCTGAGAGCGTCGGTGGTGTGGCTGACATAGACAGCTCCGACCCTGCATCCAGCAGCCAAGGTAAGATGCATGCAAAATCAATCTGCACTCATCCCTATCCCATGCACACTTCCCCAAATGTGCATAGTAACCTCCCAAAATGTCATTCCAGTCCAAGTCTTACAGCACACCCAGCAATGCATCATGGGACTCGTAGTACTATGTCTGACAGTGTGTCCATGAGACAAAGGAAATTTAATGCAACATGTGGGTTGGGGATAAGTGAATGATACAGTGTCAGAGGTTAGCCAAAACAAACTGTAGGAACTTTATTGATTGCCAAATGCAGACAAAGACACAAACTCATGTAGTCCCCTTTACATCCACAGCACAATCCAGGGCACGTGAAGACAGCGCAGAGGGAGAGGAGCCTGCACAGGCGGAGGACTCCAGTGACGAGACTGAGCAGATTCCAATCCAGCGCAGGAAGCGCGCACATGTGCCCCCACTGCCTCCATTTGAGGACGAATTACCTGCCACAGGGGATGACAGTGACAGGAGAGAGGGGAGTCAGGGTGTGTCACACATGCCCATTCAGGACACACCAAGGCCAGGGAGTAGACCACAGGACACACGCAGGTCAAGGCCCAGGAGCAGCACTACGACTGAAGCCGAAGGATCCGTCTTCTCAGGCCTGGAACATAGCATGCTTCAGGAACAGCGCCTGCAAAGCAAAGCACTCAGATCAATCAATAGGCAGCTATGCCGTATGCACAAGGACCAGAAGAACATGGGGGAGGGCATCATGGCCATGGCAGGTGCCATCCGAAACCTATGCGACACTTTGAGGCACAACCAAGTCGCCAGTGATAGGGCTGGCCGACGTGCCAATGCACGCCTTCACAACTATACAAAGGCCGTGAACCGCCTCTGCACCACCACCAGCACCCTCACATGCAGAAGCGTCACTATGCAGGTCGAAATGGCGCACTGCTGCCAGGATATTGCCCGAGGACTTGCACAGGTCACCACTGCTGTGGAGCAGCTGCAGACGGCCAACGCAGGTGCCAGCGCACTCATGGCCTCTGCCGAGAGCGAAGACACCTCCAGTAGGAGCAGCATCACTCCAACATTGCCAGGGGAAAGACGACGCAGTGCCAGACAGGGTGCAGGACAAGGGAACACCATGGGGGGCACTCAGCCTGGACCTCACCGAAGGAGGTGAACATGAGCGGTGACACTTACTGCAAAACGGGTGAAGTAACCCTACTATGCTGTTTGCACAGTTACTTGTGCCTTACCTGCACTGTGCGCATAACATGTGCTGGGTACTGCTACAATTTTCATTATTGTGAAGTGTGAATAAACACTGCACACATTATCAAGCTTTTTTGTCTAATTTCATCATTACTCACCTAGAAGTAGTTTTGTGTGATCTCAGTCCGTCTCTGGCGTCCAGCAGCTGCCCCAACTCCTGATGCAGGTCTGGCAGGGGGAGCAGGGCGCTCGTCATCCGATGTGTCTGTATCGACCACATCAATTGTGGTGCCTTTTCTCATTGCCATGTTATGTAGCATTGCACAGCTTGCCACGATTTTACAGCAGGTCTCAGGGCTGTATTGCAGTGCGCCTCCACTTTTATGCAGGCACCTGAAGCGGCTCTTCAGGATTCCCAACGTACGCTCAATGACGCAGCGTGTAGATCTGTGTGCCCTGTTGTAGCTCCTCTCACTTGCATTTGTAGGATCCAGATATGGGGTCAGGATGAAGTCCCGCACTGCATAGGCACTGTCACCTGCAGGGATAGACACAATAGGTAAGTCAATGTCCCCCCCTCAAGTGATGTAGTGGATGTATTGCTGTGTGCCATGTATTTACCTAGCAGGTATCCCTCCCCAAACTCTCCAGCACTCAGACGTCTGTGTATTCCACTGTGTCTGAAGATGAAGGAGTCATGTGTACTGCCGGGGTATTTGGGTACAATGTCAGTGATGATATACTTTGCGTTGCACACAATCTGTATATTGAGGGAATGGTAGCATTTCCGATTTCTGTAGACATATTCAGTTGCTGATGGGGGTGTGATGGCCACATGGGTCCCATCGATGCAGCCAATGAAGTGGGGGAAACGTGCAATCTGGTAGAAGTCCAGTTTTGTTTGCTGTAATGCCTGTTGGGTGGTGGGGAAGTATATGTGATGTGAGAGCCTCTGTAGCATTGCATCTAGAAAGGCATGTAAGAAGCGTGAAAGTGCACTCTGTGACACCCCACCAACCTCCGCTATTACCCGTTGAAAACTCCCTGACGCCAGGAGGTACAGGGAGCACAGGACCTGCACATGTGTGGGAATTGTTTGTGTCCTGCGTGTAGGGTGTTCCAAGTAGGGTTTCAGGTCCTCAATCAGGTCCATTATGGTCTGTGGGTGCAGTCTGTACTTGTCCTAGATGTCCTCTTCAGTGTGCTGGAACAGAGCGATGTGCAGCCTGAATATACGTTCCTGTCTCATTCTCCTCTGTGCAAGAGCCCGAATACGCAGCCTCCTGGCTATCACGAACAATGCTGCCATTGTGGTTGGGTCTGTTGCATTGTGGGGTCGTTTAAGTACCTTGCACCAGTTTACCACCTGCATGCAATTGGTGTTAATAGCGATTTCTTAAATTGCGAATTTCGTGAAATCGCAATTAGCGACTTTTTCATACATGTGTTAGCGAATTCTTATTTTGCGATATCCTTTTTGCGATTTTCGCAATCTTAAGAAATCGCAATTTAAGAAATCGCACGGAAAATCGCAAATTTCATGTTTCGCAGCCGACGTAATCGCTAATTTAGCGATTTCTCAGTTTTCACTAGGAATGTGTGTCATACATATGAAATTGCGAAAAATCCGTCGCAAACGCTGTTTTTTGCGATTCGCAGCGTTTGCGACTAATTTTTGCTTTCATACATATGTCCCCAAGACTCTCATTACTACTCTAGGTTTCAGCAAACTTGACTTAAACATCAGTCTTCTATATTTGTCCAACTACTCCTTCGAGACCTTAAAATGGGCTATGCTTGTGACTTGCATGGGGCTTAACCTTCCTAAACGCACCTCTCCATTTACAGACATCAACAGAATGTATCACAGACCCTCTAGAATTCTCATTCTTATTTTCAAATCTTTCTGTAGCCTTACACACTCACTTGCTACATGCTGACTGACTCCCTATCACAAACGGAGCAACACCTCACTAAGGGCCTTATTCAGAGTTTGGTGGATAGGATACACCATCACAAATGTGAAGGATATCCCGTCCACGCAGCACAATGGCCATATGATTAAATGCTCTTTTAATGTTGCAGATGGAATATCTGTCACGTTTGTGTCGGAGTATCCCATTTGCCAAACTCTAAACCAGGCCCTAACTCCTGTGCTTTAGATGTGCCTCTTCCCTAAGTAACTTCAAAACATCCATATAAAACTCCTCCATCCTCATAAGAGCCAGCCTTCTTCACTGACCTCATAGTCTATATAATTTTCACATAACGCTTCGCTATCACTCCCTTCACCCTAATGAATAATAATTGTAATTGCTGTCCTCATTTTGTAATGTTTCACTTGCTACCCTTTCTCATTAGCACTTCTGATTGGTATCAGTCGCGCTAGATTTTTATGTACTTCGTAATGTAATCTCTGTACAGCATTTCTGTTTGAAATGCTCTGCAAGTTAATAAATAGAAATACTGATGTACTGTGATGTTTTTGGTATCAAAAGAAATTGGTGAGACAGGGAATGCTAAGCTCATAGTTCAGATCAATAATTATATCCAGACTACAAATGTGCTCTGATTTGTCTACTGTCAATGACCCAAAAAACAGATTGTGACCCTCAAGTCAATTATAATTGTTATTCAGCAACATATTTACCCCATGGATTTACTGGAGACAAAAGACCACACTCCTAATACATACTGCATTAAACAACTAAATGCTTGACCCCTCACAGCATCCTACTCCAGTTCTGCAAGCAACATCTTCTACAGCAATGACTTCAACCTCCCATGCAATGCATCTATAAAGACTTTAAAATATACCTTCTTTGACTGAATAGCCATTGCCCATAATACACAGCTCATCATGTAGTTAGTCCATGGCAAGCATAACACCTTGTAAGTCATCTGCACATTGATGTCCAGCATCACCTGCCACCCTCATTGCATCATCATTGGACAGACCTGTCTATCATAACAATAAACCTAAAATACACCTCTCCGATAAATCAAGGCCAACAAAAGACGATAGACATTGTGCAGTCCCTACAAGAACTTCCATCTGAAAACACTTCACAAGAACCAGGTAGCACTGGCAGTCTCATTTGATCCCATCATTTCTGTTGAAAACATCTTAAAGCACTTCACTTCAGCTGCTCTCTTCAATGGACATTGGACACTAAGAAACCATGAACCTTTGCTCCATAAAAGGCACCATGGCACAGCCAGTAGCTCATTGACATCGAATGTGTTATAAGTGCCAGGGAAGGCAATGGAGACTCTCACAGCTGCTGGACTACCTCACCACACTGAACCAAATCCACCCCACCAAGAGAAAGGAGGAGTGCTCATCCATCAAAAACTTCATGGCTTTAAATCTCATAGCAAAGGGACAGCACACCTTAATATCCCAATGCTCTGCATTAGGGTGATTTGCCAAATCGCTATGACATTCATAGCTTCCTGAGTGCGGAGTTTGTTATAGGGCAATCTGGATGTATGATTTCTGCTAGGGGGATGTTAACGCTGCTTCAATTAAAGATCTTTGAAAAGACCACTTCACTTGACTGTTTTCTTACTGTGAGTACTGTGGAGGCATTATGCTCAACTGAGAAAATGTGATCAGAAGCGAATAGTCCAACATAGTATTTCTGTGTAAAAGACATTATGCTGTGATTTGGAAACAGCAGATGAAATCTGGAAATGTGGAGTTTCCCTATTTATACCTATTGGGTGTAGCATCAAGGCTGCCATTGAATAATACGTGGCAACTACAAGATTACCGGATCAAACAATGTGTGCGCAGAATTGGATCATGTTTCTTTTGCGCTATGCTCTTAAAATGGGCAAAAACCAATAAATGACTGCTCATGAAGGTTTTTCTTGCCATTCTTAACAGGGGTTACTAGAGATCCGGTGGTTTGGTTCCTCGCCCTGTGAGGCAAGGCTTGTATGTTTTATCGGTGGGTATATAGTAAGGTGTTTTATATATGTATGTATATATATATATATATATATATATATATATATATATATATGTATATATATATATATATATATATATAGTTGTAGTTAGAACCTAATTTCCATAGGAAAAGCATTTTTTGATTTGCTAATAACTCAGGCGGCGTTTGACGAATGTTTGCGAAATTCCCCCCAACAAAGGTCTATCCAGTTCAGCTCCTATCCTGAAAGTTTCGGGGCGATTCGTCAAGCGTGGGCTGAGAAAAAAGGGGGTCCCAAAAAGTGTTTTCTCCATGTTAATTTCCATAGGAAATTTTATTACAGGCTACAGCCCAAATTTGGCAAAAAAGGTAGAGCTTGGTTCAGAAAGCGACCTTTTTTTTAAATGGTGTAAATCCGTTCAGTAGTTGCTGAGAAATTAAAAAAATAAAAGTCAAAAAATCATTTTCCCATAGGAAACTTTAGGCAAGGCTACAGCCCGAACTGCTGAAACCAAGTTTGGTAAAAAGGTAGTGCTTGATTCAGGAAGCGTCTTTTTTTTAAAAAATGGTGTAAATCCGTTCAGTAGTTGCTGAGAAATTGAAAAAAATAAAAGTTTCGATAACTGGGGCAGCGGTGGGTTTGCGCACCCTCCCTTATATGGTGCAGGGCTCTGGGAAAATATTAGGGGCCCATTAGGATGTAGGGCGGATCGCCACCACCTGCATGGCGGAGGCGATCCACCCTACATTCTTCCCTGCCCGCCACCCATTTACCCCCCGCCATATTAGTATGGGGGGGTACCGTGGCGGACGAGAAGACCGTCCGCAGCTTTTGCGCCCGGTCGACTTGTCGAAAAGGGTTTAATATGGTGGCGGTGTCTGCTAGACATCGCCATCCATATTAACATGGGGGCGGAAACATGCCTTTCCGTGGCGGCGTTGCCGCCACAGAAAGGCATGCGGAATTCTCTACTGGGGGCCCGTTGCGGGCCCCCAGGGTATTGGGGGGGTCGGGGGTGCAGATGGGGGGTACCTATGGTACCCCCTGCATTGTCATGGACATGGTGGGAGGCACTTCGCAGTGCCTGTCACCTTGTGCATGACAATGCACGCAGTGCATTCCCAGCATTGTGGCAGGCGGTGCTGTGAGCACCGCCTGCCACAATGCTGGGAATGGAGGATGCCACCGCCACAGTGGCGTTGGCATCCGAATCGCCAGTGCGGGACCGCCGCACCACTGGCGGCCGGTCCCAGCACCGCTAGGGTGGCGGGCGGACAGGAGTCCGCCCGCCATCCTAATGGACCTCTTAATGTTTCCTCCCTCTAAGCCGAGGAAAATCGTATTTATCAGAGGCTACTCTATCTCCCTCCCTCCAGCTCAAACGTCATCATGCACTCGGAGCAAAACCTACAGTATATGTCAGATAAAGTAAATTTGGCTCCTTTCCTTTTGTGGGTTAATGTGTGGCTTAACCCCGATGCCTGTTTGTGCAGAGATATTATCAACCACTTTCTCAGTTTTGACAAGGGTTGTACAATTCCATGACTGAATTATGTTTCAAAAATATTTTGAGTGATGGGTTGTCTGCACTGTTCACGACCCCCTTGAGTATTAAAAGGGATGATAAACTAAAGGTCAAGTGCCATTTTTCAGTGCTCTGCAAGACACAGAGGTTGCATGTTGAATTAAGTAAGAGCTCGGTGTGTGGCTACTATAGGTCTTTAGCACCTGCTGAACCTGTACGGCACCTGACCCCAGATCTCACACACTGGGAGAGGTACCTCTGTTCCGCTTCAGATCAGAATCCGTCTTGCGGCTTTTGTGCTTTTGGGAAGATTACAGCACTTTGAAGGGTCTTGCCCCATCTTGCCCATGTGATGGACCTTGTTACACTTCATGTTTTTCTGCAAGTTTTTTAATCCTCGGTTTTGGTACTTTCTTAAACACTTCCTGAATTCTTTAGGGTACCGGAAATGTAGAGAAGTGCTATTTCATCTGCAGCTTCTAAACAGCCATGCTGTATCTTTCAGGGTCAGTTTGTTAGAGCCCTGGGTGTGGTTATCTTTCCCATATTGTTATAAACAAACCGTTCCCAATTCAATGTTTACAGGATGTATTACTGCTGCTTGATTCTTATTTTGAGTTTCATCTTGTGACAAAGCTGTTATACTATTTGAAACAGATTGGTTGATTGGGTATTTTTAAAAATATTTTTGTATTTATTTTTCCCACTATAGCCAGCATTCAATACTGCAATATAGTATGTATAAAACAATACTTATACATCATTGTTAGCTGAACCACATAAATATTAATGCAGATAGTGGCGAGAAAAAACCCCCAAAAAGACATAGAGAGAGAGGGGGTGATTTTATTGTAAAGTATATGAGATAGATACATCTATATTAGATCAGGTTCTGGGATTTGCCAGTGCCAGGACTTTTCTCAGTGTAAGCTTGACCAAATCCTTTCGAACTTCTTGAGGGATCTAGGACCTTTAACCTTGGCTAAGGCCACCTCGGACTCGTAGACTTGTTGCAACATTACCCACCATTCCATTACTGTTGGTGGCTCTTGCAATGCATAAGCGAGCGCTGACGATAATGATCGAAGGCAATGACCCTGAGTAGCCCACACATCCCTGCTTATCACCATATGCACCTACTAAACCTGAAAATGCTTTTTGGCCACACATTTCCTCCCTTTTGATGTCTAGTGATACACCATATGTTATTTTTGGTGGAGACTGTAATTTAATTGTTGACCCTTATATTAACCATACTCTGTCACCCACAACTTCGTGCATATACTTTCTTCTCCCACACTCACTTCTCACAATCACGCATAGATTGTTTATTTGTCTCAAAGGCCCTAACACAATCTATCTTACATGCAGACTTTGGATCCATTTTGATCTCTGATCATGCTCCTGTAATATTAGACCTAGAGCTACTTCCCGTCACTAATTCTAGTAAGAGATGGTGCTTTAATACTTCCTTATTAGCTGATCAATCTTTTAGTTCTTCTTTTGAAGATTTCATTAGAATTTTTTTTAAACATAATTTATCTTCTGTTTTGTCCTTCTCTTTCGTTTGGGATTCCTTTAAAGCCTCAGCCAGAGATTTGATTATTTCTTATGTTGCTAAAAAGAAACTTCAGAATTTCCATAAAGCTAATGAAATTCTCAAATCCATAAAATTACTAGAATTCCTTTATACATTAATGAATTCTGCAGCTGATCTTGATAATGTAATCAAAGAAAATTTTAAATACAATAAATTATCTACAGAAAATGCTTCTGCCTACCTTCTTAGAGGTAGTGCTCATTACTATGGCGGTCAAATCAAAGCGGGCAAGCTTCTTGCTTCATAACTCAAAATTAAAAAGGACCAATCTATCATTGATTATGTACTAAATTCTGCCTCTGTCCCAGTCACTAAACATATTGAGATTTAAGATGAATTCAAAAAATATTATACCTCCCTCTATACTCCTGAATCTTCTCCTGATTCTATAGACATACAAAATTATCTTGCGTCCATACAAAAACAATTTCCCACCGATGTTAACTTTTCTTCACTGGAAAAAGATATCACCATAAAAGATATTTCTCAGGCCCTAAAACTTCTAAACATGGGTAAAGCACCGGCCCAGATGGGTTCCCTATGGAATTCTATTCCCATTTCTCCAAAACACTTCTTCCTTATCTTCTCACATTGTTTTCACACTTTATCTCTTGTAATGCTTCCTCGGGTACTTTTCCGGATGCTCTCATTTGCTTAATCTCTAAAGAAGGAAAAGACCCTCATCTTTGTAAAAATTGCAGGCCGATATCATTAGTCAATTCTGATTATAAAATATTTGCTAGAATTCTTTCTCTCTGATTAAAACCTTTCTTACAGTCTATTATTTGTAAAGAGCAATCTGGCTTTATTAAAGGGCGGAATATCTCAGATACTACCCAGACATTTTTTAATATATAACATAAAGCTAACAAATATCCCCACTCTCTTGCAGCTATCTCTTTTGATGCTGAGAAAGCTTTTGACCGTATGGATTGGTCTTTTATTTTTCATACTTTGTCTTGGTTCGGTTTCGGTCCCAAGTTCATTTCTTATATTTCTTTACTATATACCTCAGCCAAAGCTACCAATTTTACTAATGGTTTCTTTTCTGACCCCTTCATGTTACAGAGGGGTGTTCATCAAGGCTGTCCCCTCTCCCCTCTTATTTTCATATTAGCTCTAGAACCGTTTCTAGCTAAAATCGAATAAAACTCCAAAATACATGGTTTCCAACAGGATAAACTACATGTTAAAATGAGTGTCTACACAGATGACATTCTTTTATTTTTATCTAAACCAGAGCTCTCCATTCCGGCCTTCTTAGTAGAAGTCAATGCTTTCTCTTTACTTTGTGGTTACAAACTAAACCATGATAAATGTGAAATGCTGTTTATCACACATGGAGAGTGAGAGAGTAAACGACACAGTTGCGTTCTCCCGTCCTAAATTTTTTTCACAATGAGCAACTGTTCTAGAAAAAGTAGAAGATAATAATCATCCGTTGTGGTGGAGTAATCTTCCAAAACCCAACTGTCAGATGGAATATCAAAGATATTGAAGTAAAAGCCTCACTCACATAATAGTGACATGCTTCATCATAGGCGATTACTCCACACCCAGAGAAGATGGTACTCTCCGGGCGGACTCAACCACAGATATAATGGGAGTTCTCAGATAAGTGGGTACTGGTTAAGCAGGGAACCAGACGATGTGTCCCGAGAGGTGGTTCAGCGGGTGTTATCTTTAACGAATGTGTGACTACAAGATATCACCCCTACACATGAGATCTGCATGGTGCAAGTAGGCAACTCCCAGTAGAAATACTACTGGCGTCGGAGTACGAACACGTAAAGGTGAGTGCACTAGGCCTCACTTTCGGGGTGCATGTAATACGTGCATGGACACACGGCAGGGATATATAAAGAGAGAATATATTTATCGCCCTGACGAAGGCCCCCAGACCCGATTGGGCTAGTTGTAGGGCCGAAACATGTTGGCAGAAAATTGAGGGTACATTTGAATCAAATTCGATCCAAAACAACCCCAATACAAAGTTTTTAATGATACCAAGAGTACCCAAGAATAAAGGACCTATCAAGGGTATACTCGTAGGTATTTTTATTTAGAATCTGGTTCCCTGCTTAACCAGTACCCACTTATCTGAGAACTCCCATTATATCTGTGGTTGAGTCCGCCCGGAGAGTACCATTTTCTCTGGGTGTGGAGTAATCGCCTATGATGAAGCATGTCACTATTATGTGAGTGAGGCTTTTACTTCAATATCTTTGATATTCCATCTGACAGTTGGGTTTTGGAAGATTACTCCACCACAACGGATGATTATTATCTTCTACTTTTTCTAGAACAGTTGCTCATTGTGGAAAAAAAAAAAATGTGAAATGCTACCTCTGAATATCTTTTGTTTTAAACAAGATTTTATCTCTACTAATTTTTCATGGAACCCCCACCAAATTAAATATCTAGGTCTTCTGTTTGCTCCCTCTATTAAACAAACACTCTTTTATACTTTATCTACTTCTACTTCCAGATGGCACCTTTTATACTTGTCCTGGTGGGGCAGACTTGACACTATTAAAATGATGCTTGCTCCCATCATATTGTACATGATTTGGGCTATCCCTCTCAGTCTCCCTGCATACTTTTTCAAAACAATTAATTCTATTCTATCAGTATTTTTATGGAACAAGAAAAAACCACGCATGTTCTTAACTAAACTAAAGTACCCTAAACCACAAGGTGGAGTTAATTTTCCTGATTTTCAACTTTATCATAATGCCTTCCTTCTTAAACAACTTTCTGAATCATTGCAAGACTCTACCCCTAATCCTTCTCAGCTATGGAAAGATTTAGAACATTCCTTTTTATCCCCCTTTTCCCTCGATGAATCCCTCACATTTACCCACAAATCACGCTTTCTATCTTCTCCTTTACATAACACCTCATACATTATTTCACTCTTTTATGCTCTCACACCTCTCAGCTAAAGATTGCTTTCTTAATTCTTCTATTTGGCAGAATACATTTCTTAAAAATAATAACAAAGCCATTTTTTGGAAGACTAGGCGAGACAGAGGTCTACTTTGGATCCATCAGTTATATTCCAACGACTCTTTTCTTAGCTTCTCTGATGCACAGTCACTCTATCAACTACCAAAATCTTTTTCCACCAAATTTAATTTGTTGATCAAACACATAACGACTCTCTACCTCTCATGTCCTCTACACCATCCTCCTCATTACCTCAACGCAACATTCTTCCCATTTTAAGTGCCCAGTCGAGTGCCTCATCCATTTATAAATTCCTCAGTGCACCCACTGAACATAGACCTAAAACCAATACTGAACTCCAATGGGAGACTGAATTCCACTCTTCATGGCCTACTACACTTTGGGATAAATTATGTTTGAAACTTCGCAAAACTTCAAGATCAGCCAGCACGACTCAAACACTTTTCTTCATATACAATCGTCTCTTGTTTACTCCACTATCCTTACATAAATTTCAACCCACACTCTCTTCAGCTTGCTGGTCTTGCAAAGCTTCTCACGCAGATTTATTTCACATGCTTTCCTCTTGTCCCTTTACACATCAATTTTGGTTGAAAATATGGCCTCAGATTTATACCATTTGCCATACTCGTTTTCCTTTATCCCCATAAACTATATTTCTAGGCACACTATCGGATCATTGGCAATCCCTTTCTCACAACATGGACATTGTGGATTTATTGCTTGCAATTGCTTTCCAGCAAATAGCAAAAAATTGGAAACATTCCACGCAACTCTCCTTTCAATCTTGGTGGTACAGTATATGTTATAATCATCGACTAGATCGTGCCTATGTTTCCCCCATGTCTCTACTTTTGAAAAGAGAACGTATATGGTCTCCTGTGACTATTTTCTTAGACACTTCTGCACAAAGATCTTCCAACGTCACCCTCCATCGGAAGAAGTTCCCAAACCACCATGAACTGTTTATATTGATAAATTGTTGATTTATATTTGTAGTTATATATTATCCTTCTCTCTCTCGCTTTAACTGTTATTCTACTTTGATATACAGCAAATTATTGTCTGATATCATTTATAGTATATAACGCTTTTTTATCTTCATTTGTATTTATTCAAGTACGTTACTACTGTTTCCCTTACCCATGTTTTTCCTTCCTTCATTATAACAAAAAATCTACATGCAACTATTTTCCTAGTTAATATTTTATGTTTCACTTGTTATTTTTAATTATCATATGATATTCCTTTGATTGTTTGTACTTGGTTGCATCTTTTCTCAAAAATAAAATTTATGTTTAAACTTAAAAATAAAGGCTGGGCTGTAGCCTGGTGCACGTGCCTGCGCTGCTGTTTTTCCCCTCCTTCCCACCCATCTCGCAGGCATCTCAAGCCCTGTCTTAAGTTTGCTAAATCGCCAACGCGCTCATGCTACCTGCACCGCTTTGCCTCGTTCCCTCCACTCTCGCTGGTGTCTCGAGCTCCGTCCGTAGTTTGCAATCACCAGCGACCTCACACTGCTGCACCGCTTTACCGTGCTCCCTCTTCTATCCAAGCATCTAGATGCCCTGTCTTTAGTTTGCAAGCCCCAACACCCTTACGCTGCAGCACAGCTTTGCCTCACTCCCTTCTTTCTCGCAGGCGTCCCGATCCCTATCCTTAGCTTGCCATCACCAGTGCCTCGCTTCATTATCATTTACCCGAAGGCTGGCCAGTACAATGTGAGATATTATATGTTTGCCTCATCTATTCTAAAATTACCGTGTTATGGCATGTGGCATGAGAATTTGTGCTGTGAAAGTGCATGGTAGTACGTCTCCGCCAATACGTATGCACACTCTCAGAATTTTTTTAAATATGCAGCACGTGAGAAAGTGGCCCATGGGTGGCTGAGCAATACTCCAGCCTGCGGAACTCTGTGGAGTTTTTCCGACACACCCCGGAATTCCATGGAGTGAAACTCAGCAAACTCCACCCTACCTTACTCATACACAGAATGTGTAAAAAACACCTTCATATAGGAAAATTACACAAAAACACCCTTATTTCAAGTGCTCCTTGAGCAGTTTAGACTCAAAGGCCATCGTTATGAATGTTCTAAAATTCTCAATGGGGCTAATAATGAAACAATTACTTACCAGTAATCTTCTTTACTCTAAATCATAGTCCCCTGCGTCCCCTTCCTAACATGTTTGAGGAATCCCTCCTCCCATACAGGCCTTTTCAAGTAAAGTAAAAAAACACAATGGTGCTCTTTCAACTATTAAGCATACATGCCATATAATACCCCCCACTTCCCCGCCAACTTCCTGTGAGTATCAAGCAAAATTAAAAATCCCAGGAGCCGCAATGTTAATGTTAATGTTAGTATTGACAGTACCTTTAAAGCACACAATCACCTACGGTTTCTTGGCACTGAAGTACACATGAATAGTATCATGTAAAGAGAAACAGCACCTAGGAATGATGATCAACATTTTCTTGAATAACCAGATCATTAAGACTTCCCTGAAAGTAATTAAATCAGTAAGTGACCGTATATAAAGTGGAAGGAAATTCCATTCAATAGATGTCAGCATCGAGAACCTTCGACCCCCAGATTTTGTCTTACAGAATCTCAGCACAACTAGTAAATTTGTTGTAGAAAACCAAGCTTTCTTGCTGGGGCGTATTTCGACACTTGTTCGACTATAAATTCCGGAGCCAGTCGATGTAGGGCTTTATAAACTAGACAGCACGTTGTATTCACTGTTAAATAGGTAGCCAATGAAGCTGTTAGAGGAGAGGTGTAATTTGCATTCTACGAGGGCCCTTAAAGACCAATCTTGACGGGGCATTCTGAAGCAATTGTAATCTGGCAATGTCACACTTTGGGAGACCAAGATAGATACTATTTGCATAATTCAACCTTGTTCCAATCACTGCTGCCATATCAGTCTTTAAGGCATCAGAGAAGAGAAAAGGTTGTACTTTCTTAGTTGTACTGAGAATAAAAATACATTTTGAGCATTCATTTGTTGTTTCTAAAAGAATGCTCCTCACAGCAAATTGATAGTTCAATGTAGTAGAGTTTATTTCCTTCCAAATCATAACCATGCGACCAATCCACGAAAGCACTCCATGAACTGACTTAATGAGAATGATTTCCCTCCAAACCGCTACATTCTAAATACAATGACTTCATCTAGATACCATAAATGCAAACTTCTCCCACCTTATCACTTTTATACAGAAAATACATCATAATTTGTAGAAAAATATTTACATGTCACTTTTTGATAGGAATAAAGCAACACATTTATTATAAATAATACTCATACCAATATAAATAAATAATAAATAAATAGATAAATAAATAAATAACTATCATCAACCAACATGCATCTTGAAATTAATTATTCAGACCTCTTAATAATGAGATCACACATAATCTCTAAACTTCTCAGGTAACTTCTTTTGCTGCAAACTTCTTCGTAATGGCAATGATTTATCGTATGAATGTAAGAGCAGAACTGATCCCCTCATACTTCCTCCATTCGTTTATTTCTACTTCACCACACTTCACAACATTCCTCATACTCCACCGCTTTCCATCTTCCTGTACTAGTGTATACTTCCCTATCTTCGCCCCACGTTTAGGTGCTGACCATCTTGATGAACACTTCCTCACTCCAGTCAACAATCGTACCCACACAAAATCTCCAACCTCAAATTTACATCTTCTCTTTACACATCTTTCATTCCTTCTTTTGGCCTTCTTAATTTGTTTATCCCGAACTCTTTTACATAACTCCTCTTCATCAACCTTCCATGCTTTATTCTTGCCCATCCATCCTTAAAATGCTTTAGTGCATGGTTTCCGACCTTTCAATAACACAAAAGGTGATATTCCTGTAGCAGTATGTGCTGTCGTGCAATAACTTCAAATCAATTTTTTAATATCCTCCCTCCAATCAAGTCCACTCTGTAATGACAATTGTACATTTTCTCTCAGCAGTCTGTTAAACCTATCCACTTGTCCATTCTCGCGTGGATGTTCTACTGCTATCCTAGTATGTTTTATATCATAAGAAACTAAATAAGATTCATATTCTTCAGATAGGAATTGTGGACCATAGTTCAATACTATTTCCTCGGGATAACCATCCTTTCAAAATATTTCTTCACATAATCCAATAATTGCTTTGGATTTTATTTCATTTACCAAGCTCACCTCGGGCCACTTTGTAGAGTAGTCCATAAGGACTATAGCAAACTTTTTACCTGTACCCGACAACTCAAATGGACCTCAAACATCCTTAGCCAATTTGTGCCACACTTTTTCAGGCAGAGTTATCGATAGAATAGGAGTCTCAGTTGCTACATGAGCTTTGTCACTACGTGTACAACACACACATTTCCTCACAAATCTCTATATATCATGATCCATCTCCTGTCACCATACATCCTCACACACCTTCCTCTTCATAAATGACATTCCTCCATGCTCTTCATGCAATGTTATCAACAATTTCTCTCTTAATATCTCTGGCACCATAAATCTCTTGCCCCTTCTCACTACCTCATCCTAAGATAACTCAGACCATACAGAACAGGAGCTGCTAACATTCCATCCTTAACTTCCAATTCACCTCTTCGCAACAGTTGTATAATTTTCTTCATAAAAATATCATTAGCTACAGCTTGTATCTATTTATCTTCTGTTACCACCTTCAAACTGGCACACTCTACATCCAACACTACCCACTCATCATTATCCCCAAACGGATCCTCTTGCAGCTGTAACCAAGATAAACAATCAGCCATAACATTACAAAGTCCTGGCAGATATTGTGTGACCAACAAAATCTCCATTTCACTATTTGTGGTGACGCTCTGCCAGCTCTTTTTGTGGTGAATAAATAAAATGATTAGCTTGTGCTTAGTCCTCAATTCAAACTTTGCTCCCTAAACATAATTCCTGAAATGTTGGATGCCCTGCCAACAGGCTAATACCTCCTTTTCTATTGTAGAGTAACTCATTTCAACACCCCTTAATGTCCTTGAAGCAAAAGCTACCACTCTTTCTTGATCTTTGTTAGACTTCATTAAATCAGCTCCCAATCTATGAATACTAGAATCCATGGACACTATGATGCAATCTTTACCAACATAGGGTTTCAATTCTACAGCACCACAAGACGCTTCTTAATATCTTCAAAAGTATGTTAACATTCTTACGTCTATTCACACTTTTGTCCTTTTCTCATTAAAATTGCAATAGGCTGCACCCTGCCTGAAAAATGGTCTTCAAATTTGGCATAGAACTCTGTTAGGCCTAAAGACGTTCTCAACTGTTTTTTTTCCAAACAACAGGGGAAATTCTCTCACCCACACATGAGTATCATCAGAATTCAGAAACAGAACGTGCTCAGTTTTATTAGGATCCAACACTATTCCTAAAGCTTGTTGACCATGCCATCCTAACACAACCCTTCCTTTCTCCACAATGTAAAGTCGATCCTGGACACATCTTCTCTTGAAATAATAAATCTGATTGAAAGTACCCCAAAATCGGCAATTTTGTACCACAATACCCTTCAGGCTTAACATCCCTTTCTAACAATTCCCTTTCTTCCAATCTACACCAAGTCTGCTTGTCAATTATACTATAAGGTGAACATCAATCGGCCCACATGGCAACTTCCATACCACATACTTCAATCATACATTTAGGAGGTCGATATGGTGCAACCTCATTATTCACTTCCAAACTTTTTTGTTTATCTGACATCCCACACACTACCAGTTCTTCCATATCATGATCAGATTCCTGCACTTCTCAACAACCAACTTCTTACTCTCATTTTGTCGTAACATGTTTTCACTACTTCTAAAATTGGAACACTCTTAAAAAATGCCAAATTTTTTAAATTTAAACATTTTACCTTCACAGCAGGACAATTGTTTGATGTTGCAACATGTTTTATACTTACTCCATCTACTCATACCGGTTGTATGATGAAACAACTCAGAGAAATACTTTGCAGGCCTTCACAACGCATAATTTACCCCGCATTTTTTTATTTAGAACACATATGCTTTTACAACATATGCCTCTACCACGCATTGTATACATATATATATATATATATATATATATATATATATATATATATCCATGTCGTGCAGGATACCCATTCTAAGAAAAGCCACTGGAATGTGAATATTTCACTAATTTTAATGGCAGCACGCTGACAGCATAAATGAACAGCAAATGACTACAACAAATTCGTACACCAAACGCGTTTCGAGAGCTCCCTGCTCTCTTCTTCAGTGGTGTTTGGTTAACTGAAAGAAAGCGCCAGTGCACACGCACAATCTATATGCATCACCTGCCTGGAAAGGCGTGGTCGACTGCACGGCCTTCTGGATAATGCAGTTAAAATCAAATCCGCAGTGGGTGCGCTTTTCATTCAGAGATTAAAACCATTATTATTGTCCCAAGTGGGTCGAAGTCACTTAAAATTCAGTCAGCTGCCCTGCTTCATTGCTGACATGGTGAAAAGAGCGGGCGCTATCCCGCATTAGCGCCAGCTCACCTTCCTTCCCAAAAGCAAGACGCCTGTAGGAGCCTGGCAGGACCCGCTGATCAGCGGTGGGCTATCTTCGCGACCGGGAACAGCCGCCTGTAAATCCATGTCGTGCAGGATACCCATTCGAAGAAAAGCCACTGGAATGTGAATATTTCACTAATTTTAATGGCAGCACGCTGACAGCATAAATGAACAGCAAATGACTACAACAAATTATCTTCCTTTGAAGCCGACAAGGAAGAAAAAGAAAAGTATTTTCGGAGTGGTGTGCCATGATGACAACAGTGATGACTTTTGTTATGTAAGTTAATTATTTTTCTAACATCAGACAGAGGTGATTACCTTTTTTATTTAAGTTTATTTATTTATAAAAGGTCATGTAGGTCTTTCTTAAACATTACATGTATTAAGTCTTGTGTTGTGCCTCCATCCACATTTTTAGCTAATCCAGAAGAACCTATATATATATCTATATATATATATATATATATATATATATATATATATATATATATTACCTACTGGCGGTCGCCAGTAGGTAGTTATAGTTAGGACCCCTTTTCCATAGGAAATCCGCAACATTCTATTTTGAATAACTTTGGCGCCGGTCGATGAATCCTCGCGAATTTCTCAAAATAGGTGGGGCGCTACGCTCCGCTCCTACCCTGAAAGTCTCGGGGGGGATTCGTCAAGCGGGGGCTGAGATAAAAGGGGGGTCCCAAAACGCGTTTTTCCCATGCATTTTTCCATAGGACCTTTAGACAGAGCTACAGCCCGAACGGCTGAACAGAATTACTAGAAATTTGGCAGAGAGGTAGTCCCTATGTCAAGGAAGTGCCTGTTGTAGGTTTGGTGTAAATCTGTTCTGTAGATTATTAGAAAATAGCCTTTAAATCAATATATATATCTGAGCCCGCTTACGGTACGCTTACCGTACGCGTACGGTGGCGTGCGCGAGCGCGATTCTGATTGGCTCTTAGATCTTAGTAAACATTCGAATCGGCCGAAACCAGGAAGCGGCGTCCGCCATTTTGTCTCTCGCACTGAGTGTTATTTATCAAACATGATGCCCAAAAACATGTTACGGGGCTGTTTTGACAACTCCCTCCCACATAGTCATGTTGAGGGAGTCCCCAAACATCCCCCAAGAGCAAAAACGGTTGTATTTTTTTTTCGGCAATTTCGCCGAGTACGCTTACCGTACGCTTACCGTAAGCGTACGGTAAAAAATAGAAATAAAAAAAACACTATCCACACTTACCCCACCCCCTGTGCTTTTGGTGGCCGTAGGCCACCAAATGTACAGGGCTTATTACATCAGTAAAAAAACTATATTTTGGCAACATGAAATTATAAAATCGAAATAAAAAAAACACTATCCACATTGACCCCACCCCCTGTGCTTTTGGTGGCCGAAGGCCACCAAATGTACAGGGCTTATTAAAGTTGATAAAAACCGTGCACGGAACGCACTGCGTTAAGTGGGCGCGCACGCCTCGAATGGCGTAAAGTAACTTAGCATTTAAAAAACCTTGCAAATTCACTGAAAAAACCATAGGTTTCACACATGTTATAGTTAGCGGAAATTTTACTGATAAAAAACCAATGAAATTGCCCCGTTATAGTTAGTGCTGGCAACTATAACTCACGCGACCGCAATCTTCTGCTGATGACATATGTGTCTTTATAAAAAAAAATATTTGTAATATATGTATAGCTAAAAATGTATGGAAGAAGACATGGGCAAATAAGTGTCTAAATACAGTATTAGCATCAGCAGAGGATTGCGGTCGCGTGAGTTATAGTTGCCAGCACTAACTATAACGGGGCAATTTCATTGGTTTTTTATCAGTAAAATTTCCGCTAACTATAACATGTGTGAAACCTATGGTTTTTTCAGTGAATATATATATATATATATAAACACACACACACAATGTATTTGCGGGGGAGACCCCCCACACCCCTGAACTTACCTTAAATGCGTGGTAAAAGCATGCATTGTACAGATATTTAGGTTGTGAAAACATACATGGTAAAAAATGTGTGGTGAAGGCACAACGTGGTAAAAACCTCGCTGTGAAGGCTGTTTCCTCTCATACTCTTACATTTAGATTTGTCTGATACATTTAAGGTATTTAGCTCAGAATCAACTTTACTTTAAAGCCCGCTATCTTTTTTTTTTAATTCTTCCACATAACCTGAGGTATTCCCAAAATGTTTGGCTACAATAATAGACTTTTCTAATGAAGATATCTTCAAACCTAACAAGTTCTCTTGTATTTTCATATTTGACGTATGGTTGATATGTTGATCCCTAATAATTTCCTCATGTTAATCCTTAAACTTACAAGTGGCAACTAAAGTTAGCAACACTGCCACATCTTGATCAATGGATTAATTTGGTAATTGCACACGAAAAAAAAAACTTGTATTGTTCCACAACCACACCCAATTTCCGCCCATAGATTTCGTCAAGCGTCTTCCTAGCAGACACATACTCATCCTCCATTTCTTCATCCATGTTTGACCCACTGTCACATTCCTCACCATGCCTTACAAAATATGGCAAAGTATTTATACTTTTCTTTTCTCCACCCCTAAACTATGCTTCAAAATTGCTCATTTTCTTTTAGCAATAAATACATCCTCTCCCAAGGCCTCTAAATAAGTCATGAATGCCTCATTCCAATCTTCCCATGGCCTTGAAGGTTCTTCTGGATTAACTAAAAATGTGGATGGAGGCACAACTGACTGCACTGTGCACAACACAAGACTTAATAAATGTAATGTTTCAGAAAGACCAACATGACCTTTTTATAAATAAATAAACTTAAATTAAAAAAGTAGTCACCGCTGTCTGATGTTAGAAAAATAATAAATTTACATAACAAAAGTCATCACTGTTGTCATCATGGCACACCACTCCGAAAATACTTTTCTTTTTCTTCCTTGTCGGCTTCAAAGGAACAGCACACAAATCCTTCACATAAATCTCAGCAACTACTTTTCATGTCCCATAGCGATGTATCTGTTAATCAATGAGACTGGGAACCTCGACCAATCCAAAATGAGTATGTATTGGCCAATCGCAACCAGTTCAATATAACCAATGAGAACCTTTTTTACATTTGTCCGTCTCTGCCTTGTTCTTCAGGTAATACAGCAATTCGCCGGCACTAGGAAACCAGTGCTGGTATCAGTAAGTGTTGACTTTATTTTCTTTTAACGTCACAATATCACTAATTACCAACACAGGCAATGCACTGGGTAGCTCTGTCAGGGTACTGTATGGGTGTCAACTTCGAGATTCAACAAAAGCAGCCGCGAAGCAGAATGAATGGAGTCTGCAAGAGAAGGCCAGTGCGGTCGCGAGACAGAGCGAGCAAGATCACAAGGCACAGCACGTTGATTCCCATGCAGGGCTCCTTATTAAAATATGTGCTCTGGCTACTTACTTCAATTTGGCATAGCACTTGTCAATCATCCATTTTCATTGTCAAAGAAGATTACACACTTTGTGCAATAATCCACATAGCTGCATTGCAATGCAACACAGGTCCATGTTCGGCCACGTACATCACCTGTCAATTTCAAGACGCCAGCCCCGAATCAATTAAAAGTTAGGGTGGGTCTTTATTTGGCCTCACATCCTATCCTCGTCACCACTAAAAGAACACTTTTCACAGCAAATTGATAGTTCAATGTAGTGGAGTCTATTTCTTTCCAATTCATAACGATGAAACCAACTCAGTCACTACTCCATCAACTGACCCCACTAGAACTATTTTCCTTTAAACCCCTACATGCTAAATTCTAAGGGGGATATTCTCAAGAACGTGTGATAACCATTGCAAATTTAGCTTAACGCATCTCTTTACATCGCAGTCTATCGCAGGAAAATAACTCTGTGTTAACGTGGTGTTCCCAAACCGGCAGCACCATGAGATAGTCCCATGAAAACGCTTCAAATGACCGCTCTAAAATCAACGCGACTCTGCAAAAATGCGAGACACCAACGCAAAAAAAGTTGCGATGCCCCAAATTGCGATACAAAAATCAGCAACAACCAGTGACAGGCCTGCAATTCCCACACGTCATGCGGGAAAAGGCACTATAAAAGCAAAAAAAAACACACCAAAACCAGATCAAACAGTGTAGCACCATGGATGCACCCTGACCGAGTGCAGAGGATAACCCGAACCCCACAAGCCCCACGGAGGACCAGCCAGGAACCCCAGGGTTGAGGAAGGGCAAGGAGAAGAGGAAGAGGAAGACGGGTTCAGTCTGCAGGAAGACTGGATCATCGCCACGGAGGTGATAGAATACTACCAACAACTGTTCGTCACCTCCACTGCGTCATTGGCAACACAAACGGAAATATGCCAGTCCATCGTCACCAACGTGAATGCAGTCGGAGTATCGGGGAGGTCAATGCAGGCTGTCAAGAGACACTGACATGAAGTGCACAGCCAAATCAAGGAGAAACTTGCTGCCAACAAGAAGGCAGCAAAGGCGACTGGAGGTGGGAGTCCTACGCCACAGGAGGAGCTGGATGAGCTGGAGGAAATGGTGGCCACAGTCATCAGTGTGGAAACGGTGGCAGGAGTTGGGGGTTTGGACACAGCTCGATATGACCTGACCCAACAGCAACAGGGTGAGTAACGACCAGGGACTGGGGGAATGGAGGGAGATGGGCACAATGGCACACATGCACAATCACGTGCAGCACACTGAACACCCACAATGAGTGTGGAACATGTCCATGATACCCTTGGCACACTGCAGCACATATCGAAACACCAAGTAGGCCCCCGTCCACAATGTGCACAAATGGGCCCTCCTCCATATGACCAATGCCACAACCTACCCATGCACATGTGCTGAAACCAGAAAAGCAGCGGCTCTGTGAGCCACACGGACAATGCAAGTGACACTGCAGGACAGATAGCATGGCTGCAGTCACAATACATGCCATGGTGCACGAGACGACTTTGAGGTGGCTGAGTGTGGACCACATCCGTAAAGGAGCAGGTCACACTCTGACTCATCCACGTGCACCTACAACCCATTACGTCAAAACACATCTGCAGACAAACAATGCACAAGAGTACCAAAACCGTCCAAGAGCACAAATGACACAAGTCGCAACCATCCCAGCACCCAAAAAGCACACAAGTCAAAGGCACACCGACTCAAAGGGATAAGGGGCTGCCAAATCAGAGCTGCAGGGGCGACTCGCCAACAATGCAGCACACACACATAGCAATCACAGTACATCAACATTGACGGCAATGTCGTACAAAGTGCAACCCTTACACCACAGGACAGTGGACACAACTGGTGCCGCTCGTGCGTAGTAACTGGCCAATCACATCTGGCATTGCATGACACTGTGAGATGATAATGTACGAGTACAACCTCACATCCGTCATGTAGTCGAAATGTCCACTGTCATGCAGTCTGAATGTAAACATCTCCAATGCGTGAACATACATGGAACACACTGTTAACATGCATCTCCCCGTTACATTGCAGAGGGACATTCAACTCCTCCTGCAGAGCAGACCACACATCTCTACAGTGATGATGAAGAGGACACCCTGCACATTTGCCAAAACACCCTCCAATGGCTCGTGGACAGCCTCCGCACTCCACCCCAAGGAGCAGGGCAGGCCAGCTGCATTGCGGTGACCCCACACTCTGCACAGACCACACAGCAGGAAGCACACACCACCATGGCTGGCTCACAGGAACCCCATGACCAACACATGGAATTCCATCGCCACGTGTTAGGGTGCCAGGAGAAGATAGCTGATCAGTTGCGGGTGGGGTTCAACCTCATGGCAGCCAAACTAGATGCCATACGTGGGTGTCTGAGGCCCATCAGGGACCACTTACAGTCCCTAATGGACACCCACTGTCCGCACCATGCTCACCAACAATCCTTGGCTGACCTTGCTGGGGCCATTAATCGGATACAAGAACTGTCTAGTCAGACAGGCTCCAGCGATGACAGCACAGAGTTGTCACAGATGCGGAGAACAATGGAGACCATGGAGCCGATACAGGCTGGAAGTAGGGCTGCCACAGCTGAACACCAGCTAGATGTAGCTGGGATATTCCATGCCTTGCAGATCCTCATCTTGCCATTGCTGCCACAGAGCCTGTCCCAGATAACTGCTGCTGGAACTTTGACAAACACATCTCCGCCCCTGATGTGTCATTGGCAGACAGTGATGCAGCCCTATCACCTTCGTACCCTGATGTGTCAGTGCCCCACGGTGATGCAGCCATAACACTACCACACACACCTGACACACCGGACACAGAAGACGTCTCAGAGGAGTAAGATGTGGAGGGTAATGACTGTGTGAAGAAGGAGGCAGTAGCATCCGTACCCGCCACATGGCCTGTCCCTGCCTGGTTCAGCCATATGCGTCATGCCCTGGAACAACACCTCCCATTGTCCCCCGGAACACTCAGCGACATTCACCCAGACCCCGGCATGGCTTGCCATATCTGCTCTGGTACCAATGACACAGCAATCCGGCTGCGGACTGTACTCTTCCTCTTCAGATTAACCTTGCATTCCCCCAAGGACTCTGGTTGGCCCACCACTGGGCAACCACGTTATGTGGGCATGAACTGGCAATGTACCCCTTCAGCTCCGACACTCCCCAGAATGTGAATAAAACATTCCAAATCACACAGATGTGTCATGTCTATGTTCACTCACTTATACAAATATGGATGAATGTAGGGACATTGATTGCACAAAAAGGTACACCCTGGTAAATGTCATTAATGCGCATGTTTGACCCTGACCCACATGGCCAATTAGATGACTGTGAAGGTGTGAACTAGCTGTGGCCTCATTGCACATGAACAACAATCTCGCAACCCCCCAACGTAGCCCCAGGTTATATAGGACTGTGTGTAGAAATGTCAAAATCGGTCGCACGCCTGAAGTAGTGTCCCCCATCACATGTGACTACAGAACATCTCTTTGCATGACCATCTCACACACATCAGTGTGGACACAGTCTGTTTTATTGGATCACATTGATCCACATAGCAAGAAGTTGGACACCATGCTCACATTGCTGAAGACACGTAAGAGCACAGGTCTACCAGCAACTATCCCAAACACAATGTCTGGCTCACAGAGGTGGAGCTGCCAATAGGGATTCACCACCAATGTACATGCAGCAGTCTGTCCCTCCCTGTGTACGGACAATGCTCATTGAGGCACAGGATTTGTCATACTAATCAACACTCATCACAGTTGTACACTGGCGAAGTTGCGTAGACTTTATTAGCATGTGCGTGTCAGTACGGGCAAGGAATGGGCCGTAACAGGCAGACAAATGCTTAAGACACTTACAGGCAGAATGGTAACGTGTCGAGGTGCAAGAGATGGGGAATGAACACATATTCTTACAGATGGCAACGGTCTCAGCCCACCTTGCCTTAGTGGTCGAGACGTATGATGTTTGGCGTCTGCTCATTGCCCCGTGTCCGGAGACACAACTCACGGCCCATGGGATCTGCATGGAGCTGTACCACCGGACTGTGCCGACTGTGTGCTATGCTGACAGTGAGCAGGTGAAAGGGACCAACAAGGTCACATGTCGCACTGCATTGCCATCTGTTTAGTCTCCCTCCAGCAGTATGTCAGATTTAGGAACGTTGCCAAAGCCACCCATGGGGGCTGCATCACCTTGCACAGGTGTGTGACAACACACGTAGGTGCACGCACATGCATTCTGAGTACGGGCGAATGCATACATGTCCACTGTTGTCCTGGGATGTGTGACCATTCGTCCACGATGCAACACGGTGTTGGGACCTGTGCTCTGGGTGGCAATCAGTTGTGGCTGCAGGAAGGTAGTTACTCGTCCATGAATGCGAGCGCAGCTTCATAGGCAATCAGTTTCAGAAGTACGTCATTCTCGAGTTCAAGAAACACAAGGGAGAGCTAATCCATTAACTTGTCCGGACAGATGTGCTCCGTCCATGACGTTTCACCAATCCGCAACACAGCCCAATAGGGGAGCGCCTCGATGTGGTCACTGCACACGATGATTTGTGCAATCTCCCATCCACTACTGCCAGCACATATGCCACAGATCAGGGCGTCCCATGCACGGGTATCCCGGTTGCACTCCTGTTTGTGGGCCAACAGGGAGCGCACACACAAGTCATAATCCAGTTCAGCTACCGTTGTGTTGGATAGGCAGACCTCCATGGGCCAATCGAATGTGCATGATCGACAGTGGAACCAGGGCTGGACGCATGTGACGTACGCAAGCCGGAAACTCAGATGGTAACTGATTCGCAAAACTGCCATTGGCAGAACTCCCAACAGATGCAGCATTCGTGCACGGTACAGTTCCATCTGACAGGGGTTGTACATGTGCCCGGGATTGCCTGCCATTGCGTTTGTTGGTCTCGTACCACCGGCACTCCTCAGACCGGCAGCAATTCTGTGGACGATATGCCACAGCTCGGAGCAATGAGTCGTATGTGTGTTCAACATTTGGACGTATGTTTTTTTTTACCAATATGTTGGGAGCATGCCATGCAGGTGCACCTCGAGCAGGGACAAGTGTGTGTGGGGTATGGACATGTTGGTCTTTCATTAGCGCAGTTCGTGGTGTGGGAGTAGACGGAGTCTGGTGTGGTATCTCACTCAGGGGGTGCCAGGCGCATTTAAGTCCAAGGTCGGAGGTTCGGATGTCCTTCCGCCTTCTGTATTGAGACAAAGGAGCTTTCATGCCTAATTTTAGTCTGACTACTGCTTGCCTTTCTGAAATGTGATGTGGCCTTCGCGTTGAAATTGTTGCCAGGCCTTAGATTTAGGGTGCACCAATTGCGAAACACACACAACAGTTGGCATGTATGAGCCAAGGGCCCGATTGTCCTTGCGCTCCTTGTTCAGTCTCTCTCTCTCTCTCTCTCTCTCTCTCTGTCCTTTAATGAGTGCCTGACACACCTTCTTCTCTTGAATATTGTCTTACAGGCTGTCAATTACAGATTGTCCAGGGATGACCCGCCATGACTCTTCCAAATAGTTGTTTGGAGAGAAATTTGATTGTGATATTTTGTTTGGACTTTCAATGGTGACTGATTGATTCTGCTTTTTCTGTACTCACATGACTGTTAGTTGTTGTGATTCTGCTGCATCAGGCGAATGATGTTGTTCATGGTTTTGTGACGTTGATGTGCAATCTCTTGGTCCGAGGGTGTGGGGGGTGGTCTGGGGGTGGGTGGCGGTGGGTGTTGTGGCCCTCTTAGGGGTCCAAGCTGCATGAGCAGTGGCTCCATGGCATCTGTTGGTCTTCAGGTGTGGCTGTGGGCTGGGCTCCCTTTTCTGGTGCAGGTTGTCGTCTGACTTTGCACCAGGTCAGAGCAGGTGTTAATTTCCTGCTGCTAACGCACCTTATTGCATGTTTTGTGTTCTTATCGCATATCTGGGTGGTCGTTGAGAATGTTGAGGTGTGGTGTTGTCGTGGCTTTTTGCACCGGAACGCCAAGTCTGCATCTCATTAGCGATAGTTGCCGGGGTCATCCGTGGCGATGTTTTTTGAGGATGCTATCGCCGGAAAACTGGTAATATCGGCTGTTTGCACCAGCTTGTGAATGGGACGATAAATTTATTGCGACTTTGGCTGCGATAAAGTGTCGATAACTCGACGATAGGTCCTTGAGAATATGCTCCTATGTTCCATAAGTTCACCTAGAAACCATAAATGCAAATTTGTCGTTTCAACAAAAGCTGTTGGTGCACTAGGACTTCTAGACTTTTGGTGGCTGTCCTAACATATTTGAGGATATACCAAGTATAATAAATTTCATGGATGCTTATGAGAAAGCAAATAATATTCATGAATACAACAATTACTTCCATTGCTGTGTCAATGATAACTGAACTTAAATTCCTTTTCAAAGACTCAGCTAAATCTAGTCTATATAATGCTTAACAAACGTTTGTGAGGTTGTCCAGATGGCAGCCCTACATATCTCTGATAATGATGCACCTTTTGCCTCAGCCCTTGAAGTTGGTACATATCTTGTAGATTGATCCTGCACATCTTGTGGTGGAACTGCACTTGCTGACCTATAAGCCTGAATTATAGCTAGTTTCATCCACTTACTCGAGGTAGGAATTGAAACTTTTTCCCCTCTGTTGACTGATCCAAAAGAAACAAACAAGGAATCAGAGACCTTATAGGGCTTTGTGCGCTCCAGATAAATCCACAATAGCCTTCTCACATACAATGATGAAGGAATATCAGAGCCTGAAACCACCTCCAATTACGGAAGCACTATTTCCTGCAAGAGGTGGAATTTGGAGATGACGTTTGGAATAAACGTAGAATCTGGTTTTAAAACAACCCTGTCTGGAAAAAAACGTATATAAAGATACGAAACTACCAAGGCAAAAAATTCTCCCAACTCATCGCTGAAGTAATGGTTATCACAAGAGCAGCTTTCAAAGATAACCACAGTAATTTAATTAATTTCAAAGGATCAAAGGGGACTTCTGAAGTCCTTCCAGGACCAAGAACAGATCCTAGGTAGGAACCGGATTCTGAAGAGATGACCTTTGGAGTCTGAAACTCTTAATGAGTCGATAAACAAAGGGAAATATCTTTGAAACATCTTTAGGACTTATGAAGGCCCTTATCGCTGCCCACAGAGAATCTACAGTGACTGCGGCTAAGCTCTGTAGTAACCAATCTCTCAAAAATTCAAGAGTTTGAAAAGAGCCTACAGATTCCATGCTTGCAACCCTGTCAACACACCAAGACTTGCAAAAACTCCAGTGCCTCTTGCATGACGTCGCTGTAGATGGCTTTCATGACTCATGAATATAGATGGCCACCTGTTCTAAACATATTAACTCTTCTAATCCATGCCTTTGAACTTCCAAGACGCGAAGCCTAACCACCTGAAAACATGTTGTGGTAGGGTGAGAAATTAAAGTGGTGGGGGATCGAGAGGAAAGTGAAAGGGCTCCTCAAGCGACATCTCCATCATGAGAAAAAAACTATGGTCATTTCAACAAAAATGGGGCTACTACTATGACCATCAACCTCTCTTCCTGAAGCTTTTTCAGTACCCTCAGGAGGAAAGGCATTCGATGAAATGCATGAAGCAGTTGGTGGGGGCATGGAATTGACAAGACATCCACTGCAAATGTTTGAGGGCACCATGTTTCCGTAGACTTGTTTCTGTCCCCTCCAGATGCAATACTTGCTCTTTTCTGCTCGAAAAGAGCAAGTATTGCATCTGGAGGGGACAGAAACAAGTCTATCTTGGGAAGACCGAACTAAGTGCATATCTGATTGAAGTGAAGGTGAGATATAAGAAAGGTCACCAATGACAGCAGATTGCAATTTAGACAATCTGCTTGAAAATTAAAGTTCCCTTGGATATCATATAACCATCCTCAAAGCAATCAGATAATGTTCTGCCCAATACAAGATCTTTCTTGTTAAGTCTTTCTGCCTCCACCTCTTTGTCCCCTCTTGACGGTTAAGGACTTGCTTGTCTATTCTTACTACCAGGTGTACCCCCTCCATTCCACAGCTATCTCTCTCCACCTCTTACCCGTGGCCCTTTACGTCCTGCTGCTGCAATATCACTCCCCAGCCCCAAAGGCTTGCATTGATTTTTACTAGTCTGGTTTCAGACAACCACCACTGAAGATCTAGTGCTATCTGTGGAGTGACTGGACCAAGCACTCGAAATCATGAAAGGTTTGATTCCTGTGACTCAGAAGATCATTCACAAGGGGTCTCAGGAGAAAACGAGCAGGGGTGCCACCGGAACTGCAGCCATGAAACCCTGAACCCTCTTAATTGCAACTTTGCCACCCCTGGTGCTAATACTTGTGTGAGCACTCATGGAGAAGTGCAAAGGGGGAACAGGAGCACTTGAAAGGGAAAATAATCATCCTGGATCACAAACCTAAAGAATTTCTGACTCCCTGTGGAAATAAGCATCCTGTAAATCCAGGGTTGCCAAGAAGTTGCCACATGAAATTAGCAGAATAATAGTCTGGAGAGTAACCATCCTGAAGGTTTTGAGGAGTAGGAACTTGTTCAGGTCTTTGAGATCAATCACCGGTCTAAAGGATCCATCCAGTTTGGACACCAAAAACAGAATTAAATAGAAACCCTGAGTTCATTGGTTTTGCCAAACTTGCACCCCACCACTGCACCTTTAGAAATAAGATCTTGGATGCTCTGGAGCATAGAGTCTCTTTCACTTGGACTTTTGCCAATGGCGTACATTGGAACTACGGTGTTGGACTTTCTTTTTTAATTGAATGCGGTATCGCTCCCTTATTTATGACTGAAACCACCCAAACATCTTGAGTCACTTCCGACCATTGAGGAAAGAAATCCTTCAACCTTCCTCTCACCTTCATATAGTAATTTTTGTAGTTGGAACTGGGTCTGAGAAAGTTGGAGAAAGGATTTAGTTCCAAATGAGGTCCCCCCTTCCTCTGACCTGGCCACAAAAGCGATGTTTGCTTTCTCTCTGGTTCAGCGTCATTAGCTTTTAAATAAAGGGTTTCTTCCCAGAAAAAAAGCTGAAATGACCTAAAGATTTTCTTGTCTTCATCGACTTTTAAACCTTCTCATTTAGTTCAGTTTAGTTAGACCAAAAATGTTATGTCCGATGCAAATTGAAAAAGGAGCTCCATAGTTGCCAGAATTGGAACGTGATCCAAACCTTCCTGCAGGTAATCATAAAGGGTCTGGAAATCTTTTAGGAGGAATTCAGTTCCAAATGCCGCCTAAGTACTCACCCTCAAAGAAAAATCAGCAGCTGCATTAATCCTTTCCCTTTTGAGGGATCCCTCAACTTTTCTTTCCTCTACATCCGGCAGTGTCAGAGCCGCTAAAGCTGGAGAAGAGGAAGATGCCATTAAGAAAAGTATTGTCTATACCTTCAGGATCGCGGGCAACTGCTCCCTCAGTTTTTACACTGAGTAGCTCTAGTTGAGAAAGCAAGGAATAGTATATTTGTTGACATCTTTCCTCTCTTTAATAATAAGATTTTTTTTATCACATCTTCTTGACGCAGCTAATTATCTGGAGGGTTGGCATTGTACAGTTCATAGAGGTCGTCCTCCCCTTGCTGAAACCCAAAAAAGTTGTATGCCTTGTGCAAACTGCCTTGAGGGCAAGACTCTTGCTCCTCACCAGAATCCACTCCAGACTTTTTAGCAGCAGGCTCACACAGGACCGCGTCTACCTATTGTTTTATCAAAGATTCTGCCTCCCCCTGGATATTTGCAGGATCTCAACCTCCTCAGGAGGCTCCGGGTTGTGATGCTTAGTTGTAGCCACTGTAGAGACCAGCAGACCGCGCAGCTACAGCGGTGATTTCCTATTTATATGTTGCCTGGAGACCAGGTCTCATCATGCGAGATCCTGGCCTCCAAATAAATTGAGCCGCCTTAACACTGCTGCCTGGGCTATTAAAATAGCACCAACCCAGGAAGGAGTGCCAGTAAGGAAGCTGCTTCCACAGGCCCATTACCAGTGCAAAGAGCTCTCCCTGGTTCAGACTCTTATATGAGCAGGGAACGCGCTGAGAAAGGGTGCTCATAATGTGCCACTTAACCAGCAAGATAGAACTTTATAGCAGCAAAGACAAAATATCATAATTCATGGCAACAAGCACTCTATGTCTCCATAAGTTGGAGACCTGTAGCAGACAGGAAATGAAACAGGAGGTGGGAGGGCAAATTAAAGATATTATACGGTATGTATGTTTAATAGTAGAAAGAGAACTTGCATCTTTTTCACTTTACTTGTGGGAGGTGGGACTTCTGAAATATGTTAGGACTTGAAGGAGGGATGGTGGGTATCTTATGATGCCGCATTAATGGGACCTGAAGGTTGCTGATACGCCCTGTATTGTATCAATGGGTCCTCATTCTAAGTGCCCCTGTAATTCTGATGGGGTCTGGAACTGATGTTACCATCCCTGTCACAAGTATCCCCTGGTTTACTGCAGATCTGTTATGCTTCACCGATGTCTGGTAAAACTCTGGGGGGAGAATAAGGAATTGCGAGAATTACGACAGTTGGGTATTGTAGTTCCAACCCCCTGGCAATTCCTCCTTTCTGAGGGTTCCCTCAGCACCCCCCGAAGTTAATGGTGCCCCAGTGTCAGTAACTCGGGAAGTGTGGGGGAATACTGGGCCAGATATCAGGGTACACGATATAAGGCTCGGGGTGCAGTATTAGCGCTCCCTAAAACAGTGCCACTCATAATGAGGTCCAAACGATGCGCTACACATGGGGTGAAAGTTAGTGTTCACCAGGTGCCGCCATTGGTGCACACTGCCGATGCCGACGCACTTGGCAAGATGGGCCCTGTGCCAAGCTTCATTTGTCCTACCTCCCTTGAAACCTACCAGCACAGCTGTTATATTTACAGGGAGGCAAATAAATTAAACAACATACAATGCACCTTGCCCCACACAATTTGTCCAACTACCTTTCACTACAAAGCAAGAATAGTTGGAGGCAATACATGAGCCTACATTTGCTGAACATATTTAAATCTGACTTTGAATGTACGTGTAGATATATACACAATAAGTCAGATTTAAACAACATTTTGAGCAACGATGCACAAATAATACATATGCATCTATCTATCTATCTATCTATCTATCTATCTATCTATCTATCTATCTATCTATCTATCTATCTATCTATCTATCTATCTATCTATCTATCTATCTATCTATCTCGCTCTCTATATATACACATGCATATTTCTCTCTCACTATATATATATATATATGTGTATATATATACACACACACACATACGCATAAATAGATATGTATATGAATTATTTGGGCACGATTGATCAAAATGTCTAAATCTGACTTATATGTGTATATCTACAGATAGAACTAGTGAGGTCACCTACAAAGGATAATCAGTCACGAACCGTATCTGTGTGTGTGTGTGTATATATATATATATATATATATATATATATATATATATATATATATATATACGGTTTATTGTTCGATTATCCTTTATTACTCGATTTTCCGTCGTAGTTGGTCTCACTAGTTTTATCTGTGACCCAATGTATGCCCCCCCAAAAAGTCACTTATTAAGACGCCAACGTTCAAGCGGCATTGTGCCGGATCAAAGGGGAGAACGTAATGGCGGAAGACAGTATATGCAACATACATTTTTGCCTGCCGGTCTCCGCGCGCCTCTCAGTGTCTGCACGAGCCACTGAGCGGACATGCCTCTTGAAATCAACGGTGAGAGGTGAAGTCCCGATCTCCATAGAAACAGCCCATCAGATCAGCCTGCGGTCACAGATAAGGAGGTCTGATGAGAGGAATCAAATCATTTCCATGCTATAAATTGTTGCTAACCCACACAACGCCCGCCCCCGACAACCACTGTCCAATTTACACCTGAAACAATACTTGGCCACCACATCCTGGATGACAGACGTGTCCTCCCCGTACAGGCCTTTGGCAAGAATACTGAGGTGTGACTGCTGCCTGTCCCCACTGTGGAATGTAAGTTAATAATTATGACACGTATTTATGACCGATGGGAATGAAAAGTGCCCTAATGCTGAGGTGCACAGTGTGTTACACGAAAGACTCGGCCGCTCCCAACAGCAGCGGCAAGGAGGTAGTGCTTACATCACTGGACTCGTTTAGTAACGGCAAACCTTTGCTAATATTTTTTGAAGGGTCAAGGTCTCTGTCGCGCTTTACACGCACACGCCCTCCCCCTCTTTGTCTCTCTCTGCTATCACCCGCTCCCCGACCCCCACCCTTCTGCAAAAATCGGATTTCCCAATGCGCTCACAAATGTAACCACTGAATACATACATCAACTTACAATGACTCGTATCTAATTTAGAAACGGAACACCCCTTTGTTGCCCTTCTCTCCTTCTTTCTGTTTCCATGCTCAATTATGTATTTCTCTCGATTCGATTTATTCATGTATAGTATTTAATTTTCATTGGGTATATCTGCAATACATTTAGGAATGTAATCCTGCTGAATATTAATATGTATTGCCTATGTGCTGCAAAGGCAGACTGACCTATGGGGGAGTCAGGTTAATTCCCCCACCAGCCTGTCAGCAATGTTCTTTTTTTCTATTGAACCAGTGCTCCTCTCGTTGACCACTCAGAAACCAAGAATTGTTCCAAGCATTTTGTTGATAAAATATATTAGGCTTTTATTTGTTTTCTATCTGGAGGCTCCTTCCTCATGAATGGGGGAGGGTTGGGCCCTCGTCCTATCAGCTGAATTGAGATGGTTGTATCTCTACCTAGCAAGATGCTGGTGTTCCTTTACCTATGCAGAGCGTGTTGAAGAACCACAGATCCTCAAACTCTGTGGAGTGACAGGATATCACATCCGTAGGCTCTGATTAAACTGATAACACAACCCAGGTTCCTACTCGTAACACTGAGGTGTATACAGATGAATGGACTTTACTGTTGTTTGGGTTTGAATGAACCATTATTGGTGCCTGTGGGTCATCTCAGGCTCACTGGTGTGTTTTTGGAATACTATGAGGAAGTGTGACTCTGAGCAAGTCTGAAGTTCTACCTCGTCCAGGAAAATACAAGAAGGGAACTGGCTGTACAAGTTTGCAATGACAGTTGCTGGTCATCTAAGTCAATTGACTTGGATTCTCTGTTTTACGGGTTAATCTCTCTTGGGATTTAGAATAGAAGGAACCCTTTTGGCTCCTGATGGACTCCATTGAACTGTAACATAAGTGTTAGAGCGGAATGCACTGAAGGCTGGTTTAGAATGTTGAGGTTGCAGTTACACTCAGAAGAATAAAGATGTGTATTACTAAGGTTCATGTGTGGTGTAGTCCTTTGTGGGTAATCAGGCTGTGGAGGATGCTACAACTGGCGATAAGTTAGGGGATAAGTAACCCAAAGATTGACAGTGCTCCCCCAGAGAGTTTACCACGGTACAAGCAAACTGCTCATGCGTGCCACATGTGTTGCAGTCGAAGTGAAGAACCACCACTTAAAGCGTGTGAAGTTAAAGTGCAACTCCAGTGTCATAAAGAATTTAAAAATTATGAAAGCATTGCAAAGAAATGTTCATATCGATGACCGAGAACCTGTTGGTCAGATTATACGGAGCATACAGTCATTTGCAATCCGGAGCGTGAATGCGAAAGGCGGATATAACCAGGCTTTTAAAGAGCAGCTATTGATAATCACAAAGTGCAAGATAACATTACAATTAGATAGTGGTGAAGACTAATCGCACATAAAGAGATGCCTAAGAATAAAACAGTTATTTGATCACCAGAACCTATAAAAAGTGAGCCGATACAACCTCAGTGCCAGGCGCTGCAGCCGAGGCAAAGCACAAGGGTTGTGCTTATCGAGTTGGTGACAATCTGAAGCAACTGTAGATATCTTCGGAACTGTGGAAGGCTGAGAGAATGGAGGTAAAGATTGAGGCCATTTTTCCAAAAGTCATCAAGTATGATCTAGGGGCCAGCACATCTCAGAGCCAGAGAGATGGTTTGTATGAACAGGTTCAAGGTGAAGAGGCAAGGGAGCTGGAGAGAGCTCTACCCTCAATGTCAGCCAATCCCAGAAATGTCTACAAAGCTGCCGCTTACCTGAAACCACCACCACTATTTGATGCCACAAAGAAGCTAAATATTGGTGCTAGATGGACTGCTCTGATAGAGACGTTTGGTGATTTCATCAATGCACTTGAAGAGACTAATAGCTAAAAGATTATCAAGTATCTCAACAATCTTGCTGGTGATGGTGTAAAAGAAGTCATAACGAGAATGCCATGAACTGATGAAGAAGTCACATATTGTCAGATTAAAGATGTGCTGAATCTCAAGTTTAATCCCATCCCAAATGTTGATTATGAAAGATACATCTTCAACCAGGAGCGACAGAAAGCTGATGACACCACTGATGAATTTGTGGAGAGACTCTACACACTCATCAATCAATCAATCAATCAATCAATCAATCAATCAATCAATCAATCAGATGTCCTGTAAAGCGTGACTACTCACCCATAAGGGTCTTAAGGTGCTCGGGGGAGTAGCTGTTTGTCCGATAGGACGCTGTGGTTCAGTCGAAGAGCCCGGTCTTAGGTCCTTCCTGAAGTGAGGGAATGATGGTGATTATACGATGTGGAGAGGTAGTATGTTCCAGATCTATGCTGTGAGGTAGGAGAAGGATATTCCTCTAGCTGTGGTCTTGCGGATCCATGGGATGGTAGCCAGGGCTAGTAGGGCAGAGCGGAGGTCTCTAGAAGGTGCGTGGAATGCGAGGCATTGGTTGATGTCAAGCATCATGTAAGCCTTTGTAGGCATATATGAGGAGTTTGACGGTGATTCTTTTGTAGACTGGGAGCCAGTGGAGGTCTCACAGGTGGCTGTTGATGTGGCTGCGGCAGTGGATGCTGAGGATGAGCCTGGCGGATGCATTCTGAATGTTCTGCCATTACTTGAGGAGTTTCTAAGTGATACAGGCGTACAGTGCGTTACCATAGTCAATTCTGCTGCTGATGAGTGCGTGGATGACCATCCTTCTGGACTCTGTGGGGATCCACTTGAAAATCTTTCGGAGAAGGTGCAGTGTGTAGAAGCAGGATAAGAAAGCGCTGATCTGGTGGCAATGGTGAGCGCGGAGTCCAGGATGATGCTGAGGTTCCATGTGTGGTCTGTGGGTGTGGGGGGGGTTCCAAGCACAGCAGGCCACCAGTAGTTGTCCCAGGCAGTGGGGTTGGAGTCCATGATGAGGACTTCAGTCTTCTCTGAATTGAGCTTGAGGCAGCTGTTCTTCATCCAGGTGGTGACAGACTTCATCCTGTTGTGAAATTTGTTCTTGGCGACCGAGGGTTCTTTGGTGAGGGAGAGAATCAGCTGGGTGTCATGGGCATAGGGGACGATGGTGAGTCCATAGTTCCTGACGATGCCTGCGAGTGGGGCCATGTAGATGTTGAAAAGAGTGGGGCTCAGGGAGGAGCCCTGAGATACTTCACAGCTGATCTCTGTGGGTTTCGAGAGGAATGGAGGTAGTCTGACTCTCTGTATTCGGCCGGTGAGTAAGGAGCAGATCTGCCCAGGGCTTTGTCGCGGATGCAGGCATCATGGAGTCTTGTGCATAGGGTGCAGTGAGAAACAGTATCGAAGGCAGCCGAGAGGTCCAGGGGGATGAGGGCTGCGATCTCGCCTTGGTCGAGAAGGGTGCAGACGTTGTCTGTGGTGGCGAGGAGGGCCATTCGGTGCTGTAGTTGTTTCAGAAGCAGGATTGGGAGATGCCCAGGACGTGGTTGTATTAGATGAACTCGGAAAGTTGGGAATTGATGGCATTCTCTATGACCTTGGCTGGGAAGGAGAGAAGAGAGATGGCTCTGAAATTCTTGAGGTCTGTAGGGTTGGTAGAGGGTTTCTTCAGCAAGGGGTTGATTCTGTGTGTTTCCAGTCTTCCGGGAAAGTGGCAGGTGAATGAGGGTGCTCCAGAGTGGATGCTTTTCATGATTTTGAGGGTGTCGTCCGGGGTGAGGGGAGTCCAGTTGAGCAAGATCTGTTGGGGTCCGGTGACGTAGGGTGCGGTAGTTGCGGGTGGGGTGAGAGGGTCTTGGCTAACGATGCTGTTGAAGCTGTCGTATATCTCCTTGATCTTGCGGTGGAAGTAGGTGCCGAGATTGTTGCAGAAGTCTTGGGAGTGGGGGATTTGCTACCTCTGTCATGGGTACGGCGAATTCTTTGACCACAGCGAAAAGTTCTTTACTGTTGAGTGTATTGGTGTTGATCCATTCTTGCAGGACCACTTTCTTCATTGTTCTGATGAGCTGGTGGTGTGTGGTGACAGCGGTCTTGAAGGCTAATTGGTCTTTAGGAGTCTTGCTGCTCCTCCATTTCTCCTTGAGCCGCCTACAGGTGTGTCTGGTCTCATGAAGGGTGGGAGAGAACCAGCTGGCTTTCTTGGAGTGTTGCTTGCTTGGGGCTTTCTTCAGGGGAGCCAGAGAGTCAACGAAGTCAGAGATCCATCCGTGGAGGTTGCGTGCTGAGATGTTGGCATCTGTGGATGTTGGTGGAGGGGTTTTGCTGAGGTAGGTGGTGCGCTGTTCTTCGGTGACCTTGTTCCAACTCCTGCGATGATAGCTGTGGGCATGGTGGTGTAAATTGGTTGGGTGAAGGAGAAGAGGACGCAGCACAGGTCGGACCACTGGAGCTCGGTGGTGTGGCTGAAGGTGATGTTGTCACTGACAGAGAAGATGGGGTCGAGTATGTGTCCTGCTGAGTGGGTTGGGGAGGTGACCAGTTGTTTGAGTCCAATGGTGGAGAGGTTCTCCAGCAGGGATGAGGTGTTTTTGTCGTTGGAGTTGTCCTGGTGAAAGTTGAGGTCACCAAGAAGGATGTAGTCTGTAAAGGCGAGGGCATGGGGTGCGCTGAAGTCGATGATGGAATCGTTGAAGGCTATGTGAGCACGAGGGTGCCGGGGAGAGTGGTGTTCAGGCTGGTCTGAACCTGGAAGTGGAGGTGCTTCATGTTGGTCGAGAGGTCGTCTGCATGGGTGGTGATTCGAAGTGGGGGTTGATTTTGTGTACGATGCCTCCCCTGGTTTGTTGATGCGCTCCTTGTGGATGATCTTGTAGCTGTCTGGAATGGTGGTGGTGATGTCCGGGGCAGAAGTGGAGTTCATCCAGGTTTCCGTGATGAATGCAATGTTGGGGTCAACTGAGTCAAGCAGGTCCCAGATCTCCACTGCGTGATTGTGGAGGGAATGTGTGTGTTTAACAGGATACAGTTGAGGCGGCCAGTGTTTATTGGTCATGCAGTGGGTGGGTCTGGTGTGCAAAGGTGAAGCTGCAGTTCCGGCTGGAGAAAGGTCCTTGGGTGTCCATCGGCGATGTCCAGCTGCAAGCAGAGTGGGGTCTGGTGATGAGGGTGTGGAGGGTGCAGGCGTCGTAGCGGTGGATGGTTCGAGAACCAGGGTCTGTGGTGCTGGGCGTGCCTTTGGTGTGCCTCTGATGCAGCCCCGCAGCGGCTGCCATTAAGTAGTGTGCAGGGGAGGGCTGGACACCTAGGAGGCGGGAAACGCGGGGAGCGGGAATGTGGCACTGTAGGGGGACGGGGCTGCAGGGGATCGCATCGGCAGGAAAAAAAGAAGCAGGGAAGAAAAATGCCCAAAAAGTGGCAAAGGACACTTGAATGGAGGAAGAGAGAGAAAAACAGAAAGAAAGAAGGCAGAGCAGAGACAGAGGGCAGTGCAACAGCAAAGCAGAGACGCTCTACCACTGGACCACCAAGTATGGGATGCCAGTGGGAGCCTGCAGGTGGAGGAGGGCCTCGAACTACTGACCAGAGGGTCAGCAGCAGATACGGGATGGTGGTCCAGTGGTAGAGCGTCTCTGCTCTGCTGTTGCACTGCCCTCTGTCTCTGCTCTGCCTTCTTTCTTTCTGTTTTTCTCTCTCTTCCTCCATTCAAGTGTCCTTTGCCAATTTTTGGGCATTTTTCTTCCCTGCTTCTTTTTTTCCTGCCGATGCAATCCCCTGCAGCCCCGTCCCCCTACAGTGCCACATTCCCGCTCCCCGCGTTACCCGCCTCCTAGGTGTCCAGGCGGAGCTGTGCAGCGAAGGAAACAGCCCACTGCCAAGATCAGTTGACCACCCTCGTTCTGTGACACTGGCTTCTGTCTCATCAGACGTTGTAAGTTCAAAGAATTTAATGGTGAAGAAGCTATGCATCTGAGAGTTATTTAACCCCCACAGCCGATATCTAAATCAGGCCCTTAGTCTGGAGCAAGTGTTAATGGCTGCCACAGCTGAAGAGCGTACCAATAGACCAGCTGCCAACATGAAGGCTGGAGGTGGCCAGAATGAATCAGTCATGAGTGTAAAAAGTAAACTGAAGTCAAAGACTGAAGGACACAAGGTGATGTCTGCCCGTAAAAAGAAGTTGCATTTTAGATGCAGATTTTTGTTTCCATGCAAATGTAAATTCCCCGCTCTCTGACAGATTTGTAAAGACTGTGGGAAGGGGAACCATTTTGTCACTGTTTGCAAAGCCAAGAGAAATGCAAGTGCATCACGGTGTGAAAACAAAGGGGCATATGTATGAGAAAGTGGCGGTGTGAGGCATTAGCCGAAATGGCTCAAAGCCTCACTCTGCCTTTTCAGAAATGCAAGGCTGCACCATATTTACAAGGATATGGTGCAGCTTTGCATTTCCCCTGCACTGGTGCTACAATTAGCAGTGTAGCACCAACGCAGGTACCCTTGCACCATAGCGCAAGGGTGTTTGCATGCAGGGGAGGATTGTTTATGTGTAGATAGGTGTCCCTTCCTGCACATAAACAATCCTAAAATGCCATTTTGTCACTTTCATGTGTGCTTCTTAATACAGCACACATGAAAGTCACAAAATGGCATTTTTATAACAGATTGTTTATGTACAGGAATGGAGACCTCCTTGTACATAAACAATCCATGGCATTTTGCATTTTTCCCTGTGTGCTGCACAAGGCAGCACACATGGAAAAAGCAAAAACGAGGAGAAATAATGCATTTCTCCTCTTTTCGACAAGTTAAGACAAGGTTTTCCCCGGTTTTAATTTTGGCGCTGCCTCCTATGCATGTTGCCCTTGTACATAGGGGGCAGCGCCCACCACAACTTCCACTGCCCACCCCTTCGCACTAACCATAGCGTGAAAGGGGGCCTTATTTACAGGGCAGCTTTAAGCCACGTTCAGTGGCTTAATGCTGCCTTGTAAATAAGACTAAGCCCCTACTGCCACAACAATGTCGGAAAAAGTGACGCTGTGGTGGCGATAGGGGCTTTTACATGAATATATGACGTTACAATGCAAACAATTACAACGCATGCCTTTACAACGTGGTTTTTACATCGCAACTACCATTACATTGCATGATTTTACAACGCATGCCAATCCAATGCATTTTTAGAAACTACCATTACAACGCATACCATTACAACGCATACCATTACAACGCATACCATTACATAATACTTTTAGGGCAGCAGTGGGATAAGTGTTAGATAGTGTAGGGGTAAAAATTACTATTCCCATGTACCCCAAAACCCATACCCACACTAAAACTAAAAAATCTCCTTACCTTATAATGCGTTGAAATGGTATGCGTTGTAATGGCATGCATTGTAGTGACATCCGTTGTAATGGCATGCGTTGTAATGGCATGCGATGTAAAGGCAGTTGCATTGTAACAGCTACGTTGTAAAGGTAGTGCGTTGTAATGACTGCATTGTAATGGTTGTTTCCCCTTGTACATATGCCCCAAAATGTCCAAAATGTTCCAGAAGCAATGTTCAACATGCACCCACAAATCTGCGGGCAACATCAGTTAAGAAAAATCTACACCACACGACGTCTATCGTCATCTAAATCATCATCAAACAGTTCCTCTGTATCAATGTCAAGTGAGAGCGAAGGAAATTATTGAACCATGTCCATATTCCTGTCAGAAAAGCGTGCGCATGTTGGGTTGGCTTCTTGTGCAAAACAATTTCATTCAAACATTGTCCTAAAATAACACTGAAAGTAAATAGTTGTTCGCTATCTTTCATTATCAACAGTGGTATGTCGATATTATGACTGAGGAGAGATACCATGTGAATTATCTGTATTATCGCAACTTATGCCATCAAAAAACACAAAGTGTATCAATGGGCTTCATCAATGCCTTTAAAAAGTAAAGGTTCAGTTGTAGCGACAATGAAACAGAAGAAAATAGAGGTACAAGCACCATTCATGTGCTCCAAGGCACAGCGTCTGTTCAGTTTCAGCACAACCACTGATATGGGACTGATTTTAGGAATTACAACATGAATGCTCCCCATAAAATAGTAAGTCAGTTCCCTTCATTATTTCATGGTTTGGGAAAACTTAAGACTATGAAAGTGAAGTTGAATGTTAATGAGGACACCTGTCCTGTTGCTCAGGGACATAGACAAGTTGCTTTTTTATTTGTTAGAAACTGATGAAAAAGAACTTGAATCGTTACATGATGTTTTCGAGCCTTCCACTGGTCCAATTCCATGGGTTTCTCCCATAGTAATATTGCCCAAAGAGGACGGACACAGACAGTGAAGGAGATAGTTATAATCAGAACCTTGTTTCCATAGGATTTGGCGCTGTTTGACGAATCTTCACGAAATTTTCAAAACTAATTGTCCACTCAGGTCAGCTCCTGTCTTGAAAGTTTAAGGGTGATTCGTCAAGCGGGGGCCAAGAAAAAAGGGGGTGTCCCAAAACATGTTTTTTCCATGTTAATTTCCATTTGAAACTTTAGACACGGCTACAGCCTGAACTGCTGAACGGAATTACACCAAATTTGGCAGAGAGATAGCTCTTGGTCCAGAAAGCACACTTTTCTTTAAATGGTGTAAATCCGTTCAGTAGTTTTTGAGATATTTAAAGATTTACAGATATCGATATTTGAGAATTGTGAGGTCTGATTGGCTGAGCCCTCCCAAGCACGAGCTTGCCTCTGATTGGTTGTCAACACTTCAAACCAGGAAGTGTTGGCAGCCATCTTGTGACTCGGTACCGAGGGAGAAGGAAAAAGGTGAGAGAAACATTAAAAAAGAAGAAAAGGGGGCAGGGTAAAAACTCCCTGACCCCCTAGGCCTGGTCAGAGGGTCCCACAGAGACCCCCAGGGCCAACAAAAGCATTTTTTGTTTAATTTTCGGCCAGATTTGCGCACCCACCGCGACTCCGGCTGAAAATTTTAAAAAACGAAGTGCAGGCTCCTGCGCTTCTTTTTGTAAAGCCCCCAGGTGGGCCAGGTCCCGGGGGCAATCCTGATTTGTGTAGTGGGGGACTTGGGGGGGGGGGCCTGCAGCCCCAGGGACCACCACCTCCCCAGGGCTTTATTATTTATGTGCGGGGGTCACACAGCCCCCCAACAGCCCCGGGGACTGCCACCTCAGCGGGGCATCCGTAATGTAATTATGTGCAGGGGGGCCTCACGGGCCCCCCATCCCTGAGGACCGCCATCTACCCGGGGCGTAAATATCAAGGAGGTGTTGGGGGGCTCCTGCCCCTCCCCACACTGCCCCAGGGACCACTATCTCCCGGGGGCAAACTTTATTTAAATACGGGGTTCCGTTTCAGACCCTCGGCCCCGGGGTCCACCACCTCCCCGGGGTTATGTATGAGTTGGGAGGGGTCCGCGCGGCCCCCCTCCTGGAGACCTACATGACCCTGGTGACCACCATTCCCCAGAGACGTCTCCAGCGATGTTCCGGGATGCCCACCCCTGGGACATTGCAGTTTGCAATGTCAGGGCGGGAGCATTGCTCCCGCCTTGTCATTGCAAACTCTGCTTTGGTTCTTGGAAGCGAGAGCAGGAAACCTGCTCTCGCTGCAATGAAGCAAAGCAGAATTGCTTTTGGGAAAGGGGAGCTGCATGTTAGCAGCTCTCCTTGTCCAACAGCAATGCCGGCTCCTGCAGGAGGCTGGGAGCCAAGTGGGACTGCGGGGGGATGGGGCTCCCCCTACGATCCCCAACGTAAGGCCAGGCCCCAGGGGATGAGGTCCCCGGGGCCATAATTGGCCCCAGGAGGGGGGCCAGGTTGCCCCACTCCTGAATAAAAAAAAAATTTTTTTTAAAAGAGGCAATGCCCTGAGGGATGGGTTCCCCGGGGCAGATAAAGGCCTCAGGAGGGGGCCACAAGGCCCCCCTCCATTAAACATTTTAAAAATATGCATATGTGGCCATGCCCCGGGGATGGGGTCCTCGGGGCCTAAATTCACCTCGAGAGGGGGGCCATGCAGCCCCCCTCCCAAATAAAAAATAAATAAATAAATGAAAACGATGCAATGCCCCAGGGGGTGGGGTCCCCGGGGCAGATATAGGCCTCAGGAGGGGGGCCAGGAGTCCCCCTCCATTAAAAATAAAAAAATATGTATACTTGGCCATGCCCCGGGGGATGGGGTCCCCGGAGCCGAAATTGGCCTTGGGAGGGAGGCCACGCAGCCCCTTCCCTTTTGAATTTTTTTTTTTAAATGTGGCAGGCCCTGGGGGATGGGGTCCCAAGGGCCCAAAAAAGATTGAAAGAAGGGTGGCCACAGCCTCCCTTCTAAACTTGCCTCTTTCTGCACTTCTCTTGCTTCTTTCTACACCTCTCTTGCCTCTTTCTGCTCTTCTCTTGCCTCTTTCTGCATTTCTCTTGCCTGTTTCTGCAGTTCCCTAGCCTCTTTCTGTACCTCTTTGCCTCTTTCTGCACCTCACTTGCGTATTTCTGCATCACACTCTCTTCCTTCTCCACCTCTCGTGCCTGTTTCTGCACTTCTCTTGCCTCTTTCTGTACTTCTCGAGCCTCTTTCTGTACCTCTCTTGCCTCTTTCTGCACCTCAAGGGCCTCTATCTGCAGTTCTCCTGCCTCTTTCTGTACCCCTCTTGCCTATTTTTGCACCACTGTTGGTTCTTTCTGCACTGCTCTTGCTTCTTTCTGCACCTCATGTGCCTCTTTCTGCACTTCTCTTGCTTGTTTCTACACCTCTCTTGTGTCTTTCTGCACCTCTGTTGCCTCTTTCTACACCTCACTTGCTTCTTTCTGCACCCCTCTTGCCTCTTTCTGCACCTCTCTCCCCTCTTTCGGCACCTCTCTTGTTTCTTTCTGCACCACTGTTTCCTCTTTCTGCACCTTTCCTGCCTGTTTCTGCATCTATCTTGCCTCTTTCTGTACCTCTGTTGCTTTTTTCTGCACTTCTCTTGTTCTTTCTGCAACCCTTCGTGCCTCTTTCAGCACCTCTGTTGCTGATTTTGGCACTTCTCTTCCTTCTTTCTGCACCCCTCCTGCCTCTTTCTGTACCTCTCTTGCCACTCTGTGTACCTCTCCTACCTTTGTCTGCACCGCTCTTGACTCTTTTTGCACCTCTGTTGGTTCTTTCTGCACTGCTTATGCTTCTTTCTGCACCTCACTTGCCTCTTTCTGTACTTCTATTGCTTCTTTGTACACCTCTGTTGCTTCTTTCAGCAAATAATTTGCCACTTTCTGTACTTCTCTTCCTTTTTTCTGCACCCTCCTGCCTCTTTCTCTACCTCTCTTGCATGTTTGTGCACCTCTCCTACCTTTTTCTGCACCCCTCTTGCCTCTTTGTGCACCTCTGTTGGTTCTTTCTGCACTGCTCTTGCTTCTTTCTGCACCTCACTTGCCCCGTTCTGTACTTCTATGGCTTCTTTGAACACCTCTGTTGCTTCTTTCAGCAATTCTCTTGCCTCTTTTTGCACTTCTCTTCCTTCTTTCTGCACCCATCCTGCCTCTTTCTGTACCTTTCTTGCCTCTTTGTGTACCTATCCTACCTCTTTCTGCACCCCTCTTGCCATTTTTTGCACCTCACTTGCCTCTTTCAGCATCTCTGTTGCTTTTTATGCAGATCTCTTACTTCTTTCTGCACCTCCCTTGCCTCTTTCTGCACCTCTTAACACTTTCTGCACCTCACTTGCCTCTTTCTGCACTTCTCTTGCTTCTTTCTACACCTCGCTTGCCTCTTTCTGCTCCTCTCTTGCCTCTTTCTGCACTTCTCTTGCTTGTTTCTGAACTTCTCTTGCATCTTTTGGCATCTCTGTTGCCTCTTTCTGCACCTCACTTGCTTCTTTCTGCACCCCCCCTGCCTCTTTCTGCACTTCTCCTGCTTCTTTTCACACTGCTCTTGCCTCATTCTGCTCCTCTCTTGCCTCTTTGTACATTTCTCTTGCCTGTTTCTGCACTCCCCTTGCCTCTTTCTGTACCTCTCTTGCCTCTTTGAGCACCTCTCCTACCATTTTCTGTACTGCTCTTGCTTCTTTCTGCACCCTTCTTCCCTTTTTTGAATCCCTCTTGCCTCTTTCTGCTGTTCTCTTGCCATTTTCTCTTTCTGCACCCCTGTTTCCTCATTCTGCAGCTTTCCTGCCTGTTTCTGCACCTCTCTTGCCTCTTTCTGTACCTCTGTTGGTTCTTTCTGCACTTCTCTTGCTCTTTCTGCACCCTTTGTGCCTCTTCCAGCACCTCTGTTGCTTCTTTCTGCACTTCTCTTCCTTCTTTCTGCACCCCTCCTGCCTCTTTCTATACCTCTCTTGCCTCTTTGAGCACCTCTCCTACCATTTTCTGTACTGCTCTTGCTTGTTTTTACACCTCTGTTGGTTCTTTCTGCACCCCTCTTGCCTCTTTCTGTACCCCTATTCCCTCTTTCTGCACATTTCCTGTCTGTTTCTGCACCTCTCTTGCCTCTTTGTATACCTCTCCTATCTCTTTCTGCACTCCTCTTGACTCTTTCTGCACCCCTCTTTTCTCTTTCTGCACCCCTCTTGCCTCTTTCAGCACCCCTCTTGCCTCTTTCTGCACCTTTCCCACCTGTTTCTGCACCTCTCTTGCCTCTTTCGGTACCTCTGTTGGTTATTTCTACACTTCTCTTGCTCTTTCTGCACCCTTTGCTCCTCTTTCAGCACCTATGTTGCTTTTTTCTGTACTTATGTTCCTTCTTTCTGCATGCCTTCTGCCTCTTTCTGTACCTCTCTTGCCTCTTTGTGCACCTCTCCTACCTTTTTCTGCACTCCTCTTGCCTCTTTTTACACCTCTGTTGGTTCTTTCTGCACTGCTTTTGCACCTCACTTACCTCTTTTTGCACCTCTGTTGGTTCATTCTGCACTGCTCTTGCTTCTTTCTGTACCCCTCCTGCCTCTTTCTGCACCCCTCTTGTCTCTTTTGGCACCCCTCTTGCCTCTTTCTGCAACGCTGTTTCCTCTTTCTGCAGCTTTCCTGCCTGTTTCTGCACTTCTCTTGCTCTTTCAGCACCTCTGTTGCTTCTTTCTGCACTTCTGTTCCTTCTTTCTGCACACCATCTGCCTCTTTCTGTTCCTCTCTTGCCTCTTTGTGCACCTCTCCTACCTTTTTCTGCACTCCTCTTTCTTCTTTTTGCACCTCGGTTGGTTCTTTCTGCACTGCTTTTGCTTCTATCTGCACCTCACTTGCCTCTTTCTGCACTTCTCTTGCTTCTTTCTACACCTCTGTTGATTCTTTCAGCAATTCTCTTGCCTCTTTCTGCACTTCACTTCCTTCTTTCTGCACCTCTGTTGCCTCTTTGTGCACCTCTCTTGCCTCTTACTGTACTTCACTTGCTTCTTTCTGCACCTCTCTTGCGTATTTCGGCACCTCTGTTGCTTCTTTCTGCACTTCTCTTGTCTCTTTCTGCACCTCTGACTTAGAGGTAGTTTTAGTCCCTCTGCCCTATTATATACTAGGGCCTTACAGGGGAGGTCATGCCAATCACAGGGGTACCCCAACCCATAATGTACCCTAGTGTATGTATGTGTTTTCACTGTATTCTAAGTGTCTTTTAGCATAGCACTGGCTCCGGGCCTGGTTAGTCAGAGTCAGTTACCACCAGCACCAGTCAGAAAAAAGTTGGGGGCACAGGAGGACTTTGCAACAAGGCCTCTTTCTGTACCTCTGTTGGTTCTTTCTACATATCTCTTGCTTCTTTCTGCACCTTTCTGGACTTCTGTTGCCTCTTTCTGCATTTTTCTTGCTTCTTTCTGCGCTTTTCTTCCTCTTTCTGCACATGTCCTACCTCTGTAGGCATAGTTGAAATAAGCATTTAAAACCTTTGAAATTCACTGAAAAAGCCATAGGTTTCAGGGAAGTAATAGTTAGGGATTAGCATTTAAAAAACCTTTGAAATTCACTGAAAAAAACATAGGTTTCAGGGACGTTATAGTTAGAAATTAGCATTTAAAAACCTTGGAAATTCACTGAAAAAACCACAGGTTTCAGGGACGTTATAAGTATTTGGACATTTCACTCATACAAACCAGAGAAATTCGGCCGTTATTGTTAGTAGAGCTAACTATAACTCGTGCCCCCATCACATATTACATCACTCATGACATGGTCAGTGACATCACTGATGACATCACTGATGACGTAGTAAGACTGTGGAAAACTGTGTGGTGTAACACACCAGGACTACTGTCTATATAAAGAGTCCTCATGAAGAGGATCTAATCCCATCACCCACCGAAGTGGCATGCTTCATCATATGGGATCTCCTCTTAACCGCAACCTGGTGCGATTAAGGAGTTACAACTCCCAGCAGTTGTCAAAAGGAGGAGCTTGCGGATGTTTTCAACTATACAAGGAGGACTAGATCTCCTAAAGATCGATGAGGCTAGCCTTAGTGTGGTGGAAAATTGAGTGTTGCAGTGTCAAATGAGAGTGATATTAAAATTGACTACGAGGAGAAATAATTATTTAATAGAAGTCTCCAAGTGCCAACATTAAAATAACAGTAGAAGCGCGATCTGAACAAATTGGCGAGCGCGCATATAGTGAATCAAAAAACGGTCTACATGTTTCAGCCAACAGAGATCAAGAACTGTGATCGTGGCTTTCTTCAGGACCAGAAAATATAACTACTGCAGCTGCTTAATGTGACTCAATCACAAATGTGTGAAAGTAACCAAAAACCAAAAACAGGTTTAAATAACAGTGGAACGATACAACCAACTGTGTGCCTGTGTGTTGTCTCGTTTTTATGCGAAACACTACAGGAAAAGTGGACAGACTCCTGTTGGAAAAAGACAGAACAAGAGAGAAATATAATTATTCTCAGTCCAAGTGTATGAACCAGACAGTATTACATCCATCGAAACAAATAATCAGTTTAAACAAGGCCACAGTTGGCCAATCTTACCCGTATCAAATCGGGAATATCACCTATCACTTCTGGTCACAACTCAGGGCGTGAGGCAACGCTCTGTGGAAAGTGAAAGAGAACTAATGTACTTAGGGTACCAAATTGCAAAGTGGAAGTACTCAACTAACGTATAACTGCTCAGGTAAAAACAAAAACAAAAGTCCCATAGGTTGTCACTCACAGATCAGGCGAGAAAACGGTATATGGCTAGTATCTTGGAGCCACCTCAGTGACACAACCACCATAATTCATAACATGAACACAGGGGCACCAAGACGAAGTAGCGTTGTTGTATCTTAGCTACCAATACATAACAATGTGGAAACATTACTTTTGGTGTAGAATATAGATACAATATTGGCTAAAGAGAACCGAAGCCAGAGCAAAGGCAAGTTTCCTCAGTAGCTCACCATCTTATTAGAAACAAATAGGGCTCAGTGAAGTTAATTCAAGAGCCTCGTCCTAGCGACACGAGGCGATGGTAGCAACATGCAACACAAAGGCAATTTTAGACAATATTTGGCATGGGGCCGCTCCCTACCTGTCCGTCGTTACCCCGGTCTTCCTTCCTGGTTGTGCCGAGCGGTAACCGGACATGAATGGGACGCGACGTTAAGTATCTATGAGCAGATTGTACACGCCTGTACGCATGCGCTACTGCATCAGCACGCGCCATCTCATAGCCAATAGTAACAATGGAAAGTGATAATGACGCGGCCCACTACGACGGACTCATGGGAAATGTAGTCAGACAAAGGGCCCACTGCATAAGAACAATGAAACAACACGACAAAGTAGTATCTAGCACAGAAATGCAGTCAATATTCAAAATAGATAATCATGAATAGTAAATATGCATAATCGAACCCAATATTAGATCAGAGTTATAGCCACAATTAGTGACCTCGCATCTACAAAGCACCATGCTCCATATGAATAATGAATTATCGATCGTGTGGATGATAAATGTAAGGCAAATAGTGGCCAAAATTACTAAGTTGGTAATAATAAGCACGCACGATATCATGTTATAATAAGTGCAAAAATAAAAATTAAAATTAAAAATTAAAAATGAAACTAGTCTGTCTCTCAAGATGCTAGCGTAAACAGATCATGGCTTGTTGTGCTTGCAAATACATGTGATTAAGCAGCTCAAAACAAAGACTGTAGATTGTCCACAAAGTCAGATCTAAATATTCTGCGTGTAGAAGAGAATGAATGCTGTCTGTTGTATTCAACAGTTATGGGATCACAGAATAGTTGAATCAGTATGCATAGGAATATGTTGTTATGATCAGTTCGTGTAATGAACAACTTGTAAATGCTATATTCCCCATGACAGAAGTCATGAGCAAATGAAGAACAAATGATGACAATACTCAAAAGGGGGTTAAAGACATGCAAGCAATCTATTTCATAATGAAGATGTACACCTACAGTCCTATTGTACAAGAGTCCACGGAATAGCATCATTCAGCCCAACTTGATCGCTGCGTAACTTAAAAACCCAACGTTGTTCTTTTTTAAAAATAAATTTGAACACGTCGGTAACATGTGAAGGAATGTATAGTTGCTCAAGAATAGTCCATACAATTTGTTCAGGACTATGATTCAGCTCCAAAAAGTGGTTAGTCAGACGGGTTGATGACTTTTTGCACCGAATGGTGCTCTTATGTTCCATGATTCTTTGTTTAATTCTTCTAGTTGTCATTCCCACGTATTGTTTAAGGCATGGACATGTGATTAAATAAATCACTTTCTCGCTGTTACAGTTAGTATGTCGAGTTTGTTTCCATGGTTTGGCCATGCCTATATCAATCTCAGTGGTATGCTTAGTTTGGGGACATACAACACAACTCCCACAGGGATAATGTCCCTGAACAGGCGGGAGATTCCACAAGGTATTGGATGTGAGAGTTGTTACATTCCTAGGTCTAGTATGTGCTAAAGAATCACACAAATTGGTGCCTCTCTTAAAAGAAAACAGAGGAGGAGCTAGTTTGTCATTCCCCACATTTAAAATACGCCAGTGTTTTCGTACGATCTTTTGAATGTGATTGGAGGAGGTACTGAAAGTGTTGACAAAAGTCAATCTCTCAAGCGAAGCTTTAGGTGCAGTGGCTTCTAGCAAGGTTTCACGATTGTTGTTAGCTGCTCGTTTGTATGATTGTCGTATTAATCTTAGAGGATATTGTCTAGAACGAAGATTATGTGACAAAACATCAGCATGTTTTTTGAAATCCTCATTTGTATAACAGTTTCTCCTCAACCTGAGGAACTGGCCAAAGGGCAAGCCTGCCCTGAGTGCCTTAGGATGGAAACTGTCATACATGAGCAGAGAGTTCCTTGACATAGGTTTCGTAAAGAGTTAGCTTTCCACACCACCATTGGACGGAAAAATCCGGAGATCTAGGAATGGCAAGCTCAATTTGCTGAATTCCATGATGAAATTCAGGAAGTCATTCTGGACGTTAAGCCAATCGTAAAAGGCATTGAGAGTGGTAATATCTCCTCTCCAGATGGCAAAAATGTCATCAATATATCGTTTCCATTCATTGATGCAGCTGCGGAAAGGATTAGTTGCAGTGAGTATGCAGTTCTGTTCAAACAGATGGACATAGAGATTGGCCAGGTTGGGGGCGAAAACACTGCCCATAGAAGTACTGGAGGTTTGAAGATAAATCCAGTCTTCAAACTTAAAGAAGTTTACGGTCATTGCCAGCCTGGCACACTCCATGATGAAAGGAACTGGAGTACTTAGAGTTTCTGTACCATTGTCCAATAGCGATCTAATCGCTTCAAGAGTCTCTGCCTGTGGAATACAGGTGTACAGAGATTCCACGTCGAAACTCACTAAATAGTCAGTCTTGATGTTGAAATCAATACCAGGAAGAATATTAAGAACATCCTTAATGACCGAAAACTTCTTTGCCGTGCTGTTTCATTGTTCTTATGCAGTGGGCCCTTTGTCTGACTACATTTCCCATGAGTCCATTGTAGTGGGCAGCGTCATTATCACTTTCCATTGTTCCTATTGGCTACGAGATGGCACGTGCTGACGCAGTAGCGCATGCGTACAGGCGTGTACAATCTGCTCATAGATACTTAACGCCGTGTCCCATTCATGTCCGGTTACCGCTCGGAGCAACCAGGAAGGAAGTCTGGGGTAATGACGGACAGGTAGGGAGCGGCCCCATGCCCAATATTGTCTAAAATTGCCTTTGTGTTGCATGTTGCTACCGTCACCTCGTGTCGCTAGGATGAGGCTCTTGAATTAACTTCACTGAGCCCTATTTGTTTCTAATAAGATGGTGAGCTACTGAGGAAACTTGCCTTTGCTCTGGCTCCGGTTCTCTTTAGCCAATATTGTATCTATATTCTACACCAAAAGTAATGTTTCCACATTGTTATGTATTGGTAGCTAAGATGCAACAACGCTACTTCGTCTTGGTGCCCCTGTGTTCATGTTATGATTTATGGTGGTTGTGTCACTGAGGTGGCTCCAAGATACTAGCCATATACTGTTTTCTCGCCTGATCTCTGAGTGACTACCTATTGGACTTTTGTTTTTGTTTTTACCTGAGCAGTTATACGTTAGTTGAGTACTTCCACTTTGCAATTTGGTACCCTAAGTACATTAGTTCTCTTTCATTTTTCACATTCTGTCTTTTTCCAACAGGAGTCTGTCCACTTTTCCTGTAGTGTTTCACATAAAAACGAGACAACACACAGGTACACAGTTGGTTGTATCGTTTCACTGTTATTTAAACCTTATTTTGGTTTTTGCTTACTTTCACACATTTGTGATTGAGTCAAATTAATCAGCTGCAGTAGTTTTTTGGTACTGAAGAAAGCCACGATCACAGTTCTTGATCTCTGTTGGCTGAAACATGTAGACCGTTTTTTGATTCACTATATGCGCGCTCGCCAATTTGTTCAGATCGCGCTTCTACTGTTATTTTAATGTTGGCACTTGGAGACTTCTATTAAATAATTCTTTCTCCTCGTAGTCAATTTTAATATCACTCTCATTTGACACTGCAACACTCACTTTTCCACCACACTAAGGCTAGCCTCATCGATCTTTGTGGAGATCTAGTCCTCCTTGTATAGTTGTAAACATCCGCGAGCTCCTCCTTTTGATAGCTGCTGGGAGTTGTAGCTCCTTAATCGCACCAGGTTGCGGTTAAGAGGAGATCCCATATGATGAAGCACGCCACTTCGGTGGGTGATGGGATTAGGTCCTCTTCATGAGGACTCTTTATATAGACAGTAGTCCTGGTGTGTTATACCACACAAGTTTTCAACAGTCTTACTTCTTTTTCTTTTTCCTTGACCCGTGGACTTCTATGTTTATTCAGATATAGTAGGGGGACTTGTCCACGTTGGTCGTTAACTTTCCCTCAGACCCTATTACTCACCTGTCTTCTTTGTAATCACTGATGACATCTCAAATGACATCACTGATGACATCATCTACTTTTTATCTGATGCACCTCCTCACACCCTAATATAACGTTTCATACACCTACTCAAAAATATAAACTAACATTCTCGAAACCATAGACACACCAATACCAGTTAGTACATACCCACTCACTGATTCATAGGTCTACACACACACATCCACGCACCCATACAGTCACTCATACACGCAGTCACTGATCAATACAGCCACCAATATATGCACTCATACACCTATACAGATACTCACACACCACCACTCACCCATAGAGGTACTTACACACCTAGTCAGTCAGCCAAATAATCAATCACACTGCCATTTACTCATTATACAGTTATACACACACCATCTCACTTATTCATACAGATACTAACACACACATACTCTCTTATACAATCACTGACACAAACACGCACTCATCCATACAGCCACTCTCCCAATCACTCACTCTCACATATAGGTACTTATATACTCCAACACTCACATATACTGCCGTTCACATATGTAGTTACTCAAACATGTACCATTGAGACATCCATTCACTCACCAACACAGCCATATACACACTCACCCACCCATACAGCTCCAACCACAGACGCACTCATGAACCCATACACCCAGTGAATCACCCACTCACACATCCATGCAGGGAGTCACACACCCCCACCCACCCACACAGACACTCAGGCACCCATACAGGTACTCAGAAAACCAATCATCAACCCATATAGACACTCATGTAGCTACTCACCAACCTATGCAGCCACTTACACACCAAATGACAGACTGATACAGACATTCACACAGATTAGTCATTTACCCATGCATTCACTAAGACATGTTTAATCACTCACTTATACTGTCAGTCACGCACCCACAAAGTCATCTATACAGACACTCATACACCCATTCATTCCTCAATATACCTTGGCGTATATATAGATAACATTCTTAAGCCTTTCAGAAACACCCAGTCACTAGATGATATCATCAGTGATGTCATCAGTGATGTAATTTGAGATGTCATTAGTGATGTCATCAGTGATGTCATCAGTGATGTCACTGACCATGTCATGAGTGATGTAATATGTGATGTCATCAGCAGTGCATTGCGGGGGCACGAGTTATAATTAGCTCTACTAACTATAACGGCCGAATTTCTCTGGATTTGTATGAGTGAAATGTCCAAATAACTATAACGTCTCTGAAACCTGTGTTTTTTCAGTGAATTTTTAAAGTTTTTTAAATGCTAATTTCTAACTATAATATCCCTGAAACCTATGGTTTTTCAGTTAAAATATATAGATTTATATATATATTTATTTATACATATGTACACACACACACACACACACACACACACACACACATATGTGTGTATTACAAATATACTCAAACACCTGTGAAACAGAAAACTAGTGAAGTGATGGTATGCTCGTTTTGGCTGTATTGTAATGATTCAAAATGTTGTGTCACCCAAAACTGTGACGTACAATCATTACTGTGGCATGATAGGATACCACACACCTATTTATTATTTGCAGTGTCCTAGCAGTTCACATAGAGGAACGTGATTCTTGTTAATCTGCAAAAGCACTAACTCAATTAAGTGTAGCCTTACATCTAGAGCAGTCGACCTTGAAGCTGGGGAACAGGGTTCGTGTCTCAGCAACGACGCTCAACATCCTGTGATTCTGGGCAAATCACTTAATCTCCCCGTGCCTAACAAAAAAATGAATGCGTCCATCTGTAACGAAACTGGTGCTCATGTAAAGCGCTCTGATACCCGATGTCTTGGGTCTAGTTGGCGCCATAGAGAACTCCCCTCCCCCCAAAAAAAAGTTCTCTCGTCAAGCATGCAAAACACCTCTCCTAATACTAGATAACTGAATTATCCTAGGCACTTGTAAATTACAATTGATTTCCCCATAAAAAAACATTGGTTGACTGAAATGGACTCACTTGCTTACTTTGTTATTCAGATATTGTCAGAGGTTCTTGCTTGCCAGCACCTCCTTCTCCCCAGGAGTCATCAAACAATAGGGGCATATCAGCAAGGCGGGGCTATAAAATTATCGCCGCTTTTGCGGCAGTTTTCGGCTGAAAAGCGTTGATAATGTTATTGCTTTATCAGCAAGGTCACGCTACCGCGTGAATCCTTGCCTTAGCACCCTTTCCCGTAACACCCATCTTTGCATCTCTAATGAGATGCAAAGTGGGCGTGACATCCCAAAATAACTGGAGAAATGTCGCTAACCGACATTTCTCCAATTATCAATGGGCACGCTAACAAGCATAGCGATAAGAAAAGTAGCGCTAACCTTGGTTATTGCTACTTTCCTTACGCCTGCTTTTAGTTTGACTTAGCCATGATATCCAATGGAAGGTGGATATCATGGCTGAGTCTGCCCTGCCCTATCTGCAAGCTATCGCCAAACATTGTGCAATTATCGCTGGATTTCCAGCGATAATCGCACATTTGGCAGCTTGTGCCTGGAATTTTATCGCTTTTGAGATAAGCGTTGCTAATAGCACGCTATCGCAGCGATAAAATTCGGCGATAGCCGGCGATAATTATCCTAGCGCTAAGTGCACTTAGCGATAATTATCGCCGGCCCTTGCTGATATGCCCTAATAGTTTGTTGTTGGTGACAGCAGAGGAGGTCAAACTATTGGCATGGACTGTCCATAGGGATAACTTCTTTAGATGTAATTATACTCAGGATGATAACATTAGTGATGATGTTACCACTGGTTCTTTGTCATTACTCCCTATAGAATCAGCTCATCTGTGGTGTACCTTGGAAGTTAGAAGAGCTTTCGAGCAGATGAAGTTGGGGCACTTGTTAAAATCATTCTGGAATGAGAGAGCTGTTACTTGCTGCTCACTCTTTTATCTAAATGCAGGCTGTCAAGATAATGTGATTTTGGTTTATTTGAATGAGAATATGTTGTAAAAAGTTACTAAGTAGTCAAGAGTATCAATTTGAAACACAACTAGATTACCTTACTAGGCTTTCAACATGCCATAATCTAAGTAAAAAGACCTTGCCTGTAGTAAAAACAAATGTGTACGCATGTTTTGAATGGAAAGTATGCTACGAGTCTATCTATGGGGGATGCATGTGAGCTACTTTTCACACTTTCCCCTATAAGGTAAAAAAGGAGAGTAATGTAATAGTGCTAAAACGACCCAAACCTCTGTATTTTTGTATGTGGTACAGACCATGGCCCGAGCTACAAAGCAATGGAGTACTGTACATAATCGGTTTGAGAGCGGATAGTGCAGAAAAGGGGGAGTTGAGATACAATATCCACGGTGGGGTTTAGTGTGGTGTTTAGAAATGTGCATGAGTGAGGCTTTCAGGGACATTTGTGCTGTTAGTGGCCTGGCAAAACTGCAGGCAGGGGTGGAGATTGGGGGCCTGATTCACAAAGGGCCTCCACACTCATGGCGGAGGCCCTGCTGCTGTTGGTGAGTCTCCGCACTCGGGCCCGAATCTCCACAATGATCAATTTCATTAAGAAGATTCTGCCCTGAATGCGGTGACTCCCCCCACAACTGCAGGGTCTCTGCCATGAGTGTGGAGGCTCTTTGTGAATGAGGGCCGGGGTGTGACGGGATGGGAGTGGGAGCATTCCAGATGTGTTCTGACATCTCTGTGGTTACCCTGTGATGAGGTATTTCTTTAAGTAATGGGGTTTCTGCTCCATTTTCTTTTGTTTGACATTTAAAGTAAATATATCAAATGAATTTACATTAACATAAAAATATTGTAATATTTATTTTCAAGTTAAATACACTTTTTTTAAAAATTTCCCTATACTTTACGGAGACTCCACAGTGGGGATGGAGATATACGCATGGTAAAGTATAGGGAAAAATAAAAAGGTTTAACAGATTGTGTAGTGGTTACTCTTAAATACCCGAAGGAATTGCTTATGACCACTTACCATGTGAATAGAATACATTTGGATAACAGATTTCCGGATGTAGGTTGTGAAGGTTACTAAATAATAATGAGGGATTCCTTTGAAACCCTATCTAGGACTTTCTCTGATTATGCTACTTCCAGTGATTTTGGTTTATTTTCTAATCACCAAATGGGCAGAATGTCTTTAATTAACGCAGAAAAGTTATCTATGAATGAGACGCATTATACCATTTGGTGGACAATTAGAACATCCAATTTTTTGCTATCATCTAAGTGGCGTGCTAATAGTTAGTAGATCAGCTCAAATACTTCCCATCACATCTTCAAAAAGGTTGTCAGGGAAATTCAAAGTACTTTAAATTTTCCCGTCAATCTTTTTTGAGGAGAGGAGAGTATTATGAAACTTGATGTTCTTGAATTTATGTCTATGGATCATACCTTAGAAACTGCGTCTGCTCATTAGCGGTATTTAGCACTGGACGGTATTTTTGAAGGCCAGTTTGGGCCTTTAGCATGTCCTATTTCAGGTGAGACATCTTTCTTACTGTGATAGCATGGAACTGGGTAGGGTGATTCACAGCTCCAAGCTCTGTTAAATGTGGTATGTAGAGATAAACGCCATTTAATTAGTCGTAAGGTTGTGATGCACACTTTGGTATACCCTTATATCTGACACCCTAAGTACCATTAGAGATGACTTTTGTCAATAGAAATTTGCCCTAAAAGCATTTAAATGCTCGCAAACTTGTGAGTTTTTCACAAACTTTCTCTGACTCTTTTCCACCCTGGAAACAGTCAGAGTTTACTCCAGCAAAAGTCTGTAGTAACTCACTTTTCTGCTTGGGAATAGGAACCGAACACCCAGAGACCTTGTGGGGCGTGGGTGAAATGGTGCTGGAATGGCTTATACTGCTTTGGGTGAGGAAGTAGGATGCAGTAATTTGTGTCTCGTGTAATTATTGATTACCTGCCTTCTGAAGTCATCTTTACATTGATAAAGAGGTGTGATGGCTTATGGCAATGTAACTCTTCAATGGGGTTCTCTTCGGTGTCTTACTCTCCAAGCTAATGTAATTGAACAGAAAAGAACTACTATATTTAGAGTAGGTCATGAGGCTAGACAGGGCTTTCCATTATCTCCAGGCCTTTTTGCTGAACATATTGTAATGGGGGTTAGTTCAGTGTTTAAGAACAATGAATTACCAGGGTGTGAATGTAAGACCTTCAGCCAAAATTGGAATCCTTGCTGATATTATTTTACATGGAGAGGTATGTAGCAATCTAGTGGAACAAGGCAATTACATTGGAACAGTTTATGGAGATAGCTGATGTAGCATCCTCTTTGCCTGTTTACTCATAAATTAAAACACCACACACAGAGCTTGGTATTACACATCTTTATTCCTCAGCATGTAATTGCAAACTCAACGTTCTAAACCTGAACTCTATTCACCACGCCCGAACACTTACCTCATAGTTCTACAGAGTCCATCAGGAACCAAAAGGGTCCTGTCATCATTAACTCACAAGACACTACAGCTGAATCAATCCAGGTAAGACAGGCATGTGGTTCAGAGTACAGTTGGAGATAACTCAGATTAGTAATTTTTGAGTACATACAATGCTTGGAAATAAAATGGAGCCTATTCACACTCATACATTTGTTTGTAAATGCATGTTTAAGAACAAATGTGATTTTGAATTCCTACCAGGAATTCACAAAAGAATCCTGGCAGTCGTGAATGCATTTGCAGGTGTGGAGCTTTGTGTTAGAAGTGCACAGATTTCTGCAAGTGTAAATCCCACAAAACGTTTGGAAAGTTGGTGTTCTAAGACAGGGTTTGCCCAGGAGGTTTGTGAATGACCATCAATTCAATCCATGAAAGGATTGTACATTTACACAAGCATAGGGCTGGAGTAAATCCCTTCCAGTGTAGAAAGGGAAACAGATCTTTACCAGATTTGCTGGAAGGACAAGGTAAGGACTTTCTCCATGGGGAAAAAACCATTTTGGCTATAGAGAAAAAAAACTGTGCATTTACACAGGAGATCCCATTGACAAACTTTGGGCAGTGGAAAGAGGAACCCATAATGAAAGTCACATAACCTTCCATCCACTTCCTGTATCCAGTTTTCTGTGATCTGATTTTAACCAGACTAAACATGTTATATTGTTTAATGCAAAGAAATAAGCATGCTCTTTGTAAAGTGCTTTCTTAACTGTTTTGTTGTTTGATGTGTTATACCAATTGCACAATTCTAAAGAATTGTCTTTGTACATGGCAACACAACTGTTGGAAATAACCATCTTTTGTGTACTAATTTTCTAGACTTTTGCCTTCACTATCACTTAGCTTACCCCGTTTTTCCTTAGTATTAGGACGTTTGTGCACTTTACTCCTGCTAACCAGTGTCAAGTGCTTGGGCTCTCCCTTCCAAACATGGGAAAATTTGTATATCTGATTGACACATTTAACTTACTTATACATCCCTAGTAAATGGTACTACAGGTCAACTAAATTCTACAAGTAGGCTGCAGCACTCCTTTTGCCACCCACTAAGGTAGCACTGTAAAATATGTCTCAGGCCTGTCATTGCAGCCTGTGTATGCAGTTTTAAAACTGTCATTAAGACTTGGCAAATATAAACCTCTTGCCAGGCCTTAACCTTCCTTTATAATACGTATAAGTTGCCCCTAAAGTAGGCCCTAAAGGCTCATAGGGCAGGGTGCACTGTATTTAAAAATAGGACATGTGTGTTTTACATGCCCTCGCGTTGACAAACTCCAAAGTCCTTTTTCACTGTGGCAAAGCTCGCCTCCCATAGACTAACACTGATTAATCTTATTACATTTAATAAGTGGTAACTTCAGATTGGGAGCAGATAGTAAAATACTTCTTCCACTCATTTTAATTGTAATTTTAAATCTTCTCTAGAGCCAATGTGAGAACCCAGATCCAATTTTGTATTCATAATGCCTCTTTGTTATATGCTTCCTTGGCAAAAGATGTAGGTATGCCAAACAGGTTAGGGTGGATCTCACCTTAATATTACTACCCTTCAGGATCACTTCTATATTGACTCCATTCTGCCTCAGGTAACTGTGACTCATCCATGTGGCTAATTGCTCTAGACTTGATTTTAGATTCCTACAGTCGATGTGAGGACCTCTGACACATACATTTATTTGTATGTCATCAGCAATAGGTGTGATACAGAATATGCCCTTCACATAGGATTCTAAATAGTGTTAGCATCAAGATGTTACAAAATGTGGATAACAAGGGTGACCATCTTGGAACTCTGCAGCCTATCACTACCTCCCTAGAAAAACTGAGGTCCAGTCTGATACCCTGGGTTCACGCTCACAGCAAAGATCTAAATTACGCTGGTTTGAAACTAGTGCCCCCTTTAGACAGATGGGAGAGGAGACATTTGTGATCCACGTTGTTGAATGTAGCAGACAGATGAAGATGGACTGAAAGAGTCAATTTACACTCAGCTGCTTCCACCAATATTTTGTAAATTAGTCCATTCAGCACAGCTTTAGTACCAAAACATAAACGAAAGCACGACTGGTGGCTGTTCCGCAGGCCAAATTCAACTACAATGGCAAATGGGATATCACCAACACTTGCATTACTTTTTTTGTTGTTGTTGCAGAATTTTATATAGCGCGAACTTGACCCGAATCCAATCGGGTATCAGAGCGCTTTACATAGCACCAGTTACGTTACATGAGGACACACATTCATTTTTGTTAGGCACGGGGAGATTAAGTGATTTGCCCAGAATCACAGGATGTTCAGTGTCATTACCAAGACTCGGACCCAGTTCCCCAACCATGGTAGTCCTATGGTAGTGCAATAAGTTGTAGCTGTTCTGGGTGCAATCATGATTTTTCCAAGCTCTCAGGAAGAGACCCAGTCACCAAAGAGTGACTTATGAATCTGTCCACTCTGGGTGAAATAGGGTGTTCCAAATGTTTCTCCGCCAAAACATGTGTGTCTAGGTTTGTCATCCTCTGCGACTTTTCAATATAAAATCGGAAAACTATGTACTAAAATCATTTTTTCTTTAGTGACAAAAAATTTAAATTTTTATTTGTTTGACTTATTGTGGATTGTTTGGGGGAGGTGATTATTCAAAATCAATACTAAAATACATAATTGGATGAAAGTTTACCAAAATGCAATATTTTACTATGTTTCAATTATATTTTATACCATATAAATGAGAAAACATAAATTGATCTCAATCAGGGGATTATTTTGGATGTAATGATATCAGCAGCCACTAACATATTATCGCAAGTTGTTCAGCAGTTCAATCAAAATGGAAAGAATATTTTAACAAATTTGTGTTGTGTATAACACACTTGTCAAACCAATAATATGACGAATCAAATTTGGTTCCAGCTCAGAATAAATTATTGACACTAGTGAATACATGGCAGATTATTTGCCTTTGGAAAAACTTTTCCATGCTTCCTCTGAAGAATGGCGGGCAGAGATTAGCACAGCAGTGGGAATAGAAACAGTATGTAACAAGTAAGTGCCCTGATATAGCTGCCATAAAGGGGGAGTTCCACCCAACACGTTTGTCGGGCATTCAAAGGTCCACAATATAAAGTCACAGAATTAACAACTCATTTTTTTCCAATGATAATTTTGACTCTTTTTTTCTGACTTGGAATGGAAATTAGATGAGACACTTGGAGGGCACCTAGGAAGGAGATGCTGCTGGTTGCCCATCACGCTGGAGTTATTAAGAACTCTGAGACAAATGTGAAATGTTTCAAAAACACTGAACAGGGGGCTGTTTTGAAGTTTATTTCTTCTTGAAGCACCCTGCTTAGCATAGACCTGTTACACCAAAAACCTTTAGCAACTAGATCCAGGAGCTTTCTGAGAGCCCAGCCTGATGACATAGACAGAGATCAGGGCTGGTCTTCTCATACGTATATTGATGTGCTCTTTGTGGGATTCTTAAGAATGGTGATTGTTTGTTTCGTGCATTCTGAAGAATGGCATTGACACCACCCGAGGCAGAACCTAGTGGAATCGCTTCCGGGTTTGGATTGATAATTACTGCAGTGTTTTGTTGACAGACTCCAGCTTCCATGTGCTCATTCACGCTTTGACACAAAACTAGTAATCTTTCAGGGTAAGGTGGACCCTCTCACACTGAAATGTTGGTCCAACAAGAACCTTCCATTAAAAGGCATTGGACTGAATGGATATGTTTATGATGACGTCAGGAATCTGGCCAACATGAGGGAAAATGAGCGTCAACGGCCCAAATGTGAGTCAGTGGAGAGCTCTGACCACACCAGCTGCATTTGCAAAACTGATTTGCAAGCCTGTGAAACGAACCCATTGATTCCTGTGATATAACTAACCCAGTGATCCTGTGAGAAATAACCCATCGATTCCTGCGTTCAGTTTACTTATTCCTCCCTGTTTTTATTGCTAGGGGGTCGCCCTCTTACCTGCACCATAAATCGGTTGTTTCACCGCTGCTAGAGCGGGTCCTGTCCTAGGGGTCTGACAATTGGGCAAATAGCGGCCATTTTGGATTGGGAGCTGTTGTGACGCTCCTTGGACGCCATCTTAGCGTCCTAGCGGTGCAGCCTCTACGCTGTCACCCTATTTAAGGCGGTACTTTCAGGGGGCCAGCCTTGTCAAGATATCCTGGTCATCAGTATCAGTGGACTCGCGCGCTCTGCTCTGCTGAAGGCGCGCTTTACATATTTTATATTTTTAAAAATTACCGCGTTTTGTATTTACATTCAGTTTACTTATTCCTCCCTGTTTTTATTGCTAGGGGGTCGCCCTCTTACCTGCACCATAAATCGGTTGTTTCACTACTGCTAGAGCGGGTCCTGTCCTAGGGGTCTGACAATTGGGGAAATAGCGGCCATTTTGGATTGGGAGCTGTTGTGACGCTCCTCAGGCGCCATCTTAGCGTCCTAGCGGTGCTGCCTCCACGCTGTCACCCTATTTAAGGCGGTACTTTCAGGGGGCCAGCCTTGTCAAGATATCCTGGTCATCAGTATCAGTGGACTCGCGCGCTCTGCTCTGCTGAAGGCGCGCTTTACATATTTTATATTTTTAAAAATTACCGCGTTTTGTATTTACGTTCAGTTTACTTATTCCTCCCTGTTTTTATTGCTAGGGGGTCGCCCTCTTACCTGCACCATAAATCGGTTGTTTCACCGCTGCTAGAGCGGGTCCTGTCCTAGGGGTCTGACAATTGGGGAAATAGCGGCCATTTTGGATTGGGAGCTGTTGTGACGCTCCTCGGGCGCCATCTTAGCGTCCTAGCGGTGCAGCCTCTACGCTGTCACCCTATTTAAGTGGCAACAATAGGGGTTCTGGCTCCAACGCAGTAAGGCTGCGCCAATACAAGAGTCAACAAAAAAATGCCAGTACTGCACTTCAATTCAATAGTTTCTGCTAATTGAGTAACAATCCTCAATTCGGAAAGACCAATCTTTTAGTCTGGTTTCTTATGAACATTTCGTTTTATTTTGGATTTTATTCCTAAAGTTTTTTTTCTATTTTTTGTTGGACCTTTTTTAAACAAAAATTATTTCACAACCAATAGAGACTTGAAAGGTATATACAAAAAACATCCAATATATACAAAGACATCAAAAAATGTCACAACTCACATATAATGTATATCACTTTACAAAATATTTAGTGGACACATTAAACATTCAAAGGACAACATTAAGTGCACTTAGAGACATGAACATACAAGACTAAACAAATTGACGACACATTAACAAATACAGCCTGTTCAGAAACAAGTGTAAACGCCCTGTGTTAAATAAAGTTTTTTGAGAACAGGTGCGGATACTAGTGATTAGTACAAAATTTGTTTGTTCATATTTTCATATAATAGACCATCAGATAATTCAATTTTTAAGTTGTAATCCTGGGGAGATTGGTCTATTTGAGAGAACGGAGGTAAAGAGAACAGGGGTCGAGAACGGAGGTAAAGAGAACAGGGGTCGACGCGTTTCGAATCCCTTATGTAGCAGGGATTCTCATCAGGACCGTGAAGATTCAATCTACAGAAAAAATAATAAAAACATTCTGTCAGTCATACTCACAACACTCGACTTCAATCAATCACGCACACTCTCAGATCATACCTGTATTTATGATTCAGTAGTCGGTCTCCCAACAAAGTGTCTAATCGTGTAGCTGTAATGTTAAGAATTCAATGGGCATAATTAGTGTTGGTTAGCCATTAAAAGGGAAACAATGATGACGTTCGTTAATCTGGGTACTTACATAGAGATGCGGTATGACCGCGTGGTCAGTTACTTATTGTCAGTTTCTTCAAACAATTCTGTAATGAAAAAAAGAAGAAATGTCCTATTTACTTTGGCGAAAAAAGGGGGCACGCAGATGCTCATATTTAAAATGACCGGCTTAGTGGGGCGGGTATAATCGAGCTCTTAAGTTTGTTAGCACGCAGCAAGCCTGATTTCTAGGTGAGGGTGTGCCAATAAATGGAGTGGTTTGGCGTTCGGTAGCGTTCATTTAGGAAGAATGTAGAATTCACTTAGGCACTTCTGCGTTCTGTAATTCGATGGTGTGTCTATGCTCGTGTTAAATGACAGATTTCGTCAGGCGGCATTCCAAGTGCACGGATGGGTTGAAGCTTTTCGGCTGCGCGCTAAGGAAATCTTACCGGTATTAGTTTCTCAAGTCTCCTCTATACGCGTCTACGTCCATCACTGAGGCGCGTTTGCGATTAACCCGGTTGCCCCGGTTGTATAAGTGATTGGAGCCTGCTGCTAAGGCTTCTGGGAATCGTAGTTTTAAGTTTTGAACATGTTGTGCTGATTGCAATATTTGTTTAGGGGTATGTAAAAGTGTGGTTTAGTCCGTTTTTGGTGGCAGGATATGCCGATTCCGTAGGTCTGGAAGTTTTTTTGAAAAAACTTGACAGCTGTTACTTAGCAACCCGTGTAAGTGCATTGTAGATCGATTGTCTAGTGGTGGAATATGTCATTGCTGTCCAATGTATCCATGAATTCTTGCCACAGTAGATGTAAAATGGAGGGAGAGAGAAAAAACCACTATGTTCATAAGTTATAAAGTTCCAACATTTCGTTCAAGCCCTGAGTGGCCGAGTTGAATTTTAGGATCAGCATTGCTTCTCGTTGCTTTAGTTTGGTCTCTAGATCTCCGCCCCTCTGGTCATGCTCTAACTTCGAAATGACGGTCCATCTGAAGTCAAGGTCTCCGTGTGACTCGTCAATCCAATGTTGTACAAGGGGTGCTGTGGTGATTTTTTTCTTTATTCTTGATTTATGTTGAGAGATTCTCTGTCTGATTTCCTGATTTGTTTTCCCTATGTACAATTTGGGGCATGGACATAGGATGGCGTAGATCAAGTTTTTTGATTTACAATTCGTAAAAGTGTTGTGTTTCCATGAGATTCCTTCATGTTGGAATACATTCCCCTCAATTGTGGAATTACAACACATGCATGTTCCGCACTTCTTATGTCCTGTAACAGGAGGTAAATTGACAAATTCACGTATTGTGGGGGTCTTCTTGACAGGGACGGCTGCCCTAATGATTTGGTTCGCAATGCTCTTATCTTTTTTGAAGGCGAAGAGTGGTTTGGCGTTCAACTGTATGTCAATATCCTTTATTAGATGCCAGTTCTGGTGGATGACCTTTTTGAGAAAATTAGATGATGCCCCAAAGGTAGTGACACATACTGTGCGCTCGAGTTTTTTCTTTTCTTTCTTTCTCAGGAGTTCTTCTCGTGGTGTCCACCTCGCGCGTTTGATTGCTTGTTTAACCAATTTAGATGGATATCCCCGGTCTAAAAGTCTCTCCATGAGCAAGTTTGCATGGTACATATACTCGTCTTTAAATGAACAATTTCGACGTATACGGAGAAATTGGCCTATTGGTAAATTTTCTTAACATTACAGCTACACGATTAGACACTTTGTTGGGAGACCGACTACTGAATCATAAATACAGGTATGATCTGAGAGTGTGCGTGATTGATTGAAGTCGAGTGTTGTGAGTATGACTGACAGAATGTTTTTATTATTTTTTCTGTAGATTGAATCTTCACGGTCCTGATGAGAATCCCTGCTACATAAGGGATTCGAAACGCGTCGACCCCTGTTCTCTTTACCTCCGTTCTCGACCCCTGTTCTCTTTACCTCCGTTCTCTCAAATAGACCAATCTCCCCAGGATTACAACTTAAAAATTGAATTATCTGATGGTCTATTATATGAAAATATGAACAAACAAATTTTGTACTAATCACTAGTATCCGCACCTGTTCTCAAAAAACTTTATTTAACACAGGGCGTTTACACTTGTTTCTGAACAGGCTGTATTTGTTAATGTGTCGTCAATTTGTTTAGTCTTGTATGTTCATGTCTCTAAGTGCACTTAATGTTGTCCTTTGAATGTTTAATGTGTCCACTAAATATTTTGTAAAGTGATATACATTATATGTGAGTTGTGACATTTTTTGATGTCTTTGTATATATTGGATGTTTTTTGTATATACCTTTCAAGTCTCTATTGGTTGTGAAATAATTTTTGTTTAAAAAAGGTCCAACAAAAAATAGAAAAAAAAACTTTAGGAATAAAATCCAAAATAAAACGAAATGTTCATAAGAAACCAGACTAAAAGATTGGTCTTTCCGAATTGAGGATTGTTACTCAATTAGCAGAAACTATTGAATTGAAGTGCAGTACTGGCATTTTTTTGTCACCCTATTTAAGCCAGCCCTTTCAGCGCGCAGCGGTGACGCGCAGCGGGTGCGCCTTCCCTGCGCCTGAGTCGTGCCAGAGTCCTGCCCGTCTGCGCTCGTCCGCGCCGAGGCAGTGCTCGAGGCAGGCTCCGGTGCTCGTTCCGAATGTATTCGCGAAAGGAGCTGCTTAGGCTTCACTATTCATTGCGCTGTACTCAGGTATGCTTACAATCCCTCTCTGGCCCATATCAGTGTCCGGAGTGTGTCTTCAGGCTTACATCTCCTGTTTTCATCACTGGCCATAAGGTAACTCCTCCTGAGTGCTCTGATTGCCCAAATCCTCCACCAAAGATTCCACAGGCTTCTCATGACTTTGTCATCTCAATGTGAGATCGTTAGTCAAACATCATTTGGATATTTATACCCTTCTTAGGAAGGAAAGTCCGGACATTCTATTCATGTCAGAGACATGGCTGCATGACGAAGCCTTAGTTGCGGTTAATCTGGCTCTTCCCTCGGAGTATGTGATATATACACATAACCGCAATTCGCGTGGTGGGGGTATTGCGGCTGCGATCAAATCCTGTTATACTTGCTTATGGACGCCCCTGGATATTGCTGGCTGCGAATGTGCCTATTTCCGTATTTCTGTCAGTCCGCAGTTTACCTTCTCCGGACTACTCATTTACCGGCCGCCAGGGCCTGATGCGGCATTTAGATCTGCCTTACCTGAAGTTGTTAGCGCTTTAGCTTTAAAGGCTGCTAATTTTAGCATCATCGGGGATTTAAATCTTCATTTTGATGCTTTGCATTCTCCTGCGGCAGATAGTATCCTTGCTGACTTGGAAGCTCTTCAGCTATCTCAGTTGGTAAAACACTGTACTCATACTGGTGGGCACATTTTAGACCCTTTTTTTACTAATCTATTGATGGTGAAAGTGCTACTCCCAAGGCCTATGGCTTGGACTGACCATTATCGTATAGAATTACACCTTTGGATTGAGGATTCTCCTCTTAGAGTAGCTGCGCCTGCGTCTTTTAAACGTCCATGGAAAAAGCTAAAGTTAGCGGATTTTCACCGGCTTCTTGGCTCACATCCTTTGGGCTCCTTTACGGATGTTGAGGCGGGCTATGATCATTTCTGTAACTGGCTGACGGGAGCCCTAGACTGTCTGATTCCTATGACTGAGAGTAGGCACCGTCGCGCTGGACCCAATCCCTGGTATGACGACTCACTTCGGCTCCAAAGGAAATCCTGCAAACAAGCGGAAAGAGCCTGGCGTAAGTCATACCTGTCTGATAAAAAAACTTCTGTATCTTGCCAGGATAAAAACTTATCATAAGGCGGTCTGTAAAGCTCGTGCTGCCTATTTCTCCCGTGAAATTAATATTAGCACTAATCCCACTAAACTTATATTTAAGGTGCTTAAGGATTTGACAGCCAGTAGAGTCCCAGACACTGTCATTTGTTCGGCCACCCATTGTGAGGGCTTGGCAACCTTTTTTGTAGAAAAGGTGGAGGCCATTTATCGCTCGTTCCCTGCCTCATCTGTTTCTCTGGAGAAACTGGATTCTGGCCTGAGAACTACTCTGTCCTTACGTTCCTTTTCTAAGCTCTCGATGGAGGAATTTAATAAAATCGCCACGAAAGTTAAATCAGGTTCTCCTATGGATTCTTTACGACCTGTCCAATTCAGAGAATCCGCGACATTTTGCTTTCCTCCGTTACGTGATCTGGTCAATCTATCTTTGATGTCTGGCTCCGTTCCTGACAGTTGGAAACAAGCGCAGGTGATACCCATTCTAAAAAAACCTGCTCTGGATCCTCTAAAATTTGAGAACTATCACCCCATCTCCCTCCTTCCTTGGGTGGTAAAACTGACTGAGGCTCATGTTAACACTATTCTCTGTAACCACATCCATTCTGCTAATATCTTAGATCCTTCACAGAATGGCTTTCGACCCGGCCACAGTACTGAGACCGCGCTTCTTTCTATGGTTGAGTACCTACGAACTTTGGTGGACTCTGGTCAAATGGCAGCCCTTGTGCTCTTAGACCTTAGTGCCGCGTTCGACACCGTTTCCCACGCAATTCTACTACAGCGCTTGGTTGAGGTTGGTGTTGATCACGTGGCACTTGAATGGTTTCGATCGCTTCTATCTGGTCGTACCTTCAGGGTTGGTACCCCCCCTATCAGTCTAAACCCCACTCTATCACACAGGGTGTTCCGCAGGGGTCGGCTCTTAGCCCCACACTTTTTAATATCTATGTCCAGCCACTGGCTGCGGTCGTCAAGCGCTGTAATCTGACCATGGTGTCTTATGCTGACGACACTCAGCTGGCGGTTGCGATAAGTGGGGCTTCTGACATAGAGGCCACAAAGTTTCGTGAGGGAATCAGGTCAGTGGCTTGTTGGTTGACAGACAATTGTATGCAACTGAATGCAAATAAAACTGAGGGGCTTCTTATCGGCAATCAGAGCCATCTGTGGGGTGATCATTGGTGGCCTTCTGAGCTTGGCCCTACCCCTCTTCCTGTTACCGAGGTAAAGAATCTAGGCATCTGGCTAGATTCTAAACTTAGTTTTGTTTCTCATACCAAGAAAATCGCTGCCACGTGCTTCGGTATTCTCCGTAGGCTCAGACCTATTTTTAAATTTTTTGATGCTCCAACCAGACAGCTCATCGTGCAGGCTACTATTCTGTCTCGGTTGGATTATGCGAGCTCTCTTTTACTTGGAGTTAATCAAGCCGAACTTTGTAGACTCCAGCGAGTTCAAAACGCTGCCGCCAGGGCTCTGGTTGGCCTGCCGAGATTTTGCTCAGCCAAAAAAACCATCTATGGACTCCATTGGCTTCCTGTATCCCAGAGGATCAAGTTTAAATCTCTTTGCCTTTCGTTCAAAATTCTGAATCACTCTTCCCCTCAGATCTTGGAACATCTTATTTCGCCGTATGCACCTTTGCGTACTCTAAGATCTTCAGGGCTTCATCTAGTTTCAGTCCCACGTTTTAAAAAGGTTAGGGCCGGTGGCCACTCTTTTAGTGTGCTTGCGGCCAAGCTCTGGAATTCACTTCCTGTCCACATCCGGGCCATTGATGATCTCCTGACTTTCAGGAGGGCCATTAAGACCTTCCTCTTTTCCCTGAACGCTTAGCACTGTCATCGCCTGTTCACTGGGTTGCTTGTGTGCCGATTTCTTGTTCAAAGCGCCGGGACGCCTCTTTGCTGGGGCAGCTGTGTGCTATACAAATCCGGCTAACATAACATAACATAACATATAATAATTAACCAGTGATTCCTGTGATATAATATCCTGTGATATATCCCAGCAGAAATCACTCTATATTTCAACCTTTTGTTTATTGCAGCTCTTGGCCGGGCAGCAACTGTCAATTCATTTTTTGAACGGACCTGTCCATAAAATGTAACATGTTTGGTGATCACGAGTACATAGAAAATTCACAGCGAGTGGAGTTTGCACAAATTGATGACTAATTCCTTTATAGAAACACTTGAGAGGGAGTCTAAATGTATAGATGATGGGGCTAGATGACAGCGGACAAGGATGCGAGGCAGGTTTGTTGAGATGTGTCTGCTTTAATCAGCTTGCTACACTTTGGACCATATGGATATTGGTATCAGTGTATTGGGGTTTAGAAACACTGCTCATTAACATTATCAAGGCATATTAAATAGCACCTTTTGGAATGATGTGCCATGCATATACTGGGCACCAGTAGTTGTGATGGGGCAGAGTCCTCACAGAAGAGTATTTAAGATAGGCAACGTCTGGTCACAATATTCTCAAACATGGTTGCACATGGCACATACGTCATCATGGGCACTGTTTACACTGCTATTGGTGTCCATTTTATATTCTCATGTGCCCTGTGCTTCGATTTGCAGAGTGTTCATGGCCTGCATCATGTATGCTAGTAAAAGAGTAAATAGTTGTTCTAGAGTGAAAGTAAACAGAAAAGCACCACTCCCTGCTGATGAAAAAAAGGCCCTTTACATGTGCAAGTGCATCATCGGTTTCCACTGGTGCCGGAGCCCTAAATATGGGCCCCTCTTTCCTCAGGGAAAATGGAACAAATATATATCTTATGCCCGCAATAAATAGCTGAATCCCCCCAGTGTTTGGCAAGGTTACTTGCTGCTCATGTGACTGCTCTGTTGCCACGAGTGTTGCACACGCATTCCCCCCGGGCAGTGTGGTACAATGTGTCTGCTGTGGCCTGTCCTCATGCCCGCCTGCTGCAGGATGCCATAGAAGTCTGGAATCTGCTCCCTTGATCTACAGGATACCAGGGTACTGTTGCCATCACCGCTGTATACCGACGATGAAAACCCAGGAGCGCACGAACAAACAACACAAAATAAATATTAGATATAAAAAGATGCTTGCACTACAATAGAAAAAAACATTATCATCATGATGTTTATACGACTTAATAAAAATGTGAAAATCAGTTTAATTTAAAATATAGGTTAACAGAATTCAGCAAGACACTTTTTTACAGGTGCCTACCATTTCAGGTAGTCTTTAAAGCTGAAATAAAAAATGTGTGCAAAGTTCAATTTCTTTTTAAAGTAGCATAGAAAAATGACAATGGACCACCATAAATCGGCGACGAGCGACTCTTGCATGACATTGTGATCTCTCAGGGACATAAATCCATGAAACGAGTTCATATAAGAAAAGCCAAGAATAAAATATGTTACATGCTATGTTAAATCACACATGTTCACAATAATTGTACTCCAGAATATCGTGGCACGCCAATATCGAGGAAGAAATACTGATGGACAAAATATTGAATGGTAAGTGTATATAAGCAGTGCTTAATTTGAGCCTGTAATTGCCGGTGGGGGGCACCAGCACTTCATTTTGAGGACCAGCACTTATTTTTCTGCCTCAGATATTTACCGAGTGCAATACAGGACAAACACGCAGATCGGAAAGAAAGAAGGAGGTAGAAAAGAAGGCAAAATCGTCACCAAGGAAGAAAGCAGGAACCTGCAAGAGCGTTAGAAAGGGGCAGGAAGTGTCTGGCAGTGTATTGAACACCACCGGCCTTGGTATTCGGCGCGCTGACGTTTAAATGCACCTTCCTGTGGCTTCTGAGCAGAGCTGCAGCACTGGCACTCTTTCGTTCACAAATTAAGCAGTGCTATAGCTAAGAATAGATTTACTATTCTCAACTCCTCATATATTTACTTTGACAATATATCTAGAAAATCTATCCATACCTTTTGATATTTTGACATTCAACATTCTTTCAGCAACATTAGTGTCCCACGAAATTCTGCAGTGATATTCAGGATCTACACATTAAAATAAGGATAATAATTAATTCTTTCCAGATAGGCTAAAAGCAAAGACAACAGACTTCCAACCACACACCCTCATGGTGTAGAGTGCGATTAAGTGTTTTAGTGCCTTACTTTTGGGTACTATGGGCAATATGAATGCTATAGTACAATACAATACTAGGAAACTCTTGGAATGAACGCTCTATAATCATGGTCACTCGAGTTATGCGATTCTGCAGTTGTCACATTTTCCAAATTATTATGGATTTGTTGCATTTGCCACATAATCCATCATCTGCTGTATACTTTACAGATTTAAGTTTAAAAAAAAATCAAACTCAACCTGATCAATAGTTACTAAAACCACAGTGGCACGTGTTGCAGTGCAACAGAAGGTTCCATGCAAAAGTTGACTAGTCGTTTTTCAGGTGCTTTTTACTGTTTTTGGATGTTAAACTGGTACAAATGAGGTGAAAACTTTGCCCAGGCAGTGCTTACATGTGTAAATAATGGGGTGAAACCTTTGCCTAGGCAGTGTTTACACATGTTAACAGGCATTGGCAAAGCCAATAGGTCTCACCTATGAGAGCTATTGGCTTTGGCAATGTTTTGTAGCCATGCTGTACAGCAGCACAGATGCTTTGCAGTGTGTCTAAAACTAATTTTAAAATGTGCTATGGTGCAGCCAGGGCTAATGTGTTTTTTGAAGTGCATTCGCATTGGATGCATCATAGTACTTTTGCTATTATTATTTGTAGCCATACTGCACAGCAGCCACACTGCTATGCACAATGGCTACAAATCATTGCAAAGTCCGCAATGCCCATGCTGTACAGCATGAACAGAAGGCACTGGCAGAGCCAATAGTCTCAAAGGAGAAGCCTATTGGTGTTTGCCAATTCTTGTTAGGTCTCGGCACAACACCCCTGTGAGTCTGAGCAAATGAGTTTATCTCCCCATGCATGGAAAAGAAAAAGAAATGACATTTGGAAACAAATCCTATCACATAAAGAAAGCAATTGTGCCAATGTTCATGTCTTAGCGAACGTATATTTGGAAGCAGATAACATCTGTTATCGTAATAAAAGCAGATAACATCTGTTGTCACAATAAACATCCATTTCAAAGGAGAAAAGGGCTTATTTGAAGTGCACGTGGCATAGTAAAACAAAGTAAAACATAGCTAGAAGTGGCAAGAGATTTAACAAGGACAAGAGAGATGAAGAAAATATAAAAGTACTACCTCAATAACAGGGTGATCAGTGGAAAGACAGCAATCAAGCTGAACCAATCAGTATTTGGTCCATGGCCCAAGGTCCAGCTGAAAGAAAAGGAAGTGAAGCCAGAACACATTGGCCACTTCCTAGGCAGAAAATATGAGTTACAATGATGCAAATGAATACTAAGCAATGGGTGGGCTGCAAGCCCTTGTTGTACACAATATTTTTTGCAAGCGATAGTGCATGACACGCATGTGCTGTCGCAGGCAAGACCTAAAAATGATCAAATTAATGGGTAATACTATCACAGCATGTGCCGCATTATGCCATATAATTTGCCTTTTCTTTCTGTATAATTCATTCAACCCTGCTGCATAATTTGTCCTTCCCTGCCACATGATTCCAGTGGCCCTGTTTATATGCATTTTTATAACATAATATAGCAAATCGTCTTGCATATATATCTAGTATGCTAATGAGAATGATAGTGAAGCCCATTCTGAACCACTGAATTAGTCTCTGAAGGTTGAGTATCAGTTTTAGCAAAAAATAAAGCAGTGTTTGAAGTTTTCTGAGTAGGCTGCTGCCCACTGCAGACATCGCCCACTTCCACAAATGGAATCACCTAATTCCATTGACTCTAAGCTCTTCCCTACTGCTATGTGAAAGTTATTCTAGGTTGCAACAAGTGCACCCAGCAAAACTGCAGCTCTTTTCTTACACAATTCCTAGGACCAGATTCACCTTCTCTCCTTTTGACCTGAAAATCAGAGAAACCACGGATTCTGCTAGCTCTGCATATTTCCAGTATCTTCTTCCAGGGTTCACTTTCAAAGAGTACAATACTGGAGCACAGCAATATAGAGATATGCCTCCTCGATTTCAGAAGGTCAGTCCCCATCTGCGGTAAACTCCCCCGTAGCCAAACCCCACCAACTGAATGCATGGTGGCCTAATTTTCTGTATGCTTAAATCACATTTCTATCTCTGCATGCACCTAGAGTGAATTTAGCATGTGTCAATAATGCTGATATTGCCGATCCTATATTTTGTTTGCATTAATGAACATATACTTTTTAGGTCTCGTCTAGGCAGCGCATGCGCTGTCTCTCGAGACATGCTGTATCCCCTGTATTGGCTTTTAGCACGCCCATCTGTTTTCTTTCATTCCTTCATGCACTGTTCGAAATTCCTTTGTTTTAATTGGTGAAGAGCTTAGATTTGTCCCTCCTTTTGCTGTTTTGGTCACACCCTAGAGCCTGGCCCTGTTACATGGATCACTTCACTATCAGCCATATATGGTAGTTTTGGCGCACTACTGTTTCTTTTGCCTTGGCTTGTTTGGCTTTTCGAACGCGCTCAGTTGAGGGTTGCAAATCATGTCCTTATCTTGTTTCTCACTGTCTTTGGTTTCACAAGTGCTTTTTCAGCCGGTTGCAATGTTGATTTTCATCCTATAACATTTTTGGTTTCATTTGCTCTAATGTCCAAACCTTAAATAATAATCTTACTGAATGTAAATGTATATTAAGAAGACGACCGACAGTAGGATCAACCTGCTTACATTGTCCTTTTGACAGTGTGATTATTTAGATACGATTAAAGAGATAAACATGCGTGATTGCTCCGTTTTATGAAAATGGAAGCAGCTTTAAGTTGCGCGTGTTCAACTTTTAATGCTTTCTTTTGGGTTTCAATCGTTAGTGAAGTAAAACCAATATCAAGGGATTTCTCCTTGTGCTCTCCAAGGGGCATATTAACAAGCCAGGCGATAAAATTATCGCCGCTTTAGCGCCAGAAAACTGCCGCTAAAATGGCGATAATGGGCTTGATAATATGCACTATGGAATTCCAATTGAAGTCCATGTTAGACGTCCTTCACAACTAACATGGGCTTCAATTGGAATTCCATAGAGCATATTATCAAGCCCATTATCGCCGTTTTAGCGGCAGTTTTCTGGCGCTAAAGCGGCGATAATTTTATCGCCTGGCTTGTTAATATGCCCCCAAATGAGGCATGTAATGTGAGGTTACTTAACAGTAAAACCTGCAAATAGTCAGTGAAACACCACCGCAGCGCCACTTCAGCACCACTGCAGCATCACCTCAGCAACAGCACAGCACCACTTCTGCACCAGTCAGAATCACTCAGCACCACTGCAGCAGCAGCACCGCAGCAGCACCTGAGCATCACTCAGCAGCTCCTGAGCACCACCACAATGCCAGTACAGCACCACCTCAGCATCACTCACCCCCAGCTCAGCACCACCTCAGCCCTAGCACAGCACCACCTCAGCACCAGCACAGCACAACCTCAGCACAGTGCAGCACCTTAGCACCAGCACAGCACCACCTCTACACCCATGCAGCAACACCGCACTATCAGCGCAGCACTACCTCAGCATCAGTGCTGCACCACCACCTCAACATCAGTGCCGCACCACCACAGCATCACTCAACAGCACAACAGCATCACTCAGCACCATCTCAGAGCCAGCACAGCATCTCTTCAGCATCACGCAACATTACCACAGCAACACCTCAGAATCCAAACAGCACCACCTCAACAGCAACTCAGCACCAACACAGCATCACTTCAGCATTAGCGCAGCACCACCTGTGAGCATACCCTCAACACCAGCACAGCACCAACTCAGGAAAACTCAGCCCCACCTGAGTACCAGCACAGCATCACCTGAGCACCACCAAAGCACCACTCAGCACCACCTCAGTATCAATCAGCACCACCTCAGCATCAGCACAGCACAACCGCCTCATCAGTGCACCACCAGTGCAGCACCACCTCAGCACCAGCATGGCACCACCTCAACATCAGCACAGCACCATCTCAGCATCAGCACAGCACCCTCTCCACATTAGTGCACCACCACTAGCGCAGCCCCACTTAAGCACCACCGCTGCCCCACCTCAGCATCAGCCCAGCATCACTCCAGTACAGCACCACCTGGGCACCAGCACTGCACCACCTGAGCATCAGTGCAAGTGCTCCACCTCAGCCTGACTCAGCAACACCACAGCATCACTCAGCACCACCACAGCATCATTCAGCACCACCACAGCATCACTCAGCACCACCTCAGCATTACTCAGCACAGCACCATCTGAGCACCACCACAGCACCACCTCAGCATCAGCACAGCACCAACACAGCACCACTTCAGCATCAGTGCAGTCCCACCTCAGCATCAGCACAGCATCACCTCAGCACAGCACCTACTCAGCTTCACTCAACACCACATGAGCTCAAGCTCAGCACCACCGGAGCACAAGTGCAGCCCCACCACCATGACTTAGCACAACCACAGTATCACTCAGCACCAGCACAGCATCACTCAGCGCCACCACAGCATCACTCAGCAACAGCGCAGCATCTCCTCAGCATTACTCAACACCACCACAGCCCCACCTCAGCATCAGCACAGCACCACCTCTGTATCAGTGCACCACCACCAGTGCAGCACCAACTCAGCACCAACGCAACCCTGTCACGGCACCACCTCAGCAGCAACTCAGTACCAGCACAGCACCACCTCAGCACCAATGTAGCACCACTACAGCATTAGCGCCGCACCTCCTTAGCACCAGTGCAGCATCACCTCAGCACTAGAGCAGAACAACTCAGCATCACTCAGCACTACCTGAGCACCAGCCCAGCACCACCTGAATACCACCAAAGCATCCCTCAGCACCACCTCAGCATCATTCAGCAGTACCTCAGTATCACTTAACACTACTTGAGCACCACCTCTGCACCACTGCAGCACCATCTCAGCACCAGCGCAGCACCACCTCATGACCAGCACAGCACATCAACATCAGCACAACACCATCTCAACATCTGCTCAGTACCACCTCTGCATTAGTGCACCACCACCAACACAGCTCCACCTCAGCAGCAATCCAGCACCAATGCAGCACCACTTCAGAATCAGCATGACACCGCCTCAGCACAGTACCAGCTCAGCATCACTCATCACCACCTGAGCACCAGCTCAGCACCACCTGAGCACCAGCACAGTGCTGCCAACTCAGCATGACTCAGCACCACCTCAGCATAAGTCACCACCCACTCAGCCTCACTCGGGACCACCTCAACATCACTCAGCACCACCTCAGTAACACTCAGCATCACATGAGCACCACTAAAGCACCACCTTCAGCATCACCATAGCACGATCTCAGCATCAGCACAGCATTACCGCCTGATCAGTGCATCACCACCACTGGAGCACCACCTCGATTTCAGTGCAGCACCATCTCAGCACCAGTGCAGCACCACCTCTATATCAGCACTGCACCATCTCAGCAATAGCACAGCACCACCTCCACATCAATGCACCACCACAAGCGCATTCCCATCTCAGCACCAGTGCAGCCCAACTTCAACAACAACTCAGCACCAAGGCAGCACCACTACCACATCAGCACAGCACCACCTCAGCATCAGTGGAGCATCATCTCAGCACAGCACCAACTCAGCATCACTTAGCACCACCTGAGCACCAGCGCAACACCACCTGAGCACCAGCACAGCACTACTGCCTCAGCACCACTCAGCACCATCACAGCATCACTCTGCACCATCAAAGCACCACCTCAGCATCACTCAGCACCACCTTAGCATCAGCACATCACCACCTGAGCACCACCACAGAATCACCTCAGCATCAGCACAGCATCATATCAGCACAGCACCACCACAGTACCAGCGCAGCACCACCTCAATATTAGCACACCATCTCAGCATCAGCACAGCACTACTTCCGCATCAGTGCACCACAACCAGTGCAGCCCCGCCAGAGCACCAGCACAGCCCCACCTCAGCAACAACTCAGCACCATTGCAGCACCACTTCAGCATCAGCACAGCACTACTTTAGCATCAGTGCAACCTCAACTCAGTACAGCACCAACTCAGCATCACTCTGCAACATCTGAGTACCAGCTCAGCATCAACTGAGCAACAGTGAAGCACAACCACCTCAGCATGACTCAGCACACCACAGCAGCACTCAGCTCAGCATCACTCAGTGCCACCATAGCATCACTTAGCACCACCTCTGCACCAGTTCAGCATCTCCTCAGCATCACTCAACACCACCACAGCACCAGCTCAGCATAAGCACAGCACCACCTCTGCATCAGTGCACTACCACCACCTCAGCACTACCTCAGTATCACTCAGCACCACCTCAGCACCAGCACAGCATCAGCACAGCAGAGTCTCAGAATCAGTGCAGCACCACCTCAGCATCAGCGCAGCACCATCTCAGCATCAGCACAGCCCCTGCTCATCAGTGCACCACCACCAGTGCAGCACCAATTCAGCATGAGCGCAGCACCAGCACAGCACCACCTCAGCACAGTGCAGCACCATCTCAAAATCAGCACAGCGCCATCTCAGCATAAGCACAGTGCACCACCACCAGCTCAGCCCCACCTCAGCACCTCTGCACCAGCGTACCCCCACCTCAGCAGAAGTTCAGCACCAACACAGCACCACTTCAGCATCAGTACAACACCACCTCAGCATTAGCTCAGCATCACCTCAGAAGAGCACCACCTCAGCATCACTTAGTACCACCTCACTATCACTCAGCATCACCTGAGCACTACTACAGCACCACCTCAGCATCAGCACAGCACCATCTCAGCACAGCACAACCTCCTTATTAGTGCACCACCACCAGTGCAGCACCAACTCAGCATCAGCACAGCACAACTTCAGCACAAGTACAGCACCACCTCATCACCAGCGCAGCATCACCTCAACATCAGCACAACACCATCTCCACATCAGTACACAACAATCAGTGCAGCACCACCTCAGCACCAGCACAGCAACACCTCAGCACCAGCGCAGCCCCTGCGCAGCAGCAATTCACCACCAACGAAGCACCACTTCAGAATCAGCACAGCATCACCTCAGCATCAATACAGCATTACCTCAGCACAGCACCAACTCAGCATCACTCAGTACCACCTGAGCACCAGTGCAGCACCGCCACCTCAGCATGACTCCGCACCACGGCAAGACTTAGCACGACCTCAGCATCCCTCAGCAACACCTCAGCATCACCTGAGCATCACCTCTGCACCAGCACACCCCCACGTCAGCACCACCTCAGCATCACTCAGCACCCGATGTGTATCATTCAGCATCACCTGAAAATCATTTCTGCACCAGCGCACCACCACCTCAGTCTGCTCTTGGAATCTGGCACCTGTTGATTCTCTCCTAGGGTCAGTCCGCTGCTTGATTTTTAATTCAGGTACTATTTCCCAACCTCCACTCTCCCATTGTTTATGTCTCCCTCCTCCTGTACCAAAAAAGCTATATCAAACAGGCATTACAACAGACAGGAAGAAGTTGCCAGCATTACAAGGACAAAACAATTAGAATAAAGTTTTTTTGTTAATTCTATTTGTAATAGGGTCATTCAGTTGTACATAATGTCTTCTTGGCTATATATAAGGTAACAAAAATGATTATAACACTTTTTTATTATAACTTTTCAACATGCTGCACAGCAGCCACTATGCTGTACAGCAAACCTTAAACACATTAGCAAAGCCAATAGCTCTGGCTAAACACTTGTTAAGTCCCAAAGGCAAGACCTATTGAATATGCCAATGGTTGTTGTAAAATTTAAACATGAAAACTACAGGGGCTGTGGCGTAATGGCCAGAGTTGCCGACTTTGGGGCTAGGGATCCAGGTTCGAGTAACGGCGTCCCCTCAACATCCGGTGATTCTGGGAAATCACTTGATCTCCCTGTGCCTACGGACAGCGCCTGGATACCCTAAAGGGTGATAAGCCACACTCTACAAATTCTAGTATTAATTTACAAGTAGCAAAACGCAAGTGAAAAAAAAACTGGATGACTTACTGACATCACAGAACTGGACAGGTATGATTAAGAGCTCTGATGATGTCTCATGTGAGGTCTGAGCCTGTTTTGATCAAATACATATTTATTTGGAAGAATTAAAATATAAGTGTTTCAAGCTAATGCCGATTAAGGTTTTTTAGGTCTCGGCTAGCGAAGGCTGTGCTTGCGCAGTCTCACTCGTGAGATTTAATGACTTGGAGTAGTGGGGCTTTAACCCGCCCCTCTTCTCTCCTCTTCTCCATTGGCTGGCCTCTGATATGCTGGTCAGCCATTGGAGAAGAGGTTTGTCTCTCCAAACAAGCCCCGTCCTTTTGCGATTCGGGGGCGTGTTTTTTCCGATTCTTTCTCTGGGCGTGTTTGAGAAAGAAAAACACGCCCCCGAATCCCAAAACGCCGCTGCGTTTCTCCGAGGCATTTCTGCTTCACCTCGGAGAAAGGCGGTGGTGTGCTCGTCCTCTCCCCCTGCTCTCGGGCAATCCATGTGCTGTTTGCCACACGTCGGACCCTGCGTGCAACCCTGCTCACCTCTGGTGCTGATCTTGCTGAAGATGTCCCTATCGAGTGGTAAGACTGTTCTTATCTTCTTCACCCCACCGACATCTTCACTCGGCACTGATCACACCACGCTTCCCGCACCTCTAGCATGCTTTTCAACCCTCAGCATTAGTGCGTGCCTCTACTTTTTGTGAACTCGCTTCCTATGCCTCACGCAGTGCTCTGCCACTGTTTACGACTGTTGTTGTGGTTTCCGCTGGCATATACGCTACTTTGAGGCGCTTGTTTTCCACAAACAAAGAAGTTTAAAGCTGTCTCGCGCAAGCTCGCGCATGTGCAGCATCAGGCCTCAATCTGCCTAACCTGCCTGACTTAATATGTCACCCCTCGACGTTCTATTCTCTATTGGCGCAGCTAGCTGGCGTTTCGAAGCTGCTACTTAGCAACGACACGGCTTTGTGTTCACAACCTGCTTGGTGTCTCGTAGCACCGCCTCGTTTTGCTCCTGCGACCTATCCTTCATTGCTGATCACGCTGCCGATCGCGCTGCCCATCGGCTACAGCGTCATTGGGGGTGGGATGAAGCGGGGTTTCCTCCATGTAAAAGTCATTCGAGAGGCAATAACCTACAGTTACCTCTTTAAAAATGTAGGTCATGACTCACGCATGTACGGTCCCCGCATTCGAAGACACGCAGTTGTAAATATAATCTCACCGAATAATAACTGCTCTGTAATTATGACCACGTGTAAAATCACCACAGTGCAAGTCAGAAACTAAATACCTTTCTTTCCACCCGCCGCGTGAAAGACTGGGATGTCGCATCACCGAGGTGAAGTATCAGAAGGTAACTGCGTCATTGGGGGTGGGTGGGGGGGATGAAGCGGGGTGGGGGTTGGTACGCTCACGAGCAGGCGCCATGATTTCTCGCAATGTGAAGCGACTCCTTTACAGATTTCTTTTTATTATGTACAACAATTCTAATGAGTTTATTTTAAAGAAGAGCTCGCTTCCATCAACCACCCCTCTTCCGTGCAAAGCAACCGCCTTCCTTCAGATCCCAAGTACCCCATTTTTTAAATTATTATTTTCAGATACCTCGTTACTGGACTTAAAGGAAAATATATGTATCTGCTAGCACCGTTTTACCGGTTGATGCATATTGTTTCATCAGTTATGACTGGCCATTCAATGGAAAATGCAGTATCGAAGGGATACTGTGAATGATCTCTAATATTTTTCTGTTTGTTTTATGTTTTCAGTATGCAGCACACATCATTCTGCCATTCGTTTCTTAGTATTGTCTGGATTACCTATATTGCAGAGTTTTATTTTATATAACGCGAACTTGACCCAAATCCAATCAGGTATCAGAACGCTGTTCAGTGTCATTACCGAGACTCAAACCCAGTTCCCTGGGCTCCTTGATGGGGGAAGGTTTCTCTTAATCTTGATAGAGCCTGTTGAGGGGTTTGTCAGTTGATCCTGCAAAAAGTAAATATGTGGCTCTGTGTGTGTGGCTCTGTGTGTGTGGCTCTGTGTGTGTGGGAGTGGCTCTGTGTGTGTGGGGGTGGCTCTGTGTGTGTGGGGGTGGCTCTGTGTGTGTGGGTGGCTTTTTGTAGGTGTCTCTATGCGTGGTGGGTCTGTCTGTGTGTGGGTAACTCTGTGTGTGTGTAGGTGGCTCTGTGGGTGGCTCTATGGGTGGCTCTATTTGTGTGTGGGTTGCTCTATGTGAGTGGCTCTGTGTGGGGGGCTCTGTGTGTGTGGTTGGCTTTGGGCGTGTGGCTCTGTGTGTGGGTGCAAATGCAATAGGTCTCGCATTTGAGAGTGATTAAGCTATTGACATTGTAAATAACAATGCTGTTTCTTTAAATGTTTTAAAAACAAAAACATAAACAAAAATGTCATGAGCAATGCCAATAGCTTTAACTTTAACAATGCTGAGACCATTGCATTGTAAATGCTTGTTTTGTAACAAATAGATTCTCTGTTTATACTTCGTATTTTTATAAAACCTGCTAAAAACAATGTTTATCACATTATAGTTGCATTTTTACAGGCCATCATGCTATTCTTCTTTGATCAAGTAACATTTTAGTTAAATCTCCGATCCTTTTAAATGAACCCTTTCCGTATTTTTAAGATGGTTGGTTTTAAAAGTGATTCCTTCCTTTCAGAGTGTAAAGGAAACACATTTCAGCACCTCAGCAAAGATTTTCGCACATAAGCCATGTGAACATTTTCACTGAATCATTCTCACTTTCAAAGCTACATTTATATTGCTTCATTAAAAAACGAGAGCTTTAACAAACTTTAGCAAACAGAATTTTTTTTTTATTGACAAGCCATGTGATTACAGGGTGTTTTATGACTATTATCTCTAACTTTAGCTTCCAGTTTGGGCATCAGTATCATCTGACTTCTACTGAAGCTTTGTACATGGAAAACAAGACAGTCACAGATGATCAGAAATAACATCTAAGATACATGTATGTATCTGCAGAAACACACAGTTGATTGACATATTTATGGGTTCAGATATTCTTGATAGCTGACTCAAGACACTAGTCTGTTGTGATGTAGGAATTAATTGATTTTGAGTCGCTGTCGCATGCAATGCGTGACACCCAGCATGCCTGCGAGTGCAGGTTCAGATGCTCCTCCTGCTCAGCGTCCATCAGGGACTTTACTCCCTGTCATGGCATGTAGGATCTCGCGAGCAAGCCCCCATCCTCCTTTCAGTGGACCCAAGAATGAATGGACCCCACTTGATGCAGTACCAACCAAACACTGGTGCAAACCCAGTTTCACCATGCAGCTTCATACAATGCTGCCCATCAGCTGCTCGAAAAAGGCCTTCAATATTGATCAGTAAAGCAATAACTTATCACACGACCCTGGCCACCTCCTCCCAGGATTTAACAGTAGTTCTTGGGCTCATTCAGCCTCACCAAGCTCCCAATCTTTGCATATGGCTGCCACACAATTCCATCCTCATCTGTATAAACAGATCCTTCCTATCTCTCTTCTTTCCCTTCTTCCTTTCATCTTCACTCTCCCCACCTCCCCACTTTTTGAGCAATATATAAGTGGAAGCTGACTCTAACAATCTTTTGGACCCTCCATGGATCAATATGCATTTTACTATTTCGCTATGAACAGTTTCAAGCTTAAAATAAAAAGTATTTGAAATAAAAACATCTAATTTATCACTTGTTGATGTGCGCATTCCAGTACACGTGTTACAAGTGGTTTGAAGGTTCGGACCCCATTTTTATTCAAGAGGGCACATCACTGTACTGATATCCCACCCACTCATGTTGCCCATTGCTATGCCACCATTTCTAACACTGCCTCAGTTTATCGCCCAAATATTCCCTTCTTTTGAGGCACACTACAAGAAAAAAAGAGAAAGAACAGATGCATGTAGAGGGACTGTCAGTGTCACATACCTTGCTCACTGAGGGCTAAAGTGTGGGCTATGTTCTCCCAACACATCCCTTTCTATTTCACCCTGCTTCCGCTCTTAGCTCCACCCTTGATGAAGAGGGCTCTCTCCACTCCTGGTTGATCGCTTCAAAGCTAGAGCACCATAAGTTATGCACCACACTTCCCGTTCCCCACTCTTTCCGATCCTGACTGCCTCCTGCCATGTAACCGTCTAGTAGGGGTGGATTGAAAACCAAAATCAGCCCTGGCAGAAATGTTCAAACCAGCCCCTCACTGTAATAGGCCTCAACTAGACCAGGGCCGTTTCTAGGTGTTTTGCCGCCCTAGGCGAGAATTGAATAATGCCGCCCCCTCCCTTTTACTACCATCACTCTCAGGCCTGATCACTCTCTCCCCGTATAAGCAACGAGAAACTCTAAGAGGATCTTAAAACTGTTGCAAAGTACCAGAGATGTAATGGCATTGACGTAGTGCCCTTGTAACTTGACCATACTGTTAAGCTGGGCAGGACGGCCGGTGCTGGAGATATCGTTGTTTTGTCTAGCGTGTGGCGCCGCCCACGGCGCTATAACTAGGAGAATTGCAAGCAGCACTAGTCAACCCGCACAGGCACCCTACCCTGACTCAGTTATACTACACTAAAGTGCGCTAACGCGTCACTGCTCAAACTGAGCAGAGAAAGACTGAGTGAGTGCACACTTCTCAGACTACAGAGGCACGGCAAGCAGCTCAGAATGTACCCAATTTTTTAGCACCCATTACAAGTAGCAAGTGTAACTAGATACTGGGCTCTGAGAGCACACTTACTTCTTACGGCCTCATGGAGTCACAGCAGAGGTGCAACTTCCAGCAATAGGCAGAGTGGAGATGCAGGGGCTCTAAGAAGGGGTTAATAAACAACAAAGCCTCGCTAGCAAGCAAATGGTCTTGAAAGACCTGTGAAGTTCTCGGGTGTGGCTATGTGTGTGCCGGGGAAGCTGTCTCAGCCCGGGCTGACACACACGACAGGGGGGCTGAAGCCCTTTGAGCCCAATGGGTGTTGCGCGCCCGAGTCACAGCACGGCAATTCTGGCTCGGCACTGAGCTCTCGGCTGGACAGCACACTCAACACACTGTTTGAGCTAGGTCCTTTGGTGGCAGGATATCGGATGTTGGCATGCGGTGCTGCCAATGCCATATACATTGCCAGGCAGCAGGCCGGTGTGCGCTGCCAGTAGCATTGAGCCAGGTGGTTTGAGGCGGGACGAGTCCATCACAGGAATCGCCAGTATTGGACCCTGATACCGCGAAGGGGCAAGGTGCGTTGCATTGCTCATTCTCTCGGCTTTGCAATCCAAGCACGCAGGTTATCGTCACAAGACCAAGCAGTGTGTGGCCTCCACGCTCCACCTTATCCCCGCTGCTGTGCGGACCAGTTGCTTTGCCCCCTAGCCCCCCTCACAGAGTCGGGGCACCAGCACCTGCTCCAGTCCAGGAGCCCCGAGGCAGGAGTCTATGAGCGGCTCAGCCAATCCCTGCAAGCGGTGCAATATAATCAGCCCCGCGGCCCTAGTCGGCACCACCCGGGGCTTCTCCCGGCCGTCTCACCTCCTATGCAGTGCAGGGACGTGCGCTGGGGGCCGCAGGCAGCAATATCATCAGCACCCCCTCCGGGTATAAGTTCTGGGGTGTGACGGCCGTGGCTGGGAGGGAGCCTCTACGCTCTTGCGGCCTTTGTTCCGATCGTAGTGTGGGACAGGCTCTGGCTGGCAGTCTCTGTTTCTGAGGCCTGAGATCTACCCCTGAGCTGCACTGCGCACTAGCCCAAAACTTCTGAAGAACTGCCACGGGGACCTGCCTATTGTTTCTGAAACAACTCTGACTGTGACGTCTATTAATTACTTTGTACCACTTTGCAGGCCGAGCTCTAGCTGAAGAGCCAGAGCCCCCAAACCTGTCAGGAGGACCGCGCTGCCACTGCAGCTGTAACTGGTGCATTATAGCAGCCCCTCTTTAGATATAAAAGAACTTGTATTATGCCACCCTCCCCCTTTTCAAACCCTAGGCGGCCGCCTAGTCCTGCCTAATGGTAGAAACGGCCCTGACTGGAACTGGGCCATGAGGGGTTTTAGGCAGGGTCAGGCACGGCCTCCAGCCTCCTATCACACAGCCTACCAGAAAAACGCCAGAGTGGCACAATATCCAATCCAGCCCTGTTCACCGGTTCACAAGGATATGTGCCTCCCAGGTTGGAATTTGACCGGCTTATCATTAGCCGAGTTGATTTTCAATGCATGTAATTCTGAAGTAATGTTTCAGAGCACCTGATAACCCGCTTGATATGGCTAAAGCAGCCACTTATAGAAAATGGCTGTCATGTGCTTAAAATGAAGTTCATCCTCACTCAGACTGGGAACTGAATACCCTATCAGCACCTCCGTCTGAGGTACGCATATACTGGAGTCTTTCTTTCCTTTCTCTGGTTTAGGTATCTGCAACACATTTTTGGAACTAGTCTGTGGCATTTTCTCTAAAAACTCCTGGCCAAAAGGAAAGAAGGGCAAAGGATTAAAGGGAAGGTTTGCAAGTTCACCCTGTCAGCTGGACCAGCTGCCAAAATCATTGAACAATAAGGAAGGAAGGGCAGAAGCTAATACTCGGGCCTAAATTCATTCAAAGTTACCAATGCAGTTATTCCAGCTTTCCTAATGAGTGTTGTATTACTTATTAACAGCTCTCTCCCCTCCTCCCACTAACTGGTTTACAGCTATTTCTTGTTAAATGCTAAAAGTCCATTGTTTCTCTGGACCTTTGGCAGGAGCTGTGCTAAGTGCAGCAGTTACGAATTTTGCTGCAGATGATTGCTGTGGGGGAAGGGAGGTAGTGGCAAGAAATGTGCGCTTTCCAGCTGCCTCTAGTGTGGAGTATTTATTTGTATGAATAAAATATGAACTGCTGTGGAGGAAAATAACATTTTTATGAGTCTTTCATGACTTCACCTTTCAGTAGCACACACAACACCATGAGGCTAATCCTAAACCCATTAACAATCAAAACAAGGTTGAGATAAACCCAGGTGAAGGATCACTTACAGCGACCGCATACTCCTGCATGCAAAAAATGTATTTTATTTAAACCACGTCCCATCAACGATACTTCCACAACGTGCCATGAACCACAAAGCCCTTTGTGAAGAAGACAGAAATTTGCTCCCATAGGGTTGCATTTTCACGTGGAGTAAATTGCAAACGATTAAGCATGTCAGAAGGAACACCAGGGCCTGTGTTACAAAAGGGCCCATGGATGTTTGCGCCTGTTTTTCTGTCCCTGTTACTGCTTTATTATGGTAGCATGACAGAATATCGTTCACAAAAATATTGCGCTACGGAAGTATCTTAGGAAGAATATCGAAAAAATATTGGAGAGGTAAGTATTCAACAGGTAAGTATATAGTTACTGTTTTTAACTCCACAGCTGCATATTTTGAAAATATTTATTGTGAAGATACATATATTTGGGATTAAATAGAGTAACCCTATACTTACTTCACAGTATTTTTGTTGTTGATATTATTGCTACACTATGTTTCGAGTATGGTATTTACGACTCAGCATTTCGGTACTATACCTGTATTACAAAAGGGGCCGCAGGGTATAGCACAAACCCTTCCGTAATACAGTTGTGTGGGCACACATTTTGTGCCCGCATGATTGGAAGGTGGCGGTGGCCTCACTAAAATGAGGGGACCCATTTGCCCCTGCACTAGTGCCATTATACCGCTCGGTGCGCAAGGTCGAACAGACTGTGGGGCTGGCGATCTGCCTGGGCTTGACACAGTAAATGACACACTGTGTAACCCCGCCCCCTTCCATCCCACTGTGCTTTTTGGGAGAGGATGAGGGGTCCCAGGGAGACTCATCACACTATTGTATCCAAACCAAAAATGGCTCTAACAAGCCTCTAATTCTCCTGTTGGTAATATACTCCGCTGTCCCGGGAAGGAAAAAGATTTCCTTTTATTGATTAACCCTCACACACCCTATTGGTGTCATGCTTCAGCATCAGGTTCACCCAGACTCCTAAAGGTCTGGGTGGGCTCGACCATCTTTCAGGGAGCTCTTAGGAGATATTGGCCAGGGGGTTTTAAAGAATAAAAATCCTATTGCTTCCCCAGGTATCTCTTTATTCGCGGGGATGCACTGGATAGTAAAAAATGAAAAAACAGGTCTTTTCGGAGTCAATGGTCCTAGGACCCTAAAGATTAGCCAACATGTTTCTGCCCACTTAAAATGCCAAAAGTTGGTCAGGGGCTTTCATCAGAGCTCAACAATTGAATGTTCCCTCCCTGGTATTTCAAAAGTTGACCTATAATTCAGATTTTTTGATGGTACAGATAGCTGTTCCCTTCACCAATATCAAAACTTTCGATACTAATCATAAAAATCTTATTTTATAAAAAGCATTCATCACAGTACGGAGAATATTTATCCACCTACCTTCCGTGTTTGAAAAATTCCACCCAACTTGGGGAAAATCCGCGTGTCTCAGGGGGAGGGAGAATGGTTATTCGGTCATATGTAATTTACATGTCCTGCTTGGCGGTACACCTAAGTACCATCTCCATTTCTGACATTCGAGAACTTCAAACAGAGGTTAGAGCATTACACAAAATACTGGGACCGGCAGAGTCCTGAAGAAGGCCGGCATGACCCTAATCGTTGGACACTGACACACGGCCGAAACATGTTGACTACCTGTCAGTAAGGAGGGGTGTAAGGAGCACAGGATATCTCCCTATCACCACCATCCTTCACGTTTTTAATAAAAAATAAAGTATAGGTATAGAAATAACTCCGAGCTTGTTTTAAACCCACACCTCACTGCACCTTCACTTCCAGCGTTCCCAGTCACCATTGAAAGCATTGTTTTCTCTCTTTTATGTTGTGTTTGTCTTACCCTACCCTATTGCTCCACCCCAGGCGTTGGCCGTGCCGGAGTGTATTGTAAGCAGCCCTATGATGAAGCAAGTCACACATATGTGTGAGTGAGAGCAGTATTGGGACACACAACACATGCCTCCACTGGACCACTACACCATGATTCTCACTCCCTACTCCTATTGGTCTATATAAGTATTTGATAGGGGGTTCGGAGTAGGAGAATCCCGTAACCTCTCCCCTTCTCGTTTGTGTGTACTAGACCTGGGAATGCTTCAAAACGCTATGCCAACCCAGGGGAGGCGTAACGAGGAGAAGTATCTTTATTTCTCCTCATTACTTCCTCTTTCAAAGAGTGCTGCATTTGCAGCACACGTAGAAATAGGAACGCCTCAAAGGATCGTTTTAGTGCACGAATGTCTCACAAAAACAATTGTGCCTGCGGTGGCACTAGGCAGCACATAGTGCACCAGCCCAAGGAGAGAGCATGAATGCTCCATATAATGTTAACTATTGTGCATTCCTGCTCGCTCCCTGTCACATAATGCAGTGTGCAGAAAGGTGTCTTGTTGCGATGCATTGCGAGAGATTTTGATTAATATGCCCCTTTGCTTTCTGCAATCCAATGCTTGGTTCAATCTGCACAGCCCCACCTGATGACTGTTCGCCTGACCCAGCAAGGATCGTGCGGAAGGTTAGTGTCCTCCTGCACCAGAAGCAATCACAGAAAATTGGAAATCTGTTAAAATCATGGATTTCCTAGAATCCTCTGAGGTGCTTAATTAAGCATGCAACATTTTCACCTGCTGTCTAATTCTGAATGTGTATATCATGTGCAAATGTGCCTTTATTCAGGGGGCTTTTTTTCCCCACATGGAACATTTTCCCTATAGAGAAGTAGCTATCCCTACACATTTATTAAATATGTGGGCGGTCTGTCCCCTTTCCAACCCTTGTAGGACACCTGTAAGAAATGGGGTGTTAATGTGATCAGGTTCCTTTCATTTTGCAGAGGTATTTCCCACCTGGAAGGCCTACAATCATGCCCATATCCAGTGGGGCTCATCGGCACTCATTTTTGGGGACCAATACTTATTTTTCGACATCAGTTATTGACCACGAGCAAAAGAGATAAAAACACACAAACGAGAAAGAAAGAAAAAGACAGTGAAACGGATACAGACGGAGAAAGCAGGGACAGGCAAGAGTGAGATAAAGGGACAGCAGTGTTTGGAAGTGGATCATAGAGGCTTGAGATGAATTCAAGAGTGCTCAGCCTTGGTATTAAGCATGCTCATTTTTAAAAGCACCGCTGAGCAGAGTTTTGGGCACCAGCACACGTTCATTTACAAATCAAGCACAGTCCATAACTGTAAACCTGCAAATGCAGCAATTTTATCTCACTTCACAATACTTAACCTACTTAAATGAACTTTGTAAGTGTGGGATACTGTCAACACTGAATCTATATATAGGACGTCACTGTCACATCACCCAATTCCTCCTCGATCTACACTGGCTTCCAGTCGAAAGAAGATTAACCTTCAAACTCCTCACCCACGCATACAAGGCCCTTCACAACACCGTACCTGCACACTTGAACAGCTGCCTCTCCTTCTACGCACCCAAAAGACACCTACGATTAGCCCAGCACTCACTGGCCACTGTCCCGTGTATCAGCAAGACTAGAACGGAAGGAAAGTCCTTCTCCTACCTAGCAGCCAAAGCCTGGAACACCCTCATCCTCCACCTCCCGTAATCTCCCACATCGCCCCAGTTAAGGAAGGACATCAAGACCTGGCTTTTTGGGTGACCCCAGCACTCAATGGAGCCGTCCTCCCTCTCCCCAGTGCCTTGAGACCCTCACGGGTGAGTAGTTGCGCTTTACCAACCCTGATTGATTGATTGACGTGGTTTTTTCATTTTGATGTGTATGCATCCTGCATGTGTAATGGACGTAGCAAAACTACAAGTCCCAGAATGCAAAGTGCTATTCACCAAAAAAACGCAAAAGGGGCTGGTGGCATCACACTTCTTATTTGTATGCTAAGACGGGCCCTTTGACATGGCTACTATCTTTTGGCTTCTCTTTTCAGATGTAAAAAATGTAAAACACAGGTGGATGGATGCAGCAGATGTGACAGTCAAACACTGGAGGAAGTCACATTGCCTTAGGGTGACCACGCAGGGGCATGGATTTAATGTTAGCTGTTCCACCAGAGGTGCCCGAGCCACTGAAAGCTCAAAGTCTGGCTCAGCTTAAGTTCCTTTTGGAACCTCGAGCTCATAACAAGCCAACTTTCATGTTTCTTCGGACTCCCTCCCTCTATCGGGATGTGCTGTTACGACCAGAGCTGCCAACTCTGAAGCTCGGGAACCAGGTTCAAGTCTCGGCTCATCATCCTGTGATTCTCAGCAAATAACTTAATCTCCTCATGCCAATCTGGCACCTTAGGAGTACCTCCAAGAGTGGTCTACTGTTGTTTCTGTGCAAGCTTTCTAACAGGCTCTCTCATAGCTCAACAGGTGGTTTGTTATCACTTCTGGGTGGACAGCTTGAGTTATTCTCACGTTGTTGATGTGTGTCCCCCGAATATGGGCACTTGTCACTGTTCATGGTGGACACCAAACATACCTCCCTGACGACTTAACAGTTCCCACAAGTGACCCTCTTCCCCCGTCACTTCTGGGGAATCCCTAATAGTAGATTGCATGCAGACCTACTGATCCACATCAGTGGTGGCCTGCACTTCGGTATATAGACCATCCAAAGATGGCAAGCATCCACCTGCGTGTCTGAGTCTATTCTCACAGTATCCACAACTCTTCATGCTTGCGCACAGCAGTGCCACCGCACCGTGTCTAGACCATAAGCACCTAGCCCAAGAATTTTGCACATGCCAGAATATATATTTTTTTTTCTAGGCAAACATGTTTATTGACTGCGTTTGGGTATACCAAAGCTCTCAAATGTCATAGGTCCATGTGTGTATAGCTCATCAAGAGTAGGTTTTCATTTGCATTCTATGAAATGTAGTACTTTTCATAACACATTCAGGAGTACAACTCCCAGAATGTGATGGAAAGAAATCTAGGCTGGATAACCTTCTCATGCATGGTCCTGGAAAACTAGAGAGGCTGTGTACATACATAAAAAAAATAACGTACAGTAATTTAAAATAAAGCATTAAATACAAAATAATATTAAATTAATGTCAGCTTAAGTTTGAATACATTATTTATAAAAAAGAGCATTTTTATATAAATGATGAGCTGCAAGTTTAAAATAAGAATGGTTTCACAATCAAATAGCATGTAAAAAAGATTTAACAGTGTTCCACTTTTTTATGTGTCTTAGCGGTGGTAGCAAGTAGAGAAAAGAATATTTACGCAAATCGGCCCATGTTAATATACTTTGTATAACACAGATGTTTAATTATGTATAAAGTAAATCAGTGTGATTACCGAGATACAAAATTCAGGGCCATAAAGTGTATATCTCGTGAAGACACTGAATAACCTCAAATTGATCTTAACCGAACGTGATAATCAGAACGTAGAGCATGTACTATACTGCCCTGTGTCGTTTGTATAATGCCCATTACCACTTTTTTATTTTTAAATTATTTTTTATTAAGGAGTTAAACAACAATAACAAAATAAGTAACATTTGTATGAAGAGTTATAAATTAAAAGTATTGCAAGTGCGAGAAAAAGCATGTAATGCAAGAATGTTGTGTAATTTAAACAAAAAAGAAAGAGATAAAAATAAAATAGGAAGGAAGAAGAAAGAATCATACGAAAAAGAAGGAGGAAGAAGATGGAATAAAAAAGAGAGTAAGATATTGATGAGTGCAAGGAAAGAAAAGTAGTAAAGGATAACCAATATATGTGTCAAACTATAACCAACACTCTTTTCAACCATGCTTTCTTGAATGGACCTCTTGAGAACCTGATGAAAATCCAAGCCCTGTGAGGGGTATGAAGAAGCTATATTCATGCTACAGCAAGTACAAGTAACTCCATATCATTTGTGAAAATGTTAGGCCATCCTTCATTTTTAGCCCACAAGACACTGCTTTTTGGGGCTTGCACTTTCACCTTAGTATTAAAAGTATGGGCTCAAACAGTGCATGCGTCAAAATAGTGTTATCTTAAAAGCCAGGACTGGCTGAGGTGCAACAAATTAAATGGCTCCACTTGACAGCTACGAAGTGCCCGTTTTCAATTGTTTTTTTAAAGACCTCAACATTATACATTATATCACCTTCTCATGATTAACAGGAGACGCATTGGTAACGTCAGGAGATATCCCAGTAATGCCACGCATTTCAGATCCTTTTTTAAGGTATCTCTCCCAGTTATTCCCCGAATTGCTGGCTTAACAGTTCATTAATGCGGAGCGGGCCGCCACCAATGGTGTAACTGCACATTCCCTTTCCTTCGAAATTACCGGCACTCTTCGGAATTGGAGCCTTAGCCCATGAAATAAGTGTGCATTAGCTACCTGTAACCATGGTAACCGAGCCGCCTGAAACTTCTCAGCCAAATGCCCATGGTGGCACAAGCCATAGGAGAACACCGGGATCTCCCTTTAAAGAGCTGCAGACATTGAAATGTATAAAACCTTGGTATGCTTTTCAGTTTGTAAGGAGCTTCAAATATTAAACATAAACCTTCTAATAAAAATAAAGGCTTGTACAACTTGGGCAGTAGGGTCAGAGCGCACCACGGCTTGTCACTGCTTTTAGCTACTTGTAATGACTACTGAGTATTTCCCTGGTTTCAAAATGCTTTCTGTTTAAAAGACAGACCAGATTTCCTTGGTGGGATGTTTTTTTGCAAAGGCAATTAAGGGTTTTATGGCAGCAGTTTGCATAATTTGAGCACCGAGTTATCTACAAAATAATCGCAGAGTCAGACTTGCCTTTTAGACACGAACCCTTTTTCTCTTCCAGTGTTTCGAGACTTTGACCATTGGTTTGTGAGACGTTAAACTGATACAACGAGAGCAACTGTATTTTCTTTGCCGTCTTCCTCAATTTCAAATCTTATATATTTTTTTTTTAAAGCGGACCCATGATCTATGAAGACGTTTTTAACTCGGTGGCATCCGAAGGTCGGGTGAGAGAGAGAGAAATCTGTTTCCCACAAACATAGAGCAATTTTATCTTAAAAAAGCTATTGTCCTTCCTCATGCCAATTAGTGGTGGCAACGCTTTGGTCATGCATATTTTCTCACTGAAGAACAGGGGGGCCATCTGCGAGGGGCGAATATTGGTTGCACTTGCTGCCATAGGGTGCTCCTTGTAAACATTGAGGGTTGCTCAACACCCAAAAGAAGGCAATTTAACACCACTGCAAATCAGCCTTCCTATCACAAGAATCTGAGTAGGTGGTAGGTCCTTCTCGGTATGAGCCCTCAACGTATGGAACACCTTACCCAAGCTAATATGGATTATCAACCATCTAGATTTCAGAAAAACAATCAAATCTTGGCTTTCCCCAAAATATGACTTGTCTTCCCAAAGATCGCATAAGATCTCAGTTTCAATTCCCACATCGGTCCACATGGCACACCCCAAACAACCAGCAATACAGTCATTGAGGCTACTCACTAGCACTCATGGTCACACAGACCAAAATGCTACAAGAGAGTTCTCCACAACTTTGGTAGGTAGGCACACGTGGGGTAACTAGGAAGTATGTGCAGGACTCCTCTCTTTCTCTAATTTACAGGAATAAGTATGTCATCCAGCATCAAGACAACACTGAGAACAGCACTATCTTGGTGCTTTGGTGACCCCAGAAACCTGATTGCACATAAGTGAATACTTTGTTGCACTCCAAGACAGCAGAGAGTTCTTTGTCGACTTCCTGTTCCAAGATTTTGCTTGGGAAAGAAAGTCATGAAATAGGCCTGTAATTATTGATAGCAGAGGCATCAGCTGAAGGTGTTTTAAAAAAATAAATAAACAGGGATAGAACTAGAGCCTGCTTCCAAATTGTCAGGACCTTGGCTCCCTGAATTGATTGGTTGCAAAAGAGATATGAAGAGTGGTGATAAGATCAATAAGATGATGAACAATGTGAGCAGGGCAAGTGGCATGCTCGATTTAATAGAAAGGGCAAGAAGCTTAAGATGGATCTCTTTTAACAAAGAAAAGTTAGGAAGTGCATTGATTCCTAGACAGTTACAGTAGGTTGTGTAGTGTCTTTTGAGTTAGAAATGATGGCACCCCCCTTTTGGCTACTGATAGACTCCATGAAACTGTGACGTAACTGCTAGAGCGAATGCAATAAAGACTAGTTTAGAATGTTGAGTTCGCAGTTACATGCAGATGACCAAAAAGGTGTACTACTAAGATCAGAGTGTGGTGTAGTCATTGCTTGGTACCCAGGCTGGGCAGGATGCTACAACTGGTGATGAGTAAGGGGGCAAGTAACCCAAAGATTGACAGTGCTCTCCCAGAGAGTTTGTCGTGGTCCAAGCAAACTTCTTGTGCATTCCATGTGTGTTGCAGTTGAAGTACCGGACCAATGCTTAATGCATGCGGAGACAAAGCTCAACTCCAGCCGCTGTACAGAGGTTGAAAACAATGAAAGCATTGCAAAGAAATCTACATATCAGTGACGAGAACCTGCTGCTCAAACCATACATATAAGTACAGCTCTGTTACACAATATACAGTCACACGTAATATGAAGTGACACCGCTAAAGACAGATGCAACCAGGTTTTGAAAGAGCAGCAAATAGCAAGAGAACAATGCAATCAGAAGAGCTGTGATGCAGAGATCAAGCAGGTGTCAGACAGTTTAAAGAGACACCTAAAAACAAAGTAAGTCTAATACAAGAAACTGTTATATGCTAACCAGAACTGAAAAATGAGAGATGTACCACCGAGTTGTGCAGAGTCGCCCCAGAAGAAGTGCTGAAGGTTGTGTTTACGGAGCTGTTCATATCTGAAGTGGTACCCCATCAAATCTGCTGGGTGGAGGCTCAGAACAACTCCAGAGATCTCCAGAAAAGTAATGGGTTCCCATGGAGGCCAAGAGAGAGGTCACAGTTTCATCGACTAGCCAAGTTGACCAAGAGGCAAGAACAGCACAGTGCCTTAGAGATGGTATGTATCAAGCAGGTCCTAGCGGACAGCAGACAGTGTCAGAGAGGGCTCAGCCCTCAATGTCAGCCACTCTCATAAACGGCTAAAATGCTGCCGCTTTCCTGAAACCACCACCACAGTTCGCTCCCGCCAAAAAGCAAAATATTAGCGATAGATGGACTGCTTGGATAGAGACATTTGATGATTTCAGTGATGCACTTAAAGAGACTAATAACAAAAAGATTATCAAGTATCTCAAAAATCTTGCTGGTGTAAAAAAAAGTCATAAAGAAAATGCTGCGAATGGATGAAGTCACATATCGTCAAATTAAAGAAGTGCTGAATCTCATGTTTAATCCAATACCAAATATTGACAACAAACGATGGATCTTTAACCAAGAACTTCAGAAAGTTGGTGGTACCATTGATGAATTTTTGGAGAGACTCAACACACTCATCAAACATTGTAAGTTCAATTAATTTAATGATTAAGAAGCTATATGTCTGAGAGTTATTGAAGGATGCTTGTCAGATTCATTCAGAAGACGAATGCTCTTAGTCTGGAGCAAGTGTTAATGGCTGCCAGAGCTGAGGAGTGTGCTGATAGATAAGCTGCTGACATGGAGGCTGAGGTGCCCAGAATGAATTCATCATGAGTGTGAAAAGTACGCCAAAACAAAAGACTGAAGAACACAAAGTGATGTCCACACATAAAAAGAAGTTGTGTTTTAGATGTGGATTTTCGTTTCTACACAATGGTAAATGTCTTGGTCAGATATGTAAAGGCTGTAAGAAGGAGAACCATTTTGTAACTGTTTGCAAAGGGAAGGAAAAAGTAAATGCCTCATGGAGCGATGACAAAATCGCCACTAGAACGTTACGCAAGCAACATTCGACACCCACCCACAAGGTCAAGTGGCGACATCAGTTAAGACAAATTGACATTGAACGAAATTGATCGTCATCTAAATCCCCTTCAAACAGTTCTTTTTTATCAGTATTAAGTGAAAGTGAAGCAAATGACTGTGCCAAGTCAATATTTTCCTTAGAAAATGTGCATATGATGGTTTAGCCGCTTGTGAAGAAAATTGTCAAAGAAAGATTGGCATGCCAAAGCACCATAGTCATTCAAACATTGTCCAAAGATTACACTGAACATAAATGGTTATTTGATATATTTCATTATCTACAGTGGTGCATCGATAAACATTATGCCTGAGGAGAAATATGATGAATCATCTCCATTGCTGCAACTTAAGCTGTCGAAAACCTAAGTGTATACATGGGCTGCAATGATGCCCTTAAAAAGTTAAGGTTCATTTGTAGCAACAGTGAAACATAAGAAACGTAAAGTGCAAGAACCCATCCATGTGCTTCAAGGCACGGTGTCAAGTGCCTGTTTAATTTCTGTGAATTACAACATGAATGCTCACCATGAAATAGTAAGTTAGTTTGTTTCATTATTCCATGGTTTGGGAAAGCTTCAGACTATGAAAATAAAGTTGCATATTAAGGAGGAGGCCTGTCCTGTTGCTCAAAGACAGAAAAAAATGCTTTTCATTTGCAAGAAGCTGATGAGAAAAAACTTGAATCATTACTTAAGCATAATATTATTCAGCATTCTATTGGTCCAATGCCATGAGTTTCTCCATAGTAGTAGTGCATAAAAAGGACAGTGAAGGAGCTGTACGCATGTGCGGTGACATGCGACAAGCAAACAAGGCAATTGAATGAGAATTATATGTAGGTCCACATATTGCTGACATTGTAACGCAACTACATGGTGCAAAGGTCTTCTCTTGCCTTGAGTTAAATAAAGGCCATCATCAGTTGGAAGTTGAAGAAAGTTGCAGGTACATTACAACCTTTTCTACACATGTTGGTCTGGTTTGATCCAAAAGACTAAGTTTTAGTGTGTCATCTCCTGCAGAACTGTTTCAAGACATCATTCAACATATCATACAGCCTATGATGAATGAGAATACAGTAATGACATATTATTTTTTAGAGCTACACAAAAAGAGCATGATAAAGCTCTTACACAAGTATGTAATTTACTTGCTGAAGCAGGTTTGACATTGAATGTACCAAGTATGAGTTCCATAAGATAAGGCAACAAATTCTTTGACCATATCTTTTCTGATGGGGGTAGGATACCAGATCCTGCTAAAGTACAAGCGCTGTCAAATGCTGATCCCCACAAGATGTTTCTATGATGTGTTCATTTCTTGGCATGGCCAGTTACTGTTCCAGATTCATAAAAGACTTTGCCACTGTAAGTGCACCGTTGAGAGACTTGATGAAAACAAATGTTTATTTTCCTTGGTCACATGAATGTGAGAACAGTTTTAAGAAAATCAAAGAAGCCATTGAGAATGCTACTGAAATGGCATACTTCTATCCAAAGCTTAATATAGCGGTTGTTGTTAACGTTAGCCCAGTCGGGTTAGGTGCTATCCTTGCACAGTACAGAGGACAACCGAAAGTTCGAAGGCATGTTTTGGCATATGCAAGTAGAAGTATGACCTAAACAGAACATGCTTACAATCAGAAAAAAAAAGTTTAGCTGTGGTATGGGCTTGTGAACACTTCCATGTATTACTGTACGGAAAATCTTTAAAGTTGGTAACTGATCATCAAGGTTTACCTTCTCTATTTGACAATCCAATGGCCAAAATGCCTTGTTGTATTGACCGATGGGGACTACTTTTACAAGAGTATTATTATACCATTGGGCATCGCCCAGGGAAGGATTAGAACCCGATTTACTACTTTTCCAGAGTGGCTATACAAGGTCACGGTACGTCAGCCAAGACGGTTGAGTCCTATATTAACTTCATTGTAAAATCACACACACCAGTTGCCATTACATTAGCCCAGATTATCATCGCTATGAGCCATGATAGTGACATGTTAAAGTTGAAGGATATCAATACAGATCTGTTACGGAACCAACTCATTCAACGTATCACCAGTGATGGGGAATATCACTAATAAAAAAATGTCAAGGATGAACTGGCCATAACTCAGGAAGGTGTTATACTACCAGGGTCAAGCCTTCTGATTCCGGAGAGTCTGCAAAAGAAAATAATTGAACTGGCATATGAAGAACATCATGAAATCATTGCCACAAAACGAGCTCTGCGAGACCGAGTCTGATGACAGACTTGAACGGTGATTAAAGGCCACAAAACGAGCTCTGCAAGACTGAGTCTGATGACAGAGTTGAAAGGGAATTAAAGGCCTGTCATCTATGCAACTGCCTTTCTACAAAAACTATTGTACATATCAGAACTCCCAAAGCATGCATGGGAGAGAATAGCCATTGACTTTTTTGGTCTACTCACCTGCTGGTGATTATGGATGAATACTCATGATTTCCATTAATTGAAGATCTTTCATCTACTACTCAAGTGCAAGTCATTAAAAGACTAGATGGCATCTTTGCAACATGGGGAATTTCAGCCATAGCAAAGTCTGACAAAGGCCCACCTTTCAATAGTCGTGACTTTAAAGATGTCTTAGAGCATTTGAATATAAAGAATCAGAAGGGCACACCTTTGTGGCCGCAGGCCAATGGACTTGTTGAGAGATTTATGAGTAAAAGCTTGGTAGAGCTAAAGAAAGCAGTGCAGCATGCTACCCTTGAGAAGCTCAATTTGAAAACTGTGTTGATTTCTACCTTGAAAGATTATTCTTCAACATCTCATTTGACCACAGGTGAAAGGCCTGTGACCTTGATGTTCAGGAGAGCAATGAACGCCGAATTACCTCCATAGACCAATAAAAGAAAAAAGACACAGCAACTAATGAGAAGGACTTGGTTAACAAACAAAAGATGAAAGCGTATTCCGACAAAGACAACATGCAAAAAACATCGTCTTTAAGAAAGGAGATCCCGTGCCTGCAATAATAATGTTATGTTATGTTATGTTAAAAGAATTTGTATAGCGCATTACTCAACATGGTTTCATGGCACTTATAGAAGCGGTGAACCTCCGCTCATAAGATCAATCATTTGAAGGCCTGAGAGACCAGCCAGGTTTTCAATTGTCTCCTAAAATAAGAGTAGCTTGGAGACGATCTAATGTTAAAAGGGAGTGCGTTCCAAAAAGAGGGGGCTAATACCACAACGCGGGATCCACCAGTTCTTTTCTGCTTTAAGAGGGTGATGGCTAACAGGGACAGGTGGGCGTACAGAAATTCAAAGTCCAAGGGTTTTCGAGAGCCACCGGTTAGGATCAATGTTTTGTCAGGAATAGTTTTAGCTGGTTGTTATTCATCCAATTGTGGATGTATAACACAGTGGTCTGAAAATTCAGATTGGAGGCGTGGGTATTATCAATGGTAAAAATCAGTTGCAGATCATCTGCATAGTTAAAACTTTGCACCTTACTTTCCCCCAAGGACAGAATAAGGGGAAGGAGATACAAATTAAGCAAGTGTGGTGACAAAGAGTAGCCTTGTGGAAATGTGGAAATGTGGAATAGAAAATATGATGCTCCATTTGATGCAGACCCTTTTCAAGTGGTGTCCACTAAAGGACACATGGTGACTGCCCAGCACCCTGGGAAGTCTGTCACTCAGGCACTTAACTAATCATTCATCAACTCTAACTGTTTAAGGAGAGACTGGGTCTAAAACATCAGTGACGACTGCTGCCTCTCCACCATTGACGCAGTTCCTGGGCAGTGGTAGTGACAGTTCCCAGTTTCCAAGAACAAGATCAGGCCGAACAATTAAAGCGCCAAAAAGATTGATTGAAGAGATTTAATTGCACATGTTTATATATGTCTTTTTTTGTAAAAGAATTGTTATTTTTTTATTTAACAAAGAGGGAGATGTAGTGTCTTGTGAGTTTGAAATGATCTAACCCTTTTGGCTCCTGAGAGACTCCTTAGAACTGTGATTGAAGTGTTGAAGCGGACTACAATGAAGACTGCTTTAGAATGTTGAGTTCGCAGTTACATGCAAACGAATAAAGACAAGTAATACTAAGCTCAGTGTGTGGTGTAGTCAGTGGCAGGTACCCAAGCTGGGAAGGACGCTGCAGTTTGTACTGAGATCAGGGTTCAAGGTCAATCCAGAAAAAGTCTCCACAGCAACCTTTATCTTCTTATGGAAAAACAATGACAGATCAGCACATTGGGCTCAAGAATGTGTGATCAAATTGCAGCAGCAGCTATCTGGACTGAGAAGTTTGTTAATAATTTTAAAAATGGACCTGGAAGAATATTCGGCCTGATCAAAAAGTGAAGAAAATTAAGATAGTTATGCTTGGGGAACATGATAGATAGGCTGTCCGGTTTTAGGTTTCAACCTATAATACCTGATAAAACTCCACCAAAAGGAAAATAGCCCTCACTAGTGTAAACATATAAACACTGAAAAAACACCTTCACAACCACAAACTAAATGCCATTCAAAGAAAGGAAAAGGTGAGTGAAAGAGTCCTTTTTATTCCTGAAAGTGTCGATACAATGTAACGTTGTTACATAAGGCAGCAGCAAGAAAGACTGGTCTAACATTATTCTGCTTGAGTTTTGTTGTTTAGGGATGTCACTAAAATAATGTTTTTTCTTCCTTTTGTTTTTTTCAGTTTTGTGGTCTTTGGTCTAATGATGCAGGGTTTAGAAGTATGTTTTAGTTATTATTTAATTATTTTATAAACTATAGAGAATCAGGAAATGCATTTGATTCTTTCACTGATAGGTAAAATGGCTGGTTTCATAAGAATCTTTCCCAATATGTATCATCACATTTACCAACAGACAAAGAATGGGTGAAAGCCTTTGATACATCAGCCCCCTTTTCTAGTGAGTTATTATTGATAGTAGGTGAATTGCCAAACAACCTAGGCTTTAAACATTCAATGCAAGGTCAAGTGACAGGCATATGTGAAAGGAGTGCTGTCACCGAGCATCTGGGATAGTTGGGAAAACATGACACCAGATGTTTGGAAGACCTGGAACGCAGTGTCATTTGGAATGCTGCTGCTAAAAGTTCTTACCAAGTTCAACAAAGATTGGAGGATATTGTTTGTATGTGCAGTAATTCAGCTACGTATATGAAAAAGTTGTGTGATGACCTATCAACATCAATACCTGAGCTGAAGTGCTACGCTGTAAGAGATCCTTTCCATTTGCAAGATTGTATGCTGAAAGCATCGTTACAATCTTCAGAGTTAATGAAAAGTGCTATTGACTTTGTAGTCCATTCTGGTGCACTGTGTCATTAAGCGGGGGCAATAAAACACACATATTTCTCATTTTGTGCTTTGTGTGGCATCAATAAAAGAATAATCCAACTGTGTCATTTAGCCAGTGATTCTCAGTCCTCAAGGCCGTGAATGCTATATTATCCATGTGGCAACTGTTTACAGAATTTGTGCTTAGTGATGATGCCGAACAAAGAAATGTGAGGATGTGTGGTCGCATATTTATACTGATGTGAAAAGAAGTACACTCTACTGCATCCTTAGATTTTTAAAGGAAAACATGATTGCTGTAGTGAATAAAATAAACTAGAGTCTGAAAACACTCTTCTCTACCAAGTGTTCAGTTTAATTAGAGTAGATGTGAAACAATTCCTTGTGAGTTGGCTTGGCAACACTTTTAGTGAGTTTGGCACTGCAATATGTTCCATGTTAGAATTCTTGCCACTTGGTAAGCAAAGAAATGTTGAGGAGAAATTCAGGAAATTTCATTTTACAGTGCATGAGAAATGGCTGGCAATGATGAACAGAAATGTCCCTTCACCAACCATAGCATTTGAAGTCAATGAACCCTCACTGAGGCACTCTGTACAAGTTCTAGATCCTTTCCGTAAATGGGAGTTTTCTCCGGACTTTGCAAAGAACTGCTTAATATTTTACCGCTTCAATAACTGAGGGCATATGCGCCCAGTTTAACGCATATTTTGCATAACCCGTCCCAGAGAATCGCAATCTTCAGTAACACCAGTATTGGCAAGGAAAGCTATGTCAGTGGCCAGAGTTAGCAAATAGTTTACTGACTGTTTTGGCATTGCCTGTCTCAAGTGCCAAGGTTGAGAGGGCCTTTTCACAGATAAATGTTTACCTGGGAAGGAAAGTGCGAGTGTGCATGACCAAAAACTCACTATATTGTATAATGCATCACAATAAGTTTGATTTTAAAAAATGTATTTGAACCTCTTACACCATGTATGCACAATGCCTATACACATGCACTATCAGTTAAGAAAGCAAGCAATAATAAAAGCAAAACGTTCCATAAACACCGGAAAAACACTGTTTCTATTCTTTTTAATGGCGCAAACATTTGTAACCACTGATAAATACTATTTTTTAAGGTATTGGAAACACTGAAAGAAAACCACCAGAATTGACCAAAAATAGATACTTAAAACAGGAAAGCCTAATGATAGTGTTTGGGTACAGAATAATCCCAACTTCAGCCTTTTTCTCACTTTTTTACAATCCAGCTAAAAAACCTCTGAGTATCTGAGTACCAGTGGGACAATGATCTAATACACTCATAAGTGACAATGTGGTGGATATAGCTTTTGTTGGAGTAAGGAATTTCAAGTGAAAACTGATGACTACATTGTTAGACCAGATTACTGGTGAGATATTATGAGTGATATCAATCTCGGGGTGTGTAAATAGTAGATCAAGAGTGTGCCTGGCGTTGTGTTGTGGGTCAAAGAACGGACTCTCTGGATCATACCTAGGGCATGAAATGAATCTTATTACGAGTTTGAATCAGCTCTAGATGGGTCAACGATCCAGATTTTAAAATCCCCTCAGCAAATAAGATTAGAAATGCTGAAAGCAATTGGGGTGAACTCAGGAAATTATTCTGTAAAGTTGCGTATAGAAGTGGGAGGTTGATGCACTAGAACAAAAGTATATAGGTGCAGTTCCTATACAGCATTAACTTTAAGATGATAATTTCGGCTTCAGAAAAAGGGTCTATCCAAATGCTGTAAGAGAAGGAGATTCTTTAAAAATGTCCCCCTTGTCCCCTGCCCTTTCTACCATGATGCAGTAGGTGTGTTACCTTTTAGTTGGAAGAGAGACAAATCCAAGATCGGTCAGATACTTCAATTATCATTGTTTTCAAGTATTTTGTTCCAACTGGTTGAAATGAACCACAACTGCAACTACCAGAATACATTAGGTTGATAAAGAAAATCACAGACTGAAAAAATGTGTCCCTGAAGATTACTATGATGGTAACCATACCCTTAACCGCGTGGTAATAATGGTTGTTAATTAACAAGCAGCTTCAGGTTTTCAATAAAATTAATTATCCAGTGTCAAGAGCTGAATCCTTCCAATTAATGTCATGTCCTTTTGGAAGGAGGGAAGTCATAGGGAAAGTGATGTCACAATCTCTGCCTCTTTGATATTAATGAAATTATTCCACCAAAGATGAGAGGTACTAAAACGTAGGATTTACTTGTGTTACTATTAGATACTAACTTCTGATTGCATGGTTAGTTTGATCTTTGGATGTGTATCAACAACTTTAAGAATTGTGTCAAAAATGGGAGGCTGGGAGGGTGTGGCCAAAGGGGCCAAGATAGTGGTCATCTCTCTGTGAACTACTGGCTACCCGGATCAAGAATCGCCGTCCGTCTTGTTACTGGAGCACAGAAACGATTTGGGAGAGTACATCTGACTGCTGCACGCTACCTTGATGGGTGGGTCAGGCCAGATGTATGCCGAGAGGGACTGCCTGACAATCACCGCTGCTGAAGGATGGGAGGCATCACCCAACATGGGCAGACCTTTCTGCTGCTACAATGTGCACGTCGAGGCACGTTATTTCTAAAGTTAAGCAGGCCTCTCTACAGTCCAGCTGATGGCCGAGAAGAGATGCCTGTGTTTGGAGATTTAGGAAAGAGAAATTTCTGTGCAAGACAAAAGCGGACTTGAAAACAGATTTCATTTTGATGATGAAAGGCCTCCTTTCCAAACTTCGGCAACTCCGGTCACATACAATACAATACAATAGGGCACTTTTCTGGGAATTTGTTGACTTGAGCAACCTCCCTGAGGTCCATTTCACACTGACCCACTGATGTACACATGATTAAACAGTACCTATATACATTCTATCCAAAACAGCATGTATGAATACCTGTTTAGAAAACTGTTTTGAAGACTGATGTTTAAAGATTCTCTTGATTGGTGGACTAATTGCCCAATCAGTTGGTGTCTCCTATATATTTCTGCATCCTGATGATGACCCCGTTTTAAATAATCTAAGTCCAGGGGTCAACGTCAACAAAAACATTATATGTGGACTGTTTTTCAAGAAACTGATGGTGGCTATCAACACTCGCTTAGCGGGGGTTGATCTCTAACACTCTATTATCCCTATCAGCCACATGTATATATTTCTGTACATAGCACGTATGCACTGTATGCACTTATAGTCACTTTCACTGCGCCGTCACCCCCCTTTTTTTGGAGCACCTTGTGTTCGATAAAGCAAATATAAGTTTTACTTCTCACTGTCAACAATCAAAGAAAAATTTTCTAAAATAAAATACAAAGATAAATATGTAATGCTAAGTTCTTTGTGTTAGAGGTGTTTGTATCCCCTTCTTGACACTTTTCCGTGGAAGTCAAGGGCTACACTTCCCCCTTAGGGACCACCTTTTTATTATAAATTAAAGAAAACACCCAACATGTTGGGCAGGTAGCTGGAAACTGAAGCCAAGGCCTGGCATAGAAGCAGAGTGCTGCTGTGGGGCCACAGGCCTGACTTTAGGGTTTGTGCTGGCCGCGTCTGCCCCATGGCAGGCACCTTGCATGCACGGTCTCAGGGAAGGCAGACTGGGCAGAACCGCCTCTCCCCCCGTAGTGACACAGAGGGCTGGGGGTTGTCTCTGAGCACAGGCCCTGCCGTTCTCCTAGATGCAACTTGTTTCCACCCCTAGGGAGAGAATGGCCTGCCAGTGAAATAATAAGATCCCGGTGCTGGGGACACAGGTCAGTCTCTGGGCCTGACTGCTTGTGCTGCCTAAGGACTTGCGTGCCTGTGCCCCAATGCAGATACTGGAGTGGTGACCTGCAGGATGGGAAGAGGGCCCTCCCTGGAAACTGCCACCATCCTACAGCTGAAAAGGGCAGAACTGACTGCCAAACAGGCTCAAGGAAGTCCCATTCTGTGCCACTTGCTTCCCTTAGGGGAATCCAGCCTCCCATGGAGAGAGGCAGAGAGCATATGGCCCCGGATCCATGGGGAGATGACTCTTGCCCATGGACCTGACTACTTGAAGGGCCCCTGATTGTGCGGGTTAAAGCCTACCTATGGGAAACCATGTCAAAGGTTTGAGAGGCACACTCCTGGTGGAACTCTTGCCCTCTTTCGATTTTAAGACACAAGGGTAGCACTGCTGAGGGGAGTCACCTGCAGACCGGTACACAGTGCCCTGGAGAGACATCCTCATAGACACCTCCTGCTACAGTTTAATTTTGGAAGGGCTATCTGGGCATACAGTCACAATTGGGAGAGGTGGGCCAGCCTCCCTAACAGGCTCAATCAAAAATGGACACATTTATGGTATGCCCACCGACGGCAGGCAAGGGAGGAAGAGATGATGGAGTGAAGGCTCAATGTCTCAGAACCACAGATGCAGCTGTCATCCTGCAGGTCATACTAGCCCCACACTACATTACAGACAAAAATGGGGGAGGTGGGGATGGACATGTTGCTCCTGCAGAACACTGTAGACAGAGTAACTGGAGTGAAAGGACACATTTCTGATTTGGAAGACTCAGTGACAACACTGGAACCAATGAGGCCCATCTGACCTCGGCCTCCCCCATCCTAGAAGGCCACGCCGAAGATGTGGGAAACCGAGCCTGCAGGAATAATCTCAGATTTATTGGCTTGCCAGAAGGCGCAGAAGGGACCACGCCTGATGCATTCATTCAGAATTGGATTTTATCTTGGGTCCTGATAAATAAGTCATCTGCACACTTTATAATTGAACGAGCGCTGCTCTAGAAGACCCTCACACTCCTCAGGTTCAGACGTCGATCATCTAAACCCAAAATATGGCATGGCCAGCAGTGACCCTGCCAGTGCCTTCACAGCAGAACAGAAGCAGAAATCTGTCTTGCCCAGTCCCGGAACATCTGAAGCTGGACCTGAGACTAATTATTATTATGGTTAATATTATGGAATACCCCTAAGGTACGGTTTTTAAGGCAAGTGCTGGTGGACTGCCTAAGCCAATATAACATGACCTTCATGCCATGACTGGCTTATGTTAAAAACACTTTTTTATAGCCGGGGACACAGCTGCCTCTTGGATTCGCCTCAAAGTATTGCCCTGCAAACTAAAGAAATTGTTAAACAAAGATTTGATTCATATAGAAAGGAAATCAGAATTCAATGGTCTGTGGATATGAGTACAGTCATTAGGTATATGCACATGTTTACCACCTCAGGCTTGGAACCTTATTTATCCGTGATTACTAATCCAGAGCACAGATTGTATCTGACCAGGCTGATATTGACCATGGCCCATTTTCTAGTGGCCTTCTCCCTAAGTGGCACTTGGTTTGCCTCTCTCCCAGGCTGCCCTTGTCACGCTGTCTCTGCCCAATCCACCATGCACTTTATGTTTTTTTTGCATTCTGTTCCGCACCGTCAGGATGCATTTTTTACATCCAATTCTTCTGCAAAAGCACTTTACCTTCCATAAAGAAGGGCCGATTTCCTTGCAAACTCTAGCTTCACCTGAAATCGGCACTGCTGTACTCAGTTATACTGTTGCTGCTATCAAACTGAGGAAATAATTATCTTTTTTAATAGGTTTATGTGAACACTTTTTTATCATGGTGTTTGAAAATGTTCCTATTTATATATGTTTTTATCTTATTATTGCCGTGGTTGCTGTGAATGTATTTTATATTTGTGCCTTTATGATCACACACATTTAGCCAAATAAAGATACTTTTGACTTTGACTTTGCCTAAATAAGAAATTTGGGCACTGTTTAGTGTCGTAGAGCCCTCCGGATCATAAGACGCAATTCTTGTACTAAATGTGCCAGCAACAGCAGATCCTATCGCAGTACGGCTGTTCTGGGGAACCACAAACCAGTGGATAAGTTAACAGGCTCTGTTACAGCACTTGTTGGGTGCTGTTATGTATGGGGCACAGATGTTTGTGTGGTGGAAGTGTTGGGAGGGGTAGTTGTGGGGAGTTACATGGGACTTTTTTTACCCGGTTGACTACGGTAGACATCACAGCGGCTACAAGATACAGGATACAGTTTAGCCCTGCCCCTGTTGCTACCAAGAAACACTAGTGGACAGGACAGGCGGGGTGGGGACAAGAGCTAGGCAAAATGTCCAACCGCGCAAATAGGAGGCCATGATTCTATGTATAAGCCTATCCAGATCCTCAGCACATGGCGTCTCACAAATGAAAAGCTTATCCACCACCTACCGGGAAAAATGGAACGTTTTATAGAGCTGAACAAGTGGACTGTTGAGTCCCCTGGCACTCTATGGGGGGTCACTAAAACATACATGAGGGAAGCAGCCTGCTCCTACTTCAAGGCAAAGGATCACAGGCTATGCAGATAGTCGCAGACCTGTAGGCGCACACATTTCATTTGGAACAAGAGGGTGTGGAAGACGAACAAGAAGGGCGCCAACTGGCAATTGATAAGGCATCACAGAGGCAGCACATTACAGTGTCGGCTGTCCACAAAGGGTATGGTAGAGAGGATGATTTCAGATGTGATGGACTCGGCGGGATGTAAGGCAGAAGGAGCGCTAGAGAAAGCAACAGCCTTTACGGACTATACATGTGGCTGGTGACATTTGAAAGTGGCGAGGCGAAAAAGTTAGGGATGAATTTTAAGTAGCGAGCAACCGCTGCATTTGCTTTTACTTTTGCTTTGTCTTAATTTTGAAAACTGTGTACCCCTATGAAGGGGACCCCATCGCACCCATTTGCACAGAATCACAATTTCAACTCATACATGTGACCACTGCCCTGTGTGCTCTGCAGGGAAGCCAATGATTGGATGGCCATGTATCATGATCACCTTTTTGAGCCACTGACAGACCCTGTGAGAAACTCTCAGTGCTTTCAACTACGGCTCCAGAGCTCTCAATCATGCAAACAAGTGATGGCACACAGTTCAAGCCATGCACTGTACAAGAGTAATGTGGTACATGAAAAAGTACATAAACATCCTGGAAGTAGCTAAAATTATTCTACATTATCCTGCATATCGAAATGGCACCCATGCAATACTGATAGCTTTGTCATTCAAGCCTGGACAGGAACTAAGCATCCTAGGACCAGTTTCGGGGTATCACCCCTCTTCAGCCACCAAGGATATTGTGCTGCAAAACGAAATACTTATAAGGTCCCGAAACCGGTCCTAGAATGCTTGTTTCCAGTCCAGGGAGGACCTGGCTTGGCAGTTCGGGCTGGACTGTTCCCATGAGGCACAGGGTCAAGACTGTTCCCATGAGGCACAGGGTCAAGACTGATTTGCATATGGCTGGGTTCAAACTGGAATGACATGGTGAGCAAAAATACGATGGATTTAGGCCCAGATCACAGTACTGGGGTGAATGTATGACATTGTTCTGCATTCTGTCCATCAACTGTTGTTTTTGCATTTGTCACCCCGAGTGGGACGGGTATGCTCAGACGTGAGTCCCGTGCTCTACATGCCACTGGAATCAAGCTATCCTGGCTGAAGAGGGGTGAAACCCCAAAACCGGTCCTCGGATGCTTGTTTCCAGTCCAGGGAGGACCTGGCTTGGCAGTTCGGGCTGGACTGTTCCCATGAGACACAGGGTCAAGACTGATTTGCATATGGCTGGGTTCAAACTGGAATGACATGGTGAGCAAAAAACTGATGGATTTAGGCCTAGATCTCTATACTGGGGTGAATGTATGACATTGTTCTGCATTCTGTCCATCAAATGTTGTTTTTGCATGTATCACCATACTAACTTTAGCGAGGAGCAGCGACCAAGACAGTTATGGGTTCTCACTTGTTTCTCTGTAGCCCTGAGGAAGTCGGTGGAATACTATCCACAAGACGAAACACGTGTTGGCTACAGTTATGGTTTTTGGACTTGCTGCAATAAAGTTGACTTTGGAATAAAGTGAAGAAGATTTCTACAACAGCACATTTGTAATTTAAGAAGCTGGGAAAGCCAAATAGCAAACCAGATTCAACCTAAGTTGCAGTAAGAAACAATTCAGTTTAAAAGACTTTGAGAGTCAAGCATTGGCAAAGCCAATATTTCTGGCGTAGATTGCCAACCGTTTGGTTTTGTCATGGTTCTTGCGTTGCCTAAGAGCAAAAAAAAAAAAATTCTCAATAAGTACCTATTGCCATAAGAGTCCCTAGCACTGAAAAGAACTACATATTGTGTGGATGTGCTCCTTGTGATCGGTGTAAGTGCTGCTACTCCCAGTAAAATTAGCCTATGGCTGAATTGGGATGACCTACTGCCCTATGCTGTAGGAGCTGGAAAAAAAATGTGAATGACATACTAAAGAAAAAAGAGCACTGGCTGAAAATGTCTATAAGAAAATATGTTCCAGCAAAATCAAAAAAGGTATTGGCTAACGCCAGGTCCAATAGGATTGTTCAAACATAGCATTGGGAATATTCCAAATTGGGAGATGAGAAAGGATAGCAGAATGTCCTCAACATATGGTGGATTTAAAAGTCTAATTTCACCAAGAACTAGAAGCTTTAGGCACTATTCTGAAGACACATCACACCATTGCCCAGTGCACCTGTCACACATGCGAGCTTTAGGAAATCACCTAAACCCGGTCACAGTTTGAGCCTCAAAATGTCGTACAAATAAACCACAATAATACAAACTTTGCAGCATGTGATTTCCCATTTCTCAGGAACCCGTATACAGGCTGCAGATTCACATAAACATGTTTAAAGAAAATGAACAGTGCCAGTGAAGTATGACTTGATTAATAACTCAAGCAAGCACGGGTAAGAGGAAAACAGACAAATACTACCTTGCGCATTACGTGTACACTCATAAATTTCCTACCAAGCTGGGAAGAATAGCAACTAGAGTGACCGAGAGTTGCAGAAGCAGTAGTATCCCAAATGGGGTCACTCCTGCGGTCACCATTTTAGGGTGCATACAGTGTTATGTAAGGTGGTAACTAAGTACTTGGCCGATTAAGATAATTGGGGGAAACTATATCTGGCTGTCAAAAGTGAGAGAAGCAGCATTCTAATGGGTGAAAAATATGTTTACATTTTACTGATTTGGAGAGTGTGAATAATTTCATTAATTTGCCTGCAGATCTGGAGATAGACAGTTGCAAAAAAAAAGAAACCCCTGATTACTCAGTGTACAACCTGCTTGGGGAAGCAATGTTGCCACCAACAATTTACTTGCACTGGGCACAGGTAGTGCCACTCTACTGAGGACTTACAGGTAAATTAAATGTGCCAATTGGTTATGAGCCAATACTATCATGTTTCAAGGAGAGACAATAGCACTTAAGCCCTGGTTGGCAGTGGTGAAGTGCACAGAGTCCTAAGGTCAACAAAAACTAATTCAGCAATAATAGGAGGAGTGAAGGCAGCCGCGGCCCGTGGAGGGTGTCCCGTGGGGCGGAAAGGCGGGGCGGAGGAGGGGCAGCATGGGGGGTACTAAAAACCGAAATATGGATAATTGGAGGTAAGTAAACACTTACCTCCAATTATCCATATTCCGGTTTTTAGTACACCCCACGCTGCCCCTCCCCCGCCCCGCCTTTCCGCCCCACGGAACTCCCTCCACGGGCCGCGGCTGAGTGAAGGCAAAAGTTTGAGGCTGACCCTATAGAAAGGGCCACGTTCAACATATATGTACATATGTATCGCTCTTAGGTTTCCTTTTTAAGAAGTAAATATCGCTCTGCCCCTGGAAACATTAGAACAGCACATACACCCTCACTAAAGGTTTCTTAAGCTCTGTCTCCCTAACTTGAGAATTTGCCTAAACCAATCACCAGCCTTCATGTTTAGATGAGAGCCCATCACCTTATTTTATGCTATACTGTTCGATAGGTATGCAAGCCATTACATCCTCCAAAATGAAAGTTGGACTTGAGAATTTCATCCAAAGGAAAATACAAAGCGTTGTGAGTTCAAATGCCCACAGTATCACCGATGTAGACAATGCACAGCTCCTGTTGAACAACATAGATTGTTACGCATTTGTAACAATAGAACGAGGCGCGAAAGTGGTTATTTTCGAAAGTTTGGGCTGCCACATAAACCCTAAATCCCCACGAAGCGCGCTATTTAATTTATTAGGGACGTTTTTCAATTTTGTGTTTCCCTTACAGTTCTTTGATATGCACACATAATTAAAAAAAAAACTTAGACAGCCTATTGCGGTTTGATAGGTATCTTAAAATGTTAGGAACAAAGACAGAAGAACATTGTATTTGCTTTTTATATGTAATAGGCAAACAAGACAGGCACTTCCTGATTCCCAGCTGAACGCCGCTCTCAGCCACTTTTCCTGGTACGAACTGATATGAAATTTGAAGAAAAAAAATCCCAAGCGGCTTGTCATCAACGTATCATTCTTTCAGCTTAGTGTTATATTTTTTTGGGGGGGTGAAATTATCTTTGAACTTCAGCAAAACAGCGAGCTATTTTAGGAGTCGAGCAGAAATGTCAACAGACGCCTCGGGCGGCCTCGCATTAGCTTAACAGGAACAAAGAAATGCAGCAATTAATTGCTGCAGAAGAGGGCGTGACACGTGCAGCGGAAGGTTATGTGCGTGACGCTCCATCCAAATCTTCCAGTTTGGAGATTTAAATAGTCCCCAGCCACGAATTCGCGGGGGGGCACCCACAAATTACACATGCCGTGGTTCTTTTTACTTTTAAGGCTGGCTGACAGCAGCAAAAGAGCGAATGAAGTAATATGGAGCTAAAAACCTAAGGCACGTGCCCTGCTTCCCCTTGGCTGCACGCGCAGCGCAATTAAAATGAAGTTCAGGGGAAGCTCTCGCATTTCGAGGAAACCGCGCGCCTGCTTGATAAGAGGCTGATCACATTTGAAGCTTCCTGTGTAAAACCCCGGAGACGTTACTAACGCTGAAAACAATCAGGGGGTTGCTCAAAGAGTTCTGCTGCAATCAAGATACTTCTAGGTACTTGTTGTTACGTAGTCTGAGACGAAGTTATTCGTTACTTTCTCCGAGGTCTGTGCGTGGATTGTCAGCACTGTGAAGGCCCTCTTGACCACACTAGCGTTGCGCAAAATGATGCCCCCCCCCCCCCCTCTGATTTCAATGAGGGGCCCCTGAGTCTCCCATATCTCACAGTTACTCATTGAACCTGGACTGAATAGAGGGCCCTGGAAGAAGGGTGGCCTGAAGGGGTAGGAGACCCCTTAATGGCCCGGCAAAGCAGGGGTCTAACACAAGCCCCTGCAGCCCCTGCGGTGCTGGATGGCCCCCAGGCGCGGCCCATGCAGGTAAGAGCAGTGGGGCGGGCTGTGGGGAGGTTTTCGACAGACGACAATGAGGTAAACTTACATTTAAAAAAACTTGGGGGCATATTTACTTGGACATCGATAAATAAACGCAAAGCGCGCTTAGCGCTTGTTTATTTATCGCCGTCTATCGCAGGAATTTATCGCCCTGGTAACGCGTTATTAACAGACCCTGTGGTCGTATCACCATAATCCACCTCCCATGTTAGTTATGTCTTAGTCAGGAATTTAACAGACGTTACATTCCTGCGTTAAGGCATAGTTAAGGGGATTTAAAATATCGCTACCCCTCGTTGATGAGATCACGAAGCTGGGGTAGCGATATTTTCCCATGGTGTTTTGTTAGACACGCCTCCTTTGCATCTCATTAGAGATGCAAAGTGAGGCGTGAACAAAACGGGAGCAGAATCAAGGAAACACGCGCTAGCGTGTCCTTGCAAATAATGCAATATAATTATTGCCGCTTTTCGCCCGAAAACGGACGCTAAAGCGGCGATAATTATATCATCAGCCCTTGTAAATATGCACCAAAAACCGCTTACCTTGCTCTCGCTGCATCACCAAGTTGGCGATGTGGCGCACACAAGGTAAGGGGTTTTTGTTTTTTTTCTTCTATTTACATTTCGCTTGTCGTCATCTGTCGGCTCCTCCCACCCGCCGCACCGCTCTTACCTGCATAGGCCATGCCTGGGGGGCCATCCAGCGCCGCAGGGGCTTGTGTTAGACCCCTTCTTTGCCACTAGAGCAGTAAATGCTCCCGTTTTATACTGGTAATGTTCATGACACTGGTGCCTCAATAATACAGAGACGGCGTTTGGCACAAATATTGCCCGTCCAGCCCCCACGTTTCTGATACCTGCTGCAGAGGTAACTCCAGGAGGGAGAACGTACCTGGTATGAGTGAATGAATGGAAATGAGGAAGTGAGGAATTCTGGAGGAGGATTTGGTAATTCTGCATCTGATTCCTTTGTTTTTCCCCACTCCCGTCAGCATTTCACCTGGTGACTCTAACTCCCTTTACCAGGTGGACTCTTTAGGGCATAGACGTGATATCCATTGAGGTACTATGGATCTCACAATTCTAATGAGGCTCATACATCCCACTCGTGTCCCTGTCAAAATTAAGAGACCCCTCAAAATTTAGAGACCCCTCAGGGTCCTGCTGTCCCTGGTCACAGTTTTTACGCTGAGTGCATGTGTTGTCTGATGCGAAGCATATAGGGGCATATTTACAAGAGCTTTAACTCCGCTTTTTTGGCTTTTAAAGCCATAAAAGGGGAGATAAAACTATCGCCCTATTAACAAGAGGGTGCTAACATGCATTAGCGCATGTTAGCACCCTTTTACCCAACACCTCCCTTTGCATCTCTAATGAGATGCAAAGTGGACGTCACTGGGCAGGACAACCTAGTAAATTTCGCTGATGTTCACATCGCAATATTTACAAGGCTGCCCCAGCATTTTAGCACACGTTAGTTTTTGGAGAAAACCGCTGTTTTCTCCAAAAACTAACGTCTGCTAAAAAGCAGACTTACCTATCCCTAACATTGGGGTGGATTATGCTGATACGACCCTGTGGGTCGTATCAGCACGGTTATCGCCGTTTTGCAGGGAAGATCGCTGGAAAACCAGCGATGTTCCCTGCAAAACAGCAATTTCCCCGCTATCTCTGGAATTTTTATCGCCCTGGAGTAATGCGTCGTTAATAACGCGATACCAGGGCGAGACATTCCAGAGATAGACGGCGATAAATAACAAAGCGCTAAGCGCGCTTTGCGTTTATTTATCGCCGTCATTGTAGATATGCCCCATAGTACCTTACCAAGAACAGTGTGCCTTGGAGCCCGCCCATTACCTACCATTGATTGTTTTTCCTTGTCTCTCTCATTTTCCTGGTTATTTGTCTCCTAGCTTGTCACTCCTGTATTTATCCCTCCAACTGAGTATTGCATCTTCACAGTCTATTTGATTTACTGACATCGCAGCTTCCACTGCTTGCTTTTCAAACACTACTTTTTTAGGTCTCGCCTGACAGCGCATGGGTTGAGGTGGCACGCAACCCTCTCCTCTGGGGAGAGGAAGTGGCGTAACGGCCAGAGCTGCCCGCTCGGGAACTGGGTAACCAGGTTCTAGTCTCAGCATCATTTCAACATTCTGTAACTCTTGGCAAACCACTTAATCTCATGTGTGCCTAAGCAAACAAAATTGAATGTGTCCTAATAATGTAATGTGAAGGTTGCTTCGTTCATAGTCGAGTGTGAAGGATCACGGTTACTTCTTTAGACTTCGGGCTACCTTTTAATAATACCAAAATAAAAAGACACATTCATTCTCTCCCTTCTTTATTCCAATAAAGAGGCAGGCTAGTTTACTTATTCGGAGTTATTCACTAAACTGTAAGCTGCTGTGGAGCAGTTCATTCCCGCCATAAAATATCAAATATGAAACCTTTGGGACCACTCCCATTTCGCTTTGAAATGCCCTGAGACGGGGGCGTGCACGGAACAGCACGTGCCACTTCCACATCTCCGGAGAGAGCTGGCCGCTCGAGCGCTGCGCATCCGGGTTCGAAGCTCGGCATCAGCGCAACATCCTGTGATTCTGGGCAAATCACTTAATCTCCCGGTGCCCATAGACAGAGAGAACCTGGATACCCTGATGGGTGATAAGCGGCGCTATATAAATGTACAAACAATGACTGTGTTATCTGGGTGAAATCTGCCTGTCGGTTCTGTTGAAACCTCATCGGAGTGGCGTTAGGGAGCTTTTTGCCCTAACTCCAACGTGGTCCGCCTCAGATGCACGAGTGTAACGTGTCACGTCCCGCCGTGACAACAGCCTGCCCGTCCTGCCTACTGAAAAATACAAGAACCTTTGAACCTCCACTGAAGGCATCTTTCTACTTTCTACCTGCCTTATGCATTAGTAATAAAGAGAAGACCCAGAGCGCGCGCCTCTGACACTGAGCGCCGAGAGCCGCGCGCTGCTGCAGGGGCTTTACGTCACACTGCGTGAACAACTAAACGTTTCCCTCAGTGTACACAGGTGGCTCTCATAATATGAGCATGCTGAGTCTTTCAATGAGGGTCTGCAAGCAGAGGAATCCGCACACAGGATTAGACAAGAACCTACCCTCATTCAAGGTTTTAGCAACAAGTGACATCAACCCTGGGGTACACTAGCTGGAAAAAGCTAGGACGTGGCTGAGAGTTTGGCAAAGTGTCACAAGAGATGTATATTTTATGTGAGTGGCTGTTTCCGCGTGCTCATACTGCTGCGCCTTCTGAGCAACGCATCTATATTGAATTGTTTATCCATGTGCAGCTCGTGCAATATTCAGGCTGCACAAGCAACCATTGAAGTGATGGCATTGTCTTACATTTCTGTGGTGCTGGTGGGAGTGCCGTGGAACAGGGGCGGCTGCATTGCGCGTTCTTAGCCTCACGTGCCACCACAGGATAGGACCTATTTGTAACGGAATTCCTTCAGTCAAACACAAGGAAGTGCTCTGCCTCATTCCATGAGATTTCTGCTTCTGAAGGATTTTAATTTCCCCCGTTGTGAGGTAAACGATGCTGACCAGGAGGAACACGCGAGGTACACGTTTGCTGAATACTGGGCTGTTGCAGAATTTTAGGAACACATCATTGTCAAAAACTCCAGTTTCATACTAATTACTTCAGAATGTCATCTCGACCTGGTATTCTAGGAACAGATGATGGACTCCCAGAGAATATCAAGGCATTCTGTATATCACTATATCCAATGCACAGAATTGGATTGATAAGAATCTCCTGCACTTCTTACAATGGCAGACCAACTTTTAGATTTTTTCAAACTGGAATTTTCCCTCTACAAATTGACGACGAGGGGTAAATTTAGATATACCACGGGCAGTTGATGAGTAGGTTAATAATTTGGCACAGAGTGACATCGGTTTAAACCCGCCACTCTTACAAAAAAACTTAAAAAGTCTCTTTGTATATGTCTATTTTACTTGGTTTTCTGTGGTAGGTTGCAATGTATAAATATTTAAAGTTATTAACTTTATTTCTATTTGAAATATATTCTTTTCTAAACATTTTTTTGTAAAACCTTGAGATTTATGTCTTTTTAGTTGGGGTAGCTAGCATTCTGTTCTATTGTTGCAATGCTTCTTGTCCTGATAGTCCAATGTCTTCTTTATTGAAAAGCCTGCCTGTCATGAACATGGTCCTTTGTCCGCCATCCCACAGGTCTTTGCCTGTCTACTTGATTTGCTGGTGTTAGACTCCCTGCATGCTGCTCTATGCCTCTTAAGTCTTAACTTGTTTTTGTGAGTCCTTCACTAGCTCACGTGGATGCGTGGTATAGGTGATGTAAGGGCACTTTGAGCCAGATGACCTAAGGCTCTATTTGCAAAAAAGTGGCCACAAATTGCGCACAAACCTTTTGTGAATGGACTCTGATTTTGCAACCCAACCTACATATTATTAGGTCGGTTCACAAAATCACCATTTGCAGGGGGTCATAGAACGACCTGTCTAAAGAATATTAATTAGGCAGGTTGCAATTTTGACCCCCGTGACTGGCTACAAACACGGGGATGGTGGACTTAAAGAGACAGCAGCCCACCATCCCTGTGACTGCATACCCAAATAGGTAATTTTTTTTATAAAGTAGCTGAGTTCTTTATAGGAACCAGTGCTGCTTTAAAAAAAATATATATATATATATATATATATATATATATACATATCCCATTTGGGAAAACATCAGGGAAGGTAGGCAGTGGTCCCCCTCAGGCTGCCAACATGATTCCCTTTGCAAATCAGTTATACCTCCTTTGACGTTTCGGTAACTGGTCAATGATTTGCAACTAGAATTGCTCTCGCAAACTATACCATTCCGAATTGCAATTTAGAAGGCTACTGCCAAATTGTGATTCAGTGAGGGTCACAGAACTGGAAAACTTTTCCAACTCATAAAATTGGGGTTGCACATTACAAAAAGAAATGTTGTGGTCGCTAACCAGGTTATTTTGCGAATCGCAGGGTTTGCAATTGCAAAATTCTTTATTACATCTGGCTCTTGGTTCTTGAAAGCCTATAGAGCTGCTTTAGACTTAACCATGTGATTGTTCCTGTGTTCCGGGAGGCGAGAGCCTGATCATAGGCTTGCATTCTAGAGAGCAAAACACCTCCCAATTGTCAATGGGCAATGAAAGCCTTGGGGCTTTCCTTTCCAACAGAATGCCTAACAAACACAACAAAATCCTCTCTGAGAAACCTGCAAACATCCAAGTTATGCAGAGGAAATTTAGTGAAAGAAGGATTAGCTACGAAACCTGCTATTTGACCTAGAAACCTCACAAATTTGCATTCAAGAAGTGTAGGTTCTTAGACAGCATTGCTCTTATGAAAAACAGAGTGAGAGTCACAGAAGCAAAATTCCTGTTCCATTTATTCTGCTATCAGTGATACAGTGTGAATGGAGTTTAGGTGAGCTGATTACACAATCATTGTGCACACACCTACAAAATGAACTGGATGGCCACATCAAAGGCTTTCTTTTGAAATCTTTAGCCATGCTGCACAGTTAAATCTCTTAGAAATTTTTTTCCTCTTCTCCCCAGCCAATCAAAGGAAACAGTCGCCCGTGCACTCATTCTTTCCCGTTTAGACTATGCCAATGCCCTTTACTGTGGCATTCCCGGCTATCTGTTGAGTAAATTGCAAACGATTCAAAACGCCACTGTTAGACTTCTTTTTAACATCTCTAGAAGGTTTAATGTGAGAAAGCATCTGCGTGATCTGCACTGGCTCCCAGTGGCGCAAAGAGTGCAATTTAAAGCTCTTACGGTGGCCCATTGAGCGCTGCATGGTCTGGGTCCTGCATATATTAGGAAGAGGTTCAGTTTCTATGTCCCCAATCGAGCCTTACGTTCAGCCACCAAACACTTGATGACCATCCTCTGTTTTCGCAGGTCTCGGCTGGGAGGTCAGTCTATCTCGGTCAAAACGGCGTTGGCTTGGAACTCTCTACCTTTGTCTATTCGGAACATTCAGTAGCTCGATCTATTCAAGAAACAACTCAAAACTTTCCTCTTTAATTAGCCGTCTCAAAACTTCCCGTTTCTCAGGTTTCTCTGATAACTACTCGCGCCAGGATACTCTCGAGTAATTGAGCGCGCTATAAAATCCTTTATAATATAACATAACATAACATAACAGCATCAAAGATGCTGTGCAGCATAGCTAATAACCATTGGCAAAGTCCAAAGGACCCAAAGGCGAGACTTTTTGCCTTTGCCAATGCATGGTTATAACCACTGTTAGAGTGGGTCAAATGTGAACTCGGTCTTCCACCTTGGAGAGAATTGAAAGCCCAAATAAATACTGTCCCCTCAATGCACCATTTGTAGCGAGACAGTGCACTATAGTCGCATTATGAAAGGGATGAGAAAAACAGCAAATGTGCACTTATGAATTTATAAAACAGTATTTATTTAGCAAGTAAGAGTGAACAAAAGGAATATATTCATGGGTTCTCCTCCATGAAATAGGTGCTGGGTGTCCCAGTGAGGGTGCACTGCACGTGTAGATCGCACATTCTCAGGTTGTGTCTTTACTTGTAGGTGATGGTACCGAATACAGCCTTTCAAACTGATCATGAGCTTATTCTGGTGAGGTGGAGCATCCTTGGCCTTCTCTCTGTATTTTTGACTGCTGTCAGCTTCTCCACTGTGGGTGCGCATGATGTCCATCCTGGACCATATCACACTTAATGCTTGGGAGGCACAATAGGTGCACGCACTTGCTTTCTGCACCCGAGGACACTTTGGTATTACAGTAGGAACTGCACGTGCAATCCCTTCTGTAATGCATATCACATCAGGGCTACATGTGCGCTGGCACACTCTCCAGAGGGATTTCCTTTATTTGCATTTCACCACCATACCTCTGCGCCTACACCATATTACAGGCACGGGTCCACGGAATGCTATCATAGACACATCAACAATCCTCTGTAAGATACCACTGCCTACAATGTACTGAGAGCGTGATGTTGCTACTCTGCATTACAGCTATTTCTTCCTCATTGCCATCCAGGGCCGGTCTGACCGTATCGGGCACCGGGCATTTCCCCGGTGGGCCAGAGGGGTGGGGGCCTATTTTGTGGCCGTGGAGATCGCTTTTCTAACAGGTGGGCGGTTTTGCAGCAGAGCTGCAATATCGCCCCCTGTAAGAAAAGCGGGAGCGGTACTTCGTGGCTACCCTTCAACCCTGCTCCCAGGGCCGGTCGAGCAGCAACCTGCCAGGGCTGGTTGCTGTTCCCCATCCGGCCCTGTTGCCATCACAGAACTGCATCTCTCAGTGGTACCAGTCCTACATCTACACTCCTACTACTATGATTGCTACTACTACTAACTGCATTTATATTGTGTCTGTTGAGCAAGGATCTCTAGGCACTTTCAAGGGTCTCCGTGTATTGACTCCTGACATTACTCCCCTCAGTCAGCTGCGGCAACACATTTGCCACAGTTTTGGTCAGTGCTTTAAATGGGCCGGTACTCACCGGTACTGAGTACCGGCACTTCCGATTCTTTCTGCACTCAGTACCAGCACTTCTCTGTAGCCAGGGAGAGTACCGGTACCCTGATCCACAGCACGGCAGGCGCAGGTTAGGTTTCTCCTCCAGGGCAGATTCCGCTCTGCTTCGGAGGAGCATGTAATTATGTGTAGTGGGTTAATCTGTTTTAGTGCCATACACGCATTTCTCGTGTGTTTTGACATGTGCTGCATCTGCTACAGAAGTCATTAGGTACGGTCATATATTGCTCTTCGCCCCGCCCACTTGCCACGCCTCTATTCTAATGAGTACCTGCACTTATTTTTTCCCATTTAAAGCACTGGTTTTGGTATTTATAATTTCACCAGTTCCAGAGTAAACCATAAATATATTTCAACTACCGATATTTATTTTAAATTAGCATATACATTATTCAATGATATAGTAATATCTCAAATACTCATTGTAGCCACATTCACCATAGATGGCTGAACACGAACCTTGGGAGAGAAAGTAATTAAGAAAACTGCTATAAACATCTTCCTGCCATCTTAATTTATAAGCTACATTCCATTTTACTTTAAGCTGCCTCTCCATCTCCTTGCTATTTGTTTATATTTGTCCATCCTTTCGTATATCTCCTTGACATTAGCAATACATCAGCACTATAAAAAGCACTGTACGAAGAGGTAAGTACAAATAGCATTTTTGCAAGATGGCCTTCCTAAACCACACACTAATGGAACACTGTAAAGCACACCAGAGTCCAGTGGAAAATCAGACTAAAGGGTACTCTCCCTTCGTGCTATACACAAACACAGACAAATGCACTGGAATGCTCTCAAAATCACACAGGGGCTCCACACCCTAAAAACACAGAGTTGATGCTTGCATCCCTATGATGACAAGAGCAATAAAATTGCCTGTTACAGTACAAAACAGTTAAAAAATAAAATAATTGTTTGTGTATGCAAGGAAGAGTAAAATAAATAAATGTGGATGAAGATGTGTACTTTTCAGCAGTCAAACATACCCACATTCTTTCAAATAGAAGGTAATGATACACCCAAAATAGCCAGTAAAAAGAAGATGACTAAAATACTCTTGTGGGCTGAGCCAAGATGTGATTGACAATATCTGAAACCAATGGCTAAAAGTTGATTTGCTCAAGAAGCAATGGCTTAAGGAGGCTGATCCAACGTTCTTCAGAGTATGGATAGGCAATAGCATGCTTGCCATAAATGGTGCAAGAGCTACTTACATGTTAACCTTAAAAGAACATAAAAGTGTAACCTAACTTGCTGCAGAGATGGTCGTCACCACTTTCAGCATATAGTTACTAGAGCAATGAATTGCAATTGTATAGAAAATCAAGCATGAAGCGCAAACACCAGGCACTGTTCAGGAATCTGTGCGATACCTCAATCAATATAGCCGATTTTGGAATGCTTGGCAAATTTGGGAGTTTGCAATACCTTCATATCATTGGATTGACTGAAGATTTGTGTTGTTCTCATGTGATACATTCATTATAGATTGTGAATGAATGGTTGTCAAGACTTGAATTTAATGATCAGTATGTGTTGAAACTTTCGTGTTTACCTTCAAGAAGATACATTTCAATTTACAAAATGCGTTGCTTAACCACAAATAATCCTATCATCGATGAAGAAACCAAATCAACATTTACAATCTCCAAGTTTAACTTCTGAATAATTATTGAGCTTTTCTATTTGATCCAATGAGTGTAGCCTAATTCATGATTAGAGTTGGATCACATTCCTTAACTTTTAGTACCAATGTGAGAATTCTCAGCAGCTGGGCTCTGTTTATAGGCGTGCTCCTAGTATTGTAGCAGTGAAGGTAGTGGTAGACCAAACAGCAGGCCAAGGTAGGGCCACTACATTTTTCTTGTGGCGACAACCCCTTGTACCTACACATTTATTTGTATGAGGATAACCTGTACATGTGACTGGACACTGAAGTTGTTACCAGGAGAGTAACAATTCCTGTTTTTAATTAAATATAGAGTAGGCTTTGCTTACTTCCTAATACACTCAGAGCTCTCACATTCCCATTAACACATGAAAATAGCTCAGCCAATCCAGGTTTTTCTGTGCATTCGTGGATTTATAGTCCCTTACACTCTGATACAAATTCAGAACTGCATTTACCAGACTGTAAAGAAAGTTCCTGGACTAGACAGGCTACTAACGCATGCTCCTGGGAAACTCGAGAGCTCTGTAAGCAAACAGAAGCTACACTCTCAGCTCAGCAAAGAGCAGACATGCCAGGCACCGCACATTCAGGAGACCAGTTCTGGGTGATGGCAGATGGTGAACAGTGTGAATGTGTGGAAGAAGGCGCAGCAGGAGATATGGGAAGTGGGGAGCCGCAGCCAAGATCCACACATTCTGCCAGAGTTCCCATAATTGAAACCTTAGCACTGGGCAACGCTGTTCTTATGCGTGCATTTATGTTATTCGGCAAAATTACACCTGTGGATTCTGTTCGCATAGGTAAATATATACATTTAGAATTGCTCACGTATATTTAATGCTACACCTAATAATAACTTTTTGCTTTCTTGCTAGTCACAATTCTGAGTTCAAAGTTACTCAAAGGTGTAGACATACATGTCTCCACCCCATGGTGGAGCATACTACTCTTTTCACACTTTGGCGGACAATGCTACAACTGGTGCAGAGGGTTCCATTTAGGAAAGTATTAGAAACAATTTCAAAGTTTATTAACCTTGAAAAAAATATTACAACAATTGTAATGTAAAATAATAATGTAAAATAATTTTATTTATTTATTTTAAAACTTGAACTAGTAAAACACAACGTCATTACAGAACATTGACTTAAATGTGTATTAAATAATTAAAATATATTAACTATAGAAATAATTATTTTTAAAAATAAGTTGAAAAAATCTAACCAACAGTAAAATGTAAAATACGGGATGGGATGATTATGCCCTAGGTGGGAGTGTCGCTCACTATTGCCGGTATATATAATATTGCTATCCTTTGGTCCATGGTGCTCAGGGAGGGGGTAATCACCCAACACCCCACAGTAAAATGTATATTGTTATTTACTATGCATTAAAATGTACTCACAGTTTTGTATAGAATCAATGAAGTAATTTGAATTATTTACAATTTTTTAACAAAATGTTAAAAGTTTAATTTACCTTCAAAAGTCAAATATGTTTAGTTTTAAATTGTGTATTATTATAATAATTATTTCTTATATTTTTTTAACATTGAACAAAACATACATGTTTTAAAACAAAACCTAAAAAATAACATTTAGTTAACATTACGTTTTTGGGGGTGGTCTCTTAATTTCCTGTGTCCATTATTTTCAGTGGTAGTCAGTTGCACTACCTGTGGATAGCCATTAGGGCCACTAGAATTATGTGATTCTGGGTCAGCAAAGTTTTGTGCATGGTTATGGATTTGCTGCATTTGCCACATAATCCATCATGTGCAGCAAAATTTGTAGATTTGTGACTAAAAATGTTTCTCCTAGCTCGAACAGATCTAAAGGTACTAAAGGTACTAATACATGGCAACATATGTTCCAGTGCAGTGGGAGGCCCTTAGCAAAGGTTGGCTGTTAATTTTTCATTGTGATACTATCACAAGATGTACCACATTACACCGCGTAATATGCCTTTTTTAGCTGCATCATTCAGTCTACCCTGCCACATAACTTAGTGCACGTTTCCAGTAGCCATCTGTGCTGGAAGTACTCAAAGGCGGATCTGGAGTACATTTACTACTGTTTTGGAATATTTTTTGGTTATAGTAACTTCAGAAATGTGTGTGAATAGTAATGGGCTTACTCTTTTGTTGGGTTTTATGTATTTGCATCTCATTCCCTAAACCCCTCCTTATCCCTGCCGAAACCCCTCCCATTTCGGAAGAAGTATCCCTCATTTTCGAGCCGGTCCCTCATCCCTTCCATTATTACTTTTAAAACGTGGACCTGCGTGTGCAGAGATCTCCGTACCTGTGACAGAGACCTCTGCACAGAAAGGACAGGGCTGGTGGAGGTAGAGGTCTCCACACTTAGGTTACTGAATAGCATGTTGTTGTACATGAGTAGTACAACTGTAGTGTTACTTCACGCCCTACAAAATGCAGTTTGTGAATAGGCCCCATGTGTCATTAACACTCAGGTGGTTGTCTGGAAGGGCTCTTAGGTACAAATACCACACAAGACATCACTTATTCCCCTTTGCACTGTAGCACACTGCTAAATTGAGGTTAACTAAGCACAAAACAGCATTTTTAGCACGAGCATGGCCAATTATCTCATCGGAACGTGACTCATAGAAAATATGAAGGTGCACAATGTTTTGCTGTTCATGGAATGCAACATTGGAGATTTCTGTGCAGCACTGTTGGTTTCCACACAGCACTGCATTTCGTGATGCTTGATATTTATTGGCCTTTGTTGCAAAATAGTGCTTAAAATGCACCATTTGTGTAAATAATAAAAAAAACTAAAGTAGGGAGAAATACCATAAACTCCCCTTCAGAGTGTTCGTTTGCAGACTGCACTGTATTATAGTTGCATTTACACAGCATTTCATTCCCTAGAGAAGCCATGGAGCACATAGTTGTCTGGCTTGGTTGGCAGGGTATGGCCTCTGTGGGAGGTGTTTTGGTGTTGTGTGAAATGAGCATAGCTGTGCATTTATCTTGTAATATGTAATACCTCCTGTTCATTGAGTGGAGAGAAAGGCACGAGATAGGGCTTGTGATGTTCTGAAGGGTGTGAGAATACAAGTGTATTGAAGTGCTTAAAAAAAAAATTTAAATCCTCATTCGTCTCCGACCACAGTGAGTAAGCAAGCCGTCCCAAAGTCAAAAGAGTTTCAAAGAGAAATAATCATAGAACCCAAATTTTCTTTTAGATAAATAAGTAAATCATTAATTGCACTAAGTTATAGAACTCCCCAAACTAAGCATTGGACCATTTTAATAGGAAATCCCAAAATGCTTTCTTTTTACTACTTTGAGTTCTACACAGATCAATCCTGGATGTTGTAAACAAAGAGGACAACCACTTAGAATGCAAAGGGGTGTAGCTTCTACCCATCTTTACAAATTTCCCTCCTAGCCAACAGTATTGCATAGAAAAGAAACAATCTAGCGGAGCCCGTGATTTTACTAGATATTCCAAAAATTATCAAAGTAAGATTAATTTGGAATGGAAGGCCTAGAATATCAGCAATAGTATTTCCTACTCTATCCCAAAAATCTGCTATAGACTCTTTAAACACTCTTTAAACATGTGTACATGAGAGGCTCTCTCTAAATCACATTTTTTACAGCTGACTGGAGGCCCCTTCGTCATTTTAGTTAGTCTTATCGTAGATAGATAATCCCTATGAACCATGAACAGGTGGTTCCTCCTAAGCCAAGCTGGTTTTACAGTGGCAAACAAGATGTTAAAAGATGTATCCCACAGATGTTCCCACTGTTCATTTGGCAAGGAAACCCACACAATTCTTCAACCAATTTAAGGTCTCCATCGACAGCCTCCTCAATGGTCCAATAAAAGAAGGAAACCTTCATCCTCCCGCCGATCTTACCACTAACTGCTCCTCAAGGACGTTGCCTATGCCTATGGGTTTTTTCAGATTTTGGGACCAAGTCTGCAACTGGATGTATGTGAACTTAAACATGCCCTCTTCTACCCTGTTATATAGTGACAACCATGGTAAGAGGGAGCCCTTATGGCCAGGTCCCCCCACACCTTAAGCCCAGCTGCTCTAAGTGGTAGTGCTAGCCTGTCCTTCAGGCAGTCTGGTACGCCTGGAGAGTCCCACGGGGGGGGACCAGGCTCGAGAAGTAGTTAAGACCAGTCAGCTGATTAATACTATCCCATGTTTGAGCCATTCCCAGCAGGACTTTTAGCCTAATGTTTTTGAAGAATTTCGGTTCTCCAAATTTAAACAAAATATCCCTCCTGAGATAGACCAGCGCCCTTCAGCATTGCAGAAAACATGGCCCCCACCCCTGTGCTCTCTGGAGTTTTCAAGAGCATCCTGGAGTGCGATAGTTGAAAGGCCCATGCATAGTATTGCAAATCCAGAAGTGCGAGTTACCCTTCTCCCTCCTGCGCCTCAACTTCTTCCAGGCAATCCTGGTAGCCTTGTAAGCCCAGACAAAAGAGTTAATTGCCTGCTGGAACTTAACTATAGCTGGTTTATCAAATTGTAGTGAAATGGCATTAAAAAGGAAGGTGATTTTCGGAATCATGACAATCTTTACCAAGTTGATCCTTCCAAGAATAGTCAAGGGGAGATGGGCCCACGATTTCATAAGTTTCTGGTACTCCCTTGAAACACTTGCCAAGTTGGTCCCTGAGATCTTATCAATATCCTGCACTATTCTAACCCCCAGGTACCTCATATCATACTTGGTCTGATATTGACACTCTGCCAGGTTCCAAGTCATGACCTCGGTTTTCTACGCGTTAACCTCGTAGCCGCATACCTGCCCGAAATCTTGTGCAAACCTAATGACATGAGGAAAAGACCTAGAGAGGTCCGCGGAAAGGATCAAAATACCGTAGGCGTACAGGGCTACCTTCCTCTCCCAAGCCCCATGCTTAAATGGCAAAATACTGGGCTCCTCTCTTAAGCGCTGGGCAAAGGGCTCAATATATAGATCGAAAAGAAGGGGAGAAAGGGGGCAGCCCTGCCTCGTACCCCTGGTGATCTTAAAAGGTCTAGTCAATTTACCATTAACCAAAAGTCTCGCTGATGGATCTTGATAAATCAGCTGAATGGCTAAATTTCTCCATAACTGCCGACAAATACACCTAGTTGATCCTGTCGAAGGCCTTTGTGGCATCTAATGTCATTGCTGCAAGGGGAAGCGAAAAGATTGTGGCCAGGTCTATTGCACCCATAAGATCATAGGTGAGGTCAGTTAAATTCCTACCCTTGACAAAACCTTTATGATCAGGGTGGAGCATGTCTCTCGCAACCAAACCCAACCTGCCCGCCAAGATCCTGGCAAAGATTTTATAATCTGCGTTCAACAGCGAGATAGGTCTATAAGACCCACAACTCGCTGGGTTCTTACCTGCTTTCAATATCAGAGTAATGGTGGCCTCTCCCCATGACCTGGCAGCCTTATGCTATCACATAAGATCTCTTTAAAAAGCAGTGTCAGAGTGGGAATTATCACCTCCCCCAAGGATCTATAAAGTTCTATTGGCAGCCCATCGGGCCCAGCAGCTTTCCCTCCTTTACAGGCGAGAATGGCCTTCTCACCTCTGCCTGAGAAATATCCTGGTCTAGATCTTCCTGCTGGGATGAATTCAGGGGGGTGAGCTTGCTCCCCCACAACCACTCCATAGGTAGTGTTTTATCCACCGCACTATCTTCTTGATACAAATCCTGAAAAAAAGCAAAAAAAGCGCCCCCTATCTCTTCATCTGTGGTCAGAGCAGTGACCCCATCTGTACTGTCGATTTGTTTAATCAGGTTGTGTGTCCTGTCAGACTTAGTCTTCCACAGCAGGAGCTTGCCTGTGCCTTCTCCATACTCAAAATGGGCAAGCTTACTCGCCTCCCATCTGCTTGTGACCCTAGTCCGAAGAATAGTGTCTAAGGTTCGAAAAAATAGTTTTTAGAGAAGAGGGGTCGTTTTGGTTTGGGCCAAATTAGCCCACCAAGGTGAACTGAGAGCCCGAAATTATCACCTTCAAAATGACACACCTGCCACTTGGGTCCACCAAAAAGTCTAAGACAAGGGCATTTGCTTGTTTTTTAATTAATATAGCAACACCCCTTATATTAGCACTCTGATTAGAACAGATCAAATGTTCCAGCCATTTTTGATTTTTAAATATCCCTGTAATCTGTTCTTTTAGAAGATGCGTTTCCTGGAGGATAATGACCTGCGCAGGAGAGTCTTTTATATATTGCAAAATTTTAACCCTTCTGGTTTTCACACGCAGGTCATTCAAATTCCAGGACAAAAGCTGAATCGTTCTCATGGTGGTTTGAACGCAAGAACTATGTGTTGACTAAGTCTCAGAAGGAGCCAACACCAGACCAATCGCAATAAAGCTAAGATAGTCTAACCAATCAAAAAGGTGAATGACAAAATGTTATGTTTTTTACCCCTATGCTTCCCACCCTCTGCACCCCCATCCCCCCCAACAAACCCCTCCCTGGAGAACACCCCCCCCCCATTTACCTGGACCGATGTAGTCCAGTTACTGCACCTTGGGACAGCCCGCCCTGTCCCTTTGTAAACAAATGAAGAAAACAAAAAAGCAATAGAGGCAAAGTTAGAGCCCGACCCTTGACTTCCACTAACTAAGTGTCCCCGTGTGTGTCCCTATGTGATTTTTTTTGTAATTGTCTTTCTAGAACAATTTTTGGGAAACAGAAGAGACCAAAGTACGTATTTGGAGATCCTACTGGCTGAGTCTGCCCTAGTGATCCCATATGTGAATGTCGTGAATAGGTGCCCGACCACCCGGGGCTGATTTGCCAACTATTTTTGGCTTTCCCCATACTTTCCAGTAACTCATCTGCCTCTTGTACTGATCTAACGTTATGCATTTTGTTCTTATGCATAATTTTCAGAGTTGCTGGAAATTTAAGTTGGGCCACAGCACCAAGCTTTTTGAAATTATCCATTTTCCTGCCCAACTCCTATTGCCTGTCCAGGGTGGCACGGGCCAGATCAGATCGGATTTCAAATGAAAAATCTCTGGCCTTTAATGATTTCCCCTTTAAGACCATGTTAAGGATCTTTTCCTTCAAAGTAATAGGTATGAAAGTTCATGAGAATTTTCCTAGGCTTTGTCCTGTTGGGGTTCCTTCTAAAAGAGTCTCTATGGACCCTCTGGATGTCTTTCCTCAAATCCTCCTCTGATTCCTCTATCTGCAGTGATTATTTTAAGAGTGTGATCATGTATGATTTGAGGTCATCCCCCTCCCTCCCCTCCGGGACCTTCAGAATGCACAGATTACTTCTCCAGGAGTTGTTCTATAACATCTCCAGCCTGTCCCGAAGGACCACCTCCTCCCTCTTGAGAGTCATTATATCAGCTTTTACTACTCCCAGATTGCCACTTAACTCTCCCACTGTGTTCTCCAAAGTGTGTGTTCTTGAATTGAGGAGGTCAATTTTCTTCTCCAATGACTCCTAAAAGTTCCTGATCTCGCCTTGATTGGCTTCAGACACAGAGAACCCCTTTTTGATGTCCTCCGAAAGGGTGGAAAAGAGAACCTCCAGAGAAGCTACTGAAGCCCCCCTTGTTTCATGATCTTTAGAGACTTTATCCACCTCTGCGCTACAGCTAGCTTCCATACCTTGAGAAGCCAAGGCCTTCTGCCCTTCAATATCCTTTCCTTTATCCGGGACCTCTGGTGGGATACTTCCAGAAGTTAAAGTTAGAGTTGATACTGTAGGCAGGGGGCTACCGGCAGCCTCCATCCTCTCCAAGATGGGTCTTAATTCCAGCTGACCTACTGACCCCCTTCTGAGGGCCTCACCCTGCTTTACAACAAGTGGTTGCACTTTAAAATATGACCTTAATGAGGGGGTAATCCTGACTTTCAGATCCTGGGGATTACTTTTCGCTCTACCTGCATTTATGCTCCTGCCCTTGGCCTCACACCGCTGAAAGGTAGAGCAACCACTGTCTGTGTCTGTGTCCGCAACGGTGGTGGTACTGCCTTTCTCCTGGCACTTCCCACTGCTCCCTATAGCAGATTTATCATTGGGGGGCTGCTTGGTATTTTTGCCTTCCAATTTTAATTTTGCTGGCCCCTGAGTCGCCCCTCCACGTTTTTTACCTTTCCTTATACCCTTGATTGGAAGGGCGGTGCCTGAGCTCGCCCGCACCACCCGGGCACCCGTACATACTCCTGCTGCTGTGGCCGCGAGGGAGACCACAAAGGATCGTTACAACCTGAATTCAGGTCCTCGTTGATCTCCCCTCCAGTGGCAGCCTTCTCCATGTCGATGGAAGCTTGACCAGTGCTGCCGCTGCCGATGCTGACCCGGAGAAGCCCGTGAGCCGCTGCTCTGCAGCCCCTCCTCAGCTCCAGGGCGGCCGCAACCCACCGAGACGAGTGGAAAGAAACTACTCGCGTCAGAGCTCCAACACCAGTCCCCCGCGAAAATGCAGCCGAGGCAAAAAAGGAAGGAGAGCGGGTTTAATCGGGACGCTCGGGACAGCTCCGACACGGGTGACAGATAGGACAGGTCTCAGCTTCGCCTACTCATTAGGCGTGGGATGCGATGCCTCCGGAGGCAAGCGGCTGCTCAGTTAGTGGCCGCCATGTTCTCCCTGCATCTGAAGTGTTTTGGTTTTGTGCATGATTGGCAGTGGTTTCTCTTATTGTGTTGTTGTGAACAGTAAAGGGGAGATGGTGAACATGTGGTCATGCCAACCATAATTGTGGGAGATTGGTTCCAGTCTTAAGGTGGGTGTTATCCTGAGCCCTGTGCAGTCCATACCTCCGGATGGCAGAGGGCATAGAGATTAGCATGTTGCATGGGCTGATCATTCATCATCTATTGGTGAAGAGCCAGGTCTCTTCTGTCTTTTTGAATCTCTAGTGATCTTGAATGTTTCTTGCCCGTGCATAGGGTGAATGCCAAATTGTACTGACTGCATGGATAAGGAGGGTCCACCAAAGAGTCCTTCTTGTAGGGTGAGACGGTCGCTGAGTTGTTGAACTAAAGCAGAGGTCCAGTTAGAGGACTATTTTTGTAATTTTACCTCATGAACAGTGGGTCTTTGTTTGTGAGTAACCAGTGAAGTGCTTTGAATGTTGTTATAATGGTTGCTCTAATGTGGTTGTGTATGCAGGGTGTAGGAGTTGTCTTGCTGCAGTACTTTGGATTCTTTGAAGTCTTTGGAATAGGTAGCGTTGTCTCCCTAGGTAGAGACTGTTTGCGTAGTCTACACAAGACACAACAAGGGCAACAGTAACCTCGAGCTTCCCTGGAAATGCTACATGTAGGAAGATGCTTTGAAGGCTATGCAGAGTGTAGATAGCACTTTTTGAGACTTGATTCATTTGGGGCCCCAGTGATCTGCTGGAGTACATGATACCTTTCAGATCTCTTACTATAAGTAATGTCACTAGCAGAGGGCGAGAAGGATGGAGGCTGGAAACTCCTTCATTCTTCACAGGATAGGATATTTGCTTTGGAAGAGTTAAGTATAAGGTGGTTCACCAGCATCCATTGGTTCACAGCTCTGAGGCAATGGTCTAGCCTTAACCCCTTCAGTGCCCATGACGAGATAGTCTCGTCATGGAGCGCGGTTTAAAGTCTGTGGCTCTTGGATTTTCCAACATTAGTATAATCTGAGGGTTATCAGCATAATTCCCGCAGATTAAATTGAAAGATTTGATGCGGCCAAGCAGTGGGCTAAGGTTCAAAAGGAATTGTGATACGATTGAGGCTTGAGGTAAATGTTTGGTGCAGAATGAAAGTGATGTAAACACAAACAGGCACATGCATCATCATAGTGTTTTGCGATTCCTTAATAGCGATTATTAAGGAATCGCAATTAAGGAAAAGCAAAACCCTATGCATGTAGGAATCGCTAAAGAAATAGCGATTCCCACAAATTCCTTAATTGCGACTAGCAAATTGCGAGTCGCAATTAAGGAATGTCTTCCCATTCATTCCTATGGGCCTCCAGGCCCATAGGAATGAATTAGAGATTGCGGGAGCAATTTGCGAGTACCAGTAGGTACTCGCAAATTGCTCCCGCAATTTCGATGGTGCAAGGGTGTCAAAATGACACCCTATTGCACCCATGTATGTTCACTCTGCACAAATGTTGCATACACACATGCTCTAAGGGCATGTGTGTGGGCAACATGAAACTTAGAAAAATGCAAATAAGTGCATTTTTCTAAGTTTACGCAAATTACCATGAGGTCCAGCCTCATGGTAATTTGCTCACGCTAATAGCGAAATCGCTATTTTTTAAACTGTAATGCATTGCATTTAAGGAATCTCAATTAGGGATTCCTTAAATGCAATCGCTATTTAAGGAATCCCAATTTTGAGATTCCTTAAATAGCGATTTTTGCATTTGGGATGATGCATCCCAAATGCAAAAATACCGGGAGCAAAGGGTCAGATTCTGAGAATCTGCCCGTTTGCGACCGGTATTTTGCTTGATGCATGTGCCTGTAAGTGTAATAATGCTAATTATGTCAAAGTATTAACAGGAAATCTAGCCACTCGTTCATATATGGACACAAATATCAGGAACATGCTGGCAATAGCGGCTTAAAATGATTTAGAAATGCAGGTGTCCTTTAACATGTTGATATAAATTTTAGATACACTGCTAGGAGATATGTGCAGTAAGTGTGTCACTGTCCATGTACTCATATAGGGCACGGTATCATTGCAAGGCAGCCCCTTCCCCCACTTTTACAGCAGCAGAGGGCTGTTATGGGCTAACAGGTGCTATTTCCTGGAGGGGGCGCAGCACCCCGTTATTATCCATTTTCCTCCCTGCACTCGAGGAGCTGATAGCTCACTCCTCTCCCTCGTGCAGAGCAAATGGAACATCAGAACCAAAGCCCGGGAGATTTCCCTGATAGAAGAATGTTAAACTTCCGGTGTGCCCTGTGTTCGCGAGGTCTCATCTGCAGGTGATGTGCGATGGGGAGTGGAGCGAGGGGGGTGAAGAGGACCAGGGAAGGGGCAGGGTGTAAATGAGTGAGGGTGGAGTAGGGTGAGGGAAAATAAACACTACCGCTCTTTGTGCCAGTGGCGCTAGTCAGTGGCGTAACAAAAGTTAAGGGCCCCCCCTGCGACGTACACGGAGGGGCCCATCTCCGGATTTAATCTGGAGCTCTTGGGCCTGAGTATTTTGCTGAGGGGGGCCCGTGCAGCTCGCCCCACCCCCCGCATCACGTGTTACGCCCCTGGCTTTAGTGCCAGACAGTGGCACTCCCAAATCTTTAAAACAGCAAAGTTGAAAACTCTCGAGCTGTCATCCCAGTCAATAAACAAAACGCCCAATGCCGGAGGTCGGTTAGTTCCTTAAAGCTCTCTCTGTTTGCTTTTCCTATCTCAAAGCAATTACTAGCAAAATAAGCATGCCCTGGAGGGGCTAGGCGTCGCCTCCCATCTGTCTCCTTACACTGGGCTAAACTAAAGGCTTGTCTCCATTTATCTCCTATTAAGAGCTAAATAATTGGAAGCATATTTACCTGCTCTTAACCTTGCTAATGCATTGTCCCGCGCAATGAGTTTTTGCCTCAGCACTACCAGCCTTTAAGAGACACTGGTCCGTTGGGAAATCATCGGGGGTGCCAGGCTCTGTCATAATCATAAACAGTGTTCTGAATACAAAATGTTTTCAATCTTCTTTTTTGATTTAGCCATCATTAACAAAAAATGTAAATAATGTTTACCTAAAAAATTTATTGGAACTCATTCTTTGTGTTATGGCATTACCTTTTAACAAATCAAGAAGAATAACTAGTAGACACATAGTTCTGGCAAATCTGGTAAAGATTCATGAAAAGTGAAAAATGTTGTTAGCTATGGGGAAAAAGATTTTCGGAAGGGCTGACCAACTACGGCTACACATATGTCTCATTTCTCGAAGCAGAGAAATGGCAAGAACCCCTGCCCCTTGAGGGTCCTAAAAATGAATTTGTCTGAGGACAATTTAGAACATGTAACTGGGGCTGCAGTGTGAGTTGTGATAATTTTTATATATATATATATATATATATATATATATATATAGAGAGAGAGAGAGAGAGAGAGAGAGAGAGAGAGATGTATCGTTTTTGCATGTTGAGTAGGTGCGACTGACAGAACTTTTTGTTCACTTTGCGAAGCAGTTGATTCCTTCCATAGAACAACATAGTCTTCCAGCCCGTCCAGATAGCAGGGGACCAGCTTTTCCAGCACTGCTCTCTGCCAGTCAATGCACGTTCTTCCCATTGGAAACAGCAACCCGCGATGCACATCCATCTGAATTTGTGTATGCCAATTCCTCTGATGTTCTTCACTCAGAGATGCCTGCAGCCTAAAAGAAACCACGTCAGTCCCAGGCACCAATGTATCCACAGACGGTAATGAATGTGTGTGAAGGGAGTCAATAACATTGAAGCACGTGCAGTTTATTTACAGACGGTGGGATGTCTCTTTTTGTAAGTCCAGACCAGGGATGGGTAAAGAAAGTAGGCTTTCCGAATGTATTTCCCTAAATAATAAGAAAACACATACACACACCCCAACTGCACTGCAATCTGGTGCGTTTTTTATGTGCCCACGTCATGGTCAGTTTTCACGTCACTACGGTGTCCACTCATCACTTTGGTTCGCTTAAGATGTTTCATGCTCGTGGGCCACTTGCAAAGCTAGTTCCACATCGGGGGCATACTGAATGAAGTGTGTATGAGACAAACACAGATATAGAAGACAAAAATAGTTGGGAGGAACATCAAGCAGTGTTTTGTTGTCCTCTCAACACAACACTCATTCTCTATCCCCTATGCATCACCCATGCAGCTCACTAAGGTTACTTACGTTTACACATACACCTAGCACATGCGCATCACCCATTACCCTACCTTAACATGAAATTTCCAACACAACACTACAGTCTCATAATCATGATGCAACTCATCTATGTTCTAAGCCATTTCCTTCTCTGATGAGTCGCCTGTCTCTGCTGCTGCACCTTTCAAGACCTCAGAATTATTTTTTTGTAGGCCTCGCCTAGGCAGCGCTTGTGCTATCTCTTCGAGACTTGCTGTATTCAGGTATGGACTTTAGGCTCCACCTATTTTCCGCCTATCTTTTCAGCTGGCTCCTCTTACTGACCTTTGTAAACAGTAGCTTTTGATTAATTAATAGGCTTACTAGTCCCTCCTTAGTACCTCCTTCTCTTCTTTTGTATCCTCCCATGAGGACTGCCCCTGTGACATGTGTTCTAACTTGTGATGCTACATAGAAACCTTCAAGAACCCTCTTTTTCCTTTGTTGGCCTACCTCTGCTGTTAAGTGTTCTGTTTACTTAGCTTCGGCAGCTTTATTTGCCCGGTTTTCACCTAATCTCCCTGTGCAGTCTCTCCCATAACACTGATTGCCTCCCCTCACCACTCCTCCAACATTGTTTCTTTTTTTTTGGTTTAATTTAAATTAAAATTCTTATACTTTATCTCCCTGGGCCCTCTCTCCCCACCCCCTCATCCCTCCCACAACAATACTTGCCCGCCCACACCACCTCTACAAGATTGCTGCAATCACAGCTTTTTATTTTTTACAATTAGATTTGTTCATTTACGCTAGCTGCAATCGCTGCTTTTGTTTTTTTTCAATTACATTTGTGCATTTATATAGTGGGGGCAGGGAGGACAATAAGTGGTTTCCAAAATTTCACACATATTTACGAAATATTGAGCCGACACCAAGGCTCAAACACAGATCTACAGCTCCCGAGTTGTCAGAGAAAGGGCTCACTGATTGGCTGTGCCCTCTCTCCCCACCCCTATCCCTCCCACAACACTACTTGCCCGCCCTCACCACCCCTACAAAATTGCTGTTTTTTTTAAGCAGCAGTGACGGTGCACTTTAATTGTGGTATGCGCCCCTCAGCAAACTTTTTTTAAGAACAGTATATTTGTTAAAAGCACAGCATGCCATTTTTTTTTTTGCAGGCCAGCTGTTTGGCCAGTGCTAAAGGTAGAGGTCGGGCAGAGGGACCATCGTAGGGAACAACAATATGGCTGAGCTTTTCAGGAAACACAGCTGCCCACTGACACTCTGCACCAGGTGAGAGCATCCTACTGGTCACCATAATGTGTCCACAGCATTTTGTTTTGCATCTCGGAGGAGTTAGTGGGGGCTGGGAGGGAGGTTGCAGGAGGCAGTGAGATGCAGGCTCCACCACTGAGTTGGTAAGCAGGGCCCTTTGTGCTAAGATGTTACTGCTCAAGAAACAGCTTAAAATTCTGAAATCTTTAGAGAACTGGTTATTTTATATTTTTTTGTAGTTTGGTGTAGCACTGTGTTGTCGATCAAATCACCTCTAGGTCTCTACGCGGACTACATCTTATTATACCTTGCGTCGCCAACGTATTCTATCAACAGAACCCTCCATATTTTTACAAACTTTGGTAAATACTCAGGTTTCACCATTATTTGGTCCAAGTCTGTAATTTACATGCTCCAAGGACCAAGCCCAAAACTGCCACCTGACTGTGAGGCGTCAACCGCAATAGACGGTTTCAAATACCTCGAGATCTACATATTACACGACCCAGGACTTTTCTATACCAAGAATCTCATGAGACCACTGATACGATTCCAAAACAATGTGCAATATTGGAGAGATGTTGGCACTCCCGTGCTACCTACACATACTACAAAACTGCCCATTTAAGTTACCCAATATGTATTTTAAGCACAGAGATAGTGAAGTTAGAGCATTACTCTGGGATGGCAAAACCCCACGTATTGCCACACACAAACTCACAAAAAGCTGGTATGATGGGGGGATCGCTCTTCCCACTATTCGATTATATTATTGGGCTTCCCAATTGGTGGTCATCAACCATTGGGTTTTTCACGCGCAGACTGAGCCTGCATATCGAATGGACAGGTTCCTAATGGGGAAAGAAGGGCATAACGGGGCCCTTTACTCCAAACCAAAAAAAGGGAAACTATCTGGTCCCACTGCCCACACCATTGAGATATGGCATCAAACAACCAAAGCATTAGGATGGCAAGGGAAAATCACCCAAGTCATGCCATTGTGGACAGCCCATCAATTAGGCTCACTTGGCAAACAAGTGGGTTTTAACAAATGTGATATCACTGGCATCTCTACAGTAGGAGACCTATGGAAAATGGGGATGATACTCCGCTTTTCGGAGCTACAAAAGGAATATGATTTGGCACATCAGGAAATGTGCTGATATATGCAAATCCACCACGCACTAACTACAATCATCCCCAAACACAGTGAGTTACCAGAAGCTTCCCCGCTAGAAGACAGTTTACTTTTAGAACCCATGGAGAAAAAAGCCCTATTCATGACCTATCAAAAACTATGCAATAATCTACCCGACCCATTTTTACAACTCCGAGCAAGGTGGCAGCACAACATAGGACAGCTGGAAGACGACGAGCGGCAATCTGCACTAATGTCCCCTCGGGAGGCAGCCATACCCCTAAAATTCCACCTCATTTAACTTAAAGTATTACACAGAACTTACCTCTCAGGGGCCACACTTTTAAAAATGGGATGTATGGAGGGCTCACGTTGTCCCCAACAATGCATGGAGGAGGCAACATATTATCATGTAATGTGGGGCTGCCCTTACATTGCATCACTTTGGGAGAATGCTACATCAAAAATGCAAGAAGCGATAGACAAAGAAATTCACTTCACTCCAAAGCTGGGTCTCCTGAACATATGGGATGATACAGACTTTACTAACATAGAGCAGCAATGGGCCACGTTAGGATTCACACAAATGTAATATCGCCATGAGGTGGGGTACACACGAATTACCAACAGTGAGGGGATGGGCAAAAGACATAGATAAAAGCATGATCGCAGAGAAGGAAGTCTTTAAAAGTAGAGGCTGTCCCATAAAATGGGATAAGAAATGGAGAAAATGAAACTCATACCGAGGGGGGCATTGTATATACCCAACAACCAAACTGGTAAGAGACACCAGAGCCATGTACCAACCGAGGCAAGGAGATACACAGCAGCAATACCCTGGTTGAAAAGGCCTGTACAAAGAATGTGTTTGATGTCTAAGTCATATATGGTTTAAAACTGTGACCTTCTATGTCTTATATTTTGAAATGTTAATAAAATAGTTTAAAAAAAATCACCTCTAGGTGCTTAAGCAAAGAAAATAATACAACAGGGCATTACTGTATGCGACAAGGTGTATTATAAATGTGGCTAAACAGTAAGGGCAAAGATTTACAAAGTAAAGTCTCGAGGCTGTAGATTAAGTAAAGTCTGCACAGTGCAAAGCGTGGAACTAATGCAATCCGCACCATTGTTGCCTGTTGTGAATTTAGAAATGGCGCAAACACGTTTTCCCCAGTTAGCATCATTACATAAATTATCTTGCACGGGGAAAATGAGGCAAAACCCTTTTGCACCTTCTTCTCGTTTCGTTTCAAAAACTTTATTCGATTCAAAACAAAAGAATCATAAAAGTCAAACAATTTCATTTACAAGCATTATTTCAAGTTCATTTTTAAAAGACAGTCTTACAATTATAACACTAAACTAATAAAATTCATTAGCTAATATAATCACAGATGAAGACCCCATAGCTTTTACTTTCAATCAAATTAGGTGATTTCATAGATTCTTCGTGCCGGGCATACATTGAAGGGCAGGTGAAATAAATAAGAAAATCACGATGCAACAATATACAATATACATGATCAAAGGGTCAGCTTCTTGGGGCCAGATTTAGCCATACCGTTTTCTAATCAAAAGTGACACCCGTATAAAATTTAACATTGCACAGCAGACACCAGGTGAAGTCAGAGATAATAAATAATCATAACCCTCTTTATAATGGCATGGTTGCTTTTCCTTAAGGATCGGCTTAATAAACCTGATTCTCGGGTCCTTATATAGGGAACAGAAAAGAACAATATGCATCGTGCTTTGGCTATCTTTGTTATTACAAGGACAGGGGGGCAGTCTCTCACACCAACCCCCCTGTTGAGGAAACGCAAAAAGGAAGTGCAAGATGTGTAGCCTAAACCTTGTCAAGTAGAATCGCCATTGCACATGGTTTGTGAAGGTTAAATAAAACTGGTGCTGCAAAGTAGCCTTAGGAACATAAGGGCTAACCAGGGAATTCACAAACGGTGATTTCCAATAATTTGTTTTAATTACAGCTTTGATATCTCCCTGTATATTTTCGGGGTTGTCAAAAATGTCACCCAAGCCTATTTTATGGAGTATTTCATTTACATAAGATAGCCAGGGGATCTGTTTCATGTTTGCCAATTTTAAACAATCCCGGAGGATATCTCTGGTGAGCTGTAAGTCCTCTCATATTTTGCCCCATAACAGTAAAGGGGAAAGTCGAATGGTGTCACTCACGTAGCTTAGACCTATTTCGTTGTGGGCAAATCTGTTTGAGCAGCCTGGTGGAATAGCCAATACACGCTTTAAAAATTTGTTCTCCATGATCTGTATCGTGTCAGGGCTTTCAGTCCCCCAAACCCCTGCCCCATAAGTAGCAACCGACAAACATTTAGCTTTATACAAGGTTTTTAGATGTATAACAGGTTTTTGTCCTAGTTTGCCACAGAAACGAAACAGACCCTCTATAGAGCGACTAGCACTTTGAACTCGAGTCTGCATTAACGGGGCCCAGCTTAGTTTGTTGTTGAAGAGGTTTCCCAAATAATTAAAGTTTTCAACCTTTTCAATGGTGGAGTTATTGACTGCAAACTTTCTGGTTTTGGTACCCTTTGGGCCACAAACCATAGCAAAGGATTTGGCGAAGTTTACCTTGAGGTCTAGGTCCAACATGAATTTGTGGAAGGCATCAAGACAGTGCTGCATACTGTTTCCTGTGAGTGTCATAAGTACCGTGTCGTCGGCGTAAGAAAGCATTGGAATGCTCCTGCCGTTGACCTTTGGAAAATCATGACAGTGGTCCAACAGGTATTTTTCCAGACCATTGGTGTACACAAGAAACAAAAAAGGAGCTAATATGCATCCTTGTCGAACGCCCTCAGTTGAGAGGATAGACTTAGTTTTCTCTCCCCCTGGCCCAAACCTTATGGCTACAGTAGTGGATTCATGGAGTCTACGGAGCAAGGTGACCAAGGGTTCCTCGAAACCCATGACCTCCATCATTTGCCACAGCTTGCTCCGACACACAGTGTCGAATGCACTTGAAAGGTCCATGAAGGCAAGGTGGATGGAGGATTTCCTTGCCTTCATGTATTTCCCTATGATCAGGGCCAGGTTCAGGCACTGTTCGACAGTACCTTTACCTTTTCTGAACCCATATTGGGAATTCACAATAAGGCCCACCGAATCTGCCCATGTTTCTAGTCTGGCTAAAATGACCCTACCCAATATCTTACACAATGCATCAATTAATGAGATTGGGCGATAGCATCAGGGGTCTGATCTATCGCCCTTCTTAAAAATTGGCACCACTACTGCCTCCTTCCATGATGCCGGAATACGGCTAATGACAACTGCTCTAAAAACATTTAACAACAGGGGGGCCCAAACCTTAACATTGTGTTTAAAAAAGTCCAAAGGCACTAGATCAGGGCCGGGTGCTTTTAATGGTATGCCTTTCGACAGAGCATCTTCCACTTCTTGTAAGGTGAGCGATGAGCTCAAGGACAAAGAAGATTGAGAGACCACCGATTCCCTAGCGTCTCCTAGTGATGGTTCATTGGATAAAGTACCATGTGGGTTAAAAATGTTCCCAAAATGTGATTCCCATGTTTCGCATGCAATCTGCATCACAATGTTATCCTTGCCATTACTTGTAAAAAGGGGGCGATTGATAACTTCCCAGAAAAGCCTACTGTCCTTCAATTCCGAGGCCTTTTCTAGATCTTCCCAGGCTTGGTTTTTTAAGTCCAACTTCCTTATTCTTATGGCTTCTTTATAGGCCAGTCTAGATGCTCTAACCAGTTCTATGTCCCTAGGTTTTTGTTTTAATGCCGCTTTCAAGGATCTGTGTGTTGCCGAGCATGCGGCATCAAACCATCTGGGACCTAGCATTTTGCTTTTACCAATTGGTTTTGTGAGGCGTTCGGCTACATGCCCACATAGAGATTCAAAATTCCCTATGACCTTTTCAGGGGTAGTTGTAGGTGTTAGACATGCCTCGTACTCAGAGCTATATCCGTTTAGGATCTCTGCCTCAAGACCTGCCGCGTCTATTTTGCCCCATTTAAGTGTGATACCTTGGTTCCTACTATACTTTACAGGTTGCTCCCAAACAGAATGTTTGGGTTTAACGGGACAAAGCAGGGATAAGTTTAGAGGGTTGTGGTCACTGGCAGCATTAGCAATTACTTCCAACTTATCAACATGATGGAAGTGCCCACTAGAGACAATTACAAAGTCAATAAAACTCATCATACCTCTACTTCCCTGAAACGTCGGTATTGGAGCAAAATTTGGACCAACCCAGGGCTCCACTATGCATAGATCATTTAGAATAATGATGTTGTTTAAGGCGTCCCCCTGGGGTGTATGTTTGAAGTGTAACAGGGGTTGATCATGGGAGTCTCTCAAGCCACACACCTTCGAGTCCCCGTAGGTGCATAATGAACAGTTGAAATCTCCCACCCAGATGACAAATAGTAGGGGTTGCTCGTGGCGTGTCCTGGCTATGGCCTCCTCCAATTTCAACATTACGCTTGTCTCATTGTTGTCAAAGATGTTGTAATACCAGTTAATCAACAACAATGGTTCAGGAAACAAATTAACCAACATTAGCACTTGAAACCATGGGGAGTCAACTATCATAGAAGTTACAAGTTTGCATAGTTTTAAAGAGGTTGCTGTCATTAGGCCACCTTTTGCCCTACCCGCTTGTGAAGGTATCGCTAGGGTATTAAAGGCTTGGAAGCCCTCGATGTTCTGAGTGGATCGGCTCCATGTTTCCTGGAGGCACAGGATGTCACAGTCACCCACAAAGTCTAACCATGCCTCATCCTCCAATCTTGAGGCGAGCCCAGCAATGTTCCAAGAAATAAGGCGCATCCTTACTTCGCTTTGGTTCTTTCTGACTGGTTCAGGTAATACTTCCGGATTATGCCTTAAGATGATTGGACTTGGTTCGCTTTCTTTAGTAAAGCCAGCCTCAGGGACTTGGGGGTTAGAAGTACGATCGTCACCAACGGAAGCACTCTCCCGTGAGTTATCGTCACAGCTTTCTCCCTTCTCCCTCTGGCTGGGCTCTCCTGTTGTCAGAGTATTAGTATTGCCAGGAGAACTTAGTGATGGTCAATCTATCTCTTCCATGCCCGCAAGTGCATCAAAGCGGTTTCTTAGGGGGATATTACTTGGAAACCATCCTAGGTAGTCTTCCCCCTGGAATCTTGGTCTTAGTTCATTATACCAGGTTTGCGAGGAGTTGTTATTGTTATAAATTGATCCCCTAAAGAAACCATCACTCTGTTGCAGAGGACCCCAGTTGTTTTGGTTTGGCCATACGGCTCTATTTCTCCGGGCCCACCCAGGGTGTGTTTCACTGTTAGATGTCTGCCCAGTGTTTTTGTAAAGCAAAGTCGGGGGAGCAAGATTCAAATTTGGATAAAAATATTCTAGACCTATACATTGAATATCCCCAGCTCTAGCAAATCTTGGTTTACAGCAGATGATATTTTTTACCCAGGTGTCGCTGAAGTTGATCAGGATACAGTCCCCCTCTAGGTCCTTCTCACTTGGGCCCACCCAGGGAACTCTGCGTACACTAAGTATTTTTGTTTTAGAATCAGGAGGGAGTGGTCTGTTATTATTGAGCCAGTATATTACTTTGTTTTTTAACTCCTGGTTTGATTCCGTTTTATTAGACAAAACTGGGGGTACTCCTGTGAGTATTACCATAAAAGGAGCTGAGTCTGGGGGCAAGTTTACAGGTGGTGATTTCCTTTTATGTGCTCTCTCGTTGTCATTTTTTGCTGCAGGCCCCTGCGAAGATGTTTGTGTTGGCCCTTGGGTAGTTCCCTGTTTAGAAGTAGTAACTTCTGGTGTTAGTACTGTACTACCCATATTTTGACTAGGGGGCCCCACAGTGCCCGCCACTGCAAGTTTAGTACGAGCTAATGGAACAGGTTTTGTTCGTGCTAAGGGGACCGGTGCTGCCTTAGGGTCACCAGTTATAAGTGTTTTAGGTGTTTTACTGGCATTTTTATTCTCTCCCCCTTTTTTTGAATTACTATTATTGGCGTTACTGTTTTTATTATTGTTATTAGTACCCCCCACCTCGAGTGATTTATTTTTAGTTACTAGAGTTTCAAGGGAGTTGGTGTTAAGAGAGATAAGGTGTTCCAATTGGTCTAATTTTAGATTAACAATTTGAATTTTCTCTAGAACAGGCAGCAAGAGCATCTGAACCGATTTCTCAATTTCCCCCAAAAGTCGGTCATTATTATTGGTGTTAAAAGAGAAAATTTTCTGTCCCGCGTCAACTGGGTGGGTGCCCTTTTGTTTAGTTGGATTTGTCAGAACTTTGGGTGGTGCTGGCTTCGCTGACTTGGATCTGGTTCCTTTTCTATGGTTTCCCCCTCTTTTACGTTTGTTCGGATTGTTTGGTTCCCGCTCACAGACTACTACATGATCTTGTATGTGGATGGGCCCATTATTGCTCAAATTGCCGTCTAAGGCGTTATCCCCCGTGATACCTGATGAAATAGGTATAGGAGTGAGTGTGGGTGCTTCAGCTTGGGAGTCCCCTGGGTCTGCTATCGTGATTGTCTGGGAGTCAGAGAGTGCCACTAGATTTGGACTAGCCTCTAGGTTGCTATCTGCACTATCTGCACTTTTCTCGGGAGTGGGTGCCTTATTGGGGGTAATTTTAGAGGCAATATCTCCCATGGATGAGCGTTTGCCTGTTATTAGATCTAGAGACAAACGCTTTTCGGTAAGGGCGATTTCTTTTTCTAAGATCACAGTTGCCCGAGTTATAAAATCGTCTAAAGTTCCAGTTGCTTTCCCATTGTTCGTTTTTACGGTAACCTGTCTACCCTTCCCTGAGCGCAAGGACATCATGTGGGTTCTAGGAAACAACTAAATATATAGTGCTATAACTTACAACCAAACAGTTTAAAGTAAGAGATCTGGGATCACTAATAAAGGGAGTAGCCCCGACCCAACCTTGATCGTCCTTGGACGGCCTTAGACGGTCCCGCCCTTGTCCCGGGCTTCTCCCGGCGAGCTCCCGCGCAGCGGTAAGCACGCGTTATTTTATGGCTGTTGTGGTGATGGGCGGGTCGTTGGGGGCGGGGCAGGGAGGGAGAGCAGCCCAGGTGGAGCGGGCGCGGGTTCCTGGGACTCCTGGGAAATGGAGTCCCAGCCCTCTTGCTCGCAGCCCTCAGCCCCTGTTTTACCCCAGCAGCAGCTTCAGCCCGGGAAGGAAAGCGCCCCTCTGCGAAGCGGGACCCGCGCAGCGGGTTCCGCGAGGCGTGGAGAAAGTTGCGCTGAGTGTCCTCAGGAAATCCAAAATGGCAATGGCAGGTTTGCTAGGAGGTCCCACGGAGTACAAGGCAAGCCGGTATTTGTTCACCCGGTCGTTGGGGGTGGGGCGGGGAGGGAGAGCAGCCCAGGTGGAGCGGGCGCGGGCGCGGGTTCCTGGGACACCTGAGAAATGGAGTCCCAGCCCTCTTGCTCGCAGCCCTCAGCCCCTGTTTTACCCCAGCAGCAGCTTCAGCCCGGGAAGGAAAGCGCCCCTCTGCGAAGCGGGACCCGCGCAGCGGGTTCCGCGAGGCGTGGAGAAAGTTGCGTGGAGAAAGTTGCGCTGAGTGTCCTCACGAAATCCAAAACGGCAATGGCAGGTTTGCCAGCGAGACTCACCAATGCTGCAGCTCCTCACAGGGCCTCGGGCCCCCAAAGCAACGGCTCTCTCTATTCGCGCTTGCATAGAGCGAAGTCTGCGTTATTCGTGGCTTCTCTTTCCGTCATCTAGCAGGCTCAGGCAGTACACGGGGCTCTCCTCGATACCACGGGAGCCCAGCACACAAACAGGTGTCCTTCGGCTGCCCATCAAAAAATCAATCACCAAATTGCCCCAAAGCATTCAGGAGGGCACACAACAGAATCCCAACCATCCGGTTTTCTCCTGGACTCGCCCTTCGTATCACGCTGCAGTTACTTCTTGCCCAATGCGTTACAAGGAATGGCTCCTCTTCGTCAGGGGCTTGCTCTTCTCAATTTAACAGGGACAGGTGAAAAATCATTATATTCTCCCAATATGTATATTGGTGCAAACTTCTGCTCAAACACAAGCTGCCTATGTCATGCAAAAGAGAGTGCCCAGTTTATGCTTCGGTGCAAAACCACGAATAGTGTCACATGCGCCACGTTTCAAACTTTTGCACAAGAGCAGGATGGAAATAGGGCTCACGGTAATTAATCTGGAAAACAGCAGTAACAAAATATTTAAGCACTCGATTTTTCAGGGCAAGTTGTACTAGCACTGTCCATGGTTAACGTTTACGTTTGTTACTCACACTTGTATGAGGTGTCAGGATGGAGATCTGCGTAAGGTGGTTTGGGATGCCGTGTCTGCGCTTCCATGGTGTTGCTGCAGGCAGGCATCACAATACTATATTTGTGAAGAATGACAACACAGGGTGACACCAGAATTTAATCAGTAGCTTTGGGAGCAGCTTCACCTTGACAGTGCTTTTTACAAGAGTCCCATGCATCCAGCATGTAACTCTACCTTTCTCTAACTCTCTTTCACTCTCTATCTTGTCCTCTCTCTGTTCACTCTACCTCTCACTTATATACGCAAATATCTCTATAGACGGAGAGCCAAGGACATTGGGGGGGACGTAATTGTCATCAATTTTAGAGACCCTAGAGCTGTCATTCACATTCTTAATTACACCTCGGACAATTGTAGTGGGTCTATCATGCCCCGTGAATTGACATACTTTTACCCTAGACCCTTAGTCTCTCACACGACGTATTCTCGGGCTTCGGCTCGAACGCAGTTATACCAGCCTGCACCACCCATACCCTTTGCCAATCAGCACACAACTCATGTACCAACTTCTGTGGCTCGTGAAAATGTATCTAATTGGGCCACTGTACCTTTTAGGTGTCACCGAAATGATTTCAGGAGGATGGACTATTGCCCATTATTCACCCCGCTGGAAGTTGTAAATAGATTTGATGCCTTTTCAGGCTTTGATGACTGCGATTGACAGGGGATGCTCCTACCTAATAAGCCTACTATCATGGAGCTACAGGTTGAGAATATTGAGAATATTGGGCCAATTTCCCCAGTGCAGATTCTCTCTCCGGAACAACTTATTGTCCCTGTTATCGCTCTTTCATCTTCTGAACAGTATGCATCGCCCCCCAAGCATGTGTCCGTATCAGAAGTTGGATCTGCTGTGACTAATGACTTCTGTGGTCCTCCGCTCCGCGATCCTATCAGTCAAGATCTACCAACTGGCCATGTTAAAATTCTTTCTTGGAATGTGGTGGGCCTTAAGAGCAAATTGCCCATCCCTGAGTGGGGCTCTTTTATGGCCCTCCATGATATTTGCATGCTACAAGAAACCTGGGCACTAAAAAGCAGTTCGGCCCAGGGATTTGCCACATTTGATATTGTGGCCAGCAAGGGTGAGAGGGGTAGATCTGCAGGGGGATTGTCCATATGGGTTGCCACGCATTTGGGAGTCACGGCATTACAAATTAGAACTAACTCGCCGGACGTTCAGTGCGTATTGCTCACTTTACCAAATGGGCCAAACATCGCCCTCTTTAATGTATATTCAAGGCCAGTAAGGCGGGGCCTTGTCTTAGAGGCCATTGAAGTTTTGCTGACCCTTATTCAGGCTATGGACCCTTCCACTGTCTTAATTTTGGGTGGTGATCTCAACTGTCATTTTGAGCCACTCATGGATTTGAACACGGGTGACTCGGACGACGTTGACTCACTGTGGTCCATCCCTCAACCATTGACTCCTCGGGTCACGGCTTGGACACCGTTAGTTTTACAACTGCAGTCATTTGTGTATGCAACCTCATTACGAGCTTGCAATGGGAGGGTGGAACCCGATAGACCAGGGAATGCAACATTCAATCGTCATAATCAGTCCTCGATAATTGATTATATTTTTTTAGAGGCTAGGCATTGGGACAAGGTGCATGAGTTCAGAGTTATTGAAAGAATCGACAGTGACCACAATGCCCTGGTACTTTCACTTAAGAAAGGGAGTTTTGGGCTTAAATGTCAAACTTTGGATGTTCATCCTCCCACTGTGCCTTTATCTATAACAAATTGTAGACGTAGAGTTAAATGGCTAGACTTTCAGATGTCGGATTCCAAGCTTGCTGCCTTATATAAGACCATTATCCCATTTGTTGAAGAAATGGGGAAATCTGGTCACCTAGGCAGGGCATCTGAAATTCATATCAACTTAGTAGCAGCAATTAAGGATATTCTTTGCCCTGAGAGAAGGGTTAACTGCCCACGGACGTCGTCCCCCCAGTGGTATAATGCCTTCTGTCGGGCTACTAGGAAGGCTCTTTATAGAGCTTTGAAAACTAATAACAAGGAAGCCATTAAGGTACATCGCTCTGCTTATAAAAAGGCACTTAGTGATGCAAAAATGGAATGGGAAGTGGCCAAGTGGGAAAATCTGGGCACAGCACTTGGCAATAATAATCCCAAATTATTTTGGTCTATAGTAGCATCTGGACTTAGTGGGCACAGTCCGGCCCCCGCCCCTAATATCGCCCCTTCTGTCTGGGAAAGTCATTTTTGTGCCCTTTATGGCACCCCTGAGTGTGGAGCTATGGTTCTTAATACCATTCAAACGCAGCAGTCTCATAGTGTTAGTGGAACCGAAGAGTTTGCTCGGTCTATTGCCGTCCGCTCATATTTCTCCACAGACAAATTAATTACTTTGCGTGAGGTAGAGACTGCACTAGGAAATTTGCTCCCAAATAAGGCCCCTGGCTTGGATAAATTGCCTGGATTTTTTTCGGGACGCAACCAAAAATCTGGGCCCCTTATTTAGTGACTCTATTTAATGGTATCTTGCAGGGGGACGATCTGCCGCCTACCTGGCTAGGAGCTGAAATAGTGCCGATCTTAAAAAAGGGCTGTCCTCTAACCCCCTCAAATTATAGACCCATTAGCCTAATCGATACTTCACAAAAGCTGATGGGGAGGGTTATCTTGGAAAGGATCCTTGGGTGGATGGAGGAAAAAGGGGTTTTATCTACACTCCAGGCAGGATTTAGGTCTGGTATTTCTACTTTAGACCAGATATTCCGCCTGCAGGTCCTGTACTGGAAAACGGCCAAGGTGGAGGGTGGCAGCCTCTACCTTGTGTTTGTGGACCTGCGGGCTGCTTTCGATCTGGTCCCACGTGGGAAACTTTGGCGAGTCCTTGCGGATATGGGCCTTCCGCTCTATCTGCTAGCCATTCTCTCGAGGCTACACTTCAATAATTTTGTGCAGGTTAGGTCAGGGAGGAATGGTGAACTCACTAATCAATTTCCTGTTCTGAAAGGAGTCCGCCAAGGGTGCGTCTTGGCACCCACCCTTTTTAGCCTTTATATTAATGGCCTTATTGGACACCTTAATGGTGTAATCAATAATGACGCCCCAAGACTGGCTTCAGGTAGAGTGCCCGCTCTGATGTTCGCAGACGACACACTTTTGCTGTCCAGAACATCATCAGGCATTTAAAAAACCCTTGATGGTTTTGTAGAGTTTTGCCACCTTCGGGGGTTGGAAATCAACATAGGAAAAACAAAGTTCATGATTTTCAACCCCCCAAAGCGAACACGTCCTAACCCAGTACTCTTTGGAAGCCCATTGGAAAGGGTCAAAACATTCATTTATTTGGGTGTTACCCTTACTGAGAAATTTGACTGGCAAAAGCAGACTGCTAGATCCACGCTTAGGCTAACCCAGCTAGCGGGGGGACTAACCAAAGTTTTTAAGGAATCTACCTTTAGGCCGGTTTCTCCTGCACTTAATATATATAGTCATCAAGCGAGAATGGCAGCAACCTACGGGGCTGAACTTTGGGGGCACAAGCAGACTCTGGATCTTAAAAGGGTGGAGCAGTCTTTTGTCAGAAATCTAATTGGCCTACCGCCTAGCACGCCGTCGATCCCTCTCAGATTTGATCTTGGGTTGATCCCAATAGAGGAGATCATAAGCGCTAGACCAATTATGTACTGGAAGACGCTGTGGTCCGTCCCAGAATTGGCTGACTATAGAGCTGAATTTTTGGAGATTTGGCCTACACTTAGATCTAAAGTGATCACATGGCTTCAGCACATTAGTGCAGTTTGCATACGGCTTGGCCTCCCCGGATTATGGGATACTCCGGAGACTTACTGTACAGGGATATCTAAGAATACACTCCTTTCCCATATGTATATGCTAAACCATCAGATGTTAATGAGATCTACATCATTAGGTAGGCTGTCATCTGAGTTCCTCCTAATAAAAACTGAGCCTAAGGCCGAGGATTTCATGGAATTAATTGAACCCCCAGCTGCCCGTAAACTGTATATCCAGTTAAGATACGGCACCCTTCCAATAAGATCTTTTACCTCTAAATGGATTAAATCGGACATTGTAGCTTGCCCCGCATGCACCCATAATATTGAGAATATCTCACATGTTCTGTTTTTTGTCCCGCCTATTCTGTATATAGAAAATGTTGGTTGTACCCTATTTGCAGGAATCTGGGATTCTTGCATTTTACACAGGCATGCAGGATACTGACTTACGATACTCATCCTCCCATTGTGTTTGCGGTTTCCCACTACCTGTTGTATATGTGGCGCACTAGGCAGAACCTTTTAATTCAATTGTCTTAATTGTTTTACTTATTGTTTTCTTTTAATGTTTCTTGTACTTTTTATGGTCTTTTTGACCGAAATAAAGTTATTACAACAACAACTCTATATACCATCTCACTCTCCCTTTCTATAATTTTCGCACTCGCACTCTCTCTCACATAAGTAAAACACATTTCCATTGCAGCGTCAATAGCTCTAACTCTAAAAGAAATGCGAGATCTATTGCATTGCAAATGCTTGTTTATCTCTACGATCCTTCTGTCACTCACGAGACAAGACATTTTCCTGCACTTCAGCATCTGTTTCCTCATTAGACATTGTGTGAGAACCCCACACTGCTTCATGAACCACGCTCTCCACATTAAACCAATCTGGTTGACAACGGCATGCATTACTCCCAAACTCTGCTTAACCTTTCTACTTTCCCATACTCAAACGATGCAAAATGATGTACAAGTTTGATATAATTTTTCTTTACGGATACTTTATACCTACAGAAAGAATCTGTAAGTCCCCGTTCTAGAGTCACAGGACATGTAGGGGTTTCTGGGTCCAAACGGTGATAGTAGAGGTTGTTCGCTACTAGTGACCTGGGGTCCATGCTACTATGAATCTGCAAACTGAACCAAACACAACCCTTTTTGCATTTGAGTCTCAGGGAAGCAAGGGTGAGCAGTCACAGGCTTCTCAGGTAGATCATGTAGGGGCCAAGAGTTCAGAACTCAACAATCAACCAAGAGATACATTAAAGCACTGTCCAGCCCAAGGGCAGTCATTTTTTACTATTACACAGTTCAATTAGGGTAAGGCAAGACAGGGTGATATGCTTTGGTGCCCATCCCATGGTAATGGGGTTTCCCAATGCCTGAGATCCCTGATGGTTAATCAGGGAAAAGGCACTGGCTAGACTCAAGTGCAGTCACTCAATCACCCCAGGGCATATTTGCACCTAAAAGTTCAGCTTTCTTACCCCTTCGTGCAATATTTGTGTGGGAAAAGTCTTCTGCCTGGTTCTCACTGTTGCTCGCACTCACATCTTATGCCCCATGCTTACCTGTGTTTGGCAGCTGGAGACCTGGTAGGTACAGGATGGTCTTGTTCAGAGGTCCCTCTCTGGTGGCTGCGGCTTCGGAACTGGCAGGGCCACTGCGGCACATTACTAGGAACCAGAAAACTTTTGGTTTGGCAGCCTCATCAAGCAGTTTCCTCCTTCTGCAGTAGCTGCAGTCTTAGGCCGAGTGCAGAAGGAACACTGGCTTGGCAGATGTCACTTCTGGGCCAACCTTGCAATACATTTGGCAGTTGCGGCCTCCGTATCAATCTGGGTGCACATCTCAGCATTGCTGTACCATGCAGGCTTCAACAACAGATGTGGCAGCACCAGTCTATCAGCCATGGCAAGCTGTCCATCTCACTTTGGGCTTTCTTTCAGTAGAAGATTTGATGCGGTTCGTGATGAGAATTGTTAAGGGAAGCTGAGGGAACACTTCCACTCACAGGTTACTCCTGGCTTTGCTTCCTAGCAGTCTTACAGTTTCTCTGTCTATTCTTCATGCCAGAAATAAACTTGACATCTCCTTCTGGCCAGTCTCTCTTTCTACAGTACCAGGCACACTCCTACCCTCTCTTAGCTAGGAGGCCAGTTTCTAGGCATTAGGCAGATCCTCGGCTTCTCCAGTATATAGCGGAAATTTCAGGTGCTGTCCCCTCACCTTTGGGAGACTGCTTGTCTTGCAGACACAAGCCTTTGCCATGCACAGGCCCTCAGAGTACTCTGAGAGTACTCCCTTTCTTGGAATTGGAAAAAAGTGGGGTTGGTTGGATCCCACTCTTATTTCTTCCAGTCGGGAAATGTAGATCACTGCCTAAGGTTACAAACCTGGTTTGGGTTGGTTCTCATTCAAATGCTATTTTCAGGCTGCTCCCCAGACATAGCATTTGTGTAAAGCGATGGCTCTCCCATCAGGTAGCAATGGGTCTGGCTCCAAACAGGAATATCCAAAACATGGGCCCAATGAAGTGCTTGTTCTCTGTACCTAGCGGCCAAGACCTTCTTGATGCAGTAATCAGAAACAAACAAAAGGGCAGCCCTTCCTAGAAACTTTACCACCATGAACAACAGAAACTATCATCCCACCCTACTCAGAAAGAATTAATCAGTAGTCCCTTGCCTACGAGGTTCTTGTGGAATTGCTAATGGTAGCCCTGTCTCCATCCTCCTCACTTTTGTCTGGGTCTCCTCCCAACAAACACAAGAATGCAAGCAATGCATTTCTACTGCCTTGGGAAAGCTGTACAGTACAACTCTAACTATACAAAAGATTTATGAGCAGAGAACTCATTATTCAACAGGATCTTCAATGCCAGAAGTCCCTCCGAGGAAATACACAAACTATTCAGAGCATTCTGGAACCTGGAATGCTACTCAGTGTCTACTCAATATAAAGACTTCTGTAAGCTAATAGCAGAACACTATCCTCTCTAAAACAAAAACTTAAAGCTATAGCTATCAAACAAAATGCACTGAGACCGCTGGGTCATCCCGACTTGTACTCTTTATCGGAAGTTTTACTTTTCCCTATGCTTCTTGATCTACAGATCAGCAGAAAGACTGCTTCTACCGACTCCACTATCACTATTCCTGACTACTTTGTGAAGAATAACAACTTGTCTTTCCAGTAGGTAATATTAGACCTGGCCCTTCTTTGGGAGATTTCCCTAAAACGTTTCGCTTTTTGTACCCCAGGTTTTTGCTGACTCTCTTTTTATGACCTTGGGCCTCTGGGCGCTTTCCCCCGTACTGCAGCGGAACAGTGTGCACACCCTTCCTACACATCCCAGGAAAGGGTGCTAACTTGAATGGTTTAGGTGTTGTACCTGTGAGTGCCTTGTAAAAAGGTGCACCACATACCCAGAGTGGGTACTGCACTGACTAGCAAGGGGATGCAGCACTGATTGTGCCTCCCACTGGAACAGCCTGTCAAACATGTGTCATGCTCAGGTTGGCCTTTCTCACTGTGTAACCAACCTTGAGGGGGCCTTTCACTATCTCCAGAGAGGCCCTAGCGTAAGTCCTGAGGGGTGGAGCTCGGGTAGGTGAATGGCCGGGTAGGTACACTTGCGTGTTCGCTGTCTGAGTAGGAACGAACCCCCATGTGGGTTTTCCCGACCTAGGAGGTTGGCTCTTCCCATGGGACACCTCCCGGATGAGACTGATTCTATTGTTTTGGGTTCCGTGCCTGGGACACTTTCCCACTGTAAATGCAGTGTGAAAGTGCGCACGCCCTTCCTACAAAGTTTAGGAAGTGGAGCTTTCCTGAGGTTTCTAAACATAGGTCAGGTCTGCCAATACAGGCCTGTGTGTGTTCACTCACTCCTCTGGTGGTTGCAACCGGTGTCCAGCCTGCCATTGCAGGCTGGTGTGCACACTTGCACCTATGATATTTTAAAACCTGTGACCCGCCTGCCATTGCAGGCCGATCTGCGCATTGCACTAATGATGTGCTCGAACATGTGTCCAGCTTGCCATTGCAGGCTGGTGTGCACCTGCACTGATGGAGGTTCTAAACATGTGTCCAACCTGCCATTGCAGGTCTTTGTGTGCGCTATTGCGCCTCTACTCAGGTTGGCCTTTCTAAATCACTAGCCAGCCTGAGAGAACCTTTTACTACCACTAGAGCACCTCGAGGGTACATCTTAAGGGGTGAAGCGAATGGCAGGTGAAAGGCCAGCAGGGACCCACGTGTGTTCCCTGCCCAGATAGTGAGGAATATCCATGTGTGTTTTCCCTACCTACTAGGTTTTCTTTTCCCATAGGCTAACATAGGTAAATGGTTGAAATTACTTGGATTGCAGTGAAGCAGCCTCATAATATTTCCTATAATTGGATTTGCAGGGACAAACCCTTTCCAGTGGTAAAGGCAGTTTTGTCATGACTAGCAAAGAAATGGCACTTCTATAAAGTGGGTCTTTCTATACACTAACATTCCTTGTGTGCCTTTGTGCTTGGCTCTAGTCCACACTGGAGGTTGGGGGAGCACATCTGGGTTTTCCCCAGCAACAGCTTTAAAACATTGGGCATGCAACTGGAACGCAGACCAGGCTGAATAGATTGGAGGAAAAGGTTTTGACACTTGGCCTCTGAAACAAGATCTCGGCCCCTAAAGATTAAGATCTGCATTCCACTGCCTCATAGAAGACAGGACTGAAACGTAAGGGATGCATCTGTGGTTCAAAGGGAGACCCTTTGGACCAGCCCCAACTTCAAAGGCACACTACAGTATAAATACTGGCACCATACTTCAGCAAAGCAGAGATATACTTGTGGGGACGTGGACTCTGAGAAGCTTGAACTGCATGGTGCACACTGCCAGAGGGATCTATTGTGCACAAGGAGGATTGCTGCCACTGAAAGGGACTGTGCAACCTTCCTGAATAGAGCCTGGCTTGGGCTGACTACCTGCTGCTGTGCGGCACCCTGAAGTGTGCTCTCCAAGGGCTTGTTGGCTTGCCCCTGTTCTTTCGGAGATCTCAGGGACATCAAAGATCTCCTAAGGGGGACCCACACCATCTACTTGTGACACCTGGAGAGTGGTGCCCTCCTAAGTGCCCGCATTGTCTGCTTGGGATCAGCTTTCCAAGGGCTTGTTGGCTTGCCCCTGTTCTTTCGGAGATCTCAGGGACATCAAAGATCTCCTACGGGAGAACCACACTGTCTACTTGGGACACCTGGAGAGTGGTGCCCTCCTAAGTACCCACATTGTCTGCTTGATCCCAACTGCTAGCATGAGTGTGGGACTAAGAATTCCTAGAGACCAGATTGCCTTGTGCAGAGCCCCAGGCGTCTTTCTCACATCTTAGGCACGGGACCCTCGCATCATAGGGACCTCGGCACGCATAAGCATCTTGTTGGTGGTGAGCGGATTCACCGGTTGCGGGATCCAGCATGGCCTGCTTCGCAGATCATGCCGCATCTCTCTCGTTCAACAAACTGACTGCATGCTCATTACATGCAGTGTATGATTCATAGGTTGCGACCCTTGGAGGTGGGGGCGCAACCGTAGTACTGCCTCATTCGACCTTGTGAGGCATTGCTGAACTTGTGCCTGTGTGTGTAACCGTAATTTTCTGGTACAACCAGTATCACCGCACACAGGACATTGTGCCTAATTTCCAGGGAGGCACAGAATTTGCAACTCTTAGTTGTGAGACGGATTTTCTGGGTGCAACTCTGATCGACATGTACCTGACAGAGTGCCTCCTCCTTCTGAGAGACCCCCCCTGCTTTATTTTCCATTCATCAAATGTTTCCTTTTTGGCACTCAGCGTGGCGGACCAACAGCCTTCTCCTCACCCGGCGCCCCCAGATGACATTGTATCACCAGGTAGTATTGCCCGGCTCAGGCCTGGGTGGGGAGAGTGACTGACTGGGCTGGAGGCACTCTTCTGAGAACGATCGGAAGTGGTTCAAGAGAATGCATGAGCCCCCTGTGCTTCCCAGAACTGGACTGGTGCTAGAATCATCTGGTGGAACCCTTTTGAGCGACCAACTATTGCTCTCAGCCTGCTTCTGCTCGGCATCCTGTGGGTGAACTTCCTGAGTGGTGACCAAACATCCATTTGACGGCTGCCTCCTAATTAGTCCTGTTACCTACCCCCAGCTGGTTGCCTGGGACCCTGACTAAGTGTGACTTTGGCCATGTCCTGCCTAGTGTCCGGGGGGAGGACAGGTTATCTCCAATCTGTGGGTGTTGGATAGCCGGGTGCATTGGAGGGTGGAGTGAGGCTTGGGCCATGGGATCTTCAAAGTGTTATCAATTGACTTGCTAGGTATCAGTTGCACTGCTTTAGAGTGCTGAGTGCGTATGCGTTCCGTACGGACCTGCCTGATATCCGTTGCACCGCGTATCGGTGCAGAGTGAGTGTGTGTGTGGGAGTGATTGTCTATGGACCGCCGGTGATTAATGACACTGGCCGGTGGTGTTGCCTTACACATTGATTTCTTGCCATAAGAGCATTACATTTGACATTGGTTTTACCTGTGCGGTCCTCTGCCTGAGGTGCTTCTAAAAAGTGTTATAATTCTTTTCATGTATATATTTCTGATATCAATGTGGCCCAGCGTGCTCCCTATAACTGTCAGGTACTGAATTATAAGAATTGCTAAGGTGGGCCTGGATGGACAAAGTGTTTCACAGCATGAAGGTGCTGGGGCAGTGTAGAAAAGGATTATTGCCAAGTGTGCATATTACTGATGTCATTTTAACACTTTTAGGCCTAGTACTGCTAGTAATAATTCCAGGTGTGATTTATGCCCAGAAAAACATGATGTTCATGTTGTGTTGGTTATTGTGTGTTGAATACAAACGTTATTTACGTACATCACGTGTGAAGTCTCTTTTGTGAAGCTCAGTGCATTTATCGGTAGTGTGTGCCGTGCCAATGCTTTTCACATTGCCTCTGTGATAAGCCTGACTGCTCAGTGTCAAGCTACCCAAGGGTTGGCGCAGGTTAACAGTGTGTATAAATCACCGCCCCTGGCGGAATTGGTGGGTTCTGCATGGCTAGGGCTTAAGCGTCTCTCATGTGAAAACTGGATAAACATTGGTTAAAAAGAAACTGTGAAAAATTGGAGAAGAAAATAAAACATTGAAGAAAAGAAGTACATTTGTGGCATTGTTTTGTGATGCATCAAACCTAGCTATGCGTCCGGTACTGGGGCATCATGGCGCCCCAGTTTGGAAGGGCATTGCCTCAGCCAAACAGAAAGTGCGGGTTCCAACAGGTAGGAACTAAATATGCAACTTTCCCATTAGCATGCGGGTGGTATCTAGAATATGGATTTAATGGAACACTTCCCGACATCAACATTAGCATGCCTGAATTTAGGACCATTTAACATCTTTCTCACGAACATGGACACTATATCCCCTACCTAAAACCAACATGTACACCAAGTTGTGGGAATGATTATCTTCTATTATTTTCTCCTATGACACCCACATTGAGTGCACAAGGCTTCTGTGGCACAGCTTGCTGTGTACACCACATTCATGTTTTATGTATATAGTGATAACATTGACCTGTTTGTCCCTTTTGAATTCTTGCTTCTTTTATGTTGTCTTCTTATGTCATTATTATTTTATCATATGTTTTAATTACGGCATGTCTTTGTATAATCTAATTTGGTAATTGCAAATGCGCCCAGGGGGTGAAATAAGTGTTGACTGTACCTATCTTACAATCTAGTATTCAAAACGAAAATTAATAAAGGTTTATGATTACAACATCAGGCTTCATCTCCTCTACCTTTGGGATACCAGAGAGTTATCTCATTAGAGACAATACACAATTGAGCCACCTCATGAACTTCCATTCATATCCTCCACTTCACCACCCCAACACACTACCCACCCACTCATCTGTAAGTACTGCAGTTGTTTTCTTTTCCTGCTCTCGATATTTTGACAGCTGTGTACTTCCTTCATACACTTTCCCATCAAATCACAATTACAATTGCAAATATGTGACCATTACTCCGTGTCCTGTGCAGAGAAGCCATGGATTGGGTTACATGTAGTCCGAACAACCTTATGACCCACTGACAGGCACTGTGAGAAACCTGCACTGCCTTCAGCCTCATCTGTAGAGCTTTCAATCGTGCATGTTAAAAATATTCATGCGCAGCCTGCTCTCACCCAAACACGTGGAGGCAACGCATTTCACAATATGCACCAAGTAACAGTCATAAGTTGCAGGAAAAAACTACAGAAACACGTCTTGGAAAAAAATATTCATAGGGAATGCAAGATGGAGTAAAATATAAAATGTAAACAGGGACTGCATTGCTTATTTGGCCTTCAGTGGTTTTTATAGTTATTGTTGAGCATTCAAACATTTTACATTTTATTATGTCTGTAAAGTCAGGGATGCGAATATACAGCCCTATAGACACCCATTTCAAAATCAATGCATATTTATTGTTGGATTTTACACCCAGCATGACCAACACACTTAAAATCCCGACCTCCACCCAAACCTTGGAGGCAATTTGCAGCTACAATTCCAGAGCTCTGGGTGTCACAAGCAAGGGCAAAGTTTACTCATGTTAGAGAGGATGAAGTAGGGACAGAAGCAAAGATAAGGGAGAGAATGCCATTTAGCCTATGCCAGACAAAATCCAAGCTCCAGCCTGACAATTATTTATGTTGGTTCATAAAATTAAAGTTTTTGTGTCTTGGTATCTTTGGACATTGGCCAAAACGCGTCGACTTTCTTCGGAAAAAGGAGTCGACCACAATTTGAAAAGTGTAATAGAGACAAGGATCGCCTTATGATAGACAAGGATCTCCAGCCTAATCACATTCAGTGTGGGACTTTCAGATATTAGGCGATTGGTTTATTGGTTTTCGAAGTGGACTACCTGGCAGACAGACCCAAAGCAGAAAGTGTAAATTTGGGCAATCAGGTTTTGGGAAATGTATGTGCATCTACAAGGACAGTGTATGATATTTGTTTTAAGTATGTAATGTTTACTATATGAAGGTATCCAACGATTAAAACAATGAAGATGCAGGTGTTTGAAATCACTATTATGATGAAACATAAATATATGAAAATGCTATGAAAATTAAATATTAATTATGGTATTACAGTTGACACAGAAACGTAAAATGTGTCCCTCATAAGTCCGTTTGCTCTTGCTTTCTCACTACATGTGACATAGACTGACTAAAGAGGGTTAATCGGTCCAACCCCCTTTGTATACATACAGGCTGTTTGAAAATGCGGATGACTCAAACCAAGGGCATCATTACCATAACCCCCCCCCCCCCCCCCCCCACACACACACAATTTAGCAGCTTGAGTAGAGGTTGGGTATAGTATAACATATTTAAAATGTTGCTTATAAGGAGGTTGGATGCAGAGAAAAAATGAGAGATGGACAAAGGAGAGATGGATGGAGAGAAGTGAGGATGGATGGAGCGAATGATTAATGAATATATTTATTGACAATTAAGGTGTAAAAGGCACCATCTGACCACAATGTTTTCAGGGATCCATCGGGGAAGCAACCAAATGAGTGTTCACTCACTCCCTTAGTGTCACTGGGGACCTGGTTCAAAGTAGGAGCATTTCTTTTCTGGCAACTCCCTTGCCTCGAATTATTGAGAGCTCAACTAAGCATTAACAGGCCTGCCACAGACAGTGGTTCACCTTTTCAATGTTGAGACTTCTCCCAGTGCCGAGGCGTCCTTTCAAGCATCAAAAAAGTGGCAAATTAATACAAATGACCAATTTAGCTAATGCCAATTGCACAGTTTAATTAAACAATATACAATTTTCAACAAATTTGAACAGTGCGAATGTGCGGGCCTAGCCCACACTATATATCACAGCAAAAATTACGTGAACTAGACTCCCCTGTGGATCTAAGTCTTATTCCTCTTTGCCTTTTCTCTTCCCCAGATATATATGTGTGTCGGACTATAATTTCCCCCGCGGGGTGGAGCCTCTCTCTGGCTCTCGTCGCTGCCCCCTGCTGTTCCCGAGAGGGTTCCCCAGAGACCGAACCTAATGGTTGGGCCAAAATTCGCCAGATGGCGCCGTCGCCTTCCAGGCCCTGCTCCGGGGCTTCCGTCGCCACCCACGGGAGCAGCTGTAACCAATGCCCATTGTAAAATTATAATTTTACCAGCTGACGGCCACCTCCTGACTATTCCCACCACACCAGTGAACAGAGGGCGACACCGTTTTTTTATGGCCGCACATAATCAGAAGTACTTAATTTCCACGGACCATTTTTTATTACGAGGCAGGACGTTTTTTTTCTCTCGACACAGCAAACGTTAGCAGCCGTTGTGCACCAGACCACGCCCACTGGATTTATGACCTCAGCCATCCCTTGTTTTTGTGAGGGGATAGTTTTTATCCTCCCTCTTTCCGGCATCTAACAGGGCGAGTGTTCATCTATTGCGGATATGATAGAGGGACACTTCCAGATAATATTAGCTTTAGGTCACAGTAGTGGACTATTCGCATCCATCCCTAGGCCCTAATTCCGCTCTTTGATTCAGAATTTCTTTTCACATCACCACGCCACAGTTTTTTGCTGGTGTATTTATGTAGAAACTGCCTGGCTACGTTTTACTGGGTGGAAAACATGTAGTGGGATGCGATGCACGCAGAGGCACCACATTGTGCATTTAATACTTTATTGTTCAGAGTAAAACTTTGAATAGCAGGTATATATCATACCGGGTAAATACCACACTCATCGATATCTATATTTTTGGGGGGAGGGAAATACCAGAAGCCCCTCCGGCCCACTCGTAATCCAGTTCTTTGTGGTAAAGTGAACCATCTACCACGTGACTCCATATCACACCTTTCACTTCCCAACCCTGTTCCTTGGGATGGGAGAAAACGAGGAGATAATCTATATTTTATTAAAAAGAAAACGTGAGTTCGAAAAGATGGGTTTGTGTGCTACGGTTAAGGGCTATGAATATTCGTTTTCGGTTTAGACCTTTAGATTTGAATACACTTATATGGGTCCTATACTTAGCTATAGGTGTTGCCGGTCAGCTCTCTTCACCCATTGGTCTGTCCGTGTGCCATTGACATTTTTGTTCCACCCACATGCATACAGCATGGGAAACCGGATCTGAGGGGCAAGATGGCGATCGCTAGTTTAGCGGTGTGAGCAGCCTCCCATCTCGCTCCCTGACTCCCTGACCCGAAGAAAAATGGCGCTGAAGGAAGCCTGACTGGCCGACCATGGTTTCATAGTGAGCTCGCGGCTAAATTCGCGGCTAAATTCACGAGCCTCCGGTGTGAAAAACGCTAATTTAGCACAGTTACCCTCGCCTCCAGCTTCCAATAGTATCAGCTGCTCCCGCTGAAGCTGCCATCGGTACATCACTCACCACGTTTCCCAGCTCCCCCCTCCTCGTCATCTCCGAACTGAACTCACCGTGTGTGTGACTGTGACTCTATCAGTGCTGGGCTGCCCGCATTTTACACCAACTGTCTTCTATGTGGCTTCTCCTCGTCCAGCTTCCCCGGCTTCGATATTTCACCCGGCGTTTCCCGTTTTGGTGGGTTAGACAACCAGCGCTTTGCTCTGTCCTGCGCTCATACACAATGCCGCCAAAAAACGCTAACCTACAGGTGAAATCCCCAAACACCCGTAGTGGCAAGAATAAGCACGCTCAAACTAATGGCGCAGAAGAGCTGGAAGCTGCTAACTCAATGCGTGGGACATTTAAAACTGGTGAGTCTATATCTGCTTCTTCTGCTAAAAAAGGGGGAGAGCCCTCGAGCAGGAGCTCTAATCAAACTGTACCTGCACTCTTTGCGAAACAATCTGCCAAAAATGTTACTAATCTGCGCACATTGGCATCGACTGTTTCTCTCGCACCAGCAGACATAGGAGACCCAACCCAGCATGATAATATTGGTAACACTAATATCATTGAGGGTTCCTCACAGACTACGGGGGTAGACGGAAATATTGCTGTAATTTCTGTAATCAATGACACTTTATTAAACCCCGATTACGAATTAGAAGTGATGCACTTCGTTAAGCCTTTGCCTGTATCTGGATCATTGTCGCACAGCATTCTGGGATCCGTAGTCTCAAATACTTTGAATACTACTGTTGGTGTTGGAACTGGAGGCGGGGAGCTACTGAACGCTACTACAAATGTTTTGACTAGCCCTATGACTATTTCTGCTCAGCCCACATCAGTGTCTACTGAAACTTTGTGTCAAGAAACTGCCCTGGAGTCTAGTGATTTTTTTTTTTCTATGTCTGACCTCACATCCGATGAAAGCTTGTACAAGGATTGGGCTGATTATCCGGAGGACAGTAGCTTGGGAGAGGAGACGGGGGCAAGTGAGACGTCACCTGGTTCTAGCGTAACTGTAAAGAAACATAGGGTCAGGAGGATACCTTCATCTAGGAACAGGTCTAATGGGGCAGAGGACCCTCTATCCATACAGCCTAATCTCCCAAATGAACAAGCTATTCTTGAAAAACCTGATTCTGATCCATGTCCGGAAGTGACTCTCTCCATGATATACCAGACAATGTTGGCTCATAGATCAGATACAAAAATGGAGATTGCCCGCACACAAGGCACATGCCAAAAAGTGAAAAATGTTGTGCGCCGTATTACAAAATTCTGCGCCGACATGACGGCCAGAGTCTCGGAAGCCGAAACCAGGATATCTACCCTTGAAGACGAAGTCGCCACACAAAAGAAGGAACTTGCCTTTGTTAAAGCACAACGGGATGATGTCAGCTTCAAGCTTGCTGAGTTGGAAAACCAATCATGGAGAAATAACTTGCGTGTGTTAGGAGTCCCTGAGAATCTTGGTGGAGCAGATATCCGGAAATTTATTTGTGAACTATTCTCAGCAGCATTCCCGGAACTCACTTCTTGGGACTGGCCGTTGGTTATTGAGCGCGCCCATCGTTTTCCATTTCAAATTAAATCTAAGTCAAAAGAAGGAGAGTACCCGAGAGCCATTTTGGTCAGATTCAATAATTTCTTAGCCAGAGAAGCTATTTTTGATCTGGCCAGACCTGACAAAAAGCGTTCTGCTAACGGTTGTTGTTTCTTTGTAAGGCCGGATTTCTGCCAGTCTACTGTTATTAAGCGGTGGCAGTTAAGGCAATTAATAGCAGGTTTCCAAGAAAAAGGCGCCACTGTCTATTTACAAAATCCAGCCAAACTCAAAGTTATTTTCAAAAATCAAACAAGATTTTTTGTTTCAGAAATTTTGGCAAAATAATATCTCGATTCTCTATGACCTAATGCTTATTTTCAATAGAAATGTTATTTAAAAATGCTATAGCTATGTTGGATTGATATCGTTAGCTGACTGGATTAAGCTGATTTTTTAACACAAATTTTTTTTTTCGGGTCATCTGGGAGGGGGGCGGGGAGGCACTCTGTGATCCCAGGGACTGGCTGTCCCTGTGCCTCATAAGGTGGGTTGGGGTGGGGGGAGGGTGTCAGGGGAGGGTGTGGTGGGGTGGAGGTGGTGGTGGGGGTGTAATTCAACATCAGTCAAAATTGAGCAAGATATAATGATAATGACTGGTTATTTTCAGGATACGGAGTGTTGTTGAGACTGGTCTACTAATGACGTAATATTGGGCAAAGTAATGAAATCTTTTGCTATTGTGATTTGTTTCCAACTTTATAAGGAGCCATGTTTGATAGACCATAGTTTTCTAATCTCCTTCTGTGTTCCATCACCCAATGGATAGGATGATTAAAATTCGCACTCTCAATGTTAACGGTCTTAATGATGCGAAAAAGAGAGGTATTTTGACCAAAATGATTAATTTGTTACAAATAGATATACTCTGCCTTCAAGAGACACACTTATCATGGGAAAAAAGGGATTTGTTTAAGAATCTGGGACTGGATGTATCAATAGTTTCTAGGCAGACAGGCATTAAACGAGGCGTAGCTATACTCATGCACCGGAATCTGGGTACTGTAATCAAGACCTCTGCTGATAAGTGGGGCCGCTGGGCCGCGGCAGAACTTTTAATTTCTCAGAACAGGTTCATGATTTACTCAGTCTATGGCCCCAACCTGGATGACTCTGAGCTATTTAATTATCTAAATCAGGAGCTTGCTCTTAGCAGTATTCCCATAATTTTTTGTGGGGATCTCAATATTCACATTGATGCTGACTTCAGCATCAGACAAAATCCAAGATATAAAGGTTTGAAGCCACGGTCTTTTAAGGCTCTGCGGTCTCTGGTATTAGATAATGCCTTATCTGATGCTTGGCATATTGCCCACCCAGATGAGTATGGCTTTACTTTTTTCTCTGCTCCGCATAGGAAATTTGTTCGTATTGACTACTTTTTTTTATCTCAGTTCTTTTTGGATAAAATTGGGTTAGAAGTTCTGCCTAAACTATTATCTGATCATAACCCTCTCTGCTTAAAGCTTAGTTTTTCATTAGTTGGACAGGGCAATAATTCAACCTGGACGTTCCAGCGGAATTTACTTTTACAACCAGATTATACTCAGTTTATGTCTAATGTTATCCAGGAGTTTTTTGAGATAAACAATGAGTCGGCTTCAGTTCCAGTAGTCTGGGACACATTTAAATCAGTTGTACGGGGAGAGACATTAAAATATGCTAACCTTCAATTAACCCCTTCAGCGCGGCGCGGATTCCCGCGCTGTGCTGAAGGCTTCGAGCGCGGGCGGGGCCATGACGCAACGGTTCCGTCATCCGCACAGCGCAACCGATGCTCATGACGGAACCGTTCCATCATGAGCATCGAAGGGGTTAAAGGACAAGCGGAACACATTTAAAAAGGACTGTGATATGGTTCTACATGCAGAGAAACGGCTCGCGGAAAGCATCAAATTGAATAGAGACATAGAGGAATCCCAACTCGATCTATCGATTAAACGCAGCTCTGTTTATGCTCATATAGCCGACCAGGTAGCTCTACATCATAATCAACATCGGACTGAAAGCTATGAACTGAGCAAACAAACCGGGAAAGTTTTAGCACAAAGATTATGCCAAAGAGCTACGGCTAATGAGATTCTTAAAATTAAAGATCTTAACGGGGGCTTTAAAACTTCTAAAGAAGATATACTGGCAGCATTTAATGAATTCTATCAACTGCTGTATCATCAACCTGACAGTGTATCTGATCTCGCCACAAAACACTATCTTGATAAGATTAACACTATAGAAATGTCACTAGAATATGTGGAGTGTCTCAGCGCCCCAGTTACTTGGGAAGAGATTGAATTAGCTATCACCGGTCTTGCGATCGGCAAAGCCATGGGTCCGGATTCCATTCCTCTAGAATTCTATCGAGTATTTAGAGGAATTCTAAAGCCAGAACTGATGAAGATCTTTTGCTCTGCTTTCGCCGGCAACCCACCTGAGTCATGGTCTCATGCTATTATAGTAATTTTTAAAAAGAAAGGCAAAAATAGTGAAGAACTAGGCTCATATCGACCCATCTCTTTGATTTCTACTGATAGTAAAATTTATTCAAAAATTCTCGCCAATAGACTGAATCCACTGATGCCGACCCTCGTGTTCATCAGACAACATGGCTTTATACTGAAAAGAGACACCACAGACCATGTTAAAAAAATAATAGCATTATTAGACTGGGCCCAGACCTCTGAATCCCCACTTGCGGTGGCCCTGTTGGAAGCAGAAAAAGCGTTCGACAGGGTCTCCTGGGAGTTCTTATGGTCTGTCTTGCTCTGGATGGGTTTTCCCATTGCATATATTAACGCAGTTAAAGCTCTCTATATCCAACCCAAAGCTGCCATAAGAATAACCAATTCTCTCTCTAAGGGCTTTGCGATAACAAGGGGGACTAGACAAGGTTGCCCTTGTTCCCCCTTGCTGTTCGCATTATATCTAGAACCATATCTATGTAATTTATCCTCTGCGGCAGATATTATACCTGTAAAAATTAATACCAATTCATTTAAAATCTTCGCCTATGCGGATGATGTTGCCGTAACTACCATAGACATTAGACGTGCACTACCAAAAATCATTCTCCTGGCGGAAGAATTTGTTCTACTATCTGGCTATAAATTAAATGTGGCTAAAACTCAATTAATTCACTCTGATTTTGGCCGACCTAATGAATTAGCTTTTGACTCTGAAGCCCAATATCTGGGGATAACGATTTCATCCAAGGTCGATGAGATTGTTCGCTTAAATACTGAGCCTGTCCTGAACTCTTCTAACAAAACTTTGGAGAGATTAAATAATTTACCTTTCTCTTTTTATGGCCTAGTCAATATAATTAAAATGCTAATCTTTCCAAAGTTTTTATATTTATTCCGAACTATACCACTTTTGTTTCCGGCATATTATTTCACAAAAATTGATAGAATGATCTCCATATTCCTGTGGGGGTATCATCGCTCTCGCCAAGCGTTGAAATGGTGTTTTTTGCCCAGATTGAAAGGGGGGTGGGGAGTCCCTAATTTCCGGTTGTATTATTGGCTTATTTCTTTAAGATTTATGGGTATACTCCTTTTTTCGGATATTGTCACTGAAGAATCCGTTTATCCTTCAGTCTATGAATTTCTGCTAGGCAAGGAGGCTCCTCAATGCTTAGTCAAAATCATTGAACCCAGTTATTATAAAAAAACCAAATTTAAGATTATTTTAGCCTGTGCTACAATTTGGCGACAATTTAGGAAAAGAATTCTCGGTCTGGGTGAAATTAGCTATTATTCCCCCATGTTTAATAATCTTGCCTTACCTTCCGTTTTTCATGACCAAATCACAAGAAAATGGCTCCTTTCAGGAATACAGATTTTGGGAGATTTATACGAAGATGCTCAATTCTCTTCATTTTCAGCTCTCCAAACTAAATATGGTCTACTACAGCATCATTTTTTCAAGTATCTTCAGATCCGGAGTTTTTTAGAATCGAAAGGTCTTCTCACTCACTCCTGTATGAATCCTAATAAGATATTAGAAACTACGAGGAAAGCAAAGAAAATAGGCCCAGTTTATCAAATGACTATTAATCAATTTGAAGACGATTTATCTTCTGTGGAGAATAAATGGCAAAGGAAGCTAGATTTAGTAAATATCGATATGGGAAGATCAATCGAGTTATCCATTAAGGTACTCTTTAACGGATCCCTTCAAAGCCAACATTATATGTCTATCTTCGATCTTTATTATTCTCCCGCTAAGATAGCTAAGTGGAAGGTTGGCGGTGAATCAAGATGTAATCGCTGTGATGAGGTGGATGCGGGCTCCATTCATATGTTTTTTAAATGTGAGAAACTTTCTTGCTTTATTATCGATATGGAATCTTTTATTAATAATAATCTAGGGATTGCTGTGAAATTTTCTCCCGAACTGGTAATTTTTGGTTTTCAAGCAGATCAGTCTGGGATAAGACCTATGGCTGAAGAAGCATTTTTGTTTATCTGTATGTCCGTTTTCCGTTTCTGCATCACTTCTCGCTGGATTGATAATGAACCCCCAACTTTCATCAATGGCAATGTAAGCTGCTCTCTATTTATCATTTAGAAATGGCTATGTATAGGCTTAAGGGGATAAGGAAAAAAAGGCAAGGATCTAAAATCTGGGATCCAGTTACTAAATGGATTTAAGACACTCCCCCTATTTGTGTATTTTCGCTGTCTGTTTCTCATTTATATTATTTCTGCTTCTTTTTACATTGCTCAATGTATGACTGTTTGTTGAAGTAAAGCAATAAATAAAAAAAAAAAAAAAAGGGGAAACCGGATCTGTCCACTTCAGTCATCAACTTAGCTCTCTGAGTGACGACATTCTTTTCTTGTACAATATGCACCTACACACAACTATTTAATTTGAACCATTTTACAAAAAAAATCACAAACATTGGCAAAGGCAAAAGTTAGCAGCCAGCAATACCAGACTTATTTACTTTACTAATGCTTGTTTTTGGCAACAAGTGTAGTGTACTAAGAGTGTTTCATTTATGATCCAAAGCAGGCAGAAGTCTGTTAAATGTTGCACTACTTGTAGGTGGGCCACGTTTTTGTTAATCTCTACCAGATATACCAGGGCTCTTACAAAGAGAGGTAGGGAGACAGCCAGAGCTGTTTGCCCCAGGCAGATCACTTTACAGAGCCCCACACTGCTACTGCCAAATCTAGGTATTTATTCCAAATGTAGGCTTCACGTGTTTTGTGGTATAGTAATGAGACACGTTAAAACAGCTGCTAATTTTAGTGATATGTTAAGGAGAGAAGTAAAGGCAACTGCCACTAGGTGGCGCCCAATGCTTTAAATATTTCGTCAGACATTGCTTCTATTTTGAGGTGCTTGTGCTACGATAAAACGGAAGAGAGGCCCTCCCACATATGAAGTCAGGTATTTGGCCCCCACAAAAGTTTCTGACAAGCCATGATGCTGTAGCCACAGCACAAAACGGCCTGGGTCGGTGCATTCCTCACAGTCATGCACAGCTATGCCAAGCTTTCCAGATTCATGTGTAATGTGCTGCCCCAGTCTAGGTTTTTCCTTTGAATTCAGGGAGTTGTAGTCGTGTTTATTCCAATATAAAACAGAACTCAAAGTCCCATAATGCAAACCAAAAATCTGGAGTTTTGCAACTCCTCTCACATGAACCTATGAAACTTGGCAGCTATTCATGTGTTAATGGAGCTGTAAAAATGCAAGAGTCACAGACATGTATTCAAATGGTAAAATAGGTGGTGGTAACTGAAAGTTGTAGTTTAGGTTCGCTTCGATTGAATCAAATGGGTGAGATGGCAATGTTTTGTAAAAGTCAAGGACAGAACTGAAGCACAGGCGCACATTTACTTATATTCTGTGCAAGGTTTGCGTCTCAAAAGAGATGGAAACCAGCACAAAATGATTATTTTGAATTTACTTTCCAGCCCAAACCTTATTTTGCATGGGAAACTAACCCGAAAAAAATGCAAAGCAGTGCTTTGCACTGCCGTGCATTATTTTGCTTTGGGGGTGTTAGTTGGCAGGGGTCCGCACCCGTCCAAGTAGGCACCTTCACTCTAGTAAGGGAAAGTAAGGTACACGTTAAGCATAACCTGTGATCGCCCCCTTGGTAGCTTGGCAAGAGCTGTCAGGCTTATCTCCAGAGGCAATGTGTGAAGTATTTGTGAACGTAACACAGTGAAAACACTACAAAAGGACCTCACACCAGTTTAGAAAAATAGCCAATATTTATTTGTTAAACAAGACCGAAACGACAAAAATAATCCAACATACACAAATCAGAATACAAGTTTTCTATGATTAGGTCGAGTATGACTTTTAGAAACACAATAACTATAATGGGGCTATCTGGTCGCACTTCACGTTAACTACTCCACAAAGTCAGCTTGGCCTTGGGGAGCTAGGACCAGCATTGGGGGTCACGCAGACCCTGGTACAGTACTTTGGAGATGCTGGATATCAAAGACCGGGCACGACATTGGGGAGGTGTGGCGTCCGGGAGGCAAGTGCAGGGTCGGTTTATTACTGCAATACAGGTCGTTGGTATTCGAGAACAGTGCCTTGCACGAAGGAGGTGAGGTGTCACTGAAGCAAGTGAAGCATCAGTTCCAGACGGTGGTGCAGAGTCAGGGAGTCATTTTTTTGTGTGCATATTTATATAGCGCAAACTCGACCAGAAGGTATTGGAGCACTTTACACAAGCACCGTATTTACATTACACATTGAGGCACAGGGAGATTAAGTGATTTGCCCAGAATCACAGGATGTGGACGCGACCCTGAGGCTCGAACCCTGGTTTCCAGCACCAAAGTCAGTAGTCTAGCCGACGTACCACATCCCCTCCCCTATCATTGATACCAGGGGACGTTGCGGGGCACAGGGGAGTTGATGTGGCAGTTGCAGAGATGACCCTTGGCTCCCTACTGCTGTGTGGGGTCAATGATGAAGCCGGAGGTCAAGCCGCGAGGCTTGAGGTAAACGGTATCGAGTTCGAACCACTGGGCCACAGCTGAAGTGCAGAGTCAGAGCGGTGCGCAGCGGACGTCAGTGGAGAGGTGCTCGAGACTCCAGCACTGGCGGTTCTGCGGAGGCCCTGTGTCGTTGCCGGAGCCTGCATTGTAAGTAGCGGTCGGTAAGTCATGTGGCGACCACAGCTTCGGTGCAGGCAGCAGCACGGTGTCAAAGTTACAGACAGGCACCGGTTCTGAAGTTGCTCTGCGGCAGTTTCTTCACGTATCACGGAACTCACTTCCAAGGGCTCAAGAACTGGATTTGCCACAACTTGGTAAGTAGGACTCCCAGCTGAGGAGCCTAGGTGCTACGGGTGAAGTCTTTGATGGCCCTAAGACAACAACAGGAGGCAAGCTCAACTCAAGGCCTTGGAAAAGCTTAGAAAGTAGGATGTAGAGAGCGAAGTCCAGTCCTCTCACTGCCAGGACAGAAGTAGCAGGCAGCAGGCCAACACAGTAAAGCAAGCAGCGAAGTGGCAGTCCCCCTAGCAGCACTACAGCTCTTCTTCCTGGCAGAATGTCCTCAGTCCAGAAGCATTCCGAGTAGATGGTAGTCATAGGTCCAGTACTTATACCCATTTTGGCCTCTGAAATAGGGAGACTTAAAAGAAAGGTCTTTGTGGTGCACAATACCCTGCCCTTCCTTGCCCTGGCTCCAGACACGCTACATGTGATTGCAACTTCTTTGTGTGAGCATAAACACAGCCTATGCTCTGTGCAAGTGTCAGCTTCTCCCACCACACTACCCCAAGAAGGCTCATCACCCTGGTAATTTTGGCATCAGGTTATGCAGGTCACTCCTTAGCTCTCGGCGTGTGACTCTCTAGAGTGAATTCACAAAGTCCAACTCTCATCCAACCCAGACGTGTATTCTAGAGATGGGCAGATGCATCTAATAGTTAAGTAAGAAAATGCAAACTTTCTAAAAACAGCATTTTCAGTCCAAGCAATTTAAAAACAATGGGGCATATTTTCAAGGGCCGGCAATAAATATCGCAAAGCGCGCTTAGCGCTTGCATATTTATCGCCGGCTCTCTCTGGAATTTATCGCCCAGTTAGCGCATTATCAACAACGCGCATCGCCGAGGCGATTAAAATTCCCCGAGATAGTTGGGATATCGCCGTTTTCCATGGTAGAAAACGGCGATATCCTAGATGATAGGGCCTGTGGTCTTAGCCACACCATCCACCCCCATGTTAGGTATGCCTTAGTCAGGAATTTAACAGATGTTAAATTCCTGCGTTAAGGCATACTTAACGCGATTTTATATATCGCTAACCCTCCTTGATAATATCGCGAAGCTGCCTTTGCGATATTATCTCATGATGTTTTCACAGCCACGCCTCTTTTGCATCTCATTATCGAGGCGAGGCGTGTGAAAAAGGGGCGATGCGTCAAGGAATCACGCGCTAGCGTGCCCTTGATGATAATGCGATAAGATTATTGCCGCTTTTCGCCCGAAAACGGGCTCTAAAGCGGCGATAATATTATCGTCGCCCCTTGATGATATGCCCCCAATTTCGCTAAAAGGTGTGCTTTTAAATCGTGAGTCCAGAGACACTAGACTCCAATTTTCTATCTGCTCCCTATTGGCAGATACGCTTGTAAAATATTACAAGGTAGCTCCAATGCTAACATATTGGAGAGCTAGGTCTTGCCATAGAGAAAATGAATTTAGCAGTTGTTCACTACAAGGGCATGCAGAATCCACGCATACTGTCCTACCTTTTAAATACAGTGCACCCTGCCCATAGGGCTATGTAAGGCCTACCTTAGAGTTGTCTTACATAAAGTGGCGGTTGCCAAAAACGAAAGGAGGGGGTGTGGTGGACGGACGTACGGGGGAGTGAGTAACAGGGGAAATGATCGCTTTAAAAAAACGTACCTTTCCTTTTGCTGCCGCTACCTCCGATGCCCACCTTGGTGCTCTCTCAGCAGTCTCTGGGAAAGCATGCTCCCTACCCAGTACCGGCACTGCTCTCTTTCTATGAGAGCAGCGCCAGGATTGGTCTGAGCAGCCTGGTCTGCCACTCAGACTGTCCCTGGAAGCCTACGGCTTTCCTCCAACCCAGCTGTGAATACAGCCGGGTTGAAGAAATAGAAATGCACATTTCTGTTTGGCCAGCCTAAGACGGCTGGCCAAACTTTCATGCGCACTTCTAAGTACCCACCACTCCTCCTGGCCCGCCTTGCCCTAAGCCACAGTTCTTCAAACTGTGGGGCGTGCCCCCCTGGGGGGGGGCACGACACCATCTCAGGGGGGGCGCGAACTCCACCCTTGCATTTCATTGTTTCCCACTTTCCTAATCAATGGGGCACAACGTGCCCATACTTTTGTGATTGTAAAAAAAAGTGAAAGCAATTTGCTTTCGATTTCACAGTAAAGGAGACTCCCTGCCTCCCACTGCAGCTGAAGCATGTCAGCTGTCAGAATGAACAGTCCCGGGACGGTTAGTTCTTCACAAAAAGGAGGCAAAGTTTCTTTAAATTACATTAGCATGGGCATGTCAATTATTTAGAATTTGTAGAATGCACACTTAATTGCCTGTGTTATAAACGTTTTTGATGCTCAAATGCGTTGTAATTGTCGCGTGCCACCTTAGAATTTCTGAAGAATTGACATACCTCTTTGTGTCCAATCAGTTAGTTTGCACCCTTATGTTAAAATTGTGATGTAAATGAACATTTGTGAAATAAACTGTTAAAGGAAAATACCACGCTGGAGATTCACTACTCTGGTAAAATTAACCCATTGAGCACATCAGCTGGCTTTGCCTACAGTTTCAATTATGCAACGATTTCATGAAGATAGTGTGGACGTTTACTGAGTTGGCAACATTTAGGCACCTTGTACATGGACAAATTTAACATTAGTTTGCATTTCAAAGCAATTTTGTTTCTGTGTCAATGATTATGTTTTTAAACTAAACATTTGGGGCCATATGTAGGAAGCCAAATTGCGATCGCAATTGCTGAAATTCGCAGACACCCTTGCAACCTTGAAATTGCATTCTCAATTTGCTATTCTCTAATTGAGAATCGCAAATTGAGAATGTCTTCCTATTCATTCCTATGGGCCTTCTAGCCCATAGGAATGAATGGCAAGGTATTCCTTATTTGCGAATCTCAATTTGCGATTCGCAAATAAGGAATAGGTGGGATTCGCGAAATATTTTGCTAATCCTACCTACATCGCGTTTTGCGATTCTCTAATTGCGATTCCTTAAAAATCGCAATTTGAGAATTGCAAAACACGTTTTACCTACATATGGCCCTTGGTGATGAGAAATGTTTGCATGTTTCACTGTTTTTTATTTTTTATGGGTTGGAGAAGGGGCACATAATGAGATATCATATTTTGTTTAGTTTCATGGTTTTTTTGTCACGTGGGATGATTCAAATACTCTGGAGACGCTCATGGTCATTTAATCGTACATTAGCACTTCTGTGTTTGGCAAGACGGGGCGCGATACGGCTCAAGGTATATTGTACATTTAAGTTGCGATTGAGAAACATGTTGTTCCCGTTGAACATAGAGATGTATCAGCACGTTTTTGGTTTTAATGTCAGGTGATGGTTCACTGACACCGAGCATGTCGAGGAGCATCAAGATGAGGTCAAAGGTTTTAGTTTATGTGCATCATGAAATGATGTTTGTCTATGCTTCGTTTTTTTTCTCCACTTTCTTTCTTTTTTTCACCTTTTTCATTTCATTTTTATTTAGTATGTTCAATTCACTTTTTTTCTCATTTACTTTGTGATGGATGCACGTTACCAAAGGATAGATTACACCCCTAGAGGTGTGCATTAAATAACAATCCATAGGTGTTTGGGTAGGGCATTTGGATGATATGTCTTTTATTTAATTGTAATTACCCCTGAATATGGTGGTCGAGTATATAGTGTACCCGATTCCAAACATTTCTATCAGGTTGTGCGGGGGGGCACAACATCTAAAAAAAATTAGCTGGGGGGGCTCAACCTAAATAAGTTTGAAGACCTCTGCCCTAAGCGCATGCCTAGACCAGTTACAGAAAAATAAAATGATGTTTTATTATCATTTTATTTTCTGTCACTGACTCTGACCAGTGGGGCTACACTCCTCTGCCATTATGGAGGAGCCGCCCCTGCTTACATGACTTGCCAGGCTGCCAGGGCACCCTGAGACTGCACTCACAGGCACTGCACTGTTAGGCCTGAGACAAGTTTGAAGGGCTACTCAGGTGGGTGGCACAATCCGTGCTGTGGCCCACTAGTAGCATTTGAGTTACAGTCCCTGGGCACACAAAGTGAACTGTACTAGGTACTTACTAGTAAATCAAGTACGCCAATCATGGAGAAACCAAATGCCATTATGTTTTAGTCACAGAGCACATGAACTTTAGCAATGGTATCAGTGGTAATATGCCCAGAGTCCTAAACCCTGCAAAAATGAAGTTCAGTACATAGTCAAATACAGGAGGTCAGAAGCAAAACTGCAGGGGAAATCACGCCAAAAAATGCCAGGTCTAACATGGAGCGTTCCATGAGTAGTAGATTGACCTTCCCATATAACCACCTGTGAGTTTTGATGCAAAGCCCCATTTAATAACAATAGTAGACAGGGTTTTGCACCAAAAAATAACACCTTTTTGAGCGCGGCATTAACTTGAAGAAATGCTTTTGTTTCTGCACACGTCTCTGACATTACATGTTTGCTGCACAGTACAGCACACTCCAAAGTGAGGAGAGCTTTAAAGTTTGTCTAGGCATATTGTTTTGTATAGGACGGTTACTATTCCAGTACAAAACCTGTACTAGACATCACACACACGCCCTTGCACTATGGTGCATGGCACTAACCAGCCTGATTGTGAAAGCAGGACAGTGCCATAACTTAGTAGATATGGCACTTTCCTGCTCTCTCCCTCATGCAGCACAGTGTACTAACTTTGGAGGGTGTGCTGTATTGGCTGAGTTTTTAGTAAATGTACCAAGTAGTGCCTCCAATAACATTGATTCCTCAAGCGACCATGCAGTACACCAGCTGTTAAATAATTTGTTGCACTGAAGTTATGGGAGGAATGCTTGCAAGTAGTCTCAGCCTTTGGCATCGCTCGTACCATAATCCAGTCCATTTTATTTTGCCCACTATGTCTCCAGACGGCGACCAACTATATGCAAATCAGCCTGTGCCTACTTACAAATTGTTACCTCATCACTGCACCGGAATTGATGAACTGGAATAGGCACTGCCAGATTCCCTCTATTTTTGTCCAGAGAAACTTGTGGCAGGCATACTCTCTTTAAGAACAAATTGCTGATGGAATCATTGAACACTGTTAATTCCATTTGCTTGTTTTTCTCTCTCACAGGAACCCCAAGCTCTCCTGGTTCATCATCCCAATACATATCAGAAACAGTTCCTTCTTCTCCTCACTTGTTCACCAAAGCAGGTTGAAAGTATTGCATTGTTTGCCAGCTATACTGGTACATCCCACAATGTACTCAAGTAACTCCTTTTCCCCTGTCACTGCACTTGCAGAACATGTTCAGTATGACCTGCACCGCAAAGGGATACCAGGCCCAAGAGAGGTAGTGTTGGTTGCATGTATGCACAGAGGGTTCCCAAACCAAAGACACTACCCAATAAAGAAGTGTGTGCCTTTAGAACCATCACAAATTTCAAATACAGGATGGCCTTATAACAACTGCTACAATATGACCAGCCAGACAGCAGGGCACAGAATGCATCTCACTCATCTAGTGAACTTATGTTCTCGCGTGTGCACGTCTAGCTCATGCAGCCCGAATGCAAGAGGAACACGAGGGGTTACTCACCTTAATATTTCATATTTCCTACATGGGATCCCAGTACCCCCACCCTCCCAAACTGTTGCCCTAGGGGGTCTCAAACATAGCGGTGTGAGCATAAGTAGCAAGGCACTGACCAGAACATGTGAGGAGGTGTGAAGGAACATCCCTCCTGTGTCTCTTGAAGAAATACCGACAGGTGGACAAACCTAGAGACTCCTGGCTACGAATTAATGGCAATGCACATCACTGTCTCTGATTTGTGAGGCACGGTCCTCCATCTGGACATGGAGAGAACCTCTCTATGGCAATTCTAGCCACTGGCTTGGTAGTCATGACGTGAACTGTTGTGTGTCACCCGCTTATTTGGTGCTACCCGAGGGTGCAGGTGGATCTGGACTCCAAGCAGCTCCTCTGCATCTCCAGCTCTCTCCTATGCTGCAGAGTGGACCAGGGGCCTCTATGGCTTTGAAAGAGCTTAATGATGAATGGTCTACGCTGCAGATCCTGAGGTACATGTCCCTTTTTCTGGGAGCACCAAAACATGGCAGCACTCTCCAGAGTGCCTCTTTACCCGCCACTCTCTCCCGTAGTTCAGGCCTGGAGCCCAGCACCTCGAATCTGCTCCTTCTGACACCACTTTATGCACCTAGGAATCCCCTGGAACGCTCGCATACTCACACAAAGCGAAACTCCAGTTGCGCACCAAGGAGAACAACCACAAGTCCCAACCTCCCACACTACTCCCTGCACCCTCACCAGACAAATAAGCATGATACCAGGTCCCCAGGCACTTTAAAACACAAGACGCCAACAAATACATATATTTTGTGAGGTGGGTACCAAATTCCTATTTTCTGGTCACTGTAAAGGAACACAGAAAGGCACCTAACGGACGGTTGACAGTTCAAAATGATAGTCAGGCTGCTTTGCATCACTTTTTAGAGTGCCAGGGCCTAATCCCAGGGCCGCACGCTAGCTAATAAATGACTGCACACTGACAGGATACTTCCAATGTATAGGCAAGGTCTCGAGTGGTCCACTGCCCTTTTATGTATACCTATTGGGTTCTCCCAGCTTCTTGGGTGGTGCAGACACTTCACATAGATCGAGGCCAGGCGGCACTCTACATTCCACCCCATGTTGGTCCTTGGCCAGGTCTCTGCAGGCCACCCATGCATAGTCCTTAAGGATTCGGCTCCAAACTACTTACTAATCACTTTCTTGGGAAAGTGAGGCTTATCTACGATGCCCTATCGGGATCAGCAAATCATAAAAATAAGATAGATGAGAGGCCCATAGCTAACAAAACTAAAGACGAGCTCTCCACATTTTCTCTATTAGATAAAGAGGAAATCATTGTCGTTGCAAGTACAGCCAAATCAGGCTCGCCGCTTGACCCTGCCCAACCAGATATTTAAAAAAAGGGGGGGGGGGGGGGTGGGGTGTGATGCTCTCTGCCTTGACAGAAATTTACAATTCTTCCCTAAACACAAGTGTGTTCTTGCACTCTAAATATTGCACAAATGACACCATGCGGTTCGCATGGGCGTGACTAATTTGTTTTCTGCTTTCAGTGCATGCTGCTGGGGCCTTTTTCTTAATCCATCCTTAATCTTTTCAATCACTCCCCTATCTGACTTATCCACCCCTCATTTTCCTTTATTGTATCATTGTGTGTTTTTGTGCTATGTATTTGACGTTTTTGACATTTTGTTTGTGTTTTTCATGACTTTTTTTCTACTCTTCTTGTTTTTTTCTTTGTCTTTCCTTTTTCCTTTCTTCCATCACCTATTTCTTCTTTTGTTTTTGGGACCACCCAGTGCCATTGCAGAGCAGTGCAAAGAGGGAGTGGTGGCTCCAGGGCAGCTGTTAGCCGCACACCTTGCTATGGTCAGTGCCGCCAAGGGGTGCAGCTCGTGCCATTTTCTGGGAGGTGGCTGCACTCATTTTTTGTGAGCAGCGTCACCTCCACTCCATGCTGGCAGCAGGTGGCAGGCCTGGCAGCAGGTACGGACTCTGGGAGCTGTGGGGGAGGGCGTGTCAGAGTGTGCGCCTGAGCTCTGGGGTCAGCGCACCCAGCAACAGTAAATGCACCGGTGGGCCGACATCCTACACAGGGAACAATACCTGCTCAACTTGCTGGACATGGAGGTTGCGGGGCTCAGTGAGTAAATATTTATTTGTTGCATTCCTTAGATGCTAATATTTTTTTTCAAATAGCATGCTGCTCACACTCAGAGGTAAGTTACGTTTATGTTACAAATATTATGTGATCCAGCCTGGTGCTCGGTGCTACCTAATCGTACTTGTTGGTGCTTGCTTGGGCTGATTATTTAAGAATTTGTAGTGAAGAGTCACGCAGGTGAAGTTGTAAATCTCTTTATTAAGTATTAACACAACAGCATCCTCAGCTTGTAGGTCATGCAGGCTAGTCAGAGTAAGTGAAGGCAACCTCATCAACATTCTAAGGTGGCCTTCCTACCAACATTCCACGGCTGTACCAATGGCGTCATAGGGGTGGGGGTGCATGGCCTGTACCAAGTGGGAGAAATTACAACACATCTTCCCCCCATACCAACGATAGCAACGAGGTCTGCTTGGACCTAGGGAAGGAATAAAAAACAACACAAACTAACTGGATGTACCTGAGCCCCTAGGAGGACTCCTAGGGAAAGAAAAAAAGAGTAAGGTCTACCTCCCCATGCTATAGTGCTGGTGCCAGCTTGGAGCGTTCTTTTGCCGGCCCCCTCTCCTCTGTTGTGCCACATCCACCCTCTCTTCGTTACCTTGTCCCCTGGTGCACTCGCCGCGGGGCCTTTCCCTCACGTCCCCAGCCACCCTGTCCATGCTCCATTTCTTCCCATCCTCCATGACAACCACATTTCTCTTGACCTCCTTAATTCTTCCCTGGGGGTAATACTTTCCCCCCTTTCTTCTCATGACCTCAGGTTTCCTGATGTGCACCATTTGCCCTGGAAGAAAGGATCTCTCCTTGACCCCCCACTTTCTGTCATATCACTCCTGGTATTTCCCCTGTCGGGCCACCGTTCTGTCCCTTAATTCCTCCTTGTCGACTTCCCCCAACTCTTTTGGACACAACCAATTAGGGGCCAATTTCGATCCTGCCTTCCTTCCCCTCAACAGTTCAAAGGGGGTATGACCCGTTGAGAGACTGGGTGTAGTGTGGTAAGCCCAGAGCATGTCTCTAATGGCAGGTTCAATGGCCAACCCTGAATTGTTCGCCAGTTGTATGCATTCTTTTAGCATCCTGTTCGCTCTCTCCACCTTCCCATTGGCTTTAGGGCAATAAAGGGGAGTGCGCACATGTGTTATGGACATGTCCTCCAGGAACTCTCTCATCTCCTCCGACACAAACTGTACCCCATTGTCTGTGACGAGGGAAGAGGGAATCCCTTCTTTAGAGAATATTTCGCTCATGAATTCTATCAGTGACCTGGTGTTGATGGAATTCACGAATTTACAGGTTATCCAGTTCGAATAGTAGTCAATGATTACCAAAAGGTACCACTCCTGTGGTCCTTTGGCCCGAATGGGCCCCGTAATGTCAAGTCCCAGTTTGTCCCACGGTACCATTGGGATTTCTACAGGGATGAGTGGAGCGTGCCTTATGCTTCTTGACTTGTCACTCATGCTACACGCGAAACAGTCTTTCACCTTGTCCTCCATTAACTGATCCATTCCTGGGAACCAGTAATCCGCTCTCAGACGTGCCTTGCACATGCTCCTGCCCAAATGACCCTCATGAGTGAGATCGATTATTTTAGTCCTTAAACCCTCCGGAGGTACAATTTTTCCTGACTTGAGCAGTAGTCTTCCCTCAATGGACAAATCATTCTTTACATTCCAGAACGGTTGAATGTTTTCTGGCAGGTCCCTGCACCTGTTGGGCTATCCTTTGGTCACCAGCCCTTTCACCTCACCTAGGATCCTGTCCTGGTCCATATGCTGATCCCATTCCTCTCTTGCCACCGCGGGGATCTTCACCTCCATCACCATTTCCTTTTCCAACGGTTTTTCCATAGGTGACCTTGAGAGAAAGTCTGCCACTTTATTTTGTTGTCCTGGGACAAATCCGACTTTGTAGTTAAATCCTTGCAGTCCTAGGATCCATTTTGCAATCCTTGGCGTTACGTTCTCCAAGTCTTTCTTTGCAAACAACCCCACAAGTGGTTTGTGGTCCGTGTATACTTCAAATGGCATGCCCCACACATAAAAATTGAAGTGCTTGATTGACCAATAAACCGCCAATGCTTCCTTCTCAATGGTTGAATAATTAGACTCTGCAGCTGTCAAGGACCTTGAAGCAAACGCCACCACCTTCACACCCTCCTCTGTTCTTTGTGACAGCATTGCCCCTATTCCTTTGCTGCTAGCATCCGTGGTAATCATAGTGTCTTTCTTTACATCAAAATTTCCAATGTACGGGGCCGTGGCAATGGCTTCCTTTATGTTTCTTATAGCCTCTTCCTGTTCCTTCTCCCAGGTGAACTCACTATTTCTTTTAAGCATTTCTCTCAACGGTTGGGCCATCATGGCAAAATTCTTGATGAACTTTGCCATATATTCCGCCAGACCGAGGAATGAAATCACTTCTTCTTTGTTCTTCGGTGTAGGCGCGCTCCTCACTGCTTCCACCAAGCTGTACTTGGGTTTGATTCCTTCCTCCGATATTATGTGACCCAAATATTCTACTGATGTGACCCCCACCTTGCATTTGCTCTCCTTTGTTGTGAATCCTACCTCCTTCAATCTTCCTAGGACCCTTTCGGCATTCATTTTATGCTCCTCCTCACTTGTGCCATAAATCAGTATATCGTCCTGGAAGCACATGCACTTCTGGCAATCCTTTAGTACATGCTGCATGGCTCTTTGGAACGCCGATGCTGCCGATGCCAGACCAAACGGCATTCTTAGGAACTTGAAGTTACCAAAAGGAGTCGTGAAAGCCGTCAACGGCTGTGATTCTGGGTGCAATCTTATTTGATGGTAAGCGGATGATAGGTCCAAGACACTAAACACTTTTGCTCCCTGCAAAGTGCTTAACATTTCATGTATTCTGGGCAAGGGGTGTCTGTCCACCACTATGCTACTATTAAGAGCTCTCAAGTCCACGCAGAGCCTAATGCTCTTACCACTGTCCTTTGTCGTGATGACAATGGGCGCCAACCATGCTGAGCTCTCAATCTCCTTGATGACACCTTGTCTCGCCAATTTCTCCAACTCCATCCTCAACGGTTCTCTCATTAACAAAGGTACTGATCTCGTTCTGTGAATTACAGGCTTTGCCCCTCCTTTCAGTACTATTTTGTGCATATAGTTCTTGAGCAACCCCAGCTCCTCACTGAAAACTTCAGGGTAGTTCTTGATGAGTCCTGCACTATCCCCATGTGTTTCCATGAGCAATACCTGTTCTCTATTGTTGGGATCTAGCTTAATACCCAGCTCTTTCTGGTGTTTCCATCCCAGCAGGCTGGACCCCTCCTTCGCAATGTATACCTTCCCCACTGTGTGCCTGTCTTTGAATGAGATCATCATCCTCACCATGCCCTCTAGTGGTATAGGGATCTTATTGTAACCTGAAGGGGAAATGTCTGGACTTTCTAACTTCATGCCATGATTTCCAAATTTTTCATCAAACACTCTTTTTTCTACTAGTGTAAATGGCGAGCAAGAATCCGCATAAACCTTAATCCCCACATCATCCAGTTTAATCTCACATGTGGGATATACAGTGTTGTCTTCCTTGCTCTCCCCCCCAATTTTAAAAATATAACTCTTTTCTGTGACTTCGCCCATCTCATTGCTTTCGACCATATGCACTTTGGGTGTAAACACATTGCAAACTTTTGAGAAATGCCCTCTCTTGTTGCATTTCCTACATACAATATTTCTTGCAGGACACTTCCAGTTGTTCGCTAAATGATTATGGCTACCACATCTAAAGCATTGAAAGCTATTAGTCTTCTTATTTACCACCTCTTTATGTTTTTGCTCCACCACACACACAGCTTCGGTGACAGACGCCTCCTTGTGTTCTGCACTTTCCTTCCCTGCCTCTCCAATTTTCATCTCTTTCATGCACTGTGCCGTGTGTTCTAACCCCTTGGCTATACTAATGGCCTCCTCCAGATCGGGGTTTCTAGTGAGCAGCTCCTCTTGCACTTTCCCATCATTTGTACACCTCACCAATTGGTCCCTTATAAGCGAATCTGTAAGGGCCCCAAACTCACAAGTGGCTGACATGCCTCTTAACACAGCTATGTACGATGAGACTTTTTCATCTTTCTTTTGACTACGTTTGAAAAATTTGTGTCTCTCTAAGACCACATTAATTTTTACCTTGAAGTGCTCCCCCAACTTCCTTAAAGTGTACTCATACACATCCACACCTTCATCCTCCTCCAAAGGTTCATCCTCAACCAGTCTCCCTGTGACATCCTCGTACACTTTCCTTCCTTGCACTCCTAAGTTGTGTAATAAAATATGCTGCTTCCTTATATTGGAAAAGTTCCCTCCGCCAATGGCGATTAAATAGGATTTGAAAATCCCAACCCATCTCCTCCATGGTATATCAGGTTCCCCTAACTCATTCAGAAATGGGGGTGGTTGACTCATTCCTGCTCCTGCCATGGTCCAATGTGCGTGAACTGCAACTGCCGTGTAGTACCCTAGGTTTGAATTAATTAAATAATACCTTCCCACTTATATAACTACCAAGGTGCCCTGAGCAATGCCCCTGGAAATGATGAGGAAAAAAAAAAACTATAACCAGCAAGAAACCGGAAACTAAGCGCTATAAGTGGGTTTATAACAGCTACTTCCAGTGCACAACACCGCAGGAGTAAGAAAAGAGCTGCTGAATAAAACCTTAAACAGTGAAACCCACACTCCCTTTAAAGAGTAGATACTGCGCCCAAAACCTGGACTTAATTGCACAATGGCCGGTAAATTCTTTGGTTCCAGTCCCCTTTCTATGCCGGTGAATGTTATTCAGGCCCCGCCTACAGGAGCGAGGAAGGCGTCTCACAGCAAGCTGACAGGATTTTCCTCACGTCGCGCTGAACTCCCGCTGCCACCAGAAACCCCAGCTCTGCTCGACGAAATGTAAGTAAACGCCGCCTTTTGATCAATCTCTCCGTCGTGCACACAGTTAATTCCTCGCCGTGGCAGGTGGTACTTCTATCGATCCACTACACTTCCCTAACAGGCTTCGCGTATAATTGGGAATGTCAATGCGCAAACCAGCCGCAACGTCAAACTGTCCACTGCCTCCCCTTGAGTACCAACTCTCAACTCACATCAGCTGATCCTCCGTACCTTCCGTCGACAGTTCCCCGCTGAACCAGCCGTACGTTAAAGCCTCCTCAGTCTACCCGGCGTGCGCAACGGGTTTACAAAGGTCCGCTGCAGTCCGCTATGTAGCTCTAAAGTCGACCAACTCCAAATTTCTTCGAGAAGGAGAGTAGCGTAGACAGTTCCATAAGTAAGACCCTCAGGGCTCAGGTTACTGTACAACCTCGAACGAAAAGTAACCTCCGCAGGGGCGCCCTCCAGTTGACAGGTAGGAGAAAAATCACCAGGACGGCGAAAAGGCTTCACCAACTCATCTCGCCTGCGCTGTAGGTCATGCCCTGCCAAAATTAACTTGAAGAATCACCGATACAAGCTCAAAATCCACAGGGGAGGATGCTGCACCGTCCCTGCCACGGTCTCCCTTGTCACTCGTCGCCAAATCTGTAGTGAAGAGTCACGCAGGTGAAGTTGTAAATCTCTTTATTAAGTATTAACACAACAGCATCCTCAGCTTGTAGGTCATGCAGGCTAGTCAGAGTAAGTGAAGGCAACCTCATCAACATTCTAAGGTGGCCTTCCTACCAACATTCCACGGCTGTACCAATGGCGTCATAGGGGTGGGGGTGCATGGCCTGTACCAAGTGGGAGAAATTACAACAGAATTCATGCAGACTCTCTGTCACTAAGATACTGGTAGTAGTAGTAATTTTCTGTGTCTTTCTTTCTTCGTGTAGCTCTTACAGTTTTAAACTATCTCCCAGCGATGTGCAGTATGCATCTGTGCATTGAAAACAAATTGAGACTGAGTTGGCCCGTCAAAGAGGGTTGAGATTGAGAATGAAAAGCAAAGATCATTCTTTGCAATGCATTAGTACTTCCAAAATGTAGTTTAGGAAATTTGGAAAAGGGCTAAGATTTAGGAAATTAGGGATAGGTCAACTCAATACTAGTAGTATTATCAGCGATCTGATATATAAAAGTACAATGTTACTGTGTTTGCCATTTTCTGTTAAAATATTTTTAGGGAGATTATTACCTATACCACTAATCTTTCTTATTTTATCTCTTATTTCTTACATCAGCATCCACGGGCAAGAAGAGGGCTAGCAGCGCGGAAGTAAGTCAGGGGGACGGGATATCACCACCAGTGCCGTGGCATGTGGAAGTTTCACCTCCACCACTGACACCAGCACCACTGACAACGCCGCCAGATCTGCTGGCCCCAGTAGTCCATCTGTTAATATTATTATTATTGCTCTCCTAACTTTTACCGTTCCACATTTAGAATACTTTAAAAAAAATTGTGCCTGTCTCCTAATTCTTTTTTTACCAACTCTTCTTCATTCTACTTTTCTCTAATGTTTGTTAAATTCTTGTTATCCTTGCATTATCCTAGTTATTTTCTATATTTCAAGTTACTGTAGTTGACTTACCCCTGTCTGTACTAGTCTGTCTGTGGCTTCCTTTCTTCTGCTTTGTGAGTAAGCTTTCCCTCTCCACTTATATATCTTGTGGACTGCTACTGTAAGACTAAGAGAACGTATTTTAGGACAGGTACTCTACAGTGAAGATTGCATGCCCAAGTAAGCTATTCTTATTCTACCCATGTTCGTTGAGACAGCTTTCTTTTTCTTGCTCATGCTCAAACAGTAAAACTAGAGATTGGCTATGGTCATGGGTGGACCCCCCCATGTTGTGTATGTATTCATTTATACAGTAGTATTATACCAGCAATTTTGATGACAATGTAGCATGACTGGAAACTATCATGAGGATGGTCTCATTGCATTTGCCACCCAAGACCATATGTCTTTCATTTACCAATTATTATTCCTCCCCTTCATTGAGCACCATTGACTAAAGAGTCATCACAGCTCTGCCCCTCATCCCAAAAAGGTATTGGTTTGCTTGGCTACCCAGCTTTTCAAACATTGCTAACAAATAAACTGCCCAATGTGACATTTTTGATAGAGGACACTGCAACCAAACTACAGTGATGTATTGTGGTTGAATTTGGTAAAAAAAATAATAAGGCAAGGCAGATCTGGAATCTAAAATGTGTAATTTTTTTTAGCCACAGAGACTATTGCCGGGGCCAGCACCAGCAGAGCAGACGTGGTGGCGGTCGAAGGGAGAGTCTCAACGGTGGTAGGGACAGCCGGTGGTAAGTCACATTGCTTGCTTATTGACATTTACTAGCATACTCACTGCAAGAGCACTGTGAACCCCCCTCCACTTTCACAGCTGCAGTGGGGTCGAGTTAATGACCTCTTCTATCTGCAACTCAGTAGACAAAAGCTAAACGCTAAAAATGATGGGTTCATAGAAAATGGAAAAAAGAATGGAAGGAGAAAGGATGGGGAAAATGTTATATGAGTGAAAGGATGCGTGGGTGAGTCAAGGTGAAAGGATGCATAGTTGGGTGATAGGATGCATTGGTGTGCAAAGGATGTGTATATGGGTGAAAGGATGCCTGCCTGAGTGGGTGAAACAGATGATGGGTGAAAGAGATTCCTCTCAGATGGGTTAAGCATGATGGGTGAAAGGGTGAATGGGTGAAAGGAAGTGTCGATGGGTAAATTATGTATAGGTAAAGGGATGCTTGAGAACAGTGGATAGATGAATGAATGGATGAATGGATATATATGGATGGATGGTTTCTAATAGTGAAAGACTTGATGAGAGAATGTAAAGAGTAATAGTGGGTATCAAAGGGTGAATAATACTAGAATAATAACATTATGAATGTATAATTGCTTGGATGAAGAAACAAGGAAGTTCTTCTAGAGAGGGGCGTGGACACCTACTGCACTTGTTTGGAATGGTTTTTATCAAAGCTTTGCTTCAAAGTGGGGGACATATATCTGTCTACTCCTTCACTCACTGTATTTGTTAAGCGAGGCAGATATGTATCTCACCCATCACATCATTTCACATGGCATTTCACCAGTGCCACCCATGACCTAACTGCTGCATAGTTCAAATCACCACTGCAGTGTTGGCTGTGCAATGTAAGTCTGTTTCAGTTAATGTGGCATTACAAGGTTTTCAATGCATGGCAAAGTGAAAACAAAGTGTGCTTCCCTTTCCTCCCAATGCCCACTCAGTCACTTTCTAATACTTCACTCTTTTATTCTTTCCTAATTTCTGTTCCAACCTGCCCAAAAAATTGAAAAATCTATTCTTGGGATGCTCCACATTCTTCTGGCCAAGTGATTTATATATTTCATGGGTTCCATAACAGAATTACACCTGATCACATTTTTCCCTTTCAACATTTGTCAACTAAAGTGACTGGTTAAGCCAAGCTTGGGCACAATTTATACATATTATATTTCTCGACCTCTACTTACGGCACAGGATATCTGTATTTTATACCTGACATGTGTGGTGTTGTATCATTATTTATTTATCTGCCTTAGAGTTACGGTAAAATTGCAAACCATTTTGGAGAAGAGCAGCGCCGTTGCAGTAAGATAATTGTCCATTATAGCTGCCCCAGCTGCAGACTGCAGAGTAGCAAAGTACAAACTACTGACGCCATAGCTAGCATGTCTACATTCATTTAGCACAACAAGAATGCTTGTTCTCCATAGTACATAATGTCTTACTCATCAATGAGAGGTATTTATTTTATTTTTCCACACAAAGAGTGAGTTTATTTGTTTACTAGGAAATCCTTTAAAAGAAAAAAAAAGTTTTTTAAAAACCGGTGTGCTGCTTTCTGCCTAATTCCTTTCAGCCAGTTTCAGCCTTATGTTAGGCATGTGTGAGTAAAAAATGGCTGTGACTCTAATCACATCAAATTTGAATGGCCCTAGGGGACCAGCAATGTACTGCTACTGTGCCACTGTATACTTTTAAAGTAGTGCTTTGCACAGAGCATTGTTTACAATTTGCCTTTTTTCTTTCTTGATTTGGCAACTCCTGCTGGTCAACAACCTACTAGGCAGGAGACAGCAGCCTGGCTGTGGCAGCAGAGGCTGGAAGCCACACGACCTGGTGGCCCTTGAAGAAGAGAAGGAGAAGGCAGCTGGTGCTAGCCAGGGCCCCAGCCAGCCGACAGTGCCTCTAGCCTCCCAGCAAAAACAACGCCATTGCCGCCAGCAGCCGCTCATCATACCACCACTGTTGCCCTCCTTGCACTGAGACTGCACTTTCCAGCGCCATGTCATGCCGAGGCTGGTGCACATTGAGAGCAGATAGGCATGTATGGAGGGGTACCTCAAACAGCTTCTGGCCCATGTCTACTGCCCTCTTCTTTAGCCCATTTTTAAATATTTGTTTTGGTCGGAGGGACTTGCTGTAAGTGGAGAGGGTGGGAATGATGGGAGTTGGGACTGGGACTGTTTCTTGGACATTTTGGACATTGGTTGGGGACAGGGAAGATTTTAATGCGGAGAGGGGTGTGCCTGTTGTGGGGGTAAGAAGTGGGTTTTATTGTAAAAAAAGGAAATAAAGATATATTTTACTTTATTTATACTTTAAATTCTTTTGGGTGTGTTTTACTTTGCACTGCTGCCTTTTAGCTCAGCCAGTTTTTGTTAACCTGTTTAAAAAAGGTGTAAACCATAGGTACCCTAGCCCTACTACCCTCTGTAACTATACTGGCCACTAGGGGAGATTGCCATTGCCTATATTACAACAATGCTCCACAGTTTTATTACCTCGATAGATAAAGCAATGCCTGCTAACTCTCTCAGTGTTCCTACTGCAGGGTTTGCCATTTTATGGTGGTGTAATAGTAGCAAGCTAGTGCACTAACATGGAAGGAGTCACAAGTGAGGTCCCTTTCCCACTTACGTGAACTCCAACTGTAGGATTATTCAAAGCATTATCCTTCACAGACAACTAGATTGAAAGAAAACACAGAGTTTGTGGGGTTTTATATTACTATATCATCATCATACATTTAGAAAGACTGAGACCAGACTACCACCATGACACAACAAAAGAAACGTGATATAACACAAATTAGCAATAGTAACTTCTTTGTAGCAATGGGGAGCTAGTTTTTAAAACTAAAGTATTAAACTTACAAAATCTTCAAGTAAGGAGGAGTTGAGTCAGAGTCAGGCATGGACAAGGTTTAGCATTTACACAACACAAGGCCTGAATGGTGATACTGACAAATGATGTTTGTCTATATCTAAAATATGTATTACTTTTATACGTGGGTGGAAAATAAAATGGGCCCAGAATGGGCTATTGTTCAGTTAATAGAAGATCCTCCAGTGAGTTGGTGTCGCTTTCACCACATCGGCCCCACCAAGAGTGTGATATATCTGTTATGTTATCAAAAACTTGTAGAGCGCTGTTCACCAAAAGGTTTCATGGCGTTGAAAGCACCAACAGCAGGACAAAGATGCAGATTATTTGTACGCTTGTCTAAAAAGCCATGTTTTTTTAAAAGTTCTGAATTTCTCCTAGGAGGTTGCTGCTCTTATGTCATCTAGAAGGGAGTTCCACGCACTGGGAGCCAACACAGCGATCCTGGTTCAACTCAGCCATTTCCTATAGAATTTGGGAACCTCTAGGAGATTGAGATGTGCTGATCTGAGGTTACGTCTACGAATATAGGGGCATATTATCAAGGATGGCGTTAAAATTATCGCCGGTTTAGTGGCAGAAAACTGCCGCTAAAGCGGCGATAATGGGCTTGATAATATGCCCTGGAGAATTCAAATAAAAGCCCATGTTCACACTTGAACAGTCAGTTGGAGAAGAACATTAACTCAAAAATGTCTTCTCGTGTAGATTTATTGGCCCTAGAGGAGGAAATCTGCTTGAGAATTCAGCCGCGATCGCTGGCGCTCTCTTGCGCTCGCTGTCATCAGAAAAAGGTGCCGGATGTCGCCAGCGCACCCAAAAGCCGTGCTAGCAGCCGTCAAATCTTGTGTACACTTGCGGGCTGTTAACAAGTCTCGCTAATTATATGCCCCCTACTGAAGAAACCTGCACTGGACCCTGATGGAGTTAAAAATTGCAGACTCATATTGCTACCTCTAGGTGTCACCAAAACTTTAGAGATGGGGGTAAATAGGCATCTTTCGGAATACCTTGAAGCTAACAGTATACTTCATCCTACTCAAACAGGATTTCGCATTGGCTGCAGTATGGAAACAACTCTCCTTATGGCCATGGAAGATCTTAAAAGGTCTTCGACCAGGGTGGGTCGGCAGCACTGATTCTTCTTGACTTAAGTGCATTACTCAACACAGTTTCCTATCCCACCTTACTCTACCGTTTGAAAGAAGCAGGCTTTACAGATAGCGCCTTTAAATGTTTTGCGTAATTTCTGGAGAAGCGGAGCATTCAGGTCAGTGAGGGGTCCTTCCTCTCTGTAAATTATCAGCTAAAATGTGGGGTTCCACAAGGCTCTTCCTTGAGCCTGATGCTCTTTAATCTGTATGTCTGCCCTCTTTCTGATATCATCTGTTCATTAGGTTTCACCTTGGTATCTTCCACAAACGATACGTATATTATCGTCCCTCTATCCCCCAATAAAGGATCCAAGTAAGACTTAATAGCTGTCTGAGAAGGTGTCCAACTGGATGGCTGCCACTTGTTTAAAACTGAACAGGGACAAGACGGAGGTCCTGGTGGTTGGCAACAATCCAGCACTTTAGGGCCAACTTAATTGGACTCTGTCTCTATGAGAACGTCCATCCCCCAAGTTGGAAATAAAAATGCTGGGGATTACTCTGGATAAACATCTCTCCATTAAATCCCAAAGACGGTTGCATTTAGCTGCTTCATCCTCCTTAGAGCTTTAAGGAAGACTCTGTTATGGCTCCTAATGGAGTACAGAAGAAAAGTGGTTCAAGGATTAATTCTTTCTTGCCTTGATTTTGGCCACTCACTTTATCTAGGCAGCCCAATGTTCGTCATTAACAAACGTCAGATTATCCACATGCTGCATCTTAAATACTGCTGGGTAAACCAAGAACTCAACCAGTAGTTGTGCCGCTCAAACCCATTCACAGGCTGCCAATAAATTGTAGAACACAACTCAAAGCACTATGTATCACACACCGGGCAAAATATAAAGTTAAAGTTGGTCTGAACAGTCTCCATTAGCTTGTCACCCCCCATCAGACCAACAGAGATCTCAGGTCAAATAATCTAGGCCTTCTTGTTGTCGCCAGAGTCAAGAGAGCTAGAGGCAGAGGGTGTACGTTTGCATATCTCATGCCAAAACTCTAGAAGTCATTACCTACCAGTCTGAGATTGGACGACAATTTAATGAGCTTCAGAAAACAATTGAAAACCTATTTTTATGGCTAAATATCCATCACTATAGCTAGGACTGATGACACTGAGAAGCCTATTTCTGATAGCCATGCACTCTACAAGACATGTGAATAGAATAGAATGAATAGACAGGACTCCTCATGCGGTACGATGTTGTTGACCAGTTCCGGGCACTACCTCAGTGACCTCCCTCCTTGTCGGATGATCGATGGCTGGTCTAGGTGCTTTGTTCTCTTGATCTCTATTCCTGACTTAGCTCTGGGGCCCTTAGGTTAGGCAGTGCCCCACCTTCTTCAACCCTTTCTTTTTCCAGAAGTGTTGGGGGCTCGGCTGTGTTTGGGTGCATTGCACAACTCACCCCTTGTATCCATGATACATTCTTAGTCGCCACCTCACTTCCTCGCAACACCATGACCATGGTTCCCTTAATGTTGGTGACTCTCCATGGGTCCCATTCGTAGGGTGTTCTGAATTTCTGCCTGGGGTGAAGTTCCTTAAGGAACACCACATTCTCCACTTGGAGGGTTGGTGCTCACACCCCTCTGCGAAGGCTGGCTTTTTGTTGGTGGTCTGGTGCTTTCTTTGCTCCGCCTCCTCATTCAGTGCCTATGGACGACATGTCTTTGGCCGGTCGCTTCAGAAGGTGGTTGACGGGGCGCACCCCGTTGTGAAGTGAGGTTTTTTTTGATAAGCCATTAGGAACCTGAACAGGTAGGACTCCAGGTCATCACCTTGGTCAACCCCTAATCTGAGGGTTTTGCTGAGGGTTTTCATGAAGCGCTCAAACTCTCCATTGGCTTGGGACCAGACTGGAATGCTCTCCTGTGTTTCACTATAAGGCTGTGGAGGTAGTCCTCGAACTTGGTGCCCAGGAATGGAGGTCCATTATCCTTTCTGATGACTTCTGGCAGTACAAACATTGTAATTGTTTTCTCCAGCATTGGGCGCGGCAATTGAATGCTGTGGACTGGGTTACCTCCACTACTGGGTATTTTGAGTGATTGTCCATGATTACAATGGTGGACTTCCTTTTGGGGAAGCTGTCAAAATCCATGCTGAGGTGAGTCCATGGCAGTTGAGGACTTTCCTCCATGGCACAGGAGCGGGGACAGACCATCCCCCTTGATTTGGCAGGGGACAGAAGGACTGATCATGTCATTCAACATCTCATCCATCTAAGTAAATCAGAGTTTTCTCCTCAGCCTAGCACTGGGCTTCGCTTTGCCTTGGTGCCCCTGATGAACCATAGCAATGACTGAATCCCATAGGCTTCTGAGAATCCCAATTAAGGATCCTCTCAGCAGGAGCCCATCCAATGTGTAGCCTAGCCCATGGCAGACATGTCACAGCTGGATGAGGGTGAGTTTGTCATCACGGTTCCACCCTTTAGCTCCACCCAGGATTTGGTGCCATCATCGGCTGTGAAGGGTGTCTCATCCTCTCAGAAGACAGGGGTCTGCCCGACTGCTGTCCTTATTTGCTCCATGATCATCGCCACGGTGCATGCACTGTGGACGACCATATTGACAAAGTCCTCTGCCCGTTCATCCTCACCCTTACTGCCCACTCCCCCAGCCAACGGGTGTCGCAACAGGAAGTCAGCTGGGTTGTGGGTCCCTGGCCTTTAGGCCATCGTGAAGTCATATACATGGAGCTGGACTGCCCACTGCTTGAGCTGTGGTGGTGGGTTTCTGGACATGCCTGTTAAGAGTGGTACCTGCGGCTTGTGGTCAGTTATGATTAGGCCTAGGCAGAGTTTGGGGAATTCCGCTATGTGGAATTCCGCAAAGTGAGAAAAAACTCCACCAAGCTAAGAGAAGCGAAGTGCGTTACCTTGCACCTTTTGCACATGGTGTTTGTCTCGTGCTTTAAAATGAGTGCGAAAGGCATCCCGCACAGCACAAGAGGGCGTTGATTCTTTCTGCTGCTAGAGTAGAAGTTCTACTCGAGCGGCAGCTTCCTCAATGCAAGTGAAAGGTTTCTCAACATGAGTGGTATCAACTACTTGCGACTGCAGGCATTGAGAAATCTTGCTGGGAAGCAGTCTAGCATTGGATTTTCTTCGCTCGTGCTCACCAACTTACCATTAGAGAGCACGAATGAGGAAAAAACACAGCGAATGGAGAAGAGATCACTATGCAGACCTAGTCAAGATGTGGTCAGTTATGACCCTGAAGCGTCGGCTACATAGGTAGAGGTGAAACTAGCAGCCACCTCATCTGATGACCAGGGCCTCTTCCTCGATTTGGGTATTGCAAGACTCCATTTCTGTGAGGGCCCATCTGGCGAATACGATTGGGACCCATTTGTAGTGGCTCACCTCTTTCATCAGCACTGCTTCCAATATTACCGGGCTGCCGTCTACCACCAGCTCTTTGTGGTGTTAAATGATGGTCGCGCCGGATTACGGCGTTTGGGAGGGGCATGTCCACAGAGAGGTTGCTGCGGCTTGGGTGCCACCACCAGCACAGAGACCCACGGAGTGCGGCCTGACACCTTTTCTATGGCATCCTGCTATTCTAGTTTTCTCAGTTCTTCTTCGACCTAGGGTCTGAGGTGAAAGGAATGCAGCGGTTCATAATGCTGCTAGATGAGCAGTTCGGTCTATGTGGGGCTTGACTTGAGAGCCCCGTAGGTGGCCAAGCCCTTGGAAGAGGTATGTGAATTCTTTCAGGATCACGCTCGCCTGGTTGGTGTGGATGTGTCGGGCAAAGAAGATGAGACCCAGGTTTTCTGCAGCGTGGCAGCTCAGCAGAGTGCTAGTCCCTTCCTTGGTGATGTGTAATTGGCTCTGGATCTTGTGGTCTTCTTTTCTATGGTGAGGTCAATGATGCTGACTAGCGGAGCGGGTGCTTGCTGTCATACTCGAAGATTTTGACCTTGGTCTGCTCTAGTTGAGGCTTTGGTATGAGCTTCGTAAACTGTTCATAGTCCATATAATGTTGACAGATACCCTTGTGTCAATTAGGGTGGGCACTGCTACTTCACAGACCATGATGGTGCACATGGGGGACAGTTTCTTATTTCCATTATCTGTCTGTGCTGTAAAGATGTTGAAGAACCCCTTGATGGAGAGGGATCCCACTCCACTTCCCTGTGATGTGCTGTTGTCCGGCATGAGGTGTTTCAGAGTAGTTGGCTGTGTCTTGCTAGGGGCCTTCGCCCCTGATCCCTGCTCCTGCAGACACGTGCAAAGTGGTTGGATTTTCCTCAATTGGAGCATGTCTTGCTTTTGCCGGGCAGCTTTCCTCTAGGTGTTGCTCCATTTCCGCAATTACTGCACCTCAGTGGCACCAGGGTCGATGCTGTCGTAGACTATGTCCTAGTCTCTCGTCTGAAGATGGCGTCGACTCTCTCGGTATTGAATGCTCAGGGGTCAGTGTCTGATGTGCCTAAGGCACAGGGCAGTCTGTTGAGGGCAAGTTCCATCTCGCCTGCATTGCTGTTGGACAGCTCGTATGACCAGGTCAGGATTAGGATGGCATCGAGCATGATGGCAGGTTAGAGCAGAATGAGTTGTCAGAGGGTGGCAGATTAGCGGCCTTGTATGAGTTGGGAATGCACTTCCTTGAGTTGATCTTCATCCATGCATGTGCTGGAGAGGTGCTGCAGCCAAGTGTGAAAAGTGTCAGTGTTCTTGTCCTCTTTCTGACTGGCCCGTCTCAGTTTAAGCTGCTCAAAGTCAGGGTGGAGCTGCAGGATAAAGTTGGTGTCTAGGGCCTTCACTACCACACCGTAGTCATCCTCAGCACCTGTGGCAGGTAGAGCCTCGAACAGTTTTTATATTTCTTCTCCCCCGAAGTGCAGGAGAAGAAACCTCTTCACAGTGTCATCTGTGTCCGGCATGGTGCAAAAACAGTTGCGCAGACTACCAGTCCATGTGTGCCACCTGGGATCTGCCGTGGCTGGGTACGCCAGGGCACTTAATACCTAGAGCATCGGCAGTGATATGTGAGGGGTGTGTTCTTTCATCATCGCAGATCCTGCTGCTCCCACTTGCTGGTTGTCCACCATGGCTTTCAGACACACGCTGGATGCGGCGTAAAGGGTCACTCATTTGCTCCTGTAGCAGTCACCAGGGCTGTCAGTTTGTGGAGAAGGTTATGTTTTCTTCCTCGCAGAGAGGGTGGGCAAGAATGGGGCTGGATTGTGTATTGTGTTGCGCTGGGGACTTGTCTGCAGCAGGCAAAACACCTGTGGATGGCCGCCAGGTGGTGATGGGTGCAGGGCCTACCAGTGCTCAGGTCCACATGTGCTGATTCAGGTGGCCACTAGAAGGGGCCAGAGTAGTCAGGCTCACCAGCTTCCATACTGGGTAATGCCTCAGCGGCCTGCCAGTGGTTGGTCGAGCGCTGGGAGGAGCAGTGAGGGCCACACCTTCCACACATGTCCCTGCTGCATTTACTGGGGCTGTGATGAAGTGACTGCGCGAATCAGCTTCGGGGAGGTGCGGCCACACTCCCACCTGCATGGGACTGCTCACAGAGGCAGAGGAAGGATCCCATGAGGAGTGCCTGGTACGAGGTTCAGGAGGAGGGTGGGCCTAGGCAGGGCCAGAGTGACAATAGCGGGCATCGAGCGTTTCCCCGGTTGGCCGCCAGGGTGGAGGGGGCGGATTTGGGCCCCTGGGGGGAAGTTTTTGTTAACGGGGACCGGCAATATCGTCCCCCTGTAACAAAATCAGCCAAAACCGGCCCTAGCAAGCAGCTCGTCAGCCGGCTTAGCAGTTTGCCAGGGCCGGTTTCGGTTTCCAGTCTGGCCCTGGGCCTAGGGGCACACTGCTGGGCGGCAGACAGGTGACTCTGCAGCGGGTTGTCGTGGGATCAGGGAGTCCCTCGTCGTCAGTGTAAGCCAGTGAATCCCAGGGCCTCGGATAGCTAATAAATGACTGCACACCCATGTATTGATACCCATTGGCCATACCTGGCCTCTAGGGTGGCTGCATACACTTCATGTAGGTAGCACACTACACACTTCATCACTTTTGGCAGTCTTTTCTTTACAAGCACACACATGGACAATTTTTAAGTTGTCCTTTACCTGACCTCTCATTGGGCATTTTTTACTACTTTGGATAATGTTTTTAGGTCTCGCGCCTGCGTTGCAGTGCGCAGCACTGCTCGCGCAACACTGCTCGCGCAGCGCAAGACCTTTAGTAGTTGAAAAATTGGGTTTTAGCACTGACCTAGGAATCACACACGCTTGTGCGTGTGCTTTTCCTTTTGTGCTACCCCATTGGCCTTTGCGTGCGTCTTTTTATAAAAGACTGCACGCAATTAGCCAAAGGCGGGCGCATTGCTCTGCCCATGGCCTATTGGTGTCTATTACGCGCTTGGTGCACGTAATAGACACTATAGGCCATGTGGTTTCAATTATCGTGGCCAGACACGGGCGAGATAATTGAAAGCAGGCTAGCAGTGGCGCGCGCGCACCACTCGCTGGCGTGTTTGTTTTTCAAGCAGAAGTGAAAGCTAACGCTTTCCCTGCCGCTTGTTCACCATGTGATTGTGTTACCAGCCTTGCTTCTTTATTCCTACTATAGTGGTTTTCTTCCACGTAGTTTCCTTTTTTGGATTCCATACATTCACTTTTTTACGTGGCTGCAACTTGGCAATGGCTCACTTCGCACTCCCCTTGCATTGACATTTAAACTGTTAGGGTTTTATCACTGCTTTGTCCCTCAGTAAGCAGATCCGCTCTGCAGAGTTAGCAAAGCACGGATTATGTTATCTTCGAACGTCTTTTTTCTGCGTAATTTGGATGCCAAATGTTCTACAAGTCAAGCGGTAAATACTCTGACCATGAACTCTGTAAAGGCGCTTTCTGTGAAAGCTTTGGTTGCCTTTTCCAGTAGAAGTGTGCGTTTCACTTGTACGCCTATGAGCTGCATGTCCTGCCCTCCCAATAACCAGGTTAGCCGCTTTTTTCTGGGATATTTCCTGATCCATTTTGACATTGCATATCAGAACTATGGTGATCTTACTGGTTGTTCCATCACTCTTCATTGTAACCCATTAAAGTGAAGTAACCAGTCTAGGATGCCGCTAATCTGTGTGTACAAAGAACACTTGTATGCGTTACAACATCGCACAGTACTGCATGCCAGATGTTTAACTTAAATTTCACAAATAGAACCAGAATTTCAAATGCATTTATTTATAATACGCGGACTGATAATTTGTGTTGAAAGGGAAGTTTTCGAAGTTATGATGGTCTATTTATCCTACAAGTGGTATAAGAAGTGGCTTGTAGTATTTTATTCCAGTTGTACTATGGGGCTATTTATTATAACGAGCAGTCACATATGGAAATGAATGGTAACGGCTATTCAGTGTTACTCATGGGCACAAAAAATAGGAATGAAACACCTTGAGGTCGAAGGCTTCTTTAGTTGATATACAAAGAAATTATGAATGCTTTAGATCACAAGCAACAATTTCACTTTTGAGAAATTACCATTCTCATGTGTGTATGGTTAGGTATCTGGCTCCTAATACTGTCTGTTTGAAATCGTTGCTTTTGATTGATAAACAGGCTTAGTAGTCCCACCTTGGTACTGCCTTGTCTGCATTTGTATCCTCTCATCAGGACTGGACTTTTTACTTGTGTTGTTACACAGTCTACTTTATCAAACCTATGAGCACTATTTTCTTTAATGATCTAACACTATTCCACCAATGATGTACATTCCTACAAGGCAGCACGCCGCCCGCTTTTATATTTTTAATAGTTATGTATTTATTTAATTAACAGCGCAGACCGCTTTAACTATAGCGGTCGTGCTTATTTATTTAATTTACAGCGCGGTCCGCTTCAACTATAGCAGGCACGCTTATTAATTTATTTAATTTACAGCCTGGTAGAGGGCGCCCTACAGAACCTTTATTTATTTATTTTTTAGGTGAAAGCGCCCTATACGGTGCTTTCAATTTAATCTTGGCCACACCCCTTTCTTTAGACGCTGCTCACTGTTTAACCATTAAAGTGGTCTCGCATTTGTGAGAGTTTGATTAATTGGCATTATGAATAACAATGCATTTTATATGTGTGTTGCTTTTAAAAAAACAAATAAAAGGCATTGTCATTTATAATTCCAATAGCTTAAACTCTCGCAAATGCGAGACCTATAGCATTGAAAATGCTTGTTTTCTCATGAAACCACCCCCACATTAGTGATTCCTTTCAGGTGCGCAATGCCCATAGGGCTAAAAGGGCTTTAGCCTCCCCCCATCGTGTGTCTTAGCCTGGGCTGCTGTAGTTTGAGCTGCTGTGGCATACGTTGAACAATGTCTGGAGTCTTATCTCCGCCATACCCCAGTTGGTCACAGGTCTTTAAAAGACCTTTTACATGCCTTTGTGAACTGGTAAACAAGGCATTTTTACCTATTGGTTCCAGTACCCCTGGGTCCCCACTCTCCCTATTCCTTACATTTGTATTTTATTTTTACTGCCACAGTGGGAGAATGCATTTAGTGAAAAGGCATCTCACGAGTAAGGATGCCACCTTTCCAAAAGAAAAATAACAGCTATTTGTTGTTGTTTAAAGAGTTTGCAAAGTCCTCGCTTTCACAGTCTATAGGGCTGTAAATACAATTATATGTATTCATCTGTAAGATGACTTTTCTTTTTTTGTGTTCTTTAATAATGATTCATGGCTTATTTATGCAGCCCTAGTACACATTTAAAAGTGCTTTCTATTAATATTTGCTGTTTGAAGTATGCACAAATAATTGTCAAAATACCGGCTTTAGGCGATTTTCCTTATTTTTGTACTGGCTAGAACATCAAAATACTGGTGGTGCTGGTAGAAATCCGATCAGCTGGCAACCCTAATGAGGAGACTGAAAGTTGCAACAGCAGGATCAGCATATTATTTATTTCCCCCACCCTCCATCCCTGATTGATACCATAACAGCAATAGTTTAACTTATATCTGAAACCCTATGCCAGCTGTCAATACAACACTTCACTCACCTGTCACTTCGACTGCTCACTCTGCAATCTTGCTCAAACAAGCACATCACTCACCATGCATTCATTCCTCCTACTCTGCACTTTCACCTGCCACCTAACTCATATGCCACATCGCTCACTGTGCACTCACATAGGCACTACTGTCACTCACACAGCTTACACTTCACTCATATGGGCACAGCACTAACCCTGCACTCACACCATGCAAACAAGCACAACACTCACCCTGGAGTCACACCACTCACCGTGCACTTTCTCCTCTCACCCTGCACTCCCATGGACAAACCTCTCAGCCTGCATTCATACAGGCACTATGTTCATCCTGCCTGCACACAGGGCCAATAGTGTTCCGGAACTCATAGGTACACACCACTCACTCTGCACTAACTCCTCTCACCATGCACTCACCAGTCACTCTCACACATCACCCTGAACTCTCGCCGCTGACCCTGCACTACACACAGGCACACCACTCACCCTGCATTTAGACCGCTAATACCACCCTGCACTCACTACTTTAATTCTGCATGTTCTTCTCTCACCCAACACTGATATGGGCCGTACTCTCACATTGCATTCATGCAGATCACCCGACACTCACATCAGCAAATGTTTTCACCCTACACTTGCACCACTCACACTGCACTCACTTACACTATTCACCATCACCCAGCACTTACATGAGCACACCACTTACTCTGCACATATATAAACTACACAACTCTCATGAATATCCACATATTTCTGCAAATGCACCCACAGAATACCTTCTCTTTCCGTAGTACTAGTTGCCTACTTAATTCCATCGCAACAACGGGGCTCGTGCAAGAGGGGTGAGTGGACTGAGAATGTGGGATGGCACAAGGAGGGAGTCTAGGGCTCAGGCTTTGAGGTATGGTGATGGATTGAGAATCGTGGGACACCTTCAGCCATTCCTGGCTTTCCATTCACCACAATGCTTCATTCCGGGAAATGTAGTTTTTTTTATTTTATATTGTGCGTTGGGTCTCAAAAACCCAAAAATGCAAAGTGTTACTGCTCAAAATCCATGGTAGCAGAAGAAGTCAAGCATTTTATAAGATCTTGGATGCTGTGAAATTATATGTTAGAACGTGGATTAGTTAATTTCCAATACTGTAACTACTTGATCCATATGCAAAACCAAATATGAGCCCTGTACAGCTATTGCAAGAAAGTGCACTTTTCATTCAAATCATACTTGTAATAAACATTGACAAGGCAATATTTTATCAATTTTCGTATAGAGAATATGTTTTTATTAAGCTTCACTAAAAGGCAAGGTAGGTACAGCAGAAGCAACAGGGCAAGCTTTTCTAACACTTGTTGAACAGACCACCAGGCCCTAAAGCCCATTACCTTGACTCCATCTGTCAGCCCTTAGAATCCTCTTTATTTACCACTGGTTTTACCTTATTGGGCGACCTCAATTTTCATTTAGAGAATTGTAGCGACGCTGACACTGCTGCTCTGTTAGACATTATATCTGGTTTCAGCTTGGAGCAAATTGTGGTGGGGCCAACCCATCGCGCAGGCCATACCCTAGACGATATCTTTTCCAATTATGGCTATCTGGTGAATTTAGCAATATTACCAGTGACATGGTCTAATCACAGTGCAATCACTTGGGATATCTTTCTGTGCCACGGTACAGTCCAGGAGAAGGCTCCGAAGAAGCTAATTCATTTCCGGGCATGGAACAAGATTAATATGCAAGAACATAATGCAATCCTATGAAACTCCCAACCTGCCATGTCCGAAGATCCAGACAAGCTTGTATCTAATTATTCTGCATGGATGACTGGAACTGTGAATACGCTGGCTCCAGTCAAACAGATGGTTTCCAGGAGAAATATACCTACATCTCCGTGGTTCAGGTACACGCTTTGGGCTGCTAAGAAAGTCTGCCGCAAACAAGAATGCAGGTGGAGGGAATATTATGATAATAAAGAAAAATAGAAATCTCTGCCGGCAGATTATAAAAAGCATATTATGAAGGAAAAATCAGATTACCCTATTAATACCACTGAAAAAGCTTGCTGTACCTCTGAAGCCATTTTTATTAAGCTGTCTCCAAACTTTCCTCTTTGGCGGTTTAGAATATGGATAATATTAATCAGGAATTCTGTGACCCTTTAGCTCCATTCTTTCCGAATAAAGTAGAGGTTATCTTTATTAAGTTCACTTCTAATATAGCAATACCTCCCATTAGGAGAGACATTTATCTTAGGTACTGCAAGAAGGTCTTCTTTGCTGAGTTTAATTCTCTCACAGTAGATCAAGTTAGAATGCTGGTTCTTTCCACCGAATCTGGCTCACCTCATGATCCTTGCCCTCCTAAAATCGTACAGCTTATTCCTGACCTGATTGCTGCCCAACTGACCTCGATCTTTAATGCCGCTTTTAGGACCGATCTCTTTCCTAAAGATTGGGAAGCTGCTTCAATTCTCCCGCTGCTTAAGAAAGCCAATATGAATGCGCTCGACCCTACTAGCTACAGACCGATCTCCATGCTGCCCTCTACAGCTAAAATACTGGAGAAAGAAATGAACTGTCAATTATCAGCCTTTCTGGATAGCAATCAGCTATTGGATGATTCCCAATATGGGTTCCACAGGGGGAATTCTACTGAATCTGCTCTTATTGCAGCTACAGAGATGGTTAGGGCCACAGTGGATGGTGGGGGCCATGCTGCCCTCATTCTTCTTGACCTTACCGTGGCCTTTGACATGGTTATTCACGACCTTCTGTTAAATCGGCTTGAGCATTTGGGTATAGAAGGAGCAGTTCTGGCCCTTTTTAGATACTTTCTCACACAACAAAGTCAGAATGTGTCCATAGGCGATTTCACATCTAAACCATTTTCCTTGTCGTGCAAAGTTCCATAGGGCTCCTCAGTGAGTCCAACTATTTTCAATATTTATGTTACCCGGCTAGCTGCCCTGATAAAATCATTCAGTCTTTCAATCTTCTCATATGCGGGTGACACACAAATTGTGGTCTCCCTTTCTAGGAAGGGTCCCGACATAAATGAGTCATTCCAGAACTGCATGTGGGAGGTCAGTGCTTGGATGGATGCAAACTGTCTTAGACTGAACTCTGCAAAAACAGAGGTGATCTTATTTGGGAAAAATACCTCCTTTTGGAATCCCACATGGTTGCCGGACAAATAGGGTTCGCTCCCGGTTCCAGTGAAAAAGGTGAAAAACGTGGGTATCCTGATTGACTATAAATTGACATATAAAGAACAAGTCAAGAAGGTAACTTCTACAGCCTCTTTTATGCTACAGAAGATCAAAAAAGTTGCATTGTTTCTACCCCCAAACATGTTGGAAACAGTGGTCCTTTGCCGTGTAATGTCCAAGTTGGACTATTGCAATGGACTATATGCTAATTTACCTAAAGCTCCCTTGAAAAAGCTGCAGACCTTACAAAATACAGGGGCAAATCTGCTGATGAAAATCCCGAGGTTCCACTCAGCCTCACATATCTTGGTGAGCCTTCATTGGCTACCTGTGCATCAAAGGAATCATTTTAAAATGCTCTGCATTGCTTATTAAGCGCTTCTGGGACAAGGTCCCACCTTCTTCAAAGAAAAACTGAGATGGTGTGTGCATAACAGGACTCTTAGATCCTGCTCAGCTAGGAATTTGATTGTGCCATCCTACAAGCTCGCCTCCTGGGAGGCAGGAGCGTTATGCTATGCATGACTAAAAACTGGAATCGCCTTCCCTTAGAGATAAAATCTGCTCCCTCGCTTTAGAGCTTCCGCCAGCTACTAAAAACATGGCTCTTTACTAAACCCTAACTGAGATCATTTTGTTCCTTGTTCCTTTAGTACTGAGACGCCTCAGGGTAATGTTTTGAGCTTTATAAAACTTAACTCAAATAAACGCAGATTGACTAATGGAAGTGTGAGTGGGACAGAGTGCAAATGAAAGAAAGAGTGAAAGATATATAGTGAGAATGTGTGTGTGAGTGTACATATATTATGCATTCAAGTGCTGCTGGTCTGGCATACTGGAGATTATTATTGCCTGGTGGACAAGGGCACTAATACCATATGGATGGGAGGGGTTACCTATGGCAAACTGCAGGACCTTACACGCTTTTGCTAAGAGACCATCATTGGCTGTGGGGACTCAAACTGTCTAACTGAGAAAGCTGCTAGTCCAGTCATACCCAGCGTCAGGAACACAGAACACTCGCCACCATACCTGGTCGAAGTTCCTGACATGATGCACATAATTCTTAGAATATAGGGTGGATCCACAGCAAAATGTTTGAACTGATATTTGAGGTAACTCTTGTCATAAGATTTCCTGTACTCATTTTATACAGGGTTTCAGTGGCAAAATGCTGACCCTTGTATACCGAAGGGAGTTTTTAGAGGTACCCATGACTTTGGCTGAAGTATCCAAGGTAAATTGCTGGCACTGTTATATTGAATGTACTCTTTGGCATTAGGGGCTCATCCATGAAAAAATGATGGCCATGGTATAGTGTAAGTAATTTCTGACATAAGACATTTGAAAGAAAATAGATCTACTCCTAGAAAAGGCCAGGCTTCACTGGTGCACCATGAAAGTACTGGAATGTTTCATGAATGTCCTATAAGGCTCTGCACCATTTTAGCACATTTGATCCCAAAAGTTTCAAAAACTCTTAGGCGAGAAGTCTACTCTCCCTTAAATTATCTACAAGTAATCTGTTAACTTCTTTTGCTTGCTGGAAGTTGGAGAGAAGTATCACACCCCACCACTTACAAGAGCATTTCCTCTTATAATGGCTATGAGGTTAGATCTTGCGCCTTTCTTGGAAAAGCTTGTCATGCAATATTGCTCAGAGCAGGACTGGCTTAAGGCAGTGCGACCAGTGCAGCCGCACCTGGTGTTGACTTTGGTGGGGAGCCGTGTGTTTAAAAATATTTTTTGGTTTAAAAGTACATGAACTTCCTTGTGCATCAGGTAGTTTTCAGGCAACAACAAAAATGTAAAGATAATTCTGGTGATTAATGTTCCTACTAGCAAGAGGTCAGAATTTAGTCAAGTGGCATTTTTGGCTCATTGTAAAGTAGATCACAGAACTGAGTGTGAGTGTACTGAGTAGCACAATAAAAAAAAACATGAACGTCAGAGAGAGGCTACGGAGAGATGAGGTGCACTGCTGGAGAGTGGTAGAGAGGGAATTCATGGAAAAGGAGGTTATGGGGAGGAAAGCACCAAAAAAGACGCTCAAAATGACCCTGGCTGGGGGTCTCCTCCCCACCCCCGACCCCTGCCCACAAAACAATTTAGGTCTAGTTGCGCCCCTGAGTACTTTAGTTATTAAATTCACGGATTTAACACATTGCCCCACAAATCTGCTTTGGATACATGGCCAAAAGCAGCCATTGACATCATCCTCTTCTCTGATACATGTCCACCATCCGCAAAACCAGCTCCCCAGCCGTTCAGCAGTGTACATATTTGTTCAGAGTTACTTCTTCAAGGTTTTCTTATGATTGTAATTACCATGTACCGTACCACAGTGGTTACGAAAATGGCTGTCATATTCGCAGAGTAGAAAGTGTTTTTGAATTGATGAAAACACACCAAATTAGCTTTCATTTAAATTGCTAGTACCAAGAAAACATATGAAACCACTGCAAAAAGTTCAAATATCAAACTTTTATTCTGCTCTTGCATTTATCGGTCATTCTCTATTACTTACTCAATTCCTCCATCTAGTGGTGTCTGTATGAAATGCAATCCCTCTGTGCAGCAGTAATCAAAAATAAGAGTTTGTTATGCCGCTCAACTGATAATTCAAACCAATGCAGACGCTGGGCAGTATTTTCTGAGATGACAAATATGCCTTTCGCATCCTTGTACACAGATCATGCCATGCAAATGCTAATCTATCCCCCGGCGCCCGTTCCATACATCCTTCAACCTGCCACCAGGTATTTGTTTTAAATTCACCAATAAGACGCCTTCACGTAATCTTGGCGCTCCTAAACATTGAGTGCAGTTGGCTCACACGGTACCGAGGCTGTGTAAACCAGTGCTTATTTTGTAAAACATTAAGTGCCAGGGCTCTGACCAGGAGGCCACTGTAGCTTGCACCACATATCGCCCTTGTCATCGCTGCCAAAACAACTACTAACCATATCTCTCGCATGTAAATGCACAGTTCAGATTATTCCCCAAAGCTAAAGGAATGGCTGGGGAGGCAGGTATTAGCACTACTTTAATGTATATTATATTCCACAACAACCATTGTTCTGCTCATCTTTAAATTAGATGAGCAACGCCACCATGTGGTAGACTGTCAACACCATACTTAGAACAGTTAGGTGCAGGTGCCGAGCTCCGGAAAACAATTAAGTGCTGGTGCTGAGCACTGGAAAGCACCAGCTCAAATTGAGCACTGGTGTAAACATACATTTAGTACTATTTTTCATTCTATTTTCTCGACTGGAAATCCATTATCCAAAACCTTGCTTTCTCCCTCTCCTTTCTGCTCACGGCTCCTCCTCGTCTCATGTTCTTCACTTCACACAAACAAGCTCCTCCCACCACCACACCTTCTACTCTCCCACGTCTCCAGTTGGAATAATCTGTACTGTCTGATAATTAAAGTGAGTATAAAGCAATGAGGTGACCCAGTTATGTGCAGAACCTAGGGATTAGTACATTAAGCGAACAGTGGTTCTGCCACCTATCAGCTTATAGAAAGCATCCAACGTATTTACTCAATTTGAGTAAATACGTTGGACACTTTCTATAAGCTGATAGGTGGCAGAACCACTGTTCGCTTAATGTGATTATTAAAGTGAACAAAGACAGAATGTTAGAAGTGAATATGGACGATTTCATATAAAGTTTTACTATAAAATCATGTCCGGGCTTTTACCGAATGTTAAATTGTGAAGAAATGGTCATTTTTTTCTCTGTGAGAGATGGCAACCCTACTTGCACCTCTTTACATGGCCTCCCTTCCTACTTCTGCATCCACATTTTTTCTGTCCCATGGGGTTCAGCCCTGCCCTTGTCTGCCCCTCTCCCCATGGGTGTCCACCCAGGACTCGGACCTGGGCCATCTCTGTCTCCTTGCACCTCTTCCATAGCTGCCAAGGTTTCCAGTCCATGCATGATGCGCTGCTCGAGTCCAGTTTCTTTTTGCTCACTGTGTCACTGGAAGCAAGCTATATCCAACAGATAAGTCCCAATCAGGGAGAAACCAGTCTTGGGTTGCTTGCGTTTTTCACAAAGGCCCTGCCCTGGCAGCTCGGGCTGCACTGTTCCAATTGGAGCAGAGTTAAGACTTGATTGCATATGCTTGGGTACAAGCTGAGGTAGCAGGGTGAGCTAAAGAACAATGGGTTGCTAGTTTGAATGTTTGCCAGTGGTTAGACAAATTGCAAGCATTCCTCCTATCACATTTTGTGTGTTTGAAGATATTATACTTTACCTCTCATCATGTGAATCTCATGTTATCATGAATGAAAACAAAGATCCCCCACATGATTGGTGGACCTGGTTGTGGTATATTTTATTGCATTAGTACTGGAAATATATCTGGATGCTTACCAGAAGCGGTAAGGAAATATCCTGAATATCAGTGGACAATAATGATTTGAAGGAGAAGGAAGCAAATACCTCGAATCTACCGAGGCAAAAATGACACACAAAAAAACATGAATGTACATAAAACTATTTCAAAGAAGGGAGCAAATATAGCAACCTTGCATAATCATGGCTCACCAGCAAGAAGGTGGTATACAATGTATGGATTTGCAAAAACAGGTACCCAATCCCAACACACTGTAAAGATTAAGTGTACCGTTAAATTCCCAGTGGTCTCTAGAATGGCAGGAAATTAAATACCGGCAAATAAACTGCATATTTCCATTTACCATTATTTGAGCTTGTAATAAAGGATGACTTAAGAATAGGGTGTTAAACTGATTAGCTATGGAAACGCTCTTACTATAAGTCACAGCAAAAATTAAGGAGGAAAAAGAAGTGGCAGAGAGGCAGACATACTAGTGATCACGCTACATCTCTGCAGTCCGAACACCAGCCGACCAGGAGCGGCCCGTGCAGGGAAGAGTGGTGGGGTGGGTGTCTTGACAGATGACGATGAGGGTAAATTAATTATTTATTTCATGTTCCCTCGCCATTGTCTGTCATCGTCTGTCGGCCCATGTGCATCCAGGCCTCACCCACGCATACAAGGCCATTCACAACATGGGACCAATATACCTGAACAACCGCCTCTCCTACCACGCACCAAAAAGACACCTCCAATCAGCCAACCTCACTCTGGCCTCTGTCCCATGCATCTACAAGACCAGAACGGGAGGAAAGTCCTTCTCCTACCTCGCAGCCAAAGCCTGGAATGACCTCCCCCTCCACCTCTGGGAAGCCTCAAAACTGCCCCAGTTCAGAATTACCTCAAGACCTCGCTTTTCTGATGACCCCAGGACTCAACGGATCCGCCCCTCTCCCCCAGCACCTTGAAACCCTCAAAGGTGAGAAGTTGCACTTTACCAACCCTGATTGATTGATTGATTGATTGATTGATTGATTGATTGATTGATTTGTTGATGCCTGTTGTGAATAAATATGCTGTGTATGCCTGCACACTAGACAGCTATCCACAAAGAAGGTGTCTTCAAGGGGCTTTCAGAAAGTAAACTAACTTTTATATTATTTAAAATTATTGAGTCAGTTACTGATAACATAATTAATATCAGACATAATTTGAGAGCATCATATACAGATATGAAGATGGAAAAAATACTACCATGTAGAAGAAAGCCTCTATTTGCATAACATTAGTAATACATTACTCTACAAATGCCAAAAGGGAAACACTATTAAGATTTATGAATGCTTTAAAATATCACAAAAAGAGGAATTACAAAAATGCCAAACCCAATTGAATCTCATTAAATCATGAACATTCTGCGAAAATCATGTCAAAGTGTGTAATAGACCTCTGAAGCATCCACACAAGCAGCATATGGGAACGATTAGGATACTATCTCCGAAATTTAAGGCCAAACACATATGTCTGTTTGGAAGCAGAATTAAGGAACTGTCCAGGTAAGCCCAGAATAAAATGTATATAATACCAAAGCGACAGTTCCAACGGAATTACACATGTAGTATGTTAGCCAGCAAGCATCTCCACTCTGCATACTCACAGATTTCTTGTATTGTTGATATGGAAACAATTCATCCTTTTGTATTCTTGGAGATGGAAGGTTGAAGCCTCCACAGGGGTTGTGTTGAACTTATTCAATCACTTGCCACCTAATATCACTGGTGTCATGTTCTTGTTCCTTTAAGTGATCCATCAGTGGTGCCCCCAACGTACCACAGCGGATGTAGCTGCAATATTGTGGGAATTGAGCTTTCAATTTTTGTGATATTTTGCCAATATAAATACGGTTACATGAACACCATCTAGCATAAATAATATTGACCTAATCACAATCATTAAAATTTCTCAACAAATATTTGGTGTTCCCAGATTATAAAAAAAATGTAGTTTCAATGCAAAATGTGCATGCTGCAAAGATTCTGCACTTGAAATTATCAGAAACAGGGAGTAAACCCTAATGGGAAAGGATTGTGTGAGACCCGTCTATTGGTAACATTGATCTCACAACATTGTTAAGGATATTCCTATCTTTTTTTAAAGACAAGAGTGTTTTGTAGGGCATCTCCAAAATGTCACTGATCAAATGCTGTTGCAGGGATTCTGCGGAGCCACAGAACTATGCTTGGGATCATAGGGCCTTAGTATGCAGGGACGGAGTCATCCTACCACCCGAGTACCCATGATCCCGGAATTGACTAGCTATAGTGTCTCACTTGCCCTCCTACTCACTCACAGAGGAACAAGTGATTAGACACCCCAGAACACAACACTCCCGACTCTCTCAGGAAGCGCGGTTGCAGAACACACCTTTTCGCTCACACACTCGTACTAGTCCACAATAAGTTCTGACAGAGACACGAGGAAAGTTTAAAATGTTTATTTGAACTACTGTGCTCTAGTATGCAGTATACTTGCCACAACAAGTAGAAAAATGCCAAACATGAATACGGTTATTATAGCAAGTGGTCCGTAAATCATAAATGGAGCTGTCATTATATACAACAGTGTAACCTAACCTCCTTCCCCTTCTACAGAAGCAAAATGAATATATATATTATATCTCTAGGTAGTAGCAGCAGACCCCATACCTCAGTATACACAAATGAAAGCTCTACATCCCAGATGTTGTCATGATCTTGTCCCTGGAAAGGTCCCTCTCCAAGTGTGTGTCACCTATCTGTGCATACCTATATGACAGAAAGTACGCCGTGTTCCCAAACAATAGCTGCATTTGTGTGTTTTTTCTAGGTGCTAGGTCCTGACTGTGAGAAAGTGCCATCTTTCTTGCATGGTATGCCCCCACTTTTTGCTAAATTGCTGAATGTACTTTGAATGAGTGTACCCTGGACTCCTGCCAATCAGGTGCCCAGGGCCTATGTTCCTTCCTTAAAACACACAAACTCCAAATTGGCAAACCCTGGCCACATGTCAGCCCCTGGTAAATGGTACCCTAGGTACCCAGGGCCTTGTGACCAGGGAAGGCCCCTAAGGGCTGCAGCACTCATTGTGCCACCCTTAGAGGCCCTGTACCCTTACACACACACACTGCCTTTGCAGGCTGAGTGTCTGGGTGCAGGACAAAAATGAAGAGTCGACATGGCACACATCTCTATGTGCCATGCCCACTACCTACACTGCCAAGGCATATGTCAGCCACCCCTCTGGCTGGGTGCCTTATGCCCATGGTGTGGGCACAGGAGCAGGAGCCCAGTGCCCCTACAGTACCCAGGTCCATTCCCGGGCACTGTAAGTGCAGTGCTGCCATTTAAGAATACATGGTGCTGAGAGCTCGTCAAACACGAGCTCCACAGCACCATAATGGCAACACTGAAGACTGGGAAGTTTGGTATCAAACTTCTCAGCACATTAAACCCACACTGATGCCAGTGTGGGATTTAATGTAACAAGCACCCCAGCGGGCATCTTAGAGATGCCCCCTTACAACTAACCTACAATCCACGTCTGCTCTGAGGCTGCCCAGGCTGCCACACAGCAGACACGTTGCTGGACCCCTGGGTGGGAGAGCCCCTGCTCTCCCGGGCCTGCAACAATGCACATCCTGGGTGAGGTGATAAATCTCCTCCCCCAGGATGAGCAAAGGGAAGCTTCAAAGGCCTGCCGCCTCTAGGAGTTTCCCCAGGCCACTACAACCCCCCACTCTGGTGGGAAGCTTGGCCGGAAACCCCATACAAGGACAGGGGATGTGCCAGCCTGCCCACCCCACCCTCAGGTGGGGGAGGCGAGGTGAAGCACACCTCCGGGCTCTCGCCATCTTGAAGATGGGAGGCCCTACCCTATCAGGATTAGGCTACTGCCCCCCTCCCACAGGAGAGAGGCAGGATAGGGGGTGTACACACCCCAGGACAAGGACCCATTGGTCCCTGGCCTTCACCTACCTGTAACGCCCCTAAATCTAATATTTAGGGGCACCCTGAACCTTCCTTCCCCAGATCCCAGATTCGAAACTACAAGAAGAGCAAGAAGAACAAAGACATGCCCTGCAACTGCTAAAAAGAGGAAAACACCAACTGCTTTGGCCCCAGCCCTACCGGCCTGTCGACCCTCGAACCTGCTCCTGCTCCAGCGCGGCATCTCTTGTGGCCAGCAACCTCAGAAACCCCAGAGGACCTGGCTACCTTTGAACTCTGATTCCCTGGGACTCCCATGAGTAGAGGCTCTACTCAGAACCTACCTTTCACCCCTGGCAGCAGCCCGGAACCGCGATCCCAGCCCACTCTGCACCCGCCAAGCCTGGCCGGTGCCGGAGTGAACTAAACCCACGAGGACGACCCCACGGCGACTGTGACCCCGAGTCCGGCACCCAAGGACCACCCTCGACAATCCTGGAGAAGCCTGCAGCCTCAGAACAGAGTGCCACCCAAACCGCGATCAACAGAGGGTAAGATTTCCCGACACCAAAAGGCACCCCTGCACCCGGCACCCCACGGCCCTCTGTGCCCAATCCCGGGGTACCTACCTATCCTCCAACTACCCAACTTACCTCTCGAAGTGGTGGTGGCACCTGAAGAGTCCTCGTCCCCGAGCCTGCAGTCTTTTTCCAAACCGGAGATTTCCCATAGAAATCAATTGAGCGCCCGACGGCTCAAAAGCACCCTGCACCCAGCCGCCCGAGTGGCCCTGGCAGTTAAAACTCTACTCTAACCTACTTCCCCACTTGCCCTGAGTAAGTGACCAGGAGCCCAGCTCCCACAGCCGCGTGGCTTGCCAGACAGCAGCCACCAACCAAGGCCCCCCTATCCCTCATAGGATAACATTGGGCCTAACTCTCTCTGCACCTGGCCGTCCTGAAACCTCTGAGGGTGAACTAACTGTACCTACCTGACACTGGGACCCCTGAGTCTATGCCCAGAACTTCAACTCTGCCAGTCGAGTACTTACCCTTAAACCGCTAACTTCATTTTCCTCATAGGGTAACATTGACTGGCTTTTTCTTGGAAATTCTTCTAAGTGTGAACTTTTCAAAACTCAAAATATTCACCAAAAATCAGCCGAGTACCAAAAACGAATGTACTCACCTGCTCTTAGGTGAGCTCCCAGTGCTGGATCTTGGTGCCCAGCACTGACTCTGAAAAGTACCCACAACTATACTTACCTCTAACTCATTTTTCTTTCATAGGAAACCATTGACTGCTTTTCTGTGAAATTTCTTCTAAGTGTTGATTTCTGCAATTTCTAAATATTCCTCAAAAATCGTATAACATCTGAAAACGTAATTACTTACCTGTTTTGGATAAATGTCCCAGTACTGAGTCTAGACACCCAGTACTGGATTACAAAAGTAACGATAACCTACTGTACCTGTAACCTACATTTCCTTCCATAGGGAATCATTGATTGTTTGCTCTGAAATATTTTCCAAGTGCTCACTTTTGAAATAGCTAAATATTAGTTAAAAATCATTACAGTACCAAAGTCGACATTCAACAGCTGATTCTGAGAACTGACCCAGGACTGGATCTAGGATCCAAGCCTGGAATTACAAAAGTATTCTACAAAGTAATCTGTTGCATATAATTTGAATTTATCATTGAGCTCAATGTATTGTGTTTAGAAATACAGTTGCCTACTGCAACTATTTGTAACTGTTTACTAAAAAGTCTATTGCATATACAAAAGTATTTTTATGAAACATCTCCTGTCGAGAAAGTATATTTTAATTCCAAGTGTTGGTTCTAAAATAAAACAAGCATATTTTTTTTTATATACAAACCATTGGCCTAAAGTTCAGTTATTGAGTGTGTGGAACTATTTGCTGACTGAGTGTGTACAACAAATGCTTTACACGTCCTCTGATACTGCCTTACTGCTCGACCAGGCTACCACTTTGGAGAGTAAGGTTATATCTAACTTTAACCTCTGTTAAACCCTTGGGGTCTGTGGACTCTGTACACCCTGTACCTATTAAGGAACAGTATATACAGAGCCACTTTCTCACACTGACCAGAACAGAATAACAAGGGGCATTGGTGTTCGACCTTGTCTACAAGTTCAGACTAAATCCCAGGAAAAGAACAGAGCGCAAAACAACAGTGTGTTTTGTGTGAAAGTACATTGTGGCAAAAAGCAAAATATGGCTGTAGGGTAACAGGTGCAAAGCAGAGGACAGTCTGCAACGTGCTCATGCTAACATAGGAAAAACGACAATGGTCTGCACGGGACCTATGACAAGGCCAATGCTTGTTCACAATCTATTTGATCTCATTACTCTTAGTACAGTAGATACTCATGCACACCATTTGTACTTCACTCAGTTTTTCTCTCTAGGTGTCAACAAATGTTCACAGGGAAAGACATAAACCTAATTCACACAGCCTCAACATCAAATATCATATTCTTTAAACTAATCTTCCTTCAGTTTACAGATCCCCCTTAGATATAAAACTGTCCAAAAAACAGATTATCCATTTCTTTCTGTAGATTTACCAAAGAGTGTTGTATATAGCTTGCCCTCATTTATTCACACATTAAGGTCAAGGAAGGGAATCTCTTTGTCGCTGTGCATTAAAAGAATTTGAAGGTCTGTATAACGTAGATTTAGCCATGAGTGAAAGTATTTAGGTTTCAGTAGATCACCTGTAAGAAAAACACCCTCAAAAACACCCTCAACTGAACTTATATATGTAGTGATCCATGAACTAAATCTGGAGTGAATCCATCCACCATAGCTACACCTTTGACTTGATAATAAACAATATTGTGATATTTAAATAAGTTCCTAGTGAGAGTAATCTACATTACATGAAGCATAGTAAGTCTGGGCCTTAGTATCAGTGCATAAAACACAATAAAATAAAGATTAATAAAGATAAAACAACAGTGCTTATAGTGCTTATTTGATAATTCCATGTTGGGTGGGAGAGGATATTAGCAGCAGGCTGGCCAGTGGCATCACATAAAATGATGAGGCCTGTAGAAAGTGCATTTGCACTTAAATGAGGATAAACCCAAAGGATGATTCCAGGAAAAATCTTTATTTCTTGTATAGTTCAATACAGAGCCCACAGCAAGCACAGCGACCGCATTGGAAAGTCGGAATTAACTGACTCAACCGATGAGCCAGCCATCCCAGAATAGCTCTCAATAATTCAATAACAAACAATTCCACTACAAGTCATAACACATTCTTACACTGCGCGAGTAACTTTAAACCCAAACAATTCTATGCCACTGCACGCGCTACTTTAAACCCATACAATTCCTTGCCATGTGTCGAGCTTGTACAACAGCGCTACCCAAGGAAAAGCAGGAGACAAGGACATAGAAAAAACCATGGATATACAACAGGGCCCTTCTGCAGAATGTGAGGAGGGGCCCTTGAGTCTCCCATATCTCACCGATACTCATTGGCCTTGGGAGCAATGGGGCCCTCCTGAAGGGTCTGGGGCCCCTGAAGTTGACCAAGAGTGTGCTCATGTTCAAGCTTTGTTTATCTCGGAATCCAAACTAAAGCTACTCTGCACTGTGCTACAAACAGGTGGAAAGCACCAAAGCTCTATCTACTCTCTTCTCCATGAGTTTGGACAAAACCATGAAGCCTGACTCCTGATACATATCAAAACTAGGTTAGACTGGAGTCTGACCATGGAAGGATGCCAATCATTTTGCATACGTTTAATGTATGCATCGGTGGACCTCTTTCATCTGGTGGAAATGATTACCAAAAAACCTGGCTCATTTTGTTACTTCAAAAGCAACACGTCCGCCTCCAGTTCATCATAGCAACCTGTCGCCGCCAGCGGGGCCACTGTCCATTGTGTTCTGGACTGGCCTCATTGTTTAGCCACTCTGCCCTCTATTGCACCCTAATTCAAGAATCGTAGTGTCTGGTTTTATAAATGCCTTTTGAATACCGAGATCAAACCCACTGCATTTTAAGGGCAATTCTTCCTTTTCTCCTGACTGAAAAACACATTCAGATGGTGCGCGCGCTCATCTGATCCCATTTGGATTATTGTAATAAAGCGGCTTCTTGTCTGGTGAATAAACAAAGTTGCAGAGCGTTCAGAACTTGGCAGTCCACATGGTCCGTGGTCTTAGTAAATCTGGAAGTGTGTACGCAACACGTTAGACCCTCTGCTGACTCACTCTTCAACGCCAGATCCACTTGAAGATGCTGTACAGGTACACAAAGATCTCCATCTTTTAGACCCCAGGCTGCTCTCCAATCTGACCTCTCTCCAGACACTCCATCGAGGGTAACATGCTCCATCCGCCTTCCTTATCGGGGCTCCCCGAAATACTAAGGACAAATACAGAGGCAAACCCGTCGACAATATGGAACCCAAACTGTGGAGTGCCCTGCCTCTTGACATTCGGTGAAACAAAAAGAGTTCCTACTGGTAATAAAATGGACTATTGTACACTGGTCTGCTTATGTTGTCTTGTGTTACCGTAAGCTTTAAGGAGACGGAAGCAGTGGTGACTATCAAGCAGTTTTCTTATCCTTTTTAACCTGAAAAATGTGTAATAATGTTGCCAAAGAGCTTTTCATAGAACATAATGCCATTATCGGCAACTTCCCCCACCCCCAGTCTGAGCATGCAAGAATGAATAAATACACACAACAATTTTTGTTCTGGGAAAATATTGCTGCAGGTTTATTCCATACAAGAGTATGCAATATGTGGGTTATCTTACGGGCGATCCAAGGGCGGGCAGCTGTACCAACCTATGCTGCCCCCACCCGCCTGGTGAGCCAGCACTGTGGGTCACCCAGTCATTGATGATTTGATGATCCTCTTCCGGATCACATGACACGTTGGTCTCTTCTACTCACGCCCTTTTCAGGGCGGAGCGTAGCAGGGCAAACCCCCAGTTGGTTAGGCCCCCAACCGCCCGAGGGACTAACGGGGCGCCGTCACGGTATTCCAGGAACCTGCCCTAAGGCTCCTGGTCGTCGGCTCTGGCACACCTACTGTGCCGCGCAGAGGTACCCTTACTGTACCCGTCTGCTGCAGAGGTACCCTTACTGTACCCGTCTGCTTCCAGATCGCCCTGTAACTCCGCCTGCAACACAAAAGAAAACATTAAAACATTCTGAGTACCCTATCCACCAGCCAGGTCGCTGGGTAAGAGGTGGGAGACGGCGTGGCTGGGAGACGGCGGGGCTGGGACACAGAGACTGCCAGGAGGGGCTATAGGTAACCGGATGGGCATTTGCGCCTAACTGCAGGATCCTGTCACCTACCCTTGGTTCTGGAGTGCACTTACTTTGCCCCATTGACCAGACGGTTGCACAAACCCCTTTGATTGCTAAACCCTGGTGAACACCTTGATGGTGTCAAATCTGGTTTGAAACAATACATGTCTTGTGCCCACTATTGGAGACACCTCGCCCTTTTGTGCAGCGACAACTTACGCAGCGCACCCCGCTTGCTTAACTGCCGTCGGATCACAGATGTCAGTACCTGCTAACCATCTCTGCCCCTGGATGCTTAAACCTGTTTAAGTGTCGGAATCCCAGATTCTCAGTTTCATGTTAGCTGCAGTACACCTTCAGTGGATCCGCTGGGAGATACCACATAACACATTGGTCAGGAGTACCTTAAGAAGCACCCAATTTTCCCTTGGCCGTACCTCTAAATGAGACTGGCTCCATGCAGCTGTGAGGCCAGAGACACATATATTAAACCTATTTACTGTTTTTTGCCACTTGTCACCCTCTGGTTGAAACTTTCTGTGAAGCGCGTGTGCCCCCGAGGCATGATGTCGCTGAATAACCGGTGCGAGTTCCACTTGCTGATACTATGTATCGCTAACTGCCCTACTTGAATCGACGGAATGCTGAATTCCTCCTCAGGGTTGCAGACTTACTGCTCCAACCCAGTTTGACCCCAAAACTTTGGGACAACCTTAGTAACCATGCCCTTCATGGTACATCCACCCCAGCTTGACTATCAACTTGTTTGGGACACAGGTCGCAGAAGATGCCCCTCCAATCTCTGGTTCTAGCCCATAAAAGGATTGTAGAAATAAAAACCTTTTTCGGGGTTCACTGATGCACCTGGTCCTTAAACCAACAAAGAAGAGATTGGCACGGAAGCTGTAATATCAAAATAATGCATTTATTAACCTCACATGAGGGAGACTGCGTCAATACGGTACCCTCAGGCCACTGTAGGAGGCAGTCTAAGGAGTACAAAGAACAGGGGCATTATATATGCATTTGTTGCATAGTCAGCATGAGACCAAGGGGAGGTACTGGCACATGCAAGAATAGTTATTGACTAATATGGGTATACAAAAATTGCTTGCTTAACAAAGTGGGAGGGGAGACATTTCTCCTTACATCAGTAAAAACAGCCTGGCAGTTATATACCAAGAGCAGGTGAATTCTGGCAGCTACAGGTCATTCTGAGCATGTGCAAGCCTCTGACTCAGTGGTGAAGAAGTTAACTATATCACATGACACAAGCAGAATACAAGGGCAGTCAACAGTGAAGAGGGAGAAAGCACATGGCGAGCACATGGCTAACTAAAATGGCTGCCACAAACAAAATGGCTTCAGCTGATGCTAACAGCCATGGCAGCTAGTTTCCACAGGATAACCCAGGGGGCAGACAAGTCTGTGGGAACCGGAGAGGAATAATATGTGCAATACCTGCCTTAAATGCCAAATGGTCTATAATACCGTGTCGCCATCTGTGCTCTAATGCAGTATTTATCAATTTTTTTCTTTTTTTTAACAGCAGCTCCCTTGTTAGATAACTACCACAACCCGCCTGCTGCCCTGGCTAAAGCGCGGTGAATATGGCTTAACTAAAGCGGCCTGTAAACCTGCCCTTGTTTGTCGAGGGAACATTTTAACTGCATCGACCAGACCTAGCGAGACGAGATTGCGAGCCCCACTCCCACACAATTGCAATTAAACCTAGTACATCAGGGCCAAGGCCTTGCCTATGCCCTCTGTGGCGAGACCTGGACTTCTAATACAGGGCGTCATGAGGTCACACATTCATGTGTACCCGTTCCTCTTGTGCTACACCTGCTGGGGGATTAGTATGCTCCACGCCTACTTGCTCGGAATTAGTGATGGTCCCTCGAGGGGAAAAAGGTCAGGGCCTATCCCTGAAGCTTGTCCAACCAGAATTCTACAGGAAATCTACACCATTGCTTTGTAAAACTGTTCCTGGTTCAACTATTAATTATGGTCGATATGCTCTACCAGGTTTGAATAAACATCTTAGCTAATCGTATGCCTACCTAATTCACAGGTTTAATGATTTACAATTGAAATTGCCCAACCAAATAAGGCCTTGCACTGAAACTCTACTGGGTTGTCTCAACTTTCTTACAAAGCTAGAAATGCCCATGTGTACATGGTACCTGTTTCTATATGGTGCCGGCAGATGTTCATCATAAAGGCCCTTGTAGCCATCCAGTACCCCCCATAATACTGCAACCCAGACATACACCCGGGGAGCAAACAGGCGACTCTGGTAAAGGTGAAAGAACGTGCGAATTCCATCCCTGCAACCCAGTCATAATACTAATTTAGAATCGCACATCGATATAGGCAAACAAAAGGACAGCCGACCACAGCCGTGGCACATCCAAGAAGAACCATCTACAGTTTAAAGTCTACTGAGGGGAGAAGTACAGTTCCCGCGTACTTCGGAACCAACAACACTAAAGAGAAGTTGGACCTCTCTGGAGTGCCCCACCTTGGCCCGCGGACATGCAAGAATGCTTGGGGGGGCAGAGAAACAATAACCAACTGATGCCCTTGGTGGGCGTGCACCCCTAGTCGTGGTGGGAGCTCACACGGCGTCCCTGGGAGAACCTGGCTCTAGATATCCATCACAAACCGTGCCCATTGTGCCTCCCTGATGCACACACGCCACATGCTCCGCACAGCCCCCCACGTCGAGGTGTGGGCATACCCTGTGCTCCTGTAGGGGCAATTGGCCGCAGAACTAGGTGCTGCTGTGTTACAGTATTGAAAGCACGTCACCGACCCCGCATATTGGATGTAAACATTCAGAATTTGGACATGGGTGTCTGTGTACTGTCAGTAATCTTCTTCAAAGTGGGCATGAATGAACTGAACTGTATCAATTAAAAGCCGTTCGAAGCAGGTGCCCCCAATAATTTTGGCCCAGGGCAGCTGGTAGTACTACAGCATGTGCTGATGATTACAATTAAATGCACTCCTGACCTCAAACCTTCAAGATGCTGTGTTTTAAACGCGTCGGAGCCCCCTACGTGTACGGAAGAAGGCCGCGCAGTGCCCTTGCCTGGTATTTTGCCGCTATGTCATTGCATCTCTATATTTACGAGCCTCTCGCCATCATCAAACATCCCAGCTTCAGGATCAGCCGCCCTCCGAAGGCTGAGATAAATAACTGCAAGAACACAACATCAAGCGCTGCCCAAATAAAACAATTGCGCATTGTGGCGAGGAGACCGCCATTGTAGGCAACACAACATATGCTTGGGTAAACAATGTAAAGCGCCTGCTACCCATGCGAGGGTTTTCCGCATAACATTGCGCCGCGGCCCAACTGTGAGACCCCCCATTACCGTGCGCCAGACGACAGGCGTCGCCACCCCATGGCAACCACAAAAGCCAATTTCTCCAACATAACACGCAGCTGTGCAGCCATGCAAATTGGGACCGCATTAAACACCGTCCAAGCATGGGCAGGAAAAGGGCAGTTAACGTTCTCGGAGGCAAGGAGAAATTTGCATACAGGGGACCCCGAATTCCCCTCACTCAACTACTGGTGCGTGCACGCATGTCCTGCATGAGAACACACACTAGGGAAATGTAAACCTTATAAAATACGGTGTAAGACGGTTCTACTGCTAGTAGCGTTACTGCTGCTTTATGTGCTACTACGACTCCTGCTTCCCGTATTGCCCGTTCACTACGTGCCACCCTAGATCGGGATACTGTCCTGGGGAGAAGGCGGCGCCGGTGTGTGTAAGATGCCTTCTCTGCGTTCAACGCCCTGCTTACCCGGTATCCATCTAAATGCCCGCAGGTGGATGCAAACATGCCCTGCGCCGCCTGGGGTGAGCAACCCCCACTGTGACCCAGAGGGTCAGAACTATCTCTCCAGAGGCTGAGCGGACTAGAAGACAGGTCGGCTGGTGAGGCCACTGATCGCATTCCAGCCTCCTCCCACAGACACTGTGTATCCACAAAACAAGGACAAACTACCACTTTAATTAAGATGCCCCCTCTAAACTATCCGCCTGCGGTTCTACCACATTTCCTCCATGGGTGGGGGAAATTAACCCTTCAAACCACGCTGCTTGGGGGGGGCGCGGGTACCCAACCTCTGATGATAATGCCTGGGTCGAAGGGGACTGCACGCGTCCTGCAAGGACCTATTCGACTCCTGCATGGTGGGGCATGGTGGCACAATGAACACCACAGTGCTTTCCATAGTCCCAAGGTACTTTGCAAACAGACACATTCGTATCTAGGCACACAGTGAGAGTGAACGCTGCCTCAGCAGCTGTCTGACACGTGCCTGCAAATTAAAAGAGACTATTGAATAATCACCACACCGCGTCAGGCAAACCCAGTGGATCCATGACGTCCAACCATCACCCCCAGCTGGCGCAGCTATGACCACTGCAGGGACGAGCTTATTATCCCACAACAGCAACCGGCCCACGCAGGCCCCATGCCCCGAAACGCACCCTGGCCACATCCCCGTGTGCAAAATGGCTCGTGCACCATGTAAGCCAAGCACCGCACAACAGAGCACTGGCCCAGCCAGACGGCGTAGGAGTAGCAATGACCGTGAGTCACCCGGCCTGAGGGGACATGCTGCCAGCCCAAGAGCATAGGCAACAAACTCGCCCAGACCTGGCACCCAGCTCTGTGTGCCCGGCCCAACCCGGGACCTCCAAATGCACCCCCGATAACATCACACTCGGGCCCGCAAGGCCCCGTCCGGCCGAGTCCTATCCGACTACACCACCTGTGCGAGCCAGGGAACCTACCAGTCCCGCTGCCGTTCTGCCTCCGGGCGTCGAAAAGCCTGAACTAGTGCGGGGTGAGGGGGATATTTACTTACCCGATGGCCCACGTGGACCAGCTGCCCCCCTGAAATCTTTGACGGCAGAGACCACTGGCCAGCCGCCTTCACCCGTATCCCATTGTTACAGCGGTCCGGAGGCTGCCATGCTAAACATTGCACTCTAATACGGGAGCGAAACGGGTGACCACGTGGTCCAGCCCAATGCCCTGCTTGCTGCCCCATGCAGCATCCCCTCTACAGCCCTGCGGTTGTCGGGGGACCGTGCATCGATGGTTCCCATCCACTGCGTTTCAAATAGAGATGCCGGGCAATGTACCTAGGGCCTCATGCGATAGCTGCTAACTCGCCGAACCCAGGCCTGACCAACCGAACCTTAGAAATAGCCACCCGACCCAAGCAAGCCCTGTGCCACTGAATGCACGCCAAGGCGTAACCCAACCGAAATACCCCCAGCCAGGCCAGAGCCCCCTTTCAACATGAGTGGCAGGAGGGGCTTGGGAGGCATTGCACCGCAACCCGCCGGCCATGGCCAACTGTGGGGCTAACACAAACCTCTATTTCAGTGATGTGCAGACCCGGCCAGGACGCAAGCGTGGAGGGAGCCCGACCTCCAAACCCAGTCCCAGGGACAGGCCCACGACGCGAGACGAACAGTCGAAACGGCGTGGCTGGGAAACAGAGACCGCCAGGAGGGGCGAGGGAGGCTTATATGACCTCCCCCAACCCGGGGTGACAAATGCAAAAAGAACTGTTGATGGACAGAATGCAGAACAATGTCATACATTCACCCCAGTACAGAGATCCATCGTTTTTTTGCTCACCATGCTATTCAAGTTTGGACCCAGCCATATGCAAATCAGTCTTGACCCTGTGCCCTATGGAAACAGTCCAGCCCGAACTGCCGGGCCAGGTCCTCCCTGGACTGGAAACAAGCATCCTACGACCGGTTTCGGGGTTTCACCCCTCTTCAGCCAGGATAGCTTGATTCCAGTGGCATAGAGAGCACGGGACTCACGTATGAGCATACCCGTCGCACTCGGGGGGACAAATGCATAAAGAACTGTTGATGAACAGAATGCAGAACAATGTCATACATTCAACCCAGTACAGAGATCTGGGCCTAAATCCATCTTTTTTTGCTCACCATGCTATTCCAGTTTGGACCCAGCCATATGCAAATCAGTCTTGACCCTGTGCCCAATGGGAACAGTCCAGCCCGAACTGCCAGGCCAGGTCCTCCCTGGACTGGAAACAAGCATCCTAGGGCCGGTTTCGGGGTTTCACCCCTCTTCAGCCAGGATAGCTTGATTCCAGTGGCATGGAGAGCACGGGACTCACGTCTGAGCATACCCGTCCCATACCCCATACCCAAATCAGAATATTGCAAGGGTGTTGTGATACTTATTAGGAGGGGGTCAGGGGTTGTGCTGATTTCCTCTAAAACAGACAGTTCGGGTAGATGGGTTTTAGCAACTCTCAAATGCTCTGGTTCAGAGTTTTTCTGCCCTGGTTTTTACGGCCCAAATGTGAACGATACCTGGCATATCATGGATTTACAATTGACCCTTGTAGGGGTAACCACCCCCATATTTATAGGGGGTGATTTTAATACTCTATTAGACCCTACGTTGGATAGGTCCACTTGCAGGAAGGGAACCCAAGCTCAAGCATCACAGACAAGACAGCTTAAGCAAATGATACATGAAATGGGACTGGTAGATACTTGGAGATATCTAATGGGGGAAAAGCGAGGTTACACTTTGCATAGCAAAAAGTATCATCATTTTTCAAGATTGGACTACGTGTTATTGGATAGAGCCTGGGCTGGAAAATTAAAAGAGGTTCCTACATCACCAGGACATATCTTTGATCGTGCTGTGATTAGTGTTAAGCTAATGGGAATTAGAGCAAGACATTATGTGAGACGGACATTGAAAAGATCCATCCTATTAGACCCAGACGTTTCCATCTTTCTGAAAAAAACAACTACAGAGTTCTTCCAGGATAATGCCCATTCAGCCTCCATTGGAGTTATTTGGGATACTTTTAAGGACTATGCACAAGGCCCCCTACAAAGTCAGGTCTCTTATAAGAATAAGGTGGATAGGGCCGATTTGAGAAAATTGGAGGAAAAAATCAGGACACTAGAAGCTAAATTGCGACAAGTGACACAGAACATACAGAACAGAGAATGATGTGTGTGTGTCTGTATATATATAGAGAGAGATGCAGGACTGATTTAAACATGGATGGGGCAGCATGCTGGTAAGACAGCGGCACCTGAGGAAGGCTGACAAAGCCGAAATGCATTGTGCCTGACAGCTGCGTGAATAAAGGGCTTCCGAAGATATTTCCCCGTGTGGCCTCTTTCCTTTCAGCATTCAGTTTTTGCATATATGTATATATATATATGTATGTATTATCTACTGGCGGTCGCCAGTAGTTAGTTATAGTTAGGACCGTGTTTCCATAGGAAATCCGCAACATTCTATTTGGAATAACTTTGGCGCCGGTCGACGGATCCTCCCGAAATTTTCAAAACTAATGGGGCGCTACGCTCCGCTCCTACCTGGAAGTCTCGGGGGGATTCGTCAAGCGGGGGCTGAGAAAAAAGGGGGGTCCCAAAACGCGTTTTCCCCATGCATTTTCCCATAGGACCTTTAGTCCGAGCTACAGCCCGAACGGCTGAACAGAATTACTTGAAATTTGGCAGAGAGGTAGTCCTCGGGTCAAGGATGTGCCTTTTGTAGGTCTGGTGTAAATCTGTTCAGTAGGTCCTGAGAAAATAGCATTTAAATCAATATATATATCTGTAAGCGCACTCCGTGCGCTTACCGTAAGCTTACCGTACACGTACGGTGCCGTGCGCGAGCTCAATTCTGATTGGTGGTTACATGACTGTAAACATTCGAATCGGTCGAAATCAGGAAGTGTCGGCCGCCATTTTCTGTCTCTCGCACTGAGAAACAAAGGTGGGGAACGTGAAAAGGGGGCAACGAAGAGAGTTGTAGACCCCCTAGTGTTTGTCAGGGGGTCCAAGAAGGACCCAAAAGTACGGAAAATACATTTAATTAATTTTAAAAAAAAATCGTGGAGTGCGCGTACGGTAAGCTTACCGTACGCGCACGGCAAAAAAAAATAAAAAATAAAGAAGTAACAATCACATTTATTAAATAAATTAAAGGACCCACAAGGGAGAAAAAAACAAATGTTACTGTGTAAAAAAAGGCGAGGCGCGCACGGCATGGACTGCGCAACGTGGGCGCTCGGTGCGCGAAGGCCACCGAGCGCCCACAGCGCGCGCACGTTGCGCGAAGCGCGCCCACAGCGCGCGCACGTTGCGCGAAGCGCACCGTGCGCGCAGGGTGTGCGCACAGTGAAAAACCAGAAAAAAAAAAAAAAAAAAATACATAACTTAGCATTTAAAAAACCGTACAAATTCACTGAAAAAACCATAGGTTTCACACACGTTATAGTTAGGAATTATCATTTACAAAACCTTGCAAATTCACTTAAAAAACCATAGGTTTCACACATGTTATAGTTAGCTGTACATTTCACTCGTAAAAAACCAATGAAATTCCACGTTATAGTTAGATCAGGTAACTATAACTTGCGCGACCGCAATCCACAATGTGTAATTTCAGATGTCATCATTGATGTCATGAGTGATGTCACTGACCATGTCATGAGTGATGTAATATGTGACATCATCAGCAGTTTATTGTGGGCGCGCAAGTTATAGTTACCTGATCTAACTATAACGTGGAATTTCATTGGTTTTTTACGAGTGAAACGTACAGCTAACTATAACATGTGTGAAACATATGGTTTTTTAAGTGAATTTGCAAGGTTTTGTAAATGATAATTCCTAACTATAACGTGTGTGAAACCTATGGTTTTTTCAGTGAATATATATATGTATATATATATATTCACTGAAAAAACCATAGGTTTCACACAAGTTATAGTTAGCTGTACATTTCACTCGTAAAAAACCTATGAAATTCCCCCGTTATAGTTAGTGCAGGCAACTATAACTCACGCGACCGCAATCCTCTGCTGATGCTAATACTGTATTTAGACACTTATTTGCCCATGTCTTCTTCCATTAAATTTTAGCTATACATATATTACAAATATTTTTTTTTCATAAAGACACTTATGTCATCAGCAGAGGATTGCGGTCGCGTGAGTTATAGTTGCCTGCACTAACTATAACGGGGGAATTTCATTGTTTTTTTACGAGTGAAATGTACAGCTAACTATAACTTGTGTGAAACCTATGGTTTTTTCAGTGAATTTGCAAGGTTTTTTAAATGCTAATTCCTAACTATAACGTGTGTGAAACCTATGGTTTTTTCAGTGAATTTGTACGTTTTTTTAAATGCTAAGTTACTTTACGCCATTCGTGGCGTGCGCACCCACTTAACGCAGTTCGTTCCGTGCGCGCACGGTGCGCGAAGCGCACCGTGCGCGCACAGTGAGCACGCGGTGCGCTTCACGCACCGCGCGCCCACTTTACGCAGTTAGTGCCGTGCACGCGCGGTGGTCACGCGGTGCGCTGCGCACACCGCGTGCCCACGTTATGCGGGATGGGCCATGTACGCACGATGCGCTTCGCGCACCGTGCGCACATGGGGGACATATTATGCGCATCGTTGTGAAATGTATTCTTTATTAATTTCACAGGTCAAATATGCCATGCACAAATGGAGCCCTTCGGGCACCATTTGCACACGGGGTGGGGAGAGTGTGGATAATTTATTTTTTTTAAAAATTTTTACCGTACGCGTACGGTAAGCGTAATCGGCCTTGGGGGTTGTTTGGGGACCCCTATATCAATGCTGGGTGGTTATGATCTCAATATACTGCCCCTTTAGACATTTTTTGGCTTTATTTTTGCTGCCCCACTCAGAGTGCGAGAGAGAAAATGGCGGCCGCCGCTTCCTGGTTTCGACCGATTCGAATGTTTACTTAGATCTAACAGCCAATCAGAATCGCGCTCGCGCACGTCACCGTACGCGTATGGTAAGCGCACCGTAAGCGCACCGTAAGCTGGCTCAGATATATATATTGATTTAAAGGCTATTTTCTCAGAATCTACTGAACAGATTTACACCAAACCTACAAAAGGCACTTCCTTGACCTGTAGACTACCTCTCTGCCAAATTTCAAGGAACTCTGTTCAGCCGTTCGGGCTGTAGCTGTGTCTAAAGGTCCTATGGAAAAATGCATGGGAAAAACGCGTTTTGGGACCCCCCTTTTATCTCAGCCCCCGCTTGACGAATCCCCCCCGAGACTTTCAGGGTAGGAGCGGAGCGCAGCGCCCCACCTATTTTGAAAATTTCGCGAGGATTCGTCGACCGGCGCCAAAGTTATTCAAAATAGAATGTTGCGGTTTTCCTATGGTAAGAGGGTCCTAACTATAACTACCTACTGGCGACCGCCAGTAGGTAATATATGTGTGTATATATATATATATATATATATATATATATATATACACACATACATATCACATATATAAATATATACATAATACTCTTACCTGCAAATTATAGGCACATATACATATACTCTTACCTGTGAATTACTTACATTGTTGTTGCACAGTCGTTCGTGGTAAAAGCATCTTCGTGGTTAAAAAAGTAATTGTGAAAACTGGTTGTAAAGATGCTTTCATTGTACTGACGTCGTTGTAAAGGCTTGTCGTTGTTCTGGCGGTGTTGAAAATGCTGTTTCCCCTTCCCCAGTAGCGTTGGCCTACTACTTCTGTGCCAGCGCTATCAGTATTACAGAAGGGGCAGTGCAATCATCTGCAACCCCTTCTGTAATACCAAAGTGCCCTGGGGGCGCACAAAGCAGGTGCACCCGCCTGTCGCACCTCCGGGACACTTTTGTGATACGGCCTGGAGGGTAAAGAAGTTGCAGCATGTAAGGAAGGAATAGTAGGGAAGCCTAATAACTGCTTTTGTTATCTGTTTAAAGTTAATTATAATTCTATATCTAACCAGTTTGGGAATTCGGTCATGGGGGTTCAGTAGGCTTGTGTAGCAAAATGCTTCTTTAAGAATTATTCTCAAATAAAAATGATCAAACATTGGAACATTGGCTATATTATAGAACCTAGCATACATAATTAAAAAGGCAGCCAGAAAATAAGCTCTCCAGTCTGGGGCACCCATACCTTCCTCTTCTCAGCACAGATTTAGCTTCTGCAAACTTATCCATGTTGATGTTTTATTACAGCTAAAAGTAATAATTTCTGTATTCTTTTTTGAATTTTTTTTTTAGTTGTTAAGTGCACAGGAATCGCTGAAAACAAAGAATTTAATATGGGTAAAACATGCATTTTTACCATCGCGACCCTGCCTATGATCGTTATCAATAGAGACTGCAGTCTATCCAGAACACACTATCTTGCTGACAAGAGGAATATAATTTAATTTGTATGAATCCTTAGGATTTCCAGTTGCTCTATTTATCAAATAATTGGGTTATTATGATAAATCTGTTGCAGAAATTATGGTAATAAATTCAGTTCAACGTTAAAAAGTAACATTTCAATTTTAGTTGCATTAACTCTATACCCAGCAAGAGCTAAGAAAGATGTCAACAGCTCAAAGAGTTTATTGAGGACATTTGAGTCCAAATGAATATGTAACACCAAATCATTGGCAATTAACTTTAGCTTGGGAGAGTCCAGAATAGCTGCCTTCACAACTGCTGACCTCCCCAAGCTGGAGGCAAGGGGTTCAATAAAAATTGTAAACAGTAAAGGTGAGAGGGGACATCCCTGCCTATTGCCTCGACAGATATTAACAGGGGCAGAGGTTCTCCCACATAGTACAAGGTGAGCCATAGATCTCTGATAAATGTGACCAATTGGATTGATAAGTTGGGCTGGAAATTTCATTACCTCCAGAACTTCAACAGAAACCTACAACTCAACCAAATCAACTCGTCTCCAACTACAAGTAAATGCTTTTCAGTATCTGTAAACAGCTCTGCAGCAAGTGTTTCATTTGCAGTAAAATAGTCAATGGCTTTGATTAAAACGCATATTTTAATTAAGCTGGCATAAATCCATTCTGATCTACTTCTATCAAACTTGGTATTACCTCGGATATTCCTTTTGTTAAAATGTTCATAAACATTTATAGTCTTTTTTAGCAGAGTAATAGGGTGAAATTAATTTTTGTCCTCTAGATTTTTATCCTTCCTGAGAAAGCATGTTAATATCACTTTTTTTTTTTTAAAGGAGAGCGGAGCATTCCGACATTTAAGAATGTCTTTCAAGAGCTCCGTGAGGGGATGTGTCAGGTGCTTGAGCACGATATAATACCGCTCGGAGGAATAGCTATCCTCCAAGAGCCGTGCATCTGGGGAGCTTTTTCCCCTTCTTCAATTTCTATTGGGCTAATAAGATCACTACCTGCCTCAGGTGTTGAGGACGGTAATTGAACCTGGGCTAGGAAACTTAAAATATCCTCTTCCGCTGGACTTAACTTTTCCGCATATCTTCTGGAAAATGATTAAAAAATATTATTTCAATTTGTTGACTATCAGCATTTATAACTCTTGTTCTAAGATTATTTTTTTTTTTTGATCTTATAAAACCTTTATTGAACTTAATCCATGCATACAGTAAGGAACATCATGGAATTGCTACAGACATAAAGAAACAATTTCAGCACTCGTTTTCAGAAATAACAAGAGCCAGCATGGCGTGAGTTACCAGTACAGGCGTGTCCTTACACAATTATGGCGGATATCCTAGTAACACATGCTGTCTTCAGGTGTCTCGAGGGTAACTGAGGTGTGCCCACCAGGAGCCTAGTTTAACTACCTAGTGGTGTGTGGGGATGTCACGGGGGCATCATTCTGTCTCAAATACGTCACCAGGGATTCCCATATGTCTACCGGGCGGCATCTAGAGGGCATAAGATCCCAGTAAGCAGCTGGTTGTGCTTGACATTGTGCCGCATCCTTCAACCACAGTTGTGTCGTGTGCATCGCCACTCTGCACTTAGCCAACACCAGCAGTAACGCAATCAGTCTTCGGTGCGTGTCCGGAGTGTCCTTTACAAACCAAGCAGGCACAGTTTAGGCGTCAGTGAAAAGGGGGCCTCAGTCACATCGGCGATTATTGCACCTACATCCTGCCAGTAATTCACCACCCGCGGGCACGCTCAGGCCAGATGGGCAAATGTAGCAGGTCAAGCGGAGCAGCGCACACAAGCAGCATCATCCATCAATCTAATTTTATGGAGGTATGTAGGTGTGCGATATAGTCTGTGCAGGTATTTGATATGAATCAGTCTGCGACAGTAGTTAGGGGATAGGCGTTCTGTCTGTCCGCAACACTAGAGTCAGTCAACCTCAGATATTTCCTGTCCTATATCCTCCTCCCAGGCCTCGGGCGCTCGTGAAGTGTCCAGCTGGGAAGCAGCTTTGGTCATAGAATAAAGGTGTGTTATGAGCCTACGCGGCGACATGGATGTGTGTGTGTATTCAAGTGCAGTGTTGGTCAGGGGAACCGGGAATGTACTGTGTAGGTGTCAGCAGGTCGTTAAGCTGATAATATAATAATGTATCGGAGAAAGTTAAAGGCCTTTCCTCTGTGCCGGGGAATGGAGGGAGAAATGCATCCCCAGGGTACAGGTCAGCGAATGTGCGCACCGTCCGGGGTATCTGTGTGCTGCGCCACCCTTCTGTACTGCAGCGGGGGAAGGCTGGGTTTTCCACCACCAACGACGCATATAAGCCCTCTGTTCCGCTTGCGGATGCCGTCCCACGCCAATCACAAACATTGCACTATGTTGATTTCCCCCTTGGGTGCCGTATAGGGTTGGAAGAGAACAGTTCTCAGTGGCCACGGGGCTCACGGTCACACTCCACTGCCACATGTGGTTGGAATGGTGTCAGATGCAACCAAAAGTGTATGTAGTTCGCTTGGGCACAATATGCATATAACTGAAGATCCAGAGCTCCCAGCCGTCCCAGAGACTGGGGTAATGTGAGAATCTCAAATGCTATCCTAGGTTGTCGGCCTGCCCAAATCAGAGTGCTCAGATTAGAGCGCAAGCGTTTGAAAAATTGCGCAGTCAGGGGGAGCGGAACATTGACGAATAGATAAAGCAGGTTCGGCAGGATGACCATTTTTATAATAGCGATGTGTCCGGTGATGGATAACGGTAATTTGTTCCATATCGGAATCCGTGCTTCAAGCCAATCCATTGCTTTCCCGTAGTTCTCTTTGCACAGTTCCTCCGGGGACTGCTCAACCACACTCCCAAATATCGAGTTGGTTCAGAGGCCCACTTAAATGGGTATTCCGTCTGAAACCAGAGCGCCTCGTCTGTAAGCGGAAATAGTATTGACTTGCTCCAGTTCACCTGGATGCCCGAATGGCCACCAAAGCGAATCACCTCCTGTGTCCTTGGTGAGAGGTTCTCCCGTGGATCATGGACATACAGAGTAATATTGTCCGCAAACATTGATACCACCGGCCCGCGTGTAGTGAAACCGAACCCTCTCTAAGCATGATGTTGGCGTAATCTAGCCGCGAGCATCTCCATGGCCACCGCGAACAGCAGGGGGGAGAGTGGGCAGCCCTGCTTAGTGCCGTGCGTAATGACAAATGGATCCGATATACGTCCATTAAGCTGCACTCTCGCTGAAGGGAGATTGTATAATATCCAGATTTTCTGTATGAAGCCGGAGCTGAAGCCCAGACGTCTCAGCAGGGGGAAGAGAAAGGATCATTCAAGGGAGTCAAATGTTATTTTGGCATCTAACAGGACCACCACTGCCGGCAGGGAGGGGCTAAGGTGGTGCATGAGCCTGAAAATAATGCAGAGGTTGTGGGATGTGGCTCTCCCCGGTATAAACCGAGACTGAGCGGGCTGTACTAACAGTGGTATCAGGGGTTGTAAACGATTGGCTAGGATTTTCGCATACATTTTATTATCTAAATTGATGAGAGAGAGGGGCCTGTAGGAATCACAGATATCTGGTGGTGTTTCTGGCTTCAGTATCGTGATAATGAGGGCTTTGTTGAGGGTAGGGGGAAGCTTACCTGTTGACACCAATTTGTGATACATCTCTATGAGATGGGGGATGAGTATTGTTGAGTATTCTTTATAGAATGCGGAAGTTAGCCCATTCGAACCTGGTGCTTTATCGCCCGGGAGGACTGATATTACTTGTGCCACCTTCTCTGGCGTAATCGGAGCTTCCATGTATTCGCAGTGAGTGGGGTCCAGCCAGAGTAGCTCAATGGAGACCAAATACCTTTGCAGCAACTCTTATCTCACCCGCGGAGTATAGCCGGGCAAGATAGGAGGACATAACTGATGGAAGTTTTTCGGGGGATTTAATCAAGCTTCCTCCACTGTCGCGCAACTCAGACACGTACTCCGAGGCATGTGGTTTGCGCAGTAGCCCAGCTAAGGTCTTGCCAGGGTGTTCACCCCTCCCCATAACGGCGCGCCTGTGCCTCTTTCCCAAGATACTTGACCTCCCTGTCGGCCTCTTCCTGGTATTCTGATAGTTTGACTCAGATGTCAGCCAGCGTCTCCAATCTTGGATCGCGGCTATAGATCTCTTCCAGGTTCTGTATTTCAGACTTCAGTTTCTTTAGGGATCCTCTTAACGCTTTCAGAACACCCGTCTGCTTGGCAATACCGGTTCCCCTAATTGTCACCTTAAAGGCCTCCAACAGTGTGGAAGGTGAGGAGACAGATCTTTTATTCAGCTCAAAGAACTCTGTAATGGCTAACTCGATCTCTGTCTTAAACACCTCATTGCGCAGGGCCTGCGGGGGCAGTCTCCACAGGAACATAGGAGGGAGTGTCTGCGGGACCTGCAATGTCAACCGGACCGGCGAGTGATCGGACAACGTGCGTGGCAAGTGTGTTACCACTTTAGCCCAAGTGAGGACTTCTCTCAACACCAGCCAGTAATCAATGCAAGACCATGAGGCATGTACGTAGGAGAAGCATGTACCCTCGTGCTGCAAGGCATGTGTGTGGCACCATATGTCAGTGAGAGCATCATCAACAATAAGTGTGTTGAGGAATTCCGCTGAGCGTGGGTGCTGTAGTCTATAGCTGGAGCGATCAAGGGTTAACTTCAGTGCCACATTGAAGTCCCCACCCCACACTATTGGGGAAGGGCCGCAGTCTGAGACTTGTTGCCAAATATTAAGAAACAAGTCTGGGTCGTCTGTTTTGGGGCCATAGGCGGCAACCAAAATCAGCTTTTGCGCACAAAGTGTACCCACCAGTATAACATATCTTCCCTCCTTGTCTATGATCGAGTGTAGCATTCGCCAGGGGAGACCCCTTTTAAGCAAAATGGACACCCCGCGAGCATAGTTTGAGTAAACTTAGGAGTAATTCGCACTGCACCATCTGGCCCGGAGGTGGGCGGTATCTGCTGAAGACAGGTGTGTCTCTTGGAGAAAGCACACGTCCACCCCATGTCGGATTAAGTACGCATGCACTAACCTGGATTTTCTGTGATCATTTAGGCCCCGTATGTTCCAAGTTAAGCATGTCACGGTCCCCATGCTAACGGGTAAGGAGCAGTCCTGTCAGTCCATAGTTCGCTGTGCTGTGAGTCGGAGAAGTCAGCTATTATCGTCTGTCTGAAAATAGTAGGTTTGATGTTTTGCATGCACGAGCCTAGAGCAACAGTTTTAACAAAACACAGAAAACAATTATGCAATGTATCCCAACATGCGTCCCTCCTGCCCCCAGGATGAAGCACTGTTGTAGACTGAGCATCATGGGGAGTGATGAACTGGAAAAAGAAACTTCCACTTCCCCACTCTCCACCCACTCTAACACCCCAAACAGGTTGAGACATTGACCCCCCCCCATTAAATGACCCCAACTTGAAGCAATGCCAATGGCAGGGGAATTATCCCGTGAGGGCATGGTCGCACCAGTCGGTCACTCCTGACCTAACCTCAGGGTGGACAAATGCTGCTGTGGAATTGGGTGAAGAAGGCGAGAATGGCAAAGTCACATATTTGTCACCCTCCACAACGGGGCAGCCCAGCACAGGTACAGTACAGCTTGATTGTTCTTTCCCAAGTTAGCATTTTACTACATTGCTGTATTTGCATCACAGGTCTTTGCTTCAGTCATTGTCACTGGATCCTCCGCCCTCCCCGCAATCAGACGCAGCGGAAGACCATTTTCTTTCTTTACTAATCTGATTCGCAAATGTGAGTGCAGCTTTAGGGTCAGTGAAGAATTGAGGTTTGTCCCCGCAAGTGATGCCAATTTTGGCTGGATATAGGAGAGCGTAGGGTTGAAGGAGACGCTTGGCGGGCAGGAATTCTCTTCTTCCGCGGCCTGAACCATCAGAGTAAAGTCCAGGTAAAAGAACAAGGTATTGCCCTGATGTTTGACCTCTTCCATTTCTCTGTCCCTGCATAGGATCGCATCCCTGTCGCTGTAGTTCAATAAGCAAGCGATTATCGGCCTCGCCGGGGCTCCCGGTGGAAGGCGCTGGCCCAGCGAGCGGTGCGCTCTCTCGACAATAAACATTGCTGATAGTACCGGTCCGAACAGTTTGCGCAGCAAGGATTTGAGAAGTCCTCCATTTTTGAAATTGCTGTTGACTCCGGTATGCCAGTAATTCAGATGTTGTTTAGTCTGGAACGCGATTCCAAATCTTCATTCTTGGCATGGATTAGTTCCAGCACTTTGTCCATTTTTAACAGCTTTTGATGGTCGCTGTCAAGCGCGTCTTCAGAGTCTGACACTCTGGATTCCATCTGCGTTATTCTGTTATCATGTGCCTCAAGCTTTTGGTTCACCTTAACTATTCAGGCAGTGAGGTTGTCAATTTTGGCATCTATTGAATGGCATCTATTGTCTTGACATCCAGTAAGATGGAACGGATGTCCTCTTCGCTAACGCTTGGTTCTGTGGTCTGTGTGGGCTGCTCCTCCACCAGCACCGATGGCTCGCCAGCTCGGCCCGTTTGTCTGCTCTCAAATTATATTTTCGGCTGTTTGCCATCGGTTTTCCCCATGGTTGTGCTGGGATGCTAGCCAGAGCGCAGATCGCTATGCAGCATGTATTCCCCCAAAAACCTGCAGCAGCCGTGTTGCAACTCCGCCTCCCGCAGTCGTTCAATCGCTCGGGGTAGAGCAAGTCTCAGGGCACCAGGATTCCAACCTCATGGAGATTTATCCAACATGTCTCAGAGGTAGGCTCCCTGCGTTATATTGGGTGCTGCTGGGAGACAGCAGCTAGTAGTGTCCACGTTTCACTGGGCTCTGTGCAGCTTTCCCAGCAGTCGCTGCCAACGCGCCCCGCACACCTCCCACAGTGTCGGGATCGTCGGGAGGGCAGAGACCCAACACTGGGAGAGAGAAGCAGATTTCAGCCCAGCTCTAGGCAGTTTCACACCAGTGTATGCCACCGGAGGGGAGGGGGGGAGGAGGAGAGAGGGCAATCTTGCATCGGTGCCCTTTGAGTGTAGCTCTTCGTCCACCCCCCAGCGGAGCATCGCCTCCTCACCTGTCCGCCCCAGGTCTGGCGGGCCTCTTGTAGCCTCGCAGGGTGCCCTCCGGCCTTTAACAGTGTCCGCGGTCCGTGCCCACCGCACCACGTGGCTCGGAGCTTCCGGTCGCAAGCAGGCCCAGACCGGTCCGCAGCCTACAGCCATCCTTACTGCCACTGGTCCCATAAGATTCACATCCCGGCCCCTCAAATGACAGTCACAGTGCAGGGCTCTTAGTCCGCGATTTCAGCACTCTTCAACTGCGTCTCAGCCCAGCCTGGATCGCGCACTGCTGCGCACACGTCCGCGGCTCTCTCAACGCAGCACTTCACAGCAGTCCACCGCTCAGGGAGGCCCCGGGCAAGTCGTACATCATGGCAGCAGGCGCATAAGCTGGGAAAGGTCCAGCCGACGCCTCCAGGTCCGTCGTCACCACTCTGCCCCAACTTTCTCCGTTGCAGCGTTCCAATCGCCCTCAGCCACCTCCGTGGCTTTCACCTTGCGGCTCAGGCAGCCCAGGCAGTCAGACAGGCCACAAGCAGATATGCGGACATGGCGGCAGGTCAGGTCAGCCGGAAAGGTTTCAGCCGTGTCCCGATTACACCAGTTATCTTGTGCCCGTGTTTCGTTTAATTGATGTAGTCTACTTTTGGCTAATTGCAGGGCTTTTGTAAGATTATTCATTTTATTACTCTCAATCTTTGTGAGAGTACTTTGAAAGGCTATGGCTTCACCCCTCATTGTTACTTTGTAGCCTCCCAATGACGCAAAGCCTTTATTTTCCTTCAAAAATAATTTCCTCAAAGAAAAATTACTTTGGGAAGCAATTTGGAATGTGGGAGGTGGTTGGCTTGAATATAGAGTTCAATGTTAGAAAGCAGTGTGAATACGGTTGAGAAAAAAGCATATCGTTTTTTATTTGAATTTAACGTTTGGTGGGGATATATTAAACACTGCGCATTTTTTAATTTACTAATAACTTGCACTACTTTTGTTTTTCTCCTTTTTTACAGAGATTGAGCAGAATTAAAATCACCTCCAATTATGAGGTCTTTTGAAAATCCATCTAGCTGTAAAGATACTTTATAAATAGGATTTGGCTCTTCTAGAATGGATATATCCAACAAAAAGAGAGAAAGGGTTTTAACAACAAGGGATACTCCCGTTCCCCGTGAGAATGACTACATAAACAATAGAAAGAGTATTACCACGATTAAATCAGCGATGGAATCCGCGAGATATGACGAAAGTGAGAAAAAGGAAAAACTCTTCCTTTTTTTAAAAAAAGGCACCTCACTCACCAACCTAGTTGGTCACATGCTTCATCATAGGGGTCCCACCCAAGTAACCGAATGTTACCCGGTTGTGCTTCAACGCCTGATTTACAGTGGAGCTGGTTATTTCAACAATAGTGCAAGTGAGTGAAAAAAGGGAGTTTAAAAATCTCTTTATTGTATTCCCCAAGATTTAATGCGGAGCAATAAGACAAGAATAAAACCAGTGTGTGATAACTAAGGAGGCTTAAATGGCCTGCGGTATCTACATAAAAAAGTGATCGTGGTGGTCTACATGTTTCAACCTGTAGATGATAATACTAGGTTTTCTTCAGGACCAAGTTAATGACCTGAGCGGTATGCACACACTAAGGTGCACCACGTCTCCGAGTCACATGTGAACCATACCTTGTACTCACGTATTGGTGACCTCTCAGCCTTCTGAGAAAGCATAGTAAATATATGGTCCCCTCCCAGCCTTCTGTGAAAGGGAACAATTGAGGACTAGTTGCTGCCTCGCCTCATGGAAACCGTGGGGAGGGCGCTAGCTCTAGTCACACTTGCATCAAACCATGTCGCCCGATTGTCTGCCTAAGTTGAAGCCCTGCACGGAATCCCTAGAATGGATCCATACAGCAATACAATTGCAATTGGTACCTGATCTATTAGAACTTCCAAAATTGCCACCCTTTCAGCATTTTACGTCAATGATTAAACTATGCAGGCCTTATTTATGAAAACTGTGCATCTCTGCTTGAAAACAGCGATGCAACAGTTTTCACTGCACCCTCCTTGCGACATGATTGATGTGTCATATTAACTGTATGACACATCATGTCGCAAGGAATGGCCCATATGTCAGTATTACTGACGTATCTGTTGGCACAAAACTGACACATTGCTGGAGTTGTGTTGGAAGCGTGACGCAACTCCAGTAATGCAGGGGGGAGGGCGCTGATTATAGCACTGCATCAGTCTTACACCTGCTGTGAGGCAGGCATAAGATATTGACGCAAAGGCATTTTTAGAAGTGGCGCACTGAAATCTCATAGATTTCAATGCACCACTTCTACAGGGCTTTTTGTGGGGGAACGCTTACCATGCATACATTATACCTGGTACAGGTATAATGTAGCGCAGGGGTTTACAAAGTGATGCATCTGCCTAGCTAGATTGTAAATAGGGCGCAACAAGGTGCATTTTTTACGCCACCGGTGCGTCTCAAGAAGTGACGCATCGGCGGCGCAAAAGTGTTGCAAGGCCTCATAAATAAGGCCCTAAATCCTTTGCTAACTAAAATTGCTAGCACCCAAACCTCCCCCAAACCCCCGACAGCCGCCATGGTTGATGGCAATTGCAATAACGGAATGAGAGCCCATTAAAAGACCTTTACAATATGAGTCACCAGCAGAAGCACTAACTATAGATGGGCTTTGCTCTTCCAACCAGCCCATTATTGCTTTTCACTTCCTTGAATTTATGGGCCCGTTCACGTTCACAGGATATAATACTCAGCTTATATATTTACTCCTGAAGAGCAAATGCTGATTACAGATATCAGTAAGAATGCTTTTGCATATCTCTGTGCAAAATGTTTCTCACCTTTTCTGTTGCTCCTCTTTATATAGATGAATCTGTCTTTCCTGGAAGCTGTCTTTTCTACCAAATGCAACAGTTCTGCCCAGTAGTTGCAGCCCTTCTGACCCTCCCAACTCCCACAGCCCACCACCCCATGCCCCTGGACCCTCCCCCAACTAAAACCCTAACGCGCATCTCTGCTCCTTTGCCATCCATCGCTTAGGTGCCCTTCCCCCTCCGTTTAGGTGCGGTGTCTACACCTAATCCCTTAGCGCACCATCAGCTCCACCACCCTACTTAAACAATGAGACAGAGGAGAGAGTGGAAAAAGAGAAACGCCCATATACGCCCAAATCCATCGGAGATCATATCGGCCCTTTAAATAATTCATATGTCATAGATTGCAGTAAAACAAAAAACATGCATAACATGCATAACACAAAAAAATAAAAAGAGAAAGGGCATAGATCCAGTCAGAGTAATCATCACAACCTGTGACACTATACGTGGGAGTCGTGAAAGGCTGCCATTGGCCTCATCTTGCTGGTTTTGATCCTTTAGGCTTTGCACTTAAAGTACCCTTGTGCGCTCCTTCCAGATCTCCTCTTTGTTGAAGATCACAATATTTGTGTCGTCAATGTTCCTGCAATGAGTTTTTTTTGTAGCTCAATATTTTTGTGGTCGATATCCTGACATTCAACCCTAGATTGAGGCTAGGCTTAGCCACCTTAAAGCGGCCTTAAAAGGACAGGACAAGCGCCCATGTCATACCCTGGTTGTCGAAGCGCGCTGCTGCTCACAAGGTGCAAACTGTCCACACTGCACAGACCTCCATGATCGGTGCCAACTCCGCATACAGATAGATTTGCTTCAGCCAGAAGAAAGGGATTAAAAGACACCCCATTTCTTTGGGCGCTTGAAATAATAATAATAATCCACATTTGGAAAGCGCAAACAATCACCCGTAAGGGTCTCTAGGCGCTGGGGGCCGTCGGGAAGATTAAGCAAGCTATTGCCCAGAGTCACATGGTGCTGGGCTAATCTGTGCAGACACCGGGGATCGAACCGTGATCCCCAGATTCCGGAGTCTGTAGCCCTGGCCGCGGGGCCACACCTCTTCCACTAAATGACAGCATGTTGTTTCCTTGATCTCTTGTATACAACGCGTGTACAGACATGCCTGTTAACCACAGAGATTATTTTGGCAGGGAGGGGATAAAGGCAGAGGTGCAACAAAATTCATGGCTTCTGTGGGTTGTCTCGTTGCGTGGTGGTTTGGGGTGGGGTGAAATGAACCTCTGAGCTCTTGCACCTCCAGCTATCAGTGCTTGTGCCCTGCTTGATGCTCAACTAAGCTGGCGGGGATGGACAGCCAGCCCAGTAGTACCCTCTGACACCAGGTACCGCCGAGGGTGAAATTTAGGCTTACATGCTGGGGCCAATTACTTATTTATTAGTTTTATAGAGTGCACAATTACCTGAGGGTGTCCCGATGCTAGCAAACGAATGCACTCTATACACCAACTTGCATACTTAAAGTCTCCAGGCAAAGCCTATGTAAACAAATGGGTTTATGGAGCCCTGCAGAAATGTAAACTATTCGGCTCTAGGCGTAACTCGGCCGCAGTCTGGTTCGATGCCTGAGCTGTAACCACAGAAAAAGCCCAATCTTGCTCCCCGGTATTTAGGTACCGTGATCTCACAGGTGGAGGTCGAGCACATCAGTTTGGGAGGAATGCAGTTTTTAAACATATCAGAGATGTACGAAAACCATGCTACTGGGTAAAGGGCCTTACAAACCATAAAAATGTCCTTGAACTGGCATCTCTTCTGAACAGGGAGCCAGTGTAGCTGGCCAAGTAAAGATGAGGCGCTGTCTCACTTACTCTTCCCAAAAATTAACCCACCAGCTACATTCTCTATTGTAACCTCTTTATAAGGCAATCCAGAAGTCTAAAATAGAGAGCATGTCTATGCTACAATATTCCAGTCTGCTTAAAATCAGGGCTTACACCTACAACTGACAAAATTGATGAGGATTAAAAGGGAGGATCCTCTTTACTTGTTTCATTAGCAGGGAGCATGTAGACATGAATTTATTCATCTGAATCTCAAATGAGAGTTTGCTATCAAATAGCACCCACAGATTAGGGGCAGTGGATGCTGGTTGCAGACATTATCTGGACCCACCACATAGAGGACCAGATCGAGGGATATGATAACTGGTTTGGCAGTCTAACTATATATGCCTATGCTATGTGCAATACTTATATAAAAATCATTCTTTACATGTTAGCCATTATAGTGTGGTTTGATGTGGATAATGGAATAGCAATAGAGCTTCACATTCTTATCCTGGGAAGAGTGTCTTACTGCATGACAGTAGTGCGTCACAAGATGTGGGACAATGCGGATCATGGTGCGGCTTCCTTCATATGCTTCCTGGGGAGATTATCACTAGGTTCATCCCGGTGGAGCATTATACACTCGGGGAAATTGTGCTGCGACAGGATGGGTACGGCTTAACATGCTAGGGTCAATGAGGATATAGGAATAGTGTTTTAGGTGCAACTGAATTATTTTAGATCTTTTCGTGGCACCCCTCATAGGGAGCCCGTCAGATATTTCAGCGCCGACCTAACGAAGAGCATGCCCTATGATGAAGCATGACACCCTTCGGGTGTGTGAGGATCCTTATTCCAACAGGAGGAATCCCTCATCCTTCCTGTAACTCGTGGGTCTATACGACCACCTAGTCCCGCTATCCTCTCTCTCCTTCGACTTTAGGAACGGCATACCATCTTGTATTGGCTGTGGCATTACAAGCAGAGGGCCAACATGGATTCGGGCTTGACAATGGTGATTAACATGCAATTACTGGCATGGCAATGTGATTCACATACAAAATGACAATGTACGATATACATAATATGGGAATGTAGACACTGGCTTCATGTTGGCATCTGTGCGATAGATAACGGAAAGCTCTGTTGGATCCTATATGACAAGTTTCCTGATGGTAGTGCGGTCAGTTGCATAACAAAATATGAGGGAGCCCCCTTGCGACGTAAACGCAGGGCTTCCCCGCCCCACCACCTACCACTTTTTCTGAGAGGGGCCCCAGCACTGAGTGTGCTGCCGTAGCTTATGTTATGCCACTGGTGAGGACCTTGCACATGCCATAGGACATTGAGCCACAGCCCTGGCACCATGAGCTGCTCCAGTGCACAATGAACAGCCATGGCCTATCCAAGCATCACCCATTCTTTTGACAGACCTACTACTGAGCAACATCTAAGAGCTGCAAAAATGTGGTCAGGAATTACTTCAGCAAAACCCTTGTGTATTTGGCCGCACCCTTTAAACCTAATATTCAGACATCTATTGGAAATGCACTGGCATCTTAGCATGTAATAGCATCAATTACGAAGAAATTCTAATTTATAAACAAAGAATGTATGACTTGCTTCTGAATGGAACAGAGTCGGGCTTAGTGTCATGGTTCATTATTTAGAATTGCTTCTCCAAGGTTAGGATTTTCAAGAACTGCCAACTGTATCAGGGAAACGCGAGTTCTCTAGTGGCACAAATATTTGTCTCCGCCTCCCCGGGTGTTTTGGATCAGCTACAAGAACCCACGTGACTTGCAGCGATGGAGAAAAAATATGGATACTTGACAGTTCACAGTAAACAGTTTTTCAGTTTCCATTAAAAACTGCGTGACAAATATGTATTAAATGTTAGCCCATATATTTGTAAACTGAAAGGAAAAGTGCTTTTTTTGGCCTACTTTCTTTGAGGGAAGAAACATCAGTATCTTTGTCGAAGATCATGCTTCCTCTTCTAGCTGGAAAAGGTTTTCTAGGGCTTCTTGTGGTTCCAGATTTAGGTGGATGGAGACACAGAACACTCCTTTGCTAGGTCTAAGGTCTTTTGCTGGACCTTTGTCCCAATTCTTCAGCGCCAAATGACCAACTAAAAGGCCAGTTTTGCTAAACGAGCTAAGATGGGCCCCAAAGACACAATTGGCTCTAAATGATTGGTAGACATCATATCTTTCTTCTCAACTTTTCTCAAGTGGTTTATTCCAAGACTTGTTGGAGGTTACACCTACCAACTTCATAAAATATTTCACCATGTGAATTTGTTAATTTATTGTTCCCGCCTAAGATCAAAAAATAGGTGAGAAGTAGACCTTCTCCCTGGTTTACTGAAGCTTTGTCTGGTGAAAGGAAAAGCTGTAAAAAAGCAGAAAGAGAGTGGCGCATGGAGTATAATCCGAGAGAGAAGGGGTCATATCGGCTAGCACTAAGGAAATATCATGCCCTGCTTAAAACTACAAAAAAAGAACACTTTTAGAACATCACTTTAAAGGTAGGCAATAAGTCTTGTGAGGTATTCAAGATCGTGAACAGCTTTATGCCCCGAGTTGCTTGTTCCAGAGAAGGTCCTCGATCTCGTGAATGGTGTAATAAGCTGGCCACCTTTCTTCAGGAGAAAATTAACAATCTTCAATTAAGCCTGACTCGCTCCCAGTCTGGGCTTAGTGACTCCCTTCCTTATGGAGAGGTGACTAACGATGTGATAGGGTGCTCCCTTCCATCCTTTGAACCCATCTCGGGTGAGGAATCCTTTGCAGACATTTTACATCTTAAATCTGACTCACCCGGTGATCCCTGCCCCACTAGTGTTCTAGTTATGGCAGCAGAGGCAATTAATCAGTGGCTAAACACTCTATTGAATGAGTCACCGGCCACTACGGAAGTTCCCAAGGACTGGAAACAGGTTAAGATCCTCCCACTGATGAAGAGGCCTTATGCTGATCCTAATTTGCCCAGTATCTATAGGCCCTTCTCCGCGCTACCTGCAGTCTACAAGATACTTGAAAAATAAGTGAACAGGCGGCTTTCTTTGCTATTTGCAGAAGAATAATCTCCTCCATTTGAGTTAGAGAGGTTTTAGGAAGAACCTAAGCACTGAGACAGCCTTATTAGAAGTGACTGAGGAAATTAAAGGTATATTGGATGTCAAGAGCAGGGCGGAGCTGATCTTGTTGGATCTGTCTGCCGCCTTTGTTACAGTCCCTCCCATTCTTTCCTCCCAGACCATCTTGCAAGGATTGAAGTGAAGAATCTTGCCAATAGCTGACTTTTCTCCTTTTTAGATAATACAGAACAAGAGGTTTGGCTACCTCCATTTACCTCTAGCAACAGGTCTATTTCAGTTGGGGTTCCGCTGGGCTTGGCCCTTAGCCCTACGTTGTTTAATATGTATCTTGCCTCTCTTGCTTTAATTGTTGAGTCATTTGGTGCTTAGATTGTGTCTTATGCAGATCAACTCTGGTCTTACAGAAGTTTTTACCTGGCTACATAAGAATCGGCTGATGTGCAATACTGATAAAACTGGGGGGAGGAACTCCGACTGGTCCACTTGCTGTCCAGATGGTTCCACCTCACCTGCGACTCATACAGACACAGCCAGGAACCTGGGAGTTAAGTTTGACAGGTGCCCATCTTTCTTACGCCAGATAGTGCAGTGCCTGGTATGTGCTTTGGTACTTTAGGGGCATTGAAAACATGTATGCCTCTTCTGTCCTTCTCTGCCCAGAAAACAGTTATCCTGGCTCTCATATCTCGCCTCAATTATGCTAATGCCTTATATCTTGGCCTGCCAGAATATGCCATCAAAAGATTGCAAGAGGTACAAAACGCTGCGGCCTGCCTTCTACCTAATCTATCGAAGAGAGCGAGGATCTCGAGTCATCTCTCCTCTTTGCACTGGCTCCCAGTAAAGAAGAGAGTTAAATTTAAAGCCCTGATACTGATTTTTCGTGCTCTCCACAACATTGGCCCAAGATATCTGGCTTCCCGAATTCAGTTCTATACTCCTGCGAGGAGCCTGTGGTCTTCTCATCTGGCCTTTGCCAGTGTCGAGAGGGAGACTGTGAAGGATTGGAGGTCGCTCCTATTCATTGCTAGGGCCTTCTGCATAGAACTCTCTCCCCATGCACCTGAGACAGGAAACTTCAGAACCTGTTTTGAGGAAAGGATTAAAAACCTGGTTATTCACTATGTAATCTGGCTTGCTCTTGAATTACCATCGGGACACTCCTAGGAGCATCTGTGCGCTTTATAAATCTGTTTCATCATCACCATGAGGAGGGGGGGTGTGGTCATGAAAGGGGCGGGACCTCATGCAGAGAACTGCTTCTGTAAGAGGCACTTCTGCCCCTCCAACCTCGGTTTCCCCCCAAAATAAAAAAAATAACCCAAAAGCTTCCAGAGACTGCTGCCGCCGAAGTCCTGGGATGTATTTGCACTCCTTAATTAACATTAGCTATTTAGAGCCAAACACAGCTGAAAAGCCACCATTGTGCAGTGTTTTCCAGCTGTTATCCTTCCCACAGACATCTATGTGAACATCACTAGAGACGAACTTTAGCTCCACCCACATTTGGGAGCCAGGAGTACATGTTTTGATTGTGCAGAAGTTGAGTGATTCCACAAAAAAGCGGTTGCCCTCCACACAGCTGTGATCATTTTGTATATTTATCCAGCTACCTAAGCTGCAACTTCCAGCGGCACACCATGACATTGGAATGCTATTAAAAGTGTCTTAGATAACTATATAATTCATGTTTTCCTCTGGGAGCAGCAGGGTAGTCATTATCCTACATGGATATTTAGGTCTAGCTTGAAAGTACAACTATCACCTGACCTTTTAACCTACACCAATATTATTTTACAGTTCTTTAGCTCCACACAAATACATAAGTATTCCCGTACTATTTACTTGCAATGCTTCACATAACATTTATTTAAAGCCAGACCTATTGTCTTTGCCAATGCTTGTTTAGTAGTTTACGGGCAAATTATACAGCCTGACATGCTTGCATGAAACTGGCGCTCTACTCCCTTCAGGCTTCCATCCAGCTCAACAGCATATGTATATTCAACAGCAAAACATTTAGGGCCATATGTTTGAACACATTTTCCCACAGACACACAATGGGTAAAACCCTTTGATACATCTGGCCCTTAGAGTTTTATCCTCAGCAATGACTAATCCCATCATCAGATTTTGACATGAAATCCATAAATTATGCCACTGGTTTTACCTGTAAAACAAATATATTTTAATATAAAATATATCCATACAGGGTGCAGACAGGGTCCATCCAGAACTTAGGAATCTGCTTCAGATATAGGCATGAGGTGGCCTTTGAAGGCTGTTTGACTTAGGGCCATACAATCTTTCCATTTTTCTCTCAGTGTTACGAGGCATCACACTAACATTTTTCTACGCTCTTTTCAGTTTTACTGTAGTGATTCTTTAATTCACAAGGATAAAATAGTTGAGTGTGCCTAACATGCCCATTTTATGCCTGCACTGAAGGGAGCAACCATGCCTCAGTGTATATGGAGGTGTACTTGGCATGGTGATCCTATTTTATACAGATTGAGATGCTCCCATAAAAATGTAGGTGAAGGGTCAGTCAGACAAAGATCTTTATTCACCACTTTTCTGTAGCATACAAGCACACAAAAAAAATACAGAATACATAGAATGGCTCATCACAGAAAGCATCACTTGAGTTCAAACCACAGTATACACATTAATAGAGCCCACTCATGATATCAATTAAAATTTTATAAAACACATCTTAAAAGCAAACCATCATATCAAAATCCGGACACCATTACAGGGTACTTGAGACAGGTCACCCGTGTAATATTGCACATTTCTGAATTTTTTTAATCTGCCATATAGAAGAGGCCATTGCACAACAAATCAGAGGACAGTAACTGTTGCAGACACAACAAGGCAGATCGGCACGGTCTAAATTAAAAAAAAAACTTTAAAAAGGGACAATCAAAATAGTCTTTTGGGCGCATCATAGAAGGTGCAAAAGAACAAGATGTGCAAGTTGGTCTGGGAAGAAACACCAACCCATGGATAGGGGCTCAGACCTGCTAAAGTGTAACAATGAGCAGGATATCCCACCATAAGGGGTAAAAAAAAATCAAACTGAATCTGGTTAAAAACAAATAGATGTTGTACATTCTGGATTGAGGATACATTGAAGGCCCTCTTGGGTATGTACTAGATTATAGGCAATCACCAATGATTTGAGTTTATCCTCCTCCAATCTTTGGCAGGGCCTTATTCCAGAAAATTAGTTTTAAAGTGGTCTTGCCGATACTCCGACATGATTCAGGTACAGCTAATAAACCCAGGAGCCCATTCTCCTCACAAATCGATTTCACATAAGCAAACCATGTCTAATATCGAGGGCCACATGCCATTTCAATCAATCCTTTAAAACAAGTTAATTGAAAGCGGTATCATCCTGTATCCAGATGGAGTGCAAGAGTAAAAGGGGCACTAAATTAAATGTATCCATAATATGCGGAATGACCAGTTTATCATGGCATAGAGCGTTTGACCAACTTAGTGGAACCGCAAGTACATTTTTCAAAAAAGTGTTTTTCACCTGTTGAATTGCTCACAAATCCACCGTGCCCTAAATGCCTGCCACATATATGGCAATCTCCACACATTTACTTACATATATTGTTAAAAGCTCTCATAGGTTTAGATCCCAATTTTGAACAAAATCTTTTCGAACCATTAATTGATTTCTCATCGCTATCCTATTTGACAGCATAGATTTCCAGCCATGTTTTTGTGTGAAACAGGATTCCCAGGTCAAGGGTCCAGAATGTGATGGTGAGGCTTGTAGGCAGACCTGGATGAGGTACACAGTAGAACATTTTCCCGCATGGAGGAGCAAGAGGGAAGCAATGGCACCTTGTTTTCAGGGGGCCTGGATCCGATACCCTGAATGGAGTCCAGTTATGCGATGCAAGAGCTCCAAGTTGACAGCAGTGGTCATCTCACTACAGAGGCTCTGCGAATTAGGTCTTCTGCTTCATAATATCCTACGATGTCTTAAGCTACCAGGCTAACAGACAACCAAAAACTGATACTGGTGGTGTACTTTAGAAGTTGCAAAAATTGAGGCACTATGGGGCCTATTACATTGACTGCACTGTCTTGGTGTGAGAAGCAACCGACCATACGTAGGCAGTTCTGCAACCCCTATTACGATGCGACTGCAAACTCCCATTTCTCTATGGGAGCTCGTGCTGCAGTCGGTAACCGGCTGCAGCATAAGCTCCCATGGAGAAATGGGAGTTTCTGTGAATTCCTGCAATGCGCAAAAAAGGCACTTCACGGTGTGTGCCTCGCGGTGCAGGGATTTACAGGGGGACACCATAGGTCCCCCCCAGGATTCCAACGGAGGCCGCTGAGGGATGGGGGCCCTGCTAGGCCCCCCCTCCCCCCCCCCCAAGTCACTTTGACAGGCTTTCCATGTCAGAAAGCCAGACATGGAAAGCATGTCTGAATCCGCCACCATAATCCCGATGGCGTAAACGCCGTCCTAAAGGAATTATGTGCGGCCTCCAATTGGCCAGCGGGCTCCTTGAGCCTGTCAAAAGCCAGCTGGTTTGAATTCCGACCGCCGTAATCGTAATAAGGCTGTCAGAATTCAAACCAAAGATGTTGGTCGGTAAGCCTCGGATTGGTCCGCGGCTTACCAACCGACATCCTAATAAGGGCCTATGTGTATTAAAGGAAATGATGGTAATATTTAATATCGTATACAAGCACAGTTAAGCACCATTTGAAGTTTCTGAATAACTCCGCACTGCTGAGTGAGGTTTCAAGGTCTTGTTCAACTATTACAGCACAGGTAAGAAATATAAATGAGTCAGTTCAAGTTACTGTGATACTTGTCAGGAGCTAAATTAAGAAGCTTTACTTCTTTACTTTACCGCGGCCCTCATCCTGCTAGACCTCTCCGCTTACTTCGACACAGTCTCCCACCACACTCTTGCAACCAGACTCCACAACGCCAGCATACAAGGCTGCGCCCTCGACTGGATCCACTCCTTCCTCACCAGCAGAACCCAACGGATCAGACTCCCACCCTTCCTCTCCGAGACCACAGAGATCAGCTGCGGAGTACCCCAGGGATCTTCACTCAGCCCCACGCTCTTAAACATCTACATGGCCCCCCCCCCCTCGCCACCATCCTAAGACAGCATGGGCTCAGCATAGTATCCTACGATGACACCCAGCACATCCTCTCCCTCACGAAGAACCCCGAAGACACCAAACTCAGCTTCCAAGAAGGAATGAAAGATGTCGCAGCCTGGATGAGGGACAGCTGCCTAAAACTGAACTCTGAGAAGACAGAGGTCCTTGTCCTTGGACCCTCGCCCTCCGCGTGGGAAAGCTCCTGGTGACCCTAGGAAAACCACCCACCCTGACGAACCACGCTCAGAACCTCAGCATCATTCTAGACTTCTTCCTCACCATGACTCGCCAGGTCAACACCATCACCTCCACCTGTTTCAACTCCCTCCGCATCCTCTGCAAGACCTTCAAGTGGATCCCACCCGAAGCCAGAAAGACCCGTAACCCAAGCCCTCATCACCAGCAGACTGGACTACGGAAACTCCCTCTAAGCGGGAATCAACAAATCCCTGCTACAGAAACTCCAGACCATCCAAAACACCGCTGCCAGACTCGTCCTCGGCACCACACAACATGAGCAAATGACCCAACACCTGAAAGACCTCCACTGGCTCCCCGTCAAAAAGAGTAACCTTCAAGCTACTCACCTACGCCTACAAATCCCTCCATATCGGACCCAAATACCTCAAAGAAAATCTCTTTCCACGCACCCAGAGAAACCTCCGCTATGCCAAAATCGCCCTAGCAACGACCCCACACATCCGCAGAGCCGGGGGAAGAGCCTTCTCCCACGTCGCAGCCAAAGCCTGGAACAAACTCCCAATCAACATCAGACTCTTCCCCCACACTGCACACCTTCAGAAAGAGCCTCAAGACCTGGCTTTTTGGCTAACCATGAGCTGCACCCCCCCTGCACCTCCCCCCCCAGCACCTTGAGACGCTCACAGGTGAGTAGCGCGCTAATAATCCCCTGATTGATTGATGGAATATACTGAATAACAAGTAAAAAATAAATGCAGAGCACCATGTTGGTAGCAGGTAAAACAAAAAGTGCCACCTTAGTGGAAGATCTGATACACTAAAATAAAAGGGATTACTGTAGTGCTACAACTCATAGTGATCATTTAAAACTCTAAACCCAAGTAAACGCCCGGAAAGAGGAACTTCTGCGCCTTCTCTATATATTAAATTGGGCGTGCCACCTTGCCTCCAATATTGAAAGTGGCAACACCCAAATTCGGGGCCCACTGCATAGCTTGCTCAGCCTTCACCAAAGACAACTTCTCAAAGAGTACAAATAAATGGACAACAATGGAGGGAAATGTGATTAGCTATTTTGATGCACCATTTGAGGCTGAGCAGAGACATCATTTTGAGTAGTGCCTCATTAACCAAACACCCATTACTCATTATTTAGCATCAACTGTGAGCCATTGGAAAGCACTGCTTAAAATACTTAATACTTCAAGCATACATTTGAGATTCTTAGAAAATCTTTGTAATTTGATACTGCTGTTGGCCCATAAAACTATCTGTTAACATTCTTTGGAGTAATGCTACTGGACGATAAACGGACCTTCCTTAGACAACACTGGTACCCGAGACTACACAAGGACCCAAAGGCAAATCGCATTGACTGCTTTGCTTGCGCATGCCCAATTTTTCACATATTACACTTTGTCAAGTACAACCTTCATTGCATAAGGGCATTTGCACATATTGGTTATGCTCGAGCTTTTGAAGATGCCAGCGTTGCTCTAGTTTATCAGATGAAAGAGTTGGCAGAACATAAACCACAAAGGTGCTCTTACCCGTTTTTGTGAAATTCAGCATACATAGTTTTCACAAACTCCTGGCTCTGCCTGTTGTCCAAGAATTTGGGAATAATCCCATCAAAGGTTGCTTGAACTTTGAGGGGTTGTGACATTTCGTTGCAATTCGTGGTTGTAGATTTAGTCTCACACCTGCTAGACTAGAGCATTGTTTTGGCCCACTTGGCCATGTGTAACTTCGTCCACTTAGAGATTTCTACTTAGTTGTGGCTATGTAAGTTCTATCACTAATGTTGTGATTCTTAAGGAAGCAGTACATTTTTTAGGTCTCGCCTAGCTATTGCGATAGCAATCGCTATGCGAGGCATTTCAAAGTGCTCCCAAAAGTGGATTGCATGGCGAGCACGCGCACAATCACGTGCATCGTGCCCCCATGCAATCCACTTTTGGGGAAGCGCTTCAGCCCACTGGCACCCTCGGCATCATACTTCAAAGGGTCCGTTCCCCCGCCTGGAATGCACTCCCCCGCCCCCGCCAAGCGCACGCGCCACGCTCCGCCGGGCTTGTTCTCTGATGTTGTCCATTTCTCCCCATGTTCCTCTTACTTTATGAGGCCGTTTTCCTCCCTCTTCATTCTCTCCCCATCTTTCTTTACCTGGGCCGTTCTTACCGTCTTGGGCGAAATGCACATTAGAGGCTCAATGCTTTATTTTCAGGTGCTCAGTCATACTAACTGAAAGGAGAGGAAGAGGATGTGGCATTACTGCCAGAGCTGCCGACTGCAGAAATGGGAAGCCAGGTTCGACTCTCTGCGTCCGCTGAACATCCTGTAATCATGGGCAAACCACCTAACCTCCCCGTGCCTACCAAAAATGTGTGTAACGTAACTGATGGTCATTTAAAGCACTCCAATACCTCACGGGCGAGTTGGTGCTATATAAACCTGCAAAGGTTTCAGCCCTGAAAGGTTAGAACTGCAAAGCTTTGGGTTTAGTTGCTTTATATCTGTGTTATACATGAACTGAAACAAAGTGAATAGCACGACTGTTCGTAAGGGTACCAGATTTATTTGTTTGTCACTTTGTTTCGAGAGTTGGTCCAGAGTTGCCGGGAGCAGGGGATAGTGGACAAGTTGCAAATAAATACATGTTCACATTGAAGGATGAATAACTAGAGTCTTGAATTATTTGTCAGCATGTAGTGCACCAAAGCCTTCCCTCTCGTTTGCTTCACTAACAGAAATTACAAAAAAAACAATTTATCAAAAACTATCGACTTTAGTTTGTGCGTTGTCAATCTGGGCTTTGTAGTGCATAATCATATGATTATTGGTAGACTGCAAAGAAATCTAAAAAACAAAAAATGCAGTTTCTTGTTTTCGGGCAGCCCTTGTCAAATACCTTTTAATTGTGCAAACTGTCACACGCAAATTATATATATTTTTTTCTACTGTGGTTCGTTGTTAAATTCAGTGTCCGCACTTTGGGGCTTATTTACAAGCCCCTTGTGCCACCGGTGCGTCACTTTTAATATGCAAAAGAGTGAGTACCGGTCGGCGCAGGGGGCTTGTAAATAAGCCTCCATGTTTTCAAGAGTGTTTCTCATTGCTGCAATCAACCTGTGTTTGGAGGTTGGGGGAGGGGAGGTGTTCCTTTCATTCCTAACTTAAAGGCTCACCTCTGTGATCAGCCAAAACACAAAGGCTGCGATCTGCATACATTAACAGTTTGATGGCTGCCCAGGAAAGTGCTCTGCCTAGAAGGAACTGCTAACGCCCTGCTCTTGGACCTGTCGCATGAGAAAGGATGGCGATTTCATGTCTTAATTTTCTTTAAAGATGATTTGTAGGGCCCGCATTACCACTAGCATGTTCTTGCTGTTGAAATTATAACATGGTTTTACACGGTGCAGCATGAGGCAATTTTGCTGTTTTAGTGCTTGTAAACATTATACGTCAGTTTGTTTGACGTAATGTAACTATGATAGATAAAAAGACAATATCAAGTACCCTCAATGCATTATATTTTACATTTTTCAAAAGATGCCACCTACTGTTATTTGGCATTGTAAAGAGAAGGAGACAGATGTTGGAGGAAAAGTCGAATTGTCTCTTCCTATATGTGATAATGCAGATTGTGAGACCAATGCTACACACCCCAAGGCCTCCTCACATTCTGTGGGAAGTGGATAGAACTGTCTTTTGTCTCCCTTTGAAGTACAGGCTGTGGGTCTGACAGCACAAGTGCACTGGAGCACCTTTCAACTCGTGATAGAGATCATTGTAAATGTTCTGAAGAAGCTTGCTGCAGGTCTGGTAAACGTGTTTGCAAGTGTTGTGTAGATGTTTACTTTATGAAAAAGCTGTGCTCGGCAAATGGTACACTTCTCTCAAGGCACATATTAGGAAAATAATTTGCAAAGATGTAGACGTATTTGGGACTGAGTGCTTTTGAAAAACAGCACTGTTAGTTGTGTAGCTCAGATGTGTTGCAAGTGATTGTTTTGCACTGCCTAAACGGTAGGCTAGTAAGATAGTTCAGAGGGCTGAGCGTCTCTCCCCGTAAACATACAGGTCACTGCTGGTTTAAGTCCTGACATGGACAAAGATGTCTATACAAATATCTAGGGTTATGGAAGCATCTTGTACGTAATTGGCTAGTTTTTTTTATTGTGCACTACATGAATAAGGAATATTGGCTACCGTTCCAATATTAAAACTGTGGTTGCACCAACAACAAAGAAATAATGGATTGACTAAGGCAACAGTATATGCTTTTATATAGTAATATAGTGCCTCGAGCTTATTTATTTATTTTTATGATTTTATATAGCGCTGAATCACCCCAAGGGGTATCTCAGTGCTTGCAACAGAAGACTATCCCGGCACTAGAAAAGATGCGTTTTCATCAGCTGTCTGAACTGGAGAAGAGACATTTCAGCACGAAGATATTGAGGGAGACTATTCCAAAACATTGGAGCCAGATACGAGAAGGCTTTGCCACCCGTACGGGCCTTGTTGATTCTCAGAATAGAAAGAAGTCTTTTAGCCCCTGATCTAAGAGAACATCTAGGAGTATATGCCTTCAGTTTCCTGGCAAGATAGAAGGGACCAAGCTCGTTCAGGGCCTTAAATATCATACAGCCCATTTTAAATTCCACTCTTTTTTTAACTGGCAACCAGTGCACTTTAAATAGCAGAGGCAATGAGGGAGTCCTAGCAGGTGCACCAGTTACCAAACGAGCAGCCGTGTTTTGGATGACCTGTAATTTACCCAGTGAAGCTGCATGGGCAGAAAGAAGAAGGGCATTGCAGTAATCAATCAATGCCTGAATTAAAGTCTTCCTGGTAGAAGTAGGGAGCAACGGAAAGATTCTTCTAAGTAAACTCAGGATGTGGTAACAGGAACCCACAATTGTATTGACGTGGGTCTCAAGGGTGAGTTTCTGATCGAGCTTGATGCCCAAATTGTTAACCTCCTTTTTGGGAGCAGGAGCTTTACCCAACTCCTCAAGCCACCAGCTGGGTGACCAGCAGATGTCAGCACCCCCAAACAACAAAATCTCAGATTTCTCAGAGTTTAGCTGGAGATAGTTTGATTTCATCCAGGAGGCAATTGCCATCATACCCTGAGAAAAAATGATTTGTGTGTCAGATCTAGTTTTATCGAAGGTGAGGAGGAGTTGGGTGTCATCTGCATAAGAGATAGGGTTAAACTCCAAATCCCTCATCAGTTTAGCCAGGGGGGTCAAATAGATGTTAAACAAAGTAGGGCTCAAACATGAGCCCTGGGGGACACCCCTGGTAACCTGTGAGAGGGCAGAAGAAAAGGAGCCTAATGTCACTGCCTGAGTACGGTTGGACAGAAAATCTAGCAGCCACCTCCATGCAGGTCCATTAATCCCAAGCTCTTGCAATCTGTGCAGCAGGACTCGATGAGAAATGGTATCGAATGCTGCTGAAAGGTCAAGCAGCACCAGAAGTGCTGCCTGACCTTGGTTCAGAGCCATTCTAATATTGTCCATTACCTCCACTAAAGCAGTCTCTGTGCTATGTTTAGCACAAAAGCCTGTTAATGTGTTTTTCAGTGATCTTACTCTGTAGTGGAAGCAAGGAAATTGGACGGTAATTAGACAATTCCTCAGGGGAGATGTTTAAATTTTTACGGATAGGAATGATTTGGGCATGTTTCCATCTTTGTGGAAGACTGGCAGATTTCAAAGAGCTGTTGATAATGGAGCAAAGAGGAGGCGCAAGCTGAGCCGCAAATTTAGAGGAAATTTTAGCTGGAATAATATCCAGGGGGGGATCCAGATCTGGTACATTCCAGAAGTAATTGTACTTCGGTGGTGGTAATATTAGGGAAAGTAGTCAGATGAGAGTTTACACTAGTGGTGTAAGATCCAGTCGCAGCAGAAACAGGAATAGAAGTATTGGAAAGAGTGATGTTTTGATAAATCTGTTCAACCTTTTGTACAATGAAGGAAGAGATATTATCACATAATGTCTGAGAGGAAATGTCCCTAGTATGGCAGGATTTGGGGTTAGTGAAGTCACGCACAATTTGAAAGAGCATTCTAGAATTATTACCTGCATGCTCCAGCGTAGCTGCAATATGCTTTTTGCGAGCCAAAATAAACATTATTGTGATAAATTACAATGGCTGCTTTATAGGTAGCTTTGGCTTGCTCATTATGCGAGTATCGCCAAGCGCTTTTCTCCTCTCGTAGAGCAGGCGAGTACCAGCCAGTGGCGGAACTTTTAGGTGAATGCCTAAGAGGTTTCAAAGGAACTACTTTATCCAGCAATTTACTTACCCTAGAATCAAAAGAGTCAAGTAGCTGATTTACATCACCTTGCATGCTAACCCAATCCCACCTGGCAAAGAGCAAGGAGAGATGGTTGGATGTCAGTTTATGCCAGGGTCTGTACTGCCGAGTAGCAAAATTATTATTTGCAACAGGGACATGGTCGATAGAACCCAACAATTGAAAATTTATTATAGAGATCCGACCATGTAAGCAGATGAGTCTCACCACATTTAATGTCCTGAGAATTAGCGAGGATAAGGTCCAAAGTATGACCTGCAGTATGGGTGGGAGCAGTGTTGATAATAACTAAACCACCAGCTGCTAGGTCTTGCAGACATAGTTTTGCATCTTGGTTGGAAGCATCTTCGCTATGGATATTAAAGTCTCCAAGCAGGAGAAATTTGCGTGAGGCAATTAAATAAGGAGAGATAAACTCAAGCAATTGACTAGTAAAGTTTAATATAGACCCGGGCGGTCTATAGACCAGGGCGCCTTTCCAACTACAGTGGGCAGAAAGGTCCAATCTAAAAACAATACATTCAAATGCTTCAGTCCCTATCTGATCTAGGATGGTGGCTATTATCTCCTCTTTGTGAATTAAGGCTATACCCCATCCCATTTTACCTATTCTGTCCCGCCTTAGAACCCGATAACCCTCCGGAATAGCGAAGGCAATGGCAGGGGTAGAGGTAGGTTTAAGCCAGGTCTCGGTAATAAAACCTATGTCGGGCTTCAGATCGTTCAGGACATCCCATATATCAGTGGCATGTTTAGCCAATGATCTAACATTAGCCAAAAAGCAGCTCCATTCTTGAAGCTGCACCATAGGAGGTGGAAAGATGGGAGGCTTAGACTGAAGGGAATTAGGTAGCAATTTACTGACGGACTGCAATACAGTGAGTAAAGGGGTACAGTGGCAAGTCATACTCTGAAATTTGCAGTCCCCACATAAAAAAGGACCCTCCAATACTCGATAAAAATGGGGCAAAGCTTCACAGCACGCGGGCTTGAGAGTCATCAAATACTCACGTGAATAAGTGCGCACAAAGTTGTTAGAAGATATTATCAATGGCAGTAAACTAGCAGAAATCCTGGCTGCTGGCGGCGTACTGGCGCGGACGGGCGCAGACGGGCTTGCCGCTGGCGCGCCGTCGCCGTGCGCGCTGCGCGCTAGCATGAGCCTGCCTTTAAAGCCCCCACTGTCCAAGCGCTAGAGCGCTGACCAAAATGGCGCCCTAAAATGGCACAATCCCCCAAATGAGCCCGGAACCTCGCTAAGTAGCGAGATGTGAGATCAGTTTTATGTGCAGGTAAGTGAAGATACGTTCGTGATTATTTAAAAGCAAGTTTTAAAATCAAGTGCAGAACATCAATAGTATACACAATACACGAGCGAGTACGCCAGCAAGCACCTTCCCTCGTATTAGGAGAGGGGAGGGAGCCGGAGTGTTGCTGAGAGATACCACGAACTGCTACAGCATTCAGCGTTTAACACATGTCAATCGCGCAAAGGAATCAGCTGTTGCGCTGCGCGCTAGCATGAGCCTGCCTTTAAAGCCCCCACTGTCCAAGCGCTAGAGCGCTGACCAAAATGGCGCCCCAAAATGGCACAATCCCCCAAATGAGCCCGGAAACTCGCTAAGTAGCGAGATGTGAGATCAGTTTTATGTGCGGGTAAGTGAAGATACGTTCGTGATTATTTAAAAGCAAGTTTTAAAATCAAGTGCAGAACATCAATAGTATACACAATACACGAGCGAGTACGCCAGCAAGCACCTTCCCTCGTATTAGGAGAGGGGAGGGAGCCGGAGTGTTGCTGAGAGATACCATGAACAGCTTCAGCATTCAGCCTTTAACACATGTCAATCGCGCAAAGGAATCAGCTGTTGCGCTGTGCACTAGCATGAGCCTGCCTTTAAAGCCCCCACTGTCCAAGCGCTAGAGCGCTGACCAAAATGGTGCCCTAAAATGGCACAATCCCCCAAATGAGCCCGGAAACTCGCTAAGTAGCGAGATGTGAGATCAGTTTTATGTGCGGGTAAGTGAAGATACGTTTGTGATTATTTAAAAGCAAGTATTAAAATCAAGTGCAGGACATCAATAGTATACACAATACACGAGCGAGTACGCCAGCAAGCACCTTCCCTCGTATTAGGAGAGGGGAGGGAGCCAGAGTGTTGCTGAGAGATACCACGAACAGCTACAGCATTCAGCCTTTAACACATGTCAATCGCGCAAAGGAATCAGCTTATCTCATGCACACAAGCCATGTTTCATTTAATCTCACAATTCGCAGGTTCAAACTGCCCAAATAGCTTCCCTAGAGCATAGTACTTATTGGTGTACAATTTGCATCTATTTCTCATGTGCATCACCCAGAATGGGAAACTATACACAACATGCATATAATTCATCAATTCCCAGGTCCAAAAACTGGAATTTCAATGATATACACACCTTGAACCCGCAATTTGTGTGAGGTTGTACCTAACACAAATCACAGGTGCAAAGTCCTGCTTCATGCCCATTTAAGATTTTGTGCCCAATGTGTTTATGCAGAAATAATGTATGGCGTTTGAAAAAATAGACTACGTAAAGAGTATACCAATATTGGCCTTTACAAACAAAATCTTAAAACTATACCTTTATATGCACTCCGAGATATGGACACATGTGATTTTTTCTAATTCACAGAAAATTCCATTGTTCATTTGGCAAGCTGCCCAAGGTGCAGGTTTCGAGCATACGTCTGTACATGTCATGCAACCTTTTTTAGGTCTCGCCTGGCTATCGCGTAAGCGATGGCTCAGCGAGACTTATGTAGGGGCTTCAGAAAATGCTCCCAAAGGCTTCCTAGGCGGATCGGGTGGCGGTTACGCACACAACCATGCGCATTCCATTTGCCACCAGCTACTTCCTGCGCGTGCGCCGCCTCACGCATTCAGAGAGATTTAGTAAGGGGCACAAGACCTTAGGAATGCGGTTTATGGCCAGTGCATGTGAGGCATTCAAGCGCGAAGCTGGCATCTGGCATCAGACTTGAAAGCAGCAGACTGCTTTCGCCAGCGTGCGCTCGGCCTCACTTCCTGCATCCCCTCTTACAACAATTAACTTTCGTTATAACTCACACCCCATATGCTCGTTCCCTCCCACCCTTCCTTTGATGTCCGCTTTTCTTGTTGTTTACAAACCACACCACACACTGCTGCACGCCACACACTGCTGCACGCCACACACTGCTGCACGCCGCACACTACCGCATGCCACACACTGCTGCATTACACACTGCTGCACGCCGCACACTGCTGCACGCCTCACACTGCTGCACGCCTCACACTGCTGCACGCCGCACAATGCTACACGAAACACTGCTGCACGCCACACACTGCTGCATTACTCACTGCTGCATGCTGCACGACACTGCTGCACGCCGCACACTGCTGCACGCTGCACGCCACACAGTGCTGCATGCCTCACACTGCTACACGAAACACTGCTGCACGCCACACTGCTGCACGCCGCGCACTGCTGCACGCTGCACAGTGCTACACACCACACACTGCTGCACGCCACACACTGCTGCACGCCACACACTGCTGCACGCCACACACTGCTGCACTCCACACACTGCTTTTATGCGAGTTTATGCTACTGACATTGTAAATGACAATGCCTTTGTTTTAAAACCAAAACATACATAAAAGGCATTGTAATTTTACAATGCCAATAGCTCAAACTCTTATAAATGCGAGACCTATTGCATTGCAAATGCTTCTTCTTTAATTCCCCATGTGCTCTCGGCAGCCAGGACATATCCAAGTTGTAGATTGCCTCCAGAGGGTTCCGTGAAAGTACCTTTGGGTAAATCCTCGAATCTGACTTCTTGTATAAAAATCCCAACCATTAAATATATTGTGAAATTATAGTGTAAGACTGGAGCCCGATTCCTTGATGGAACTGCTAACTACCTAGTTGCAAAACCTTCCACAACCTCACCATGATCTCTGCTAGTCCCTTGATCTTTTCAAAGGCGGCGGGGGGGGGGTCTTCTCATGTCTCACTATTCTCAAAACAGCCCTAAAAGACTACAAACATGTCATGTCAACCACTGCAGCCTAATGGCAACATCTGCCTGCAGAGCCCTATTAGAGAGGAGAGTCACAGCAGGAAGAGCTAGCGGTCAAGAGGCACTGCAAGATGCAATCCCCCACATTGCAATAAAGCATGTGCCTGCTGAAGAACACACTCGTCAGGTATAAGAGTAGCACCCTCAACTGGGTACAAAAGAGCAAGTTCTTGAACTAAGGGTCCTGGATATCGCACTTTACATTTGACTAGGAAGAAATTTAGGAATTTTAATGTCTGTGTCACTGCCATAATAAACAGTTAAGAAGAAGGGCTGTTGGGGCCTAAACCTAAAAAGGCAGGATCTGAGATGAAAACTGATAGGGGGGCCTTCAACGGGGATAATCACCTTCCAGTTTCCAAAGTCATGAAAAAACCATCTAAATCAATGGTCATCATTCAGATGGCCCTTCTTCTAGATCTGGGTGAATAAAGTACTGATGTAAGTTTAAATTCTTTGGAATGTTATTATGATTGATTCAACATGTCACCTTTTCCAGATGTTAATATTGGAACACTGGAATCCACTGGAGTGTGTTGCCTGGCCAGAAGGGCGCCATAGGGTTTGTCATTATAAATCTTCAAGTTAACGCAGAAAGTTTTTGTCGATTTTGATTACCACATTTTTAGCTACAATTTTAACCAGGACACTGCCAGTGATGCAACCTTGACAACAGTCTTTGAAACCCATGTAATTGGTATGTATTGACGCGCTATATTTGGAAGAAATACAAAAATAATGCAATTAACATGTAGAAATAAAGTGTAGGCCTCAAAACAAAAAGTCAGATATATGGTAGGTGAGAGCAATAGGCTTTCATAGCTGCATAAATTAAGTTAGAAAGACTTCTGAAGCATTTTTTTTCCTTTTCCTTTACTCTGACCCAAGGCCAGGAATGTCAGTAATTAAAGATGTGACTTTCAATCATACAGAAATACTAAACATGAACTCATAGAAAATGTTAGATTATGACCTTCCCATATATATTTTCAAAGAAATCAATAATGTATTAAATTGTATAGTTTAATTTGCGTAATGGGTTTCTTCATGTGTAAAATTCGCAAGTTAGAATGTGTGAGAATTGCATGATTTCATTTGTGTGATGTAGAGACCTACCCAGCAACTGTTTTGTCTTGTAGTAGAAATGACCAGTGAGAACCTAACCTTGACTTGTGCACAATGTTTCATTTTAGCACTTAATACGTCTGTGAGCCTTTTGTCCGGAACTACTTAGATGACGGAAGCTTTCCTGGTCCCGTGATGACACCACGCAATGATTTGCTTAGAAGACCCAAACATGCAACATTTTACCCTAGTGATAGGTATCAAAATGTTATATTAGAGCGTGTTCCTATAGTGTGTGGAGATTTTTCAGACCCTTTCCAGACTCTGCCGAGCCCCTTGCTGAGATTTTTCTCGGATACACTCAGATACCCATTCATTTTCCTTGCTTGAAATGCAAAGACTGGATATAGGGAAAACCACAAATGTGACAGAACATCATGAAAGCAATGCAATGTCCTTTCAAAGGAAAATCACTGGTGGACCGTGTGGGTTTACAGCGAGTGGGTACAAGAATCGGTCACATGTGGCAGCAACCAACATAAGAGACTCAAAGAACTGTTATGTTGTAGAAAAAGAATGACACCATTGTGGAAGCAGGGGGCATATTGTGATGGTATGTAAGGCTGGAAGCAGAGGAAGTATTTCCATAGTGAACACCACAAAAGAGATGAATCAAAAAGTGCTCATTGTAGAGAGCACACAAGTGGACCGTGTTAGGTCTATGGAAAAAATTGTATTTAAAAAGAGCTTATTACCCGCCAGCAAGGCACCGAAGCGATTCGGCAAGTGGCACACTACTCCAGAACCAAAAAAGGATTAGTCGTGGATTGTCTGCTTGTTGTCTAAATGGGTGGAGGCACACTCAACCAGGAGATGAGATAGCATGACAGTTGCCAAACTCTTCTTAAGAGACTTAAACAGATTTGGCCTGCCTACTTCTATTTAGACACAAGTGTACTCTCCCTGACAGAAGAACTTTAAAAATGAGACCGCTAAACTGATTTGTACAACTCTTCAAATTGAGCTTAAGTTCCATTGTAGTTGTCGACCACAATCATCTGGGATTGCAGAGAAAATGAATGGAACTGGATCCATTAAAAAATAAGCCAACCAAAGTGTATGCCTCCACTAGATGGACCAGATGATCTTCTGCTTGTTCTCATAAGCATTAGAAAGACTACTGATAAAAAAAAAGACTGGTTTCTCGCCCCATGAAGAGACAATGACCGACAAATGTGAAACTTCTCAAATGTGCATTATCAGGAAGAGCAGACCAAAAGCAGTTTTTGCAATTAATGACAAAGAAGTCATGTTGATGGTGGACTCTGGATCACTATACACCACAGTAAAGAGATGCGTTTAATAACTGGCCAAGAGAAACACTGAAGCCAAAGGATGTGAATTTGAAGGGCTATCAGTGAGCTAACACTGACGTAACACATTTATGTTAGCAAAAGTTAAATTCTCAGACAGGAAAATAAGTGGTAAGGTGTAAATAGCACAATCTGATCCACACATATTAGAAAGGACACCAATATAATCTGAATATTGTGGCTAATTCTGGAGCCTCAAACAAATTCACGGCAGTCAGATGACAATCTGGATCATGTTAAGTAGGAGAGCGTGTTTATAGATGGAGAAGCCAAACGATAAGTTCATAAAATAGTGTTCAGGGCTGTGCCTGTGAGAGGCATACCCTGCCAACTTAGGGCGAACAAAGCAAAACCAAAGGCTCCCCTTGTCACCCTTAGTGGGACGGGTATGCCCAGATCTGGGTCCCGTGCTCTCCATGCCACTGGAATCAAGCTATCCTGGCTGAAGAGGGGTGAAACCCCAAAACCGGTCCTAGGATGCTTGTTTCCAGTCCAGGGAGGACCTGGCTTGGCAGTTCGGGCTGGACTGTTCCCATGAGGCACAGGGTCAAAACTGATTTGCATATGGCTGGGTTCAAACTGGAATGGCATGGTGAGCAAAAAAGCGATGGATTTAGGCCCAGATCTCTGTACTGGGGTGAATGTATGACATTGTGCTGCATTCTGTTCATCAACTGTTGTTTTTGCCAGAAAGCCCCAATGGTCATCAGGAAAAAGGTAAAGACTACGTTGAGCCAGATGACTAAAGATGAAATAATCAAGACAGTGGAAGCCATGAAATGGATCTCTCCAGCAGGTATCCCAAAGAAAGCAGATGGATCGTTGAGATTTGTGGACCTCCAAGTCTCAATGAGAATGCAGTTTGATTGCTTTTCACTTCCCATCAACAGGAGGCTATTGATGTTATTTGGTGGTAAGTACCTTTCGAAGTTAGACCTGAGAAGTGCTTACCACCAGATAAAATTTTATTCAGAATTCAAAGGGCTAAGGAGTCTACCAATTTACTAGAATGTTGTTTGGGCCGTGTTAACATGCCCGTGTTTTTCAAAGACTAGATATTCTTTCAGGATGACATCTTGATGTTCGGTAACTACTGAAACACAAAACAGGACATTGGAATATGTTCTGATAGAATTATTGATTCAGTTCTTCTACTTCGCAAGGGAAAGAGAAGATTTCTACAAAGTGAAATTGAATAATTAAGGTACTTTATTTTAGGTGCAGCGGTGAGCCATAGTGAATGTTGCAGTGCCAAATTACAGAAAAACAGAGGTTGTTCATGGGCCTGTTAGAATATTAAAGTTAATTTAAAGTTTTGCACACAAAACAGAGAACTTGATAGTATTAGAGACAAGGGAATACGTTTGAATGGGGGTGAACATAAGGAATGCAAGAACGTTAGTTCCTTTTAAATTTGGCTTAGAAACAGTCTTAACCGTGGATGCAACTGGAATGGTTCTCCCTCAATTACACAGAAGAGTGGAAAAGCCTGTAGCTTTTGATTCTCAGCCTATCAAATGCTGAGAAATTACTTAGTCACAGAACGAGAGGCACTGACTGCAGCATGGGCCATCACTCATTTTCTTACTTGTATATGGGGCATCTAAATAGTAGGACGGACTGACCACAAGCAGTTGTTGAGGGTATTGAGACCTGGTGGAACTAGTAATTGTTCAGGGTGATTAAGCAAGCAGCTACATTTCCCGGGTTTAACTATATGGTGGCGAATATTTCTTGTTGGAAGAATAAGGTTGCAGACTTTGTGGAGGAATGCAACTTTGAGACAGAGGAAGTTTTGACAAGTGTTGGAGACGCTATGGAAGGGTCTGAAAGTTCTATATCCAAGGATGACTGGATTCAACCAATGACAGAAGATAACACTTTGCAGGTGGTAAGTGGTTTAATTAAAAAGAATTGGAACAAGCAGGGAGAGTACCCTTCCTGTAGTGGCATCACGCATGACCTCAGAGTCCAAGCAGTAATGCTAAGTGAATGTGTGCAGAGTCTTCCAGGTTGCTGCCCTATAGATATCTGGTAGGGACACACCAGCAAACAGCACCATAGACGTGGCTATGGCTCTGGTAGAATGAGCACGGACCTATGACAGCAAAGGTTGGCCCGCTTGCACTGGATATCCATCTAAGAATGCTTTGCGAGAGAGAAACCCTTTCATGCGCACTGTAGCCTACAAATGGTTGGATTTACAAAAAAGGATTTGGCTGTCCAAATAGAATTTTAGGCACCTTTTGACATTTAAGGAATGCAAGCATGTTCGGCTGATGTTTGAGGATTCGGAAAGAACAATTTTAGTACAATTGGTTAGTTTAGGTGAAGTGCGAGAGAACATTAGGGATACATTTAGTGTTTGTGCACATAATAACCCTATTGTGTTTAATTGTAGGAATGGCTCCTGGGTAGTGAAAGCCTGGAGTTCACAAATTCTCCTTGCTGATGCAAGTGTCAGGAGGAGGGAAATGTTCCAGGACAGGAACTTTGTATCTGCTCTGTGGAGGTTCGAATGGATGCTTCATCAATTTTGCAAGCACCGTATTGAGCTGCCATGTAGGAAGAGGAGCTCACAGGCGGGGAACCTTCTGAACAATTCTTTGAGGAATTGTTTCACCTGTCTGCTGGTCCAGAAAGATGGAACATCGGATGATCTCCTGAAATAGGAGCTGGCTGCTAAATGTATTTTAATGGAAGCAGGAGACAAACCTGTACGTGCCAGATGTAGGAGAGGAGGCAACATTTCTTCTGGAGATGACAAAAGAGGGTGCACCTTAGCCGATCTGCACCAAATGCAGAATCTTTCACTCAGAGTATGTTTTGTTGGTGCTGTCTGCTTGTGCCCTAGACAGACCTCTCTGCATTCCTGTGGGATCCTTAAATGTTGAAACTCTTGGGACTCAGGAGCCAGGCGGCTAATCTCAGAACCGGGATCTGGATGCCGTACTTGTCCCTGGCTCATTATCAGAGATGGAATCGGTTTGAGGTGTATCGGAGGTTGCAGTGAGAAGGCAAAGCTCTGTGTACCAATGTTGGCAGGGCCACATTGGGGCTATTAGTATGATCTTGCAGGGCTCTGTCTTTATCGTCTTTAGAATCCTTGGTAGGAGAGGCAAGGTGTAGGCAAATATGCCAGACCATACTATTGAAAAGGCATACCCCCATGATCACTAATGGGGATGCCAACTTGCGAAGTACAGGCATTTAGCGCTGTCGGGGGCTGCAAAAAGGTCTATGCTTGGTTTGCCCCACCCGGAGATGTTGAGTGAGTTGATGCAACTACCACTCGTGGCAGTAGGTTTTTAGCCTGCTCAGCACATCTGCTATGAGGTTTTCCTGGTACATCGTCCGCAGCTAGCGACCCATTGTGCTGTTTCTCCCAGTTCCAGATAATTTGTGCTTCCTGGGATAAAGGGAGAGATTGTGTTCCCCATTGTTCATTTATGTAGTGCATTGTTGTAATATTGTCTGTCCTGACAAGCACCAAAGTATTCCCGATTCGGGGCAGGAAGGCTTGCAGAGCATGGAACACCGCTCTTAGAAGAGATTGATGTGAAGGTCCCGATTAGATGGTGGCCATTTCCCAGTGGCCTTAAACTCCTGTAGAAAAGTTACCCAGCCTTCCAAGGAAGCATCTGTTTTCACCAGAGGAGAGGCATGAGGAAGGAATGGTAAGCCTTGCGACTGAGGACGAGGTTGTGTCCACCAGATTAATGACAAAACTATGGGTAGAGTTTCTTGAATTAAGTCTAATGTTCCATTGACTGCACCTACTGGATGTTTAAAGCTTCCTGGAAAGGAAGCATTGTGCAGGCGACAATGAGGGATGAGATGAATACAAGAGGACATCATGTCCAGGAGAGATTTGTAAAGAAGTACGGAAATAAACTCTTGTACACGGTGTACCAAGCTCATTAATCTCTGCTGTCTTTCCAATGCGGGGTAAACCTTGTTTTAAGTAGTATCCAAGTATGGCTCCTAGGAAAGTTAGTCGCCTGGAAGGTTGGAGGACTGATTTTTCCGGATTCAAGGTTAGGCCTAGAGGTGCAGACAGCCCTTGGTGGATGTTCTTGCAGCCTTGTAGGTGGGGGTCTTGACTAGCCAATCGTGAAGGCAGAGAAAAATGTGATGTTTCCTGAGGTATGCTGCGACTGGTGCAAGGCACTTTGCAAAGATGCGAGGGGCCGATTTGAGAACGAAAGGTAATACTCTGAACAGATAGTACTAACACGAATCTGAGGAACGGTTTGGGCTTGTGTATGGGTATGTGAAATGATGCGTCTTGGAGATCTCAGGACTATATGGAGTCGTTTCAGTGGAGAAGCTGTAACACATCCAGGAAGGTGATCATGCGGAACAACTTTCTTGAGGAATTTGTTGTGACTTATGTCCAGAAATCGGTCTCCACTTCTTTGACTTCTTGCAAACAAAGAAACAAGAGTAGAAACTTTTCCCTCTTTGGTGAAACAGAACACGTCCTATAGCTCTTTTCTGTATCATGGCAACAACTTCTAACTTTAATAGGTGTAAAGGTTTCTGAGCAAGAGGTTGCTGAGGGGTTGGGTGGGGTTTTTATGAATTCCAGAGAATTACCAAATTGAATTGGGTCTTAGACCCATTGATCTGTGGTAAACTATTTCCAATTTTGGAGATACTGGGAAATCTTGCCTCATTTGGATGGAATGGGAGAGACAGCAGTCAGCAGTACAGGAAAGTCATTGGCGACGGTTCTTTGCCCAGTCGCCCAGTTTTCCCTCTGAAGGAGGGCTTGTTGTAAGCAGCAATAGATGGTTGGCGTTGGATAAATTGTGACCTATATGGTTTGCTGGAGAAAAAGTGAGTGGGATACAGATACCACTGGTAACCTCTGTAGGATAGGTGTCCCTTGCCTTGTATGACACTAAAACACTTTCCTACACTGTCCTTTTTAACGGTTTATAAAGCTTCATTGACATGTTTTCCAAATAGTTCCTCCACATCAGAAGGCAGACCCAACATCTTGGTCTGGACTTCAGGCCTGAATGATGTAGCTTTCAGGCATCCTCAATGACTTTAAACTGCCCCTCCAGCTAGTTATCGTAAACCGGTGGAAACTAAATCCATCGCACAGTCTATTATTTCTGAGGCGGAGCGTTCGCCCTCCAGCAATATCTTCTTAGATTCATCAATCTGCTGAAAGGTTATCAATATATATGCGGCAATATCCTATGGTATTGAATTGGTCTAATAACACCAGGGAATTAGAGGCTCTTACTGTCAGTGCAGACATGGTCGAGAAGCGCTTGCCTAGGTTATCAAGCCTTCTGCCATCTTTATCCGGGGGTGCTGATCGAGGTACCGAAGGGTTTTTTGATCTATGTTGTGCAGCTTGTGAGATCACAGAGTCTGGTCTTGGATAACCCATGAGGCAAGAAGGGACGCCATCCGGAGCTTTGTATTTTTTTATTCAGTCTTGGTAACACTGAAAGCACGGTCTCTGGATTCCGCATGATCTTCAAACCTTGGTCCCAAATATAATGCATAATGGGCATGGATCTGACCGATCTCCTGAAAGGCTCCTTAAAATCATAAAGTAAATAGTACTGTTGATGTGCAGGCATTGGTAACAAAGCGCCTGGCCACACTCTCTAAGAGGTTATGGAAACCCCCTATGTCTTCTGCAGGTGAGTGATGGGGCAAAGATGGGGATGCTGGCAGGGGGATTATGTAGTCGTTCCATTCGTCATGTTGCTGCTGTATGTCACTTTCCTCTCGTTCTTCCTCAGAGGATGATAGCTGCTGTAAAGGCACTTCTGGAGAAGAATGGTGAATAACTGGAGATGCGTGCTGATGGGATGGTGGAGGATGACTTTGCACCACAGGAGGCAGAGGAAGCGATTGTGGAAGAGGCTGCGATACAGTTGTAAACCTTTTTGTAACCCGCTAACATGGGTTGTAAGTTTGTAACGAGTGGAGGGAAGGCATACCATATCAAATTTTTGCTGATGCCGTTGGTCAGAGGAATAATATTATTGGCCATAGTAATCCTGATCATTTAAGTTCTAGTGATACTACTCCACGTTAAGTTCTGATGGGCTTTGAGCTGCCCCAAAGAGGCGGTCATCCTCATCATCCAATAGATGTGCAGGCAACAATGACTGTACTCTATTTGGTGATGTCAAAGATGGGGTTAGGATTTCTTTGTTTTAACTTCTGGTAAAAAGTCACCTTTCCTCTCCTTGACGTTAGTCGTCGTCAATAGAGCCAATAAAGACAGTCCTTATGATAGTTGTCGATATGTAATCTCTTCTTCCTGCAGGTGCAACAGAGCCTGAAGAGGCCTTTGTAACGTGTGACATGGTGGGCTTCAGTTTACGTGGCCTAACAGATATACTATTCAGATTGGTGTATCTGTTAGTCAAAAGAAGGAACACCTGCAGAAATTGGTTTCCAAAAGATGTGAGGAAAAAACTAAGCAGAGCTCAGTGTATACTCCCTAGCAATACATGCGGTAGAAAATCTGAGGGACTGGAGCTTCTCTCAGGAAGGTTCTACAGGGCGGAATCGTCCGATTTGTTGTTTTCGAAACTTGGTCCTTTTTAGGTCAAGCCTAGTGCACCGCGCATGCGCTGCTCTAGGAGAGGGCCTCTTGGAATCTCTCCAGACTTTCATAAAACTTGTGCGTGTGGCTTTAGTTTTGCCACACTTTCTATTGGCCTTTACGTGTGGCTTTCAAAAATTGAAAGCCCACAATTGGTCAAATGTGGGTGCATGTCCCACCCTCTAAACGTGGACTCCCATGGCCTATGGGTCTTGGGAGCGAGCAGCAGCAGGCCGGCTGCCAGCTGCATACCTTACATTCCTTGCAGTGCACATGCACCACACGCAGTCTTGGCCACAGCTCTAAAGAGGCAGTAACCATCCTTTGAAACTTTCTTCCGGTAGAGCCAATGGGAAGCCAGGTACTGGTCCATCAGTGCCTCCCCTGTCAGCTGCTCCTTTCCCCCTCCAGTGATCTCCCAGCTAGCCCTGCCGGTCACCTCCATCTGTGCCCTGGGCTTCACAGACTGCTGCTCGCATGGACGGAGGCGCACGCACTACTAGACCTGCATACACCCTCCCATGGTCGCTCGGTGCTAGGGCGCCGTTCTCCCAGTCTCGCACCGTCTGCACACTGTAATTAGTTATGAGTACCCCGGTGGTAACGAGGCTGCCCAGCCCTGAGCCACTCCATGCCCCATATCCTGAAGTACCGTCCGGAACCAGGATTTATGACCTCACAGAAGCGCAGACACTGCCCGCAGCTGCCTAGAACGAGGAGAGGTTGGGAGGAGACACGTGGATCAGGGAAACACAAACAGGAAAGTTTATTTTCACTTTCACAGACACAGGCAGACGGCACCATGGGAACTGTAGTCCAGAGGAAAGGGAAGATCTGTGCTTATGCACATAGAGGTAGGACTTACCCGAGGTCTAAACCCTCTCGTGTTACAGGTGTGTGGGAGCCAATTCGCCTAGAAATGTGACAAATTTATGACAAGCTGGCTAGGTGACGTTACACAATATTATCTGATACCATGCATACGAAAGATCAAACAATAAGTGTTATTTTGTTGTACGTCTTGCTTACTGAAGAACCCAGTGCCGTTTGTTGAAGACTGATCAAAGTAACTCTTTTGGCTAATAATTTATGGTTTCGTTGATGTTAATAGATTCTTGCGTCTGAAGATTGAAACTCCCTAGCTCGCAACTTTAAGACGCCACTTCTCCAATACCTTTTAGCAAGAGTGGCAAAATGTGCAAGATGTCTGTCAGAATTGCATGGGACAAACAGCGGTCTACTTGCAGGATAGACATTCTATGGACTAGACTATGATTCATCTCCATTTGTTGCGATGTATCGATTGCGAAGAGTACCTTAAACTGTGATGAGTAACATGCCTATGCCTAACTTTAAATATAAACAAAAGTAAATAAGCAAAGCCAACAGCCCTAGCTTAATGTACGTGTAATGTTACTTGTTGTATCAGTGTTATATATCTGTATGCAAAGACAAGCAGCAAAATACTAGTTGGGCGGCACACTATGCTAAGTACAGATTTTGAGCCTGCGTATATTAAAGTCACGCCCTTAATTACATCATCTCCGCACTCAACCTTTTGCTTCTCCCCTGCAATATAGCCAGAATGTTGATTGTGTGGGCATGCTAATAGGGGATAATCTGCTGCATGGCTAAACTTACAAGGTCCCAACGGAAAGACCTATTGGCTATGCCAACGCTTGTTTAAATAAGGACTGATGTTACTAAATGAGGCTTTAGGCTCTATGTCTATTGGGACATTGCTTTTAAAGATACCGGGTACTCCTATCTCAACGACGGGGAACAATTCAAACTTGTGAGTCTATGAAAGTGCCAATACTTGAGTACGCAGTAAGATGTTGCGGACCCATCACACCACAGTAAACCGGTTGACTGCGAAGTCACATTCTGAGATGAGGGAGGTTCCCTTAGACAAAGTTGGTTTCAACATGGATGAGTACAATTAAGTTGGAAGGAGAGGACAGAAATGGGAGTTAATTGTAGGATGTAGAATTTCAGGAGGGGACTAGGTAAAGGTAAAAGCAGATGAATTGAGCCAATGTTTATTCAAGTTCAAGGGGCCAAACAAAGTAACAGCTGTAGGTGGTGATAGGGTAAAGTTAACCAATGATTAAAGATGGAATTTTTGAAGGGTAGCTCGATTTAAAAAAAGGTGGGATGTGCAGAGGAATGCAGGCAGAAGGGTGTAGTGGATGGGATGAGTCAGACTTAGGACTGCATTGAGCAAAGTAGACGAGTGAATGCTGGAACAGACAGAGGAGTGAGGTCTGGAGGGACAAGGTGCCACAAGCAGTTGTTTAAGTAATGGCACAGGGTCTTCATCAAGGAGATGTCACGTCATGAAGACCACAGAGATGGTTGCATAATTTTGTATGCAACTAACCTTTCTAGCTTACCACTGGCATGGTTTCCTGCCTGTAGATAATATTCTAGGTTATCCCTTTTTAGGTCTCAGCTAGCGAAGGCTGCGCTTGCGCAATCTCGCTCGCGAGATTTAATGTTTTTCAGAAGTGGGGCTTGAACCCCCCCTCTTCTCCATTGGCTGGCCTCTTAAATGCTGATCAGCCACTGGAGAAGAGCTTTGTCTGTCATTACAAGCCCTTTCTTTTTCGGATTCGGGGGCGTGTTTTTTCGCTTCTTTCTCTTCTTGAAGCCCGTCCCTTTTACATTGGTGGGCGTGTTTGTATTTTTTTTTTTCAGGGACGTTCGTGTTTATTCGTGTCTGTTGCTGGGATGTGCAGAGCGATTTCCAAAGCTCTAAGGTAAGCGATCTTTGTTTATGTGCATTTGTTGTTTGCTATTTTTGCCATCTTGTTTTCCTTTCTCATCAGAAGTTTGTGTTGTCTCCGTGTAGCGTCGCGCAAGGAGTGTTTTGGCCAGAATGTATGCTGCTGGTTGCGGGTCTTAGGTAAGCCATCTTGTCTATATTTCTCATCTAATGCATTTTTCTTTCTTTTTTTATCACAGCTCTTCCTCGGCCCGTGTCGTCTTCGTGTAGCGTTGTGCATGGAGTGCTTTTCCCGGTATGTATGATGCTGTTTGCAGGTCTTGGGTAAGCCATCTTGTCTGTTTCTCATCTAACGCATTTTTCTGTTTGTTTTACAGGTTTACCCTGGCTCGTGTTGTCCCCGTGCAGCGTCGTGCATGGAGTGCTTTGCCCGGTATGTATGATGTGGTTTGCGGGTCTTAGGTAAGCCACCTTGTCTAGGTCTCTCATCTTATGCATTTTTCTTTTTTTTTTGCACAGGTCTTCCCCGGCCCGTGTAGTCTCCGTGCAGCGTCGTGCATGGAGTGCTTTGCCCGGTATGTATGATGCCGTTTGCGGGTCTTAGGTAAGCCATCTTGTCTGTTTCTCATCTAATGCATTTTTCTTCCTTTTTTTTATTACAGCTCTTCCTTGGCCCGTGTCGTCTCCGTGTAGCGTCGTGCATGGAGTGCTTTGCCAGGTATGTATGCTGCCGTTTGCAGGTCTTAGGTAAGCCATCTTGTCTGTTTCTCATCTAATGCATTTTTCTTCCTTTTTTTATTACAGCTCTTCCTTGGCCCGTGTCGTCTCCGTGTAGCGTCGTGCATGGAGTGCTTTGCCAGGTATGTATGCTGTCGTTTGCGTGTCTTAGGTAGGCCATTTTTTTTGTTTATATATTCTTCTAATGCATTTTTCTGTTTCTTTTTTTTTTTTTAACAGGTCTTCCCCTGGTCCGCGTCTTCTCCGTGCAGCGTCGTACAAGCTTCAACCCCTTCTGTGCCCATGACGAGATAGTCTCGTCATGGAGTGCGGTTGCGCTGTGCCCATGACGAGACTATCTCGTCATGGACCCCGCCCGCTAATACAATGCCCGGCACAGGAGGGGGAAAGGGCGGGGCACTCAAGGGGTTAAGGCAAGTCCAATAGTTATTTATTTTATAGTTTATAATTAATTGTTATCACTGGTTTGTGTTTTTCCATTAATTTGTACAGTGTTTAATTTGCAGAGTTTATTTAGATATATATGGAATACTTTTTGGGTGATGCTATTAGACGTGGTTTTTGACGAAAGTGCTGTTATTTGTATTTTGTGGGAAATTCCTTATTTAAGTACGGCAGGGCGGGGCACATTTTTAATTGAATCTGCTGGTGTCGGTATGTTCTGTTGGTTTCCAGATGTAACGGTAGGCGGGACGCAGCTACAATCTGGTAAGTGCAATCTTTGTCTAATGTTTATATTAATTTTGATAATTCTTTCTTATTCATCCCTTTTGCTCCCTTCGTGGCACAGAGGTTTTTTCAGACTCTTTCCCCCCCCCCCCCCCCATCCCATCTCAAGGACCCATGGCTCATGGCCTCTACCTTCACAGGGAGGGAATGTCTGCTGTTCACTATCTGGAGCACATTGTATGGGGTCTGGCGCCTAGCAAGTTGACTGTTTAAATGTACTTATTTACTGGTGTGTTTCTATTTGAAGTGTGTCCGTTGTTAGTCAGCTATATCCATGCTATATCCATGCGAATTGATTTGGATTCACGTTTTATTTTTGTGACAATTGTTCATCCAATGTTCGCTTAATTGTTATGTTTTGCTTAAACAAGAGGATATGTTGTAGCTTTAAATCCTTTGGAATATTGTGATTGATTCCACGTCACCTTTTCCAGAGCGGTTTAAACTGGAACACTGAAATAAGTTGGTGTGGTGCCTGCCAGAAGGGCGTATTAGGGTGTCACAAAAACAGACCCCTCAAGTTAACCTTGGAAGCTATTGTAATTAAAATCGACAACAGGTTCCACCTTCAGAGAAAATTAAAGTCAATTGTATTGACGTCAAAACGGCGAGGTGGTGGTACTGGAACAGTGTAAAACCCTCTATACTTTGTTTAGTCGTGCCTACGGTGGACAATATAAGTACTTAGTGGGCTTTGGTTTAGCCCACTGCTTACCATTTGTGGACGGGAGACATCTCAGTGGCTTGCTTCTTACTCATTGGCTTTCATTGCGTTTGTGTTTATCCCTCCCATGGAGCATGGATTCTTTATCCTTTAGACTGGATAACTTCAAATAAAACAACTGAACGCCTCACACATAGAAAATCAAGTCAACACCCTCTTACCAAGGACCCATACGCACCACACAACCATAACTGAACCTTTACCTTCTCCACACCCAAATCAACATGCAGGGCATAAACAAAATCCTTCTCAACACCAATACGCCCCCCTCCCCCGCCCAACACAATACTCCCCTCCCGCAAACATCAGTGAGCCACCTAAACTGCCCTATCACCAGACGTCCAGCTGGCGCCCCACCGTTCATAGCACCCAATCTCTCAGACCAAGAAGAGCAAAACCGGAGAGGTCTCAGAGAGGCAACACTCTCCAAATCCTACGACCCCCAGAACAATCCAAACACCCCCTCCAATATACAGGTAATCACCGGAATAGGTAGAGCAAACAACCAACCTAGGTCCACAAGAATTCCCTCCCAACGCACAACCATTCCCCAAGCTCCCCCTCCTCCCAAAACCATTCCAACAGCGACAAGGTAAACTGCATGCTTATACTGCAGATGCGCAGTCAAGCACGCAATAGAGCTGGCTGATGTCATACTGAATCACAACATTGACATAGCATTCCTCACCTAAACCTGGCTCAATGAAACATCATATCCCCTCCTTGACCTTCTAGTGCCCCCAGGTTTCTCCATCAAAAAAGACAGAATAGACCAACGCGGTGGCGGCACTGCCATCATCCATACAACATCAATACAGTTGAAATCAAAGCCCACTCCTTTACCTTCGAATATCTCAACACCAACATAACACGTCAAAACAACAAACAAAATGCCATCTCATCTACCACCCCCCAGGAAATTCGCCTGCATTCACAAAACAAATATCGGACCTACTTACACATTGCTCCCTAGCCAACACCAGCATCCTGGGTGACTTCCACCTCCCCTGGAATAACGAAAAGGACACCGTTATACAGTCACTAAATGAAAGTCCTCCTCACAAATGAGCTCACCCAACACTGCAAGGGTCAAACTCACAACAAGGGCTCTACCCTAGATGCAATCATAGCCAAAAACGAAACAACGATCAATAACATTCTCCCAATCGACTGGTCAAACCACCACATCATTACATTCAATCAAACCGCAGTCCCACCAGTCAAAACACAAATCACCCATCAAAGGAGCAGAAACCTCAATGACATCCCCCTCCCTGTCCTCGAAGAAACCATAAAATCACTTCTCCCACCCTCCACAGACAACCTCAAGACGGGCGAGCTCACTACACTGTACAAAAGTACAATGACAACTGCTCTTGACCAAATAGCCCCCTTGAAAATGAAGTCAGACATCTCCTCCTGAGCCTGGTTCAACAAAGACCTCAACTCAGAAAGGAGAAATGCAAGCCGCTGAGACACTCTGGAGAGTAAACTCATCCACAACCAACCTCTCCCAGCTCAGAAAACGCAGTAACTACAAAAAGCACATAATCAAGGAAAAAGCCTCTTTCTTCGGGAGTGCACTAAAAGCCAAAAATCGACCCCAAGAACTTTGTCATCATCCACAAACAGACCTCCAAACCCACCAAAGCTAACCCCCTTGCCTCCAAACTTCAGTGCAACAACCTGGCCAAATTCTTCAATGACGAAATCACCAATATCGAGCTCTCCCTAGACCAACACCAAAATTCCACAGCAAAAAGCTCCCTCTACAACCTAAAATACGACCACATCACCCCTGCATTACAGGCCCTAAAATGGCTACACATCGAAGCACGCTGCACTTTCAAAAACTGCCCTTCTCACCCATAAAGCCTTACACAGGCAAACCGGACTACCTCGCAGCCAAACTCACAAAAGCTGGACAATCAAGAAACCTAAGTAGCTCCAACTCGATCCTTTAAATCCCCCCAAATAGACAAAAACAAAAAGTCCTCGCCTGCTCTCTCTCAGGGAATGCCCCAAAAATCTGGAACTCTCTCCCTACCCACATCAGAACTAATCCCTCCTTCACGAACTTCAAGAGACAACTAAAAGAATTTCTCCTCAAGCATCATCTCTATGCATCTGGTCAATGACCTCGATCTATAGGCCCCCAGCACTCTGATGCTACTCCCTGTATTCTAGGGTTTGTTTCTTTACATGTATGCTGTAAATCGCTCAATACCCCGTTTGGTCTAGTAAGCACTATATAAAACAAACAAAAAAATACAAAATGGCCCCCGCTTTATGATGGGTGCGCAAACAATGAAGGAGTGTTCGCATTAACTTTTGTAGATGATGCACAGCATCAGCAAAAGTCATTTTTCTATGCTGAACAGCATTGGCAATGCCAGTAGGTCTGAATTGACAGTCCAAAGACCTTTTGGCTTCACAAGTGCTTGTGTAACACCAATACAGCCTCAATTTGCTTTAAGCACTGAGACAGTTTAGCCAGCCAGGACATTCTTTTGATGTTTCAACTAGTATTTGTTCATTTCAGTTTACATTTCAAGGGGGATGGGGTGGGGAGCTCAAAACTGAAGACACTAGTTGTGTGACACTTCTATTCACAATTATGGTTTCTTATCCTATAAAGATCAGAAATTTAAGAATATACCAGACCATATTCTCTCAAACAATAAATAGACATTTTTGCACTCTTAAGTCCATAGAAAACCACTATGTTGGAGTCCGTTTAAGATCAGTTCTTTTTTTTTTAAAGTTTGATTTTTCGTTATACCAAATTACTGTATTTATAGGGTTTCAACATCCTTAGTACAATAATCTGTCCATATGCCCACTTAAACATAATTGACGTTTTCACAGGTTAGTATACACTTCCAGAAACCATTATCTGGGTGGTGGAAATCAGGAATAATTATCAGTGTGAACTTTTATACCTAACCGGTGTAGTTTTCTAGACTCTCCCTTACTCTACCCCTCTTTGCATCATCTAACACCTCTTACTATACCGATCCCCAAAATAAACCTTTCTAAACTCTTGCCTCTGACCCTTCCCCCTCCGCAACTCCTTTTTACTCATCCAATAGCCTCCTCCTACTGCTATGACCTCAAAAAAAAATAATCCTTCACTCTATCCCTCCACTAGCCTTTTCAATCAAAGCAGACCAACATGTTAACTTCTCAAATTTCATATTCCACTATACTAATTCACCACTAATCCTTTATGGGTCCCAGATTAGTGTTCTACTCACCAAAAAAGCGCTTCAACACCTCAGAGGTAAGCAAGCATTATATAAATGCAAACTTTACCTCTATCCCTCTGCTACCTTTCTCTATCCAACTGAATAACATCCACCACTCAAACTACTTACATATTTCACTATACTAATTTTCAACACTAATCCTTTATGGGTTCCGTAGTAGCGTGCTACACGCCAATAATGCGCTTCAACACCCCATCAGGGTTACAAGCGCTATATAAATGCATGCCGTTTCCCTTTCCTACCCTTCCCCAACCCTTCTCAAATCCAAATAACTGACTAGCATTCCACCACTCAAATTACTTTCATATTTCACTATACTAATTCAACACTAATCCTTATGGGTTCCAGAGTAGTGTGCTACTCACCAAAAAAGGGGCTTCAAACCCCACCACTCAAATTACTTCATATTTCACTATACTAATATTCAACACAACCTTTATGGGTTCCTGAGTAGTGTGCTACTTGCCAGAAAAGCGCTTCAACACCTCTTCCCCCTTCTAGCCCTCCGCTATCCTCACTCCAAATAACTGACTAATATCCACCACTCAAATTACTTTCATATTTCACCATACTAATTCACACTAATCCTTTATAGGTTTCCGGAGTAGCGTGCTACTGCCCAAACGAAACAAAAATAAATAAAAGGGTGCTTCAACACCCCATCAGGGGTAATGAATATGCTACTTACCAGTATGCATCTGTTCTTGGCATGTAGGGCTGCTGACATTCATATCTGTGCATAGATCGCCGCCTAGTGTTGGGTCCGGATGTTTGCACGTTGTTGTCCTGGAAGAGTCTTCAAAGTATCCTGGGATAGGTGACTCCTCCCCTGGACTACAGTGCGCATGGGCATCCTCTCCATCCTCAGATTGTTTTTCGCCATTGTGGCAGTGATGGAGTAGATATAGAAAGTGATGACCATGCTTACAGTAATTCTGAGAGCTGCAGCTGCTACAGGCGCCGGGGAGGAGGGAGGGCGATATGAATGTCAGCAGCCCTACATGCCAAGAACAGATGCATACTGGTAAGTAGCATATTCAGTTCGAGGCATGTGGGCTGCTGAATTCATATCTGTGCATAGAATATATAGCAGTGCCCTCTTATTAGCGGCGGCTACCAGTGCCAGCTGCAGCGGTCTGTAAAAGAGTTTTGAGAACAGCCTGTCCTACAGCTGCCTGCTGTTTTGATTGCACATCTACACAATAGTGTTTGGTAAATGTATGTGTAGTGGACCAGGTGGCTGCTCTACATATGTCATGCAAAGGAATGTTTCCTAGGAAAGCCATTGAGGCCCCTAACTTACGTGTTGAGTGGGCTCGTGGGGGAATCGTTAAAGTGCGTTTAGCCTTTTGATAGCAAATTTGAATACATTTAACGATCCATCTGGCTATTCCTGCTTTGGAGATAGCGTTACCTTTGTGGTGTGGGGCAAAGGCAACGAAAAGTTGTTGTGTTTTCCTAAAGGGTTTGGTCCTGTCGATATAATACATGAGGGCCCTTTTGACATCTAGTGTATGGAGTGCCCTTTCTGCGACAGTTTGTGGGTTTTGGAAGAAAACGGGCAGTTCAATGGTTTGATTCATGTGGAACTGCGATACCACCTTTGGCATGAATTTGGGGTTGGTACGTAGTACGACCCTGTTGGCGTGAACCTGTATAAATGGCTCTTGAACGGTTAGTGCCTGGAGTTCACTAACTCTTCTCAAAGAAGTGATCGCTACTAGGAAAGCTACTTTCCAGGTAAGGAATTGAATCTCGCATGAGTGTAGAGGTTCAAAGGGTGGACCCATCAGGCGTGTGAGGACCAAGTTGAGGTTCCACATTGGGGCTGGTGGGTGGCTAGGTGGAATGACTCGTTTGAGTCCTTCCAAGAATGCTTTGATGGCAGGCACTCTGAATAGAGAGGTGCTGCCTGGTTTGTAGATAGGCTGATATCGCGGTCAAATGGACACGTATAGAGGTGTACGCCAGATTGCATCGGTATAGGTGTAATAGGTAACAAATAATGTTTTGGATGGATGCGTCTAGCGGGTTAATGTCATCATTATTGCAATAAATGACGAACCTCTTCCATTTTGCTGCATAGCAAGCTCTGGTAGTGGGTCTCCTGGCCTCCTTAATGATGTCCATAAAGTCAGGTGGCAGGTTTAGGTAGCCAAACTCTAGGACTTCTGGAGCCAGATTGCCAGGTTCAGCTGTTGCGGATCTGGATGCTGAATCTCTCCATGGTTCTGCGTCAAATGCTCGGGTTTGACCCGCAGCCTTTGATGCGGCACCACGGAAAGTTCGAGAAAGGTGGTGTACCACGGCTGGCGTGCCCACGTTGGAGCAACCAGGACGAGCGTCAGTGAGTGTTGACGCAGTTTGCGTGCCACCAGCGGTATCAGTGGTGCTGGGGGAAAAGCGTACGCAAATCTGCCGGACCAGTTAATCCATATCGCATTGCCCTGCGACTGCGGATGTGGGAACCTGGCGGCAAAGCTTTGGCATTTTGCGTTTTCGCTTGTCGCAAATAGGTCTATCTCTGGATGACCCCACTGCTAGAAGTACGGTTGGAGTACTGATGGGTGTAACTCCCACTCGTGCATCTGGTGGCTGTGTCTGCTGAGCAGATCCGCACTCTGGTTGTCCTTGCCGGGGAGGTGTTCTGCCATGAGGAACATGTTCCTTTGAATGGCCCACTTCCACATGCTCTGAGCCAGATGAGACAACTGTGGAGAGTGTGTTCCTCCCTGCTTCTGTATGTAGTACATGGCAGTCATGTTGTCCGTCCGGATCAACACGACTTTGTTGCACAAGTGTACTTTGAATGCTTTCATAGCGAGGAGATTGCCATCAGCTCTAGAAGGTTGATGTGCATCTTCTTTAGTTGTTGTGTCCATAGTCCCTGCACTGTGTAATGGAGTACATGAGCTCCCCATCCCTGGAGAGACGCGTCCGCCGTCAGTATTATCTGGGGGACAGGCTCTTGGAACGGTCGGCCCTTGCAAAGGTTTTGTGGATTCCACCAATGCAGAGAGTTGTATGCCCGACCGCTCACCAACACTAGGTCTTTCAACTGTCCTTGAGCCCGATTCCACTGACGTGCTAAGCACTCCTGAAGCGGGCGCATATGTAGTCTCGCGTGGGGGACTATGAAGATGCAGGAGGCCATCATGCCTATCAACTGCATGAACACTCGCGCGGGAAGGGAGTGTTGTGGTTTGAACTTGGAAATCAGCATTTGCATGCTGTTGATTCTCACCAAATTTGGCTGAGCTGTGGCCGCCAGAGTGTCTATAGTCGCACCTAGGTACTGTTGTACGTGTGCGGGCTGTAGATGGGATTTTGGGTAATTTAGTGAGAACCCCAGACTGTGAAGGAGGTGAATGGTGCGGGACATGTGGCTGGCACATTGCTGGGCTGACTTCGCTTGAACGAGCCAGTCGTCCAGGTAAGGGTAGACATGTATGTGCTGCCTCCGTAGATGTGCCGCCACAGTAGCTAGGCACTTTGTAAACACCCTTGGTGCCGTTGTCACGCCGAAGGGAAGGACTTTGAATTGGTAGTGCTGCCCTTGAACAGTGAACCTGAGGTATTTTTTGTGTGAGGGGTGAATGGGTATGTGGAAATACGCATCCTTGAGGTCCAGTGTGGCCAGAAAGTCTCCCTGCTTGAGCAGCAGGAGGACTTGCTGTAGAGTGAGCATGTGAAAATGCTCGGAAAGAATGTATCTGTTTAGGGGTCTCAGGTCTAATATAGGTCTGAGTGACCCGTCCTTTTTCGGTATTAAAAAGTACAGGGAGTACACCCCCGTACCTTGCTCGTGGACGGGTACAACCTCTATTGCGCCTTTTAGAAGCATACTTTGCACCTCCTGCTGTAAGAGCGTTAAGTGCTCTGAGGACATAGGACGGTTTTTTGGAGGTATTGTGGGTGGAGTGGAGGTTAGTTCTAGACAGTAACCGTATTTGACAATATCTTTGACCCACCTGTCCGTGGTGATGGAGTTCCATGTGGACAGGAACCTTTGTAGCCTTCCCCCGACAGGTGTTATGTGGTCGGGAGGAAGGGAGAGGGCGTCACTGCCCCCCGACAGGTGTTATGTGGTCGGGAGGAAGGGAGAGGGCGTCACTGCTTGTTCTTGGGGGAGGACCTGGTGTTGCCGTAGCCGCGTCCTCTGCCCTTTGTACTGGAGCCACGATATCCACCCCGGGTGTTTTTATCGTAGGTGGTTTGTGTATTGCCCTTGTTGTATGTTTGCTGTGACCCCTGTCCTCTACCTGCTCCTCTATTTCCGGGGCGACGAAAGGAGCCGCTCCGAAAGGACTGAGTCTGGAGAGCCCCCATGGACTTTGCAGTGTCCGTGTCCTTTTTTATTTTCTCTAGGGTGGTGTCAACCTCCGGGCCGAATAAATAGTCGGGGTTGACAGGCTGGTTGAGTATGTTGTTTTGCACCTCAGGTTTGAATCCGGAGATTCGTAACCAGGCATGTCGTCGCAGCATGACGCTAGTGTTTATGGCCCTGGCAGCTGTGTCTGCGGCATCCAGCGCACACTTGATGGATGAGTTTGTGAGGAGCTGTCCCTCCCTGATGAGGATCTCTGCACCTTTGTATTGGTCAGGGAGATGTTGGAGTAGTTGCTCTAATGTGTCGTAGTGCGCTCTATCGTAGCGAGCGAGGAGTGCTTGAGTATTGGCAATGCGCCATATGTTGGCTGCCTGGGCGGCAACCCGTTTGCCAGAGGTCTCTAACTCTTTGTCCGGGGGAGGAGCGTCACCTGTTTGTGAGTGTGCCCTCTTGCGAGCATTCGCAACGACAATGGAATCTAGAGGTAATTGGCCTCTGATGTAAGTAGGGTCCCCAGGCGCTGATCTGTATTTCTTGTCGATCCTGGGGTTTATCACTCTTGCCCTGGTGGGTTCCTTGAAGATGTCCATTGCTGGTTTGAGGACACCCTTCAACATGGGTAGAGTTTTTATATTCCTTTCTGAGGATGCGAAAGTATCCATAAGAAAGTCGTCCTCGACGGTGTCCGAGTGAAGTTGCACCCCATGATTGGCCGCAGCACGTTCAATTAGAGCGTTGAACGCTGCAGTGTCCTCTGTGGGAGATGTTTTTGCTCCATAGAGTTGCGGGTCTTGTGCGTCCATAGGTGCACCTGGGTCCACAGGGTCATCCCAAGTTTGATCAGGGTCCTGTTGGCCGTCAGGGTCCATGTCTCCGGGGTAGGGGACTTGGTCACCCATGTAGTCCACCAACTCATCCGTGTCGGTGTGTGTGGGAGAGAAGGATTGTGGATCCTGGTAGGGTGAGTGGAAAGGTTCGTAAAGAACTGGTTCTGAAGCCACAGGCAGCTTTCTTTTAAGTGGAATCCTGAAGGAGTCCAAAGCCGGCTCCGAAGTTATTTTCCTTTTGTGGATAATCATCCTGCCGGTGTCGGCGTCGATTAGATGCGATGGAGACGTCTCCGCAGAGCGTTCGGCAGGTGTGATCGTGGTGTGGGTGACCCGTGTCCTGATTTGGAACAGTTTCGGGGCCGTGGATGGTGGCAGGCCAAAAGTAATGTTGGCCGGTGCCGAAGAGGCTGCTGGAGCTTTAATTGGTTCGGAGCCCGACGTGTCCTGGAGGACCATTTTCTTTTTGGTGCTCTGCGCAGCAATGGGTCGCGTCTGGAGCGCCCTTGATTCTTTTGCACCGACCGGTTCTGTCGAGGCGGTCGTGGATTTTTTCGGCGCCGGTGGGTCATCGAGTCGAGGGGCGGGAATGGCCGACTTCTTCGATGAGTGTGGCTTTGGTGTTGCCGTGGAAGCGTTGTGAGACGCAGCAGGCTGTTTGACCTTTGGGGTCGGAGTCGATTGCGTCGGTGCCGGGAGCCGAGCAGGTTTGGTGGTACCGAAGGCCTTCTTCCTTATGTCGACTCCGACGTCGGCCGCTTCGAGTTCGGCACCGAAGTCTCATTTGGTGCGCTCGGTGCCGATGTGTTTTGCTGGCGTCGAAGGTGTGGAGGGCCACGATCCGACCAGCGCCACTTTCGGTTTCGGTTTCAATTGAACCAATACAGCTTTCGGTTTCGGTTTTGAAGAAGGGAAACCAGCCGTTTTGGGCATTAAAGGCTGCCTCTGAATGTCCGAGGCGGGGCCGAAGAACTGCGGGATAGGTCTTGGGTAAGGCCCGAAGGCGATCCCTCGACCGGAGCCATAGACTGTTGCACTGGGCTTTCTTCAGTCTGAACGGGTAGGCCTTGCTCGTCACCGGAGCTACTCTCTTCGGCCCCTAAGGCCTCATTGTAGTCTCCTACCTCGGTGTCGTCTTCATCTCTGCGAAAGTGTTTCGTCGACGTCTTCCGATCCGGAGTCATGTTCGGAAGCGGGACTGGAGGGTAGGTTCTCCACTTCGACATCTTCGGTCTCTGCGTTGAAGATGTCGGCCGGGGCCGGTGCCGCTTGCTACGCCTCGAGTCTCGCCGCTCGTCGATTCCGTAGAGTCTTCTTGGATCGAAATCTGGCACAGGCCATGCATGTAGATTCGTCGTGATCCGGTGAAAGGCATTTGTTGCACACCGGATGGACGTCGACGTGGGGATATTTTGCATTGCATACCGGACACCTCTTGAATGGTGTCCTCGATTCCATCGTTGATGTCGAATCGACGGTCGGGTAAGATGCGAAAGTTTGTTCTGGAAGTTAGTAAACTAACAAAGATACTATCGATACCGATCGAGAACAGTACCGACGCGAACTAAAGGCCTTTTGGCCTGAAAAAAAAGATTTTCCTAACTTGAGTCAAGATAGCACATCCGAACCCAATGGCGGAAAAAAACAATCTGAGGATGGAGAGGATGCCCATGCGCACTGTAGTCCAGGGGAGGAGTCACCTATCCCAGGATACTTCGAAGACTCTTCCAGGACAACAACGTGCAAACATCCGGACCCAACACTAGGCGGCGATCTATGCACAGATATGAATTCAGCAGCCCACATGCCTCGAACCAAGCGCTATATAAATGCAAACGTTTCCTCTATCCTTCCGAATCCAAATAACTGACTAACCTATCCACCACTTTAATTACTTTCATATTTCACTAAACTAATTCAACACTAATCCTTTATGGGTCTTGGAGTAGCGTGCTACTCGCTGAAAAAGCGCTTCGACGCCTCGTCAGGGTAGTAAGCACTATATAAATGCAATTACAATACAATAGTGGCTATTATTTCAATTCAAGGTATCAAGTTGCATTGCAAATCAAACCGTTGTGCAGGAGGAAGTAATAAAGGGAGCTTGGGTACAATAAAGGGAGCTTGGGTACAATAAAGGGAGCTTGGGTACAATAAAGGGAGCTTGGGTACAATAAAGGGAGCTTGGGTACAATAAAGGGAGCTTGGGTACAATAAAGGGAGCTTGGGTACAATAAAGGGAGCTTGGGTACAATAAAGGGAGCTTGGGTACAATAAAGGGAGCTTGGGTACAATAAAGGGAGCTTGGGTACAATAAAGGGAGCTTGGGTACAATAAAGGGAGCTTGGGTACAATAAAGGGAGCTTGGGTACAATAAAGGGAGGTGGGATAGGTGCATAGGCTCCTTTTCAGTCACTGGGCTGTATATAATTTTATCCTTCCAATTCATCTGTGCCTAGAAAGGTGGCTAGAATATCTGACCATTTGTTCGCTATCTGTTTCTTCTGTTGGCAACTGCACTTTTCAATTCTTAATACACACCCTTCTGCTATTGCCCACTTCTTACACCTGCTATCCGGTTACCCATCTGCAGGTTTTATTTCCGAACATCGTATACAAGGATGGACTCTTGTGGTACTCCTGCTTAGTGGGGTTGGAAGACCAAATTTTATTGCGATAGGAGTCTATAAATTCTAGGTAGATATTTGTGATACACCTTGGAGGCTCATCCATACCTCCAAGTAGACTTTGCCCCTGTAACGTCAGGGTGGCACTATATGTTATATACCCCATCTGCGTAACTGCTTCTTGAAGGATTGGGTCTCCATCTTACCCGACTTCAGATAACTAAGTCTGGGAGACTAAACGGATTAAGATGCGAAGCACAATAAGGGACTCTTAATTGCTCATTACTAACCACTCCTAAAATAGTAGGAATTTGTGCAATTGCATACATTCCAGCTATTTACAAGACCTAATGACTATAAATAGTACAATAAAACAAACATGAGTCTGGTTTAACTTTCCAGTTTTGCTACATTAATTCAAGCAGTGATCACCTTTGTACACAGGAGAGTACATGGGGCTATATCCTAGTACAAGCTGAAAAAGAGCAATTCAATCAAGTCTATAAAGGGTCTTAATAAATAGGAAATCCCAGGTGATGAGAAGATCTGGGCCTCCAATAACTAATAAATCAAACAAACTAGCGGAATTGTTGACAAACGTCCATACCATCAACCTTGGCAGTTGAGTTTAACACTTATCGTACAACCGAAAGAAAAAAGAATTCTGAGAACACAAAGCAAAAAACAAATACAAAAGGAAAACAGTCGGAATAATATTTGCTATATTTTATTGTTTTAATCTGCATAGTGATTCCTTTAATGTACAGTATTTGGCTGTAAACACGATTGTATTCAAATTTAATTCTGAGACTGCAAATTAACACTTGTTAAATAGAATACAAAACCGACAATAAAAAAAAGATTTGTTGTTGCACATTTTTATGATTTTTTTTTTTAATTATAAACCTGCACACTTGCATCGTCGAGCAGCTTTGCTTTTCTCTACATAGTGGAAGGTGTTCACCAATAACTCCTTTGAGGTAAAATAAATCTTTAATATATATTTATTACATTTATTTCGGAGGCTTGTCTTTGTTGAACGTTACCTCCGAATGCTTTTCTGTGCCTGTTTTAGTAAGGTATCGAAGTCAAGAGACTCAAATTTATTTTTCACAGGATCGTAATCACCCCGGTTTGAGTCTGAAAAATAAAACACTGCGAATTACTAAGGAGATTTAGTACACTAAGCATTCAATACCCTACGTTTATTACCAGACAATGATTAGAGTATGCCTTTGGGGTGAACATTTAATAGCCATAGCAAATTCTGTAATCCTGGGTGTACTGCCTAACAAACCAGCTGTTGAAATGTAGGAGCAGACTTAAAGATGCAATACCGGAAATAAGGAATCTATACATCGAAAATTATATGAAGTCGGCTAGCAATGGAACTAAAATGAAAAGCTTACAAACAATGCAAAAAATGTAAGGCTGAATAAAAAAAAATTGTCCTTCAATTAAAAGTACAAATCAAGGCTCTAAATTGTCATGCAACCTGGTTACTGTAACTAGAGGGTGCAGGTATTTGTGTATCAATTTCTATCTGCTCCTCCCAAAAATAATTTGAGGAAGGCTAAACCTCTAGCAGCACTCGGCTATATAATCTTCTGATCTGTAATAAACTTCTTCCAGAAACAAAACTGCCACCATCAATTGAGTAGTAGACCAGATTAATTAGAAGACTACAAATAAGTCATGTGAGTCGGACCATTGTAATTGGAAAAATAGGTAAATTTGCAAATTAACAAAAAGTAAAATCAAAAGAACAGTTCAAACACAAGGGAAAGACGTAAACTTAACTATGGCTCTGCACTATTTTAACACCAGTAATTGACTGAACGCCACAGATTCTTACTCTGCACCCATTCAATTTTATTTTGGTTTTGATAAATTACTCAATTCATTGGGGATTTTAAGTGCATGACATTTTTGCTTTGTAAAAATATTTCTCGCTTATAAAGCACAGCTCTCCTACCAGAATATACAATATTCCAAGACAGCCAGCATGATGCTTCCAATTGTAACATGGAAACTGTTGACCATTTGCATACATGCTGTGAAGCACATCTCCAAAAGGACTGAATAAAGGTCTTGGAAAGAAACACAAGATAATTGTACCAAGATGAAAATGAGGAATTATCTTTAGAAAAATACACTATTGCTATGAAACAGTACATTAGGCTGCCAACTTCACTAATAGTTTGCCAGGTCTACACCTCACACAGTCCTTGTCTTATGAGCGTGGCTCTTTCACTTGCTGCTGAACAGATTAAAACTTGTGTATATGACTATTCAGCATGCTTCTAGGGCAGGATCTAAATGTTGCATTCAGTGAAGAGATCACAGAATGAGAACCAGTGTGCAGAGTCTTGTTCTAAGATTAAAAAAATTGGAGAATACATGAAATAAAAAAAACTGAAATGGCGCTGTACTAGAATATTTTAATACAGTTCAGTGAGGCACAGAGAACGTGCAAATACATTGGACTAACAGACCACTAGATGTTGACAAACTAGTGGACGAGGAGTAGGTCTCAGGAAAGAAGGGAAATGGAGAAGCCTTCCAAAACTAGCCTTCAGATTTCTCCTGTAGGGTGGGATGACAAGTGCATCAGGTGACTCCCAAAGCTCACTGGCATCGTAGGAGCTAAACAGATAGTGCTCTGCATGGTTGTGATACTTCTTGCATTGACCAAAAGCCAGACACCCGTTCAATGATGCAAAGAATACAGTTTTACGCGAAAACTGGTTACACTTGGGCGTCTGTTCTGGAATCAAAGGTAAAGTACTAGTATAGTGCCTCATACTGTGGATTAATTTGTTAGTATACCTGCACCGTAGAATTTATAATCTAGAAAGCTCTGGGCATGGCTGAAGTGGCGTTTTTTTTCTCTTGTCAAGCAGGCCACAGGCTTTCCAGATAATTAGTATCCATTTTGGTAGCGAGTTACCATATAGATTAACATCCAGTGGCCTATGCACTGCATGATGTCACCTTCGTCTAGGGGTGGATGATAGTTGAAAAAATAGTATATACTTTCTAATCTTTTATCGTAATACTAAAGAATCCTTTTGACCGATTCTGAAAAGGATGAATATGGAATGACTGGTTGTTAGTAAAATAAGCCAATGGACATGGAAATTGAAGAAAGAAAAAATTAACTGTAGGGCTCGCTGCTTTGAACTCTCCAACCTTTCAAGAAAGATGCACTAAAAGATTTGTGCTTGGTCGAGAAGGCTGTGATGAAACAAGAGGCTATGGGTTTTGTAAAAGTAAGGGAGAGACCTTAAACACTTAAAAATCTTTAATCATAGGAATGGTAACAAAAGCATTAAGGAAGAACTCATAAGCGGCCTACAGTAAATGCCAATTTAAAATGTATGTAAAAATATTTGGAAAGTATAAGGACAAAATGTCAAAGGCCAATGCTCTTGGATACCTGTGCACATATCATATATACTGCAGGTCAAATGCCAATGCAACATGCCATGGCATAGCAGAGTCAGTCTGTAGGCGTCAAGCAATGTTTTTCTTTTTAAGGCTGGGTTGTCTCGACTTTTCATTTTAAAGAACAAACATTAGGAAAGGCTGCTGCTTCTATATAGGGTAACTACCAAAAATCAAAGTTTAATATCGTTCTTGAAGAATATTGTAGCCAGAATAGTGATTGCCACAATAAGGTGAAGGTAAGTACATGCTCCTCATCTATATCTTCAGACACTTTTCTTTTCAAGTTACTTATATGCAAGTTACTTATATTTTCAATATAGGGTTGTATGTCCTAATGAAAAATATAAAAATTGTGTCTTAATTCCTGTAAGTGATCCAAGATCACACAATGAGCTACGGAGTAATGAATTCAGTGAAGAAACAGACAGCTAGCTTGAAGAGTCCAAAAATAGCACCATGTGGAAATAGCAGATGAAATGATTGATAGTCTGAAAGAACGTTTGTGTAGTACAATGCACTTTGCTGCTAAAATATGATGGAACCACATTTAAGGAGGAACAAGATACTGACAATCCAGACTGGTAATAAAAAGACAAAATAAATTAAACTGGGTGGGAAATAGAATACTTGATATAGTTGGACAAAAATATAATGAACATTAAACTCTGGGGCCGGGAATAGCTTCTAACAAATGCAACCCCCATTTCTTGGACAATGCCCTTACAACTCAGAAATTAGTAGTGGGTTGGTACCATTTCATTTTCAAAAGCTCCATGTTTTAAGAGGGATTCCCAGACATTTTAGAACCATGACCCAATTTTTATATCGACAAACCTTCACGACCCTTTCAACTTGATTTTTAATTTAATAATGGTTTATAAACATCATGCCTGCGCCCTTCGTTATCAGATTGTGGCCAAGATATTGGATCTGTCCTTTAAAGTGGTAGATGGTGAACTGCACTGGAGTTGGAACACGTTTCAGAATGGACTGCTGCCCTGTAGCATCCGCTCAGTAAAATTACAAGTCTTCTGAAAAATCTTGGTGTAGATGCCAGTGACTATAGCAAATTTGAGAAGCCACTTCCGTAGTAGAGTATAGGGTAAAATCTCATATCTAAAACGAGGCCCAGTGGTGCATTCTTGAGTGACTGGAATATGGGCTCAACTGCATTGGAGCACTTCAGATGAGCACAAGATTGTATTACACAAGTTAAGATGTATTTCATTGTAGGCACAGGATATTAAGTGATTTGTCCAGATTCAAAGGATATTGAGCCAACACCAGGAATCAAACCAGATTCCCCAATCCCAAGTCAGCAGCTCTGCCCGTATGGCCACATTCATATTTCTTAATTTGTGTGTAAAAATTATACAAAAGTAGTATGGTTGTTTATGATCACAGTGACCACATTCTCTGTTGAAATGGCTTTGAGCAGTAAACTAAAAAAACAGCAGTAACAAATACTGAAAGATTCACCTGGTGTCTTGTTTGGTAGTACTTGCAAGTGTTTGTTTTAAAACTGGACTTGGGGGCATTGTTCAGCACTGCAGCATTGGTACACAAACAGGGCAAATCATTTTAAATATTACTTATACAGACCAGGATTTTTTGCAAACAACCCAAAAAAATAAAATCGGCTTGTGTCTCCAATTTGGTTAGCGTAGAGAACAAAAATAAACACAACAAAAACACCTTTTTTAGCTAAATGTGAAGTGTCATCTTAAGGATTTTAAATGCCCCAGGAAAGTAGTATGGAGGGGTGGGAGGGAGACACCTGTTTGGACTAACTCTGAATTTTACCACTCATTTTCTGCCTAGTCAAGGCCTACGTTGTCTAACAGTAATGAATTATACCTTGACAGTTGAGATACAGAAATATACAGGAGTTCGAAAGAAAGGAATATGCTACTTACCAGTATGCATCTGTTCTTGGCATGTAGAGCTGCAGATCCACATACTAGCATAAATCGCCACCTGGTGTTGGGCTTGGATGCTTGCACGTTGTCTTGGAAGAAGTCTTTGTGGTCACGAGACAGGAGACTCCTCCCTTGGACGATAGTGCGCATGGGCATCAGCTCCATCGTTATATTGTTTTTCACCATGATGCGAAATGAAGGAGTTAGAAGAGAGATGTCTATGTGTAATAGACAAGAAAGATAATGCTGTAACAGATACATGTCCCGGGGAGGTGGGTGGGCGTGTGTGGATCTGCAGCTCTACATGCCAAGAACAGATGCATCCTGGTAAGTAGCATATTCCGTTCGAGGCACATGAGCTGCAGATCACACACTAGCATAGACTATATAGCAGTGTCTCCCCTAGCGGTGGTCACCTGTATCGGTTGCAGCAGTTTGAAATTAAGTTAAGGACAGCTTGGCCCACAAGCTTGTTGCTTTGCTTGCACGTCAACACAATAGTGTTTAGTCAAGGTGTGTGTTGTAGATCATGTGGCTGCCTTACAAATGTCTAAGGGAATGTTCCCTAAGAATGCCATGGAAACCCCTATTTTGCGTGTGGAATGCGCTCTAGTGGGAACGGTTAGTTTGCGTTTAGCTTTCTGGTAGCATATTTGGATACATTTAACTATCCACCTAGCAATCCCAGATTTGGAGATGGGGTTGCCTTTATGTGGTGGTGAGAAAGCTACAAACAATTGTTTCGCGGAAGGATTTGGTTCTGTCAATGTAGTAAAGAAGGGCTCTTAACATCTACGGTATGAAGAGCTCTTTCCGCTACAGAGTCTGGGTTTGGCAAGAACACTGGTAACTCTACTGATTGGTTAAGATGAAAAGGAGATATGACTTTTGGAAGGAATTTTGGATTTGTTCTAAGAACCACTTTGTTACGGTGTAATTGTAAGAATGGTTCTTGGTTGGTTAAAGCCTGGATTTCACTTACCCTTCTGAGGGATGTGATGGCGATAAGGAAAGCTACTGTCCATGTGAGGAACTGTAGTTCGCATTTATGCAGAGGTTCAAATGGGGGTCCCATGAGCCTAGTGAGAACAATGTTTAGATTCCACACTGGAGAGGGTGGTAATCTGGGAGTAATAATGCTTTTAAGTCCTTCCATGAAGGCTTGATCGCAGGGACTCTAAAGAGTGACAAGTGCTGTCGGTTTTGTAAGTAAGCTGCTAATGCTGCTAGGTGGAGACGTATGGATGAGTATGCTAAATTACATCTCTGCAAGTGTAGTAAGTAGCAACTGATGTTCTGGATGGATGTGGGTGTAGATTGTTAGTGCAGTAAATGGCAAATCTTTTCCATTTTGCAGCATAGCAAGCTCTAGTAGTAGGTCTTCTGGCTTCTTTTACAATGTTCATGCAGTCTGGTGGCAGGTTAAGGTAACCTAACTCTAGGACTTCAGGAGCCATATCGCCAGATTCAGTTGACTGAGATCTGGATGTCTGATCTCTCCATGGTTCTGGGTTAAGGACGGGGAGAGATGCAGTTTTTGGTGTGGAACTAGAGTGTTCCAGTAGTGTTGTGAACCACGGCTGTCGTGCCCATGTGGGAGCTACTAGGATCAGTTTGAGAGACTGCTGCCTGAGCTTGCGGACTACTAGTGAAATGAGTGGGAGAGGCGGAAAAAGCGTACGCAAATCTGCCTGACCAGTTCATCCATATCGCATTGCCCTTTGACTCCGGGTGGGGAAAGCTGGCGGCGAAGGTTGGGCATTTCGCGTTTGTGTGTGGCGAACAGATCCATGTCTGGTTGGCCCCACTTTTGGAAAAAGGGCAGTAGGACTTGGGGATGTAGTTCCCATTCGTGGATTTGTTGTGTCTGCGGACTTAACAGATCGGCAATCTGATTGTGAACCCCTGGAAGATGTTCTGCAAGTAGGTATATATTCTGAGGAATGGCCCATCTCCAAATGTTCTGTGCGAGCTGGGACAGCTGCAGAGAGTGTGTGCCCCCTTGTTTTTGTATACAATACATGGCTGTCATGTTGTCTGTCCGGATGAGGACAGCCTTGTTCTGTACATGTAGTTGGAAGGTTTTTAGTGCTAGGAATACTGCTAGTAGTTCTAAGTAACTGATATGGAGCACTTTCTGTTGAGTGGTCTATTTGCCCTTAGTGGTGTGTCCGAGCAGATGGGCTCCCCATCCTGTGAGTGATGAGTCTGTTGTTAGCACTATCTGTGGAAGAGGTTCTAGGAACGGTCGCCCTTTGGACAAGTTTGTTATGTTCCACCACTGTAGAGAGCGATGTGTGCGGCTGTCCACCAACACCAGATCTGGGAGTTGTCCGTGAGCCTGGTTCCACTGACGTGCTAGACATTCCTGTAAGGGACGCATTTGAAGTCTTGCATAAGGCACAATGAAGATGCAAGATGCCATCATGCCTATGAGCTGCATGAACACTGGCTGAAAGAGTGTTGGTTTTGAAATTGTGACAAGAGCTTGTATACTGGCTATCCTGGCTGTGGAGGTGTTTATGGTAGCTCCTAGATATTGGTGTATATGAGAGGGTTGGAGATGAGACTTGGGTTAGTTGATAGTGAACCCTAAGTTGTGTAATAGTTGGATGGTTTGGTGAGTGTGTAGAACACATTGGTCTAACGACTTGGCTTTTATTAGCCAGTCGTCTAGATATGGGAAGACATGAATTTGTTGTCTTCTGAGATGTGCTGCTACTACTGCAAGACATTTTCTGAATACTCTGGGCACAGTTGTTACCCCGAATGGAAGGACTGAACTGGTAGTCTTGTCCGTCCACCACAAACCTTAGGTACTTCCTGTGAACAGGATGTATGGGAATGTGGAAGTAGGCGTCCTTGAGATCTAGTGTGGCAAGGAAATCGCCTTGCTGCAGCAGTGTGAGCACTTGAAGAGTGATCATATGGAAATGATCTGAGTGTATACACAGATTTAGGGGTCTGAGGCCGAGAACTGGTCTCAGAGTCCCGTCCTTTTTGGGGATTAGGAAGTAGAGTGAGTATACCCCTGTCCCTTGATGCTCTAAGGGGACTGGTTCTATTGCGTGCTTTTGAAGCAGTGAGAACCTCTTGTTTGAGGAGCGCAAGATGGTCTGGGGACATGGACACTGTTTGGGTGGTATGTGTGGGGGGGTAGCTGCAAGTTCCAGGCAGTAACCACACTGGATAATTTGTCTTACCCACTTGTCTGTTGTGATGGAGTTCCAGACAGGTAGGAACTGTGTTAGTCTGCCCCTGACTGGAGTGGAATGGTCTGGGGGAGCAGAGGAAAGTCACTGTTTTGTGGCAGGGGAGGTGCGAGTGTTATTACCTCGACCTCGTCCCTTGTTGTTGTTCCCTCTGTATCCGCCTCTAAAATATCCTCTACTGGGGGATGTTTGTGTAGTGGCTTTGAATGTAGATGAGGTGTCTGCGCCCATATTTTTGGAGGCTCCTCTGTAGAAGGAGCGCCGAAAGGGACTGTAATGCTCCCATGGACTTAGCAGTCTCGGTGTCCTTTTTCATTTTTTCAAGGGCAGTGTCTAAAGCCAGCCCAAATAGCTTTTCTTGGTTGAATGGCTGAGTATGGTCGTTTGTACCTCTGACTTAAAGCTTGAAATGCGGAGCCAGGCATGTCGTCTAAGGAGCACACTGGTGTTAATTGATCTAGAGGCAGTGTCTGCTGCGTCACGTGCACATTTAATTGACTCATTTGAAATGAGCTTGCCCTCTTGGATAAGGTCATTTGCCTGGGTTTTATACTGGTCAGGCAGATGTAAGATTTTCGAACTGGTCGTAGTGTGCCCGGTCATATCATGCCAGTAGTGCTTGGGTGTTGGCAATACGCCAGTGATTAGTGGCTTGTGCTGCTACTCTTGCCAGAAGAGTCTAGCAGTTTGGATTCTTTGTCCGGGGGTGGTGCATCTCCAAAGGTCTGGGAGTTGGCGCGTTTCCTAGCATTGAAAACGACCAGAGAATCCAAAGGCAACTGTCCTTTGATGTAAGTAGGATCTTCAGGCGCAGGCCTATATTTCTTTTCTATTCTAGGGTTAAGAACCCTGGCATGGACGGGGTCTTTAAATACTTTGGGCGCATGCTTAATGACTCCTTTTATCATAGGTAGGATTTGCACTGACTTGAGATTGTTCAAAAGTATCTAAGAGGAAATAATCTTCTGGTGCATCGGAGTGCATTGCATCGCCATGATAAAGTGCAGCTCTATTTATTAATTGGCCAAACCCCAGGTGATCATCTGGGGGAGATGGTTTTGAGGGATATGGCTGTGGGTCTGGTAGGTCTGTTGGAATAGGGAATGCCCAATCATCAAGTGGTGAGGTATCTGGATCTGTGAACGGATCATTAGGATCGCCCCCACCCCCTAGGTCGTCGTCATCATCATCATCATCCGGAGGTGGTGTATGTGGTGGAGAAGTTACAGGTAGGGGTGGTGTAGGCAGAGGAGGTGGGTTAAAAGGCAGTATAGGAGAAGAAGGGGGAATAGGCGATGTTGCAGAGTCTTTCTTGAGTGCAGGAACTGGAACAGATGGTGTGTCCAGTTTTCGCTTCTTACATGGCACAGCCATGACATGTCCAGTTTTTGAGTTGATATAAATCTTTTTCTGCCTTGGATCGATGGGATCTGGGTGAAAAAGTTCTTGTTCCTCCGTAGCAGTTTTCAGAGCCTATTTTTTCGGTTCCAAGCGAGGTTGTGGTTGTTCCGTATAGGTTTTGGCTTTAGGAGGTGTATTAGAGTCCTTAGCCGTTTGTTTTGGTGGTCAAATGCGTCTGAGCCGATTTCGGCACAGAGTGTTCTTTTGGCTTCGGTGCCGAAGGTGCCGGTGGGACAATGACATGCGGTTTGCTCGGTCCAGATCCCTGAAGGCTTGTGTTTTTTCAGAGCCGAGCCCGGAGGCGGGGCTTCTGAAGGATGTTTCGGTCTCGACTGGGGCCAACAGGTCAAGTCTTGACCACTGCCTTTGGTTTTGGAGGAGTTGGGGCAAGGGCAATAGTACTCACAGGTTGCCCAGGAGTGATGAGGTTGTCTGAGTCCTCTGCCTCGGAGATGATTGAGGTTCTCGGAATCTTCTTCTGGGACATCGGGGCCTTCATCAAATATGTCCTCTGGTTCTGGAGCTGTTCTCTGTGCCATGATGCGTCTTCGAGCCCATCGATCTCGAATGGCCTTTTTGGATTGAAAGGATGCACAGGCTGGACAGCTGGACTCGTCGAGTTCAGGTGATAGGCACAGGTTGCAGACCTTGTGATGGTCACTGTGTGGAAATTTTGCTCCACACTGGGGGCATTTTTTGAAAGGCTTCCTTTCCATGAGCCGCAGGCCTTACGGCGTGGATAGGCCCAGCGGCCCGCGTCGACGTCCGGAAACGAGCCGATGAAATTGATGTCCAAGGTGATTCAATGGTTTCTGTAATTTTTGAGCTTCGAGAAGTTTGGAATTGAGATTTCCAACCAGAGCGGAAAAGTTGCATCCGAACCCAATGGCGGAAAAAAAACAATCTAACGATGGAGTTGATGCCCATGCGCACTATCGTCCAAGGGAGGAGTCACCTATCTCGTGACCACAAAGACTTCTTCCAAGACAACAACGTGCAAGTAACCGCGCCCAACACCAGATGGCGATCTATGCTAGTGTGTGATCTGCAGCTCATATGCCTCGAACGTTTACTTTCTATGGGGACAGCACTTAGCCCATGCCTTGAAGAGTCTGAAACGTGACCTTATACTATCTCTCAAATAAACGGACAGTCATCTTTTGTTACTAAAAGATTTATGATACAAAGGGCAGTGACAAAACAAAATCGATACATACCAAGATCTGCATAGTTACTCTTGCAAAACTGTCTCCGCCCACCAAAACAGAGGTCAAAAGGAAGCTCATCAGGCCTTCTTAGTTTGTGGCCGTTTTCTATGGCAGTGAAAGCATCTTCAGTGTAGCGGTAAGTAACAAACCCATAGTTGTCACTGCCAAAAAAAAAAAAGTTTAATGTACAATTTCTTCAGTAGTACACTGTATCCATTAGCATGCTTTAGAATGTTCAAACTGGTGTGTGCCTTGTTAGTTTATCGTATATGTAGAATAATTTCAACAGTAAATAAGCAAACTACCCATGCACCATGAAGAGCGAAAAAAAAAACATTGGTCCAGCATGTTCACAGCAAAATGAAGTAAGGCACTGATGAGAAAATGTAAACAAGTATTGGCAAAGCCAACAGGTCTGGTCCTGGCATGTCTTTTTTCGTTTTTTTTTTTTGCAAACATACACAATAAGTGTTAAGTTCTTGGGGGAAAAAAATGCAGAACTGCTGCAGTATAACGGTTTTCATAGAAAGGGGCGGGCCTTTGGGTCTGTTGGGATGGGCCACTATAAAATCGAAAAACTGTCAAAGTTCCTTAGCTGAAATTATTCATACAACACTGTTATACGATTAAGTAATTTAATTTTCTTAATCTTTCAGTGATTCTCTCGCTTTATAGTTTATGCATATTTCAAAAACACCTCATAATCGGACCACGTTTGCATGAGATACATTTCTGCAGCACTCTATGGCTGCACTTTACATTTCCGAAACAACTAAGTAATGTGCACCCAAACTATGGGTAAAAACACATTCAACATCTTAATATATATATCCAATATGAACATAAATTTACATTCAAATTACATTTGCACCAGTCAAATGATTTCATTGGTAGTGAGATCTCCATTATTACTTTCCGTCATGACCGATTTGTCTAAATCCAGCTATGTGGGTTATCTAGCGCGCTTAGGTAGGCTACCAATTTGTTTAGGATTGCCTACATGCAGTTGTGACAATGATTACAAATAACTCCCAATAAATAGTCACTGCGTTTCGAACGTCCCATTTCTTTTGGGGTTCTCCTCAGGACCAGACTGGTTTATTCTTAAGCTCTCTATCAAACTTATATTGGCCATTTAAACATTCTCTGGTACGCTCCACTTCAATTCCTTTCCTTGTGAGATTTTTACTGTGCGAAAGTTAAAAAGGCTTACTCCTGTTCGTATAGTCCTTTGGTGTCTTCGGGTGTATGCAACTGTTAAAGTATAAGGGTGGCATAATGACAGGAAAAAAAAACTGAAAATATACTAAAAAATGCTAAGATAAAACCAAAGATGCAAAGATAAAAAACATGAAACTAGAGTAGATTTGGCCTACCAGCCCTGGTACTTCAGTGGACTACTTTTTAAGCACATGTGCAAGAGCAAAATGCCATCACTCACAGGAGGTGGTGGGAATTCATGTATGGATGAAACTTTAAAAGACCAATGGGAGAAGAGGGCTGAATTAAAGTCAAATTATCTATATATAAATGTATTTATTTTATTAGAATTTTATTGAAAACATGGATTGAGAAACAGCTAAAGCGGTCTACTCTAAACCTTATAAAGTACATACAAAAACCACTTTAAAAATACTGGGAGGAAGCCATATTGAGACCTCAAAACTGTACACTAGATTTAATCTTAATAAATGGCACAGTATTTTTAGATACTGTTCACTAAGGAAACTTTGAATATAATTTAAGCAATGAGGAAGTGTCAACATTTAAACAGATGATGCTTGCTGAGGACCACATTCAGAACTGAAATAAACGCTCCAGCAATTTGGTCCTTAGCAGTAGCACAAGGAGCAGAATTATGGACATCAAGTAAAATACCTCATTTCAAGGACATTTTCTGCCTCAAATGCACGAGTGCAAGCAGTCCTACTCTTCCGCAACACGATGAGGCTTTATATTCCAAGGTGTATACCTCTGTCTGAAACGTGGAATACGGGAGATAAACCTTTTAGGTCTGCTCTTTAGTCAGAGCCTGGTAAACATCTACGTTGCTGTGAAGTTAGACAAGCCTGGTGATAAGGGAGCATTCTTGGGAGATCCAGGGGTGGGAATTTGAGGGGGGTAGAGCAGCACAAACAAAATGAATATGCTACTTACCAGTATGCATCTGTTCTTGGCATGTAGGGCTGCTGACATTCATATCTGTGCATAGATCGCCGCCTAGTGTTGGGTCCGGATGTTTGCACGTTGTTGTCCTGGAAGAGTCTTCGAAGTATCCTTGGATAGGTGACTCCTCCCCTGGACTACAGTGCGCATGGGCATCCTCTCCATCCTCAGATTGTTTTTCGCCATTGTGGCAGTGATGGAGTAGATACAGAAAGTGATGACCATGCTTGCAGTAATTCTGAGAGCTGCAGCTGCGACAGGCGCCGGGGAGGAGGGAGGGCGATATGAATGTCAGCAGCCCTACATGCCAAGAACAGATGCATACTGGTAAGTAGCATATTCAGTTCGAGGCATGTGGGCTGCTGAATTCATATCTGTGCATAGAATACATAGCAGTGCCCTCTATTAGCGGCGGCTACCCGTGCCAGCTGCAGCGGTCTGAAAAAGTGTTTTGAGAACAGCCTGTCCTACAGCTGCCTGCTGTTTTGACTGCACATCTACGCAATAGTGTTTTGTAAATGTGTGTGTAGTGGACCATGTGGCTGCTCTGCATATATCATGCAGGGGAATATTTCCTAGGAAGGCCATGGAAGCCCCCAACTTACGTGTTGAGTGGGCTCGTGGTGGAATAGTTAATGTGCGTTTTGCCTTTTGATAACAGATTTGAATACACTTAACTATCCATCTGGCTATCCCTGCTTTGGAGATGGCGTTACCTTTGTGGTGTGGGGCAAAGGCAACGAACAGTTGTTTTGTCTTCCTGAATGGTTTAGTCCTGTCGATGTAGTACATGAGGGCCCTCCGTACATCTAGTGTATGTAGTGCCCTTTCTGCAACAGTTTGTGGGTTTTGGAAGAAAACGGGCAGTTCAATAGTCTGGTTCATGTGGAACTGCGATATTACCTTGGGCATGAACTTGGGGTTGGTACGTAGTACGACCCTGTTGGCGTGAACCTGAATAAATGGCTCTTGAACGGTTAGCGCCTGGAGTTCACTAACTCTTCTGAGGGAAGTGATCGCTACTAGGAAGGCCACTTTCCAGGTAAGGAATTGAATCTCGCATGAGTGTAGAGGTTCAAAGGGTGGACCCATCAGGCGTGTGAGGACCAGGTTGAGGTTCCACATTGGAGCCGGTGGGTGACTAGGTGGAATGACTCGTTTGAGCCCTTCCAAGAATGCTTTGATGGCAGGCACTCTGAATAGAGAGAGGTGCTGCCTGGTTTGCAGATAGGCTGATATTGCGGTCAAATGGACACGTATAGAGGTGTACGCCAGATTGCATCGATATAGGTGTAAGAGATAACAGATGATGTTTTGGATGGATGCGTCCAGCGGGTTGAGGTCATTATTACCGCAATAAATGACGAACCTTTTCCATTTGGCTGCATAGCAAGCTCTGGTAGTGGGTCTCCTGGCCTCCTTGATGATGTCCATACAGTCAGGTGGCAGGTTGAGATAGCCAAACTCTAGGACTTCAGGAGCCAGATCGCCAGATTCAGCTGTTGCGGATCTGGGTGCTGAACCTCTCCATGGTTCTGCGTCAAATGCGCGGGTTTGATCCGCAGCCTTTGATGCGGCACCACGGAAAGTTCGAGGAAGGTGGTGTACCACGGCTGGCGTGCCCACGTGGGAGCAACTAGGACGAGTGTCAGGGAGTGTTGTCGGAGTTTGCGGGCCACTAGCGGTATCAATGGCGCTGGGGGAAAAGCGTACGCAAATCTGCCGGACCAGTTCATCCATATCGCATTGCCCTGCGACTGCGGATGTGGGAATCTGGCGGCGAAGCTTGGGCATTTTGCATTTTCGCTTGTCGCGAATAGGTCTATCTCCGGATGACCCCACTGCTGAAAGTACGGTTGGAGTACTGATGGGTGTAACTCCCACTCGTGCATTTGGTGGCTGTGTCTGCTGAGCAGATCCGCCATCTGGTTGTCCTTGCCAGGGAGGTGTTCCGCCATGAGGAACATGTTCCTTTGAATGGCCCACTTCCACATGCTCTGAGCCAGATGAGACAACTGTGGAGAGTGTGTGCCTCCCTGTTTCTGTATGTAGTACATTGCGGTCATGTTGTCCGTCCGGATCAACACGACCTTGTTGCATAGATGTACTTTGAATGCCTTCATGGCTAGGAAGATTGCCATCAATTCCAGAAGGTTGATGTGCAACTTCTTTTGTTGTGTTGTCCATAGTCCTTGCACTGTGTAGTGGAGTACATGAGCTCCCCATCCCTGGAGAGACGCGTCCGCTGTCAGTACTATTTGTGGGACAGGCTCTTGGAACGGTCGGCCCTTGCAAAGGTTTTGTGGATTCCACCAATGCAGAGAGTTGTATGCCCGACCGCTCACCAACACTAGGTCCTTTAACTGTCCTTGAGCCTGATTCCACTGACGTGCTAGGCACTCCTGAAGTGGGCGCATATGTAATCTCGCGTGCGGGACTATGAAGATGCAGGAGGCCATCATGCCTATCAACTGCATAAACACTCGCGCTGGAAGTGAGTGATTGGGTTTGAATTTGGAGATCAGCAGTTGTATGCTGTTGATCCTCACTAAATTTGGCTGAGCTGTGGCCGCCAGAGTGTCTATAGTCGCACCTAGGTACTTTTGTACGTGTGCGGGCTGGAGATGGGACTTTGGATAATTCAGTGAGAATCCCAGACTGTGAAGAAGGTGAATGGTGCGGGACATGTGGCTTGCACATTGCTGGGCTGACTTCGCTTGAACGAGCCAGTCGTCTAGGTAGGGGTAGACGTGTATATGCTGCCTCCGTAGAGGTGCTGCCACCGTAGCTAGGCACTTCGTGAAAACCCTGGGCGCTGTTGTCACGCCGAAGGGAAGGACTTTGAACTGATAGTGCTGCCCCTGAACAGTGAACCTGAGGTATTTTTTGTGTGAGGGGTGGATGGGTATGTGAAAGTACGCATCCTTGAGGTCCAGTGTGGCTAGGAAGTCTCCCTGCTTGAGAAGCGGAAGGACTTGCTGTAGAGTGAGCATATGAAAGTGCTCTGAAAGAATGTACTGGTTCAGGGGTCTCAGGTCCAATATAGGTCTGAGCGACCCGTCCTTTTTTGGAATTAAGAAGTAGAGGGAGTACACTCCCGCACCCTGCTCGTGGATGGGTACGACCTCTATAGCGCCTTTTAGAAGCATACTTTGCACTTCTTGCTGTAAGAGCGTTAAGTGCTCTGAGGACATAGGACGGCTTCTTGGTGGTATTGTGGGTGGAGTGGAGGTTAACTCCAGACAGTAACCGTATTTTATAATATCTTTGACCCACCTGTCCGTGGTGATGGAATTCCACGTGGACAGGAACCTTTGTAGCCTTCCCCCGACAGGTGTTATGTGGTCGGGAGGAAGGGAGAGGGCGTCACTGCTTGTTCTTGGGGGAGGACCTGGTGTTGCCGTAGCCGCGTCCTCTGCCCTTTGTGCTGGAGCCACGATATCCACCTCGGGTGTTTTTATCATAGGTGGTCTGTGTATTGCCTTTGTTATATGTTTGTTGTGACCCCTGTCCTCTACCTGCTCCCTTGTTTCCGGGGCGACGAAAGGAGCCGCTCCGAAAGGACTGAGTTTGTAGTGCGCCCATGGACTTTGCAGTGTCCGTATCCTTTTTTATCTTTGAGGGTGGTGTCAACCTCTGGCCCGAATAAATAGTCTGGGTTGACGGGCTGGTTCAGTATATTGTTTTGTACCTCAGGCTTGAATCCTGAGATCCGTAGCCAGGCATGTCGTCGCAACATGACGCTTGTGTTTATGGCTCTGGCAGCCGTGTCCGCAGCATCTAGTGCGCATTTGATGGAAGCGTTCGTTAGTAGCTGTCCTTCTCTGATGAGCATTTCTGCGCCTTCCTTGAACTGGTCAGGGAGATGTTGGGATATTTGCTCAAGTGTGTCATAGTGCGCTCTATCATAGCGAGCAAGGAGCGCCTGAGTGTTGGCTATGCGCCATATGTTGGCAGCTTGGGCGGCAACTCGCTTGCCAGAGGTTTCGAACACCTTGGACTCTTTGTCCGGGGGAGGAGCGTCACCTGTTTGCGAGTGTGCCCTCTTGCGTGCATTCGCTACGACGATGGAGTCGAGTGGTAATTGTCCTCTGATGTAAGTAGGATCCCCAGGTGCTGATCTGTATTTTTTATCAATCCTGGGGTTTATCACTCGTGCCCTGGTGGGCTCTTTGAAAATGTCCTTGGCTGGTTTGAGGACCCCCTTCAACATTGGCAGAGTCTTTACATGTCTTTCTGAGGATGCAAAGGTGTCCATTAGAAAGTCATCTTCGATGGTATCAGAGTGAAGCTGCACCCCATGGTTATTGGCAGCACGTTCGATAAGAGCATTGAACGCCGTAGTATCCTCCGTAGGAGATGTCTTTGCCCCATAGAGTTGTGGATCCTGTGCATCGAGAGGTGCACTGGGGTCTGCAGGGTCGCCCCAAGTTTGATCAGGGTCCTGCTGGTCATCAGGGTCCGCGTCTACCTGGTAGGGGACTTGGTCAGCCATGTAGTCCTCCAATGCGTCTGTATCGGAGCGTGTGGGGGAGAAGGATTAGTTACTTACCTGTAATCCTAGTTCTCTTCCAGGGGTATCCTCATCAAAGTCATAAGCATTAGAATATTCCCGCCCATGTGCGGGATCCCGGAAACAGTATATTATATGTGCCCCACATATACATATCCATACATATATACCTATATGTATACACAAGCAAATGCAGCCCCTAACACCCTAGAGCTGAATCATGCTGTAAGGAATTTCCACTACACATTAGAAAAAATAGCATTATAAACATGAGAAACAACATTATAACTTGTTTGGAAACTGTTTTAATGCTTAGAAAACAGCAGAAATTCTTAGAAAACACTGAAAGCATAGGAAGCTCCCAGGCTGCATTGCAAATACCCAGTCTAAAAAGACTGAAAAGCTAACTCATAGCTGTATAGTAAAAACTGACACCGTGCCTTTAAGGCACACCTGACCCCCACCTTCCCATCATGCCTCAGGGGTGACAGTTAGGTCAGTTGTTCTTTGCGGAGACTGAAAAGTCATGGCACAAAGAAAATAATAACCTCTGAAAACTATCACACCTTTGCCCGGGGAGGCGGGAGGGTTGCTTATGACTTTGATGAGGATACCCCTGGAAGAGAACTAGGATTACAGGTAAGTAACTAATCCTTCTCTTCCAGGGGATCCTCATCAATAGTCATAAGCATTAGAATAGAATAGCGAGCCTCACCTCATCTCCCTGCGGGCAAAGGAAAGAAAAAAACAGAGAAGGGACAGTATGCTCAGATAGCTCAGCTACCCAAACAGGTTCCTCAAGGAGGCTTGGCCTACTTGGGCATCCGCCCTGGAATCGGATTCGAGGCAGTAGTGCCTGGTAAAAGTATGGACCGATTTCCAAGTGGCCGCCTTGCAGATCTCTGCCATAGGAACGTCATGCAGGAAAGCTACTGTGGCCGCTTTCCCCCTAGTAGAATGGGCCTTAGGGGCCAAAGGTAAGGGCCTTTTCGCCAGCTGGTAGGCTAGGGTAATGCAAGAAACAATCCATCTGGAAATGGATCGCTTAGCTGCTGGGAAGCCTGTTCTCATGGCGCCATAGTTGACAAACAGCTGGTCCGTCTTCCTAATGCCTCTGGTACTTGCCAGGTAGAATTTAAGTACCCTTTTGAGGTCTAAGGAGTGGAGCGACCGCTCAGCCGGGGTCGCTGGATTCGGGAAGAAGGAAGGCAGAGAAATGGACTGATTAATATGAAAATCAGACACTACCTTAGGGAGAAAGGATGGATGTGCCCTTAAGACCACTTTGTGCTGGTGAAAAACTGTGTACGGCTCTTTAGTACACAGAGCCTGGATTTCGCTTACTCTGCGTGCCGATGTAATGGCTACCAGAAAAGCCGCCTTCCACGACAGATGCTGTAAAGAAGCTTTGTGGATCGGCTCAAAAGGTGGGCCCATCAACTTGGATAACACTAAGTTCAACTCCCACGGAGGTGAAGGGTTTCGAACAGGGGGGTAAACTTTTTTCAACCCCTGCAAGAAGTCCTTGACCACCTGCATCTGGAAAAAAGAAGGTTGACTGGGAGACCTCCTGTAAGCTGTAATGGCAGACAAATGGACCCTGATGGATGCATACTTCAAGCCTGATCTAGCTAAGTGAAGGAGGTACGGAAGGATGACGTCCTCCTGCCCCTTTGTAGGATCATGGTGATTCTCCCTACACCAAATGAAGAACCTCTTCCACTTAAACGCATAAGACGCTCTTGTGGAGGGTCGCTTCGCTTCCTTGAGAATATGCATGCAGTCAGGAGGTAGACCTAAATGTCCGTATTGCAGGACCTCAGGAGCCATGCCGTTAAGTTCAGTGAGGGAAGGTTGGGATGCAGAATCCTCCCGCCCATCTTGGACAGCAAGTCCGGCCTGCAAGGCAGCCGCCTGTGAGGTCGAACCGAGAGATGAAGAAGGTCCGGGTACCACCACTGGCGCGGCCAGTCCGGAGCTATGAGGATCATCTTCATGTCGGATCTGAGCAGCTTGGATACCACCTTCGGAATCAGAGGCAGGGGCGGAAAGGCGTAGGCAAATGTCCCTGACCAGTCCATCAAAAGAGCATTCCCCCTGGTCCCTGGACGGTGGAATCTGGACGCGAAGGCGTGGCATTTTGAATTTGTCGTCTGCAAACAGATCGATGTCTGGACGACCCCACCAACGGAACAGGTCCGCCACCACGTCGTCGTGCAGCACCCAGTCGGGCTGATCTTCGAAATGCCTGCTGAGTGCGTCTGCCTTGATATTCAATTCCCCTGGAAGGTGTACTGCCACCACCGAGAGGTTCCGGGCAAGCAGCCAGTGCCAGATCGCCTGCGCCTCCAGGGAGAGGGGCCGTGACCGAGTCCCGCCCTGTTTGTTCAGGTAAAACGTGGTGTTGTCGGTCTGCACCAGGATTGAGTTGGTCTCGATTGCTGGGAGGAACGCTTTTAGAGCAAGGTGGACTGCCCGAAGCTCTAGCATATTTATGTGGTAGCCCTGTTCTTTTGCAGACCACTGACCTTGTATCTGGAGGCACCCCATGTGGGCTCCCCATCCTTGTAGCGACGCGTCTGTCACCACTGATTGTACCGGAAGTGGCTGGTGAAACGGGACTCCCACCAACAGATTGTTCTGACGAGTCCACCATGTTAGGGAAGATTTCGCTACCTGGGGGAGAGAGATCCGATCTCCCCAACGACCTGTGGACTGATCCCATTGATCCTCCAGAGCTTGCTGCAAAGGTCTCATCCGCAGCCTGGCGTGGGGAATCAGAAAAATGCAGGACGCCATGGAACCCAGCAGAGATGCTACCTGCCGAACTGACGGCCTCCGCATCTGCTGCATAAGCCTGCATTTTCTCTTCATTGAAGACAGTCTCTCCTCCGAAGGATACGCTCTTCCCACGCTTGTGTCCAGAACGGAGCCAAGGTAGTGGATGGACTGAGTAGGCCGCTGCACGGACTTCGCCATGTTGACGTGAAGGCCGAGAGCGTGCAACTGCCTTAGACAGATTTGGAAGTCTTTCTTCACCTGTTGCTGGGTTGGAGCCTTCAGTAACCAGTCGTCCAGGTACGGGTAGACGAAGAGACCCTGCTTGTGTAGGCAGGCCGCCACCACTGCCATACATTTGGTGAAGACTCGCGGGGCCGACTTGAGTCCGAATGGAAGCACTTTGTACTGGTAGTGCTTGTCTCCTACCACAAACCGCAGGTACCTGCGGTGATGCTTTGCTATTGGAATGTGAAAATACGCATCTTGGAGGTCCACCGAACACATCCAATCTCCGACTTGTAGATGTGGACATATTTGGTGAAGCGCCAACATACGGAACTTCTCCTTGACGATGACTGTTTAGGAGACGAAGGTCCAGAATCGGCCGAAACTTGTGCTCTTGATCTTTCTTGGGCACCAGGAAGTACCGGGAGTACACTCCTTTTCCGACTTGTGAAGGAGGAACCCTTTCTATGGCATGCTTTTGCAGAAGGGACCTCACTTCCTGCTTGAGTAGGTTTAGGTGGTGAGGACGGGACCTCTTTGGCGGGATGTCTCTGGGAAGCGCTCGAAAACGTAGCGCATATCCATGACGCAGTATATTCAGCACCCAGCGATCTTTTGTGATGCTGACCCACTCTGCTAGATGTTGCGACGCACTTCCTCCCACTGGAGTGGGCAACGGTCGTAGAGGAAGCCACAGCTCATGACTTTCCTCCTCTTGTGGCAGTGGAGGACTGTTGTTGGTGTCCACCTCTGCCTCTGCCAGACTTTCCGCCTCGAAACTGGGTTTTCCCTTGGGGTTTGCTCTGAGACCACTGAGGGGTTTGAACCCTCTGTTGAGGCCCCTTGCGTTGGGTGGGTCGAAAACGGCGCTTGAACTCCTTTTTCTTCTCCAAGCCCACGGCTTTGAGAGTGTCCAGCTCAGTTTTCATGCGCCCCATCTCCTCATCCGTGTGAGTGCCGAAGAGGGAGTTGCCAGAGAACGGGAGGTTTAAAATCCGTTGCTGTGCGTCTGGCTTGAGCCCTGTCAGACGCAACCAGGACGACCTCCTGGCGCAGACGCCGTGTGTATAAGAGTGGGCTGAGATTAGCGCACCATCCGCCGCTGTGCTAATCGACTGATTAGCCACCAGTGCCCCTTCAGTAACAATCTCCTCAAAGTCCTTTTGGTCCTCCTTGGGAAGCTTGGATTTGAAACGTTCCATCGAATCCCAGAGGGCCCTATCGTACCTGCCCAGAAGCGCCGCCGCGCTGGAGATCTTGAGGGCTGCCGCCGCCGAAGAGCAGGTCCTGCGTCCCCATGAGTCCTGGGTTCTGCTCTCCTTGTCTGGAGGGACGGAGGAGGAGGCCGACGCCGTCTGACCCTTCCTGGCAGCTGCCACTATGACGGAGTCCGCAGGTGGGTCTGTCTTTACAAAGACGGGGTCAGAGGTAGCTGGCTTGTATTTTTTTAGGATACGAGCCGGAACGGCTTTGACAGTCGCCGGGGTGAGAAAAGTGTCCATGACTGGTTCCATGATTCCTGGGACCAAAGGTAGCAGCGGACGAGAGGCAGACTTTTGGTGAAGTGTTTCAAAAATCACCGAGGTTGTGACTTGGGGGACTGACATCTCAATCCCCAGCTTCAGTGCTCCCCGCTGCAACACTTCCTGGTAGGTGTTGATGTCGTCTACGGGAGAGACCCTGGACACTGGGCTGTCCGTGAGCGTGGGAGAATAGTTTCTGATGGAGGACTTGGAGGACGAGGAAGAGGACGATGATGGAGTCCTTTTGCGCTTCCGGTGATGATCACGCGCCCTTGACCCAGGTGAACGCTCCTCCCGTCTGGGGGAGCGCGATCTGCGTCGCCTGTAGTCCGGAGATCTCGGACGCGCTGGCCTGGGGGGACTAGCTCTGTCCACAGCCGCCACCAGGCGTTGCAGCGGAGAATCATGCACTGGGCTGATGTATTCCCGCATCCTCCTTGTAGGCTCTGAGTCTAGCCAATGATGTGCTGGTAGTAGCCATCTGGGCGACAGAGTAACGGTCTGAGTCTGAGGAGAAGACCTACGGGGTTGAGCTGCAGGTTCTCGTGGCTTTGCTGGTCGTGGAGAGGCCTCTGAGTGGGAGGAGGAGTGGCGAGAAGCCGACTCCGTAACCAGGACCACCGACTTGTCTGAGGCCTGTCTCGACGTCGAGCGCGGTCTTGACGACGATCCGTGGTGTCCTCTCCTGTCTCGCCGGGACTCTCTCGACGTCGAACGCCGTCTCGACGTGGACCGGCGGCCATGTTCCGTGGGCGAAGCCTGCCGCCTCGACGTCGAGCGGCGATGTGAAGCCGACGACGGAGGCTCTCTCTCCCTCGACGCCGGACGCCGCGGGGACGCCGGCGGAGATGCTGCCACTCTCGACGTCGATACCGATGCCAACCTCGACGCCGAACGCCGCTTGGAGGACGACGGCGGAGGATCCTGCTGCTTCGACGTCGAACGTCGATGAAGCCTCGACGACGGTGGGGATGGTGCCCTCGACGACGGAGGGGTGACACTCCGACGCCGGTCGTCGCCTGGTTGACGACGGCGGAGGGTCCCTGCTCCTCGACGCCGATCGACGTCGAGATGTCGACGGCGGAGGGTCCCTGCTCCTCGACGCCGAACGCCGCTGGGTTGGCGACGGCGGAGGCTCTCTGCTCCTCGACGCCGATCGTCGCCGGGTTGACGACGGCGGAGGCTCTCTGCTCCTCGACGCCGATCGTCGCCTGGTTGACGACGGCGGAGGTTCCCTGCTTCTCGACGCCGATCGTCGCCGGGTTGACGACGGCGGAGGGGGGGTGTCTCTCGACGCCGAACGTCGCCGGGTTGACGACGGCGGAGAGGATCTGGATCTCGACGCCGCTCTGGATCTCGACGCCGATCGTCGCCGAGTTGACGATGGCGGTCTGGACTTCGACGTCGACGTCGTACCTGCTCTCGACGGCGAACCCGCTGTCGAGAACTTCTTTTTCGAAATATGACCTACCGGAACATCTTTTCCCAGCGCCGAGCCCGACGCTGAGGCGGAAGGACGAGAGGACTTGCTTCTAGATGATTTTTTATGCCTCTTGGAGCCCTTCTTCACCGGAGATCGGCCTCTAGATGGTTGTGCCAGGCCATAAGCGCGACTTCGCTCTCTGTCCTTCAAAGTTCTTTTGGACAGGCCCTGGCAGTGAGGACATGTGCTGGAATCATGGTCCTCCGGCAGACACAGGATACAGACCCTGTGAGAGTCAGTCGCGGCCTTTTTCTTGCCACAGGCAGGGCAAGGATCGAAAAGAGAAGGCATTTGAAGTGGAAAAAATGCCCAAATAAGCCTAAAAAAAGGCAGCCTCTTACTGACTTAGCTGTGAAACGTCGAAGTAAGGGAAAAAGAATTGAAAAAATAGACAATATTTTCTGACAAACTCAGAAAAAAGTGGAGCTCTGTTGCCAGGATCCTTCTAGAAGGAGCCGGAAAGAACAACTGACCTAACTGTCACCCCTGAGGCATGATGGGAAGGTGGGGGTCAGGTGTGCCTTAAAGGCACGGTGTCAGTTTTTACTATACAGCTATGAGTTAGCTTTTCAGTCTTTTTAGACTGGGTATTTGCAATGCAGCCTGGGAGCTTCCTATGCTTTCAGTGTTTTCTAAGAATTTCTGCTGTTTTCTAAGCATTAAAACAGTTTCCAAACAAGTTATAATGTTGTTTCTCATGTTTATAATGCTATTTTTTCTAATGTGTAGTGGAAATTCCTTACAGCATGATTCAGCTCTAGGGTGTTAGGGGCTGCATTTGCTTGTGTATACATATAGGTATATATGTATGGATATGTATATGTGGGGCACATATAATATACTGTTTCCGGGATCCCGCACATGGGCGGGAATATTCTAATGCTTATGACTATTGATGAGGATCCCCTGGAAGAGAACCGGTGTGGATCCTGGTAGGATGAATGGAAGGGTTCATAAAGGAGAGGTTCCGATTCTGCAGGCAACTTCCTTTTTAGTGGGATCCTGAAAGGGTCCGATGGCGGCTCCGAAGTTATCCTTCGGTCCTGGAGAATCATCCTGCCAGTGCCGGCGTCGATGATACGTGCCGGAGACGTCTCAGCAGGTGTGACCGTAGGTTGGGTGACCCGTGTCCTGAGTTGGAACATTTTTGGGATTGTTGACGAGGCAAGCCGAAGGTAATGTTGGTCGGCACCGAAGAGGCTGCGGGAGCTCCGACCGAACCGGAGCCCGACGTGTCCTGGAGGACAGGTGTGGTTTTGCTGCCTTGCGTCACACCAGGTCGTACTTGGGGCGCCTTCGAGGCTTTGGCACCGGCCAGGCTCGTAGAGGCGGCCGTAGATTTTTTCGGTGCCGGCGGGTCATCGAGTCGGGGTGAAGAGATCACCGTCGAAGTCTTCGATACCTGAGGCTTAGGTGTCGTCGAGGGAGCGATGTGAGACACAGCAGGCGGTACGGCCCTTGGTGTCGTCGGTGCCGGTAGCCGAGCAGGTTTGTCGGTGCCGATGGCTTTTTTCCGTTTGTCGACTCCAACGTCGCCCGCTTCAAGTTCGGCACCGAAGTCCCTCTTGGTGCGGTCGGTGCCGACGCGGTGCGCTGGCGTCGAAGGCCTCGATCCGACCAGCGCTACTTTCAGTTTCAGTTTCGGTGGAACCTGAGCAGCTTTCGGTTTTGTGGTAGGGAAACCAGCCTGTTTATGTAGTAATGGCTGCCGCTGAACGTCCGAGGCCGGGCCCGAGGGCGGGGCCGAAGAACTGCGGGATGGGTCTCGGGTAAGGCCCGAAGGCGATCCCTCGACCGGAGCCATAGGCTGTGGCACTGGTGTTTGAACGGTTTGAACAGGTAGGCCTTGTTCATCATTGGAGCTACTTTCTTCGGCCCCGAAGGCCTCCTCGTCGTCTCCTACCTCGGTGTCGTCTTCACCTCTGAGGAAGAGTGACTCGTCTTCCTCGTCCGATCCGGGTTAGTGTTCGGAAACGGGACTGGAGGGCAAGACTTCCAATTCCTCGACGTCTTCGGGCTCGCCGAAGATGTCTGTTGGGGCCGGTGCCGCGTGCTGCGCCTCGAGTCTCGCCGCTCGTCGATTCCGCAGAGTCTTCTTCGAGCGGAACCGGGCACAGGCCATGCATGTTGATTCGTCGTGGTCCGGCGAAAGGCATTTGTTGCACACCGGATGGACGTCGATGTGTGGGTACTTCGCATTGCATACCGGACACCTTTTGAATGGCGTCCTGGATTCCATCGTCGAAGTAGTCGATGGACAGGTAAATGCGAAAGCAGTCGGTGCTGAAAGTTAGTAGACTAACAAATTCTATCGAACCCGATCGATAAACAGTACCGACGCGAACTAAAGGCCTTTTGGCCTCGAAAAAATATTTTCCTAACTTGAGCTAAGATAGCACATCCGAACCCAATGGCGGAAAAAAACAATCTGAGGATGGAGAGGATGCCCATGCGCACTGTAGTCCAGGGGAGGAGTCACCTATCCAAGGATACTTCGAAGACTCTTCCAGGACAACAACGTGCAAACATCCGGACCCAACACTAGGCGGCGATCTATGCACAGATATGAATTCAGCAGCCCACATGCCTCGAACCTAAAAAAAGTGCTAACTGAAGAAAAGCGCAACGTCAGTAAGTCTTGCCTATGACAGCCAACGACTATAGCAAGGATTTTCAGCCATGCTGCAAAGCATGAGTAAAAATAGTTGTTTTTTTAAATGATGCAGCCAGCGCTAATTAACCTAATTTATTTTTTAAAGGGAGTAGTTTTGGGATAAGGCAACAGAGGGAGGGTGGGAGAGGATAATACGTGGGGGAGAGGACATGCAATGATCAACAGGGAAGCATACACAACTGTGGGTGGATGGGAGGGGCTGCAGCAGCAAGATTACAAGGGGTGGGGTAGCAATCTGACAACGGAGGGTGGGAGGAAAGCAAAGGGACAATATAGGGAGTCTTAGCGAGGCTGGGAAAGCACAAACGGGGGAATCATGAAGATCAAGGGAATGAGTGCAGATAGGAAGCAACGACAAGGAGTGAGCAAGAACCTAGAAAATGGAGAAGTACACAAAGGGGACAGCTGGAAAACACTCAGTGCTTAAACAAAAAGTGCAGTATTTGAAAAGACACGAGCAGTGGAAGGATATAAGTAATGTGTGATGCTCCAGGAGAGGGACTAACATGAGGAATAATGCCTACAGAAGCTGGTGAAAACTAAGAATGCAAATGAGTGACAATGAGGCAACCATTGGTAGGCTAACAATATGTTGCAACAAAGTGCATGCGCTATCTTAGGCAAGACTTAAAGTAGTTCTCCGATTGTGAGTGGTGGGAGGATACAATTCATCCATTTAAAAGAATGGTAATAAGCGATGCCCCAAAGGAAGAACACATACTAGAAAAGGAGGAAAAGTAATTTAAGCACATGAGTGACAAGAAAGAAAACTAATGGCAATGGTCTGGCACAAAGCCCATTGCATGGTGCACAAGGGGTCTTTCCACAACTGTCAGTAGGCGGGGGGGGGGGGGGGGGGGAAAGACTTAAAAAGGCAAAGGGAAGGGAAAACGTAGCACTTCCATTTTCTTCAGTCAAATGAGAACTGTCTTTAAAGACCTATCAGGCCTTGAAGTTGAAATAAAAAGATGGATCCTTTTCGGGAGCATAGATGTACTTTGAATAAGCAGTAAAGTGTAATATAAGCAATGAGCTGCCAATCCACTGTGCTCAGAAAAAAAACAGTACCCACCACAAGGCCTCATCAAAAGATTCAACATGATGCTGAACATCTGAGTTCTTACATGATTCTCCTGCATAGCAGGAACTGTTCTCTTTAAATAAAATTTAAGTAAAAGGTAGGATATTTTCTGTGCCTAATATTTCAGTTATGCTTGTGGGGGCCAGAGTCAATTAGACAACATAGAAACATTCCGGATTTAAGACAAGCCTATGCAAGGTGCACCATTAAAAGGACAATTAATCAACTAACTTTCAGTATCCAAACTTAATGCGGACCCTAACCTCCATCAGAACTGAAAGGAAAAACCTGCCTACCCATGATCCCTGAAGTGAATATTGCATTCCTCTATAGTGCCAAATACTGAGAAGCGATGCTTTAGTTCAGCTCGTGTCATTACACCAGGGATTTTACCAATGTAGACAACACGGCGCTCCTCCTGCAAAGAAAAAGAAAGTTCAGGAATGGCAGCATGGAAATAGATTATGAAAAATCTGAAGTTCTTTAAACATTTCGGCCAATTGAAAATGTGGACTAAACAGAGGCAAGGAGGCATATATAAATAACATTTTAATTGTGTGTAGCTTGCAACTGTATAATTGAAACAGATGCAAGATATAAAGCAAAGTAATAAAAACATAAAAAAGATAAGATACAGCTGTTTGTGCCATGTTATTCCTGATGTAAGGAGAAGAACACCAAAAGAAGCCACATTATCTCCCAGACCAAGACATTCAAGTTCCCAAATACATGAGTGCAGCCTACCCCAAGGATATAATTTTCTCAATGTACACTGCACCTGCTAGGTGTTTGCAATTGGTAAGCAGTTTTAAAGATTTAAACCAAGAAACCACAATATTACATCTAACCTGATGGAAATATAAATAAACTCAATTAATTCCTCCATCAAGTTCTGGTTATGGGTTTTGAAGCCTCAGTCGTTATATAGGGCTTTTGATATTTTAGGTGCGATTAGTTAACTATCAATAAAATAGCTTTCCTATAGAAACGCATCCATCAGGTCTCAGTCTCTTGAGACTTGTGCAATCTATGTCCTTATTGGCCTAATAGAAACCCATTCTCTTTCATGTGGCCACACAAACCAAGTCCACAAAATCATCGTGCATGAACTGATGTGGGAGGAATAAACAAGAACTAATCTAGAATTAATCAATGGACAAACTTTTACATGAATTCTGGATGTAACTGAAAAGTCAGGCAAACGCGAGTTAACTAACAAGTTGATAAATATATGGGAACTATATGTAGGGCCACTTGAAATATGCGGTAGGAGAAGGCCAGGTTATGTGGCAGGGTTGGGTCAAATATGCGGCAAGAAAATGCAAATTATGCCGCATAGTGCTGAACACTTTGCAATAGTATTACTTCATTATGTTGTCATTTTTAAACTTGGATAACACTGCCTTGACATTGGTTGTACGTCCTCAGTACCAGTTTAATACCCAAATATAGCAATAAGCATCAAAGGTGATCAGTCCAGCTTTGCAAAGGTCCTTCCACTGCGCATCACGTGTCGCTGCATTTTGTTAAACTTTTCAACCGTCTGAATTAGAAACAATGTTTTTGTTAAAATCTACAGATGAGACCGATTATGGATTATGAGGCAAATCTATAATGGTCTGAAAATCGTGGCCGCAAAATCACAATGGCCCCGACTATATGGTAGGAGTAGGCACTTTCAGGCAATAAGCATAAGTCTGCTGGTAACCATTTCAAATTGGCTGGCCGGGACACACAATTCCAGTATGAGAGCTATTGTGGTCTCATCTCCAAGTTTATATTATTCAGGCTCCTGAAAATGCCAAATATTTTGCAAAACAGTTCTTAACTAGTGTAAACAAGGAATCCTTCTAGACTCTTGAAGTAGAAAAAGGAAAGCCATGCTTTGTTTTTATAGAAGTCTAAGGTACCACCTACATAACTTTCAAAATACAAGTCCCAAAATGAACAGTCCATATCCAGACCAATGGATTCTTAGATACTCACTATTGCACGCTCCTGCTGGGGTACTCTTCGTTTACGATAGTTGGCTCGATTATCATAGTACTCATATCTGTTAAAGTAAAATATCAAATCAATCGTAAGAAAACAAAAAACAACATTGTTAAAAGGTTTATGTTCATCCTCTATAACAAGTAAACAAAACATTTGGCTGTTTTGTTCATGAAGGAAAGCAACGTTTTAAGGGCTATCCTCTACTGGGCCCACATCCACTACTCAAAGCTAAGGGCATGTGAAAATCCTTCAGGCCAGAATCACACATTCCGAATAGGTCAGAATTAAACCATCATCCTGCTACTGAAACAGCCAGGAAGCAAACAAAATAGTATCCTCCGGTCAAGACCTCTCTCAACAAAAAGCTTCAAGTCATGCAACTTCAAGCTTACCCAGCAACAGAAATGCTTCTGTGATAATTGCAATTACTGAACAGTTCACTCCTTGTTTCAATTAAAATTTAAAAAAAATTGAAAAACTTCATAAGCAGACCAGAGGACCAACAACCCTGCCTTTTACCTTCGAGAATAGGGAGATCGTGACCGAGAGCGCGACCTTGAACGGCTGTAGGATGTAGAGTAGGATCTAGACGAATAAGTTGTAGATGCAGATGATGACCTTCCCCTTGATCTACCACATGAACCACAACTTGATCTGGAGGAAGATCGAGATTTGTGCGAATTTCTCGAATTGTATCTGAAATATAAAACGAGAAAACAATTTCAGAATCATCCTAAATGGAATGCCATCAATGAACACTATCCATAGAAACAGTCCACCAGACATGCGCTCTAACAGATTTTCCAAACTATGCTTAAGCTAATACCACAAATTATAGGGGCTAATGTGGTAAAGTCAGACAGTCCTGAAAGAAAAGCATTTCATCTAAGGGAAAAGGACAGGAACTAATAAACATGTCAGAAAAACGTTGCATATTTAGAAAACATTCAACACAAGGCCTTACACAAAACTGAAGTGTTTTAAAACTAGCAGCCTTGAAATGTGTATGTAGCAGGTTGCATAGAGCATATACCTACTTTTTCATCGCCACCAAAAGGCGGCTTGAAACACTTGCCATGAGTGGAATTAAAATTCCAACATTGCAGAAAGGCAATCAGTTTCTTATACAATGTAAAAGGCTTCCAGAAGAATTGCAATGTATTGAGTTTAGAATTTCAAAGTTGGAGCCTGGTTTTCTCAAACAGAATCTGCCAGTGGGAAAGGCGACAGGATTTCTAGAGATTCACAACTGAAACAAAGGAGAAGACTGAGTAGCGAGTTTCAGCATTTATTTTACAGGGCTCTTGAGACTTGTCAGGTACACTGGAATCTTTTGCAAGGCGACAAATACTGAGTAAGTCTTACCTGCAGAAGGTTGTTTATGAAGGACGTAAAAGGAAAAAGGGTAAAATGGGCCACATTCTATCTGGTTTAAACAAACCACATTCGAAAGGATGCAGGCCAACGCAAATTTACGTTAACAATAGCAGCAACTGATTTAGTGATGAAGGGTTGAAACTAATCTTCCCTCTACAAAAGGCTAAATTTAGCAGCACTACCACCATAGACATACTTAGCTGGATAGAATTGCAAGAAGCCAACAATGCTCACTGCATTCGGACAATGGGGACCATGGGATATTAATCTAGAACAGAATTATTATGGCCAATCCTCCACAGCCAGCACGGTTTGAGCCCATCTCTCTCCCCACACAAGCCAATTAAATAGCTGAAGAAATATTTCACCATTCTTTCTTACAAGGTAACTGTAGACAAAACAAAGAACTTATGCCTGGTCACAATCATGTTCCTATGGTTATTCACTTAGATGCAAATACACTACACACCCTAATTACTCCGGTCACCCTACCATCTGCAGCCTCATCCACATCTCACTAATCGCACAAAGTCGCCAGCAAAAGCATATCCACCATATGTGACAATGAGCTACTGGACTCAGAGACTGATGCACTATTTGTTTATGAAGTATGATTAGCCACCAACATCTTGACATACTTTCTGAATACCTTCAGCCACAAAAGCAAGACCGTTCAACACCAGAATAAAACAAAACTTAGAAGAAATTGCTTTCATCCAGATACCGCATACCCATGCACTCTACAAGAAACCTCTAACGTAAAGTCCATGAACTACCAACCTTAACGTCCACATCACCTCCCAAACAATCACGAGCCACTAGAGTGAAAGACTCCCAGAGCACTGCAACACCTTCAGAGAGGAAAACTTAATATAACCATACGCATCCATCTAACACACAAACTTCAAGCATAGGCATCAGAGCCTCATAGGAGACTCGCAAGATCATCAGGCAGCATGTTGCCAAACCTTGAACAACATCACTCCAATACACTACTTAATGCGATTCAACCCTTCTAAACCATGCAGGAATTCATGCACTCGACCGGGATGAGAATACATTCCTTATATGTGCCAGCAGCTGAACCATTTTATCCATTCCACTCACTGGCTGACTTAAGCCAGCAGAAGACAATGTACTGATGCACAGAGGATGGGCACAGCCCAAGTCTGTGAACCATGCCTAGCCCATCAGTAGAATCCAGCTGCCCAACAATGGAGGACTAAAAGAAAATCTCAGCTATCTATGCATGGAGGATGTCTAGAGGAACAGAAGCTCATCTGGAGCCATGAACGTCTGCAGGCACCTGGCTGTAATCAGTCCAAGACTTCTAAACCAGCAAGAGGGCTTGGAGTTAAATGTTCACTTACTGAGACGTGTGAAATTAAAGTAGCAAGCATGAACCCAGGTAAAACCTGATCAGTCTTCCATCCTTCCGCAGTCAGTAAATTGTGTAACGGTAGCAGCTGTTTTTTAATGCACTTGGTGAAGGAAGAACTGCTGTGTGGTACTATTCAACGAAAAACGTTATAATCGTTAACGTGAAGGGTGTGCTTTGGCTCTAGAAAAGGTGCGTTTAAAGGGGACACTACCTAGCACTTTATTATCAATCTTTACAGAAGCTATTTTCAACACCTCCATTTCAGCTCCAGTTAGAGAAAAGCAGCCTAAAATGAAGACACTCACCCCCAAACACTATTAAACTTACAATCAAGAACACCAGAATATGGCAAAAAGAAAATCTGCTTCAGTTTTAAAAGATCAGGCAAATGCAGTAAAGCTGCAAGTTAATTATTGTGGCAGAATCTCGGGTTCTGCTTTCACTGCCCTGCAATATTGACGTGAGGCTCAGAGCCCATATCCGGTGAAAGGGCAGAAAGTATAGTTTATTTTGGTCTCTATAAAAGGATAGTCCAATTCGATGGCAATGAACATTCTTAGAAAATATAATTAATCACTCGGAAAATGGCTCCAAGCTACCAAATAAATTAAGTAATCACATTGCAAAATTAATGCATCTGATCTTTGTAGGACTATGAAAGTCAGACAGACACTTGCCTAGAATAAAGCACACAAACCGGTTCCAAGGAAATATCCTCCACATGGAGCAAACGCTTGAAGATCACAAATTGAGTTAGGCCTGCAATTAACCTTAGTGCAACAAAAACTCAGTTTATAGTTAACCATTTTCCTTTAAGTAGTAAACTTATTCCAACCACTAGGTTACATAAGTTCCAAAGGCATCCTGAAGAGTGAAAGGCGCTGTGTGTGAACCACAAAATAACGTACTTGGGTAAAACTATTCATGACAAAACATACTTTCTTTGGAGGATCACACAATTATTTTTCTAACACTGTCTTATTTAATTTCTTTTGATACACTAATTAGGCACGGCTGAAAATAAGCTATGTTCTCCTGGACAAGACTACCCGCACCAAGGAAAAACAGACAATACAATTCATCCAAATAGTAAAACAGTTAAAAATGTATTTTTTTTTTTTTTAAACAAAATTGGAGGGGGAAATAAAAAAAAAAAATCAAGCATTCATTAAGCCAATAGTTCAGCATTTTCATAACGCAACAGTGCATAGGTTCTCACTTAATCAACAGATCAAGCCTACCTCAGACACACAAGTATAAATGTTTAAGTGCATAGAGTGTTCCCTACAATCAAAAGCACAGGCAAGTACATCGCAAGACCACATCGTAGTTCAGTCAGACCAGCTTTAAACTGAGTCTAACGAGATGTGGGCACCATGGTTGGAAATAGTTACAGCTTATGTCTTGTTTCCGTGCCCCCCCCCCCAATTATCTGAAGCCGAGAGGATGCTCAAATAGTTGAAAGCTTGGGTGAGAAATGTATTCTAACAAGCCATTAAAGCACCCATAGATGAGAAGCACTACAAAGAAGTGTTTTAACTGCGGAACTTGGCCGGGCACCCAACCATAACTGCAACAGACGTTGTGCAGATGGGGACTGGTTTTCCGTTATCTTCTCTTAAGTTCTGAGCAAGAAAGGGTGCTCAGTGGCCTCTGTGACCATCTTAGTTTCATGGTGTCCAACATTGGTCCACACAAGGTGAATGCGTGTGGCATCCACATGGGGTCCTTTTACATACAATGAATCTCAATGGGAGCCATTTACATAAGTGGTTGTTGTAAAAATCTGGTGTCAACCATGCCCTCATGGACCAATATTGGGCAACCTTTGTTTAGAAACTCACCAAGTGGAAGTTGAGATCGGTTGAAATGGTATTGAGATCGGTTGAAATGGTATTGATATCGGTTGTGGCTACTTGCATAATCTAACTAGGGGTTATAAAATCATACTTGTTGTACTGGGCAAGTACTATGACGGATTAAAAATAACAAGGGAATCACCGGCATGTACGAAGTAAGAGTATACAACCCCTTTAATTGTGTGATAGCAGGTGAGTGTGGTCTTGCAGTTTGATTAAAGCGGTTTGCCTTGGGTTTCATGTCAACCTTAAAGCACTTGCTGAAGATGCAGTGGTCAAATCAAAGTTGCCAGCTGAGATGGGCAAACCAATGAAGCAATGAAGGCTAGGCATCGCTTTTGTGGGTAGTGCCAGGTTTTTCAGCAAAGAGTGATCAAGCTTACAAATAAGCTTCTTATCCCTAACAGGCAAAGTTAAGTTAGTAAAGTAAAAGTTATGCTCACTGCAGCTACTGCAAGTGCAAGCAATCATAAATTCTTACCTTGCATATCCCTCCTTTGACTCATTTCAAACCTCACCTTGCTAGTATGATTTTCCAATAAACACTTCTAGACTCTTCCCTCTTCTATCCCCCCCCCCACCCCATCTCCTTTTCCATCCAACTAACAGACTTGCATGTCCACTGCTCAGATGAACTCAAATGTCACTATACTAATCCACCACTAATCCCTTTTGGGTTCCAAAGTAGCGTGCTACTCGCCAAAACGCAGTCTGGGGTAGTAAGCTCCATATAAATGCAATTACAATGCAATCGTTTTAGAAGGAGAGGATGAAACTAATAGTATAACAATAAGACAAAGTCATGCTTTCATCAAAAGGGAAGCGTGCTAGAGGCTTTAAATGAAGGCTTAGAGTGGTGCCATTGGTTGGTGTGTACAAGAACAGGAGGCACAGTGATTCCTCTGTAAAGAACGTCTAGATATGAAAGGCCCTTTTACCTTGTGTGACACACTCGTCAAGTTATCTTATTTCTCTACTGTTCAGCTAGTCTTGGTGAAATCATGACATTTTCGAATCCCAATTAACCCCCTTCAGTATAGAACTAGCATATTGGCCATACAGCACAAGACTGCCTTGCATACTCATTTACAAACCAGGACACAACCTTACTGTAGCTAAGAGCATTTTGAAAAACATGTGCAGTTTATTGCTTTCCTTAACAGCTGTGATCTTCTGGCCCACTTGAAATGAACAATCGCTATCGATGTAAGAAACTCACACACACCTTTGTGGATCAATGCTTGTTCAAACATCCTAATTAAAAGGTAAATTTGAGAATAGCTAAAGCACTCTGATGGAGTATTATGTGGGTAGCGGTGGTGTTGTGATTATGCCAAAGTGTAGTAGGGTGGATGTACTGGTGAATGTAGTACTGCACCATGTTGAGCAGATGGCGGTGGAAGTAGGTAGTGCTGAATGTATATGGCAGAGTTGTTTAGATTAGTGAGGGTGGTAGAGAGATGGTTCTCATTTGTGTGCAATCTCAACAATGCCACATAACACTTCCTCCTCCAGACACGAGCCAAACACGCAGAGAAAAGTCTTGATTATTTTTTTCCCCCGGATCAGTGCCTACGTTTTCATGAATACGCATTGCTGCTTGTTGCACGCAATGAATGCAGTCCTGCAGAGAGGGGAAATGCAATGAAATTAAGCTCCTGCTGCACGCCACAACCCTGCTAGGCTTACAACTAGACTTCCTTGCATGGTTGAAAAAAAATGATTGCAAGACGGGGGAGGGGTGGCGGCGCCTTGGGCATTGTCACAGGGACCTCACCTTCAACATTTAACGTTAGCTGGCACCCCCAACGTTTCGCAGAAACCCCTAATGTAGCAAGAGGATGCAGCCTTGCTTGAGAAGAGAGCTGAGGAGGTGGTGAAAGAGCTGTTGACTGTTAAAGATTTTACTCTCATTACGTCCTTATCCCAAAGGAAGACAGTGGTCCATCCCTTGACTGGATGCCACTACTTACAGAGCACATGTTTTTATATACAGATTCTTAAGTCCCACAGGAAATACCTGCTTTGGGTGATGGGCACAACTAATTATCAGTTTTCCTTCTGCCCCACACTGGAACCCCAATTTGTCATACAAAAGGTGATTGCGGTAGTGACAGCCCATCTCAGTAAGTCTGAGATTTCAGTTTTCTATACCAGAACTGGCTTTTGAAGGCCAAGAGTCTGCAGACGGAGCAGTCTACGGCACCCTTGCAGAACGATCTAGGCTTTTTCTTTATCAAATGGACGAAATCTCACCTGAAGCCCTCTAACCACATCTTCGAAGAGTTAGTACCAAATACATGGGGCTGAGCCTTTCCCCCTATGCAGTGGACACAGGACATCGCCATGTTGCTACCCCAACTCCAGGAAGGTGCTTGGATTACAGTTCTGAGCGTCCTTCACCTTCTCAGTCTACTAGCTTCTTGCATCTTCCTGATCATGCATGCCCACTGGCATGAGGGCCCTCCAGTGGTGTCTCCTCAGGCAGTGGTTCCAGCATAGTGAGTGTGCAGAACTTGCAGACTCCATCTGGGTCTACGAGGACACTGCTGCAGAGCATGCCTGGTAGGAAAACTTTAGCAAGGGATTTTTCCCCCAAAAGCCTCTGACAGTGGTCATAGTAGGGGCAGATGCATTAGGGGATCATGTAAAGGAGCAGTGATCCGAGGCCTCTGGCCTCACGAAGAACAGAGTTTCAATATAAATGGGACTAACTTCGGTTAAAATGGAACGCCTCTTGTTTTCTCCCACATGCTTGGGTCCGGAGGAAGTTCCATCCAGACTGTGCCTCAAGTCATCTTGGCGGCTCTGGATTTTCAGATAACGGTGTGGCACACAAGACCTTCTGCACCTCTTACTGTGTCCCCTGCTGAGACTTCTCAGGCTGAATTTTCTGTCCCAGAGGGAGATGTAGGCCCTTCAACCAAATCTCCAGTCTAGACCCTGTGCAGAGACTGATCAGAGATACTGGACTGCCTTCCAGCTGCCTGATGAAGTAGTGGATGTGATCTTATCTGACCGCCGTTGGTCTACCAAATCTCTTTACTTCGGAAGGTGTCACAGGTTTGTCGATTGGTGCGATCACCAGATTGACCCCTTGAAAGCACAGCGTCTGACATTCTCAAGTTTGCAATTTGTTTGGCCCAAGAAGGATGTGGCGTGTGTACAGTAAAGGGTTATCTAAAAGTCATTTTTTTAAACTAATGGATCAACTGGTCCTTTTCAAGTGCCCCATTTTCACGGTTCTTGAAAGGGGAGATCAATTTGTTTCCCGATAATTCTTTTGTTATGCCACAGGGGGAATGGAGCCTGGTTCTTACTGTTTGATGGGAGTTTTGTTTGTGCCCTTTCACAATGGGCTCTTTGGGCACTTAATTAAAAGGGTTAAATTCGACCAGGCATGTCCTTTAGTTACAAACACTGATGGTCAAGCTTCCTTCACTACATTTTATTCTCACAAGTTGGTCCTCAGAACCAGCACTTCAAAGGGTGTATAGGGAGCAGAACAGGAAACTCTGCAGAAAAGGCCCTTATCTAGGTAGATTAGTGTGTTAAAAACTGCTATGCAATGGGGATCAGGGAATACTCCACAAGAGCCAAATCCTTAACATCTGCCTTGGTAAAGAGAGTTCCTGTAGATGACATCTGCAGAGCAGCCACTTGATAATCCTTTCACACCTTTGATAAACAATGTCTGGATTTGTAAGTGCAGAGGGATGAGCATTTTGCCCATCTGTGATACAGGACTTGCTGGTGTAACCATCCATCAAGGCCCTCCATCCGGTAGTCAGTACTCCTTGATATTCTATTGAAGGGGTGAGCAATCTGCAGGTATAAGCACCCATCAGTAGAAAAAGTTACCTACCTTCAGTAACAATATTTCTGGTGGATACTCCATCTTGAGATTCGTCACTGATCTTCCCCTCCCATTGGATGGTTACAGATCAACATAAGGTTCCAATTTACTGTTTCACTACTTCTGCTGCTTCTGTGGTGCAGAATAAAAATGGAAGGGAAACTGATGCCAGTAAGATGATGGGGGCGCTTTAATGGTCAGGAACGTTACAGGGATGTTAGTCCTGCCGCAAAATGGATTGGATACCCTCTACTGCCAGGAAACAGCTATAGACAAACGTTTTCGGGACCAGTCTGGCACCTGGAGGAGTATTCAATGAATTCAATGAGTGAGGAATCTGAAGGTAAATATTATCCACAGGAAATATTGCTAGCAAAAGATATGCAAGTTTTTCTTTAGCAAATGATCAGTTTGTGGTTTATAATGCTCCCCGATTGCTCCTTCAGTGGAAGCCAATACATGCAGAAAAATAAGATCATAATTGGAGACTATTCAAGTTAAAATGTGCCCAAATTATATTTGCGAAAACAGATGGACAGACAGTTTTGCTACACTGTTTTAAAGCACAATTTTAAAAAGGAATATGCTACTTACCAGTATGCGTCTGTTCTTGGCATGTAGAGCTGCAGATCTATACACTGTGCATAGATCGCCATCTGGTGTTGGGCCCGGATGTTTGCAGTTTGTTTTTCTTCTTGGACAGTCTTTGGGAGTCACGAGTTCGGTGACTCCTCCTTCGGTCCGTACTGCGCATGGGCTTCGGCTCCATCCTCAGATTGTTTTTCGCCAGCAGGGAAAAGATGGAGCGTAGTAATAATAGTAAGAAACCCATGTGTGTTGTATCTAAATAAGATAGACTGGAACGGATACAGGTAGCCGGGGAGGCGGGTGGGCGTGTATAGATCTGCAGCTCTACATGCCAAGAACAGATGCATACTGGTAAGTAGCATATTCCGTTCGAGGCATATGAGTTGCAGATTATACACTGCATAGATTATATAGCAGTACCCAACCCTAGCGGCGACCACCGGTATCCGTTGCAGTAGTTTGAAACAGTGTCTTTAGTACAGCCTGGCCCACACTAGCTTGTTGTTTGGAGTGCACATCTACACAGTAATGTTTTGTGAAGGTGTGCGGTGTTGACCATGTGGCTGCCTTGCAGATGTCATCTAAGAGTATGTTCCTTAGAAAAGCCATAGAAGCCCCTATCTTTCTTGTAGAGTGGGCTTTAGGTGGAACAGATAATGTTCTTTTTGCTTTGTGATAGCAAATTTGTATGCACTTTACAATCCACCTAGCTATCCCTGATTTTGAGATGGGGTTGCCTTTATGCGGTGGAGAGAAGGAGAGAAACCACTGTTTAGTCTTTCTGAAGGGTTGCGTTTTGTATGTAGTACAGTAAAGCCCTTTTAACATCAAGTGTATGTAGAGCCCTTTCCGCAACAGATTGGGGTTGCGAGAAAAAAAACGGTAATTCCACCGATTGATTAAGATGGAAGGGGGAAATAACCTTGGGCAGAAATTTTGGATTTGTGCTAAGTATCACCTTGCTGTGATGTATCTGTAAAAAGGGTTCTTGTATAGTGAACGCTTGTATCCCACTAACCCTTCTAAGGGAAGTGATAGCTACGAGGAAAGCTGTTTTCCAAGTGAGGAACTGTAGCTCACATTTATGCATTGGTTCGAAAGGCGGACCCATTAGCCTTGTAAGAACTACGTTTAGATTCCATACAGGGGAAGGTGGTGCCCTGGGTGGAATTACTCTTTTAAGGCCTTCCATAAAGGCTTTAATAGCAGGCACTCTGAACAGTGATAAATGCTGTCTGTTTTGTAGGTAAGCAGCAATTGCTGCTAGGTGTAGACGTATGGATGAATATGCCAGGTTACACCTTTGAAGATGGAGCAGATAGCATATGATGTGCTGTATGGATGCATCTAAGGGGTCGATTGTATTGTTACGGCAGTAAACAACAAATCTCTTCCACTTTGCGGCATAGCATGCTCGAGTGGTAGGACGTCTGGCTTCCCTGATAACGTTCATGCAATCAGGAGGAAGGTTAAGGTATCCAAATTCTAAGATTTCAGGAGCCAGATCGCTAGGTTGAGCTGAGCTGGGTCCGGGTGCCTGATTTCTCCATGGTTCTGGGTTAGGAGGCATGGGGACAGGTGCAGCTTTTGGTGTGGTACCACAGAGCTGTAGTAGTGTGGTGTACCACAGCTGCCTGGCCCATGTTGGAGCTACCAGAATGAGTCTGAGGGAGTGCTGTTGTAGCTTCCTTACCACTAATGGAATTAGCGGGAGAGGTGGAAAGGCGTATGCAAGTTTGCCTGACCAGTTCATCCATATCGCATTGCCCTTGGACAATGGGTGTGGGTATCTGGCGGCGAAGCTTGGGCATTTTTTGTTTTCGTGGGTGGCGAAGAGGTCTATCTGAGGATGCCCCCACTTGTGGAAGAATGGGTGAAGAACTTGTGGATGCAGTTCCCATTCGTGCATTTGCTGCGTTTGTCTGCTGAGCAGATCTGCCATGGTGTTTTGTACGCCTGGGACGTGTTGTGCCAGGAGAAAGATTTTTTGTGGAATTGCCCATCTCCATATGCTCTGTGCTAAGCGGGGGAGCTGGGGAGAGTGTCCCCCCCTGTTTTTGAATATAATACATTGCAGTCATATTGTCTATGCGAATTAGGACTGCCTTGGCTGAAATTTGTTTCTGAAACGATTTCAGGGCTAGAAAGATCGCCAATAACTCCAGATGGTTGATGCGGAGTAACCTCTGTTGTGGCGTCCATAGACCTTGCACTGTGAGGTGTAATAGATGCGCTCCCCAGCCGGAGAGCGATGCGTCCGTTGTTAGAATCACCTGAGGAACCGGGTCCAGGAACGGTCGCCCTTTAGAAAGGTTTGTGGTGTTCCACCACTGCAGAGATCGATGGGTGCGGCCGTCGACCAACACCAGATCCGTCAGCTGACCCTGGGCCTGGTTCCACTGGCGTGCCAGGCACTCTTGGAGTGGACGCATGTGAAGTTTTGCATGAGGCACTATGAAAATGCAAGACGCCATCATCCCCATTAGTTTCATTAACACTCTTGCTGGGAGAGAGTGCTGAAGAAGGAACTTTTGGCGCAGGGCTTGCATGCTTGCGATTCTGGCTGAGTTGGGATAGGCTATAGCTTTTGAGGTGTCTATAGTGGCACCGAGGTATTGCTTTGTGTGAGACGGTATTAAGTGGGACTTGGTGATTCACCGTAAAGCCTAGCTGGTGGAGTAGCTGTATGGTAGTGTTTGTATTCTGTACGCACTGGTGGTAGGACGCGGCTTTTATGAGCCAGTCGTCCAGGTAGGGGAAGACGTGAATGTTTGGTCTTCGGAGGTGTGCTGCCACTACTGCCAGGCATTTGGTAAACACCCGTGGTGCGGTTGTGACCCCGAAGGGGAGAACCTTGAACTGATAACGTTGGCCGTCCACCAGAAATCGGAGGTACTTTCTGTGAGCAGGGTGTATTGGGATATGAAAGTATGCGTCTTTCAGGTCCAGTGTAGTGAGAAAGTCGCCCTGACGGAGGAGTGGGAGAACTTGCTGAAGAGTTACCATATGAAAATGGTCTGAATGGATGTATGCATTTAGAGGCCGGAGGTCTAGAATGGGCCGTAGGGTCTCGTCTTTCTTCGGTATGAGAGAGTACAGAGAGTAGACCCCTAGATTTTGCTGATCGACGGGTACCTGCTCTATCGCGTGTTTTTGCAGGAGGGAGAGTACCTCTTGTTTCAGAAGTGTGGTATGTTCTTGTGACATCGCACGGTGTCTGGGTGGAATATTTGGGGGGGTAGAAGTTAGTTCGAGACAGTACCCTGACCGAATAATTTGGGTTACCCATTTGTCTGATGTTATGGCCTCCCAGGTTTGAAGGAAGTCTTGTAGTCTGCCCCCGACCGGAGTGGAATGGTCGGGGGGGGGGGGAGCGGGGGAAAGTCATTGTGTGGGCGGTGTGGCAGAACGGGCGGTTTTGGTTTTGCCCCTGCCTTTATTATTGTTTCCTCGATATCCACCTCTTTGGTAGCCCTTTGAGAAGGTATTTTGAGGAGGGGACTTGTAGGAAGTGGCGGCGTTATCGGAAGAGTAACCTCTGCCAGAGCCTCGAAAGGAGGAACGGCGAAAGGAGCGTCTAGGGGTTTGTGATTGCAGGGCTTCCATAGACTTCGCTGTATCTGTATCCTTCATTTTTTCCAGGGCTTCGTCTACTTTTGGGCCAAATAAGTATTGTTGGTCAAAAGGGTGGTTTAATATAGATGCTTGGACCTCTGGTTTACAGCCTGAAATCCTGAGCCAGGCGTGACGGCGAAGCAGGACACTGGTGTTTATAGCCCTGGACGCCGTGTCTGCTGCGTCAAGTGCACATTTAATCGAGGTGTTGGTAATAATCTTTCCCTCTTGTATTAGCTCATGGGCTTTATTCTTATATTTTTCCGGGAGATGCTGCATGTGAGCCTCCAGCTCATCATAGTGCGCTCTATCGTACCTCGCCAGCAGCGCCTGCGTGTTGGCGATGCGCCACATATTGGCAGCTTGCGAGGCAGTGCGTTTGCCTGACACATGACACATCTAAAAGCTTGGACTCCTTATCAGGTGGTGGAGCCTCACCAGATGACAGAGTTGGAGCGCTTCCTAGCTGTGGAAACCACTAGTGAGTCTAGGGGCACAGGTCCTTTAATATAGACCGGATCCGTGGGGGCTGCCTTGTACTTCTTTTCTATTCTGGGGTTTAAGACCCTAGCTCGGACGGGGTCTTTGAAAACCTCTGTGGCATGCTTGGTCACCCCTTTAAGCATGGGTAATATAGCGGTGGATTTATCTGCTATGTCAAATGTGTCACGTAGGAAGTCTTCCTCAACTGGATCACTGTGTAATTCCACCCCATGGTAATGTGCCGCCCGTTGTAAGAGGTGGTGGAACCCCAGGGAGTCCTCTGGTGGAGACGGCCTGGATGGATAGAGATCATCCTGAGGCACATCTGGGACATCGGGATTGTGATAATCCTCCCATGGGTCAGGTGTTCCCGGAGGAGTGGGGTCCTGCGGGGCATCTGTGGGATCATAGAATGGATCTCCGTGGTCATCAGGGTCTGGAGACGGGGTTGGAGACCGATGAGGCAAGGGTGGAGAAGGTGGGGGCGGAGATGGAGGGGGTGGAGGAGGTGGTGGAGGAGGAGGAGGAGGAGGAGGTGGTGGGGAGGGTACTCTGAACGGGGATGTGGCAGAGTCCTTCCGTTTTGGTGGTGAAGGAGGAGTTGGTTTGTCCAAAAGTCTTTTCTTGGAAGACAAAATTAAATGTCCAGTCCTTGGATCCTTTGTTAAGGTCTTTTGAAGAGGATCCGGTGCGAAAAGCTCCTCCGGCACCGATTCGTCCATCGGTGCCGATGTTTTCGGAACCGAAGGCTTCGTCTGTTTATTCGCGCCATGCTTTCTCGGGGTGTCAGATTTTTTTGGTCGTCGCCGAGGCAGGCTTCGACACGGAAGCGTCGGTGCCGAGGGATTTGTGTTTGGTCGGCACCGAGAGGCCAGGTTTCGACACCGATGGCTTCGGAACGGAACTTGTTTTCTTCGGCGCCGAAGAATGTTTGTCGGCGCCGCTAAGAGGCTGGCTCGAGCCCGAGCCGCCGGGAGACGTGATGCTTTTTCACCGGGCCCGAAGGTGGGGTGATGGAAGCAGTATGCTTGGCTTTCCCTAGGCCCGGAGGCGAAAGGGTAACCGGAGTCTTTCGGAATGGGCGGGGGAGGGGGTAGAGTACTCACGACCCTCTGCGCCGGTGGGATCTCCTCCACGTCGGAGTAGTCGGCCTCGGAAGCGCTGACGACATCTTCCTCCTGCTCGGTGTGCTGCTGTCCCGAAGCTCCGGTGTCTTCTCCGAAGATGTCAGGTGGAGCCGAGGTCGATGAGTGCGCCATGGTGCGTCGAGCTAGTCGATCCCGAATAGTCTTTTTCGATCGAAAAGACTTGCAGGCGGGGCAGTCTCGGGCCTCGTGTTCGGGAGAGGGGCAGAGGTTGCACACCTGATGGAGGTCGGTGTGGGGAAATTTAGACCCACATTTTGGGCACTTCTTGAAGGGAGTCCTTTCCATCGGCCGAGACCGGAGTCGAGATAGGCCCGAAGGCCGCTGCCGATGTCTGGAATCGAGGAAGTGCCGAAGAGAGATGAAGTAGATTCCGTCTAAAGAATCTCGATGGACGAGGATTTTTCGTCGAAGGTCGAACTGGAAAGGTTCGAAGCCGGAGCACGAAGTATTACATCCGAGCCCGATGGCGGAAAAAAACAATCTGAGGATGGAGCCGAAGCCCATGCGCAGTACGGACCAAAGGAGGAGTCACCGAACTCGTGACTTCCAAAGACTGTCCAAGAAGAAAAACAAACTGCAAACATCCGGGCCCAACACCAGATGGCGATCAATGCACAGTGTATAATCTGCAGCTCATATGCCTCGAACACATCTTTTCTGATTATTCAATCAAAACTTGTTTGATGCATGACAGCATTTAAAACTAGCATCAGTAAAGGCAATAAGTCAACCTTGAGTAGCTTAAAAATGACAAGGGTGCTTTTTTCTTTAGTTACTAATCCGAAATTGATTGGTAACTAGAAAAATGTGCAAACGCATTTTTAAAGCAAGTGAACAGGAGGAACATAAGGGAGGGGGGCAAAAGTGCAGGGGTGTCCTGGAGGATATTCAAAAGCACAGGGAGGGCTGGAGCAAATGCTTGGGGCACACAGGACATAATGGGGGGACGTATTGGGGAGAAGCACCTGGGTGAGCGCAAGAGGGAGGAGGGCGGGGAGATAAAGGCTGGCAACAGAGCAACAGTGTAAGGGGTGAATGATGTACACAAGAGAGCTTGAAAACATTGCTCCACACAAAAGGAAAAAGCAGTGATGCCAGCCAGTTGCAAGATGACAAGCTGGGACACAAACAAGCAGGCAAGTGAGGGACACGGAAAGCTAACCAATGCTAATCAATGGGTGGGCTCCAAGTTCATCTAGGTACTTGGTAACGGACACAAACCCTGGCAAAATAAAGAGGACGCTATCAGAGCTCAGAATATGGGAATGCTGGTATACATAGTCCTCTCAAAATATGGCACCAAATGGGATGGGGCAATATGATTCATGAAACTTTCAGTCCCCTGGACAATTAGGTGTCCTCTAAAATTCCACACCGATGTATCTTGCAGTTGCCATTCTCTGCAACGTTATAACATATTGCCATCTACTATTAGGATCACAGCATTCTGAAATACTGAGTACTATAACAATGAAAGTTTGCCAATAGTCTAAATCATACAACACTATCCATCCAATGCCAAGCTTACCTTCTCCGTTTCTTTGGTGGTGCAGATCGTGAGCGTGACCTGGAAGAGGAAGAGGACGAGACAGATGAAGAATCCTCGCCGTCACTGCTAGAGCAAGAAGAACTGCATGAACGACTAGTATGGGTCCTTCGGCGCCGCCAGCCACTTGACTGGAGGCTTGCAGAGTCCTTATGTTTTCTATAGCACCGCAAAGACCTTTTGGAGGTAGCAGCATTACCCCGCTGTTCTTGAGTCCTCGACTCCCCGCCATCACTGTTGCAGGGAGATGCTTCTGGGGACATTAACACTGATGTGGAGGAACAGTCAATATTTGCATTATTTGTTTCACAAGTCCTATGATCCAACTGGTCTTTACAGTCCTTAGTTGGGACACTGTCACTGTGCAACAGAGACTTGAGAGGACTGCAGGGAATGCTCGTCCCAGATCCTTTATCCTGCACTGGACAGTCTTTATTTTGGGACCGCTTAGATATTGAGATAATCGGTTTGATTACAATACTCTGGTGATGCTTTACATTCCAACGGGAACCTTCTGAAGCAGAGGCAGCAGTCTGTAGAGGTGTTGGTCCTGTCTTCAATTGTGTAGCATCAAGCCTGCTTTCAGGCTGGGAAGTACTCAGGAAACAGTAATCATGTTCACCATATCCTACATGGACTGTAGGAGCTTGGGGCACATCAATCGCAGAGTTCCGCTTGCGTAGCTTGCTTACAGGCAATGGCTTCGCCTCAATAAGCTTGACTGTCTTGAAAGGAGAGTTGCTGGTCCCTTCTTGCAAAGCTGCATTTAGAATGCTGGGTTTTCCCAAGAGGGTGACTGATGAAAGCGGTTGGTGTGGTGGAGTTGCAGGAGGTGTCAATTCTACAGGTTTAAGGAAATTATAAATAAGCTTAACATTGGAATGCCAGTGACTAACGGTCTAGATTTCATAGTATTGTTCTAAAAAGCCTTTAGCAGTACAAATGTATAACTTAATGCTATGAACCAAAACAATTACATGCCTTTTAGACAGTTACTTCTTGCACCTTTGAGGCAGGCCAGATAGGTACACTCACTTTCATTGCAGAGGTTTGTCAAAAAAGGACTTGCCCATTTAGGTTGTTCAGGGGCATATCATTAACGTAAATCATTAAAAGCAAATCATTAAAGCTAGAGCCATTCTCACAATGGACAAACTAATGATTCATAAAAACTGCAATGCTTCACATCAAATATGGAAGTCCAAAAATATTACATTTCTCTCAAAGTTATAGGCACTTACCTGCAGTGCTGCCAAAGCCTGGAGCTAGCAAGGTGTCCAAAGGTTTATTCTGCACTGCAGCCTCAAACCTGGCAAACAAAACAAAACATTTTTTTTTAAAGTGCCAGACTCGGAGCCAGACTCTCATACACTCATTTATGTCACAGCAACTGCTCTTGCAAGGCTTCACAGCAACTGGGAGACAATTGGAAAAAAGTTGGTAAACAATCTCCGACCCCCCCCCCAAATCCCCCGCTTCGGAGCATGACCATGCATTAAAGGCAACAGAAATAGTCCAATGTGGCCTGTCTGAAGCTTTTATGCGCAGCCTGGCACACTACCATCCCTCGTATTAAACCGGTCATTTAACACAGTGCATTTTTGATTATATAAATGGTTATCACTTCTTAAATATAGACCCACCACCCTCAAAGTTGGGAAACACCTGGGGCTCAATTCATAGGCTTATCTCCAGTGAACTGCAATTAACATTGATTTGGCCCACGCTAGAGAGCAGTGAAAAGATAAGAATTTGCATTTAGTTGGGAAAATACACCTATGGCCTTGCCACAGGATTTTGTTCCCGATTGTTGCATAAATATCCATGCTCTGGAAATGTAGTACAAACGAGCAGGGAACTGTGTCCCAAAGATCACATCTCTGGAGTGTTGGTTGTAACCTCGCTACTCTTGGAGAAAATTTCAACTATGTGAAAACAAATGCAACATACACAAGTAAGGTAAACAATTTTTTAAAACAGATTGTGGCTTTGTACGCCTTTCTTACTTCATGAAGTGGGCGTAGACCTACATACTGAATACGTTCATCATAGAGCTGTAAGCACAAGCTCGTAGATTTTTAGGGGAGCTTTTTTGCATTTCTAAACTGATAGAATGTCCCATAGTTGTCCAATTTGAAACTTCTCCTGTTCAGGCTCTAACCAGCTGTTTACTGTTCTTAAGGCCATACACTTGTGTGGACAATCAGTCCAAAACCGTGATCCAGAATTCTAGAATTCCATGTTCCCTTATTTAAAATATATTGAGTCACTTTAAAAAAAATCAGACAAAGGATCAGAACGATTGTTTTATGAAGAAGAAAACTATTTTCATACTCACTACTGCTGCCAATACCATGCTATTATGCCAAGAGACGTCTCGGCATGTGGGACGGCACTTAAATACACTGAGATGCAGCACAGCCATGTCTAAACTGGTGATAATTCGACAATATTTCCACTATGCAGTGAAGCTTCTACCCAGGAACAGAACTGAGCAGCCGTTCAAGCCTATTCCAAGGAGCACTTGACAAGATCAGTATGCAGCTGTAGGGTAACCCATGTCTATACTCACCTAGAGTTTCCTACAGCCAGGTTATCACCAGGACTTTGTGAACAGTGCTTTTCCTCTTTTGCTGAAAAGAAACCGGATGTGTTAACAGCTACAAGCCAAATGGACTGCAAGAGCTGGTGAATGGTGCGCGAGGAGACAATTAAGGAATCTTATAAAGCGCTTTGTTACCTCCCACCCCAAGCGGAACAAAGGATCCTTGTGCTCAGTGTTAGTAAAAGCAGGAACTTGCCAGCAAAATTAAGTAGCACATAAATGCAGATAATTCGCAATTTCGAGTATGGCAACATTTGGAAATATAAAAAAGCATTAGTCGTGCACTAAATACTACAATCAAACCACCAGTAAGTGCAGTAACACCCAATGTTTGAAAAGTAGCCAAGTTAACCAAGTGCACAGTGAAGACTGGTTTAGGAAAACATGGTTCAGCACATTTTTGAGAATCCACTTATTCCAAAGAAATTTTTGGTTTATAATTGAGAAAGAATAACTTACTCACCCAGTAACTATCATTCAGCACATGTTCGTATTTCCCACTGCTCCACACTTGAGGCTATTGCTGTACCGTTTCTAACCTAACATTTTTTGTGGATCTTAATTCTAAATGGTTGCCATGTATGACAGGGTAGGTGCTTCCCTGCGAGCCCCTATGCCACGATAGATGGCAAATCGATACATTTTTGGGTACTTGTGCATTCACGCACATGGTTTTCCTCCCAGTGGCCACCAGAGACAGTAGTCCAGTTTTTTATTTCATGGCTTGACTATTGTAATGCTATTTTTCTTGGAGTTACGCAGTCTCCGTTGATGAGACTCCAGCACGTACAAAACACAGCAGATCTGCTACTGAACCTCCCTAGGTGGTCTTTTTTGGGACCTGCTTTTTAGGTCGATCTTTGGCAGCACACGTGCTGCTCTGAGAGGCAGCTGTATTAAGGTATGGCATGGAAGCTCAGCCCATTTCTCGCCCATCTTTTCAATTGGCTTCTGTTACTGTCATTTCAAAATAGTTTTTCATTCGTGAATAGGCTCAGTAGTCCCTCCTTGGTACCGCCTTGTCTGCATTTGTTGCCTTCCATAACGACTGGATTTTTACTTGTGTTACACGGCCTGCTTTATCTAGGCGGTGAGCACTATTTTCTTTAATGATCTCTATTCCACCCATGTCTCAGCATACCGCCACCTTTTATATTGTGATTAGTCATGTATTTTTAATTTTCCAGCGCGGTCCGCTTTAACTATAGTGTCACACTTATTCAATTAATGTATGGCGTGGTCTGCTTTCACTTTAGCGGCTGTGCTTATTTATTTAATTGACAGAGAAGGGGTGCATTCACTTTAGCAGCCACGCTTATTTAAATTACAGCACAACCGCTTCCACTTTAGCAACCGTGCTACAATTTTTTTTTATACACTGAGTGAAAGCATTCCATACGTGCTTTCACTTTAATGTTGCCCGCGCCCCTTTCTTTAGATGCTGCTCGCTGTAACCTTAATATGGCGAGCAGCGTATAAAGAAAGGGGCGCGGTCACCATTAAAGTGGTCTCGCATTTGCAAGAGTTTGAGCTATTAGCATTAGAAAATGTTTTTCATGTAGGTGTTGCTTTGAAAAACACAAATGAAAGGCATCATTTACAATGCTAACTGCTTAAAATCTTGCAATTGCAAGACCTTTTGCACCGAAAATGCTTGTTCAAAATTGCTCTGGCTACTGCTTCAGAAAAGTCTTCCCTTCAAAGCCATGTGCTATTGCTATAAGATCCTTAGGAGGAAGGGTCCAGAGTTTCCCTGCCTCTTTCAATCAGACAGGAATAGTCAAAAGGAACACGTTACTTACCTGTAACTGCGGTTATCCAGTATTGGTATCTTTCATAGATTCACATGCCTGAATCATTCCCCGTCGTCGGGATGGGAGTCACCGGTAAATAACAAAGCAATGTCTAGAAGACATATAGAGTAACAGGCCCCAAAGGGCCCTAGCTTAGAAAGCTATCCACGTCCTTATGTAAAAAGGACCAAAGTTTGGCCAGTAGCCAATCAGCTAGCACCACCTTCTAGAACCCTCCTGGAAGGAGCCCTAGTCCCTCAGATTTTCGTAAGCACAGTGCTAATTAGTTGTATCACTGAGAGATCCAAGAGAGCCCTTCCAGGGGAGGTGGGCGGGTTGCATATGAATCTATGAAAGATACCAATACTGGATAACCGCAGTTACAGGTAAGTAACGCGTTCCTTATCCAGTATTAGGGTATCTTTCATAGATTCACATGCCTGAATCAGAATAGTAAGCAATACAAAGCACATTTTGGCAGGCACAGTAAATATACAGTCACTAGATAATAACATATCCATGTGAAAGATAAAGTATCAAAGAACCATAACCCAGGTAATGCCAACATAAGTGTGAAATGTGCGTAAAGAGACCAGGATGGTGGGATGAAAAAGGAAAGGGCTCACCTCTATTGAAATAGATGACGGAGTACAGCTTGCCCCACTGCAGCATCCTTCATGATCTCCGTGTCCAGGCAGTAATGCCTGGTGAATGTATGCGGCGTCTTCCATGTGGCCGCTCTACAAATATCCACCATGGACACTCCTGCAAACAGTGCCATGGAAGTAGACATCGCCCTTGTAGAATGGGCACGAACTGCTGATTGCAGTGGACGTCCTGCCTGTTGGTGACAGAAGGTTATGGCTGAAGAGATCCAGCGGGAAATGCTCTGTTTGGTGAGCGGTAGTCCTTTTCTAGGCCTACTGTATGCCACAAAAAGTTGATTAGACTTCCGAAATGTTTTAGTCCTTTTAATGTAAAACTTGAGGCAGCGCTTAACATCTAATGAATGAAGAGCCTTTTCTGCCCCTGTGTGTGGATTCGGGAAGAATGAACGTAGTATGATAGGTTCATTGAGGTGGAACTGAGTCGGAACCTTAGGGATAAACTTCGGATTCGTCCGAAGAATGACCCTGTCCCGTTTGAACTGAATGAAAGGGTCCTGGATTGAGAACTCCTGTAGCTCTCCAACCCGTCTTGCTGAGGTAAGGGCCAGCAGGAGTGCAAGCTTCCAGGAGACATACTTAAGATCTGCTCTGTGGATTGGCTCAAACGGGTGTTTCATGAGCTGAGCCAAAACCGTGTTAAGGTGCCAAGCCGGTGGTACAGGCTTCACTGGAGGAAAAGTTCGAAACAGCCCTTTAAGAAATTGTTTGATAAGCCTGTGAGACCACAAAGATGGACCTGTGGAGGACCTCCGAAAGCGAGATATCGCCGCTAGGTGTACTTTGATGGAGGCATGGGCTAGACCGGATTTTGCGAGATGCAGGAGATACGGTAAAATCTGCTCCGGGGTTGAAGAAAGAGGGTGCAACCCGTTTGTTTTGCACCATATGCAGAATCGTTTCCATTTCAGTGAATATGTCTTGTTGGTGCTATCCGCTCGAGCTCTAGCTAGGATTTGTCTGCAATCCGGAGGAATGTCTAAGCCCTGGAATTCTCTGTACTCAGGAGCCATGCCGATAACCTGAGAGACGCTGGATCCGGATGCTGAACCTGTTGATTGTGCAACGTTAGCAGAGATGGAAACGGGTGCAGTTTGATTGGAGGTTCCAGGGAGAGGATGTGAAGCTCCGTGAACCAGTGCTGCCGTGGCCAAGCTGGGGCTATCAATATCAGAGTGCAGGGCTCCACCTTCATCTTCCGTAACACCCTGGGAATTAGGGGAAACGGCGGAAAGGCGTACGCAAAGACGTTGCACCATGCTATCGAAAAGGCATTCCCCAGAGACCCTTGTTGGGGATGCCAGCTTGCAAAGTGTTGGCATTTGGCGTTGATCTGGGTGGCGAATAGGTCCAGAGAAGGGGTGCCCCATTGAACGAAGATGCTGTTGAGGACTTGTTGGTCCAGTTCCCACTCGTGGCAAGTTGACTGCCGTCTGCTGAGGGAATCTGCCAACACGTTGTGGACGCCTGGCACATAATCTGCTCGCAGAGATGTTGTGAGTGAGTAGCCAACTCCAGATTTTTTGTGATTCTCGAGAGAGCGTCAGCGAGCGTGTTCCTCCCTGCTTGTTCAAATAGTGCATTGTCGTTGTGTGGTCTGTTCTGACAAGCACCATGGAGTTCTTGATTCTTGGGAGGAAAGCCACCAGAGCCAGGTAGACGGCGCGCAGCTCCAGGAGGTTGATATGAAGTGCCCTCTCTGTAGGGAACATTTCCCGCTTATCTGCAGCTCCTGAAGGAAGGCTCCCCAGCCCTCCAGGGAAGCATCCGTGGTGATTATGTGGGGTGCTGCAGGAAGCAAGAAAGGCAAGCCTTTTGAAAGGTTCTGGGGAGACACCCACCATTGTAAGGCCTTCCTGATCGCGAGTGTGACTTGGATGACGTCGAAGGATCCTGTACACTGTACCCATTGATCCGACAGTTCTTCTTGAAGGGGTCGCATATGGAGACGACAATGCGGGACCAAGAGAATGCAAGAAGACATCATCCCGAGAAGGGATTTGAAGAGACGCACCGACAGCGTCCTTTCGGACATTATCCTGAGAGCCAAAGCCTGCAGCTTGTCCTTCCGTTCCTTCGATGGAAAAGCTTTCCGTAGCACAGTGTCCAGAGTAGCGCCCAGAAAGTTCATGCGCTGAGACGGCTGAAGGACAGACTTCTCTCGATTGAGCGTTAGGCCTAGTGAATTGAAGAGCGTTAGACAGGCGTTTGAAGACCTGGACGCGCCCTGAAGAGATGGAGACTTGACTAGCCAGTCGTCTAGATAGGGAAAGACCTGATGATGGTGATAGCGTAGGTAGGCCGCCACTGGAGCTAGACATTGGTAAAAATGCGGGGTGCCGATTTGAGGCCAAACGGCAGCACCCGGAACTGATAATGTCTACCGGCCACCACGAATCGTAGGAATTTCTTGTGGTTGCGATGTATTGGGATATGGAAATAGGCGTCTTGCAGGTCTAACGACACCATATAGTCGTTCGCATTGAGCAGATGTAATACCTCTTGAATGGTGACCATACGAAACGACTGCTGTTTCAGATAGTTGTTCAGATTCCGTAAATCCAATATCGGCCTCCATTTCTTCTCCTTTTTCCTGATAAGGAAGAAGCGGGAGTAGAACCCTTTTCCCCGTTGATTTGTGGGAACTCGCTCTATAGCCCCTTTTTGGAGCATAGTCTTCACCTCCAAGAGTAACAGACGTAGGTTTTTGTGAAGTGTTGGGCGGGGAGGGGTGGGAGGAGGGATTTGTATAAATTCCAGGGAATGGCCGAATTGTACTAATTGTAGGACCCAACGGTCCGTAATTATTCTTCGCCAATTTTGGAGAAAGTGGGAAATTTTGCCGCCAATCTTGGAGGGTGGCGAGAAGGTGGAGGCCGGCCGTCGTAAGTCATTGGCGTCTGGAGGTGCCCTTTGCCTTCCACCTTTACCACGAAAGGAGGACTTCGTGTATGTGGATTGTTGCCGCTGTTGATATTGCGGCCGGTGTTGCTGGGAGGAGGAGAAAGAAGAACGTTGGTGGAATTCTCCCCTACCAGAGGATTGACCTCTTCCCTTGGGGCCCCGAAAGGAAGGGTTCCGGAATTGCAAAGCACCCAATGCTCTGGCAGTATCCGTGTCTTTTTTAATCCCCTGCAACGCCTCATCAATGTGGGTGCCAAAAAGCAGTTGGCCATCGTAAGGCATGTCCAACACCTTAGTCTGGACCTCCGGTCTGAAGGAGGTTGCCTTTAGCCAAGCCTGGCGTCGGAGAACTGCTGCGCCCGCTAATTGCCAGAAGCCAGTAGAAGCAATATACATTGCACAGTCAATTATTTCTGAGGCCGATCTTTCTCCCTCAAGCAAGATCTTTTTTGCATCCTCCTTGGACTCCTCTGGCAGGTCTGCCATGTATGGTGCAATGTCTGCCCACATTTGGCGATTGTAACGCCCCAAAAGAGCCAGGGTGTTAGAGGCCCTCACCGTCAAGGCCGACATGGAGGAGAACCGCTTGCCAATGGTGTCTAAGCGCCTGCCCTCCTTATCAGGAGGAGCCGTCAGTAGAGCAGCCGGGTTGCTTGACCTCCTCTGTGCGGCCTGCGTAATGACCGAATCTGGCTTCGGGTGGCCCGTAAGACAGACCGGAGCTGTGTCCGGCGCTTTATATTTCTTGTCCAGGCGTGGTAACACTGGGGGAACAGAGGAAGGATGTTGCATAATTTTAACTCCCTGTTCCCAAATGTAGTCTATCATTGGTATCGCTCGCACGGACTTTTTAAAGGGTTCCTTAAAGTCATAAAGGAAGCAGTCTTGTTGATGCGAGGGCATCGGAATTTGAAAACGCTGGGCCGCTCTCTAAAATGTTATGGAAGCCGCCAATATCCTCTGGAGGCGAGTCGGCCGTGGTGGGGGCAGGAGAAGTCGGGACAGGGAAGGACATAATCATCCCATTCGTCCTGGGGAGAATGGATCTCCTGAAGTTCTCCCTCTTCGGGCTCGTCCTCTTCTTCCTCATCTGTTGTGGGAGGAAGTGGCGTGGCAATAGGCTCTGATTGCAGCACTAATGGTGGCGGTCTTGCCCTTGGTGTTGGTGGCGCAACTGGTGTTGGAGGCGCCGGCGTCGGAAACCTCTGTTTGTAGTCCGTGATCAGGAATTGGAGGTCCGTGACCAGTGATGCAGGCAGACAAACCATAGAAGGTGGTGGCTGCACATATTGTGGAGGTGGAACCGGTTGGTAATCCTGGTCCAAGTCCTCATAATCAGATGTATCTTGGTATTTGACATGTAGCTGTGAAGGGCTTGTCGCAGCTGGGAACATACTATCCTCCTCTGAATTTTCCTCCTCGAAAAGCTGAGCAGGTGGCAAAGTAGGGATCCGACTGGGTGATGTAAGGGCCGGTGTTAGTGCCCGTTTGGTGATTTTGAGGTGCACAAATGTATTTGGCGTCTCAGAGTCAATAACTGTCGACGGGCCCGTCAACAGTAGAGGTGTAGGCGGTGTAATAGGCCTATGAGACAGCGTCGACGAGGACAGCGATGGCGGTGTCGTCGTCAGTGAGGAAGACGAGAGTTGTTTCTTCGACGACGTCGACGACACTGGTCTCGCCGACGGTGTTCTTGTTCTTGTCGTCGTCGACGGCGGCCTCGTCGACAGTGTCTTCGTCGACGATCCTGCTGTCGACGATGGCGCTGTCGTCGACGATCCCGCTGTCGACGAGGTCGTCGGCGGCTTCGCTGACGACGAGGACTTTTTTATTTTCAGCGTCGACAAGATCATTTTACCAGCCGTCGACGATGGTGGTCATTGAATGGGATATGACCGTAGATATCGTCGCCGAAGTTACGACTGCCGTCGATGGATGTCTTTTCATCGATGAAGCCACCGTCGACGAGGTCGGCGACGGGGCAGAAACTGGCTTCTTAAATGTAACCTGGACATCTGGAGGAGAGGTGATTCCTGGCATAGACGAGTCCAGAACCTCGGAAGACCTTTTGTGTGGCTTCTTAGGAGGTGGCTGCGACGAAGGGCCTGGAGAGGACGTCCTTGGTCGCTTGCGTGAGGAGTGAGAAGATATAATAGAACTCTCACTCTCCTCAGAAGACACCACAGAGTCCTTGTCCTTCAGCCTTTGTAGCCAGATTAAAAGGCGCCCTTCTCTGTCCTTCAGGGTCTTGGATGAAAAGGTACGACATACCTTGCAATCCTTGGCACTGTGGCTGGGGTGCAGACAATAAAGGCAGTCCTTATGCTGATCATCCACGTGGAGCCTTTTCGTCCCACAGGAAGCACAGGATCTGAAGAGTCCTTTCTTAGGAGTATCAGCCATGACAAATCCGAGTAGAAAACACTGGAAAACCAGAAGCAATGAGCAGAGCTCAGTGGAGACTCCCTTAGCACAACGTGCGGTAGAAAATCTGAGGTACTAGGGCTCCTTCCAGGAGGGTTCTAGAAGGTGGTGCTAGCTGATTGGCTACTGGCCAAACTTTGGTCCTTTTTGCATAAGGACGTGGATAGCTTTCTAAGCTAGGGCCCTTTGGGGCCTGTTACTCTATATGTCTTATAGACATTGCTTTGTTATTTACCGGTGACTCCCATCCCGACGACCGGGAATGATTCAGGCATGTGAATCTATGAAAGATACCCTAATACTCGATAACCACTGTTCCGCAAAAAGCTAAAAACCTGGCTGTATGGTTTATCCCAATGGGCCATGTTTTAATTATAGCTTACTGTGTTGAGGATCTTTTTCACCTTAACTAGAGCTGGTAAACGTTGGTGTTAAGTAGCCATGCGCTTTAGAAGTGATTTTATTATTATAAAGAGACAGTGGTGGAATCCTGCATACTAGATTTGAAAGGGAGAATAGTATTACTTGCTAAGTTATATATTCTCTTCCATGAGGTGGTCTTTGCAATCGATTGACAGTTTGAGAGCAAGTTAGGGAGGGAAATATAATCAAAAGGTCTAAGACAGATCTGGTACTAGTTAAAATAGATCTGATGTGGAACAAGCCTCTAGACAGTGTTTAATAGACTCCACCATACATTTCTGTAAATCAATTTAAAGTTGTATCGTGGACCAAACCAGGTTAAGTACACTATTGTAGTCTAGCTCTCAACAGCTCAAATCAGCTGTGTCTTTAAGACAATTCTTATAAAAGAGTTACAATTTACCAATATGCTATGAAAAGGATTCAATTATTTTCCAGAGTTAGACAAAATCAAGTCAAGACCCGCAAGGAAGCAGTCTTACATCATGAGAAATGTTCGAGCCCTTGAGGCAAACATTTGATGATAACATGGGGCTGTCAATTAAAACGTGGTCAAGTTCAGAGATTCAAAGAGAAAATTAATTGCTAAAGCCATCTACGGTGGCCAATGGGTTAATGAATTGAGCCATCCCCAGAACCTTAAATAAGGTTAAAATGTTAAGTGTGGTAGTGTCAAAATAAACTCAAGTATTATGGCATAACATTAGATTTTGTTTGCACGGAATGAATGAAGGCAGTTTTAAGGCTGCTTTCAGCCCATGGCCCACAAGCAAGGCAGAAGCATACCACAATGAGAATTTCCCAGAGATATCGACTCAAATACTGCAAGGATCAGCAAATCAACTCTAGGAAAGTGGATAACACTCATCTACTCCACAGGCTCCAATTCCATTTTACCTTTAACTGATCACCTGCAACTACCTTCAAAACCGATGAAGTGGAAGATTTGATAAAGCTATCAAGCAAGATCAAGCGTCTATTTGATGTGCAGAGCTGTTTCGGACTGTGCCTTTGACCATATCTTGAGCTTTGAACCTCTTTCACCAAATCAAACATCCATAACATATGCTTACTCAATGGGTAAGTCCCTTACTGACGGAAAAAAATGATCACCCCGCTCCTTGACAAAGCCACGTTCAAGCCCAAAATGTGAGAATACATAAACATTTGAAACATTTAGCAAAGAAAGTCAGTAAAGGTAAATCGCAAAACAAATCCATAGAGTAGTGCGAACTACTTCGTGATCGGTCTGAAATCTGACAGATTGTCAAAGTAACTGAAGCAGCATATTTTTTTAAGAGGAATGGATCCCATTTTCCTGGATTAAAGGCATTCCAAAACGGTGTTCTTTATCTCTTTGGCTCATAATATTGCAGTTCTAACACTAAGGAGGGCCAGAGGAGGTTTAAAGACCTGCAAGGCTCAACTCCCCTACCCAGAACGGAACCCTTTGGTCTATGAGCATTTGTAGGTTAGCTGGAAACCCGACGTGGAAAGTCACTTGTATAGGACAGTTTCGCTCATGCACTGTAGGTGGCATGCTTCATCATTGGGAACCTCCTCGTACCATGATGGCTACTCACTGTACAGGCTACAACCCCCTCAACTGAGGGGGGAGCTCAGGGATGTTTTTCTGCTAAGAGGTATACTAAATACCAACTTGATGAGCTCAGGGTTGTGAGAACAGCAGAGCAAGTGAAAGTGACTATTAAAATGTAAGGTTCCGGGTTTCCGTCTTTACTGATTTTTAGAGGTATATACAGACAGAAAACAGTGTTTCTGGTCTGCATTTATTTTTAAAAGCGGAAAAATACTGAAATTGGTGCTTTTTGTGAGAATCTCCATGCGCTCTTTCATGAATTCCAGGCAACAGCTGAGCAGATAGACAGCAAGGAGATTTAAAAAAAAAAAAAAAACAGGTTGAGATTTCCTTAAATACATGCATATGTGAACATAGCGCTAATATGTACCAGTAAGTGAAGTCTTGTTATACGTGTTTGCTTAATTTTTTAGAATGTGACAGGCATCCATGTACGAGTGCACGTCAAATAGTTAAATACACGTGGAAATATACCATTGTACGGCTCCATTTATTCTCAAAACACAATAAATATGGATAAATACCAATAAGATGGCCAAAACAAATATGGAAAAATACAGACGGAAATGTTAAAAATTACCATAAAATCAGGAGCACCGATTATAGTTAACTACAGGGCTCTCAAATAACTTTATTGGGGTGGCCCAAGCTCCCACCTTTCATAACTATTAAATGCAGTAGGTTTCAGGCTAACAAACGCTCAATGTTTAGCAGGGAAAAAGGAATAAAAAGTTGCAAAAGCTCATAGAAATCACAAGGGAAGGGGGAAAGAAAAAAGTTTAGGCCCCAAAAGCATGGATTAAAATGTCTGAGCCCCATGACCCTCCATTTAAAACCTTAACATTGGAACAAGAAATGGTTTAACATGCAAACTTAAAATAAATGTCAAAATATCTGTTTGTGGCACCCTTGGTGCATACCCAAGCCAAAGGACTCTCTAACCCCTTTGCTGCTAGGCCTTCCCCCGCCCCTGTGCTAAGCCCTTTTATTGCTAAAACGTCACATTTTCCTCTGTGTGGGAAAGTTTTGGGATCACCGCACAGCACATATTTCCTACCACTCAGCATTCCCTTCAGTCTCCCGATAATTATACCATACTTGTGTGGATGGGCCAAGTGCCAATGACATGGAAGGGCCAAAAACGTTTAGCGATTGAAGGGGGCCCAAAGCGTCTCCAAAAGGGCTGATTGTTTATACGTTTTTAGGCTGACGCTACTTTGGGCCCCCACACAAGTGAGGTATCATTTTTCTTGGGAGACCAAGGGGAATGCTGGGTGGTAGGAAATTTGTGCCGTGATCCTACAAAGTACCCACACAGAATTGTGAGGAAAATGGGAGTAGGTAAATTAGAGGGTTGCGGGGTATTCTGGGTAAGCAAACCCTCCAGGATCCATGCAAGCGACACCGCCAGCCAAGAGTCAGTCCACGCACACCGCCATCCGAGCACACCGTCAGCCAAGCGCCATCCACGCACGCAGTCAGCCAAGCACCAGTCCACACACACACGGCCAGCCAAGCACCAGTCCACGCACACCACTAAGCAAGCACCAAGCTACCCACACTGTCATTGAGCACAAGTCCACACACACCATTAGCCAAGTGCAGGTCCACACACCACCAGTAAAATGCCAGACAAAGGGCAGTACACGCAGGCAGCCAGCCAAACTCCAGTTCTCACACAAACTATTCCTGTTTTTTAGTGATTTTCTGCCCCCGTTTGGGGCAGAGGACACTAAAAATCACTGAAACAGCCAAAATGTGGCCCTAAAATAAGTGGAGCGACCCTGGTCTAGGAGGCTTCTCCTGGACATGCCCATTAACAAATCCATGGTGCCTAGTGGGCTTTCTGCCCTCATCTGCCTCCTGAGGCGGGGCAGAAAGAATTAATTTCTTTTGTGGGTCGGTGCATTGGCAGCCCCACCCCTACACACAAAAAATCCCTTGTGACTAATGTGCTTTCTACCCCCATAGGAAGGGCAGATTGAGGTACTGCCCACATATGCCTGTAGACAATTTTGTAGGTTGTGGGGCCATTGACACGCCCATTTTGGGCTGCCCCCACCTCTATGTGTAAAAAAACCCAAAAACAATCCCTAGTGCGCTTTCTGCCTCCCTGGGGGGCAGATTAGGGTCTACTGCCCTTTTCTGCCCCCAGGAGAAGGTGAGTTGAAGAGACTGAATATGCCCCCAAATTGGGGGGGATCCAAAGCTCCTTGCCAATGGGGCCGCTCCCCCTTCTCTGGTGTCCAGTGGGTGGATCCCCGTTTGAGGATCGCCCTCCTGCAGCGATCCCCCTTGGGAGGGATGCCATAGGAAATTGGCGACTCTCCCCTTCCCAACATCACCTCTCCCATCTGCCTACGTGCTCGGGGAGGGGGAAATGGGGTGGGGGATAGATTAAGATGGCTCCCTGAGCATGTAGGCAGTGAAACTGAAATCGGCTCATTTAATTTGGGTTTCAATGAATCATCATCAGCGAGAAGTGCACTCTGATAGTCATTAAACTGTAGCAATCCAACTGTTTTGGACAGAAAGAAATACATCTGGTGTGGGCACTAGAGGGATTTCAAGTGATTTTAAGTACCATGGAAGTGGATGGCCGGGAACAGTCCGCACTTTAGCATTGTGGCGGATAGCTCCTTGTCGTCCGTCGCATGGTAGGGGTTAAAGAGAAAAAGGTTATATTTTACAAGGAGCAGATGGCCTGCGCTGCAACGCCTCCTTCACAGATTAGCCAGGCTTATCTGGCTACATTCTTCAAGTCATTTCACGATTGACAATTTACAGTTAAATAACTGGATGGGAGCATACACGGCAGAATAAAATCAGAATATCTGGCCAGCAGGGTCAAAAAATTAGTGGTCTGAATAAACAGGTTTTCAGTTTTTCTCCAAAGCTGGGTGTAAAAGCAGAGTTCTGCATCCCAATAGATGGTTTTGTCTCACCCACCAGGTTAAAGGTAAATTTGATAACAGAATTTAGGAGGGAATGATCAAAGTTTAAGTAGGTCAGCCAACAAACAGTCTCAGTTTTACAACTTGTGTAATCTTATTTTGACCCCTCCATGAAAGTGGGAATTTTAGGTTTTTGGATAGAAATATAAATTGAGCTACTACAGTGACAGAGGAATATCTGCAGGTCATTAGGTTAGATATACAGTGAGGATGGAGTGATGGGGAGGCCCACCGGGAGTCTGATATTAAAGAGGAGGGACCCCACAATAGGGCTGAATGTGGAGGATGGGTTAGAGTCAGAGGAAGGATTTTAACAACTTGAAAAATTAGTCTGGGACATTTGTATTGAGTGGAGGCGGTGAGAGAATACTGTTGACTATTGTATCTAATGAGGCAGACAGCTACAAGAATCAATATTCTGAGGGATCAAAGGCCTGCATTCTCTAGCACACCACCCCAGCTGCTGACGAGTGCCAACTCAGCATGCACAGAGTGGACAGCACATAGGTTGGTGTCAAGAGTTGAAAGATTTAATACCTACATTCTACAAGTTTCGAAAATCCAGGTGCAATCCGAGAAAGAGTTGCAATTAGGGAGGAGAGCATATTGCCAAAGATTAAGGTATTTTTATTTTCATTTTTAAGCAGATGCAGCTACAACCTTGGGTGCTCTACACAAAACAGTGTGTACATCTGATGGGGGTTTAAATTACAGAACACAGCATGTGAATGGAGAAGTTTTATTTGAATAATGCTAGATCTCACCAAGTAGAGCTCTTTTACATAATTATAAGGTCATAGTTTTAAGCAAAATAATATAGATTTGTCAAGATTCAAAGCTATTGGTAAAGTGATTAAGCCGGTATCATTTAGCTTTATTCCAACAAGCATTGGCAAAGCCGATATGTCTCTCCTATGTAAGAGCTTATGACTTGGTCAAGGTTTTTGGGTCATGCTGCACAGCAGAGGGGCTGCTGTTCAGCACGGCTAAAAGTTAAGGACATGGCACAGAACGATGTAGAGTGGAGCGGCGTAAAGTGATTATCTGGCATGTACATAAAGGGAGGTTATACTAGGACAAAAAAAAAAACTGCAATGGGGGTAGAAAAGCTCAGCAAATGGGGGAAAGAAAAACATGCACTCTGAAGAACTAAAGTATCCGGTGTGTACATAAAAAGTAAGCCATAAAGCATAAACAAAGCTATAGGCTGCCTTTGGTTGCAAGAAAAACAGTTTGAAAATAAACTGCCAAAGTAGAAAAACAAGCTAAAACTCTGGACATAGGCAACATGCATTTGCAAGACTGTTTAAAGCTTAAGAAAAAAGCAGATCGCACAAGACAAGCAGTAGAAGGACACAAGTACTTGGGCCATGTTCCATGGGAGGGAACAGCAGACAAACATGAAGTTGAGCAGTCACAAGCAGAACGCATCAAAGTAGGCATATGAAAGTGACAATGAAGCTAACCAACGGCAAGCAATGGATGGGATTTAAGCCCACTGAAGGTAAACCAATGTCTCGAAGAGACAGCACATGCTCTGTCTAGCCACAACCTAAAAATAGCTACCTTAGCCAAAAAAGCACCACTAAAAATGAGTTGCACAGATCAAGCATGCAAAAGGCCTACATCCATTTTAGGCTTACAGCCATTTTAGACATCTATGGGCTACAAAGAAACAAAATGTTTGTAGGACACTTTGGCAGAGAGGCCCATAAACCAATCTGCTTCAACTCCGATATTTTCGAATTAGATGGTAATCAGGCATTCACCTCATCACCCCATGCCTGGAGGTTGATCAGCCATGGTTGCATTAAATTCATAAAGCCAAATATCACACGTTACTAAAACAAACCTCATCTAAGTAACTTTTTCTGACTGAGAATATTGCTCGCAACGGGGACAGGAGACACCCTTTGTAATCTGACTAAAATTGGCAATGTAAGGCTACAGAAACCCACTCGCATCTCACTTCTGACATTTAATTTTTAGTTAGTGCAATTCCAAACAATGCCATCTACACTAAAACCTATAATCAGTGGCTGCCATGTGCGCCTACTAATCTGATAGCAAAGTGTATACATGAAGGGACATAAAGGACAACTCATAAGAAAGTGTGTCCAACAGAAAAATGATCATGCAATACTTGATGCTAAACTTCACATACCTTGAGATTCTTCAAACTGCTCCAGCAAGCTGGTTAAATCTGAAGCTTCAATGACTATGTAGGCAAATAAAAAGAAAGATTTAAAATAACCTAGTAAAGAACTTGAGGCTCTGTATGCACATTTTGACAGTTATCTAAGCAATCTGTAAAAAGTTAATAAATTCATAAAAAACTAACAATACCCTATCAAGAACTGGAATGTATTCTCACCGGAGTCTAGGCAAAAAACGTTACTGACTTGCAATACAGTTTCATAGTAAAGGCTAGTGGGAGGTTTAGCAAGAATATTTTATATAAATGCAATGTCAGTTTGTTTCAATTTGTTTTGGCTTTTTAGCATGCAGAAAAATAGTAGGTTGGAGCTTCTCTGGCTTCATAACTAATGTGGCAGTTATGACCAATACAACAACTACCAAAATAGAGGTCGTGGGCCAGACAGAAATGTGACCTAGAATAATTACACAAGTTTGTGTGGCTATGCAACCTTTGTTCATTTCATCATAAAATTGTAGGACAGGTACAGCAGTTCACCAGTGGGTTTTAACAACTTTGTTCAACTTTACAAGTGTTCCATCTATCAGTAAGAAAAACATTTATTTAATAAGCACATTTTTACAGTGCTCGCCTGACTTGATCCAGCCAAGGTGCCCGCATGTCATAAGTAGCAGATTGCTGCCTTGGGCACCTGCATTTTTACGTTACACGGCTACACAATTAGTAGTTTTTGATTAGCCCCATTCTTGCAACTATTGATATGCCAACCACCATAATTTACAAGCAAGGATGTAATGGGGTTTAAGAGCTGTGAAGCTAGAGATTTAAAGTTTACAGAGCCTATTTCCAACTAGTCCTGCAGTTGAATGCGAGAGGTTTGCATGTGTTAGGGAAGCCAGTCAATTTCATACTATATTCAAATCTCTAACTGAAACAGTTCTGCCTGCTGTGGTATACAACATCTGGAAACGAAAGACCCAATGACAGTCACTACATGGTTATTTTAACATGTTCGGATTTATAGTGTACGTACTTTTCTTTACAACAGTTCATGTACTATTGATTTGATGCAACCTACTAATCATTCAAGACATTATGCGGTACTGCAGCATTTAAGACCAGGGTTCGGATTCTTTGCCTTTTAAACTAGCTTGATTATATTTTGTTTACATAAACCACTTTATATAGTGGCAAACTACACAGGCTTGGCTGTAAAATTAAGATAAATAAAATCCTTTCATTGAGCCCATACGGATTAAGCCTTCTTATGGATGGATCATAGTTTAAATGCCGAACAGTTTTACAAGGTAGCTTGTAGTTAGAGGACTCTCAAATAGAAGTGACATGCGCGGTATCAATAACCATGTACGGGATATATATATATATATATATATATATATATATGACTGTTTATTAGCCAAGTTGTAAAGTTGCATTTGTGCAAGGAAAAGACAAGCGTGCTAGAAATCAGGGAATTAGTGAAAGGATCATTGAGGAAAATTAATGACTGTGGCCCGCAGGAGACTCTCAAAGATTCACTCCCAACAATTCACACTGAGCTCTTTAGCAAGCTGAAAATGTATTTTATTAACACCAAGCCGATTAGAACAAATCGCAAGCTAAAACTCCTTTCCCACCTTCTTGGTCCGGGGCAGAAATCATCCCGATCTATAAGAAGGGGGATCGCTCCGCCCCGGCCATCTATAGGCCCATCAGCCTTATCGTCGCTCGGCAAAAAGTCATAGCCCGGGTCCTTTTGGGCAGGATCCAGAACTGGATGTCTAATGGAAAGATTTTATCTCCCTTACAAGTAGGATTCCGGGCTCACATGGGGACTTTAGATCAGGTTTTCAGATTTGTCATGCTCTACTGGAGGGAGGTTATTCTAGGTAAGGGCTTGATCTTTGCAGCCTTCGTAGATCTAAAATCTGCATTTGACCTTGTTCCCAGATCCAAACTGTGGGATGCCCAAGGAATTGGTGGACTTCGTGATTAAACTCCATAACTCTAACTATGCACAGGTTAGGTGGGGGAAACCAGGTGAGGTTACTGAGAGATTTAGTGTGGGGAAGGGTGTTCGCCAGGGGTGTGTCCTGGCCCCAACACTTTTTTCACTGTTTATCAATGGGGTGGTACAGTATTTCGACAACTTCCCCACAGACGCGCCCATGCTGGACGGCCAAAGGGTACCTCTGCTCATGTTCGCCGACTATACTCTGATTTTATCCAAGACGAGGCAGGGCCTTCAGTTGGCACTGTCTCGCTTTGAGGAGTTCTGCAGCGACCATGAGCTAGCGATCAATGTGGGTAAGACCAAATTTATGGTACTCCACGGGTCGAGGCCTGTAACTGCAAGAGTCTACATGAGCGGGAAGCTCCAGGAACAGGCCAATGTCTTCACCTATTTGGGTATCACCATAGGTTAAAAATTGAGCTGGTCCCCCCAGGTGAAGCTACTTGTACTGAAACACTCAGTTAGCGGGGGCACTGACAACGGAACACAGGCTTTCCCAGACCAAGCCTATAGCTCCAGTTGTTAAAATTTACACCCTGAAAATCATACCAGCTATTCTCTATGGTGCTGAGATCTGGGGTTATAGTAACCTAACCGATTTAACATTGGCCCAAAATAAGTTTTAAGATCTATTGTGGGCCTCCCTCAATCATCCCCCCGTATTCCCCTTCTCCTTGACCTGGGTTGCAATGCTATTGAGGGCATTGTTCATTTCAGAATTTTGGCTTTTGGAGAAGGCTCTGGACGGTCCCAGAATTACTCCCTTTTGCCAACGCTTTACTTGAAATAAGGGGTATGGATCGTTCTAATAAGATCCCTTGGCTCTCCAAAATTAAAACCCTTCTTACTGAGATGGGGATGAGGGACTTATGGGTGTCTCCCGAGTCGGCTGCATTCCCAATGAAAGTATGGTATAAAGCGGACTTCTGGAATTTGATCAAAAACCGGAGGCACTCCATCACGGGTGGTTCCCCACTGACAAGAGTTTTTTTGGATTTTAAAGATGACCCCCGGATGGAAGGCTACTGGGATTTGATCACGAAACCTAGAGACCGCAGGTTGTTTCATCAATTTCGAGTAGAAACACTCCCGCTCAGGAAATTTACCTGCAATTGGTCAACCGGTAAGGGAGACAAGTGTCCATTTTGCCTAGACCTTGTTGAAAATATTGACCATCTTTTATATGTTTGCCCTGCCTACCGTTTACCCAGAAGTGTGTGGCTTAAACCCCTGTGTAGAAACTTGGGTACGAATTCAGCATTGATCGCTAAAGGTTTACTGAAAAATGGCAGCGATTCCACCATTATAATTGGGGTGGTAAAGTTCCTGAGCTGGTCCTGGGCAATTCGCGAAAGAAGGAGGGTGATGCTTCTTAGCCAGGGTCTTATCCAGGATTGTATTTTTTACCTGCCTAAAAACTGATGTATGTATATATGTATAGCCCTTGGAATCATGAGTTCATTCCCTAGTACTTTGCACTTTAGCTCGCGATCTCCTGGCCCGTCATCGGGAATGCTTTTCTGTGTCTTGCACTTTATAATATTTTATAAAGTTCTGTATTTTATAAAATACTAGATTTTAGCTTATTGGTTTGAGTCCAGTAACTCTTATACAGGGACTCTGCTTTTTTGCACATTGTATTTTATAAAGCTCTTATATTGCTGTATTTTTAGATTGGTCATAGGGACTGATACCAGGAATACTTTAGCCCTATTTTTTTTTTACCTTGTCATTGATATGTATTGCTGTTTAATGTGATCACTTTTAAGGCATCAAGTTGTCGAATAAAGTATTCTTGACTGACAAGCATACACAACACTGCCATTTAGGACAAGTGTAGTACCAAACAGATGTGCAGTCAGATTATCGATCATGAAAAATGAGCAAGAATCAGTAAACCACCGAACTAATAACTGCAAAAGAATGAATATTCCCTAAAAGCAGTGTGTAGCCGGGGGTGAGGCCTTTTTCACTTGATAACGTTGCATCTAAACCAAAATTGAGCGCATTTTCCCAGCTGATAAAATGGTAAAGCACAAGCCTCACTCCCCCCACCCAATGTTCTGATAAAATAAATCCGTGTAACTAGTTCTGAACATGGTGAAATAACAGCTAGTGCCTCAAGCAGAAAGTCTGAAGGTGTTGACGTGGGAAATTAATAAAAGGACATGGCACCAAGGACATAAGAGATTTCTGCCCAATAATTCCTAAATATTGCTAATGAATACAGAGCTCATTGTGTAGCTAGATGTTTTAGACAAAACCACCACCTCTGGTGGAATTAGTCCTCTTTTCAGTATTGCAAGGGGGTGGGGAGAGAATAAACGTGCCCCACACAGAGGAGGGAAGGGCAGCCAAGCAGGAAAGCAAATTGAAGTCAGTTGGAGCGCCTTAACTTACAGACTGCTCCTGAGGGCACATTGCACACAATCAGCAACATTAACCAGATAAGACAAGTGAAGTTAATGTATTTTACGTTGGGGACAATAGTTCAAACACAGGAGAGTAATATCTTGCCACATGCGGTTTTCATTAAAAGGTTTTAAGGATTTGTCATGTCTAAGCTCATGGGGACAGAACTCGCTTCAGATGGTTCAAAGTCCAATGGAATACACTTTTCTGCACTACACAATAAGGTGGTTAGTACACATCCCAGAGCAGAAATCTGTATATGAAGGCTTACATTTGCCAGTGTAAGGCCCTGTTGCCAGCTTTCATGCCAGCAAACAAGGCATTTTGGCTTGGCTGTATGTGTTCAAGATTAGATCAGGAGAATGTAAATTCTTAGCAAACAACCTTTTTCATGCACTGCTGTTAAAATACCAGAACGGAATTAAAAGCATTGTGTAGGGTTTCAACGAGAATTGCATTTGATATTTCACAAGTGACTAATTTAAAGAAATGCACATTTGGTTACTTTAAAGGGAAGCCTTGGAGGGTAACTGTTTTAGGCGTGCCGTTCATTCAGGAATCTTGGCTGCATTGAGGTTTAAATGGTTAATACAATGAAAACATTACAGGAAAGGTCTCCTTGGTTTGGGCGAGATGGAGAGTCATGGTGGTCAAAGATTTGCACCAAAAGAATTATTAGCGCCAGAGTTAATGGAGTTACATGAATGACCCCAGAAATGAACAGTAGGGAAAATAAAAATAGAAAGTGATCACTTTCCCCCACAGGTAATCCAAAACACAAGAAAAAAAATACGAATAAATGGCCGACATCTAAATTAGCTCCGTCCCTGGGGTACAATTACAACAGCCATTCTGATTTGAAAATATATCAGCATTTCTAAAATAGTATTATAATTGCTTAATTTTTATCACATGCAGACTGTTACATTTTCGTTTCTCACAAATCAAAAGCTGAACACAAAAGAAACTAATCCCTCTTGATTTTTTGCACACCCGCTACACAGAATCTCACAAAAGTCGAAGAGTCGAGGGTGCCACATTGACTCCCACATTCTCAGTCAGCTATACAGCCTAACTAGACATTTAACGTAGACTTGCTAAAATGGAAGAATCCTTTTCAAATCAAAGGCTACATTGGAGCATGGCTCTCCAATTCCTCCAATGGATTTTAGCAGATTTAACATAATTAGAATGACTCTTGTTCCTTTTATTAGTTACTAAATCTCAATATCAAGCATTGTATTATATATTCTTCCAACTATGGTGGAGTCTCCAATCTGGGAACGTTAAAGCAACTTTGAAGAACAAAATGAGCATGAATGACTAACAAATGTGAAACCTAAAACCAGTGCAGCCATAAACAAGAGATAAGCCCCACTCGCTACCATAAAATAAATCACAACTTGCCTTTCTCTTTTCCAATAACTCCCTTCTTGTTGGTGGTGTCCCTGGATCTCTTCATCTTACTTTTTTCATAAACACTTGGGATCGTCAATGGGGTAACCTGGGATCTCCCAGTTGCAAGGTGTACTGCCTGAGGCTTCTGTGCCACTGAAGGGCCCACCAACTCTGGTTTCGGAGCTGCTGAAGCAACTGAGATCACTGCCTGGGGATTCTGTACCGATGAAGAAGCTTGGACAGAACATTGGGGCTTCTGCGTCACCAATGGTGACCCGACTGCTATCGGAGGCATCTGCACTGCTGAGGTAGCCAGAACAGCAGACTGTGGCTTCTGCATGGAGGTCGGTAACACACCATGGTGGACAGGAGGTGCACCCTGCACTGCCGATAGGGCTGGGTCCACACCTTGGGGTCTCTGCACTGCTGAAGAGGGCTTGGGTGCTGCTGGAAGGGCCATTCCTTGGGGTTTTTGCAATGATGATGGAGTCTGGACTACACCGTGGGACTTCTGCACCTCGAAAGGCTCCTGAACCACACACTGAGGTTTTGCCACCACCAAAGGATTGGGAAGCGCAACCTGGGGCTTCTGTACTGGCGAAGGATCCTGGACTAAACCCTGGGGCTTCTCCACCAAAGGTACTACATTCTGGTGCTTTGAATCTGCCATGGGAACCGAAGGACGGAGTGTATCTGGAGGGACCACAGACAGTGACTTTTGCATCACAGCCAGAGCAGACTCCTGGATAGCTATGGTTTTCAGGGGCATTGTTCCAACAGTTTGATGGGAAGACTGTGGTTTCAGAGTCATCGATGTGACCGCTTCATCAGAGGACTGCTTTAGGGGCTTTGAATCGATACATTCCCGGACAGAGTGGGGTCGTGCTTCCATAGAACGCACACTTGACTGGAAAACATCCGACGTCTGCAACACACACTGGGATGTTACCCGGACTGGGGAGTCTGACATGGGTAATGAAGGCTTCTGTGTGTCAATTTGAGGCTTAGGTGTATCAGAAACTTTGTCCTGACTACAGGATGTTTTTTGTGCCTTTCGCAGCAACTCAAATATTTTCAAAACAAGTTCATTTGTTGACTGAGGAATCTTCTGTTTTACAACTTCCCCTCTGATATTTTGTTGAGTGTTTGGTAGGGTTTGTGAAACTGTATTAGCAGGAACCTCTGATTCAGCTGGGTATAACTTTTGTGCCTTTTGTGCAGTAGTTTGCTTTGCTGGCGTGTCACTGCTGAAAACTTGGTTACCCGTTTTCTTGAGATATGTTATTTTGTCTGAACTTGATTGGGCAGATGCCGGTGACTCAGTTTTTCCATGATTAAGCGCCATGAGGTTTATTCCAGATTGAACGTGATCTGCAGGTTTGAACAGATCAGGAGTTTGTCCATTCGTTTGTGTCGTCATATTGTGAACATTCTGAAGAACATCAGCCAGTTCCTGGTAACTGATGCTAGGAGTCTTCTGCTCCACTGATTGCAACAATGATGGATTTAGATTAGTTTGATTAGTTGATGGAAATTCAACTCTCTGCATGGGAGCACTTGGCACACTGGGAGGAAATGAAACTCCTGAAGGGCCATGTGCTGGTGGCCCTCTATCACAGTACATCAGAGGGGGTATTGTCGGAGGCAAGGGGACACTGGGCCAGTAGGATGGAGGAAGAGGAGGAAGAGGAAGAGGAGGAAGAGGAGGAGGAGGAACTGAGGGCGGTGGTGGTGGTAGACATGCACCCCATCCAGGAGGATAGGTATGGAAAGGGCCAGAACCAATAGGAGGTGGTGGGAAAGGCGGTGGCCAAGACAATATTGGTGCTGGTGGGATAGGTACAGTATGAAAAGCATTGGATGATACACAGGGACCCGGTGGAGGTGGTAATGGTGGTGGAAATGGGTACCCTACAGATTGGGATGCTATGGGAGGCCACAGGGCTGGCGGGGGCTCAGTATACAGAGGGCGAGTTGATTGGGGAACTCCTATTGTTGGATAAGACTCTATGGACTGTGAATGTTGAAGGCAAGGGGGTGGTGTTTGGGTATTGAGATAGTCTGCAGGAGGCACCTCTGTTAAGGCATTTCCAGTAGATTCCGGTGCAGGAGATTCTGGGGATTCCAGCACGTCTGGCTCCTGGCATAGCTTAATATTAGCTAACGTAGACCTGGACACTGTAGGTATCTTAGGTTTCATTAAGCAAGGAATTTCTGCCAACTCAGTTGGGAGCTCTGGTAGACTTGGCCACTTATTACTTAAATTCTCATGCTGTTTTTTATCGTCTGCACTTGCCTTGCGTTGTTGCATTCGCATTCTATACTCTTTTAGGCTGAGAGACTTTGGTTTGACATCCTTTGTGTGATTTTGATCAGTTTCCTCTTCTACAGAAGTATTGTCTTCCCCTTCTACCTCAAAAGAAGCACTCTTTTCCCCTTCAACCTCAGAAGTATAATTTGCAACCGGGTCAGCATAAGAATCAGATTTTACTTGACCATCTGATAAGTAAGGTGTTAGGCTATTTATATCTCCATGAGAGATATTTGACGATTCAATCACTGTGTTCGAATGTGTGTGTTCAAAGTGCTCCTTGCTGCCCAGAGTTTCTTCAGAAGGTCCTAGTGCATCAGCATCGACCACTGGTGTCTGAACCCCCTCATTCTCCTCCTTTGGCGATAGTCCAATATCTCTCCCTTTCAGAGGACTAGCTTTTTTATCTAGAGAACTTAAACCAGATGAATTCTCAAGGTTACTTCTAGCCCTGCTTTTCATGACCCGGGATGCCTTTAGTAATTTCAGCTCCATTTGGGATTCTTTTTTAGCCTGTTCCAATTGTTTAATTAGCAAGTCAGACTCTTTCAAAGAAGGATTGCTCAAAGAATTTATTTGATGTGGTCCAGTTTTTTGCAGCTTATTCTCATCACATGCAGTTTCTTGTAGTTGTGCAGTAGGAGAAGGTTTTAGGGGAACATAGACTTGCTTGCTGACATTTTGGCTCTCTTTTTTCTTCTGGCTTTTATTCAACATTTTTGTTGCATGCTTACGAAGGTTACATTTTTTCTTGACAGTCAGAGTACAATCTGTAGCAGTAGTCTCAACATTTTCCGGCAGCTTTTTAAGTGAATCTGACAAATTCCCAAACCCATTTGCACCCTCTGCTTGCAGGATACTAGACTCTTGTCCACCAATGGTTTGATTTTCAGTGCTTGAATCTTGCAACGGTGACTCCTGTGCCATTTCAATACTATGTTTGACTGCAGCTTCTGATTGTTGAGACTCCGTCTGCAGAACATTTTTCATGCAAAAGACTTGAGATACTGAATTTTCCAGAGGTGCCAGATCCTTCAGGTTTAATTCACTAACCTCACCCATCGCAGACTCTTCAAGTGTGCCCTCGGTTTGTACTATGCAATGCATAGTTGGACATGCTGGATCAGTGTATTGTGCAGTCATTTTCTCGTCTTTTCCAAGTTCACAATTTAGAGATAATTTATCAGCTACAAAATTCGGTTCAGTCTCTTCCATTTCTGAATCTTGCATAGAAGCCCCATCTACCTTTTCATGTTCCTCAACCTGACCTTTATGTTCAGCGGATTTGATGTACGCTTGGTTTGCTCCTTCGGATTCAGTCGTATGAGTAGCACCCAGCATTGTATCTTGATTATTCTCTGCCTGGTCTTTACTTTGAAGCTGCAGGGTTGGAATACTGATGTTCAATTCAAGTGTTTGGTTTGCTATTCCAAGTTCACCATTCAGTGACCGTTCCTTGCTCTCAGCCGACTCATGAACTACAAGCTCACCCTGCAGAGGCAGTTTCTGGTCATCAGCGGACGCCATTTTAAACTCAACCTGCAGTTCTTTACTCTTCACTGGTTTTTCCATTCTAATCTCACTCTGCAAAGTAGATTTATTTCCATCTGGTTCCACCTCCTTCATTCCATCACCACTATGCAGGTCCTGGCTCTGTTCAGCCCTCTCTTGAATGGATGCATCTTCTACCATTTGACACTCCTTTATACCAAGAGTGCTCACAGTTATCTTGGAATCCTCTTTTTTTACAGAGCAAATATTTTTTATTGAAAGTTTGTCAGTAAATTTTGGTATCGAGTCCTTCACAAGTGAAGGCGCTGAAAAGCAATCCTCTATTTCTAGCACAACCCCGTTACTTAAAAAGTCTTCTTCCAATTCAGTATTCACAGGCTCCACACACAATGTTCTGCTAGGTATACAGTAAGAATGCATGTATTTCACTAAATCACCAAGGGAAACATTTGCAGTATTTATGATGTAGGGTGTTCCATGCTTCGATTTGGTTTCTTCTGGTCTAAGAGTACTGACACTACTTAATTCATTAATAAAGTCTAATCCCAAGTCCACACAATCAATACTGGATTCAGAGCTAGTGTCATGTTCTGGACTATAGATCTTCTCTTCGCCATCACTTAATTGTAGGGGCACCTCTCTCACTTTCTGGACACTTTTCCTTATACTTTTGACTTGGTTATGCCGGACAGGAGTCGAATTGAGGCAATCAGGAAACATGTCCCAGCTATCTTCAGTTCGGGTTTCACCCTAAAAGTGTAAAACAAAACACATTTCAGGAGAAATCAGTCTACCATGTTAGCTACAGATATTGCTACACCTTGCAGACAGGCAAATACATCCTAAGTTTAATCTTCCAGGTTTACACGGTATAAAATACAGATTATCACATAAAATGCCACAATAGTCAACGGCCAAAAATTATAATGCAAGAAAACACTATTCGTAGCAATCTAAATCATGCAGCAAACAAAAGACAATCTAGGAACCCACCAGTATCTGCAGTAGCTGGTTATAAACTGAAGAAGACAGAACAAAAACACCAAGGTGGACCTACAGGACTCAGTTTTTAGGTTTTGCAAAATGTCTTGCATTTAAAACAAATGAAATAAAAAGGGCTTAGTACCCACCCATTACTTACCTTTACTAACCATTGCCTTGCCCACATGTGGCTCTCACGTCTGTTCACTCATCACTTGCTGTCTCAAAGGCACTAATTTCCTTGCTTCCTATTGTCAGAGCCTCCGCTCCACCTCAGTCTTCCTCCTGGCTTCAATCTTCGCATCTTTATCCGTGGAACCTGGACGAACTACTGCTTGGACTGCAGTCTCTTTTTTTTCTCTCCAACTTCTGACCTGTCCCCTTCCCAAGCATTGCCGCTTTAAGTAGCAATGTCTTGAACCCAAAAACCCAGTCTGAGTGTTGTTTGTTATTTTTTAAGTCTACACTTTTGTGACCGCAGACGCATACGTAACTTTTGCCATGACGTGTACTGCACATGGACAGGAACAAAAAGGCATCCCGTACTGCAGTTTTTAGTATTTACATGCCACATGGGTGCAGCTGCTAGGTTCCTGTACTCTGCAGGCTGTTTTTAACCCACCCCTAGTCAGCTTTCAGACGTAATTTTTAATTTACCCCACCCTACTTTTTAATCCACTCCCTGCTTCTTTGCTTTATTCAACCCTATGGTCTCCCCCGCTGTTCATCATTTGTTTCCAGATGTCAGTTGTTTGCGTCTTACTCCCCCCCTCTACTTCGCCTAACTTTCTAAAACCATAATAAAACCACCCCATCAAAAATGCAGCACACGCCAGAATTTAGTTGAAGCTCTGTATTTGGAAGCCAAGAGGACTGTCAAGAACATGGGTGTGTAGATCTTTTAAGTCTTATATTGTTAGGAGTTGGGATGTTGGTTCCGGGATGGAAACCCTGATTGCTCACGGGGTGTGTGTGGGGAGTATGCTTTTTAGAAGGGGCTGCAATGGAAATGTAGTGTGTAGACGTATGCGTATGGCAGCTGTGGCTTGCACTGTGTCCCAAGGAGCACCCCCCGTTTCTTTATCATGGAAATTGAAGTACGTATTAAGAAAGATCTCTTGCTTCGATCGGTTATTTTTTTACTGCCAGATGCCACAGTTTCAGATCTTACAGCTGCGAGTAAGAAAAAGCTCAGTTCTGAACACATTGTCTCGTTCCGAAGAATTCCCCATGTGGTCTGCGCCAGAATTTAAAAAACATGATTTGTTTGGAGTGTGTGAAGGGGTGTTCTGCAGCAACAGGGAACATTACAGAGAGAAGAATCGGAGTGAAACTTCGCAGCTGCAACTCAGCCTGGGCTCAAGAGTTTATAGCTCAGTTCTCGACTGTGCAGCCTTCGGGGCACTGGAATCATGAAGAGTCCATCAGACCAACACTCTCAGCACGCACCTGCCACTCTCGGAGCAGAGTTCAGTTGAACACCACTCTTTGTGTACAGTCTGGCTAGTTTTCAATCATAAAAATGTCATTCATTGAGATGTGTGGACTGCACTCGTCCACACTAGGGACACTGGGCTGCCCTGCTGGAATCTGGGCGAGTTTTTGGGTGCTGAAAAAGAATGGCTGGAAGGGGGGGGGGGGGCGCGAACACAGGCTTTGATTGCTTTGCATCAGCTGTCAAAACAGTATTTCTATGCGTAGTGTGCATTATTTTACAGCTCACAATAAACAGTTGGGATGTATAGACAGACCGTCTGTGGCGATCAAGACACTTTAGGCTTTGTATCCACAATGATTGATTTTAAATACATGTGAATAATCTGAAATATCCGTTTTCTCCTTTCAGGAAGATTTTCCTTTAACAGTTACATTCAAATGCATTACAACATGGCGCATTCATAGCTTCTTTTACTAAATGGCAGATTGGACGTCAATGTTATTTGCGATTTAAATTACCACCCTTATTTGAATTTAACACGTGGCATTCAAGTGCCTGCCCCACTGCCGATATCTTACCCGTTGTCACCAAGGAACACTGCTTTCTCAACAGCATCAATTGTGCTTTTTAGGTTTCGCCTACACAGTGCTTACGAAATATTTTATAAAATAAATTCAAAAACCCATTAGATTTCGCATAGACGAAACCTGCCTTTGCCAATGCTTGTTCTGCTTTGTAGTTACCGTTTTCAAATTTAAGATTAAGGGAATGGCTACAGGTGGTAAACCGATGAAATGGGAACGGAAATGCAAACGTGTATTTTCAGCAAGCTCCAATAGATGGCGGTGACATGCAGCAAATGTTTCCCTCCAAGCTATCTTTGCCGAACAAGGTTCAGTTGCAACGACAGACTTAACACGAAAAAAAACTCCATCAACCAGAGATGTTAAATGCTTTGGGAACTAGAAACCTTAAAGCCAGAAGATGCGAGTGCGCATAAAAAAAAAAAAAAAAAAAAACATCTTTCACATACCTATTCAACATTTACGGTGACTAGTTAAAGAAAGTAAGGTAAAGCGTTCACTAGAGTAAAACGAACAGTTGGGGTTATACTAAACATACAAACATACATATACATATACAAAAATAATGGCTAATTGAACACAAATCGGTGAGTAGCTAGCATTACACATTCGAGTAATAAACTGTTCCCGTGTCCTAAAACCATCACTTTCGTGAAGTCGTGGGTTTGAATTCACAAATTTACATTAGCTGAACTAGGACTCTGCATATTTCGCTTCTTTTTCAGCAGTTTTACTACCTAGGAGAAAGGTTTCCATTTTGAGGGAGTATACCTAATTATACTCTACTCCGAAACACAAACCCACATTAAACCAAAACCAGTTTAAATGAGGCACACAATTGCTACATTAGGCTCCTTGATGCATCTGCCTCCGGGCAATTACCATAATCCAAAAGCTCACTATTCCAATAGAATCTCAAATGCCAAAAGATCCACTATAGTAGACAACATTCTCAGATTTACACAGAATGCACCCATGCAACCGATCCTCAAGCACAAAATGTAACTCCAAAGAAGACTACTGTATTGCCAAAACTAAAATGCGGGTGACTGGTTTCAACGAACACTCGGAGTCCAAAGCAAGATGGATCGCGCCTGCGCACAAAAATAAAAATCATCCTACACTTACAACAGTTACCATGAACTTGCTGGAAAGCCATTAGAACCTTGCCACCACACACTTTCAAGAACTACCTACTACTGAACGCAGTCAAAATACGCACGAGAAACCATTTCTTCACCAACAGCAAGATTCCAGCTTTGCTGAAGGAAGTCTACTTAAGACTAATCATCAAGCAGAACAATCTACTATGCCACTCTCAAATGGCCATTTCCTTGGGAAAGTGACATCTTCAATTTTTCTGAAGGGAATAGGCTGCTATCAGACCAAGAGAAAGGCTGCCACCGAGGGAGAGGTGCAGAATCATCATCAGCTTTATCATTGCACTTCTGCTGCCACTCCTGGGTACTGCTAGTATTCAGATTACTCTTCATTAATGTGAGCAAGCATTTTTTTGTAAAAGCGCTCCATGCCATGCTTTCACTTTAATGGCGGCCGCGCTCTTTTCTTTAGAAGAGGCTTGCTGTAACCTGAATACGGCAAGCAGAGCCTAAAGGAAGGGGCACGGCCACCATTTAAGTGAAAGCATGGTATGGGGCACTTTCACTAGGCCTGGGCAGGATACTCTTCACGGCGTTTCCTGCACTCTGCAGAGCTCGGAGTGTAGAAAACTCTGTTCCAAGTTGAACAGCTGAGTTTTTTCCCGCTTGCATTCGCCAACGGTAAGTTGCGAGTACGAGCTGCTGCTCGGGTAGAATTTCTACTCTAGTGTCAGGAAGATCAGCGCAAACTGCAGTTTACGCTGCACTTCGCCACTTGCGGAACTCCGCAGAGTTCTCAAGGCCTAGCTTTCACCCAAAAATAAAACCTCCAAAGATTTTTTTAGTGCAGCCGCTATAGTTAAGAAGACTAGCCACCATTACTGAAAAAAATATAAAGGGGAGGGGCGTTCTGCATTGTAGGCAAGCACCTCGTGGGTGGAGTGGGAGAAAATCATACTAAGCCTACTAATCAAAAGCAACGATTGAGAAAGGATAGTAACAGGAGACAAGTGAAAAGAAAGGCGGCAAGTGGGCGGAGCATCAAGTCCATTTCTGAATACAGCATGCCTCGCAGAGCATGCGCTGCCCAGGCTCGACCTAAAAAGGACAGTGAGAATGAGATGGACTGGTGCATACTTTGAAAAACTTAAAAATCACGTGCAGACATCACTAAACCCCTCTTGGTCTTTGAGCAGAGATGAATCTACACATTGCAAACAAATCTATATGGGTAAATGACACTCTTGGGGGTCATACTACAGTATAATCTCTAGGTTCTTTGGGGAACTTGCACCTAATGTAATCCATAACAGAGCAACCAGAAGAATGGATGGCTGTAGACTAAGATTTCATAATTAGCAGTACCTGCATTGTGGAATTAACTAGAGGTCTCATACATACATGACCCTGAGGTTACCTGCCCTGGGTCCTGCTGAACGAGGTTCCCCTGTCTAAACGATAAACACTCTTCATTGTGATGAGCCATACTCTCGCTAAGTTCCCCACCTATTAACACTGCATGACATTCCCTGGCCAAATCAAAACAGATTAGAAAAAAAATGCCCACCTGGCATTAAGAATGTGTCCAATCTTTGTAAGAGGTATGGTTTGACAATTTTACTATAGATATGTGGGCTCCCAGCCTTTTGAATAGCTAACTGGCTTTCTCAACGTGTCACGTGCAATGCCTGGCTCTCATTTCTTAGTAATGGTCAGGGCTCCACAACGTCTTAATGGGAGATGAGAGGATAAGATCCACCATCATTTTCTCCCCTGAGGCAGCCGGAAGAAGCAAAGAAGGGCTGACTTTGCAATCCTGTAATATATCGAATAGTTTACCTGTCGGTGTAGTTTTGCAGCTTGAAGATCTTTCTGGATTCACTATGCTGTGCATTATTCCGCGATCTTGTGGTTGGGTCCGGATTCGTAGTCTTTTCTTTCTTTTTTTTGTAGCCCAGGTGGGCGGCGACGAACCACCATTTGGTGCACCTCCCGTGACGTCGTCGTGCTTCCTGAGGAAGTCCCACCTTTGGGGCGCCATCTTCGGGTTCTTTTTTCCTTTTTTTTTTTTTTTAAACCCTAGGCGATTGATTAATCCTTCTTGTCCATTTTTCTGTACGTTTTCATTTCTTTCGAACTTTTCCATTTTACCCCCTCTTCCTCCAGCCTCATCTTCCTGGTGGAGGTGGGTGGGTTCGCTAGTGAATCCAGAAAGATCTTCAAGTTGCAAAACTACACCGACAGGTAAGAAACTATTCGTTTTGCAGCATGAATCTTTCTGGATTCACTATGCTGTGCATAGACTTTGTAGCGGTTTTCCTAATTTTGTGGCGGCTGGGTGGTAGATGAGCGTTGGTCGTTGAAAATGTGCTGAAGCACCTTCTGTCCAACCTGTGCTTCCTTGTTCATCTGAATGTCCACGCAGTAGTGTTTCGTGAACGTGTGCACAGATGCCCAAGTTGCCGCGAGGCATATGTCCTGGATGGGCGTGTTCGCCAGGAAGGCCACGGTGGCCCCTTTCTTCCTTGTGGAGTGAGCCTGAGGCCCCTCCGCTAGCTCCTGTCCAGCCTGTTTGTGGCAGAATTGAATAGTGAGGGCAATCCACCTAGCGATGGTGCCCTTAGTTACTGGCCTACCCATGAAGCTAGTAGCAAAGGACACAAACAGCTGCTTCGACTTCCTGAGTTCCTTGGTTCTCTCAATGTAGTGCATCACCGCTCTTCTTGCGTCGAGGGTGTGCAGGGACTTTTCTGCGTTAGAAGTCGGGTTTTGGAAGAAACTTGGTATCTGAATACTCTGATTCATGTGGAACGCCGACACCACCTTGGGCATGAAGTGTGGGTCTGTTCTCAGGACTATTCTGTCCTTGTGAATCTGAATGTATGGTTCCTGTAGTGTTAGAGCTTGAAGCTCGCTCACCCTGCGTAGTGAGGTTATGGCCACCAGAAAGGCCGTTTTCATCGTCAACATCTGCAGTGTGGCCTTGTGAATGGGTTCAAACGGTGCCTTCATGAGCTCCGTCAGAACCACGTTCAGATTCCATGCCGGCGGCGGCAACCTTTTCGGGGGGGGGGGCCCATCCTTTTGGCTCCTTCCATGAATCTCTTCACCACCTGCGAGGTGAAGAAACTTCCACCCTTTTCACCTCTGGTGTAGGCCACGATTGCCGCTAGGTGTAGCCTTAGGGAGCTCGAGCAGAGGTTACTCCTTAGAAGGTGTGTGAGGTACCTCAGTACTGTTGAGTCTCTTGTCATTCTGTTTTGCAGGCCCTTTTTCCTGCACCACACAGTGAATCTCTTCCATTTTGCACTGTAGCATTTCCGTGTAGTTGGTTTCCTTGCCTCCCGTAGCACTCGCATAGTGCTCAGAGGCAATCTTAGGTGTGCGAACTCTAGGTCTTCAGGAGCCATGCCGCCAGGTTGAGGGTCTCTGGCTCTGGGTGCAGGACCTCTCCGTTTTGCATGGAGAGCAGGTCCTTCCTCCTCTCGAACCTGTGTGGATTGCCTTGTGCCATTTCTTGAATTTGTGAGAACCATGTCTGCCTCGCCCACTGCGGAGCCACTAGGATCAGAGTCATGTTGCTGGTTCTGCACTTGTCGAGCACTCTGTGCAACAGGGGTATCGGTGGAAAGGCGTAGGCAAATGTCCTCGACCAGCTTATCCATAGGGCATTTCCCTGGGATTGCTGATCTGGTTGCCTGGACGCGAAGCTTTGGCATTTTGCATTGTGGCGTGTTGCAAATGGGTCTATTGTGGGAGTTCCCCATCTCCGGAAGAGTTTCTCCGTTTCCTGGCCATTGAGCTCCCACTCGTGCGATGCCGAGGTCTGCCTGCTTAGCCAGTCTGCCTCCACATTGTCCTTCCCCGGTAGGTGAATTGCCAGTAGATCTATCCTGAGAGGTATGGCCCATCTCCAAATCTCCTGAGCTAGAGAGGAGAGAATGAACGACTGTGTCCCCCCTGGTTTGTTGATGTAGAACATTGCCGTGTTGTTGTCTGTTTGGACCAACACCCTCTGGTTGTACAGGTGCCTCTGGAATGCCTTCAGGGCTAGCAGGATTGTTTTCAACTCGAGGTAGTTGATATGGCGAACCGCATCTGCTGGAGCCCACAGACCCCTCACTCTGAGGTTGTCCATGTGCGCTCCCCATCCCTTTTGCGATGCGTCCGTGGTAATGGTCATTGTTGGGATTGGTGGTGTCAGGCTTCTTCCTGCTGTCATGTTGTCTCTGTTCCACCAAGTTATCTCCTCCTGCACTGCGTGCGTAACAACCACTAGATCCTCCCAACTTCCGTTTGCTTGTGACCATTGCTGTTGTAGCCATTCCTGGAATGGTCTCATGTGCAGGCGTACATTCGGCACCAGCTGGATACACGACGCCATCATCCGCATCATCTTGCTCACAGCCCGCACTGTCAGAGCTCGCCCCTTCTGGTAGAGCCGCGTCTCCTTCAGTAGTGCATCTGTCCTCCTGTCGCTGGGCACTACTGTACTGTTGAGGGAGTTGATTTTCGCCCCCAGGAAAATCTTCACCTGTTCCGGTTCCAGCGATGACTTCCCCCAGCGGATCGAGAACCCCAGATTCGTGAGGGTGTTTGTTACGTGTTTTGCGTGCCTCTCGCGTGAGTTTGCCTTGACCAGCCAGTCGTCTAAGTAGGGGTAGACATGGATTCCCTGACTTCGCAGGTGGGCCGCGACCGCCGACAGGCATTTTGTAAAGACCCTTGGTGCCGATTTTAATCCGAAGGCCAGGGTTGTGAACTGGTAGTGTTCCTGCTCGATGTTGAATCTCAGAAGGCCCTTGTGTCTTCTGTTTATTGGGATGTGCAGGTAGCCATCCTTGAGGTCCACGGTGACCATGAAGTCCCCGTCTCTTATTTGGGGCAGTACCTCCTGCAGCGAAGTCATTTTGAACTTCTGCGTTCTGATGAACTTGTTTAGGTAACGCAGGTCCAGGATGGGTCTGAGGTTTCCGTCTACTTTCGGGACCACGAAGTAGTTTGAGTAGACCCCTTTGTTGCGTTCTCTGAACGGCACCGCCTCTATGGCTCTCTTTTCTAGAAGTTTCCGTGTTTCCTCTCTGAGTAGTGCCAGTTCTTTGGCCGATCTCTGCCTTCCCTTTGGTTTCCTATTTGGAGGTCTTTTCTCCAAATCTACGCAGTATCCGTACTGCATGATGTTCCGTATCCACTTGTCTGTGGTTATACGCCGCCACTCCTGAAAGTAGAACCTCAGTCTTCCGCCTACTGGTGTTGTATGCTTGTAGGCTTTTGAATAGTCTCTTCCCCCAATGTTACTTTTTTGCGCCTCACCCTTGGGGGCATGACGAGGGTAGGCGTCCTCTTGCGTGCTGAGTCACTTTGAGGAGGGCTGCTCGCCCCCTCTCCTCCTTTGGCCACGTCCGTTCCCTCCCGCGAAAGGACTGGCCCCGAGGTTGGTACTGCCAGTTTTGCTTCTGTTGACCTTGTCCGTGACTTTCACCCTGCTGACCCTGCTGGAACGTCTGGTGCGACGGCCCCTGCTGGCTTCCTCCCCTACCGTAGGGTCTCCTCGAAGGATTGCCTCGCCTCATTCCCCTCAGCTGTAGGACCCCCATGGACCTCGCCGTTTCGTTTTCTTTTTTCAGCTGGGTGAGCTTCTCGTCCACTGTTGCTCCGAACAGTGTCTCTCCGTTGAAGGGGGTGCCAAGGATGTTGTTCTGCACCTCCGGTTTGAATCCCGAGATTCGTAGCCCTGCATGCCTTCCCTCGGTGACCCCTATGGCCATGAGTCTTGCTGAAGTCTCTGCCCCGTCCACCGCCGTCTTTATACAGGAGTTGGCGATGTTCTTGCCTTCGTCTATCAGGTGTGAGGCTCTCTGGCGGTATTCTTCGGGGAGGTGCTTTACTAGCTCCCCCATCTCGTCCCAGTGCTGGTACTGGTGTCTATTGAGGAGTGCATTGGAATTCGCCATGCGCCAGTGCATTGCGGCGTTCCTCTACACCTTTCTTCCTGTGAGGTCTATCCTCCTGCTCTCCTTATCAGGTGGTGGGCCCGAAGTTGCTGGTACGTTGGCCCTTCTCCTGGCCGTGGAAGCTATGATGGAGTCGGCGGTCACGCTACCCTTGATGTAAGGGGGGTCCAGGGAAGAGTGCTTGTATTTCTTCTCTGTCCTGGGCGTGATCGACCGGCAGGTCGCTGGTTCCTTGAAGGCTTCTCTCCCCTGATTCACCACACTTTGTAGCATGGGGAGGAACTGGCTCCTTGTCTGGATGGGGAGCAGGGTCTAGAGGAGAAAATCGGCTTTCGGCTTCTCCTCGTCGAGCTTGACGCCGAAGGCTGTCGCTGCGCTCCTGACCACCATATTGTACACCCCGATGTCGTCTGGTGGCGAAGGCCTCGAAGGGTACGTGTCCACGGGCTCCTCCGGGTTTTCGGTGTCGAGATCCTGCCATTTGATGTTGTGGCTGGTAGATGGCGCCGAGTCGTAGAACGACTGTTGGTCTTCTTCCCCGGCTTCTCATAATAGGTCTCGTCTTCCTCTTCGAGATCCCTTGTTAGGCCTTCGGTGTCGAATTCGTCCTCGACGACGTCCGCCGATGAAACCGTTGGAATCTTGAATTCCTTCATCTTGGCGTCGAACTCCTTCCTTTGAAGGATGTTCTCCATTTCGGCCTCGAGCCGCCTCTTCTTCTCCATCTCGGAGATGCTTTCGGCGTCGACCGCGGGTCTTTTCGATGAAACTTGCGTCGACGTCGACCGTTCTTTCAGCGGCGATCGGCCCGTTTCCTGGGTTGTCTTAGACGACCCTTGCTTTTCGGCGTCTTTCGGCACCAGGGAGTCCTTTTCTAAGGATCCGCTCGGCCTCTTGTCCATGGTTCCCCCTTTGGTCGTCGAAGTTTTCGGCGCCGGGGCTCCCTTCGTGGACTTACTCTGATTTTCTTGAGTCACCCTCGTGTTTGAGGTACTTTGTTTTGCGCTCGACGATTCTCTTACCTAGTCTTCTTTTTTCTTGTCGGTCTCTACGACCGTGAAGTTTTCGGCTGTCTCGGCGACGTTGTCCTCGTCGTCCGTGGAGAGGCCCAGATCGTAGAGCGACGGGGCCTTACCCTTGCCATCCATGCTGGCGTTGGCTCTTCTCTGCCGATCTCTCACCCTGAGCGTCTTCGGCGCGAAGGCTGAGCAGGCGTTGCAGTCCTTACTCTGGTGTTCGACCGGTAGGTAGAGGTTGCAGACCGGATGCTGGCCCTTCTGCGCGATCTTGTGGTGGCAGTTTGGGCAGAACTTGAATGGCGTCTTGTCCATTGCGCTCAGGGCCTCTGAGTGCGCATTCTCCAAGGTCGAAGAAAAAGGGCACTGAACCTCCTTTCTTCGCGCTCCTGATGAAATCTCTTCCTTTCCTGTGATATTCTGTAGTCTTTATCGACGAAACTCGCTTTTCTTTCTTCTTCCTTAGAGTGTAATTCTGGAGCTTCCCGATGACGATTCAGACCCAACGGCGGAAAAAAGAATCTGAAGACGGCGCCCCAAAGGTGGGACTTCCGCAGGAAGCACGACGACGTCACGGGAGGTGCACCAAATGGTGGTTCGTCGCCGCCCACCTGGGCTACAAAAAAAAAACAAAAAAAAACCAAAGAAAAGACTACGAATCCGGACTCAACCACAAGATCGCGGAATAATGCACAGCATAGTGAATCCAGAAAGATTCACGCTGCAAAAATATATTTTTTGATAAATACTCCGGTAATATATATATTTTTTTAAATAAACAGTGTACACAGCTGTGATATTGGTGGCGCACCTGGAAAGGAGTAACTACGTGGCATGTCACACGCTCATCCTGGCAGTCAGTACTACTAGCAGAGGTGGACTGGGACTTAAATTCCTAGCCACATTTCAAGACGCGTTTCATCACGTGGCAAATCACACACCAGTCCCAGAACCAGCACGGTGAGGCCGGGGTCTTTATAAACAGATCGCTGCTCCCTTTGCCTGTAGCAGAGGCAAGGGGGGGTTCTGAGACACAATGTACCTTTTGGTGTAGTAAGTGAGAGTATGAGACCGCTGTAGGAGCATGATTTGAAGTGTGTGAAACGGGGCAATTACATATTCCTGTAGCGCAATACTTGTACCGAATGGGTGACTGAGAAAAACAAAGGGGGAGGGGGAGGTCACTACTCTTCCCTAAAATACATGTTGTAACAGTGTATTGACCATTTAGTCGTCAGGGTTATAAGGTAGTAAGAACCCTTTATGACTGCAATTGTGGTATTAAGGTATGTCTGTAGTGAGCATGAAGTTTCGAATGCGGTGTTTACCGCCTGTAAACCTACTACCACGTGGTCTGTTACGCCTCTGGAACAACTTGTAACACTGCACTGGGAACTATGCATCCTTAAGAAGCCCTTGTGGGGCAGTGATTGGTGCGCTCCAAGAAACCATGGATGAAAAGTGGCATTACGGAATATCTGACAACTATGACCTTTATATTGGTGTGTGCAGGATAATCCCTTAGGTGGCCCTTTCAAAGAAGGTTGTAATGCAATAGTGGGCTGTATGAGAGGGGATTCCTTTTAAGAACGTGGTGGCAGGGACAGATTAAACATATGTAACCTCTAACCGTGTACTGCTAGAATAGCATGTTTTTACCCATGATACAAGTGTGACTGCAAGATCACTTTGGCATATGGTATTTACTCATTTGTTGCTGTGAATTCCGATGGGCCCAAGTTACATTATGGTTACACCGTGTTGTGTATATCGCCCCCTCCTTGACCAGGAAGCCTAAGGATAATCTCTATGACATGTGTAGATGTAAGTTTAATATTCACCTGGATAGTGACAACAATTATGTTCACAGTGAATTGTGTTGCACGAGCATTCTCACATGTCACGTGTTATTGTTGCAGGGGCATGCCATGCATGGTCACCTGAATGCCCATTTATCTTGAATAACGTTTGTGTGCCTCATTTTGGAAAGCTTGTAAATAAATACTTCAGTTTTTTTCTCTTTATCATAATAGGTTCATCTGACCTGTATCCCAACTCAGGTAAGACTCTCGTGATTAACTTTTGTTTTTTTTAGTATAAAAAAATAAAAGACTCAGCTGCATTGCACCAGGTTAGTTAGGGATTCCTGGCCCTGAAGAATGCCCCAAATCCATTGGGGCTACTGAGTAGGGCAGAAACCGGTCAGCCTAACAGATGGTCCGAGCCCTTGCCATCAACCCACCACCTCGCCTCTGTTTTTAAGATATACCTTTAGTCCTCTATGAATAGAGGGGTTACACTGAGGAACCACAAGGTAGTTTTAATTTTCCGATCTGGATCCCTCCTTTGTCCAGTAGCTTTTTTCTAAGAACTCTCTCCTGATCAGAGTTCAGCATGAGGTGGAGTCTGCCCTGGTGGCACTGTCGTACCAGGGTGGAGTGAGGTCACTGATGATGAAGCACGATACAAATGTGTGTGAGGACTCTTCCATAAGGATGGACTTCCCTAGGCACCTAGACAGTAATTCTGTTTTGTCCATGTAGGACTTTGACTTGGTCTCCTAGTTGGGATCAAAGTCACGTATAGCTGTATAGCTACCATACTTTTTGCGATTGTGTCCATCAGAACAAATGGCGATTCTCTCACCTCCCCATCTCCACTTGCGTGATTAGAGTACCCTAATAATGTTTTTAAATAAGAGTGCCAATCAAACTACATAACCTACACGTTTGGAAGTGTGTTTTTGTAGAAAGGTGAATGATATGATCACTTGCTATAAGAGCGAGATCAATAAAAAAAAATGGAATTCAAGACGAGAATACATTCTTGTTAACTATATATTAACATTAATATAGGCCAATTATATGTAGCTTTGAATACAGTATTACTTCAATAAGGCTTTTACAGATTGCAAAATGTAGTTCCTTATAACAGCCCTGACAACAAGGAAGGTAGAGACTAGGGTTTAATGCAACTTGTCTTGTAAGAAAACAGAGCTGAAGTGTTGCTATCTGGCAGACATGGAAACAAAGTAGTACCCAACCATATTTAATTAAGTTTACCCTCATTTGACAAATTGCTTACCTTTCCAAAGGCTGCAACGCTCCCATTAGACTTGAACAGCTTATGCTCATCCACAGTAAGGATACTGTGGTCTGGAGGGGACCTTGAAAGGTTAAGAAACCTTTGTAACTGTTACATGAGACAAAAACAAACATCAGAATTTCAAGCAGATAGGCACTATCACATTGCTGATTAAATTTATGAACCTTAGTAAAATATGAGCTACAACTTCCCAATAGTTAACTGGTAATCTCATCCTTGCTTAAGACCCTTCCATCTGCCAATCATTGTACCTCACACAGCAAAAACATACACCAAAAACATAACTTAACATGCCTCCCCTAGCCCATCCTTTCAATGTGACCACTCCACAATCCATCTGCCAGTATGCTAGTGGTTCGATGTATTTGTAGACATCTAAGAGAAAATAGTGAAAAGGACACCTGCTAGGAAGGTATTTAACATTCAAACGCGGATTGTGGCAACCAGATTACTCAGAAATAATCTAGATTGATGGACATGTTCAATGTATGCAATATTTCAAAGATTGTGCAGGAAGATACCATTGCAGGTCTAAGACCAACCTAGACAATCTAATGGATCTGCATTGCAGGCCGCCATGAAGACTGCATATATGGAGAACTGACATTTTATACGATAATAAGAACACATTATGCATTTGGGGCCCAAATAGCTGCCAAAGCAGGAGCAAATTGTTTTGAGTAGTAAGGATATCTTTAACCAAATATATCATGACTACTTCCAGAAGCAGGGGCTTAAGGGAACAAAAGCAACATACAGATGGGCATCCCTCCCTTTAGATGAGTAAAAATGCATCAAAGCAAGGACTGACTGGGAAAGTCATGTGAAATAAGCCTTAAAGAAACAGGCTTTTTGTAGGATACACATTTTACACAAAGCTAAAGACTTTTAGTAGATAACACTTGATGCTGAACTTACAGAGCTGTCACGATCCCTCTGTGAAACTAACAGTTCAGTGTCCGGAATAGAGTCGAAAGGAGACAGATTCTCATCATCTGCATTGTCCAAAATCTCAGTTAGTGCAGTCAAAAGTGATAGCTCATTTTCGTCATCAAACCGGCTTTTACTCTGAAAGACGGAAGGAGATAGATATTAAATACAGGCCAATGGTTAGATTTTAGGTACATAACCCACACATCTGCTATTCAGACAGAGGGGAACAGACAGAACTTATCTCCCCCCCCCCCCCCCAAAAAAACATCAAAATGATTAGTGACACCAAGCCAAAAACAAAGTGGAATGACCACACCCACCAGAATAAGGTTAGCAACAAATCCACAAACATGGCTAACTTGCCCAGTCTCTTGTCCTTTGTACGGGCAACCTTCAAGCTCTAAACTATTCTATAACAAATCTGCACTCAACCAACATCGGGAAAAGAAATGAAATATTTAAAAAAAATCAACAAAAAAAATCAAGCATTTAAAATGTATCACAGGAATAAAATAAAACAAGCATTGGCATAGCCAATAGGTCTCACCCTTGGGACCTTATAAGTTTTTAGCCATGCAGCGCACACTCCCCAATCACATGACCACCCACTCCAACATTACATAGCACACTGGGACTAGTAAGACCAATCTTATAAGAAGGAAAGTGAACAGACAAGGCCTACTCTTGTTTACAAATAACAAAACTGGAAGAATCGCATCAGACACGGGTCAACCTAAAAACCTAAGCAGTCTTCAGATAGAAAAAACTGTATAAAACTGTCAACAACCACAGACGCTATTTGCCCTGTTGGTGCTAGGGTGGTTCCCTTGCAATGGTTCCCATCAGAAAAGCAAGTCAAAGTTGATGTTCTTGGACCATCCAAAGGTGTTCCATCAGAAGAGGTCTACAGAAGTTACCAGCTGCCAATTGGCCACAAAAGCCAAATTAAGGTACTTGTCCCTGACCCATCAACATAAGGTGCCAAGGAAAAAAAGATAAGATATTTACTGGCAGACAGTGTCAAGCTCTGGGAAAAGGAAGCCCAACAATATAGAAGATCAACTAAACTGGTAAAGACTGACAAATGAGCGGCATATTTTATTTTAAACAAAGGTATGCCTCTTCTCAACAGTGCTGCAAAGATGTAATGCTAAGCACAGATATTTCGCTTAGGGGTTTTAAGCCACACCCTTAATTACATTGGCCACGCCCCTTTGAGACCCCTCCAGCGGGGGCTCTTTCACACTCTGAAGTACTATGTGAAGGGCTGTCCATTGTAGTGCAGAGACAAAGGCAGGGCCTTTGGGATAAGATGGGTGGTCTGTGCCTGGCTCCAGACACTGTCTTGTGGGCACTGAAGACATGTCTGTGGTATTTGAGGAAGGGGCTGGCTCCAGGAGTTGTCCAACGGGCACTGAAGACAGGACGATGGCATGAGAGGACCGGGCAGGGGCTGGCTCCATTCACTGCCCTACGGTGTCCACATGTGATGGAGGGGCTGTGGCTGGCTCCAGGGACCGTCCTATGGGCATGTGTCTGTGGCATGTGGTGGAGGGTCTGGCTCCGCAGACCGGTTTATGGGCACTGAAGACAGGTTTCCGACAATCGAGGGTGGGTCAAGAACCTTTTCAAGGTCTGCACGAAGGAATATTCATAGGGCGCGGAGAATGCCCCCCATGTCTTCAATGCAGAAAGTTGTGCTTAAAAACATGCTTTCATATTTTGAGCAAAAAACCCTGAACCCTCCTCTCATGCACAAGTAGTTGGGACAGAGACTCTGCATCATAGTTAAAAGGCCGGGGGGGGGGGGGGGGGGGGGGGGATCCAGTACAGAGCCGATTTTATTTAATTAAGACTGAAGGGGAAAGCTGGAGACCCCGAAATTCATCTGAGCAAATGAGCACACACGTGCCGGCGGATGGCCGTTCGCCAGGGATGCCAAGTCACGCGACACCTCAAACCCCTTTTGGCTTTTACCCAACAGCACTTTCGGACTCGAAAGCCCAAGTCAACCATGCAATATAAGCGGTCCGCCTGGGAAAATAGACATAGCTTATGAAGGAGAGTGAAACTACAAGTCCCAGAATGCAAAGTAGTGTTGAGTGAAAGCCCGACTGATTGGATGTGTCACATAGTGGGGGCAGTTACGGAGCCCCCAATTCTAGGTTTGTTTATCTAGAACTGTGCGGGGGTTGCAAGGACCAACTTTAATCAAACAGTTGCCGGCCAGCACAGGTGTGAGCTGGTCCTACGTCACGAGAGTGACGTTCGGTCACAGGCATCAGGCATGCGATCCACTATGGATCAAGGAAACGAAAACTACAGGTCCCAGCATGCTTCGTGCGGCTTGTGTTTTAATACATTTCATGCCTCATTCCACATTTCATGTCTCATTCCACATTTCAATCTGTGTTGTGCCCAAGCCAGAGACTCATTCCGCCGAAGTTACAAAATGTCCACATATTGTCGTTAAGCAAACACCATACCAGATCTGGTAGCTAAACACCCCGCCTGCGGACTGTGGGAAAGTTGTTTCATATTTACTGCAGCCCTTTGAACAAACAAACACCTGAAAATGTGCTTTTGTGTCACATTTTTTTTGGTCTCTAACCTAATATCTGGGGGTGTTGCAGTCCCGCAACCTTCTACTTTCAGTGCTACTGGGAACCGGGGTGCGCGACACTAATTCGCCTTGCGAAAAGTAGTTATAGGTAAAAGCTCTTCCTGCCATCGGGTTACCCCAAGTGGCCCAAAACGCAAAATGCAAAACGCGCTTGTGTTCTGTACGAGAATGTTTTTTGCCAGCTCCGCTTCTTAACATGAAGAGCGCTGAAAGGAGGAGCGCATTCTTTGTCAGAAAGGGTTCAAGGGAGATAGGCAGAAACCCCGAGGCCTGGCAGGAGCGAGCTCGGGGGCAGAGGCTGTGTGTGAACTAACCCCCGTACATAGGGGCACGGACTTGTTTCCAAAGAGGTGCCAATAAAGGGTGTCTTGGGAAATATAAGGCTGTGTTAACAAGCACAGAATCTAAACCAGTGGAGCGCGCACACCACAGAGGAGCGGAGGCGAGGGAGCATGGCAGCAAAGCAAACGTGCGCTAATTATAAACACATGTTTATAATTAAAACGAGATGCCGCTGCTGCGCGTAACAGACACCAATAGGCCATGGGCGGTTACATTTCTAAAGGAAGCTGGGACATGCACCCGCCTTTCACCAATTGCGTGCTGTCTTTTTAAAAGACGCACGCAAAAGCCAATTGCAGCCGACCAAAACAAAAGCACACGCACAAGCGTGTGGTCAGCTTTCAGAAGCCCCTACATGAAGTCTCGCTGCACAAGTAGTGCTGCGCACTGCATCGCTAGGTGCGAGACCTAAAAAGGAAGCTTTACTTTGGTACACCAACTTTAGCACTCAAGTGGGCTATATTTTAGGCAAATGTGCACAAGTGCATAATCAAAATGCCACCCATCGCACATAGTCAAGAGCCAAATGCTGGAGTGGACTAACTGCCCTCCTGCAGTATCGCGTGGTGGGCGGAAGGAAAATGTTCAATGAAGCTTGATTAGACCGATGTATAAAAAGGGCTGACCATAAGCTCCTGTATGTAACATTTTTATATTCCGCTTCAACTCGAGGCTGGATAAACAGTCAAAGCTATCCAAGTGAGCCTAAAAATGCTTACGGACAGTCCCTTAAGTTTTTCATGCTTTCCCCCCCAACCTACACAAGCATACAACTGCAAACAGCATACCTCGCTCTGGCTGCCTGCACCCTCGATGATAGAAATGATGGTGGGATCAAGGTAACCACGAAAAGTACCCAAGAGTTCACTTGTGTCAAACGATGACAGGCCAAGGTCAGATATCCCACTGTAGCTCCCATCTTCCTCCAAGGCGTGGCACTAGAAAAGGAAAAAAAATAATCAAATTCAGCAAAGCTTAGTAAATAAAACACTGGATAAAAGACAGTAAGCTTTAATATGATGGAGATAGACCAATATTTAGCTATTTTTCCATAAACTGTGCAAATATGCACATACAAATGAGAACAGTCAAAGGTATTTAAACAAGCATTGGCATAGCAAATAGGTCTCGCCTTTGGGACCAGCTCCATAACTAAATACTTATAAGGTCCCAAAGGCGAGACCTATTTGCTATGCCAATGCTTTTTTTTTTTTGTTTGTTTTTTTAAACGTCCACACCTTGTTCAAGTAAAGTAAAAAGATTACATGTTAAGAAAAATATGACAAATTGAGCAAAACCGTTGAAGGATTTAATGTAATACTACTGCGAAGGGTAATTCTTGGCCCAAAAACGAAATGTCTCACAAAGAATAAGTCATTCCACATATTTTTGTGAATGAAACTAGCCAAACTCAAATAGTTCTTTGGAGATGTGTTTCGCAGACAGACTTCATTAATGGAGAGGGATCAGCACAGGGGTTATTACTGTTCTTTGCCCATCCTGCCTTCCGAGTACTGCTCCTGGTGGTATACTACCAACTAGACTCATTCACCTTCTAGCCAGTCCTAAAAGCCATTATTCCACTGCCTCGCTAATCCTGGGAAAGTAATGAATGAATGCACTGGTTATTTATCAAACATCAAAACTGCAGTCTTAAATCCAATTAAAAATGAGTGGGTTTATGGAAAAACGCACATGGGTTTTTGAAATTAAATCCCAAGCTTCCACCTTCAGATGGGTAGAAGTTTATGCTTTTAATTTACTTTCTGAAATATGTATTTACAGTGTAGTGACCTGGCATATTGTGTGACTAACAACGTTCTGCACTAGGTGCACAGTATATCCGGTTTCCTAGTCCCTAGAGGTAGATATTTGTAACTGCCCTTACTTTCTCTAGCAACCTTAATGTTGCCATATGTAAAGCGGATTTGTAGTAGAATTGGCTTTAACTTGTATATTGCTACTAAGTTTTTGAAATAGTCTGCACACATTAATGAAACAACTTCGGAATAAATAGAGGGGTTCTTAAAAGTGTGGCAAAATAATCTGTGGATGAATATTTTTTAAAAGCTGCTAAGGATCTCGCGGTTATCTGAGGTTTCCTTGGTAGAAAACAGAGGAATATTTTTTTTTATACACGGTGCAGTGTTAGCTCACTGCTCTAATCTCCTAGATGCAGGTGCGCTACAGCAAAGGCTGCACGGACAGAGAAGGAATGGGCCTTTCAAGTAAAACTATACTATGCAAATTTCTAAAGCACATGGCTACCCTAAGGCTTCCCAGCGCTAGCCGTACTAAGGTTAGAACACCTGTGCTGAGCAGGGATCCGTATGAATAGATGTTAATTAATTGGGAAATATACATGTTCTTAACAGTTTCCTGAGCAGCTACCGTCCATAGCTCGATAGGCAGCGAGTTCCATAGTTTTGGAGCAAGATGGGGGAAGGAGCGGCCACACAGACTGTGGACGAGCCGGTTTAGCCGTCCTTAAGCCACAGAAGAGTTGCAAAGTACCACAAAAATGAACAAACAGTGGCTGTGTACCACTTAGCATGGAGTCTCGCAGTTCCTGGTGACGTGTTCAAGTACCTGGTGGCACCTCCTATCCATTCCCCTGTGAGGGGGTAATAAATGCTCCGTGGCCTGCGGGGCCTCTTTTTTACTGTAGCAGCGTTTCCTTTTATTTACAACCCAGCAGGGTGGAGGTGGCTTGGCAGAGCTGTGCCTGCTTCCAGTATTCGGGTGGCAGGAGGCGCTCTACGGCAGGAGTTAAGAGCATCGACAGCTGCGTGTGTCCATGTACGGCGATAGTGGGGGCGCCGCATGCCTGGCTCGAAGGTGCCTGGACGAGTTGCGGTGATAAACAGCAGAGAGTGGGGTGAAGTTGTGTTGCCAAAGTTGTGTGTGTGTGGGGGGGATTGGGAGGGTTGGATTGCTTTGGCGGAGCGGTTTGTCATAAATAGCACTTAATATAATGGCTGCTCTATATAATGGCTGCTCTAGTCAGTATCAGGGGGGGCGAGTGCATCCCAGAAATACAAATCGGCGAACCGTGCCAGCCAGGAGTGAGGTGCATTGGCAGAGCTGTGTGGAAAGGCGAGCAGGCTGCAGGTCAGGATGGAGGTGCTTTGGGAGAGTAGTATGCGAGTCCAGATCTGCAACATCAGGGCTGCACCAAGTTGGCATTGAGAGGTGCGCGGGCCTCTGGTGGAAACTCATACTACTTGCGCATGGGGAAGGGGTGACATCTCTTCAACGATTTATCTCACTGCGCCCATCCCTACCCCACTGCTCTGTGCTCCTGGCTGCATAGATCGCCTTTTAAAACGTGTCTGTTCTCTCTACTCTCTGCCATAGATCTGCCACTGGGATTGGAGATTAATTCCACCCTGCAGGGGGTTGTTTACTTCATCAAGTAAGTGTGGAGGGTCCTCGTGCTTTGTGGCGTGGGCCTGTGGCTCTGGGTGGAAGGAGTGAATCGGTGCGCGTAGCCTGAGGCAGGCGCGGCGTCTGCTTTGCAGAGGAGTGCTTGGTGTCATGCGCCATGCGATCCCGTGATTCTTGAAATGTAAAGGGAGGCGGTGTTTGCAGTGCAGGTGCACCCTGTGGTTCCCCCAAGCCAGTGTTGTGGGAGTGTGAGTGTGTGAGTACATTTACGATGGTAATTGTGACATCTTTTCTGAACAGAGTTTAGGAAAAACAAGCATGGAAATATAAAGCACTATATGTAAACACGGCTTGTTCCATTTGTGGGAAGCACGAGGCACTTGATATAGGTTGGAGGGAATGGACGGTGGCAGGGAGAAGTGGCAGCATGGTGGAGAAGCCCTGCACGTTAGGGTGGAAAAATGGCACTGACCATTGGTAAGCTGTCAGACACGCTTTGCCATTGGCAGGAGAGCTACAAAACTACCCATTCACACAAAACACGTAGGGAACAGAGACTGACCTCTGAAGAGAGAAAACTTGTAACTTGTGTTGAAGGAGCTGGCATTTGCTAGTGCTTGAGGCAACGAAGTAGTCAGAAAAACAAGCACGGTGTGCGCGCACTGCAGGAATGCGAGGTATGCAGCTGGCACCCGGCCGCGCTGCTGCTCGCTCCTGAGGATCCTAGGCCAAAGAAGGCAGGACATGCACCCACCTTGGGCCAATTGTGTGCTGTCTTTCTTAGAAAGACAGCACGCAAACCCAATAGCAAGTGATAAAAAGCACACACACGAGCATGCGTTTAGAATTTAAATGCCCTAACTAAATGTCCCGCAGAGTAGCGCATGTGCACTGGCTCAGGCGAGACCTAAAAAGCTACATCTGACGTGTGTTCAACTGAAGCCGCAATTCTTTCAAATGAAAGGACCCTTGTTCGTTTTTTGTTTTACATTTAGGGAGCAGCAGTGAAGTGGACAAATGGCAACTCATGCACTCAATAGCATAGTGAAAATCCGGACCAAAAAAAATACAAAAGTGGCATTAGCTATTAGACGACAGTCTCACTTAAACATCTTTCATGCACCATTCAATAATTCAAGACTTCAGAATAATTTACTGGGGTAAGGCAACCAAGCAACTTATCTAGCACAAAATCCCTCAACTTCCCATCTGATACAACGCTCGCATAAGGCCCTCAGATCTTGTTGGTCAAACCTCTCTGATCACCTGAAGTTACGCAAAACAAAAAACGCGGCTGTTTTTGCAGCTCCATGAAATCCACCAACTATGCCTTTTGCAAGCTCCTTTCCTTAATTGCTTATTTTCAGCCTCTCCGACGTTCTGGCACTCGTAACTGGGCTCTACAGGTTCACTTATGCCAGGAAGCATCCACAACAAGTGAGTTCCTCTACCAATGAAAGACTTGCAATGAGAACTTGTGGGAAGCTACTGCTAGGTTTATATATAAAAAGGCTCAATGAAGGCTGTGGTGATAATGTTCAACATCATATATTGTTTGCAAGAAAATAAATAAAAACTTTTTAAATAGACAGATGAGTTACAGCAGTGCAAGGAAATAACAGGAGCACTCTGGCAGAACTCTCAGCAGAGATCAGAGTAAAGTTATGCAGCATTTACCTCTAAATCTACTGAACATGTGCAGAAGGCGCAGCACAGGATCAAAATAAAATTGACTGCACTGATTTTTGTGCATCTTTAAAAATGCACATAATACAATTTTACACTTTATAACATTAATACACTGAACTAGTACTGTTGTCTTTGAAACAAACGTCCTATGAGGGGTTGAAATTCGTGTTCCCGACTCGCCAACTATGCCTCAATTAGGGCCTTACAGGTATATTTTCCAAAATGGAGGTAACCCTTGCTCTCCCTCCGGAACATCTCACTGCCTGTCATTTCTGCAGCACATGGTCAAGAATAATTTTATTACCAAGGTCATTGTTTATGCTGTCTTCGATGACCTTTCCCCAGCTGAGTCATAGAACTGTAATTATTTCTCAAGATCTTCTTTCTAGATCGCTTTACCCTATTCATGTACACAAAAACACTGTTTAAGTATATAGTTTGTTCTAGCATCTCCAGATAAACTTAAAATAGAGAGGGCAAAATAACTATCCAGGTAGTGGGACAGTGCTTGGGTGCTAAGGCAATTTGATGTTTTACAAGACTGGCCTGAATTGCTATAAATATACAATTTTCGATCATACCACAATGATTCTGCAATTGTGTTAATTTCTTAAATGTTAAAATATGGTATAAAATTGAATGGGGGGGAGGGGAGAGATGAGAAAGACTATCCTGTTCTACTAGTGATGCTGTGCATTTTGCTCTATTTTGCTGCCCAGTTTAGTTTCAGCATTTCTCTGCAGTACTCAATTAACTGAGTGCCTTCGTGGCAATCAACCTGTACAGCACTTAACTATTCTGATCAAGAACTCACTTATTGAGTGGGGTCTTTTACTTAATGGACTATTTGACATTTTTGATGTGATGTGTGTACATTACTTTGGGAACACAAATTTTAAGGAGTCAGTATCGCAAAGTTCACAGTAACAGTGTGACAGGGACCAGGTACTAACAATTTGCTGCATCAAGGTTGAATCCCTATAAAAACTACAATTTACTCAAACTATTAGGGAGCGAGGGAAAGAGACAAAAACCTAAGTGGGAAAGTACTTTTAATGTTGGGAGGTAAATGAGGCAAGACCATTTACCTTGAAGATGCCCTGGTTACTTACCTGTTAACTTCATTACTCTGAGTATTGTCTTCCTCGCCACATGCTAAACGAAGTGAGCTTCAGCTCGACACCAGAACCTTCCAAAACAAAAGTTGGCCTCCCATGCCTCCCCAACATGCCTGACCCATATCACCCCTCTATCAGCGGAGGGTCGACACAACCCACACAGCCTGAAGAACTACCAAGACCCAAATATGAAGCCGATAGCACCCCAGGGAAGGAGGGATGGGAACTCATGTGGCGAGGAAGACAATACTGAGTAATGAAGATTATCGGTACCACATGCTAAAGAAAGTGAGCACATACCCAAGCCAATAGCAGGGGTGCGGAATTTAATAAAATATCTACTTGTCCATGGGGCAGCTTACTTCATAAATCTACTTGTCCTGTAACAAAATCCACTTGTCCCTTTTGTGCCATGTAATGCGGTGACAAATTATGGCAGCAATACCCTTATACAAGAGCTCCGAAATAGCCTCTCTGAATATGCCAGGGCTCCTTCCATAGCGGGGTATGAATACTAGCAATTCCCTTATGTTGCCACGTTTCCACAGATCTACATACTGGCGCTGAAGTTAAGCAACAGTTTCAGGGTTGGAATGCCCTTTTGAGTCTGTGCTAACCTACTAACTTGCATGTTTTAAGGGTTTTCACCAACTCTTCTCTAATTATTTCCCATACTGAGAAATTTACTCCTGACATTGGCAGACATAAAACTTCTTCCTGGGTTGGGAAAAAAAGTGGTTGGAGGGGAAGTAAACTTGCAAACGCTCGGATTTTCGCATGAGCAAATCTACACATGCATACTTGCTCATGCTAAAAGGCAGTTCACAAATATTTTCTAGGAGTACTATTTCTTGGCCTACTTCTGTAAAGTCTTGTGAATTCAGGAAAGTCGTATATCTGCACTTAAAGCAAGGACATAAGTGCACTTTTGAGACTTTAGTTAATAATTGGCCCCCTAATTAGGTCTGGTGTTAACCATGACATGTTGTGTTTATTAAAATGTCTCTCTGTAAGTTGGCTAGCTGCACTGTGAATGACGGAATTCTGTTCTTTCACAAGGAGCAAAATTGACACACAGTCGTCTTGTTCAGTGCCAGGAATGACTGTGGCAGTGTGTGCTTTTTGAGACCGAAACAATTTTTGCTTTTGCCAATGTTTGTTATAATGATGAGGGCCCAGCAGCACCCACACCAATAAGGTTTTCGAAAAAACATGCCAAAACAAGTCACGCATTGATAAAACCAAAAGACTGCCCAAAAATTTCAGACCAATTGGCTTTAACAATGCTTGTTTATTTTTATGTTTCCCATAATCTTATTAAAACTGGTTACAGTGATGTTCCATTATGAATATTTTTGGGAAATACTAGCATGCATCAACACATTTTACTAAATGATGCTGCAGAAAAACGCTACCTAAAATGTTACAGTAGTTCAGCTAAATGTTTTTGCTTTTTTTGTGAACATTTTATCTTGAACGCTAAGAATAATCAATCTTGCTTTCAAGCGTCTCCATATATTTGCATCTAATCAGAGCATTCTGGGAGCAGTATGCATAGCCTCAGTGCTAAACAATGAAAGCGTGTGCACCCATTTTTAGACTTTAGCCACTGTCAGTAGTAGTCTGAGCTTACAACATGTACTTAGATCGCTCACCCTAATAATAAAGGTTTTGCATTTATGAACCATAAATACAAGTTTGAACAGTGTTAAAACATGGAAACAAATATTACCTAACTGCAGGCAATGCTTTCCCTGATCCAACATGTGGGACTATAAACTGGCAGTCAAAGGGTATGTGATGTAGGGGGTTGGGCCTACTTGCCCCAAGGACAAAATACACATGGCAACTTGTTGCCCTTGACCCCAAACAGTATGTCCCGGGCGCCGGACATTAGGAATTCCACATCCCTGCAATAGGCTTCATAGTGACCAAGAAACCAACAAGGAGTCCATGACACCAAAACAGGATTTAACCCAGAGAACAAAAATACACAGAACAAACCACACGGGTCCAACACAGAAAGGCCATAATCGAGGGACGGAGGACCCAGCACCGAGAACCACCTCCGCAAAATCCCCAGGAGAAGAACCACCCAAAACCACCTGGTAGTGGTCCATGAACATGTGAGGGGAAGCCCAGGTCAAAGATCAGCAAATATCTTCCGTAGAAACCCCCTTAAACAAGGCCCAAGAGAAAGAGGCCCCGGGTAGAACAACCCTGTACCCCGGCTGGGAGCTCAGACCCCTGGGACCAAAAGGCCATCAAGATAGCTTGCTTAATCCATCAACTCAACGTGGAGATGGAAGGTTTGTGACCGGACCAGACCAAACATCACAAACAAATTGTCACAACATAAGAAGGCAGCTGTGCGGTCCAGATACACCATGACCAAACGCCGAACATTCGGAAGGGACAGAGGCATCAGTACCAAAGTCAACTCCCAGAGGAAAAGAGGGCAAAAGCACCTCACGGGAGCAGTTAACGACCGAAGGAACCTTGGGAAGAAACAGAGAGTCAGGGCGCAACACCAGACAATCGGGTGAACAGGCAAGAAAGGAGGAGACTGAAGGAAGGAACCCAGTTCGCCCATCCTACCAGCCGAAACAATAGCCACATAGAACACCACCTGGTAGGTAAGAAACTTCAAATCCACCGAGCCCAGTGTCTCAATGGGGTCCCCCTGGAGTGCCTGCAAAACCAAGGGGAGATCCCAGGGCAGAGCCAGGCAAACTGCCCGGGCCGCTGCAAAAAACAACTCCGCAGCAAGCGAACCACCAGAGGATCGAGGCCGACCAGCCCCAGACTGCGGAAAGCCCGCAAGGCAGCCCATTCAGCCCGTAGAGTGGAAGGAGCCAGACCATGGGAAAAACCCTCAGGAGGAAATCAAGGACCATCAGGGGTTCCAACGAGACTGGGTCGAACCCATTCAGCTCACACCAACAAGAGAAGGAAGACCGGCGGGAATAAAACAGCAGAGTAGAAGACCTGCGGGAACCCTGCAGCAAGTCACCACCCCCACAGAACAACCCTGAGCCAGAAAGGTCACCCTCAAGAGCAAGGCCTGCAGACAGAGCCAGCGCAACATACCCACAGGGAGCAGGGGGCCCGCAACGGGTAAGGCAGATACGGAACAGGTCAGCATTCCTGAACAGCCAGCTCGCTTAGGAGAGGAAACCAAGGACAGTGAACCCAACCGGCAACCACCAACAGGACCAAATGCCTTCTACAGGCGGATCTTGCACAGGACTCGCGGGATCAAGGGAAACCAGGGGGGGGGGGGGGGGGCTATGGGAAGAGACAAAGGAGGCCGGCTGGCCAAGGAAACGAAAAACGCATCCACCTGCACGAACGGAGTATGCAGAAACAGGGCAGGAGAGCGATGAACTTGTCCGCGAACAAGTCGATCCACAGGCGGCCAAACCGAGCCACCGGAAGCCGGAACACCGAGAACCTCCGGGAGAGGGCAGGCAGAGGAGGAAACACCCAGCTCAGGTGATCCGCCACAAAATTCTCCTGCCCCGGGAGATACACCACCCAAGGGACAAGACCGAAGACTCCGCCCAGGACATCAGCTCTTGGGTCAGCAGCCAAAGGGAGCGAACCTGGCACCCCCCCCATATGATTGATGTACCCCCGAACCACCTGATTGTCCGTCCGGAACAACACATGCTGACCGTGGAGTGAAGGAGCAAATTCCTGGCACGCCATGAGAACCGCCTTCAGTTCCCAAAAGTTGGAGGAGCACCTCGCCTGAAGCTGATCTGACAGACCTTGAACAGACAAGGAACCCAAGGTTGCCCCCCAGCCGAGGTGACTGGCCTCGGTGTGAACACCCGGGACAGGGAGACCAGGAAAAGGAGGGCCCTGGAGAGATGGGCCTCCACTAACCACCAGCCCAGGTCGGCACGAATCTGCAGAGACACCAAAACTGGAACGTCGTAGTCCCCCCAAGCAGGGATCACAATGGGCCAGGAGATGATTCACCAAGGGGTACAAGTGGAGGCGAACCCAAGGCAGCACATTGATGGTAGCAGACATCAACCCCTGAACCCTCAACCATTGATGGACCAGGGCGGAATCCAGACCCAGGAGAGAAATCAGACCCCACCACAAGGTATTCCCCCGTTCCAGAGGCAAGAACTCCATCCCCTTGATCATGTCCAAACTACCCCAATGAACACCAAGTCCTGGGTTGGCAACAGGTGAGGCTTCTTGCGGTTGACCAGGAAACCATGGGATGACAGAACCTCGCAGACCCTTGGAAAAAGAGGCAGAAATCAGCCAGTCATCCCGATAAGGAAAAACTCCGATTCCTCTCCCCCCCCCCCCCCCCCCCCCCCCTGGAGGACACCCACCAAAGGGGCCAATACCTTAGTAAAAACCATTGGGGTAGAGAATAAACTAAAGGGAAGTAACTAGAACTGATAGTGGAGACCCCCTACGCAGAACCAAAGGAAACGTTGAGTGGATGGGTGGACGGGCACATGAAGGTAAGAGTCCAGAAGATCCAGGGATGCAATCACCTCTCCTTGAACCAGCAGTGGTAGAATCTCCTGCAGAGAGAGCATTTTGAATTTAACACTGGGAATAAATTAATGAACCTGCTTCAAGTCCAGAACAGGACGAAAGTCCCCAGAGACCTTCCTCGCCAAGAACAAGATTGAATAGACGCTTGTTCGCCTTGGAGACGCCTGAACAGGCCGAAAAGCCCCCTTGCTGAGAAGATCCTGAATGCCATCCAACAGGGCCACCCGCTTCACAGGAGAGGAAGGCAGTGGGGTGGCACAGAAAGCGTTCGGAAGAGCGAAGCAGAACACAAAGGAAAAACCGTCCCAGACAATTCAGAGAGCCCACAAATCTGCGACGGATCTCACCCAAGTAAAGATGAAAAGGCGCAGGCGTCCACCCACCGGACAACCCACTGGGAGGACCAAAAGATAGTCAGGACTACTTGGTGGAGGAAGAGGCCGCAGACCGAGTCTGGGATTTGTTGAACGGAGTGCAACGGCCACGACCCCTTCCTCGAAAGGGCACGCTGCCCCTAGCAGCAGACATGGAGGCGAATGTCTTCTTGGGACCAAAAAAACAGCCGCTGGATGAACAGATGGGCGCCAACAACTTCCTGACCGCCGCAGATTTCTTAACCATGTCCCCCCCCCAAAGATATGCCGAACAGTTTCCACCCTGAAAAAGGGATCTTCATTAAGATCACCTTCTGGGCATCATCGGCCTTCCAGTGACAAAGCCAGAGTTAGCGCAGTGTTTGAATAGCAGCGTCACCAGCCGCAGCCCCCAAGGTATCAAAAGAGATATTCGACAGAAGAGTCTGTTGCTCCATCAGCGCCAAGCTAGGCACCACATTAGCCCCCTGGTCCAGCAACTGCCAAAGATTGGAAGTCCTTCAATAAAGACTAGACCGTGTATTACAAGTATGTTGAAGCATGGATGGAAAAGTTGGCCGCCACATAGGCCCGCTTGGCCGCGGCTTCCACCCGTTTGTCAACCGGGTCCGAAGGAGAAGCATCCTCTCAGATGGAGCCCCGAGTGGCCGGACCAGCCAGGAGGGAGTCCACCTTCATGGAGGGAGGGAACTCCTTAGCAAAGTCCTGGATGACGTAGCGTTTGGCCAGATACCGAGGAAAAGCCTGTTTAACAATTTCCTGTCACTCATTTTCAATAACCTTTGTAATGGAAGAATGCAGAGGAAGGGACTTGGGCTCCTTGCGCTGGTACTGTAAGAAGAAATCCTCCTAAAGTTCATCGACCGCTGGAGCAGGAAATGCCATGTTATCCTTAAAGCGTTGTAGGACATCATGCAGTTCCTGCCCCTGGATATACCCACCCAGGAGGTCCTCATCCTCTCCATCGACAGCACAAACTTTTCTTCATGATTTATCAAGAGAAACACTTTATAGTTTCTCATATTGTCTAGTGATAAAGCTATTGACATTTTATTTCTAGATATCGTGAAAACAAATGTTACTCCGCACCGACAGACTTGCATTTTTTTTTATTAGAACAATATTCCTAAAAGGGATGTTGTGCCAAATAGTAAGTCAAAATATGTCCCAACCCTTTTTACAGAGTTCAGAGAAAAAAAATTGCCCCCATTTTGTGAAGCTTCTGACAGTGCAAGTCTTATCAGAAAACAAATAAGTAATAAAAACCACGAGCAACCACTTCAGCTGATTCTATGCAATGATACCAAGAGCCATGAGAAACGCCGGAGCCATGGATGAGAGGGAAGTAAGTTTTGCAGAAGTTCTCTCCAAACAGAGCCAATCCATCTGTTTCTCAAATTTGCTCTGAAATGCCTTTATGAGAGGTGCGTGCAGGACACGAGATTTGATCCAATCTTAATACAGCCAGTACACAAAAACGCAGGTTTTTACAAAATCAATGTGATGTAACCACATTTTGAGTTACAATAAAATCCCAGATATTTTAGAACATTTACCCAATCAATGCTTGACACCACATGGTGCCATGATCTGTTGGGAATTTGCGCCTTTGAAAACCACAAGTATTTTGATTCCCTCTACATTAATGACCTACCAATTTCAGGACCAATTCCCTAGCAGCCGGTCTGCATTGAATGCCTACTGGGGTACAGTTACTCAATATCAGATCTTTCAGAGATAATGGATGCGCCGTTACCCCCATTTTTGGTGATGAGTAAGGCTTTCAGTTCCTGTGGCAAATTCTCATGACTGACAACAGCGTCTAATGACCAGGATTCAGGTGGTTAACTTAAGCCAAATAATTTCAGGAACTGATCAAGTGGTTGTGAAAGAAATTTATATTACCCTTCCACCCAAATGCCTTATCACATCGTTCAATAATTTGTTACAACTCACCTAAAGGTAAATAATATCAGGTAAGAAATGCATCCTGCATATTATCAGTCTAATGAAGGGGCACATAACGGATAAAAGTATGTGGTATGTGGCTTCACATACATAATGTTTACTTGAAGACGTTACCACACATTCTACTTTAGAAACCTGTGATATGCACTGATAATATTCTACTAGAATAACTAACTTTGCACCTCTGTTTGTGTATTAATGTGCTTACCTGTGAATTAAACACTGCAAAAGAAATGAAGTTCATGGAACTATTAAGACTCAGAATCTGGAAACAACCCCCACAGATGAGCAACTGAAATCAAAGAAATCATGGGACAAAGTCTTCAAGCTTATTGGTTTCCAAACATAAGTATCAGAAACTTAAAAGATGAGACTAATCACAGCTATATCTAGTGAGCAAGTTTTATTTTCATTTAATTCAGTGTTACTTCAAAGTCAACCAATTGCTCTCGTTTTTCTACAGAGAGGGAAGAACCCAAAAATGTAAATGGAAACTTCAGCTATTTAAAGCTCTTGGAGTGAATTTTACAGATGCCTGCCATTACCATGATGCAAAAACAAATAACATCTGATGCAGGCACGTTAGAGGCAATGTTTTCCCGAGATTCAAACAACCTCTCAATGAATTAAACACAAATCTTGCATCACAGATTCCCTGCCACCTAAATATACTCGGTAATCCTCCTAATCAACCAAACGCAATAATCAAATATGAGCTTTTTGGAATTGCCAAATGGTTCAATTAATAAGTATGGTTTGACAATTATCTTAAAAACAACTGTGCTTCACCCCTTCTTGAACCTTGGAGTTGCCATTACAATGCGTTAAGACTTAAGAAAATGATCCTAAAACAGCAAGAAAGTAACTGGTTTTGTGCCATATTCTAGACCTCTGCCAAAGACTAACTGGTGTTAAAACACTTGAAAATTCCCTTCATAGAGGGTAGAATGTTCTAAGCTAAACGGGGAGAAACAAAGACAACCGCTGGAATATTAGAGCAGATCTATACCATACACTACTGGCCTTGAGCTATTTCGATCTCATGCGATTAAGTTCAGCAGTTAGTTACCCATTCCAAATCCCAAAGCCACCTGGTGTTTTCTTTTTTTGGCCCAAAGGAACAATGGTCCAGGTCACTTCTGTGTGTGAACTGGGACTGCCAGGTCGCCTGAGAAGACTGCTCTCTAGTGCAATACCCGTTTGGCATAGGTGAGGAAACTAGCAGTCATTTCACAATGGAGTGATGTTGGAATGTTGAAATGAGGGGATGTATGGAGCAAGCCACATTAAGTCCTACAACAGATCAAGAGGCCAATATGCACAAGCCTCAAAACTTTGGGTACCTTTAGCCAAGAAATGCACTGGAGAAACACCAAAACAACCCAACTGACCCGAGTAAAGGCAACCCATTAGAAGCTAATTTAACAACTAGTTACCTTTTGGACCGTAAGGGGTTGGGGTAGTTGAGGTTGGGCCTATCAACAGATCTCAGTTATAACATATGTAACACCACAGGCAATTTTGCTGAGACACAGCAACTTAGGAAGCAGATTTGACCCCAGTGGGTAACTGACTGGCAACATGCAAAGATGGCAGCTAGTGAAAGATTCGTGCGGCACCTGATCCAATTAGGAAATCTGCCGGAAGGACGCGGGCGGAGTAGCTTGTTCCAGCATCGCAAGCGTTAACACGCTTGCCTTAGCCACGCATATGCCATAACCACACACATGCATGGTTAAAGCAGTTTGCGTTCTAGCTGCTGCCTGGAATGGGCGAAAGCATCGGGAGAGGAGGCAAGATGCTGTGAGATAAGTGGGAATTAGGGGTAGTTTTCACAGCAGAGGGTCAGGAAGTTTTTTGGGTTCAGTGGGAGAGGGTTTGGGGTGTTTTTTAGGGCTTAAGTGAGGGCAGGGTAGTTTTTAGGGCTTGGGGAGGGGGTTGGTTTTCAGGAGGAAGGGGTCATTTTAGGTCTTCGTGAAGGGGCAAGGTCACTTTTGGGGCTATGGGGAGGGTGGGGGACAGGAAATGTTTTGAGGTCGAGGAGGAGAGGGTGGTTTTCAGGATGGAGAGGTCATTTTAAGTCTCATGGCATGGGCAGCACTTACTTGAAGTCTTAAGCACGCATTGGTCTTTCCCATACAAACCTTAACGCATATCTCATTGTAAAGGCATGTGGGGTAAAGGGATATGGGTAGTTAAGACTTGCCTGGTTAGGATCGCGTGGAACCGCCATGTGTGGTAAAACGCATGTGTGGTTCTGTCAAACAACCTTTGAATACATGCATAAAGTATATGCCACGGTATCTCTAGAAAATGGGCAGAAGAGACTCCCCTCAAAATGTTTCCAGCTCCAGATTCATACGGGATACTTCTTTGGTGTGACATGGGAGAGTGGGTGAGCCTAGACAATACTGGAAGGTAATAACATACACTATCAGTGGTCCTCCAAATCTTTGATTCAACCCTCAAACTGGTAATAATATGAATCGTCAAGGGATAATTCCTGCATAGTGGCACAGCCTCAGTTTCTTCTGGCCAAACGGGACATTGCTAAGTATAGGACAATAGGCCTCCCCCACCCCTTTACGGAAAGCTCTGGTTGGGTGTTCAATCTTTTTTTGGGGGGGGGGGGGGGGGGGGGGGGGGGGAGATTTCAAGGCCAGTGTATGCTCACTAAAACATGTTATGATTTGGCTGACCCAATTTGAATCTCCATGTAACTGCTCTGAAACAGAATGCATGTGAGGGGAAATCAGGGGTGGTTTAAATGGGGAAATCATATCCACTTAAGTTTATATCACCCTATCATTCTATAACTTAGTGTTTAGTTTAACAAGCCTTTAAAATGTGCCCAACTGCTTCACTCGTTACTGATCGGACTTCAATAATCCACCCATTATACTTCTTGCAATCAAAAACGTTAACTTAGGAAAAAGTCATGATTCAACCCTTAACTGAAATATAACTCGTTTTTCATAAGTTAAAAACAATGGGTATCAATTTTCAAGTATCAAAAGTATGATAGAGTTTTTTTTGCACGTTTTTCTTCAGCAATGCATTTTGATTTATAAAAGAGAAGTGCAACTGTTCATTGGTGGGCGAGTACTCGAGATCAGGAACGCGTTCCAAAGGAGAAGATCCTCTCAGGTGAACATCACAGTAGGTACCAAATTCAATTCACATGCCCGTTTCAGGTCTATAGAGATGTGCATTTCCAGCTATTTAAAGCTGTTAGCGATCATCAATTGGGTCTGTTAATTCTCCAATTCCCCACCCCTCCAATAAGGATAGATTTATCCCAACTGAGTGCCCCACCAAACCTATCAAGAACCTCCATTCACCTATGTCCTGCCCACCCAGCATATCTAGTTAATAGAAGCAATTCATCTATGCATAGGAACTTTACTAGCTTTCTATAGCAAGTTAATGTCAAGCATCTGGCATGGTGGTTAAATTCTTCCTAGGTAATGTGGGAGAGGGAGCAGCACTTGTTTCGCTGATTCTTGCCTTGATGTTGGCATCCGTGCCGCCCAGCGGGTCTGGGACATTGCCCAGGTAGGTGAAGGCCTCAAACTCTTCCAGTGCTTCGCTTGCAAGAGTGACTGCAGTTGTGCTGGTCGTTTTAGCCTTCAGGATCTTTGTCTTCCCCCTGTGGCTGTCGAGGCCAAATTGTACTGATGTGGCCATCACTTTGTCGGTCTTCTCTTGCATCTGCAGGGTACGAAAGAGCAGGGCCCACTCGTCTGCAAAGTCCAGGTCAGCGACCGGTGTCCAAGATGTCCACTGGATCTCTTTTTTTTCCTTACTGTGCTAATCTTCATGATCCAGTCTATCGACAGCAGGAAGAGAAAAGGCAAGAGCAAACAACCATGGCAGAATTCAGTCCTCACTTCAAAGGTGACTGCGAGTTTTCATCTGTGGACCATCTTGTAGGTCATTCCCTTGTAAGAGCTCCTGATGATTCTTACCGGTTTATCTAACAGACCACAGAGGCTGCATTTTTTAAGGGTCTCGCTGTCCTCACTGTAAAATGTCTTTTCAGTCAAAGTTGAGAGCGAAGAGGGCGTTCCATTTCATCGACTGCTCAATGATAATGCAGTGTTGCAATCTGGTCTGTGCAGGATCTATCTTTGTAGAAGCCAGTTTGTGGGTCTCATAACCAAGAGTTACCTTATTCCTTCATTCTGTTCAGGTTGACTGTTGGAACATTTGCATGGAGTTGCTAGAAGAGTTATCCCTCTGTAGTTTGCGCAGCTAATCTGGTCACCTTTCTTGGGGATTTTGATCAGATATCCCTCCTTCCAGGTCTAGCAGGATCTTCAGCAGAAGTTGAGCTGATTTGCTTTCTCCCCCCTGCGATTGATGAAGTTAGGGCGATGTTCACACTTTGCAGATCAGGGCCCCTGGAATATTCCTGTCCATCTCACATTCGGAAGACCATCGCTGACAATACTACCCCAATGTATCAGGAGTTGTTTACCTGCTCTCTCCACTTAGGTGTCATAACAGATTCTTGGAAGAGGACCAACGTGCCCCCCCCCCCCCCCACTTATGGTTAACATGGACTGGGAAGTACCAGAAAAATTTAGACCAGGGTCCTTATTGGAAGCAGCAGCAAAAGTTCTGGAAAAGGTGGCAAATCGTCAACTTGCCCCAATTCTTTCAATCTTTTACATCCATCCCAATCTGGCTTCAGAGCCCTTCATAGTAAGGAAACGACGCTCCTTGAGGTCTCAGAATCCATTAAACTTAAGTTTGGATTCCGTCCTCAATTCGGCTTTGGTGCTGTTGGACCTGTCCGCAGCATTCGATACGGTGGACCACAACATTCTATTAAAAAGACTAGAACATCTAGGATTGTTGAGGCCAGCCCTAGGCTGGCTGAGCTCCTTTCTGGAGATTCGAAAACATGTCTCGCTGAACTCCTCCACCACCAGAGCCAAATCTTTGAAATGGGGTGTTCCAAAGAACTCCTCTGAGACCCACCCTTTTCAATGTGCATATGTGTCCACGGGCCTGACAGGTCTAACTTTTTGGCATTAAGATTGTGTCATATGCAGAGGATACGCAGTTCCTGAGCTCTTGTAAAGAGGATTCAGTGAATGTCAAATAATCTTTTGCTCTCAGTAGGAAGGCACTGTTAAACTGGGTCCAGTCTAATAAATTACAACGCAACCCAGACAAAACAGATCCTTCTGTATGGGTTAACCCCTTATTTAGGGTGGGCTGGAGCTTGGCCTCTATAACAGAGGTCCTGCTTACATAAATGAGAGAATCGAGAAGTAAAGACCAGGAAGACTGCTAAGATTTAATAGCACTGGTCTGTTAACAATTCCCGTTTCCGAAACCATCGGGGGAGGGCACCTCCTTTATGGTAGAAGTAGTATGTGGAACCAGCTGCCAGATCATGCAAGATTAATAACCCAGGAAGCATCCTTCAAAAAGGCCCTTAAAACACATCTTTCTAAGCTTTAGGACTTAGTACACTTGAGGGCTCAGCCCCTTCTCACCTGTTCTTTTATGTTGAGCGCCAGGACACAGAGTAGCTGTGGCTACATACAAGACATTCATTCATTCCAGTCTGAAGGCTCCTTTTTCTATTCCCAGATCCTTCCAAACATGGGGTAGAGCATTTCTATTTATCTGTCAATGTCGGTCTTCAGTGCCTCTCTAGGAATGCTGTCAGCTACTGCTGCCTTCCCAATTCTCAGATGTTTGATGGCTCGCCATATTTCTTCCTTGATTGGTTTGCTGCAGTCGATAGGCAAGTCACTGCTAGCTGGATGTATGTCTGGTGGAGACTGCGGCACAAGCCGATTCATAAGCTCTTCTAAGTGCTCCAGCCATCGTTGTTGTTGTCCTTCGTTACCTTCCCAGCTTTGTCTTTAACAGTTCTTTCAGAGTTTCCTTATGTCGCAGAGTTCTTTCAAGTTTCCGTGACTGGCTGCTTCTTTGGCAAAACCATCGATTGTCAAATGCCTGGCCTTAAGCTTCTCTTTGCTTCCTTGTTGGTTTTGCCACTAGGACAACCAACAGCACCTGGCTTTGAGTTGGTATTAAAACCACTTTCTGAAGTCTGACTGGTTTCTGAGACCTCTAGTGAATCGGATGGGAACAGAAAAGGTTATGTCTCCTGAAAGATATTCCATTTAACCCTTAAAGGAGTGTATGTAGTATCCCAACATAAAAGTATGCCACAGGACAAAACACTAAAAGCAGTGGAAAGGATTTTACAGCCATCTGCGATATCTGAAATTACTCCAATTTCATTCCTTACAAAATGAACACTAGCCATGAAGAACTACTTCATGTTGGGGAAACTACAGCTGAAAGGAGCATCTATGGGTAGTTCATTTCCTCCAAGCATAGCAAACCTTTACATGCATTTAAACATTTAAACAGACAACCCCTGCCTCCTCCTTAACTTCCAGTATTATACTATGAAGAGTATATCGATGGCCCTGATTACATAGCTGAAGAGGGGTGAAACCCCGAAACCGGTCCTAGGATGCTTGTTTCCAGTCCAGGGAGGACCCGGCTTGGCAGTTCGGGCTGAACTGTTCCCATAGGGCACAGGATCAAGACTGATTTGCATATGGCTTGGTCCAAACTGGAATGGCATGGTGAGCATAAAACGGATGGATTTGGACCCAGATCTCTGTACTGGGGTGAATGTAGGACATTGTTCGGCATTCTGTCCATCAGTAGTTCTTTTTGCAGGGGCTATCAGCTTGGCATCTTGGATAAACCTAGGAAATCCACATTTCAGTTTCACTAGTACATTAAGCAAATCAAGCCAATCTGCTTTAAAATGAATCCTTACAGTCTGAAGGACAGAAGAAACCTATTGACAAAAACATACTACTTTAAGAGTTTACATCCAGGAGGCTTGCTGGAAAATCTGCCCATAAGAAAACAGGGCATTCCGGTTAGAAACCTATAATCAAGACACTGACAGATTTATATATGCGCGTCTATGTACTATGGCTTTTTGACCCAATTCAAGGCAGTAATAAACAAGAATTGGCATATCCTGAACATACGGTCTATAGATCTGGCCAAAAAATGATTTGCTTTTAAGGAAAGCAAAAAACTGAGATATAGGTTGGAAAACACCAGAACAAGGAATACATGCACACAAAAAATCAAATAGAACTGTGGAATTTACCCCATGAGGAAATTGTGGGTTATGTAAATTCACAGGGATGAAAACATTATTGGATTTTGAATGACCACTCCTTGGGAATCACACAAATTTACAAGCTGCAACAGTGATGGAGTAACTTACACGACAATGTCCAATCTTGTTCAAATAGGTTGATATGAAAATGTGCAAGATTAGGATTGCAGAACACTGCAGAGACATTAGATTATGCACATGACAACAGAACTTTGTGCATATCCTTTGAGACAAGGCCACAATGACAACATGATGTGGAAAGTGAGAAAAGCCACTTAAAATCCTAATACTAAAACCCTGGGTATTCAAACTTTGGACACATAGTAGGCTCGAAAGAAGATATACCGTGTGTGACTTTACTTACATTAAAATAGAACATCTTCTGCCCAACGTATATGAATACATTCTTCAGGACTGGTACGGTAGATGTAGATACCATGGTAGAGCTCACTAAAAGGCTAGAAGATTGCTCACTAAAAGGCTAGAAGATTATGCAAGTGGCTAAGAAGAACTGATCCCTACAAACTTCATCTCTGGAACCACAGTTTAAAAGGACAAATAAACCACGAAAATCCTATATTTTATCAAGGAAACTGGGATTTACCTCTTGGGAGGACAGGGCGGCCAGGCAGCAGGAGCTTAGCGGGGAGCCCCAAAAAAGTACACTGCCGTCCTGGAAAACGTACAGTACCAATCCCACTTCTTGATTTTAAATCAAATACCTACAAAAAGTAAGTCCCTTTCAGGGTAGTTATGCATTTTTACTTGGAGGAATTACAAGCATCAACATCCAAGTTATTATTTTCCTGGCAAAGCAAATGATGCTGCTAAAGAGAGGAGCCATCCATCAAAGGCATGCAGAGATAGCTGAAGAGAAACGCCAACCTGCAAAATTGAAACTCCCACCATGACAGTGATTGCTGTAGTACTCTTGGATTCCGGGCAAATCCTAAATTGCTGACAAGAAGTTTATATGTCCACCTTTGCTGCTAACATCTCTATGAAGAAAGTTAAAATTTTGTTAATTTTGGCCTACAGAAAAACATCCACCTATAAGCACTTGTTGCAGTTGCTGAGGTCCAAACAGCAATGTAACTCGTGATCACCACAAAGAATAAGCCAATTTTTCTGACCTGTGCTTTTATGGATACCGCTTATCCGGATAAAGATTATTTGAATTGAATTTGAATTTTGACTAAGCCAATTCTGTTTTACTGGACATGATGTCCAAAAAAAAAAAAAATATATCTAACTTGAGCACTTGCCATGTTAAGCCTTCAAAATATGCTTGTCACCTGCTCAGAAGTATCAGCATCAAATAAGTTTCCTACAGTGGCAGATTTTCTTCCAGGTTTGGAGCACTTCAAGATATTAAGAGGAAAATATTCCGTTTTTTCCTTGGAAGGAGGCTCAACAAGAGCAGACAGAATAAACTAGGGTTAAGATGCATTGTATATTCATAGCTGTGTCACTAGCGAACGCAGACTAAAATGGATCAACAATAGAACTGCCACTTTATGCAAGGAAAGTACTGCTTTCCATTTAGAAAACTGAAAAGATTTTAATAGTGGACCTGGTAACTCCCAAGAAGGATTTTTTTTCTTCAATTAAAGATTTGGACTTGAAGGTACTTTAGTGTCATCCAATGCATATATTTTGATAAGTAAATCGGGCCTAGGTAAAACCTAGAGCTCACCCTGCCATTACTATGTAAATAATCCAAACCACAGGTATATGGGATGTTGTCCTCTACCAGAATTTGGGTGCATCATTTGTTGCTGCAAAGCATTAGTGGTATTCCACCTTTGACAACTGCTGCACTAGTCAGATGTGGCAGGATGTGGGTCCTAGACTTGCAAAGAAAGGATTAGTTTAAATGAATATGGGCTTCCATGTCTCGTGCCACCCATAAACTGCACTTGGGGTCAAAGGTGCCACTATTCATACTTTCACTGTGAGGTCTTTGGTAACACAACCAATCAGCATATGGATAGTGCTAAATGGGGACCCCCGTGCTCGAAGCTGTTGGGCATGGCCTTTTCAGCAGGGTTATCCCAAACATTTTGCCTTCTTCCTTCTTTGATTTTCTAATAGTCCCTAGTGAAGTGCACTGTGCGCGCCCAGGGCCTGTAAATCAAATGCTACTAGTCTAGTGGGCCTGCAACACCGATTGTGCCACCCACATGAGTAGCCCTGCAAAACATGTCTCAGCATGCCAGTGCAGTGTGCGTGCAGTTTAAACTGCCATTTCAACATGGCAAGTGCACCCTCTTGCCAGGGCAAAAGCTTCATTACATGCAAGGACCCCCTAAGGTAGTCCCCTGGGCAGGGTGCAGTGCATTTAAAAAGTGGACATGTACTGTTGTGTTTCACACGCCCTGGTTGTGAAATATGGCTAATTTTGTTTTTCACTGCAGTAAGACCTTTCTCTCCCATACGTTAGCATGGAGCTGCCTGGTTACATATTCCAGGTGTACCTTACAATTGGGAGCCGATACAGAATTGGAGTTTGGCGTCTGTGGATTCAATTTAAAAACATTGTTCAGTGAAGTTGGTTTTTAAATTGCAAGTCTGAAAATGTCACTTTTAGAAAGTTGCCATTTTCTTACTTTAACTATTCTGTGCCTTTGCCCATCTCTGAATACACGTCCGAGTCAGGATGTCAGTTCGGCTGTTTGTGCATTCACCCTAGACAGTCACTCAAAGGGAGCTCAGGTGTGCCCTTCATAGCCTCATGGCCCATCGCCTGGCTGTTGGGCCTTCCCGAGATAGAATGGTGGTGGTGGTGGGGGTCGACTCACCTGAATAGGGCTGTGCCGGTCCCTTAAAAAAGCAGTCTTTGCCTCCCTTCTCCCTTCCCCGGTTGTGTGTCTGGAGCCAGGAAAGGACAGGGTCTTGTGCACTACAAAGACCTTTCTTTGAAGTTTGCCTACTTCAAAGGCTGAAATGGGAATAATTACTGGACCTCTGATACCATGTACTCCGATCACTTCTGGATTGAGGACATTCTGCCAGGAAGAGAAGCTGTGCTGTTTAAGGGAGGACTGTCACTTTGCAGTTTGCTTTGCTGGCATGCTGCTTGCTACTTCCGTCCTGAGTAAAAGGATTGGACTTTGCTTTTTAGATCCTGTTTCCTGAGGTTCTTCAAGGGCTTGAGTTGAGATTGCCTCCTGGTAAGCCTCAGGGCATCAAAGACTTCACCTACCAGCACCTGGGCTCCTCTGCTGAGAGCCCAGTCTTGCCAAGTGGTGCCAAATCCAGTTCCAGGGCCTGTGGAAGTGAGTTCTGGTGCAACAAGAAGAGAAATCAACGCATCGCCATTCGGAATCAGTGCATAGTCACAAAACTCTACACATTGCTGCGTTCAGCACTGAAGCGTGGTTCCCGTTCGGCACAACTGCCACAGCTTTCAAAGAAGGACCTGACTTTGCTGCAGTGCCTCCGAAGAACAGCAGCTGCCCAAGTCTCAAACAATCCATCACAGAAATCTGTGATGCACCGCTCCGACTCAGCTTCAAACACTGGAATCGATGCAGCGCAACTTTGCTTTCAATGCATCACAGATAGCTTGTCTCTGGGCACCAATTTCAACATCGACACTACAGTAAGGAAGAGGTACAGTGCCTGCAAACACCACATCACCTCCCCTGCGCCCCGCAAGATCAGCGACTTGGCAACCTCTTAAGGAACAGACGCATCACTGCCTACAGCGATGCATCACTGCCTTGAAAAGTCATATCTGGAGTTATTTTTTTTATTTTGGTCTTGTTTTAATCAGATAAATATTGGCTATTTTTCTAAACTGGTGTGGAGTCCTTTTGTGGCGTCTTCAATATATATTTATATACACACACACAAATGTTTTGCACATTGCCTCTAGGGAATAAGCTTGCCTGCTCTGTGCCAAGGAGGTGAGCACAGGTTATTCTGAGGGCGTATCTTACTTGGCGTGACTAGGATTGTGGGTCCCTACTTGGACTGGGTGCAAACTAACCACTAGAGTCCCCATTTCTAACTGACGTCAAACTGTTAATCAATGTGTGCCTGTAGGACCCGTCAGAAGAAAGCAATACAAGAAGTTGTGGCGTATTACTTAAGCAATGGAGACAAGAAAATGAATGTGTTCAGTTGAGTGGGACAACAGAATTTTGTGTAGAGTATTTCAGGTGTAGTATGCCTCCAGCCTGGCAGTGACCCACCATAGCAGGTGTTTGCCCTCTGAACTTTCAGGCCTCATTAGCACCCAGTACCGGAATAGAGGGTTGGGTGTCAATTTCACATGAGGACAATCCTGGACATAAAGCTCGCCATCCATGGCGTAACAAGGGTGGTCATTCTTACAGCAGTACGCTGAAAAGTAAAAATATTGCATCTGTAACTGTTCGTGTTTCCTGCTGCCAGTACCAAACAGGACACTTATTGTTTGCTTCCAAGTCCTGTGGATCTCCTCAGGTCAGTGTAGCAAGCGATCCTTCCAATAAATAGTATACATTCCTGAAGCTTCAAGCCTTCTGTTGCTTTGTAGCTAAATTCAAGCTATAAAAGTCCATACACCAACTGACCAGCTGGAGTCAGTTCTAGCATATTTAATCCAGTTTCCAAGCAACAGCTGACGTACACACAAGCAACTTCTTTGCCTCAAGACAATATGTGGCTATTGAGCTTGACCTGTGCTTGAGATCCACAGAGATGATGGGGTAAGTTGCTAATGCAAATGCGTTCATTTAGCTGGTTTCCTTAAATCATGCGCACACGCTGGCTGGCCTGGTCTCTCATACCCTATCGAGCAGCAATTATAAAAGCCTGTATATCAATTTCACTATAGTTAAAACATAAGTTTGCACACTGTTCAATAGTCAAGCAGCTATTGCATAAAGCAAGTTACCATTTAATGTTAAACATGTTTATTTACATGGCTATTCAAAACTAACTACAACATTGTGGTCTTAACTGTGGAAAGCTCGGACACTGCAGAAACAAACCAAGAGTGGGGTTATACACCACAATGCCACAGTGAAAGAGCCAGTTAACACAGACTCACCAACACATGGAGATAACTCACATGTTTCAAAAAGGTTTTGCTAACACAGTAGAGATGAGTTTTCTACCACAGTAGGTTGCCAAGTGATCTGTCCAGAACCCACAGTTGTATTCCAACTTTTTCAGAAGGCCCTTAAAATTCCATGACATAGCCTTTCCAGACAAACTAGATTGCTTACTTTCCTAAAAAACAAATGCACGTCTCAGGTTAAATCTATTTATTTGAACAGGAAGCAAAACAAGAGACAATGACATGGACAACCACATACTGCTCTGCTATGACACTGAAGCCTTTTTGACAGGATCAGAAATACTCAACCTAGATGAGGTAGTAGTGCGGCACGTGAAAATCATGATATAGAAGGTGGAAGGGCCACACCTCCATAGCCCATGGGAAATTCTAATTAAGTTGAAGGATCAAGTTTCTGAAACCTCTAAAATGGTTTGATAATATAACTGTTGCCCAAGCTTTATTGAAAATAATGGCTGCCATCTTTCAAGAATCTAATCAATAATATCACAGGATTTAAGATTGATCTATAAAACAATTAATAAAAAAATGATATACGCTGGAAGAGTAAGCAGTAACCAGAGCTAGAATCACAACCAATTGTGTAGTCAAATATAAACAAAGCATTTATCCATCAACACAGCAAAAAAAAAAAAAAACGCTTGCTTGAAACGTGACTTTCTAAATGTTCAAACAACCAACCAGCGTGCAACACTATCTTGATGACTAAGTGAACTCTAGTTTTACAGTTATATTTCCAGGCATCTCAATCCAGCATACAGTCAGGCTCACTACCCAGTGTACTTGGCACGTGCCACCAGAATCTCAGGTGCATTTGGAGCGACTTGCACGTAGGAACTATGGGCAGGATCTGTTCAAAGTAGCCTAACTGCATGAATCAAAGTGAGTTTTAAACATGGAACAAAGGTTATGCTTCAGCCAAACACACTGCTTATGGAGTTCAACATTCCAAGGTTTCCACATTCAGTGAATAAGTAACTGAGCAGTCATTGGATGGTTAGCATGCAACATAGGTTATTAAGACATTATGTTTAAAGTGTGCAGCTTTAAACAAGGCAATTTAATGAACGGAATAGAAAAAGATAGCAAAATTATTCAGTCAAATTCATACCCTAACAAAAAAAAAAAAAAAAAAACAGTTCTAAAAAAAAAAAAAATCAAGTACCAACAGTATTTTAGACCACTGAAAAATGAACGAGTGTGTGCTTTAAGCTTAAAAAAAAACTTGTCACGGCTGACATCGTTCTCAGAATACGTAGCACATGCAGGGTGGGGAAGAGCAAACTGCTTTTCGACTGCATACAACGTACAACAGGACCGCAAACACCCAACGTTTAACAAGTACAATAAGCTCTACCACAGACAAAGGAACTTTGAAATGTGGCATTCCAGAGCTCTAAACCGCCCTGGGTTTCACTTCTGCATGTTCTGCTTTTGTAATGTCACTGACAAATCCGGGTTTCAGACTTCCCGTTCAAGCTTCACGTGTGAACAACGCGTGTATCGAACTGATTGAATGCATTTATCAATAAATGGTAACTTTGTTTAAAAAAAAGTAACCAGGAATAGAGCAACAGGACAAAATCACTGCGCATTTCCGCATCGTAATGTGAAAGGGAAGCAAGCTAGTCATAAGAGAAACGTATTCGGGATTGATTCAGAAAACTACTCTTATGGCCCCTTGCGGGCAGCTGAGGTTTTACAAACCAACCAATCACATTCCACTTACCCTGCAGTACCCTAGGTTCACAACCCGGCTTGCAGTTTTGCAGGCTTATGATATACTGCAGCCCCGTCTGTGAAAAATTCCTAACGTGGAGCAGATTAAAAAACATAGGTCGCTTCCTTACCCTTCCATTTCGCTATAAATGGCAAACAATATCCCAATTTAAAACAAAAGCAAGAATATTTATTTCCACGTCACTCCAGTTCCAGTGCAACAAAATCCCCCAAGTGACTTAATTACTAGAAAAAGCGACTAGTAATAAGGAAGCCCAAGTACCAACCGAAAAGCCTAATGAACTAATCAAATGCTGTCTACACCACCCAAACATGTGCAACGGTAATCTGCCAATCGAAACGTCCACAAGCAGTCTTTAAAACTGGTTTGATCTTTTGTCGTTAATAATAACCAGACAACACACAGGTGAGCTTAACCAACAAACACAATGTCAAGTCATGTGGTTGTTGTCCTTTGTGTATTTAGGAACATTTAGTATATGGTTAAATACGTCAGTATTAATTTTACTTTTCTATAAAACATCTAGGAGCCTTCTGTGTTGACATCGATAGGGCTAATTTTCATGGGAAGGACCCAAATGACAAATCATATAGGACTGAGTATTCCAAGACAAGAAAGGTAATCTCACTAGGTTTAAGTGTGTGTGTGTGTGTGTGTGTGTGTGTGTGTGTGTGTGTGTGTGTGTGTGTGTGTGTGGGTGGAGGGGGGGGGGGGGGTGAAATCGGTGGATAATCGATTAGTACAGAAAAAAATCCGGCATAATATTTCCATTCCAGCAAAATTACAAATACATTCAACTGCGAAAGGTGGCTAAGGAAAACAGCAGCTCAATCACAACAATCTCGATGTTTATCAAAAGCACTAAAGTCACATTTTTTCTTTTTTTATCATCAAGGTAGCTAATTAGGGTTTGGTGCAGCGTAAGTATTATCAACCCACAACCTGACATGTAGAACTGATAATTCTTAATTCCAGGTAACAAACCTTGGCCGCATGTCACTTTGAAAAAAAGTAACAAAGCTATAATATTTACAAAAACTATTCCAATGTTAAATCGCCTCCGAACTGATACATACGTGACCAGTTAACAAATGGTTTTCATGCCCAAGAGAATGATGAAAAACACTGTCTTCCAACAAAAACATCACAACAGCAGAATGAAATCAACAGCTACCCACAATGCTTGCGTACTGGTAAAAGACCATGTTAAAACACAATAGTTCACTTTAACACCTTGCTACCTGGTGAAGCCCCAAATGACTATATAACGGTTGTCTGCTACCCTAACTTTAGAGTCACGGCAATATCTGGCAACAAAAGCAGTTTGTGTGGTTTGTACTGACTAACAATAATACAGGTTATTCGTGACAAATACAGGGTCGTCTGACTTATCCACCCTTAAAACAGTGTTATTGGAGTGACGACAGTTTAATACTTCGTGTAACTGTTTGCCATGTAATGCAGCTAGGTCGACACTGTGGCATAACGTCTGTACGGCACACCAGGTGCAAAGTCTCTTGAGTGGTAAGAGGCAATTTATCTACTCCAAAGGGGTCAAACTCCCCATGACAGCTGCTTACAAGGAAATCCTGGTGTCTCGTTACTGCCTCAGACAAACAACCACGCTTCTCCAAAATACCCCAAAACAATTTAAAAGCGGTCAATTCATTCCCTTCCTGTGAGGAAACCTTGCAATAGCGCAAGAATCAAAAACAATCTATCATAGAAGTACATGATTTCAGTACAGAACGTTCCATTTACAATTATTGGACACTTGGTTTTCCTTCAGATATTCAAACCTGACTGTCCATCGTTATGTCACTCAGAAAGAACAGTGCCCATTAGCATTGAAACCTTCCACCATACTTAGAAGATAGTCCATCGTCGTTTTAAAGGGAGCCTCCACATCTTTAGAGGAGTTTACATGCATACGAGTGGGCCAATTATATTGATAAGGCTTTAACTTGATCACCCATAGGCATAACAAGAGCGGTTTCGTATTATACATTTAACTATTAGCATGTCAACTCCTTCACAACTCTAAGAGCAGCTTGACAGTGCAGTAGCTGCAGCCCCTGTCCAGCATGGCCAGAACTCTGCATGTGTCATTTAGGCTGGTTCTGGGCCCGAAGGCCACAGGAACACGACCCTTCCTTCTCCCGGCCCAGCTCCTGCATGTGCGGCAAACTCCACGTGTCATCTCCATGGCCGGCCTCAGACTTCCTGGTCTGCCGGCACGGAGTGTTGTTTAAGGGAAGACTGTGCTGGGAGGCCACTGATGAGGGCAACTTCTACCGTAGATGCAGGCGACGTGCAGGTAGCACAGGCCCCTTTCAACCAAGTGGTGCAGCAAGCGGGCGCGGCGCCCATCCACGTGTCACCGGCTTCCCGGCGCAGGCATGAACAAAACGGCGGGCCGACAGCCGCCATGCCTGGCATTCAAGGACTCGCCCGAGCGCACGTTCCGGCCTACCTGGCTTGGACTTCCAGCGGTAAAGAGATCCATGTTGCTGATACTTCGCTTCCTCGCCCGGGCTCCCCACCGAGCCGCCATCTTGGACCCTTGATTTTCTGCGGGTTCGACCGGCAGCAGCGTGCGGAGGAAGACACGTGGGGCAGCTGCAAGGGGAGGGGCGGAGCCTATCGACGCAAACTTGCACGTAGGGCGTAACCGGCAAACGCCGAGCCGCCATCATTGTAGTGGCGTAATATTTGCGCAAAACGCACTTTACAAATCTGGTAGTTGATGCCCTATTGCAGGTGGCATTTCCCGTAAATGAACTTTCACTCAGCAATGACTGTTTCCGAAACAGAAGTTTGACTGTCTGTTTCCGAAACAAAAGTTTAATCAAGCATAGAGTTATTATAAACAAGGAAGTCAGGTGGACAGCTTTCAGTGTTTAGCGTAGCATATTTTTGAGATTAGCGGCTTCTATATGTCCTTTTTTAAGTGGTGGAGGAGAGTAGGTTGGGCTCTCATGAAATTACTGTAGGAGTGCGTTATAATACAGATTTTCCACATTTAGAAATGAGTAGAAAATCATGATTTTAATAAAGGCACGGAGGCTAATATTATGCATATCCCTTTTATTGCTCCCAGTCAGAAGCAACAAAAAAACACAAGAATTAGAACACTTCCAAAATTCTTAGAACATTGAACATGTATAAACCCCCAGAACTGGCAGCCATCTTCCTCTTTGTATGCTGCGAAGAATAAATCCCAAAGTCTCTTTAAAGATAACTCCAAAACTCCATATCCTTGTCAAAGATCTCCTCTTTCCTTTAAATCCTTCTTCTTTCGCCTTATCCTGCACAATAAACAAAACAAAAACATTAACACTGGGAGGGCACAGCGGAGGGATAATATTAGCCTCCGTGCCTTTATTAAAATCATGATTTTCTACTCATTTCTAAATGTGGAAAATCTGCATTTTACATCAAGGCCTGGAGGACAACATTATGCATGTTCAAAGTTCATCCAACACTCTTTCTAATACATTTTCCACTGGCTTAAAATAGAATCTCTTAAAAGTAACTTCATTGCTCCAATCTGCAGCTTTCATAATACCACTTAAACTGAAACCTTTCAAAAACGCCTTTGACGCCATAGCCCCTCTTACAGAATGAGCCCCAAAGACACCAGTATTCACCCCTGATCTCAACATAACTTCTCTCACCCACCTTGCCAGAGTAGGCGTTGACACAGGTCTAAAAGGCTTCCTATAGGAAATTAAAAGCTGCGAACATCCTCCCTGTCTTAAAGACAAGGTCCTTCTTTCATACTCCCTCAAACACCTAACAACACACAAACTATCATTTCCTTCCAAATTTGGATAAAAAATAGTCCTAGACATACACTTCGTCCTTTTCCTTATCTCAAAACACACCCCTTCAGGCTGATAACTCCTAGAGTCTACCTCTAACGCCCTAATATCAGAAACCCTTCGACAAGAGACCAAACAAAGAAGCATTGCCATTTTCCATGACAAAAATTTCAAATCCAACGTAACATTACTTCCCCAGCTTTCCAACTCCTTTAGAACCAAAAATACATCCCATAATGTATCATATTTTGCCTTTGGTGGAAAAGACAACTTCACACTCTTAACCAACCTACTGACCAACACATTCTGCCCTACTGGCATACCATCCACCAAAACATGACCTGCAGAAATTGCAGATCTACTAATATTAACTGTATTATACGCCAATCCTGACTTATACAGTTCCGACAAATAATTAACCACTTCAACTACAGGTGCTGATATGGAATCCAAATTCCTCCTAATACACCAATCAGACCATCTTCTCCATGCTGACCTATAAACCTTCGTTGTCCCTTTTGACCATGACTCAGCGATAAGCACCTCAGCTTCTTTTGATAAACCATACACTTGCCACACTCTCCTGAAATCAGCCACGCCACTAGCCTCAACTGACCTCTTATCACTAACTCGTGCACATTCCCCTCTGGATCCAGAATTATATCCCACAAATCTGGTAACAAAACTGGATCTTCTATTAGTAACTCCATCATGTCTGGAAACCACACCTGACTCCTCCAAAATGGCGTTAACACCACCATCTCTGCTCTCTCTCTCCTGACCTTCATCAGAGTTCTCTGAATCAATGAGAATGGGGGAAACGCATAACACCTCCCCTTGCTCCAATCCTGAAGAAAGGCATCCAAACCCTTTGCTTCCGGATCCAGCCTCCAACTGTAAAACTCCCTCACCTGACAATTCAGCCTGTCCGCAAAAAGATCCACCTGAAAAGGTCCCCATCTCTTCTCCAACATCAAAAAACTCTCTCTTTGAAGTTTCCAATTGCTCACATCCTTGAGATACCTTGAAGACCAATCCACTTCTACGTTGCACAGACCCGGAATATACTGAGCTTGGACTACAATCTCCTTCTCTAAACAAAAATTCCCAAAATCCTTTGCTAATTCCGCCAGAGCCCTCGACCGGGGGCCCCCTAACTTGTTCACATATGTCACTGCCGACAGAATGTCCATCTTTAACAACACACAACACTTCACCCTGTCCTTCATAAAGGTCTTTATCGCAAAAGACCCCGCTAACAACTCCAGACAATTTATGTGCATCTCCTTCTCCTTCTGTGACCATTTCCCCCCTGTCGAGACCAAACCACATCTCGCCCCCCAACCTTGAAGACTTGCATCCGATTCTATCTCCACTTCCGGTACCTCTCCGAAAATCGCTCTTCCATTCCAAGCCTCCAGATTCATCATCCACCATCTCAATTCGTCCCTCGACTCCAGGTTCAGCACAATCTTTTGTGAATACTTTGCCCCCCTCCTTAAGTGAAAGGCCTTCAACCTCTGTAATGCCCTGTAATGTAAAGGGGCTGGAAAAATTGCTTGAATTGATGCTGACAACAGACCCAGCAACCGAGCTAATTGTCTCAAAGTAATCCAATCCGACTTCATCACTCTTCTTACCTCCTTCCTTATCCTCCTCACCTTCAACATTGGCAATTTCAACAAACAATCCAATGTCTGAATCTGAAAACCTAAAAACTGAATCGTCTGTTGAGGATCCACACAAGACTTCTCTTTGTTCACCACAAACCCTAAATCTTCTATTACCCTCACAGCAAACTCCGTCTGCTCCCTCGCTAAATCCTTCCCTTCTGCCATTATCAAAAAATCGTCTAGATAAACTATCATCCTTATTCCCCTTGACCTCAACCATGCTGCTATTGGTCGTACCACCTTCGTGAAACACCATGGTGCCGAACTCAAACCAAATGGCAGACTCTTGAATCTCCACAACCTTCCCTTCCACCTGAACTGGAGAAAATCCCTCTGATCTTCGCACACAGTAATTGTCAAATAAGCATCTTTCAAATCCAATCTCGTTAACCAATCCCCCTTCCTCAAAAGGTCCCTCAACATGTGAATCCCCTCCATCTTGAAGTGATTGTACTCCACCCAATCGTTCAATTCCTTTAAATTTATTACAGGCCGCATGCCCTTTTCCTTTTTCTCCACCAGGAATATGTTGCTTATAAATCCTCCTTCGACACTCCTTGATTCCTCTATTGCACCCTTGACTTGTAACTCCTCTATTTCTTTTGTCACCAAATCCTCCATATCCTTTGCAAATCTCAAAATGTTTGGAACTCTCAACTGAACTGGACTCTGTATAAAGTCTATCCTGTAACCCATTACAGTCTCCAAAACCCAAGGATCTCTTGTTATCTCTTTCCATCTCGAAACAAAATGGGCTAGTCTGCCGCCCAATTTTATTTGGATAGAAAAAGGGTTTTGATTGCTTCTTACCTGAGAACCCTCTTGCTCGTCTCTCAGGGCGCATCCCTCTTGCCCTACTCCTCCGTCTTTGTGGGAAAAACACTCCCTGTCCTCCTCTTGTACTATAACTGTTCGATTCAAAATTTGAAAAATAGGGCCTTCCTCCCCTTCCATAGTTTGCTCTTGAAAGAAATTGTCCTCGGCCGGGGAAACGGCCCCGCATCCTCCCGGCCACTCCAAAAACTCTTTTAATATCCTTTTGAGCCTTCTCTAAAGTACTGAATGTGTTCACATATCGTGACATGTCTTTCACGAACTCATCCCCAAAGAGCAAGCCATCGCTCCTCTCACCCGGTTCTTTATTGGCTAAATCTGCCAATTTCGGATCTATTTTGAATAGTATTGATTTCCTCCTCTCAATACTTATTGCTTTATTAGCATTCCCCAATAAGCAAATGGCCCTCTGGACCCATTGCCGCATCTCAACTACATCTATACCAAAATTATTTGTATGAGCGTCCTCACATAAATCAAATATTTTCGTGAGTGGACCCAGGACATCCAATAATCTGTCCTGGCATCCCTTAAGCCCTTTTTCCAGACCCTTCCTCGGATCTTTTCCGTATTTATTTATAAACGCCATCATTTTCTGATCCAACTCCGGCGTGTAAGCAACCTTACTATCCAGAGTTGGCCTAGGGCACTCACTACGCATCTTTGTCCTGACCTCCTTCGGGATCTCCCTCCTAATCCAATATTGTACATATTTCCCAACGTGCTCCACTGGAGTCCATTGCGGAGAGAGTGGATGCTGTATCATTAGGGGATTAAACATATCCTCACCCTGAGGATCTAAAATCTCCTTCTTTTCCATTTTAATCTCCTTCTTAATTTTCCTTCTTTTAATTGGAACAATCTCCACATCTGAATCGTCCGTGCTTGAACTACACGTCAGTTCTACATCTCCGCTTGATGATGTGGAGTCACACGAAACACTTGTATGTTTCACCTTTTTTGCCCTTTTGGCTCCCTCCTTGGCCTTTATAGCCTCATTCCTCTGAACCTTACGTTCTTTTCCTTTCTCAGACTCACCGAACCTCCTTTTTTGAGTCTTCTTTCCTACATCTCTTGAACCACTTGGAATCACATCGTGTTCCTCTGTAGTCCAATAACTCTCTTCTTCCCTCAATCTTTTCTGCATTCCTTTCTCCAGAGTACTTTCTATTTTTTTATCTATAGAAGATGACATTTCTCCAAACATCTTCTCCATATAGCTTTTCATTTTCTCCTCAAAACTACTCTCTACTCCTTCCATTCTCTTAAATTTATTATTCTCTTTATCTTTAATTTTAAAATTACTTCTTAAATTAATATTCTTATATCTTTTCTCTCTCTCTCTTCTTTTATTAATTATTCTCTCAAATCTATCCGTTTTTGTCCACTTGACATTCGTAACACTCTAACTGCTCCTTTCACCTGACCGACCTCTGAATTCTGTCAGATTTCACCCCTCACGAGTAAAATCTGACACCGTTTCATTCCCAAAGCATGGCGAACCTCCACACCATGCTTCTACTACAAATCTCCCCAAACACCTAAAATGGCCGCCGCACGTTATACGCGTACGGCGGCCCCTCTCTATCAAAATACCTCAATTCCTCCTAGCGTTACATTACGCGAGCGCTCGTGCCTCCTACGCTCTCACTTCCCGATGACGCTCCCACGCGTCTCCCTGACTCCGCTCACAACACCAACAGAACTCGCGCTACCACGCGCAATAAACTTCAACCGCCACGACCAATTCGAAGGTATTTCCCTGCTAGTTTAAAATATATTGCCAAACATTACGGCGCATTAACACTCTTCATAACCATTGTTAACCCACTTTCTTCCGTTCGTTTACGTTTAAAAAGATCTCCTGCTCAGAAAAATGAAACATTGAATAAAAATAAACATTCTACATCTTAAAATCCTTCAAAAATATTCCTTCACATATTCTAACATCAGCCATCTATCTCTCTTTCTTCAATTCTCTCCTTACAATTATATTCTAATCAAAGTAAATAACCAACTTATCTTAGACTGAGCAGCAACAAAAGAGGAAGATGGCTGCCAGTTCTGGGGGTTTATACATGTTCAATGTTCTAAGAATTTTGGAAGTTTTCTAATTCTTGTGTTTTTTTGTTGCTGCTGACTGGGAGCAATAAAAGGGATATGCATAATGTTGGCCTCCGGGCCTTGATGTAAAATCATGGTTAGTTTGCGCTCACCTTTACTCCTTGTGACTAATATGTGAAGAGGAGATAGAGGAATACAAGATGATTTAGTATCCTCTTGATTAACCAGACTTTCGAGTGTATGTTAGAAATGTACTCATAGTGGGTGGATTAGTATCGTCCGGCTCTAGGGCGGTGCGACCGGTGCCACCGCACCAGGTGCTGACTTCGGGTGGGGGTACCCTAGTATTTCCAAGTATATTATTGTTATATAATCATCTGATTCTGCGTTCCTGGCCCCCAGACATTTTCAGGCAATTATATAAATGCCAACATAACTTCCGTGATTAATGTTTTTCCTGGAGCGAGATGAGTTTTGTCTAGTGGAAGTTTTGACTCGTCCAATGGTAGTGCAGAGGGTAAATGTGCCTGCTGCAAGAAACATGTATCTTTCAGATTACAAAGTGCATATAATATAAATTGGTCAGCGGTTACTGCTTTTGCCTGAGAGATCCTTTTGTTACTTGCAGTTTATACATTATAATCCTAATATAGAACAGTGAGCTATTAACTGCCATCAAATACCTGCATGCAAACGGCAAGCTATAGTTTAAAGTGTTATGATTTTTTTGCCCAGACTTTCATCATGCTAATGTTGCAAAAAGGGTTCATTTGGATAGAAATCAAATCTGATGATTAAAGACAACCCCCAATCATGGTGTTAAGTTTGACCCTGTCACCAGGCAGGTCGCTCCCCTCACCGCCACGCAGCCCCCTGTGTGACCTGTAACTCGCTGCTACTGCCGCCCGGGCTCTGCCCGCCTCGCCTGCGTCTCTGTTGGTATTGTATTTATTGTCCTTTGCCCCGAGTCCATTTTGCTTCTGTACCTTTTTGCCCGTTTTTGCCCGCCTGCGTCTCTGCTGTTATTATTACTGTCATAGTTCTTGCCCCTGTGTCCATTTTGTTTTTGTACCTCTTTTTGCCCGTTTTTTTTCCTCTGTGCCCCCTTCCTTCGCTGTCCCCTTGCCTTCCGTTCCCGCCGCTGCGTCCCTGCGGCCCCGCCCCCTGTCTCCCATTGGCCGCCCCGCTCCCACCTCCCAACTGCTCCTCCCTCCCTCTGCCCCTCATATGGAGGCCGCGCGGCGGTAGAGAGAGCGACCTTTGACCCTGTCACCAGGCAGGTCGCTCCCCTCACCGCCACGCAGCCCCCTGTGTGACCTGTAACTCGCTGCTACTGCCGCCCGGGCTCTGCCCGCCTCGCCTGCGTCTCTGTTGGTATGGTATTTATTGTCCTTTGCCCCGTGTCCATTTTGCTTCTGTACCTTTTTGCCCGTTTTTGCCCGCCTGCGTCTCTGCTGTTATTATTACTGTCATAGTTCTTGCCCCTGTGTCCATTTTGTTTTTGTACCTCTTTTTGCCCGTTTTTTTCCTCTGTGCCCCCTTCCTTCGCTGTCCCCTTGCCTTCCGTTCCCACCGCTGCGTCCCTGCGGCCCCGCCCCCTGTCTCCCATTGGCCGCCCCGCTCCCACCTCCCAACTGCTCCTCCCTCCCTCTGCCCCTCATATGGAGGCCGCGCGGCGGTAGAGAGAGCGACCTTTGACACTGTCACCAGGCAGGTCGCTCCCCTCACCGCCACGCAGCCCCCTGTGTGACCTGTAACTCGCTGCTACTGCCGCCCGGGCTCTGCCCGCCTCGCCTGCGTCTCTGTTGGTATGGTATTTATTGTCCTTTGCCCCGTGTCCATTTTGCTTCTGTACCTTTTTGCCCGTTTTTGCCCGCCTGCGTCTCTGCTGTTATTATTACTGTCATAGTTCTTGCCCCTGTGTCCATTTTGTTTTTGTACCTCTTTTTGCCTGTTTTTTTTTTTTCCTCTGTGCCCCCTTCCTACGCTGTCCCCTTGCCTTCCGTTCCCGCCGCTGCGTCCCTGCGGCCCCGCCCACTGTCTCCCATTGGCCGCCCCGCTCCCACCTCCCAACTGCTCCCCCCTCTCTCTGCCCCTCATATGGAGGCCGCGCAGCGGCCGCGTAGCGGACGCGTGCGCCGCTGGCACGCCAAAGGCAAGCCCGTCTGCGCCCGTCCGCGCCTGGACCGCGCCCAGCGCCAGACCCCTTGGCCCCGGCCGGTACCTGAGAACTCGACTGAGATACGACTATGCCACCCTCAACGCACTCAACACCGGACGCCCACCCGCCTGCTACCGAGCCACGCCGAAGCGCACCCACGGACCCTTCACCTGTCAAGCCTGCAAATTCACCTGCCTCCGAACCTGCCCCCCGCCCGCCGAACCGAGCAACAACAACAACCACCTCAAGTGCATCCTCCTCAACACCCGCTCCGTCCACAAGCACGCCATCGAACTCTGGGACCTCCTCGACACAACAGCACCAGACGTCGCTTTCCTCACGGAAACCTTGATGAACGCCTCTTCAGCCCCCGACATCGCCATAGCCATCCCGGACGGCTACAAAATCACCTGGAAGGACCGCGTCAACAAAACTGGAGGAGGAATCGGCATCATCTACAGGAACACCATCAGCGTCACGACCAACGCCGAAGGCACTCTCTCCACCGCCGAACACCTTCACTTCCAGATCCACACCGACCCCCAGACCACCCTCAGAGGAACGCTCATCTACAGACCCCCGGGCCCGCGCACACAATTCAGCGAAACCATCGCCAGCTTCATCAGCCCGCACGCCCTAGCCTCACCAGAATACATCCTCATAGGGGACCTGAACTTCCACCTGGAAAAAACAACGACAACAACACCACCACCCTGCTCGACAACCTCGCCAACCTCGGACTCAAGCAACTGGTGGACACGCCCACCCACCTCGTCGGCCACACGCTCGACCCCATCTTCTCCGCCAGCAACCACGTCTCCTTCAGCCACTCCCGGACTACTCTGGACCGACCACAGCTGCGTCCACTTCACCTTCAAGAAGACTACATCCCACCACCACACGCAACAGATCCCCCGCAGATGCTGGAGCAAAGTCACCGCAGACCAGCTAACCACATCACTGAGCCAGAACCCACCTGTCGACACCCCTGACACCAACGACGCAGCACACAATCTCGCACAGTGGATCACCAACTGCGCCGACGACCTCGCTCCACTGAAGAAGCCCCCAGGCAAGACCGGCAACAGAAAAACCTCATGGTTCACAGACGCCCTCAAAGTCGCAAAAAAATCATGCCGAACCCTCGAAAAAACCTGGCGGCACGAACGGACATCAGAAAACATGACAGCCCTCAAGAGCGCCACCCGCGAATACCACCAGATGATCCACACCACCAAAAGGACATCGTTCAATGAGCGGCTGGATAACAACACCCACAACAGCAAGGAACTCTTCAGCATCGTCAAAGAGCTCTCCAACCCCAGCGCCAGCAACAACGACATCACACCATCGCAAGACCTCTGCAACTCCCTCGCCACGTTCTTCCACCGCAAAATCGCAGATATACATGACAGTTTCGGACCCCAGGCTCCGCCTCCAGCCACCAAACCAACGACCCTCAACACCACCCTCAGCGCATGGACCCCCATCAGCACTGAAGACACCACCCACGTCATGAACACTATCCACTCTGGCTCCCCCTCCGACCCATGCCCTCATCATATCTTCAACAAAGCCGACACCATCATCGCACCCCACACCCGGAACATCATAAACAGCTCCTTCACGTCAGGCACCTTCCCTGAGAGCTGGAAACACGCAGAGATAAACGCCCTTCTGAAGAAACCCACAGCGGACCCCAAAGACCTCAAGAACTTCCGCCCCATCTCTCTCCTCCCCTTCCCGGCTAAAGTCATCGAGAAGACCGTCAACAAACAGCTGACTGCATTTCTCGAGGCAAACAACTCGCTCGACCCATCCCAGTCCGGATTTCCAGCCAACCACAGCACCGAGACCATCCTCATCGCAGCCACCGATGACATCAGGACCCTGATGGACAACGGAGAAACAGCCGCTCTCTTCCTCCTGGACCTCTCGGCAGCCTTTGATACAGTTTGCCACCGCACCCTAATAACCCGCCTCTACAACACTGGGATCCAAGGAAAGGCCCTGGACTGGATCACCTCATTCCTCTCCGGCAGAACCCAGAGAGTCTACCTTCCCCCCTTCCGCTTCGCGGCCACCGAGATCATCTGCGGCGAACCCCAGGGCTCCTCGCTCAGCCCTACCCTCTTCAATATCTACATGAGCCCCCTCGCCACCATCGCACGCAAACACAACATCATCTCCTACGCCGATGACACCCAACTGATACTCTCCCTCACCAAAGACCCAGCCACCGCCAAAACCAACCTCCAGGAAGGAATGAGAGATGTCGCAGAATGGATGAAGCACAGCCGTCTGAAGCTCAACTCGGACAAGACGGAGGTCCTCATCCTCGGATAATCCCCAACCGCCTGGGACGACTCCTGGTGGCCCACGCCGCTGGGCACCGCACCGACACCCACGGACCACGCACGCAACCTGGGATTCATCCTGGACTCATCCCTCACGATGACCAAGCAAGTCAACGCCGTCTTGTCCTCATGTTTCAACACCCTGCGCATGCTCCGAAAGATCTTCCGGTGGATCCCCACCGAAACAAGAAAGACGGTCACCCAGGCCCTCGTCACCAGCCGTCTGGACTGCGGGAACGCCCTATACGCAGGAACCACAGCCAAACTTCAGAAACGTCTTCAGCGCATACAGAACGTCTCCGTACGACTCATCCTCGACATCCCTCGCCACAGCCACATATCCGCCCACCTGAAAAACCTGCACTGGCTCCCCGTCAACAAGAGGATCATGTTCAGATTGCTCACCCACGCACACAAAGCGCTCCACAACATGGGCCCGAATACCTCAACAACCGCCTCTCGTTCTACACCCCCAGCCGCCAGCTCCGCTCCGCTCCGCCAGCCTCGCCCTCGCCAGGGTCCCACGGATTCGCAGAACCACCGCCGGAGGAGGATCGTTCTCCTACCTGGCGGCCAAGACATGGAACTCCCTCACCGCACACCTACGACTGACCCAGGACCATCTCACATTCAGGAAACACCTCAAGACCTGGCTATTCGAGCAGTAGCAGCAACCCCCCCCTCCTTTCAGCGCCTTGAGACCCTCACGGGTGAGTAGCGCGCTCTATAAATGTTATTGATTGATTGATTGATTGATTAAGTTTTAAATTCTGAGTTTGTGGCTCTCCAGACCAAACACTGTTAAACTATACTGCCTACCAGTATGGATGACATGTGATGTGACTCCTACACCTTGTAGTCCTCTGCCTTATGTAACATTTTCTATACACTGATTTACACATGTATGATTGATTGTCTATGTGTAGTGTGTGATGTAAAGTGCTCTGACACCCTACACTCGTATTAGTGGCAGCAGCTCTATAAAACTAATTAAAAGCATCTGAGAGAGAATGGTTATGGAGACTGAAGGGACACTGGTAAAGAGTGGTAGTGATGGAATCTGTGGTGGAGGTGGTCATTGGGGGGCGCCAACAAACATTTTTGCACTGGGTGCCACCAGCGCTAAAGCCGGCCCTGTTAGTATCGTTTAAGGGGATAACTGAGTACATGTGTTTATGGATTACCCTTACGATTTCCTTCATGACCTATAGAGTGTAAAGACTTTTCACTTGTAACTATATATGTACTGATAGTATTTTGTTATGTAGCTTTAAGTAAGTATGATGTACAAGTATTCTGTATTAGAGTGTTCTTTACCAATGATGTAATGTGTTCCTTTGAAAGTCAGTTGATGGCTGGCTGGAAAGGGAGCATCACCTACAGTTGTTTGCTGCTTAATTAAATAACTAAACTAAGTGGAGACTACATACATTAATTTCAAAATTTGGCGATGATTCCAGCCTTGAGGACTGTGAGCCAGGTGGTGCGAGAACTCACGCTGAGATACTGGATTACGTGAAAACATTTTTAAGCCGACTTGTGAAAGGAAAACCGGAGCGGATCGCTTTCATAAAGACCGATGCTGCCATCAAATTTACACCCAGACGAGCGACTCAATATGTAATGTACTTTTAATTTCTTTTCGACTTTTCGAGTGAATGCATACATCCATTTTGACCACTAAAACTTGGGCGCGTGCATCTTGTTGATCTTGTGTGTAGAACCCCACCGCTAGCCTGCACGTCTGAGAATTGTGCCGACACTGATGTTATCCAGCGCACAAAGAGGACGTAATACTGCAGTGTCATTACGCACGTTATACACATCATTCGGTGCATAATCAAGGTCCATTTTAGACAATTGGGAAAGTCTGTGCAGGCATACAGTTCCATGCACATTGTTCATTAAAATTATAAAAATTATAAAAATATCAGCAAAGTATCTAAAGTCGGCCACGGACACCGAGTGATGTGAACATCTTCTGGTACAGGTACTACTTTAGTCAGACGGGAAAGTGCAGTATCGGTGTCAGTCCACCCTTTTGGTAAGATAGTTGATGAACTATCGGTATGTGGTGAGAGTCTGATCTCTAGAGGGGACAAATTTGTTTCTCCTCAAGGTGTACATGTGGAACTAATTAAGCTGGCACACGAAGGCCACTTAGGTCCAACCCTTACAAAGAGAAGGTTACATGAAAACTATTGGTGGCCAGGAATGTATCAGGATGTTACAGTTTGGGTGACTTGCTGTGTGGATTGTAAAGAAGGAGAGAAAAGATGAAAAATTGGTAGTCTATCTGTCATAGGGGAAATTACTGATCCCCATAAACCATGGCACACGGTTTGTATGGACTTTATTGGGCCAATGAGAGTACTGACATCTGAGTGTAAGTTTGCCCTTGCACTCAAAATGGTTGGTTGTCAAGTTTATGCATAAAGTCACGACCAAGAAGACTATTGTGGTTTTAGAAGACGGGTTCAGAGAAGAAGGTTACCCAGTCCAAATAATTACTGACAGTGGCACGCAGTTAACGTATCGGGAAATGAAAATGTTCTTGGAGGCGTGTGGGATTGGTCATTCTCGCACATCATTAAATACCCCACAGGAAAATGGTGTAGTTGAGAGGGTGAAACGCTTGAGAAAAGGTGTTGTGCAAATGGCTTGTGGGAGTAGAGGTAATGTCAAGAGGATGGTGGAGGAGTTAGTATGAGCGTATCGCACTACTGTTAACGGAGTTACCAAGGAAATTCCATTTAAAGTCATGAGGGGGTGAGATGTGAACACAAAAATGTCTCCTGCATGGATGAAAAGGATGTTGAATGAGGGTGATGATCAGGGTGATAATGTACCTGAAAAAGAAAATAATGGTAAGCTTAAACCAGGTGATTTAGTCAAAGTCAAAAGTGGAAGGTTGGAAGGGAGTTGCATGAAATTTTGTGGACCCTTTAAGGTGAAGGAGGTACATGAGCTGTATGCGGAATTAGAAAATGGAGAACGGTGGAACAGGCGAAGAGTTGCATTATATGAGAAGATATGGAGAAATAGATTCAATGACGAAGATGAAAGAGAAGGGGAAGGTTGTAGTGGATATTTGATGATTAATGATGGTTAAGTGTTAAGAGATAGAGTACAAGAAGTGAAGGTATGAAAGAAGTGAAGAGTATTATAGGCACAGGAATCCACCTAGTATTTGAGAGATTATGTTTGTGAATGACCATTTGCACCTGCCACATTATTCCCTTATCATCCTTATTGTTATTATTATTTTTACTTTTAAATTTTATTACATATTAGCATTACAATATTGAGTGTTAAGGGAAGAGGATGTGTTATATTATGTTATGTAGCTTTAAGTAAGTATTATGTACAAGTGTTCTGTATTAGAGTGTTCTTTACCAATGATGTAATGTGTTCCTTTGAAAATCAGTTGATGGCTGGCTGTAAAGGGAGCACCACCTAGAGTCGTTTGCTGCTTAATTAAATAATTAAACTAAGTGGAGATTACGTGCATTGAATAAAAAATATTTCTTGTTTGTTATTTATTTATTCAAGAGTTTTATATAGCTTTGGCCAGACCAGAAAGTATCGGAGCGCTTTACAACAATCATCATGACGATAACAGACAAACATTATTTCAGCAAACAGCATTGTTGTGTGTCAAAACAGGCTAAGGCTGGTAGGGGAGTATAGAAGGGGAGAAAAAGACAAGGGGTGTGGAAACCCTCTTGCGTTGGGCGATTGTTTATCATCTGGACGAGATGCCTGTAGCAGAGGCACTCTGTCGCGCTGGGTTGGTGCTAGCCAGTTGGTTGAGCTGTTGGTTGAGTAAGAGATCCTTGGCCTGTCTTTTAAAGTTTATTTTAAAGTTATTTTAAAGTTTTATTGATATGGCCTAGGGTGGAGTTCCAGATTTTAGGGGTATTTCCCGTGAAGGAGCGTGTTAAGGTTTTTTGTTTGCGAGTTTTGGGAGGAATGAGAAGTAGGGTGTTTGTGCTCCTAAGATTTCTCATCTGGTCTGCCTTTTTGAGTTTGGACGTAAGGTAAGCTGATTTGCCATTATGAAGGACATTGTGGGTGTGACATGCAGTTCTGAAATTAGAAAGCGCTACAATTGGGAGCCAGTTTAGTTCTCTCAGAGAGGGTGAGATGTGGTCGTTCTTCTTGAGTCTGGTGATCATCCTATCAGCTGCATTTTGAGTTGTTCTGAGGGGGGATAAGTGTGATTTTGCAGTGCCTGTGAAAGTTGCATTCCCGTAGTCGAATCTAGACAGAACCAGAGATTGTGTGGCATATTTAAGATCATTAGGAGGGAGAAAGGGTTTGATTTTGTTGTTGAGTTTCAGCTTGTAGAAGGCTCTATTCGCAGTCTTTTTTATACGTTTTCTCATGTTAAGTCGTGGGTCCAGAGTGATTCCCAGGGATTTTGCAGAGTCAGCCAGGGTAAGATTGCAGTTTAGAGCATCAATGGATTTCGGCCATTCTTCAATTTGAGGGGTCTGTTCATTGCTGGATATGAGGAGGATTTCCGTCTTATCTTGGATGAGGTTAGGTGGTTGTGTGATAGCCAATGCTTGACTTCACTGAGAGTGGCATTTAGTCTATGTATGTCATCTACTTAGCATGTTTCCAGTTAGAGCTGGGTATCGTCCGCATAGAGGTTGAAGGGGATGTTGGCTTTTTTGAGTATTACAGCGAGGGGGATGTATGACGTTACAACGCATGCTGTTACAACGCATGCTGTTACAACGAAAGGTTTACAACGCGAGTGCATTGACAACGCAGGACATTACAACGCAAGTCTTTACATCGACTTGCACTAGATGGCGTGCTAACATTAAAAAAGTGTAATTTACTATTCCAACTCCAGTCCACGTAACAGTAGGGAAGGTGTTGGGATAGTAAACTACACTATTTTTAATGTTAGCACGCCATCTAGTGCAAGTCGATGTAAAGACTTGCGTTGCAATGTCCTGCGTTGTCAATGCACTCGCGTTGTAACAGTTTCGTTGTAATGGTAGTGCGTTGTAAAAGTTGCGTTGTAAAGGTTGTTCCCCCAGCGAGGGGCTCCATGTAGATGTTGAACAGTGAGGGGGAGAGACTTAAGTTTTGTGTGACACCCTGTATTATAGGAAATATATCAGAAGTTGAATTGTTTATTTTTATTTGTTGTGAGCGGATGCGAACCATTGTAGGTCCACCCCATCCGTTCCAATTCTTTCTTGAAGGGAGTTTAGGAGAAGTTTGTGGTCGACCGTGTCAAAGGCCGCCAATAGGTTCAGGAGTATCAGTAGGCAGCATAGGTCTACATCAAGGGATTTGTATACATCATCTATAACATTCAGGCTCGCTGTCTCCATGCTGCACTTTTTTCTGAAGCCCAATTGGTGAGGGTCCTGGAAGTTGTTGCTGTTAATGTGTTGGCTGAGTTATAGGATGTTAGAAATGGGATTTCTGGTTGGCTAGGGCATGCGCCTAAGCCAGGCAGAAACCACCACTCTAGTCAGGGCAAGGGAGTTACACGCTGAAGATAATCCCTGCTCACCCCCTTGGTGGCTTGGTAAGAGCAGTCAGGCTTATCCCAGAGGCAATGTGTAAAGCGTTTGCGCAACACACACACACAGCAGCAACACCCTAGGCACACTACAAATGAAACTCCACACAAGGTTATATAAAAAATAGCCTTTGTATTATCCACAACACATTAGAATCATAATCACACATATACACTGTGCCAACTGGCACTAGGAAATATTCACAGGAGATTATATACATGACAGGGCCAATCGGGACACTGTCAGAACCATCAGAATCACACAAGTAGTAAATAACGCAACCAGTAACTACTGGTACAAAAATGACCTCAACATTATATCATCTTAGGCATAAAACACATTCTGCATAAACATCAGAAGCATAAACACATTATACATAAGCACTATAGCATAACATTAGACATCACGTTATAGGCATAACCACATTTTGCATAAAGACCATGGTCATAAAACACATTTGGCAACCAGCATATTAGGCATAAACACATTAAGCAGTTTTGTAGAGCCTGGCGCTCTACCAATATCACCAAACTGACCCCAGGCCAACTCGCCTTCCACTGGGGCTCAAATGCCCTCTGTCCAAAATGTCAGGGCTCTCACAGGACCTTCAAGGGGCCCCCGGGCAGTGAGAACTAGGTGCGCAATGCACTGGGAGCGGGGGGCGTATCTCACCCCTTTCTTGACATAAAAAAGAAATGCCCTTGCTGTTGCAGCTGTCCACACTCTCGCGGTGCAGCTGAGAAAGCCCATTAAGCACTGGTACTAACAGTGCCTTTTAAAGCCCCTACTCCGGAGCTAATGGAACCAAACTTGCCCCCAACAAGTAATCAGCACTGGCACTCTCCATGCCCGGGGAGCCCCTTCTGGAACTACTGAACAAGAATTGCTTCCAACGATGTAGCTGCCCGCTGTCCTGCGGGGCAACTGAAGAAAATAGCCTTGGCACCGCCGTGCCTCTGGAGCGCCAACACTGCTCCTGTTTTTAGTTTGGATAACAAAAGATACCTATTAAATCCTTCTCTCTTGCTATCCAATTTTAATCTCACCCTCACTTTCATGCACTGCGCCCATCACTATTATTCAAACTCTTCCTCACATCTGTGAGATCCTATAGAGCTCTCCATTCATACTATACTGTTTTGAAAACATCCGTGAGCTCCCCTCTCTTAGTAAGAGGTTCGCAGCCCTTGGTTACACTACTGTGTGACTAGGAGGAGATCCCAGATGATGAAGCATGTAACTTCGGTGAGTGATGAGAATCCGTCCTTTTTTAAGGATTTTCTTTGTTAAGGACTTTCTTGCTTAAAGGTTGTGCCTATGATAACATAATTATAGGCATTTAGGTCTTTAGTTGCTTCAAGAGTCTTTTTTGACTCATTAGAGCCGTAGATTTTTAAATTGTTTTGGTAGTTACTATTGGGGAATACATCCACGCTTGGTCTTTAAATGTTCCCTTAGTCCCTCCATTCCTTGTTGGTTCTTTCTGCCTTTGGTTATGTCCAGTATAGAGACCAATGTTTGCAAGTCCAGACGGGTGATCCATGCTTGTGAGTCCAGAGTGTATGTGGGGAAGTTGTTTCTTTTATTACTGGAGGGTGGGCTTTCGTTGGATGATTAGGTGTGATCTTCAAGGGAGCATTCAATCTAGGTGATTTTATCATTAAAGAAATTAGCAAAATTGTCACAGAGTTCTTTGGAGACCTCCACGGTTTTTATGGGTGGCTTGGAGGTTTGTTGTTTAATGATATTGAAAAAGCTCTTTGGGACGGTTTTTGGCATTGTCGATTGCGCTGCGGAAGGAGGGCTTTTTCATTCCTGATGTGTTTTTAGGTCTCGCCTGACCCAGCGCATGCGCTGGTCTGGCGAGACTTATTGAGAGGGCTCCAAAAAGTGCTACCAGGCCAGCTTAGAGCTATAGTGCATGTGCGCGGGTGCGCACGCTGCGCTTTACCACGATTACTTTCACTTTCACGGCCGCTTGTTTGCAGAGGTCACCAGAACGAACTGCAAGGTTAGCAGATTACAGAACGGCCAACTTCCAAACTGCGCATTCTTTCTAGCGCTATAACAGTAAACCCGCGACCTGTCAGGGAAAATGAGACGCGTTGCGCCTTTGGTGCGAGAGGTGCGCCCCTCGGGGAAAAACCGGGGAAACAACCGGACGCGTGACAACTGGCGGCCAGGGAAAGGAGCTGCTTGTTTGGGTAGGCAGGTCAGAAGGCCGTGGCCCTGGAATTCCCTGACGGAATGTTTTCTCCTATTTGTGCTACGTGGTTTACTTGACGCAGCTGTGCTCGATGACCGTACCGGCGCGCGCCCCTGTCGCAATCATATCAAACCGCCAAGCATGAGGGGGCTTCACATCGGTACCTACCGCTGACAGAGTAGGCACCAGTGGATGTGTGCGGGGGCTGGGGCTGCGTGATGCACTACACCTAGTTTTATGTTGCACCGGCTCCCTGTGTTTGTTTAGTGGCACATTAAGGAACATTGCAGCACATTTTCCCAGCCAGAGTCACTTTGCACCCGAAACCATGCTTCTATCTCCCAGACACCTTGCCTGTACTTACAATGTCTGGTACTTTCCAAGGCAGCACGTATGAACAGACATTTTAACGGTCCCTAGATATTAATGTCTTGCGGTGAATCAGTATGTCCTGCGTGAGCAACCAGCAGGCACCTAAGTAAGGAGTTGCAGATGTCACTGTACCAACCTCTGTACTGTCCTTAGGCTGAAAAACAAAATGCACTTTTCAGAGGGAGAACGTGTCACAGCATCTTCATCAGGCAGCCCTGGGCTCCCCCTTCCACGTGGAGAACCGTGGCAGAGGCCCTGCCACCAGAGGCAGGCTCTGTATGGTTCTTGCTCTTTGCCCTTTATGTCCAAAGGGCACTTATTGCTCCTCAACGATGTAGAAGGCCTTACCAGTGGTAACCAAAAATTTGGGATTTTTGGGCGAATTATCATCCTCAAGTATATTCAGGGCGACTGGAATTAGGCAACTGTGCAGCGATTTTCTCTTAATTATAGATTTGCCGCATCTCCCACATAATCCATCATCTGCTGCATAATCTGCAGATTTCAAAAGTTACTAAAAATGTGCCAACAAATGTTGCCGCACAGAGGAGGGCCCTTGGCAAAGCTAGACTGGTCACCTTTCTGTTGCTTATTGCTATATTTGGATGTTAAACTGGTAAGAATGAGGTGCAAACCATTGCCCACAGAGTGTTATCAAGTTTAATTAAAATGATAAAATATTCAATTAGTATTATTAAAATATGTGCCGCATTAAGCCACATAATTTGGCTTTTCTTGCCATCATTCTTAATTTAGTCAACCCTGCTGCCTAATTTATCCCTCTCCTGCCACATAATTCGAGTGAACTTGGATATATTACACTTTCCCTGGACCCTTTACCCTGTGGAGAATCGTAGATTTAACTGGTTATTTTCTAGAGCACATCTGCAGTTGGTATGTCCAGGAAGAACTTTGGGTTGGTTTGTTAGTGCCTTCCCACATGGGCTCGGTTTAAAGAAGGGTTTAAAGAAGGCTGGAAGCAGATTAATGTGTTTCTAGGGGTTATGTGGATAACCCCTAAATGCAGTTTTCCCCCCCACCACACTATGCCCTTTCCAGGGCGGCTAAACACATGATGCAGATGCTGCCCACTAACTCTTCCTAGCAGAACACATTTCACTGCAGACATGACAGAATCACAATTAGGGCTCCTGGTTTTATGGTATTTATTTTTTTACATTTCCGTCTGTCTTTATCCATATTTATTTTTTGGCCATCTTATTGGTATTTATCAATATTTATTTTGTGTTTTGAGAATAAATGGAGGAGTCGCAAGATGGTATAGTTCCACATTTAACTCTTAGATGTGCACTCAAATGTGGATGCCTGTCGCATTTTAGCAAATTAAGCAGCCCCATATAACAAAACACTACACCCAAAGGTATATATTAGTGTTATACTACATATATAAATTAACATATGCCGGTATTTAAGAAAATCTCATCCTATGTTTTTTTAACTCCCCATGTTGTCAATCTGTCCATCTTTTGGTTACAGTTCATAAAACACAGCATGGAGATTCTCTCACAAGAACCACGCTGTTCAGTATTTTTCCACTTTTAAATAAATGCAGACAGGAAACACAATTGTTTTCTGTCTGTATTTATCTGTAAAAATAGAAACTGGGAGCCTTATTCATAATCTCAGTCCTCTAACATCAGCCCCTCTTGCCACAAAAATCTCCCCATGGCAGGAGTCCTCTTTTATCAGCAGTATTGGAGTACTTATAGGTCCGTTTTCTCTTAAAGTCTGTCATTGTCAGAATCTGCTGAGACAGCAGGTTATCAAGGCTCGGGGACAAGAGGTAGCTCTTTTCAAAGCAGCTGACTCCCCCCTACTGGCATCATGTTGCACCCAAGAGTAGCACTAGTGATGATGACAGAGGCTCCCTACTTGAGACTCATTTCGTCTCATTCCACCTAGTTTGTGCTACCAATCAAACTACCAACTCGTTACCCAAGTGTCAGTGCCTGACTTCAGAGGAAACATGTACTAAACCTCACCACTTCCATAGCCACTCTCACTGTAATAAACAACAAGCATTGGCATAGCCAATAGGTCTCACCTTTGGGACCTTATAAGTGTTTAGCCATGATGTTGTTGCACCAAGGATATTGTGCTGCATAACTAAATACTTATACGGTCCCAAAAGCGAGACCTATTGGCTATGCCAATGCTTGTTTATATTTCCTTGTTCTTTTCTTAGCTGGTCAAGTTGGGTTACGGATGAGTTAGTTCGCCAAAATCTTTCAGCAACTCTGAGTTGTCTTCTTTCAGAGTTGAGGTCTTTATTGAATTAGGATCTCGATGGGGTCTTTCTGACCTTTTTTTGTTTCAGAGGGGCTAGTTGGTCTAGGATGGCTGTCATTGTTGCGTTGTAGTGTGTTGTAAGTTTGGTTATCTGAAGTGGGGGGAGGAAGTAACATCATCCTTTCTTCAAGATCAGCTAGGGGAATCTGTGATATGCTTCTAACCCAATGAAGGGATTTCTGTGTGTCCAGTATAGGTGATGAATTGTTTGGTTAATGTGAAATAGAATGATGTGGTGATTCGACTAGTCGACAGGAAGGTTGTTGTCAATAATTACTGTATCTTCATGAGCTATAATGGCGTCAAGGATTGAGCCTCTGTGGTGAGTTTGATCTTTGCAGTGCTGGATAAGGTTATTATTGAGAAAAAGTTGTTAAAATTAGATTATAGTATTGTTCTGGTCATTCAAATGAAGGTTTTGGTCACCTAAGATTATGTTATTGGAATTCGAGAGAGAACAGTGTATTATCAGGTCAGATAGATGTTCTCCAAAAGTGAGGGTGTTGCCTGGCGGGTGGTAAAGGGGGTGACAGCACAGCATTTTGTTGTGCTTCATCATTAGGTGAAGGTTAGATATTCAAATGTGTTGTAGGTGAAGGTGTCAGTTTCAGTAATGATAATACTGTTGTTGTGGATGATTGCAATGCAACCACCACAATGTTGTTTTCCATCTTTCTTGATGATTGAAAACCCAGGGGCACTGGCAGTCAATGATTGTGTAGGAGGATTAATTCAGCCAAGTTTCTGTAATAAACGTAATGTCAATGTTGTGGTTCAGAATGGTCTCCACCAGTTCTGTTGCATGTTTGGTTGCTGATTTGCAGTTTATAAGCATTCAGTTGGTCATTCTATTGATATTGAGTTTCTTACGGGGAGGTGCCATGGGTATATTGATGTCCTGAGCTGGTGGCCTCGTCCTTCTCGGTGGGATGTGGTCTTTCCCAAATCCATTGAAAACCTGGATCTTGGAAGTGAGGTTGTCTCTGGTTGATGATGAGTCATAAGAATTGGCATGATCCGTTGCCTCCCTCTGAAACATTGTGGTGCCTGTTCTTTTCGGTCTCTGAGAATGGAAATGTGTTGAGTTCCATCTGTGCGGCTATATCTTGGGAAGACTAAGGTGTTTATTGTTGGTGCTGGTGAGAGATATGTCGAAGCGTTAGGCAAGTTACGGAAGCATGTTTAGGTTCATTAAGATTTTGTTTATACTCAGTATTACTATGTCTAATTGGCTTCCCATCAGAGAAAGTCTCTGATTAATATTCAGTGGGGAGGGGGTGGGGATGTTTAGTTTCAAACTGTCTGGTGGGAAGCAGTTCAGAGAGGGAGAGTGTCTGTCAGTAAGTGCTTGACTCACGGTGTCATTGGTTTCTATGTTGTTAATGATGGGTAGGGTAGACGAGTGGTGTGGGCACTCTTGTCTTGTTTCAGTCATCAGATTGGTGAGTGCTGATTGTAGGTTGTGGGAGTCAGGTGTATTTGTTAGAAGGTCACCCTCGCGAACGGCCTGGAGAAAAGAGGATCGCGGGTATAGGATGGATGGAGGAAGTGTCATCAGGGGAGTTGGGGAGTCAAATTAGTGATGTTCCTCTGAGCTGGTCTGGGTAACAAGTCCTTAGTATGCAAGCAAGGGATAGTAGACTGGTACATTGAGTAAGAGGTATTGTGGAAACTGAGGGTGGAGGGGTAGAGAAAGTGGTGGAGGAAGTTGTTGGTATGAGTCGTGAGTTTATTTTGTGATGTCGCTATTGGGGAGGTTGGTTAGGGGAGGGTGAGTTGTATGAATGAGTAGTGTGCAAATGAGTAATGGCATTCCGTTGCATAGGGAATAAGGATTCAAATTAATCTAGGTTAGAGTCGACTTGAATCAGGGCTATTCCATTTCTGTAGATGGTTGCAGAGATGTTGCCTTTAAACGTAGTAGAGTTAGCAATTGTCAGTTTACGGCAGTGTGGGGTGTTGGTTGTTTTGGATATATGAAGGTAGTGTTTGAAGGTTTTAGCCACCTTAACTGAGGCATTTGGGGGGATGGTGATGGAGAAAGAGTGAGGAAAAGGTTATATAATATGAACATGAGTACAGACATTTTTTTTAATCCACCTGACTTTGTACAACGTTGCTTGAGGAATTTTTCATGCACATTCTGACATTGTACATTCTTGTATTTTTTTCTCTCCATGTCCTTGGAAAAATACTGAGTGGTTGTTAGAATAATTATACTTTGTTAATCCTTTGTTCTTCTCTGAGATGGAAAGTCATGCTGGTCTTTTCCCATTCAATCTGCAATTAAGCAATGGCTTGTGATCGCTTATCTTGAAAATTATTCTTTTTGTATGTATAACTGGAAGGAAATTTTCAATGCATTAGGGGGAGGGAACTGAAGTCTATAGGCAGACTTGTTTGAAGTATAGTATAAATATGAAAGGAGAATTCTTTGTGGTTGTTCATTACCTACACGGAACAGTTTTTTCCTTGTTGGTCTTGCATCCGCTTAAGCTTGAATAAACAAATCTGTATTACATCTGACTCCCTGTACTCCTTTGAATTTAAAGTGGACAAGAGGTGTGTTTTTGCTATATGGTGCCCGAACGTGGGGCCTCTACTTGGGAAATCCAACAGCATTTATGTCTGTGGCTGAGGTGACACGACCAAGTCTGACGGATCGCTGAGGCCCCTGCTAATGAGACTAGTTTCTCACAGCTGCCATCTGAAGACCCAAACTGCTGTCCCTCGGCAACAGGATCTCCCTGGCAGAGGTTCCAAACTGGTCAAGGCGAAAAGTGGCTGAATTGCAAAGTACAGAGAGTCGGACGTCTTCAGCGAATACCTGGTGAGATTGTTCTGAGTTATTTTGTAACAGGTGTTTCGAATTATTGATTCATTTTTGGTATTGATAATTTTATCACATTATATTGGTTAAGTTTCAGGTTGGTCTGATAAATAGGCCTGTATTGATTGTATGCGTAAGTTTTCTCATTTAGAAGATCTTTGACTTTAAGGCACAATGAGCAAACCAATGAAATATATTTCACGGAGTCGTTGTTGCTGTTTCATGAGTCCACGCCTGGATAAGTCCCAACCAGTCCCAGTTGAGGGTAGTCCTGCATGGAAGATGATGACAAAATATGGGACAGGTGTGAACTTGTAGAACAGACTCTAGCATCGATATACTAAGGGCTTTGAGGATTTGAGATGGCTGCTGGACGGTTCATTTGATCTAGATAAAATTCAATATTTGCAGCAATGTTTACTTAAGAAAAAGGTCATACAAGCAATGTGGGACAGTTTTGATAAATGGGAAAAACATGCTACAATGTTCATAATTAAAGAACAAAAAGAGAAGGAACGAGAACAGAAAAAAGGATTGTTGCAGAAAGCCATAGCATATGATCAATTAAAACAAACTGAAAGTACTGAATGTATGGACAGAGAGTTTAGAATTACCACTAACAAGACATATGTGACACAAGAGAAAGAACATGTGGACAAGGATGAGGTATTAAAGAGACTATTGGAGAATCTCCCACCATATGTCCCACAGGTTCCCATACCTGCCGCACAGGGACAAAATGTACCACTACAGATGGGCCTGCAGGGACATGCACCTCTAGTACCCTTTTTAAATGTACCAATCCTTCCTTCCCCATTACTAGGTAAGCAACTGCCTGTCCCACCCAGACCAATACTTCATCTGTCTGCTGTTTAACAGCAGTCACAAGCAGGACAAGCAATACCTGCACCAAATGTATTGACTACCCCTCAGGTACATTTTTTACCAACGCTAGTGACTGGACAAACCCCTTCTGCATCCCCATCTGCAGGAAATACTCCTGCAGGTACCCCACCTTTGGCTCACAAGCATAGTGGTAATTTGAGAGCTAGGAGTGGGAATTGGAGGGACAAACCTAATACTAGATATGGATCACAGAGAGCTGATCCAGAAGAGTTAAAAAAGGGTAGCCCATAGATGGATAGATGACATAAATAATGGCACCATGAATACTGTTATGCCAACTGTAAATAGGTTTGATGTTTTTTAACAAAACTTACTCATTCAATATATGACTGAAGGGATAGAGGATTGGTGGACATGGTGTAATAAACATAACCCACAAGAGGTGTTACAATTGTGGCATGATGCGCAAGGTCACATGATCCCTTTCCCAGATGTCCCACGGGCTGTTGAAAATTGTTTACATCGGGGTGTTAAGGTTAGAAGAAAATATCAAAAAATGAATGGGGAATATCCAATGTGGGAAATACACCCCCTTCCTGCACCCCCTGCTGCTGCTGGTGTTCCTGTTTAGAACCACATTCCTCAATTTATTCATACTCTATGGAGTAGGTATGAATTAATGGCAATAAAAAATGATTTGTCAGACTTTAGGAAAAACCCAAAGGGGTTTTTATAAAGCCTTAGAGTCAGCCACTAAATTATGTGTAATGATATTCAAGGACTTAGATCTATTTTTTGATGCCTTAGTCCCCAGAGAAATATGGAATGGAATATGTAGACATGATGATGTAGCACACTTGGACAGGCTTGGGTACATTTTGAAATTCTTGACACACAGAGAAGACCAGGAGACAGACCAGATCAACTTATACTTGATTTACCTGATCTTATTATTGCTAAATTGCTACGAATAATACCAAGGGAAGATGCAAATTGGGATAAAATAATAGCTTGTAAACAAAAACCTACAGAGGAAGTCTCAGACTATTTCACGAGGATGGAGGAAATATTCAGGGCCCATAGTGGTCAGGACTTGGCAACTGTCACGGGGAAAAGAATGTTTGCTGACAAATTTGTGAAAAATGTGATTAAAGAATTAGAAGAGTGATTAAAGTATCAGAGAGCACCTGGCCAACTAAAGAACCTGCAGATCTTTTGTTAATTGCTACATATTATGAGAATTACCAGAAAATAAATAAAGAAAAGAATGATAAGAAACTGAAAGAATTGCTGGGATCTCAGGCTACAAATTGAATTTAGCCAAAACCCAGATTTTACATTCAGCCAGGGGACGCCCATCTGATGATAAAATAGTCGATGAGGCTGTATATCTGGGCATTAAACTCTCCGCGAAAGTAGAGGACATTCCTGCCCTAAATGCCGAACCTATTGTTATAGCTTCCAACAAAACCATGGAGAAACTAGACCACCTGCATTTGTCACTTTATGGAAGAAGCAATGTTATCAAAATGCTAATCTTTCCAAAATGTTTGTATTTATTTCGAGCTATTCCGTTATGGTTTCCCAACTCTTTATTTTTGAGAATAGAAAGGATGTGTTCCCGGTTTATATGGAGCTACAAAAGGGCGAGAAGAGCCCTGAGATGGCTCTATTTATCTAGAAGTCGTGGGGGGTGGTCTATCCCTAATTTCCGCCTTTATTATTATATATCACTGGTTCAGCATATCAGGGTCTTGATTTTCGGAGAAAGGGCTTCATGGGACCCGGCCACTTTTCCTTCCATTTATGAATTAACTATGGGATCAGAAGCTCGGTATTTATTTGTTAGGATTATAGAACCCGAGTTACTATAAGACAACCAGGTTTAAAACTTTGATGGCTGCGTTTTCTGTATGGAAAAAGATACAAGCCTTGTTTAAGATAAGGGATTTTAATTGTTATATTCCGATCGGTCTATTAGGGACCTTTTCTACTGTTTTTCAGGATTCCGTCGCGCGTAAGTGGCGTGCTGCCGGTATTAGGACTATTGGGGATCTTTGTGAATATAACCAAATTATTACGTATGTCTCGTTGAGGGAGAAATTCGCTCTTGATAAGGGTGATTTTTTTAAATATCTACAGCTGCAGAGCTTTCTAGACAAAGCTATTATAAAGGGCACCTGCTCACTCGAGGGAATACCCATTCTCGAGGTAATAATGCGCAGGGGTAAGCTGGCGCTAATCTATCAAGAAGTTAGTCGGGGGCAGCAAGATGACCTTCTAATACAGGAAGAAAAATGGGAAAACCGGCTTGGGGCTTCGAATATAGATTTACAGGAAGCTCTGGAAATGGCTAATTCAATACTGTTGACCGGGAGTTTTAAGAGTCAGTGTTATATGGCGATTTTTGACTTATATTATACTCCCGCTAAGATAGCTAAATGGAAGACTGGAAGGGGGATAGGTGTTCCTGGTGCGGGGCGGTTGCAGCTGATGCCGCACATATGTTTTTTTTATGTCCGTCTTTAGCCCCCTTCCTGCATGATCTACAACATTTTTTTAATTTCTCTTTGGCAATACCGGTGGTCGTTCTCTACGCGGGATTGGTATTGTTTGGCATCGAATTTGACATAATAACTAACAAACGGCTAGCACCACAAAAGGGCTTTTTATTTTTATGTATGGCTGTGATGCGTCTTTGCATAACTTCGCAGTGGCTGAGCCAGGACCCACCACTATTTTCTGAATGGAGGGCTAGGATTCTAGCTTTGTATAATATGGAAATGGCTCTATATAAATTGAAAGGCCATAGAAGAAAGTTATTTGGTGAGCAACTATGGGCACCACTTACTGGTTGGCTTTGATTGAAGATTATATTCAAAAATTGTAATGAATTTGTCTCAGTTTTGTATCTGTATTGTAAAGGGATTTGTTTTCTTGTTTTCTTGTTTTCATGTAATAATAATGAAATCTGCTTTTGCTGAATAAAAATTATAAATAAAAAAAAATAAAAAAACTGAAAGAATTAAAAACAAGGGGGAAGAGAAATGGGTATGGGAAATGTGAGGGGAGGTGGACTTGGAAGAGGGGCTTGCAGAGCCTCATCAGCTCTTGCGCAGCAACACAGTGCAGGATTAGGCCAAAATCAGTGTGCCTATTGCTTTCAAGACGGTCATTGGAAGGATGAATGCCCTAGCCTATAGGGCCAAGCAACTGTGGCGAGAGGAAGAGGTAATTCAGTACCAAGGGGTATAGGGAGAGATGGCACAAATAGGCAAGATTACATCCAGCGTCGGAATGACAATAGATGTCAGAATTATTTTGATGGTCAAAAAGCTGATAGAAGTTTTTATACTGAAGATTTTACTGACATTGATTACAATACCTTTGATTATTCATAATAGGACAGCAATAGAAAGGGTGGAAATAGGGTCATGATTCCAGTTAATCAAGCAGGTCCATATGTCACCATGGATATAGAAGTGGTAGTACGTGACTTCCTTGTTGATACAGGTGCCACTCGCACCTCTGTGGCTCATGACCAATTTCCAGGGGCTCTCCTCTCTGGCACAATGAACACATCAGTGGGATTCTCAGGTATCCCCATCCAGAGCCCCATCTCCAAACCCCTAGATCTTACTATAGGTTCCTTCACCACCTCTATCCCATTTGTGATTACTAAAGATTGTGTTGAGAACTTATTTGGTCTGGGCCTATTGAAAAGACTGAATGCTAATATATGTTGTTCGCCTGATGGTGTGTTTATGTCAATAGCTTCTGATACTTTTAGCAAATGTTTTACAATGATAGATGTTACTCACCTACCACCTGAATTACAGGCAATTGATAAAACGGTCTGGGCATCAGGAGATAATGATGTTGATAAAATGGACATGGATCCCATAGTAATCACTGTTAAAAAAGGTGTTCCCTTACCCCGCATTCCTCAATACAAAATGTCCCGGGAAGGAGAGGAAGGTCTCAAAGAGGTTATCTCTGATTTAATACATAAGGGGATAATAAAAGAAACAGAAGGCAGCCCATGTAATAGTCCTATACTGCCTGTTCTTAAAGAAACACAGAGGAAATCCCTCATAAATATAGATCAGTGAAATATCTTCGAGCTATAAATAAAATTGTAGTCGCCCAATATCCTGTTGTTCCTGACATGAATTCTATTTTTACCATGATTTCATCTTCATCTAAATATTTTACTGTGCTTGATTTTAAAAAATGCATTTTTTAGTGTGCCCATTGCTAAAGGAAGTCAATACCTTTTTTCATTTTTATTCCAAGGGAGTTCCCTAAAATTTACGCACACCCCTCAAGAGTATACAGAAAGCCCTAGTATATATTGTCAAGCTTTGAAAAAACAATTCGATCTTTTTACCTCCTCAAAAGGCTCTGTATTACTCCAATATATTGATGATCTATTAAGTGGCTCAGATACAGAGGAAGGTTGTAAGGCAACAAAAGTTAATTTGTTACATCATTTAGCACTCTTAGGACATAAGGTGTCCTTATCTAAAATGCAATATTGTCAACAGGAGGTTGCCTATTTAGGTCACCTCCTGTCAAAGGAGGGTAAAAGACTGCACCCAAAAAAAATTGATTTGGTACAGAAAATGAAACGTCCTCAGACCCAATCTGTTGTTTGCGCCTTTATTGGTATGACTTCCTTTTGCAAGCAGTGGATACCTAATTTCTCTTTAATTGCAAAACCTTTGATTGCTCTAACACCTATGAATACTAGTAACCCACTCCCTTGGACAGATGAGTGTGAGCATGCTTTTCAACAACTAAAAAACGCTTTATGCAATGCACCTGCTTTGGGTAACCCTTATTATTCTAAGGAATCTGTTTGTTTGTTAATGAGAAAGATGGTTGTGGTCTATCGGTTTTAACACAATCCCATGGGGGAAGGAATAAACCTTGTGCTTATTTTCCACATTGGATCCAGTAGCTAAGCTTGCCAAATTGTTTCCACTCGGTAGCGTCTGCTGCTGTTGCAGTCAAACAATCTGAAATATACGTTCTAGATCACAATTTGACAGTTATGGTACCCCACACTGTGGATGTGCTACTAAACGAAACTCAGACCCAGCACCTGACCAGTGCATGTTTAACAGGGTATGAGTTAACACTTTTTTGCTCCAAATATCATTCTGAAACATTGCAATGTTTTGAACCCAACCACAATGCTACCCCTCCCCAGTGATTATGGGGAAGAACACAATGATTGTGTGTTCACCACTGAAGAAGAGACCAAGGGATGGGTAGACCAGACAGATACTCCCATATCTGACCCACAGGTAGAGTTGTTTCGGATGGTTCATGTTTCAAATTATCAGATGGTACAAACACTGCTGCATATACCATCACCACTTTGAAAACAGTGATAGAGTCATGTAAAATACCGCAAATGTCAGCACAAGCAGTAGAAGTAATTGCCCTTACACAGGCATGTGAATTGAGTAAAGATCTGATTTTAAATATTTATATGGATAGTCAGTATGCCTTTGGTGTTGCCCGCTCATTTGGGCGATTACGGAAAGAAAGAGGCTTTTTGACCTCACATAGAAGTAAGATAAAGCATGGGGAGTTAATAGTAAAATTATTGGATGCTCTGATGTAACCAAAAAAAGTTGCCATTGTTAAATGTAGTGCCCATAAAAAAGTTATTGATGAGGTAGGTCAGGGAAATGCTTTTGCAGATGAAACGGCCAAGCAAACAGCCAGATCTGAACATAGTTTAATGTATGTTACAGGACCAGCTAGAGGGGTCCTTGAAGTACCAATGTTTAACAATACCTTAGAATGTGTAAGAGAGATACAACAGGAAGCTACCATGGAAGAGAAAGAGGCATGGCAGATGTATGGTAGATTAGATGATACCGGATGTTGGATAGATCTGTTAGAGAAACAAAGATGGATGCTTCCTAATTGTTATGTTAACGCTATTGTTACTATGGCACATAGCCGGGCTCACATTGGTGCCAAAGGAATAGTGGCAACATTAGACCACGTATGGTTTTAACAAACTGATTCTCAGGGTGGCAAAGTCCCATGTCAAAAGATGCATGAAATGCTCTAGTTATAATCTAGGAAAAGGTACCCCAGTCCCGACAGGCCATTTTGCACCTCCAGAGTTGCCCTTTGAAGTCCTGCAAATGGATTTCATAGAAATGAAATGAGTGGACAAGCTTAAGTATGTCTTAGTGGTGGTTTGCACCTTTAGTAGGTGGGTGGAGGCTTACCCTCTAAGAGATAACACAGCCCTAAGTACAGCACAAATACTCCTGAAGATTTGGTTTGCCCAGAGTGCTCTGGAGCGACAATGGGTCATACTTCCTGGTCTGCAAAGGCTTACAGATAAGGCAGAAATTTCATGCTGCTCACTATCCACAGGCTGCAGGCCTAGTGGAAAGATACAATGGTATATTGAAAGGAAAACTAGGAAAGATATGTGCTGAAATAAAATTAAAATGGCCTGATGCTCTGCCCATAGCTTTGTTTCAATGCACAATACTAAACCCTCGAAAATGGGTTTATGCCTGTTCCAGGTAGTCAAGGGGAGGCCTGCAAATGTGTGGGGTGTACCTAACCCTAGGAAATTTTGTGAAATTGAATATCCTCTGCGTGTTGATTATTGTGACCAATTGACTAAAGAATTGCATTTGATTCATTCACAGGTGAAGGCCAGTCTCCCTCCTCATCTTGAAGGTTCAGGTCATAATCTGAAGCCTGGAGACTGGGTCTTCACCCGTCACTTTCAGAGGAAATCCAGTCTTGAGCCATGCTGGAAAGGACCAGTGCAAGTGCTACTTGCCACTCAGACTGCTGTAAAATGCATGGGACACAAACATTGGCTGAATGCCCACCATGTTAAGAAAGCTCCATTGCCTTTTTTCTATAATCAATGTGTGAAGTAAGAAACTTCTCAATTGGAAAATGAACAAATTCCACAGCAAGTATTTTTTAATGATGGTGAGCTGATGGAAGAGGGAGAAGTAGTGCATCCACTGGTCAACTTCACTCCTGTTGAGCCCAAATTGATACCAATACCTCTATTTAAGCATCCGGATTGTGATTCGTCTAGTTCAAATTTGAGACCCAGGACTGTCAGAAACTTTAGACTTTGAATGAAAAAATGGTCTCTGGAGAGACCCATGCCGGTGGTTAAGACCGCCAACGTCTGGACCTGTACATAAGCTTGCCAGTGAGGCTTTGAAGTAAAGGACACTGGGAACTCTTGATGTTCCTTGGTAGAATAGATAGGGATTTTTTTAGGCAGTCTTAGCCATGTTACTTTGCTTTTGGATGGTAGGTGTTTTTTGATTTGGTTCTCATTTTGGAAAAGAAAAAAAAGGAGAATGGTACGAGCATAAAGACAAAATATTAGGAGAAGCATCACTCATCAAGAACAGGTATTTGTATATCACACACAAATAATACAATATGGGTAGGACTAGGAGTATTGAACGGAGACTGCTTGGGAAATCACTCTCTGATTTATGGAAGGAGGAAAAGACTCCAGTGTTTGGTATACAAAAAGTCTGGACCAAGAAAGTGAAAATTATTTTGCTTCTGGGTCTTTTGCTAATAATATTCGGAATGCTAGGGTTGTTCTGGTGGTTAGAAGAAAACCACCCAGTCTCTAAATCAGTTACATCAGTCACCACACCAATACCAGAGCATCAGTACATAACCCTTGCCCCTCATAAGCAAGCACACCGCTTGCAATATGTGAATAATACATTCATTCAGGTTTTCCATTATGCCCATCTTGGATATAATGCTACAGATTGTTGGGTATGAGGTTTCCTGCCATCTTCAGTCAAAAAGAAGGCACCTCTTATTCCTCTACCATTATCCTATAATGGGCCTTGTAGTGCCTGGTGGGAATTGAATTTTGCTTCTTATGTCAAAGTTACTAATAAAGCAGTACAGAGCCAGTTTAGGGATCACTTTTATTATCTATGCTGGCCAGATGCTGTTAGAATCTATGGCACTATGGAGGAGAAAGAGGAATTTACAGGCTATAACAACTCCTCTATGTTATTATCCTTTAATGAGAGAAAACTGTCCAAGGTGGCTATGATACCCATGCCTGTGCATCCACATAACGCTCCCCTTTGTGTTCAAGGTGAAGGGCCCCTTGCTTTTGGGAATATTATTTGCTCCCATATAGTGATATTAAATTGCACTAGTTCTCCATCATTTGTGGCTCCACAAAACACCTATCTGGCTCCCTAAAGGATGGTCAGGCAGATGCTATATTGCATTTATTCTTCCTCTCACTTACCTTGCACCATCTGATTATCACAGGACACATCGACTTAATAAACGGGAAGTACAGGTTGACCAGACAGATACCAGATAGATACCATGCTGCTTCAATTTATTGATACATTGAAGGGTATAGTGCCTTTTTGGGGCCCTATGGCTAATAGTGTATAAGTGCGCCAATTGATCAGAGTAGTGGAAGCTGTTATTAATGAGAATACTGGTTCACTCAGTAACATTACTGTAGAAATGCAAGCTACCTGTCTTGTTTCCCTTCAAAACCGGATTGTATTAGACATTCTTTTAGCAAAGAACGGGGGGTATGCAAATGAATTGGCAGCTCCTGCTGTGTATATCCCAGATAACGCTCCTAATGTGAATTTGGCCATTCAAAAACTTCACAAAATTGCTGCTGAAATACATCAGGATACTGGAGACTGTACTTGGTCAGTTTGGTTTGGAGAAGTACTGCTCACTTGGGGTTAGATACTATTAGTGATAGCCTTGATTATAGGAGGGTATATTTTGGGGTGCTGTCTATGTGTCAGTTGTTTTCCCATGTGTTGCAGTATGCTCCTTTCAGCCTGCAAACCACCTTCAGTTTCTGTTCCACACAGAATACGCCTATGATGCAAGAAGAAGAAATATGGGATTTAATGCACATTAGTGCCCTCACAGATTAGCCTTCTTATAAAATGAACATTAGTTCCCTCACAGATTAGCCTTCTTACAAAAGCCCATTTGTTTCTTATTTTCTCTGTTAACAATTCTATAAAGGAGAATATCTGAAAATGAAGTACTGTCATAATATGAGGGGCCAAATCAAATGATCTATTACTGATTCTATAGGTTAGTGATAGCAGGCAATTGGTAAAAGTTGAACTCATATTCTATGACCATTTGAGGAAAAGGTTATAATATATGAACATGAGTACAGACATTTTTTTAAATCCACCTGACTTTGTACAACGTTGCTTGAGGAATTTTCCATGCACGTTCTGACATTGTAAATTTTTTTCTCTCCATGTCCTTGGAAAAATACTGAGTGGTTGTTAGAATAATTACGCTTTGTTAATCATTGGTGCTTCTCTGAGATAGAAAGTCACACTGGTCTTTTTCCATTCAATTTGCAATTAAGCGATGGCTTGTGATCACTTATCTTGAAAATGTAGTGTAGTTGTATATATAACTGGAAGGAAATTTTCAATGGATTAGGGGGAGGGAACTGAAGTCTGTAGGCAGACTTGTTTGAAGTGTAGTATAAATATGAAAGGAGAATTCTTTGTGGTTGTTCATTACCTACACGGAACAGCTTTTTTCTTGTTGGTCTTGCATCTGCTTCAGCTTGAATAAACAAATCTGTATTACCTCCGACTGCCTGTACTCCTTTGAATTTAAAGTGGACAAGAGGTGCTTTTTCTCAAGAGTTTGGATCATGAGGTTTCATACAGTTGGGTACTGAAGGGCAGAGGAATGTTGAGGGGGCAGGCAACATCTTAACCTCAACGGAGTACCCTTACTCGCCAGGCCGGGGTGTTGAAGGCTATTCGGGGTTCACTTGCTTCCCTAGAGATTCAGATTAGGGGACTAGAAACACAATACTACTCCTCCAAGGATTCCAACGCATTGGCCAGTTAAAAAGCCAGACTGCTTGATGTTGAGGAGGAAGTGCAGCGTGAGGTCAAGTTCTTGGGAAAATACGCCGAGGCGCGACGATGCGGTGCGGGTGACAGGCCGGGGAGGACTCTGGTGGCGATTATTCGTGCACTGCGCTCCACTGCCTACATTCCTGAATTGACTAGCACACATGGCACGGTTATTAGAGGACAGGCAGACATACTAGACAAATTATCCTCGTTCTACTCTAGCCTCTACACCGCTACTCAAAAAACGTGTCCAGAAGGCATGCAGTCCTTCCTTGATTCCCTTGAGCTACTATGGTTCTGTCAAAGGCATAGAGACTACTTAGACTTCCCGTTCACAGTAGAGGACGTTTCTCAGGTAATTAAAAGTTTGCCCCTGGATAAGGCCCCAGGGTCTGACGGTCTAACCACCGCCTTCTACAAAACCTATGTGAAGGAACTAGCTCCGCATTTGATAGCGTTATTTGAGAAAGCTCAGACTACTGGTATTTTACCACCAACCATGCGTGAAGCAATAATAATCACTTTACTGAAACCCGGGAAACCTGAAACTGAATTAGACTCATACAGACCACTGTCACTAATAAATCTGGACGTGAAAATTTTGGCCGAGTTAATTGCTAACAGGTTGCAACCCCTACTCCCCCTGATCGCCCGCCCTGATCAATCGGGATTTATTCTTGGATGGTCCACCTCTCACAACCTCAGGACTGTTTTTTCGGTATTACATTACCTCCACCCAGACGTGCAGGCGGCTGCCGTTTTCCTCGACGCTACTAAAGCGTTCGGCACGCTCGAATGGCCTTCTCTGTTTGCCATTCTGGGCCGCATGGGGTTCAGTCCGCTATTTATAAATTTAATCTGCTTACTATATACTCAGCCAATGGCTCGGATTCGAGTAAATGGCCTCCTGTCTAAGCCTTTCTCTAATTCGCGTGGCACGAGGCAGGGATGCCCTTTATCCCCCCTGCTTTTCGCGATTGTGATGGAGCGGCTTGCGGCACGCATTAGACAGCACCACACAGCCAGGGGGATCGGGGTCAGTACCAGAAGCCTCCTCATATCATTATATGTTGACGAGGTCACATTGTACGTGATTGACCCCGCGTCCAACCTGGACCCCCTCCTTCTGGAATTTATCAGATTTGGGGGCCTCTCTGGAGTTTTCATCAACTGAGCTAAGTCGGTAATTTTTCCAATAACGGACACCACCGCCCCAGTCATATCTGAGTTCCCTCTAAAATGGGTGGATGGCACAGTAAAATATCTGGGCATATGGCTTAGCAGGAACTTACAAGATGTGTGGAATTTAAACTATGGACGTGCCTTCGCCTGGCTAGAAGAGAAAGTCGCACTGTGGGCCCGGCTCCCGCTGTCCCTAGCCAGAAAGATAGCCCTAGCTAAAATGATAGTCCTGCCGAAATTTCTTTATTTATTTGCTAACATCCCGTTCCCTCTCACGCATGCCTTCTTTCGGTCCCTTAAGACTTTGCTGGTTTCGTTGGCATGGGCAGGGGGGCAGGCTCGAGTATCTTGGGATTTGTTGACGCTTCTGCTATGTCAGGGTGGCTTGGGAGCCCCCGATATGCAACTGTATGCCTGGTGTGCCCAGGCTCAGTTTCTCCATCACTGGATCCATCCAACCCCTTTTCAACCCCATGTGGGCGTGGAGACTGACGTGGCGATGCCTGTTCCCCTCCGTGTAGCTCTTTATCAGCCCTACCGATGTCCTCGAGATTGCGTGGACACTCTGGAGACCATGCGATGGGCGTGGAACGAATTGCGGGGGAGAGTGGGCGTTCCCACATTATATGCCACATCTATACCACTAGCGCACAACCCAATGCTGCCAAATATAGGGGACAGTATCAGTAAGACTGTGGCACAAAAACTGAACCTACATACCTTTGCTGACCTGTACCCCAGTAACACATTCCGCTCCCCCCGGTTGTTGAGGAGGGGCAGGCAGTGCCCTTTGCTGAACTTTTTCTCTATTATGAGCTTCGGGCCGCCTGTCGCTCTTTATATGAAAGTTTTCCAAACTCCCCCCAATCCATGGTAGCACTTGAAAATTTGTTAAGTTCACCTTCGCCCCGCAAACTTGTCATACGACTGTACACACACATGCAAACCACTGCACCTCTGATGAAGCCAAGGGCGTTTCAGGCGTGGAATAGGGAACTCCCCGTCCCGCTCACCGAAGACCTGTGGTCGCGCTGCTGCCGGCAGCTCACTGAGTTATACCCCAATTATAAACTTCGCCTCATAAACTTACATCACATGGGGTTGCAGGACGATGAGGGCTGCTGGCGCTGTGGTTATATCCCAGCCTCCTTTCTTCACATGGCATGGGATTGCCCACGCCTGTCTGCTTTCTGGTCCTCAGTGTTTACATTGATACATCAGATCACTGGTAGGCCTGAGACTCCCACTCCTTTGCTGGGCCTGTTGAGCTATGTAAAAGATGCATCCGTTAAAGATCGTAAACTTCATGCGTTGCTTCTCCTTTTTGCCAAACGTCAATTTGCTGTGCATTGGGGGAGAAAGAGGGTGCCTTCCATTAAGGAGTGGATCAGGGATGTTTCGTATGGCCACTCCCAATTGACCACCTTCTAGGAATTGATGCCTCCTACCTCCAGACCCAGAGACATTTGGGAGCCATTCCTCACTTGGGCTCGGGAGAGACAAGGGTCAGATGAGAACACAGCGAATGATATGGGGGAGGTGGGTTAGATCGGGTGGGGAGATGTTGTTGTATCTATTTTTATTGAAGGTCCACCTGCTATGCATACTATATGGGGCGTAGTCCTGGATGTAAATCCGCACTGTCACGTGTTCTATTCCCGACTGGATTTGCTATGTGGTGTCTGCCTACATATCCTTGTCTCCATAAGTGGGTCGGGCACAAGCGGTGTAACATTTGTCTTGTGCTTATGGTGCAGCTCTTGATTCGATTATGTATTGATTATATACTGGCTGATTGTTTACGGAGTTTTCTTTTTCATTTTGAAATGCCAATAAAAAGAATTTAAAAAAAAAACAAAAAACTCCAGGGAGCACCCTATGTCATTTAAGAGTAAAACCAAGTGGATTCCAACTGGGGGGTATACCATAGATATTGGTGTCGTAGGGGCAGAACAAAGCAGTGCTTGAGATGGACAGGAATCAGCCCAATCCCAACTGGCTGAAAGTTTGGGTTCTTAACCAGTATTTTTAAATCTTCATTTTATTTCAGCCCTCATAGCTAGGGAGAGGCTGGGTCTGTTATAATATCAGTGAGTAGACAGCGAGTTTGGAAAATTGGTGTCCTTTGTCCCTTTTAGTGCTGTGAGGGTAGTTTTAGTCCTTTGTCAGTTTCCACTTCTTTTTGCTGTGTGGTTCCTCTTTCCGTTTCTCCTAACAGTTTGTGTGAGGGTTTTCCTTTCACATGATTCCTTTCAATATGGAGCTGAGGCCAAACTGTTCAAGATGGTGGTGACTATAGTCCTGGGACAATAACATGGAAGATTCCAGGTTGCCATGTCATGGGTGGCAGTGGGGGGCGAGTGCCTTAGTTAGCAGCATCTATGCGGCTGCTGGGGACACTGGAGGGTGAGGCTACAAACACTGCAAACACTGGCGGTGGAGCAGACCTGCTCCTGGAGCACAGCAGGGCGGGGGCGACACAGAGGACCAGCATCCCCTCTCCAGGGAACATGCAGGACAACTCCCTGGGAGTGGAGGCAGCAAGGGAAGCAATCAGTGTGGGCGCCTGGGAATAGCTCTGCACCGGTCGCAATCCCTTCGATGCAACAAAGATGTTCATTGTTCAACACGGGCCACAAGTTAGCAGGCTGACCTATGGGGTGGGGGCAGCAACGCCGTCGCCTCCCTTCTGCTCTCTCAACTCGACCGATGAGCCGTCTGTGTGCATGGCGCGCCGTCAAACAAGTGGACTCATGCGTCCAACGTCCCGGGATCTGACTGAACGGGGGTCGGGCACTCCACCAGAGCCCGCCCCAAGCAGTGAACATTTGCCAGTTTGGTCCTGACTCCAGACTTGCCCACTTTTCTCCAGAGGCTTCAGAGGCTGGCGATGTCCTTGCTCGTCGGAAAGGGCAGCAGGTCCAAGTATGCATTTAATGTAACCTGTGCATTGTAAATTTCGTCTAACGGTAGGCCTGAAATGCATTTCTAATGTATTTTTCTTTTCAGCCAACGTTTAATTCGTATTTTGCTTGCCTTGTGGAATGTTGCATTGATCTTGTGTTCCCACTGCAGGTGTACAAAGCTTCCTTGGTTGAGAGAAAGAATTCTTGTTCCTAGTAGATAGGACAGCCTGAGAAGGAGAAAAGCGATAACGGAAGGATTGCAAGTTCTTGTGGGAGAAGGAGATGGTACCAAGGATGTATACAATATTTCAGCATGTGAGCATGGAGACTGAGAAAGGAAGTCAGAGACTGATGGAGATGAGATTTTGCCAGTGGCACAATGGGAGGTGCCTTTATTCAGTGATTGCGTATGGTATAATGTAGTTAGGGACAGCTGACAATTTTAGGGCGCCTAGAGCTACAGACCTCGTTATTGACTTTGTGGGTTCATGCTACTTGACCCTGGTTGGAGTTACTTTTTTGGAAGGCTCTAACAGCTGACACCTTTCTCTTTCCTTTTCTAAGCCTGTCCTAGACTAGAATTCCCATTTTAGGTACGGTAGGGATAGCTAGGAATTTTTGGGGGGTTTTCCTGAAACCTAAAGCTATCCCAAGTGCATTTTTATCTTTTGATAACCTATGTTGCTGTGATCGAGTTAGTTCTTTTCTTTTTGTTTTACTGCCTCAATCGCTTTTGGATATTCAGCTTCATTTTGTTTGTATTTTTACACCATAATGCTTTGATTGGTGTATATTAATCTGTTAAAATTTTTTATTAAACTAACTTAAATTGGTTGTCGACCTGGGTGTCTTTTCCTGTAAGTGTGGAAATTGGAAATTCTAGATATTTCAAATGAGTTTTCTCTTTACCTCTCATGCTGCATAAAAAGAACCATTAGCCATTTAGGCTGTTCGGTTACTCAACTGGAGCCCTTGAGTCCTCTGATGACATCTTGTGTATCATGCTTACCTTTTCGTAAAACTTCAAAATAGTTCTGGTTAATGTCTATTCAAGGCCTGTGAGGACTAGTCAAGAATCCTTGACCTTAGATCAATTAGACCGCCTGATTTTCAGATTCACCAAAAATGTTTTGGTAGTTATAGGGGGTGATTTTAGTTGTCAATTTGAGCCAATGAAAGATTTTAATGATACACCACCCACTGAGGAGGATATGCTTTGGGCTATCCCTGAGTCTAATATTCTTCCAATCAGGGCATGGTTACCGTTGGCTCTTCAGATTAAGTCGCTCACTTTAAATCACTCCCTACGAGCCTGCAACAGCTGAATCAGATCTGATTCTCCTTAGAAACAACCTTCATTAGGGTTGGCCACTCTTTCATCCTAGACTACTTCCTGATAGAAACTAGAATGTGGGATAAGGTCGTGGATTTCGCTGTCCTACCATGGCATGACAGCGATCATAATGCTCTAACCTTGGAACTGCAGCTGTCAGATGCTGGGGAGAACTCTGATCCTTCTCTAACAATAGATGATAGACTATCACTTACCAATGGTAGGTGAAAAGTAAGATGGATATCGATCGAACAATCGCCTGAAAGAATGGCCTCCCTGTATGAATCCATCATACCAACCCTTTTGGAACTAGCAAAGTTATCAAACATAGATGGTATTGTTGCATCCCCAATAGTAGCTGCTAAGTTGTACGAAGCAATGACCGCTAAACTAGTAGACATATTCTGGCCAGAGGGTACCCCGGGGTAGGGGGGAAAAGGTTATGCGGTCCTGGTTTAACCGCAGCTGTCGGGAAGCGAAGAAGGCCCTGATAGAGACCATAAAATCTAAGAGTAGAATCCAAACTAGAACTGTGAGGGCTCTCTAGAAAGACACCATTGCACTTACAAACAAGTCATGGCAAATGGACCAATGGGCATCTCTGAAACAGGCCCTAGAAGTTAAGGATATGAAAGCCTTCTGGAACATTGTAGGTATAGGTAGTAGAAATAAATATACCTCTTTTTCACGCATTATTTTTCCGTGTTGTAACCACGCATACCATTACCCAGCAAGTCATAACAACGACTTGCGGAGGTATGTTGGAATAGTATAATTTACTATTCCAACTTCAGTCTGTGCGAACAGTAGGGAAGGTGTTTGATTTTCTTGTTTACCGTAGAAATGGAAAGGCAGCTCTAGAGCCCAATATAGTGACTGATAGTTGGAAAGGCCCTCTATGCCCCGCTGGAGACTGACGTTAGCACCCAGACCCTAGCAACTCAGCCATCATAAAACCCCCACACAGAGACCCCTGAGTTGACCCTGACAGAAGTTATTAGTGCTGTAAGAAAAACAGCTCCTGTTAAAGCCCTGGGTCTGGACAAGATACCTCTGGATCTTTTCCGTGCTGAGCCTAACATCTGGGGACCATATCTGTGGGTGCTCTTTAACACTATATTACAAGGGATGGCATTCCCTGCAACTTGGGGTGGAGCTGATATTCTTCTAGTGTATAAAAAATGGTCCCCATTATTGCCCCTCAACTATAGACCAATCAGTCTGATTGATGTAACACCAAAAATCTTTACAAGGACCCTATTGGATCGCCTACACACCTGGCTGGAGGAACATAAATTTATGAGTCCTCTGCAAGCTGGTTTCGGGAAAAAAACATCCACTATAGACCAAATATTTAGACTCTTACTCCTTTATTGCAAAACAGTGCATTTGGAAGGTCGTAGCCTATACTTGGTCTTTGTGGATCTCGAAAGTGCTTTTGACCTAGTGCCAAGAGATGCCCTCTGGGTGGTATTAAGCGACCTTGGAATTCCCTATTTATCTCTTGAGCACGTTAAGAAGACTGCATGAGGGCAATTATGTACAAATCAGGCATGGGAAGCATGGGGAACTCACTCTGCCCATTCCAATAAACAGAGGAGTTAGACAGGGCTGTGTGCTGTTTTGTCTTTATATCAATGGACTGGTTTATACATTGAGCAGGTTGAAGGACATAGATGCTCCTAAGCTAGCACACAAGTTAATCCCGGCAATGATGTTTGCAGATGATACCGTCCAGCTTTACAAATCAGCGATGGGTATTCAGAGAATCCTGGATTGTTTTGCTGAGTTTTGCAGAAACAGGGGATGGAGATCGATCAATTTACAGAAAACAAAATATATGGTCTTCAGCCCCGCTCACACAACCCATCCTAACCCGCACATGAATGGTATCCAACTTGAGCAGGTATCTGTCTTTGAGTGCCTAGGTCTCACCTTAACAGAGAAAATGGATTGGGGGCCACAAATGGATAATTCAAGTCTTAAGCTAGCCCAGACTGCAGGTGGACTGGCCAAGTTATACAGAAACTCTTTTTATAAGCCAGTAGGACCTGTTATAGAGATCTATGAAACCCAACTAAGGGGTGCTGCTATGTATGGGGCTGAACTTTGAGGACATCGTCTTCCCAAGACTATTACTAAGACCGAGAATAATCTCTTTAGACAGCTGTTCAGCCTACCAGTGAGCTCCCCACTTGCCCCACTATGCTTGGACCTAGGGGTGAGACCAATTGCAGAGGTAATTGGCTGTAGACCCCTAATATTCTGGGAGCGATTATGGATGACCCCCGAACTGGCCGAATGTAGGACAGAGCTGCAAGCACTTTTGGGATTTCCTGGCATGGTTCGCACATATTAAGGAAGGTTTTCACACCATAGGTAGAGACAGCCTCTGGAGTAACCCGGAGGTAGCCTGTACTACAATCTTGCGTAAACAACTAGTTAGTAGCTCCGGCGGGTAAACTTGCCCAACTCCATGCAAATCCTGCCACCGGTTCTCTCACAGTTAATTTTCTGAAAATAAAGGATACCTATAAATTGAAGCCATGCCTAGATGAAATACAACCAGCCCTAGCTAGGAAACTCTATGTACAGTTCAGGCATGGTTTTCTCCCTCTGCGTGCATTTTCTAACAAATGGACCAGCAGCTCTGCTTTGGGGCGCCCTGCATGCAGTACGGAAGAGGAGACCGAACTCCATGTATTTTGTTTTTGCCTGAGACATAAAAAAATTAGACAAAGATGGCTGGTACAACTATGCAGGAACCTGGGCACACGGTGTTGTGAAGAAACATTTAGGCTTCTGAAGTATAACACTCAAATGGCAATTGTTTATGCTGTATCTCATTTTTTATCTTTTATGTGGTGGGCGCGTAAGGCTGATTTAGAAATCAGTAATGGACCAAATGCTGATTGATCTTTTAACTGCCCTTGCATCAATTTTATCATGGTTTTATTTGGGTTTTAAAGTTTGAATCTGTTTTTATATATTGTATGTTTTTGCAATGTTCTTTTATTGTCCACAGACCGAAATAAAGAAGGATTGAATTGGTATTTGTCTGCTGTGTATTGTGGAGGCTTGTTGTGAGACGTTGTCGATGGCCCCAGTTGATATAGGGAACTTTGTGTGAATGGGACAAGTGAATATTGTGGTAGACCTTTTTGCGCCAAAGGGAACTATACTGATTCAAGTGATTACCCGCTGGTCGAGGTTTCATTGTGAGCGAGTGATTGGATTCTATCGACTCTTTTAGAGGAGCAGACAATTGTTGTTTCAAAGGTAACACGTGCTTGCAAAGAAATTGTGAAAGAGGCTGAACTGCTGCGAGGAGCGAGAGTGATATCAGAGAGTGCCGCACTTGTATAGATCGGAATAGATAATTGTGTTGTTGGTGGTGGAACTCTGGGTACTGACATTTGAAATAATTATGCATTGTCGACGAGAAGGATAGAATGAAGTGTTTTAAGGTGATTAGAGAGATGTTTAGATGTGATGTGTATGATACGACTAGAACAGGGGAAGAGGCACCTCCAGAGGAGATGCCTGCTCACTTTAAGGTGACGAAAGTTGGGCTTCACACTATCATTTGGCTTAAGAATTGGCATAAGGTCACAGAGAAAGAGGGTGCATTGACATTTCCACGCTATGGCACATTTAATTCAGGAATAATTGATCATTTGAGGGGAATGCTGTATGCAATAAAGCCATTACCTAGACTCACACGATTTGAGGCATTTGATGCATGGATGCATGCTGCACATGCTGAGCAGAGGGATCACAATCAGGGAAAGATGAAAAAAGCGAAACAGGCGTACCAAGATGCACAATGGGATGAGAAGCAAAAGAGATGGAGAGTAGATATGATTGAGGGAGTAAGATGGAGCGTAGATATGATTGAGGGAGTGAGATTGTACCCTGCATTAGTGACTGAGGAGGGTGAGGCGGAAAAGGAAAGGAAAAGAGGACTCAAGAATGATGAGGGGGAGATATGAGAGGACAGCAACAGCGATATGGGTGAAAGTTTCTTGGACGGATTGTAGGGGAAAGCTCAAATGCCACTAACAACCCTGCTGGTGCTTCAACTCCGGTGGCACCCAACCCAAGGGGGTAGGGATTATTTCGACATCTCCAGTTGAGAGGAGAGAAGATGTGCAAACCGGTGTCTCAGAATCCTCAGAATGTTGTGATTCAAATCCTACCACAAGAGTTCCGGAGGCTCTTACAGTACTGGTTACCATTGGCCCTATCGTTCCCATATATGATCTGAACCCAAGGGGACATGGGGACCAAGGGTTGCCCATAGTACTTGAGGGGTGAACCTTACTGGAAAGGGGAGAGGGTCCTCATACAAGGTTCATTCCCATAACAACGATTTATACGAACACTCCTTGTGTGGCAACCGCAGATTCTTCGGCAGTCCAATTTGGGTCTGGAACTGTTAGGCCCCTTTCTGAGGTAATAGGAATAGACACCCCTATGTGGGAGACGCTTCCCAGAATACGGAATAGCACACTTCAAGGGAGCCCGGGAACACACTGAAGTCACCTGAGAGCCAAAACCTATTTGATGTCTTGGACTTAGAGAAGTGGTTGAAAGAGTGTAGCAGCACTAGCGAGAGCCAAAATACAGAGCCGAACCAGGGAACTATTAAGTCTGCCATAAAAGTGGATTTGGTGGATGTGCTCATGTTGAAGACTGAATTAGACGCAATGATAAGTGGAACATTAGAGCTATACAGAATACCAGCCGCATGGATTGTTGTTAATGAGTAAAGATGTCACTATAAGGGCGAGGGAGGCACACTCCAAGTTATCTGAATAAGCCAGCAACATTGAAGTTGACATGGAAAGGACTAAGGCATAGCAGACTGTTTGTTGCATTGCAGAAAAATCATCAGCTTGCCTTTAGTGATCAAGACATAGAGAACTTGAGTGTGCCAGAACTTAAAACACAGATTCGAGAATTGATATTGTGCTTTCGCATTTGGAGTACCTTGGAGAAGTGGGAGGAGAGATGGGTGAAAAGGAAAGCTGCGGAAGAGAAGGGAGCAAGTGTTCAAGCCTTCCCTATGCAAGAGGTGGCAAGTGGAGGATAGGTACATGTGCCTTGGAGTAGGGGAGATCTCGCTGAATTTACCAATGACTTCCTGAGTTTGAGAGAAAAACCTGTGAAAATCTTAAAGGTTGTGTGGATTGATCTCAATACACTGTTTGAAAAGTGATTTGTGGTCGGCATGTAATATAGCTATAGAATGTCCAGATGGCAAACCTGAAAGGGATCCAGTGACACATGGTCTGTCACCAATGGTGATGAAGAAATATGTTCGGGTGATTACCTGATTAAAGGCAAAAGTAGCCCCGCAGGATGTTGATTGGGTCAAAATTGATAGAACCACACAGGAACCCTAGGGGACTATTCAAGCCGACTATGAGAGGCTGTTGCAGGGTTTTAAGCAGTATTATGGGACTGACGCACTTGAATTGAAATAAATGGGACAGTTTGTGTCTAAATTTGTGATGGGGTTGCAAACTGAAATTAGCTTGATGATTCAACAGCATTTGATCTGCTGGCAGGACAAGTCTATTGACGAGATCTTGCGTTATGCCAAATACATTAGAGATTAAATTAATATGAGACATAAAAGGATGAAGGAAAAACTGATGTTAGTACAGATGAAAGTCGTTCAGAGAGGGGGTCAGGGTCAACCCTATAGCGGAAATGTTGCTCCTACGACCTGATCTTATCAGCAAGGATTTCCGCTTCAACAGGGTGGAGGAATGCAGGTCCAAGGAAAAGGCAGGGGTGTTCCGGCAGCCCTCATTACTGAAATAGATATGGCTATCTTAAAGAAAATCAGCCTGTGCCATTATTGCAATAGGCTGGGGGATTGGAAGCATGAATGCCACTTAAATCCTGCCATTCAAGATCAGAATTGGGGATCTTGTCATCTGCAGGGATCAGTAACGGCTGCTATTAAGCACTGGTGGTGGGGCGGCGGGGAGCAGATGGGTGAATGAGAAAAATAAAAAAACCTCACTTACCTGAATGACGCAGGGGGCTGCTGCCTGAGCTCCCTCTCCTCCGCGCAAAAGGAAGCTCCGAGCCTCCCAGAAGCCCCTGTCTAATCACAACTGTGCAATAAGCAGTGTTGTGATTGGTCTGAGTGCCGTGGTTTGGTGCTCAGACAGAGGCTTGACGGCTTTGCATGTTCCTCACCAGGCTGTGTAATGCCCTCTTGGGCCGGTCTAACCGCCATGCGCACTTTAGAGTGTGCTTTACACATGTCCCTTGCCCCCAACACTGGCCAGCCCGGACTCCACGCCCGCATCCAAGCAGGAAGGAAAACGAAAATGATAACATTAGTTATTATCGTTTTCATTTTCATTTTTACACTGCTTGGAGAGCAGTGGGGCGACGCTCCTCCACCTTAGCGTAGGAGCCACCACTGTCAGGAATATGTTTTGTCACCTCAGGGCATGCCTAGGTCGCAATCTAAAAACATGGGAGGACCTCGAGATCCTGTGATGCGGGTGCCGCAGCCTCCTATGCTGCTGCAAGCTTTACAGAATGTCCCTTATAACAATGTTCTTTTTCAGCAATATCCCATGTTTGATGTGCTCCATGACTCTGGTACCGATCAGTCATGAATGTGCCTGAGATGGGAGGAAGACTGTACACTTGGCTCAGTCTTAGAGGTAGACCAGAGTGAACCTTATGTCGATGTTGATGCAGATAGTGACCAAGGTCACCTTTTTGGTCGATACTGGCGCAACCCGTTGTACTGTGAGGACAGAAGAAGCTTCCAGCCTACCCCTCTCCGACAAAACTTTCCAAGTTGTAGGTGTTGCAAATAGGAAATTATCAAATCCCCTGTCAGAATAGGTTCCTGTAAAGATAGAAACCTTTGAAGATCATCATTTTGTGATGTGTTATTCGAGCCCTGTGAGCCTGTTAGGGTGGGATTTGCTGGGCAAGTTAAATTGCACAATATATTGCACTCCAAGGGGCATAGAAAATGAGACCAAGGATGAGGAAGTGGCTTTCAAATTGGCAAATCAAGATTTGTGCGTCTCGTTTGATTCCTCTGATGACAGAGGACCTGCAGCTTGATCTTAGAGAGACAGTACCAAATGCAGTCTGGGATTTTACAGGAAAGGACATTGGACTCATCAAGGGAGTTCAGCCTGTCCCTATACAAATTAAACCCAACGCAGAATATCCGTATCACAGTCCTATTTGATGCCCAAGACCATTGCTGGGATCATGCCTGTGATCGAGTCTATGATCGAACAGGGAATCTTGAGGGAGATCCTGGGTAGTCCATGCAACTCTCCCATCTTGGGCTTACAGAAGCCTAGCGGAAAGTACTGCATAGTGAAGGACCTCCGCAAAATTAATAACATGGATGTTCTGTGTTGTCCCTTGGAACTGAATCCATCAGTAATACTGTTCCAGATTCCATGTGAAGCCGAATAGTTCGCGGTTATCGATCTGTGTCAGGTGTTTTTCTCGGTTCCTTTACACGAGTCCAGACAGTTTTTGTTTGCTTTTAGGATGGGAGACCGTCTTTTAACGTGGTACCATGTCCCACAAGGGTATACGGAGAGCCCTTCCATTGTCAACCAGATTTTGAAGAAAAATCTTGAATCACTGGTTATGCCCTGTAATGCAGTCCTGGTGCAGTATATCGACGACCTTTGAGTTGCCTCGAATACCCAGGATGCCTGCCAAATTGATACCATTACTTTGTTGGCCCATCTGGCTGAGAAAGGACATAAGGTGTCTCCCGAGTAAGTTGCAATACTGTTTGACCAAAGTCCTATATTTGGGACATCGAATTGCAAAGTGTGTCAGAAAGGTGTTGCAAGAGAGAATATCAGTGATCATGCAAATGAGTCTGTCGTGTACACTGAATGAAGTCAGGATGTTGTTGAAAATGGTGGGCTACTGTCACCAGTGGACACCCAGTTTTTCGCTAGTGGCCAAACCTCTCCAGAGGTTGACACACAAGGATGTGTCTGATCTGGTACCCTGGAACGATGATTGTTTGAATGTGTTCCTGGAGTTGAGAGAGAGCCTTTGCCATGCTCCAGCACTGGAATGCCAGAGTATAATAAAGCGTTTTCGCTCTTTTGTTATGAAAGGGAGGGCTTTGCTCTCTCAATATTGACTCAAAATCATGGAGGTGCCCGTAGACCAGTTGTATATTTCTCTGCCACTCTGGATCCAGTAGCATCTGAGTTGCCCGAATGTTTCAAATTAATTTCTGCAACAGGTGTCAGCCTAGAAAGATGCAAAGGCATCATGATGGGTCATCCATTGATTGTGTATGTTCCAAACTCAGTGGAATTACTGCTAACCAAAACCAGACACAACATATGTTGAACAGTAGGCCTTTCACTCTACGAATAAGTCATTTTGGCAGCAGAGAACGTCACTTTGAAGCGATGTTCTCTACTTAATCCTGCCACACTGTTGCCTGCTTCTCGATTGTGAGGAGGAAGAGACTGAAAGAGAGCATGACTGCCTTGATGTCACTGAACTATGCACCAAGCCATGACCTGACATTGCTGATGAGCCATTGCCCGAGCATGACCACATTTTGTTCTAGGATGACTCGTGCTTAAGGGATCATGAGGGAAACTTGAGAGTTGCCTATGCTGTCTGTACTGCCTTGGGAATGGAGGAAGCCACTTGCCTTCAAGGAGTTTTCTCCCTACAAGTGTCTGAATTGATTGCTCTGACAAGCACATGCTGTGTCTCTGACCTACTGATTGGAAATCGAAGTTCAGTTGAAGTTGCCTGTTATTGTGCTCTAAATGCCTGAAGTTTCAATTGGCTGTACATTTATGAGACCGATATCAACCTGTTGATGAGAGTTGCTGATACATGGAATGAGGTAAAGAGGTTGCAGGAAGAGGTTTCTGAGGAAGAACAATTGGGTTGGATCAGAGCAGGATGTGTGAAGAGGGAGTACAACATTTGGGTATCTTAAGATGGAAGACCAATGCTACCAAATAGTTTGTTACATCCAATGGCAAGGCACATTCATGGGCGACACATGTAAGAAGAGATGCAATGGAACGGTTGTTCAGGCATACCTGGTTTAATCCCAAATTTCAAGTGTTAGCTGAGACTTTGGGCTATCGATGTGTGTGCATTGTCAGCAAATGAATGTGGGCAAGAGGACCGCTGTTACACGGAGTCATATTGGACGGTCAGAAGCACCCTTTAATTGAATGCAGCTGGATTTTGTGGAGATGTCTGTTTGTAATGGACTGTAGTACATTTTGGTAGTGGTGTGCATATTTTCTTGGTTGATGGAGGCCTATCCTACTAGGAGATGTGACAGTCTTACAGCAGCTAAATTGGCGTTGAGGGAACTTTTTCCAAGATTCGGATTTCCAACTACTTTGGGGTCAGACCGAGGATCTAATTTTAATAATGAGATTATGAAGTTGCTGTGTGCAGCTTTACAAGTAGAACAGAGAATCCATTACAGTTATCAGTCGGAGGCTTCCGGCATATTGGAGCAGATTAATGGTACTCTGAAATAAAGATTGGCTTATGTCTGTGCCTCAACATCTTTGAAATGGTCTGATGCTTTGCCTCTTGTGTTGCTAAGCCTTCTTAGCATCCCAGATAGAAGGACTGGACTCTCACCACATGAGATTCTCATGGGGCAGGCTATGAGGTTGCCTGATGTGCCTTCTAACATACTTGTGGATATATCGACTAATCTGGTGCTCGACTACTGTAAGAGTCTGGCTGATGTGGTTCGTTCTGTGTCTCACCAGGTTGAAGCTGCAACTGCACCACCACATCAAGAGCAGTGCCATGACTTGCACCCCTGTGACTGGGTGCTTGTGAAAAAACATGTGAGAAAGAGCTGTCTTAAACCCCATTGGTGTGGTCTGTTCCAGATGATTCTAGTCACGACAACCGCTGTAAAGTGTGGTGGCCTTCTGAACTGGATGCAAGCCTCATGCACTCGAAGGGTCACGTGCCCCCTTGATGAAACAGCTCTTCTCCCAGATGAAACGCCAGCGGTGACTGAGAAGCAACCAGAGAGTGTCAATCAAGCTGTAAGGGGACACTCTCCAGTTGAAACAGCACTAGAACAAACTGAACAACAACTGGAAGAGCTGGGAGAAGCTGGCTCAGATAAAAGGGATGTCGGAGGGGTGAATGAGACAGATTCTGTTCTTGATCAAGAAGCTAGTGCTGTGGGCCTTCGAGTGGAGGTGGAAGAAAGCTGGCCAAAGAGGTCGCCCAGAAGGAGTTTGACTTTGCCAACCAAAGGAGAATTCACACCCATAAATGAATCGTCTGAATCAGAACAAAGTATTGGCAAAAGCGGAGGATCCAGCTCAAGGAGATCCATAAGATTGAGGGTGCCTTGTCAGAGGGACACTACTCCTGGGTGGACAGATCTAGCAATAAATGCCAATGAGAGAGAGCAATGGAACTTCAGTGCTGATAATAGATGTTTTGCTGAACTTTCAGGGGACTGATTTGAAGTTTTTCCTATAATTGATGTCCCCTACCCAATAAGGCTGAGTGGCTTGCTAAACCCGATACTGAATGATAGGTCTTTCCTCATTTAAATCCAGAACAATCACCTGAAGAGGTTGCCGAATAAGGAGCAGATTTGTTACAATTGCTCATAAATGATTTAGGTTCGGAGCTTATAAGAGACATCTCCATGTCTTCCTCTCCTTCTTTCTGTTTCTTACTTATTTTCTTTTTCTTCTCTTTCTTTCCCTTTCCTACTCTCATTTGTCTTTTCTCTACTTTCCATCCTTTTCTACATCTCTTTTTCTTTCTCATGCTTTCTTTCTGTCATGCTCTTCCTTATTTTTTTCTACTTCTTCCTTTGTCATTCTTTCTTCCTTACCCATCATTCATTCTTTCACCCTTTCCATTCTTCTTCCTCTTATTTTCTTAATTTCCCCTTCTTCTTTCATCTATTTCTTTTTCTCCTGTTTGTTTCTTTCTTTGTTTCCTTCTTTCTCTTGCCTTTTTTTCTCATTCTGTCATTTTTTACTTTGCCTCTTTCTCACTTTCTCTGCTATTTTACTCAACTTTTTTCTCACGTCCTCTCTCTCTCTTTCTATCTCCATCTCTTTTTCTTTCCCCCTTTCACTGTTCAACCACAAAGAGACAAAACTGAACCATAGAGACCCCAGATGTAAACCTTTTGCGATACAGCTCCTATGCCATCATTGCTGTATGCTTTCTGTGGCAGGACTGTGGTACTCTAGGGGCAGTGTTTAAGGGCCTGATTTAGATCTTGGTGGACAGGTTACTCCAACATAATAATGTCTGCCGAAATATAAATTCCATTGGATGTAATGGGAATTATATTTTGCCGGACGGGATATCCATAGCTGTTGTGACAAAGTAAACCGTCCACCAAGATCTAAATCAGGCCATTAGTTATCTTTCTTGTCCATTTATCGAGTTGCTTATTAGGTAGTAGCTCATCATGGTTTTCAATTATCAGAAGTAGCTCTCACTATAACAAAGGTTGGAGAAACCTGGTGTCAAAGTTTTTTTCATGTTCCAGGTAGAGGCGAGCCTGACTGTTGTAAGCCAGAGCAGATTTGAATTATGGTGGCAAAATTCCAGAATTATGATTTACAAGAAATTTGTTATGTTTCTCAGAACTTTTATTGCATAATCTTTGCTGTGGCATACAAGTTTATGCCAAAAATGTCTCCCAATTCTCTGTGATTTTGCATATGCTAGTTATGTCCCTGTGTGTAAATGTCATATGAGGTACTTTCTATAAGCGTAAATTCTAGTGGTGGGCGAGCCAACAAATTAACAGTGAGTGCAAAGCTAAAGTGTCATGACTGCTGGTCCCGGTACGTCATGTACGCAGGTACCGGAAAAGGAGTATAAAACTCCTTTGATCCTATACTGGAATGCTTCGTGTTCTACTGTTTGGGATCTTTCCTGTTTGCTTCCGGTTCATACCTACAGTCCTTCCTGTTCTGCGTCGGGAACTTGACGTGCCTGTTCCTGCTCTCGTCGTGTCTCCTACGTGCGGCTTCCTAGCTCCTCGCCCCGCTCTCCCGACAGGATCATGGCGTTCCTGTTCATCCACGGTCGTTTCACCGCATACCGGAAGCTTCTGCAACAAAATAGAACAGAGTAAAAATCAGCATTCCAAACCTTACGGCAACAGTGCTGAATGTGCTGTATACAATTTTGATAATTATGCTAAACTGATACTTATCTGATTGGGACCCTTCTCCATGGAGATTTGTGTTATCCTTTTTTTTTCCAAGGTCAATCCTGAAAGACAAAGGAAATTCCTATTAATTCTTCCTGAAGTTAAAGAGGAAATAAGTATTATCAAATACTGAGTATATGTTTATGTTGTGTTAGCAAGATGCTAAGGGATTAGTTTTCTCCTCCGGGGTTCCCGTTATCATTGGTAATTACTAGTACTACATAGGTGGGTGTCATTAAAGCTCTTCTTTTACTGTCCTTTCACTGCTTTATCGCCTAACTTATTAACACCTTTCCTTTCACTTTCTGCTGACTTAGTACATAGGTCCCATTCAACCAACCTGTTAATATCTAGTGGATGAAGGGAACTATTCAGGTACTTTAGAGTTACACACCTTCCCCCCCATAGTATTATTTAAATTCAGCAATTCTTCACATATTCACACATTCTATCTTGTTTGCCAGGGATTTCTCCTGGCTGGCTGGTCCTGTCCTTGAGTGGGGGATGTCATGGGACACTTTCTTCTTCCTTTCCTGCTTTCCCTTCTTCCCTGGGTTTATTGTTGTTGATTTGATTCAGTTGGGTACAATAAATGACCCGGGGAAGCTTGGACCTCTCATCTTGCATGGCGTTCCTGCGGGAATGTAAGTAGGAGTCTGACAGAACGTGAAGCCCACACTCCCTTTTCCGCCTGAACGTCATGGAAGAAAGTCAGGTGACACTCACGGATCTAGCCCATAAGCTTGGTAATCTTCAGAAGGAAACCCAAGCTTTGGTATTATGGGTAGATTCACTCCAGCAGGGTATGAGAACTGAGCCTTGCTTAGGGAACATGACAGGAGGTGCAGGAGTACAGTTCCCACTTCAGTCTCCTTCCTCCAGTTCAAGTGTCCCTGTAATACAGGTGACTACTCCTCCTTCTATCCCTTTGGCACCTCCTGAAAGGTTTATGGGGGACCCTACCAAATTCACTACCTTTATCAGCCAGTGCCAGCTCCATTTCATGTGTAAGGCTACTTGTTTTCCCACAGAGCAAGCACAAGTGGCATTTGTACTTTCCTATTTAGGAGGAACAGCAGCAAAAGTATTCATCCCTGTCATAGAAAGGAATGACCTGTTATTGCACAATTACACAGCTTTTAAGGAAGAGTTAAGAAAACCGTTCAATAGGCACTTTTTCATGCAGTCGGTGGATACAGAATTACTAAATTTGAAGCAGGGAACAAAGGACCTAATGACTTACATTTTCACCAGATTGGTAGCTGAAGCCGGATTGCCAGAGGAAAAGCGTAGTGCTTTGTTCTATAGGGGTTTGAAAGACGAACTGAAAGATTTATTAGCACAAGTGGTTGATCCCCCAGAGTCATGTAATTCCCTTATTGATTTGGTGGTGAAATTAGACCACCGAGTTAATGAAAGGAAAAGAGAGAAGGGGCGCTCAGAAGAGTGTACTATCATATACAAATAAAGAAACAGTACACTGAAAAGGCAGAACCTATGTAGGTAGGAAGCATATGGGGCCCTCTTAGCGAAGAAGAAAGACAGAGAAGGTATGATAAGAAATTATGTTTATACTGTGGAAAACAGAGGCACTTTCTTAGAGAATGCCCTGTGAAACCAAAGAAAAGAGGTAATCCAGAAAACGAATAATCCTGAAGTCTGAAGAGACAAAGATTTGGGGTGGGACAGGGTTGATTGTCTCATAACATTCTGTTCAGAAAAACGCTGTCTTTTATTCCTCACATCATTTTTTTCTTTCATCCCGGTTGGAAAGGGGACAACAAACTCTGGAAGTACAAATAATGGTAGAATCAGGGGCCACAGGCAATTTTATGGACCTTTGTCGGGCAAAAAGCAAGGATATTCCTTTTGTCACCAAGACCTCTTGGGAAGAAGTTAAAACCTCAGTCGGTAGTAACATTAAGTCAGGCCCTGTAACACATGCTACAGCTGATCTACAAGTTATACAAGAAACACATCAAGCGACTATTTCTTTTGATCTCATTCAATCTCCCCAGTTTCCTGCCATACAAGGGCTTCTGTGGTAATGCCAGCACAACCCTTCTATTAATTGGAGAGAGTTGCCAATAGCTTTTAATTCTGATTATTGTAAAACGCAATGCAGTAACTAACAGAACTACTCAGGGAAGGTAGCTGTGATCACAAACCCAGACTCCCCAGAATTACCCTCTTGTTATCAAGATCTGAAGGTCATTTTTGACAAAGAAAAAGCCACAACTCTTCCACCCCATAGATCCCGTAGGATCGATTTGGTGGCTGGAGCCCACATACCCTGTAGCAGAATCTACGCACTAACAGAAAAAGAGAACGTATACTTACGCGACTATTTGGATGAGATGCGTCAAATTAGTTTTATCCGACCGTGCCATCACCCGCCTCCTCACCTCTCTATTTCATACCGAAACAGGAGGGAGGTCTTAGATTTTGTATTGATTATCGGGCCCTCAATGATGTAACAATAAAAAAACGGTACCCCTTACCGTTGATATCCTCCCTACTTGATCAAACATAGAATGCTAAAATCTTCACTAAGTTGGATTTACGTGGAGCTCACCATTTAGTGAGAATCAAAGAGGGGTATGAATGGAAGACAGCCTTTTGTACCAAGTTTGGCCTCTACGAATATCTAGTGATGCCATTTGGTTTGTGCAAAGCCCCATATGCCTTTCAGTTTTTTATAAATGAAGCCCCTTAAGGACATGCTGGACTTCTATGCTATTGCATATATTGATGATATCCTGATTTATTTTTCCTCTGTCTAGGAGCATGAAGCACATGTTAGGAGTGTCCTTGAGCGATTGCGGGACAATCATCTGTAATGTAAATTAGTCAAATGTCAATTCCATACCTCTCATGTGTGTTTTCTAGGGTTAATTCTATCTCCCCACGGGATTAGTATGGACCCACTGAAAATGGAGGCCATAATTCATTGGCAATCCCCTAAAAACGTGTGAGGGATGCAGAGTTTTCTTGGTTTTGACAATTTTTATAGACACTTTATCGAAAGCTGCGCTGAGTTAGCCTCCCCGTACCCAAACTATTGAAAAAAGGGGCTACATTTCTATGGACCCCAGCAGCTGAAGAGGCTCTTTGCAAGATGAAAGAGGCCTTTACTCAAGCGCCCATACTGAGACATCCAGATCCCTCTTGTCCCTTTGTCGTTGAGGCAGATGCTTCACAAATGGTAGTAGGTGGAATTCTTTCTCAATCAGACCCAAGTATAGGGTGTCTTCATCCAGTCACATACTATTCACATGAATTAACTCCTGCTTAGCAGAATTACACTGTTGGTGACAGAGAACTTTTAGCCATTAAGAAAGCTTTTGAGGAGTGGCGTCAATACCTATTAGAAGCAAATCACAGGGTAACAGCACTCACTGACCACCGGAATTTGCAGTTCCTAAAATCGGCTAGAGCCTTGTCAATGAGACAACTGCGTTGGACACAATTCTTTAGTCATTTAGATTTCATCATTCAATTCCAGGCGGGGAAGAAGAAAGGGAAAGCAGATGCCATATCCTGTTGAGGCTACTAACTTGAGGAACCTCAGTGTGATCCCCTTCCCTATAATAGCTAGGGAACATATTATAGGCTCTGTATGATCTGAAGAGGAATACCTAAAGGCAGTTGAGGAGGCACAGAGGTCTGCAGAAGTAGAGAAGCTAGCACAAACACATAATGTCACCAAGATCCAAAACCTATTATACATTCAAGGGGGGTTGGTGGTACCTACATGACAGTTACAACAACAAGCTTTGGAGTGGTGTCATGCTCATCCCCTCTCTGGGCATCCTGGGTGTAAAAAAACATTAGAGCTACTTAGACAACACTTCTGGTGGCCCAACATGGCAAACGATGTTAAGCATTTTATTCAAACTTGCCATGTGTGTGTTTGCAGGGGTTTTAGAGAAAGAAAGTTGCACTCATATTTGTAATGTTCAAAAATTGATACAGTCCAATATGCATCTTTTAGTTTGTAGTTCTTTTATTTAACGTGGGTAAATAGGTTCATAAACAAACAAAGGAAGAAAAAAACTGCTGACACGTGTTTCGCCCATGGGGCCTATTTAGCCAAGGTCACCGCACCAACAGGGACTACTTCGGACGAACCTCGACGTGATATGTAACCTATGAAAAGATTTACAGCCTAGAGAAAGCCTCAGGCTAAATAGGCCCCACAAGCGAAACTCATGTTGGCTCTTTTTTCTTCCTTTGTTCGTTTATTAACCTATTTACCCACGTTAAATAAAAGAACTACAAACTAAAAGATGCATATTGGACTGTATCAATTTTTGAACACTACAAATATGAGCGCAACTTTCTTTCTCTAAAACCCAGGCTAGTATTTTGAACCAGGGGCTCGTGGGTGTAGCCCCTTGAGGAGAAAGTGCCAACCACTAATTGGGTCTTGCCCTTGGATGTGGCCATCTTTCTGATAGGATCCACCCATCTCCCTACAGCTTGCCATGTGTGTGCACAAGGAAAAGCTTCTCATCAGGCTCCTGTCAGATTACTGAATCCATCACCTACTCCCCGTACTCCATGGCATACTGTTTCTATTGATTTCATGCCTAAAACTTCACAGGGTAATACAGCTCTCTTTATTGTTGTGGATCTATTGACCAAGATGGCCCATTTTATTCCGTTGAAGGCAATCCCTACATCCAAATGCTCGGCTTCCTTGTTTGTACAGCATGTAGTCCGATAACATGGTCTTCCCTCTGTTATGGTGTCAGACCGGGTATCTCAATTCATCTCTAACTTTTGGAAAGAAATGAGTGCCATATTACAGATTGACTTCAGGTATTCCTCTGGCCATCACCCTCAAACAGATGGTCAGACCGAGAGAGTAAATCAGTGTTTGGAACAATATCTAAGATGTCAGCTTCTGCATTCCACATCAGATTGGGACACATTCATATGGGTAGCTGAATATTTTTATAATAACAGCTATCACTCTTCCACGAACTATTCTCCTTTCTTTTGCAACTATGGTTTTCTCCCCCGGTCCATGCTGTTACCTCTTCCTCTCTCTCATCCTGCTCCTGCTGCTCTTGACTTTGTGAAAAACCTGCACGATATACAAAAGGTAGCTACAGAGAACCTAGAGAGAGCTAAGTCTGTCTATAAGGAAAAGGCGGATCTCCATCAATTTGCGGACCCGGTATAAGCCATTGGAGATGAAGTGTGGTTATCTACCAGAAACATTGCCATAAAAGGAACTTGTGCCACAGCTATTGTGGGGGTGTAATGTCATGACTGCCAGGCCCGCTACGTCATGAACTCGGGTACCGGCAAAGGAGTATAAAACTCTTTTGATCCTATACTGAAACGCTTTGCGTTTCGGGATCATTCCTGTTTGCTTCCGGGTCTTACCTACAGTCCCTCCTGTTCTGTGTCGGGATCCTGACGTGCCTGTTCCTGCTCTCGTCGCTTTCCCTACTCGCGGCTTCCTAGCTCCTTGCCCCGATCTACTGGCAGGGTCCTGGCATTCCTGTTCATCGACGGTCGTTTCACCGCATACCGGAAGCTTCTGCAACAAAATGGAACAGCGTAAAGACCAGTATTGGGACCTTTGTCCATGGAGATTTGTGTTATCTTTTTTTTATCAAGGTCTTTCCTGAAAGACAAAGGAAATTCCTATTAATTGTTCCTGAAATTGAGGAGGAAATTAGTACTATCAAATACTGAGCATATGTTTATGTTGTGTTAGCAAGACGCTAAAGGATTAGTTTTCTCCTCCGGGGTTCCCGTCATCATGGGTCATTACTAGTACTACATAGGTGAGTGTCATTAAAGCTCTTCTTTAACGGTCCTTGCACTGCTTTATCGCCTAACTTATTGATGCCTTTCCTTTCACTTTCTGCAGACTTAGGGCCAGATGTAGGTAAAGTCATTTTTGCGAGTCATTAATAGCGATTCTTACCGAATCTCTATTAAGGACTCGCAAAATGGAATGTATGTAGGAATCGCAATAATTATTGCGATTCCTTAAAATTCCTTAATTGCGAATCGCAATTTGAGATTCGCAATCAAGGAATACCTTCCTATTCATTCCTATGGGCCAAGAGGCCCATAGGAATGAATGGGATTTGCGAACGCAATTTGCGAGTAACCAAGAGGTACTCGCAAATTGCGTGCACAATTTTAAGGGTGCAAGGGTTCCAAAAGGACACCCTGTTGCACCCCTGAAATGTGCCCTAAGGGCATGTATGTGTGTCACATGGCACTTTGAAAAAAGTGTTTTTTTAAATGAAATCGCAAATTACCACCAACTTGAAGTTGGTGGTAATTTGTGATTCATTAAGGCAATGTCGCAATTTGCGATGCCTACTAGCATAGCATTTAGGGAATCGCTAATTGCGATTCTCTAAATGCTTGCGCACAATAAGGAATCGCGATTCCTTATTTTGCGAGAGGGTATTTGCCTACCTACATTGCACACAGCCAAATTGCGATCGCAAACACGGAAATTTAGCAAATTTCAGCATTTGCGATCGCAATTTGGCTTCCTACATCTGGTCCCTAGTACATAGATCCCACCCGACCAACCTGTTAATATCTAGTGGAAGAAGGGAACTATTCAGGTACTTTAGAGTTACACACCTTACCCCTCCCATAGTATCATTTAAATTCAGCAATTCTTCACATACTCACACATTCTATCTCTTTTTGGCAGGGATTTTGCATTGGCTGCTGCGTCCCGTCCTTGAGTGGGAGACGTCGTGGGACACCTTGTTCTTCCTTCCCTGCTTTGCCTTCTTCCCCGGGTTTACTGTTGTTGCTTTGATTCAGTTGGGTACAATAAGTTACCGAGGTAAGCTGGGACCTCTCATCTTGCATGGCGTTCCTGAGGAAACGTAAGTAGGAGTCTAACACAAAGATGAGCAAAGGGTCGGCTCTGGCTTTAAGAACTCATGCACGAGCTGAGCCTTAAAACATTTTAGCATGTAAATCATGCAACAAACAAAACATCATGTTAAAAAAATGATAAAGTATCCTCAGAATACTAAAAAGTTTATATTTAGAAGCAATTCACCTTAGTACTTCAAGTTATATCTGTGATTGGGAATTAATATTAATAATGATAGTTTTTAAACATGCACTGAGAAACATTCCTGTTCTGCCCTGATGACAATACTCATAGAGAACTGTTAGACCTCGCATCTTTTGGTGTGTTTCCCCTGTCTTTTTGCTTTCTGACCTCCTGGTTTTGACTCTGTTTTTGCTGGTTTAGTGTCTCTGCCCACTTTCTCACTGCTGTCCAGTGTTAAAGTGCAAGTGCTCCTATTGTAAATTGTATTATGGATTGTTTTTTTTCATGATTGGCATATTTGATCTACTGGTAAGTCCCTAGTAAAGTGCACTGAGAATGCCAGGGCCTGTAAATCAAATGCTGATAGTGGGCCTGCAGCACTGATTGTGCCACCCACACGAGCAGCCTTTCGAAGGGTTATCAGACCTGCCACTGCAGTGTCTGCACGCAGTTTTTACTGCCATTTCGACTTGGCAAGTGCACCCACTTGCCAAGCACTAACCATCATCTTTTATTACATGCACGTCACCCCTAAGGTAGGCCCAAGGTACCCCTATGGGCAGGGTGCAGTGTATGTGAAAGGTAGGACATCTGCTGGTGTGTGTGACATGTCTTGATAGTGAAATACAGTATATTTCATATTTCAATATTGAAAGACAATCTGTCCCATAGTATAGAATGGGAAGTACTGGATAACATTTTACGAGTATATCTTCCCATTGGGACAAGATAGAGAAATTGAGTTTAGTATGCCTGAACTCAGAATGTTGAATTCCATCTTTTGGTAAAGATGTTGTTTATGCTCTGTGTTTGAAAATACTACTTTTAGAAAGTAGGTTTTTATTTGTATAGCCCTCCTCTGTGCCTCTGCTGGGTGCTGGGTTGTGGATTGACTGTCTGTCTTTGGAGTGACAGTGGCTGGGTATGTGCATTAGACAGCCACTGGGGGGGTGAGGTGTGTCCTGCCTTTCCTGGATGAGTCAGGGCTGATTTGAATAGACCTGGGCTGCATTTATAGTAGTGGGAGGAGATTTCCTTGCACCTGAATAGGCCTGGTCTGCCTTGGACAATGCTTTTTCCACCTCCTGTCAGGAAGCTAGGCCAGAGAGGACCAAACAGTTTTGGCCTGAACACAGACACTCAAGAGAACAAAATCTGCCAAGAAGAAGATCTGGAAGAACTGCCAGGAGGAGTACTGCCCCTTTGCTGTGATGATGCTTTGCTGGATTGGCCTGCAGTCACGCTTTGGGCAGTGAAAGGACTGGACTGAACTTTCTTGACTTGTCACTGGGTAACTCCAAGGGCTTGAAATAGAGCTTTCTTCCTATTCACATTGTCTCAGGGACAGCAAAGACTTCACTTACCTCTGGGTAACCTCTCTGGAACCGTGGGTTTCAGTTTCCACAGAGGAGGGAAGCAGCCGACACCGTCACCGACACCGCTGCTGGCTCCATGTACTGAAGGTACCACAGAAGGCACCGCCGCACTTTGCACCGCAACCCTGGTCTCACCGATGGCGACGACTGCCACCGATCCGCTGCTTGCACCGTGACCCGTGGGCACCGCACTCCGCACCGCCTCACTTCCCACCTCCGCCCTGGTTTAGAAACCTACAACGTGAAGGAGTTGAAGGCTGTCTGCAAGAACCTCGAAGTCCAAATCAGGGGCCTCACCAGGAAAGAGGAGCTACAGAAGGGGCTGGGGTAGCAGCCAGACATGCAGTCTGGAGATCTCTGTGTGGCGGCAGAGGAGCCTATTCCTAAGGGAGATGTGCTTTTGGAAAGGGGGGAACCCTCCAAGCCAGGCAGCAGTGGCTTGTCCCCAGAGGAGCTGGAGGAGAGGAGGGAGTCAAGGAAGTTTGAACTAGAAAAACTATTGCTGGAGAACAAGACAGAAGACAAAAGGATAGCCATGGAAGAAAGGAAGATGATCTTGGATCATGAACGTGGTATTACAGAGCTGGAGCTAAGAAGTAGGTCCAGCACTGATGGTGGCAGCACTTTCTCAGTGCACTCAGATATGATTGTACACATCCCCAAGAATGTAGGCAAGGAATTCACGAAGGGGGATGACATACAAAGGTGGTTTCAGGGTTATGAGTCATCTATCCACATGAATGGGGTCCCTGAAAAGAATTGGGGAGCAGGATTGCGGCCTCTTTTCCCAGAAAAACAGAGGGGCACCTTAATAGCTTTGGGTAAGGGGCAGAGCCTCACCTACGCTGACATGAAGGAAGCCCTCTTCACCAGGTATGGTCTCACTCCTGACAAGTACCGTGATCAGTTTAGGTCCAGTAGGAAAACTGATGCAAACACTTGGTTGGAATGTGTGGATTTGTTTTGCAGTTCACTGGATGGTTGGGTGAAGGGCAGTAATGTGAGAGATGTTCAGGGGCTCTACAATGTGATTGCATGGGAGCACGTGTCTAGTCTATGTTTTGTAGAGCTGTGCCAGCACTTAACTGATAGTAGGCTGACTGACCTCAGGAAGCTTACAATGGAGGCGGACCGCTGGGTGAGTACACAAGAATGTGTATGGGGGAGACTCGGCCAAAGGTGGGCTGGGTCCCCAGCAGAAGAGGGGGGGCAAGGGTAAAGCACAGGAGTTCTCTAAAGGGCCCCAAACTAATACCCAAGGTAAAGGTTCCCATCCCCCAGGGTTCTCTTCAGGAAAGCCTTCAGAGACCGGCCCCTGCAAGTGCTATGCCTGTGAGCAGGTAGGTCACTTGAAGGGGGACTCCAGGTGTCCCAAGAGGCTACAGCCACCCACCGGTGGGCAGTCCAAGGTGTTGGCTAATGTAGCGCTCGGAGAGAAGGGGTACCCACAGGAGGGTGGGAATCCCTCAGAATTGACCGTCTCACTAGGGGACAGTGAGATGGTCCCAGAAAACCAGGTGCCTGCTAACACTAAGAAATTCAGCACCTGGGTGACCATCAATGGGAGAAGGGTAGAGGCTCTCAGAGATATTGGAGCCAGTGTGACCTCAGTCCGGTGTCACCTGGTCTCTGAGGAGGAAGTAGTCCCCGGGGTATTCCATCAGGTAGTTGTTGTGGACAACTCAGAGCGCCAGTGCATGGTGGTGCAGGTTCCCTTTGAACGAGGGGGTCTCAGGTCCTTTGAGGGTGGTTGTGAGCCCTATCATGCCTGTAGATTGTCTGCTAGGTAAATGACCTGGAGCAGTCATTATGAAAGGATGTTGAGCTCAGGTCTCACTTGGAGATGCTTGGGTTGCCAGAGTGGGCATGCATGACCACTCGGTCAATGGTGGCTAGTAAGAGTGATCAGTAGGACCTGGAGCCTGAAACAGGGGCCCAGGTTCCTGCCAAGAGAAAGGGCAGGGGGTGTGGGATACCCACCACTGATGTTTTAATGGTATGGGAGGAGGCTGACCTTGAGGGAGGTGCCCCGGCACCTAAAGGGGAGCAAGTGACTGAATTGGGGGACTTATCTGAGCTGACCCATTGGCAGCAAGAGGGTGGTCCCACCAGGGAAGACTTCTGCAGGGAGTAGAAGGAATGCCATTCACTAGAGGGTGTGCAGCAGCAGGCTGCAAACCAGGCAGGTGATCAGTCTGAATCACACTGGCTCTACTAGGAGAATGGCCTCCTATACAGCGAGCCTGAGGTCACTGAACCTGGGTCAGCCTGTGTGCTGGTGGTACCCAGCGCTTCAGGACTTTCCCACTGGGTCTGGCTCACGACGTGCCTTTGGCAAGGCATTTGGAGCAGGACAAGACTTTTGACATGCTTGTCACCCACTTCATTGGGCCCCACATGCGAAGGCAGTCATATGCACATTGGAGGTCTTACCAAACTTGCCAGACAAGTGGTAAGAGTGGGAAGAAGTGTAATGCTCCTCGCCATCCTTTTCCAGTTGTAGGATCCCCTTTTGAAAGGGTTGGGATGGACATTGTGTGGCCGCTGGATTCCAAGACAGCCATGGGCAACAAGTACCCTAGTCTGGGTGGACCATGCCACCCAGTACCCAGAGAATGTCTCTCTCAGGACAACAACGGCACCAGTGGTGGCTGGGCATTAATGGGGATCTTTTCCCATGTGGATGTCAGAACCCCACAAGTCTCACCTGGTATACTCGCGGAGTAGTCTCGCAGAGACGACGTGAACAACCTCCACCGTCCTCTACCTTTCCCTAGTAGGGATCGTATGCTAACCAGGGCAAGGATGGGACCGGGGTAAGGAATCCTAGAATGAAGAGCGGGGTGAAGTCGTAAGACCTGGTGAAGTGCTCCTATCGATGTAGTGGGTACTCTCCCGGAATCACCAGCTAGAAGAAATAAACCATATGGGTTAATTGTCTATCCTTCCTATCCCAGGGAACAGACACACTAAATGCACACCAACAGCAAGGCACTGTCAAGAGATATAGTCACCTGAGAGATGGAAGGAGAGCAGGAATGAGAGCTCTTCAGTGAAATAGGCAGTCACGACCATGTGTTTCTGCATGTGTCGCAGTTGAAGCAAGGAAAAGCGCTCCTGCGCTATATGGACCAAGGAAAGGGAATGCGAGAACACGCTCCTGCGTGTGTCGCAGTCAAAACAAAGAAAAGTGCTCCTGCGCTATATGGACCAAGGAAAGGAAATGCGACAACACGCTCCTGTGTGTGTTGCAGTTGAAGCAAGGAAAAGCGCTCCTGCGCTATATGGACCAAGGAAAGGCAATGCGACAACACGCTCCTGCGTGTGTGTCACAGTTGAAGCAAGGAAAAGCGCTCCTGTGCTATGTGGACCAAGAAAATGTAATGCGACAACACGCTCCTGCGTGTGTTGCAGTCAGAACAAGAAAAGCGCTCCTGCGCTATGAGGACAATCAATATGGCAGATGGCAGCGCACTCCTGCGTGTGCCATATGACGAAATATGCAAAAGCGCACCTGCGCTTTCACGGCAAGAAGAACAAGTGCTATCATGCTCCAGCGTGTACCCGATGAAAGGAAATGCAAGCGCTCCGTGCTTTTTCCTGGCAAGATCGAGAATGTGACAACGCGCTCCAGCGCGTGTCGCAGCAAGACTAAGGCAAAACAAACAAGTGCTCCAGCGCACGGAAAGCAAGGGTACACTCACGCTCCTGCGTGAGTGCGATACAGGAACAAAGAGGGAGGCATCCAGTAATTAGCCAGTACTCGAAGCACTGTCGGGCTGAGAACCGCGGGTTTAAATGCGTTCTCACCTGGCAGTGCAATCTGGCAGCAACGGAACACTTGCGGAGTAGGCGGTGACGTGACGCGCCTAGTCTCCAGTGCTGATCGTCCGCAAGATGCGGACCGGATCCTCTCAGGTTACCATCAGGCATACGGCACACATACTGGCCCAGAGCATGGTGGGACATGACAGTACCCCCTCCCAAGACAGAACCCCTGCCTACACAGGGGTGGCAGGGCGTGGTTTGTGAGGGAACCGTGCATGGAAAGCACAAACCAACAAGGGAGCATGGCGCACATGGGACAAGGGTTCCCAGGACCTCTCCCCTGGTCCGTAACCTTTCCAATCCACCAGAAAAAAAAGCCTCCCCCTAGACCTACGGGAATCAAGGATGGCCCGTACCTCATATTCAACGTGGTCGTCCCTGAGCAGAGGAGGCAGGGGGGAGTCTGAACGGCTTTCTGTTTGGGTGGAATGCAGGAGAGAGACGTGAAATACCGGGTGTATTTTCATCGAAGGTGGCAAGGTGAGTCTCGATTGATGACTTTCTCAATGGCGTAAGGACCTACATATCGTGGCAGTAGCTTCTTGGGTCCGTGTACATTGAGGTTTTTTATTGATAGCCACACCTTGTCCCCTACCTTGTAGTCAGGTTTGGCCTGTCTGTGTGCATCGGCATTCTGTTTATGCGTTTCTTTGGCTCTGGCGAGCTTGAACGGGGCTTGTTGCCAAATATCATGAAGAAGGGCGTGATATTCCTGTACTGTGGGTATGGGACTGGCTTGTGGTTTGTCCCATGGCTCTGATCTGGGATGTTGTCCTTGAAGGCAAAAGAAAGGTTACATTCCTATGGACGTGTGTTTGCTGTTGTTATATGCATATTCCACCATCCAGAGCACTTCTGACCATTCCTTCTCTATGGATAGTAGCAAACAGCGAAGGTATTGTTCCATAGTCTGGTTTGTTCTTTCCGCCTGTCCATCAGTCTGAGGATAATATGCCGATGACAGACGTACTTCCATTTCCATATTCTTGCATATCTCACCCCAGAACCTGGATACGAATTGGCAGCCCCTATCCTTAATCAACACAGATGGTACCCCATGTAATCGGACAACGTTGTGCATGAAGATGGAAGCCAGTTCGATTGCTGATAGTAGTGTTTTTAATGGTACGAAATGTGCCATTTTCGTCAGATGATCCACAGTGGTGAGGATGGTGGTAAACCCTGCCTTGGTTCTGGGTAATTCAACGACGAAGTCCATGGAGACGGTGTGCCAAGGATAGGGAGGCAATGGAATAGGACTCAATAACCCTACCGTGGGTCTGGACTGAACCTTTCCTTGAGCACAGATGGAACAACGAGCTATATGGGAATGAACGTCGGTGTCCATGGATGGCCACCAGAATTATTGGTGTAAGAGGTCCATAGTCTTATGGTATCCTGGATGGATAGAGAAGAGGTGATCATGACACATTTACAAGGCCTGTTGTCTATGGTCTGCTAATGGAAGGTAGTAACGGTCTCCCTTATACAGAAACACTTCTCGTGTTGTGATTCCCGTGAGATCATCGATCCACTCCTCCGGTTTCTTTTGTTCTAGGTCTTCATGCAAGCAAGACAAGAAGGAGGAGGATAAGACCACTCCTTCGAAACAACGATCTGGGAGGATGGACACTGGCTCATCTTTGGTTACGTCGGCTTCGGTTTCATCCAGTATGGACAGGGCGTCGGCTTTGGTGTTTTCCTTTCCTGGGCGGTAGGTGATTAGGAAATCGTACTCATTGAAGAATAGGGTCCACCTCAGTTGTCTGGAAATGAGCGCCCTAGCAGAGCGGAGAAACTGTAAGTTCCTGTGATCGGTGTATATAGTTACCGGGTGTCTGGCATCCTTGAGATAGTGATGCCACTCCTCGAATGCCGCCTTGATGGCAAGTAGTTCACGGTCAGAAACAGTATAGTTGCACTCTGCCGGTAACAATTTCCGTGAATAAAAGACCACAGGATGCAACAGACCCGTTTCAACATTATACTGTGATAACACACCACCCAGAGCGTTCTGTGTGGCGTTGGCTTCTACTATGAAGGGCTGTTCTGGGTCTGGGTGTTTCAGGACGGGGGCGCTTGTGAATCTATACTTCAGGTCCTGGAAGGCTTTTTCGGCCTTTGGATCCCACAAGTACTTCACCCCTTTACGTAGCAGGCATGTGATCGGCGCAACGATGCTGGACGACCCTCTGATAAAGCGTCAGAAGTAGTTGGCGAACCCTAGGAACCTTTGGATCTGTTTTACTGTAAAAGGTGATGGCCATTGCAGTATCGCTTCAACTTTTCTGGTGTCCATTTTGATCCCTGCAGGGGTTAGAATGTGTCCCAGGAATCTGACCATGGTAGTATGGAACACACTTTTTTCTAGTTTAACATAGTCCATGCAGCTGTAGTTGTTTCAGGAATGCACGAACGTGACCGACGTGTTCGGGGAGTCCTTTAGAATAGATCGGAATATCATCGATGTAGACGATGCAGAAACGATCAATGTATTCTCTTAGTACTTCATTGATGAAGTATTGCAAGGCTGCCGGGGCGTTGCAGAGACCAAAGCGAATGACCTGGTATTCGAATAGACCATATTTCGTTCTGAGTGCGGTCTTCCATTCGTCTCCCTTCCGGACCCTAACAAGATGGTATGCCCCTATTAGGTCTAGATTTGAGTAGATGGTTGCGTCCTTTACCCGATCCAGTAGGTTGATATAAGAGGTAAGGGATACCGGTTTTTAATCGTGATGGTGTTCATAGCCCTGTAATCTATGCACGTTATCAGGTCGCCCTCCTTTTAAGCCACAAAGAAGAGAGAAGATGAAACAGGCGATTTGGAGTGGCGGATGAAGCCATTTTGTAGAAACTCGTCCAGGTAGATGCGCAAGTGGTTATTTTTCTTCTCTGTAAGGGAGTAGAAACGGCTACAAGGGAGTTTGGATCCAGGGATAAGGTCTATCCTACAATCAAAAGAACGATGAGGTGGGAAGGTGCTGGCTCCTTTCCTGTCAAAGACAGAGGCCAGATCCGCGTATGCCTCAGGAACAATCCCGTGTGTGATTGTACCCATCCTTGTTAATGGCAGCGCATGGGCTTGTATCGCTCTTCTGCTGGATCCATTCTTCTGCGGATCGCAGGTGGAGTTGCAATGACTGGGGTACAACGTCATGATTCGGTGTACCCAGTCAATGCGTGGGTTGTGGTTTACCAACCATGGGAGTCCCAGAATGAGCTTAAACTGAGGAGCATCAATGACGTCAAAGGTGATGATCTCTGTGTGCCCATTCCCACACGTCATTCTCATGGTTTCGGTCTGGAAACGTATAAGCCCAGAGGTCAGGTCAGTGCCGTCAACTGCTTTCACGGTTTCAGGATTATCCTTGCTTACAGTGGATATGCCCAGTTCTTTTATGTACTGGGTGTCAATGAAGTTCCCAGTAGCCCCAGAATCGAGGAAAGCTGAAGCTAGCCAAGTTCGACCCATCTGTGACTGTAGGGTTACTGCTATGCCCACATGTCGGTTACTGTCAAGGGAGCTGAAGATGGGAGTCCTCATGGATGAAGAACCCAGTAGACCGAACCCTATACCTACTGGGTTGTATCGATCCCGCTCCATCCCCCTGGGTTATGGAAAGGGCATATGGTTTGTTGGTTTTGGATTTGGCTGGTTTCACTGGACATTCCCGAACGAAGTGTCCGTTCTTTCCGCAATATAAACACAGGTTTTGTTTTCGCCTTTTTTCTTTTTCGTCTCGGGACAGGGGACCGCGGATTCCGCCAATTTGCATTGGCTCAGAGGCCTCTTGTGTTTTTGCCGTCTCATTCCTTTGTTTGTCTCTGAATGCAATGAACCGAAAGTAATTGCCTTTGGATTTTTCGGTTTTTTGCTCCTGCAATCGGTAGCCCATTTTTACTACCAGGTCAATGAAAGAGCCAATGTCATCAGGGGGTTCGGATATCTGGAAAATTAGGTCCTTGAGCTCGTCTCGTAGACTTCTGTAAAACACGGATATCTTCTTCGATTCTGGTCATTTAGCTTCAATAAGCTATCTGTTGAAGGTGGTGATATAATGCAACAGATCAGATGTGCCTTGTTTAAGGTCAAGGAGTTCATTGTCTGCAGCCTGCACTAATGTTTGACGGGCGAATATTCTTCGTAGCGTTTCCTTGAAGACCGGGAGACTATATAGCATAGGTCATCATTTTCCACCAATGGTATTGACCACTGGGCAAAGAACCACAGTTACACGCAGGGTCTGGCCCAGGGAGGGAACTAGAGGCGTTAGGGCACTAGAGAACGGTCAGCCTCCAACCAAAGCTATGAACCACAGAAAGGACCGTCCCTAGTTGTGTCTAAGAGATGCCCAATTTAAGTGTTTGGCCCCCACTTAGTTTAGAAGTGCATCCCTGTCTTCAGGTGTATGCCCGCCCTCTATCAAACGCGGTTTTTAGAGGGCGAGGACTGGCAGATGATGAAGCATGACACCTGGTGGTGTGTGATGCCAGTCCGTCAATTTTTGTGATTTGCCCCCACTAAATTGGGCATCTCTTAGACACAACTAGGGATGGTCCTTTCTGTGGTTCATTGACCACTGGGCGGCATCTCCTACAAGGTAAGATAGAATGAAAGCAACCTTGGAGGCGTCATCCGGAAAGGCGGAAGCACGTGCCATGAAGTGTAAATGGCATTGATTAAGGAATTTGGAGCCGTCGCCATAGAAGCGTTCCGGGGCGGCTAGCTGAACTGTGTGTGGACCTATGACATGGATGGGAGGGTTAGGCCCATGTGAAGCGGGTAAGGATTCCCCATGAGTGAATAAGGGGGGCCTTAGTACACCCCCCTGTTTGGCCCTAACAGCAGGATCCGGACCCCAAGCCCCTGTCTGTCCTGTGACCATTTGTCCCTGTAGGGCCGTTATGTCCTGACGTAGGCTTAGGTTTTCTGCCTGCATGCAGGCCAGCATAGCTGCTATATCCTGAAGGGTAATATCGGGGTTGCTCATGGTGTCGAGGTCGCTCATGGCGTTCGGGCGAGATATACAACTTGGGCTTTGAGTTCTGTCAGAACCCCACAAGTCTCACCTGGTATACTTGCGGACTAGTCACGCAGAGATGACGTGAACAACCTCCACCGTCCCCTACCTTTCCCTATTAGGGATCGTATGCTACCCAGGGCGAGGATGGGATCGGGGGAAGGAATCCTAGAATGAAGAGCGGGGTGAAGTCGTGAAGACCTGGTGAAGTGCTCATATCGATGTAGTGGGTACTCTCCCGGAATCAACAACTAAAAGAAATAAACCATATGGGTTAATTGTCTGTCCTTCCTATTCCAGGGAACAGACACACTACATGCATTCCAACAGCAAGGCACTGTCAAGACATATAGTCACCTGAGAGATGGAAGGAGAGCAGGAATGAGAGCTCTTCAGAGAAATAGGCAGTCACGACCATGTGTTCCTGCGTGTGTTGCAGTTGAAGCAAGGAAAACCACTCCTGGACTATGTGGACCAAGGAAAGGGAATACGACAACACGCTCCTGTGTGTGTCGCAGTCAAAACAAAGAAAAGTGCTCCTGCGCTTTGTGGACCAAGGAAAGAGTATGCGACAACACGCTCCTGCGTATGTCGTAGTCAAAACAAAGAAAAGCGCTGCTGCGCTATATGGACCAAGGAAAGGAAATGCAACAACACGCTCCTGCGTGTGTCGCAGTCGAAGCAGGGAAAAGTGCTCCTGCGCTGTATGGACCAAGGAAAGAAAATGCGACAACACGGTCCTGCGTGTGTCGCAGTTGAAGCAAGTAAAAGCGCTGCTGTGCTATGTGGAACAAGAAAATGTAATGTGACAACACGCTCCTGCGTGTGTCGCAGTCAGAAGAAGAAAAACGTTCCTGCGCTATGAGGGCAATCAATATCGCAGATGGCAGTTCACTCCTGCGTGTGCCATATGATGAAATATGCAAACGCGCACTTGCGCTCTCACGGTCCAGCGTGTACTGCGATGAAAGGAAATGCAAGCGCTCTGCGCTTTTCCCTGGCAAGATCGAGAACACGACAATGCGGTCCAGCGCATGTCTCAGCAAGACTAAGGCAAAACAAACAAGCGCTCCTGCGTGAGTGCGATTCAGGAACTAAGAGGGAGGCTTCCAGTAATTAGCCGGTACTCGAAGCACTGTTGGGCTGAGAACCGCAGGTTTAAATGCGTTCTCACCCGGCAGTGCAATCTGGCAGCTACTGAACACTTCCGGAGTAGGCGGTGACGTGACGCGCCTAGTCTCCAGTGCCGATCGTCTGAAAGACGCGGACCGGATCCTCTCAGGTAACCATCAGGCATACGGCACACATACTGGCTCAGAGCAGGGTGGGACATGACAGTGGGTTTCTCCAGAGAGAGGTGGTATCTGACCGTGAAACAAATTTCATATCAAAGTATATAACACCCCTGTGGTAGGAGAACGGTGTGACCTACAAGTTTACCACTCCTTACCACCCACAAGGTAATGGTTTGCTGGAGAGATGCAACCAAACCTTGAAGGGCATGATCAAGGGTCTAACAGAACCCATGAAGCGTAAGTGGGATGTCCTCTCACCATGCCTTCTCCTTGCATACAGAGAGGTACCACAAAAGTCCTTAGGGTTCGGTCCCTTTGAGCCTCTGTATGGGCACCCTGTATGAGGACCTCTCAGTTTGGTCAGGGAAAGCTCGAAGGCAGCTCCCAGACAAACTCTCCAGGATGTATTTAGCTACATGCTGGACTTCAGAAACCAAACTTCCCGCTTCTGAAAACTCGCTCAGGCTTACCTAGAAGCAAGCCAGGAAGAGATGAAACGCTGGTATGACCTGAATGCCCCTCTGGTAGAGTTTCAGCCTAGCCAAAAAGTGTAGGTCATGGCCCCAGTGGAACCTTGTGCCTTGCAGGACAAGTGGACTGGGCCTTTTCAGGTGGTCAAGCGCAAAAGTAAGTCACCTACCTGGTAAATTTGCAGACTCACAGGAACACTTTGAGGGTCCTCCATATGAACCGCCTCAAGCCTCACTTTGAGAAGTCCAAAGTGAACATGCTCTTGGCAACAGATGATGGGTGGAAGAGGAGAGTGAACCCCTTCCTGATCTCCTGTCAACCAAGAAGCACGATGAGTCATTGAAAGGTGTGATCCTCTCCCCTACACTGACCCCAGAGCAGCAGAGTGACTGTCACCAATTGTTGGGACAGTTCGCCACGCTTTTCTCTCTGACCCCAATTGTTACTCACTGGTGTACCTATGACATGGACACTGGTGACAACCCTCCTTTGAAACACAAGATTTACAGGTTGACTGACCAGGTCAGAGCCAGCTTCAAAGTGGAAGTCTCTAAGATGTTGGCGTTAGGGGTGATAGAGCCCTCCAACAGTCCTTGGACCAGCACAGTGATGTTGGTCTCAAAGGGTGCTCCACCCAGTGCCACCCCTGAAATGCGGTTCTGTGTGGACTACCATGGGCTCAACACCGTCACCAGGACTGACGCGCACCCCATCCCCTGAGCTAATGAGCCCATTGATCGGTTGGGAGCTGTCATTTGATTTGACGTCTGGGTATTGGCAGATTGCCTTAACCGAGGGGATCAAGGAGACGTCAGCATTTTCAACCACAGAGGGGCCCTTCCAGTTTTCGGTGGTGCCCTTTGGGTTGAAGAATGCCCCTGCCCCTGCCATCTTTCAGAGGTTGGTCAACCAGTTGCTGGCTGGACTGGAGGATTGCAGTGCCGTGGACCTGGACGACATTGCAGTGTTCAGTTCCAGCTGTGAAGAACATATGAAACACCTCTGGATAGTGTTGAAGGCCCTGCAGAGAGCAGGCCTTACGGTCAAGGCCAGTAAGCACAAGATTGGGCACCAGGTAGGAAGCGGCCAGGTGGCACCTCTACAGCCTAAAATTGACACAATTCTGGCTTGGGAGCCCCCAAGACCCAGACAGACGTGAGGGCCTTTTTAGGTCTTGCCGGCTACTATGGGAGATTTGTCAAGGGCTATGGCACCATTATTGCCCCCTTTACAGAGCTGACTTTCGGGATGCAGCCCAGGAAGGCGATCTGGACTGATGCTTGCCAGAAACATTTTGATGCCCTGAACACAGCCATGTGCATGGCACCTGTGCTCAAGGCACCCAGCTTCTCCAAGGAATTTGCAGTGCAGATTGACGCTTCAGAGCATTGTGTGGGAGCGGTGCTCTCACAACTGACAATGAGGGCCTAGACCAGCCGGTAGTCTTCCTTAGCAGGAGACTGCTCCCCAGAGAACAGAGGGGGAGTGCCATAGACTGAGAAGCTTTTGCTGTGGTCTGAGCCCTGAAGAAGCTAAGACCCTACATGTTTGGGACTCACTTCTGAGTTCAGACAGACCACAGGCCCCTCAGATGGTTAATGCAGATGAGGAGTGAGAACCCAAAACTGACAAGGTGGTCCATCTCCCTACAGAGAATGGGCTTTATGGTGGAACACCGCCCTGGCACAGAACACGCCAACGCTGATGGTCTGTCCAGGTTCGTCCGTATTAGCGAAGAGAACTCCAAAGAGGTTGGGTAGTTCTCCCTACTTTCAGCTGGAGGGGACATGTGTTAGACCTGGCATCTTTTGGTGTGTATTCCCTGTCTTTTTGATTTCTGACCTCCTAGTTTTGACTCTGTTTTTGCTGGTTTAGTGTCTCTGCGCGTTTTCTCCCTGCTGTCCAGTGATAAAGTGCAAGTGCTCCTATTTAAAATTGTATTATGGATTGGTGTTTCCATGATTGGCATATTTGATCTACTCTTAAGTCCCTAGTAAAGTGAGAGTGCCAGGGCCTGTAAATCAAATGCTGCTAGTGGGCTTGCAGGACTGTGCCACCCACACGAGCAGCCTTTCAAAGGGTTCTCAGACCAGCATCCGCAGTGTCTGTACGCAGTTTTTACTGCCATGTCAACTTGACAAGTGCACCCACTTGGCAAGCACTAACCTTCCCGTTTATTACATTTAAGTCACCCCTAAAGTAGGCCCAAGGTCCCTTTAAGAGCAGGGTGCAGTGTATGTGAAAGGTAGTACATGTGCTGGTGTGAGTGACATGTCCTGATAGTGAAATACAGTATATTTTGTTTTTCACTAATGTAAGGCATCTGTCCCATAGGAAAGAATGGGAAGTACTGGGTAAAATTTTACGGATATATCTTCCCACTGGGACAAAACAGAGAAATGGAGTTTAGTATGCCTAAACTCAGAATGTGGAAACACACCTTTTGGTAAAGATGATTTTTATGCTCTGTGTTTGAAAATACCACTTTTAGAAAGTAGGTATTTTTTTTTGCTTAGCCATCGGCTGTGCCTCTGTTGGGTTGTGGATTGACTGCCTGGCTTTGGGGTGACAGGGACTGGTGGTGTGTATTCTCTTCAGACAGCCACTGGCTTGGCAAGGTGAGTCCTGCCTTTCCTGGATGAGTTAGGGCTGAGCTGCATTGACCTGGGCTGCATTTAGAGTAGTGGGAGGAGATTTCCTTGCACCTGAATGGTCCTGGTCTGCCTTGGACCATGCTGTCTCCATCTCCTGCCAGGAAGCTGGGCCAGAGAAGACCAAACTGGGTTGGACTGAGCACAGACACTCTCTGCCCAAGAGAACAAAGAGAAACTGAGTATAAATATTGGGGCCCAGACACCAGAACTTTGGGCAGTGAAAGGACAGGACTGTAATTTCTTCACGTGTCGCTGAGTAACTCCAAGGGCTTGAAATGGAGCTTGCCTCCTCTTCAAGAAGTCTCAGGGACAGCAAAGACTTCCTTTCCTCTGGGTACCGCCTCTGGAACCATGGGTTTCAGATGCCACAGAGTGGGAAAGCAGCCAACACCATTGCTGGCTCTGTGTCCTGAAGGCACCGCTGCACTGCACACCGCAACCCTGGTCTCACTGAAGACGACAACCGCCGCTGCTTTCACCGCGGCCTGTGGGCACCGCACTCCGCACCACCTTGCTTCATTCCGCCGGCCTGGTCTCATCGATGACATCATTGCATGCTGACCTCGACACCCATAACTGCACCGTGGTTAGGAGGGCACCGCTGGTAAGTCACACGACGCACCACCCCATCCCATACCTCAGTCTGGTCCGACTGACGCCAGCTCCCATCAACCGACACTGTCGCTTGCACCATGACCTGTTAGCACTTAAATGAGCACCACCCCACTTCGCACTGCAGCCCTGGTCTCATTGATGCCGCTGGACGACTGCCACCAAACCGCTGCCCGCACCGCGACTTGATGGCACTGCACGCTGCACTGCTGCACTTCACATCGTGAAACATGAGATTAGAGCATAGGTGACCAAACCTTGCCCAAAGACATGAAACCACTCCATAATTGAAACACAGACTACATTAAAACCTTTTAGATAGGAATATGCTGCTATAGTATCTGCGCACCATCACCTCAGCACAGCACCAACTCAGCATCTCTCAGCACCACCTGAGTACTAGCGCAGCACCACCACCTCAGCATGACTCTGCATCACTCACCTTCACCTCAGCTTCACTCAGCACCTCCTCAGTATCACTCAGCATCACCTGAGCGCCACCACAGCACCACCTCAGCATCAGCACAGCACCATCTTAGCAGCAGCACAATACCAAACCCTCAACAGTGCACCACTGCCAGTGCCGCACCACCTGAGCACCAGCACAGCACCACCTCAGCACCAGTGCAGCACCTCCTCAACATCAGCACAGCACCATCTCAGCATCAGCACAGCACCACCTCCGCATCAGTGCACCACCAGCGCACACCACCTCAGAACTAGCGCAGCTTCACCTCAGAACCAGCGCAGGCCCACCTCAGCACCAGTGCAGCCCCACCTCAACAGCAATTCTGCACCAACGCAGGGTTCAGTGACTAAATATCGAGGGACAAAATATCGACTATACAAAAAATCAACACTAAAATATCGAGGGACAGAATATCGACTCCCTATCTACAAACAGGTAAGTACTAAAATATCGATTCCAAAATATAGACTGTCAAAATATAGTTAGCCAAAATATCGAATTTTTTAAATGTATTAAAAATAATATAAAATTAATTAAATATTAAAAACAATTAAATAAAACATACATAATATAATATAAAATAGCTTAAAATGTAAACATAATATAAGTAATTTTAAAAAGTCGAGATTTTGTTGGATACTGAGAGCGTAAAAATTACTATTCCCACTCCAGTGAGTGCAACAGTAGGGAAAGCGTTGGATAGCGTAGGGGTAAAAATTACTATTCCCACTCCAGTGAGTGCAACAGTAGGGAAAACGTTGGATAGCGTAGGGGTAAAAATAACTATTCCAACTCCAAACAGTGCAATAGTAGGGAAAGCGTTGGATAGCGTAGAGGTAAAAATTACTATTCCCACTCCAGAGAGTGCAACAGTAGTGAAAGCGTTGGATAGCGGGAGGGTAACAATTACTATTCCCACTCCAGAGAGTGCAACAGTAGGGAAAGCGTTGGATACTGAGAGCGTAAAAATTACTATTCCCACTCCAGTGAGTGCAACAGTAGGGAAAGTGTTGGATAGCGTAGGGGTAAAAATGACTATTCCCACTCCAGTGAGTGCAACAGTAGGGAAAACGTTGGATAGCGTAGGGGTAAAAATTACTATTCCAACTCCAAACAGTGCAACAGTAGGGAAAGCGTTGGATAGCGTAGAGGTAAAAACTTACTATTCCCACTCCAGAGAGTGCAACAGTAGGGAAAGCGTTGGATAGCGGGAGGGTAACAATTACTATTCCCACTCCAGTGAGTGCAACACTAGGGAAAGCGTTGGATAGCGCAGGGGTAAAAATTACTATTCCCACTCCAGTGAGTGCAACAGTAGGGAAAGCGTTGGATAGTGGGAGGGGAACAATTACTATTCCCACTCCAGAGAGTGCAACAGTAGGGAAAGTGTTGGATAGCGGGAGGGTAACAATTACTATTCCCACTGCAGAGAGTGCAACAGCAGGGAAAGGGTTGGATAGCGTAGGGGTAAAAATTACTATTCCCACTCCAGAGAGTGCAACAGTAGGGAAAGCGTTGGATAGCGTAGGGGTAAAAATGACTTTTCCCACTCCAGTGAGTGCAACAGTAGGGAAAACGTTGGATAGCGTAGGGGTAAAAATTACTATTCCAACTCCAAACAGTGCAACAGTAGGGAAAGCGTTGGATAGCGTAGAGGTAAAAATTACTATTCCCACTCCAGAGAGTGCAAAAGTAGGGAAAGTAATGATTTAAATTAAATATAAGATGACATTAATTATCAATTTCCTATTAAAAAGTTAATCAAAAATAATTACCAATTAATAACAATTAATTACCATTTAAAAATATTAATTATCAATTGATAAAAATGTATTACCAATTAATAATAATTAATTACCAATTACAAATTAATTATCAATTATCAATACACATAAATAAAAAAAAAATATTTACTTTATTACAATTAATTTACTTCCCACCCAATTCCCCTACAAACCCACAACCCACTCACAATAATAAAAAATACATTTCACATTATTATCAATTAATCAATTAATAAAAATATTTTTGCAAATAATAAAAATTATTTAGCAATTCATACAAATTATTTACCCATTAATACAGATGTATTACCAATTATTAATTAATTATCAATTAATTATCAATACACATAAATAAAAAATTATTTACTTTATTACCATTAATTTACTTCCCACCCAATTCCCCTACAAACCCACAACCCGCTCCTATTAATAACAAATACAATTAACATAATTATCAATTAATCAATTAATATAAATTAATTACCAATTAGTAAAAATAAATTACCAATTATTAATTAATTATCAATTAATTAATTATCAAAACATATAAATATAATTAACATTTAACCATAATTAAATTACTTCCCACCCTATTCCCCTATAAACCCACAACCCGCTACGGAATTAAATTACGCAATAATTAAATTACATAACATTCATTTGTTTAAATAAATTAAACATACATTACGACAATAATACATCATTTTAACACATATACTACCGTACATAACACAAATTTTTTTTTCGATAGTATTACCAATTATTAATTAATTATCAATTATCAATACACATAAATAAAAAATTATTTACTTTATTACCATTAATTTACTTCCCACCCAATTCCCCTACAAACCCACAACCCGCTCCTATTAATAACAAATACAATTAACATAATTATCAATTAATCAATTAATATAAATTAATTACCAATTAGTAAAAATAAATTACCAATTATTAATTAATTATCAATTAATTAATTATCAAAACATATAAATATAATTAACATTTAACCATGATTAAATTACTTCCCACCCTATTCCCCTATAAACCCACAACCCGCTACGGAATTAAATTACGCAATAATTAAATTACATAACATTCATTTGTTTAAATAAATTAAACATACATTACGACAATAATACATCATTTTAACACATATACTACCGTACATAACACAAATTTTTTTTTCGATATTATGGTAATCTATATTTTAAAATTCGATATTATGATATTATGGTATTCGATATTTTTAAGGTCTATATTTTGGTAATCGATATTTTGTACCCCAATTTCGATATTCTGACCTATCTATATTTTGTAGAGTCGATATTCTGTCCACTCTATATTTTAACTTCGATATTCTGGGCAGTCGATATTTTGGAATCGATATTTTGAGTGTTTACCCCAACGCAGCACCACTTCAGCATCACTCAGCATCATCTGTGCACCAGCTCAGCACCACCTGAGCACCAGTGCAGCACCACCACCTCAGCATAACTCATCACAACCGCATCACTCACGTCAGCATCACCCAGCACCACCTCAGTGTCACTCAGCATCATCTGAGCATTACCTCCACACCAGCACACCACCACCTCAGCATCACTCAGCACCACCTGAGTATCACTCAGCATCACCTGAGCATCACTTCTGCATCAGCACACTCCCATCTCAGCATCATTCAGCACCACCTCAGTCTGCCCTCGGAATCTGGCATCTGTTGATTCTCCTCTAGAGTCCGTGTGTTGCTCGTGTTGAAATCAAGGTACTCCTTCCCAACCTCCACTCTCCCATTGTTTATGTTCCCTCATCCCTCCCAATAACAATAAAAACAGCTATAACAGACAAGCACTAGAACAGGAACGAAGAAGTTGCCAGCATTGCAAGGACAAACAAAACTCGAAGACATTTTTTATGTTAATTCTTTTTTTTTGATAATCAATTTTATTAGCGTTTATAGAAACAAAAACATAGAAAGACAGCATATGAATGCACAATACATCAAAGTCCATCATCAGCAGACAGCAGGAGGCCTGGCTTAGATATAAGGCCCCTGCACAAGCCTTTTCATATGAAGAAGGAGAGCAGCGATACAAAAGGAAAACAAGCATAGAATAATAAACAGCAGATTTAGCCATTTGCCCCAAACCATTTCAAATTTTTCAGCACATCCTCGGGCCTCAAAGAGGGGTTCCTCTTGGGCCGCCCACCACTCCACTCCCCAGTGCCTACAGTAGGAGGCTTGGCCTGTGACCAGGCCGCCGTGATATCTCTCTTGGCCACCGCCATACCCAGGAAACGCTTGTCGGCTCGAGAGCTGTCCAGGCCATCAAATACTCCTAGGAGAAGGCGTATGGGATCGTGAGGGATCTGCCACCCCAAAGTATGTGTGAGTTCGGACTCTACACCCGCCCAGAAGGAGGCGAGACCCGGGCATTGCCAGACCGTGTGGTAAAAATCGGCCGGGCCTTGGCCACAACATGTACAGTCCAGTGAGGGGCGTAGGCCCGCCCTATGGAATGTTAATTCTTTTTTAATAGGGTAGTTTGGATGTACATAAAGTCTTCTTGGTTATATCTAAGATAACAAAAATGCTTATAAGACGTTTTCTAGTATAACTCTTCAACATGCTGCACAGCAGACATATTGTACTACAACATAGCCTAAACACATTGCCAAAGCCAATAGCTCTTGCTAAAAACTTACAAGGTCCGAAAGACTAGACATATTGGCTATGCCAATGTTTGTTTTTATAGGTGGTGGCCTGGTTTAACACAAAATACGTTTGTCGAGCTGATGAAGGCATAAGTACCTAAGCCCTTCATCGCCTCACTAGAAATAAGGGCTATAAAAAATACCCACATCGAACCATACCACTATATATTATTATTATTCCATTAGCACCATAAGTGAACCAGCATCCTCGTCCTGGATTTTTTTCAAGACTGATTTGCATATGGCTGGGTCCAAACTGGGGTGGCGTAGTGGGCAAAAGAACGATGGATTTAGCCCAGATCTTTTGACTGGGGGAGAATGTTTGCATTGTCAGCATTCCGTCCATCATTTGTATTCTGGATTTTTTTAACACATCACTGAAGTCATGGTATTGTTCAGGAACAAGGGACAGAGTAGCAATTAGAGTTTCTGGCATGTCAGGAGTGATCTGCACTTCATGAACTTTGGTTTGAGCGTAGGCAATTTTGAACACAGAACTCTGAGCTCAGAGACAAAACCCCAGTAGACCAGTTCATATAAAGCATATGAAGAACTACTCATGGTACTCCAAAGATCACAGGGTGATTCAGCTTTGTCATTAAATAAAATTCCATGTGTCCATGATGATTAAATAGCGACACTTGAAGAGGTTCAGTACATTGAGTAACCGGTCCTGATACTAATGGAGTACTGTCTACCGTCTGTACGATAACCACTTTGGCCTTTGCTTGGGTCAGAAGGTTGCTCTTCAAAGCCCAATTCTTGTCCATAAACATGCCTATTATCCCAGTATCCAATAGGGTTAGAACTGATACGAAGAATGAAGCAGTTCCTATGGGTATTGGTAATAAAAACTGATGGACAGTCACAGACTCACTTAAGGGTTCAGAAGACAAAATCTGAGGAAGTGTTCTATTATCCAAAACGTCCTTCCTCTCAAAGGATGGGTTTATTCATTTCCTAAGGCCTTTGCTGGTCTAATTGGACACTGACGAAGTAAATTACCACTGTCTCCACAATATAGGCAGAACCCTTTCACTCATGGTCTTTGCCTCTCCTCTTCTGCAGAGGTCCTCTTAATTCCTGTTTGCATAGGTTTCACAAATGATAAACTAGAAGCAGGATTCTGGACTCTGCGAGGCACAAACACCTCAGGCTTATTGTTGAAGGCTATGACCGAAACCCTTTCTTTCTTTCTTATGATGTTCGATGTACAAGGCAGACTGGATTTCTTTATTTAAAGGTGCGGGACAATGAACACCTATTAACTTATTTTTAATATCTATCTTGAGTCCCTTACGAAAAAGAGTTAATAGCGCTTGCTCTACCCAGGTTGTGTCTACAGCCAAAAGCTTAAAGTGTGTTACATATGACAATACATCATGGGAACCCTGCTGAATCTCATACAGGGCCTGTTCTGCAGAACTTTCTAAATCCATCCTCTCGAACATTCAGTGGAGGGGCAATAGAATCGTTGAATAATCATTCAGACTAGAGTCAATAGTCATGACCAGCAGTGTCTCCCAAGCTGGGGCAGCTCTGGATAAACAGTTGATATCCCACTGTAATCGTGTCCTGGGAGAATCGGGTAGGACAGAAAGCAAACTAGACTGTTGATGAGTACAAAACCTTCTTGAGTTTATTGGAATCCCTATCATAATGTTGGGCCCCAGCAGGATTGGTGGTAACTCAGATGGCACTCTGCCTGAAAAGGATTAACGCAAGACCGCATTTACACTATGATCGGAATCCAATTCAATAGAGTGATGTTGTATGGTATCCTATGAAGCCTAAGTTGGATTTATTTCAGACGCCCAATGTTGGCATCTTAATCTTTCGAGAGCTGGGTGCTCTAAGAGTCATTTGGGCCTGAAGGTTGTTGGTTTGAAGACAGAACGAGCTCCTCTGGATGCCACCTTACCAGCCAGTGGAGAAATTACAAAGCTGAAACATGCCCTACAGGGAAACCACCAGGAGGAAAAAGCCAGTGGCAGACAAAAACCTCCAGAAACTTGCCAACAGCAATAGAACAAGAACATAATAAAAGGCAACAGCAGAGAAAATAACGATCAAGAACCAGACCAGAATCCAGGAGCATTGTGACGCACAGTACTGTGATCATCGCAGGCTTTTATAGTGAAATATGACCTGGAAATGAAACTAGGACTAAAGGAAGTACTTCCTTCATATTGTTAGGGAAGGTTTCATTACAGTCTATGGGATGATAGCCAGGACGGATTGGGTTCTTGACTAGAAAGCCCGCCCCCTTATGCTGCCACCATTTCCTACTGCTGAGTCTTTGCTCATGCCCAGACAAACTATGTGGGCACCCCAAGGCCACCACCACTCTGGATGGATGCTGGAGGTAAATTATCATGCCAGCGCATCCCACGGGTGCGCCTGTATAACCACGAGAAGGGAAGCGTCTCCTCGGCACACGCATCCCACAGGAAGCTCACCATTCCCAAAAGGACAGGGCCTGCGGGTGCGCTCAACAATGTTGTGTAGACTTGCATTTTCTTGACTCTTGACAATCAACGTAGAGGGGGCCAGAATAATTATTCATGTAGTGAGAAAGTGCTGAGGTCTAATGCAAGATGGCGTTGTGTGAGACAGTGCTCTGATTTTCTCTGAGTGTAACATTTTAATAATATATGTATTTTTTAAACTCGATTTCGGGGGTAAGCCAGGAGACTTTCCTGTTCTATTAGGGATGATGTCCGTTTTTCTCTTAATTTTACTCGTCACTTGGCCATTTTGGGATGTCAGACGTTTCGGGGTCCCCCAAGCGCCCACTCCAATACGTGCAGTGTGACACAGGCATCCTGCGCAGTCGCCAAATATTTGAAATTCGAGAGCGGAGAGGTGTCAGGCATTACTCAGGGCATACTGGACAAACGGACTAGGCAATTTACACTTTCTTCAACCCTGATCGTGCAGGGTGCGTTCTCGAGCAGCAGAGAATGTGTCACTATGACTAAGTGCAGCAGGCCACGAGGAGGCCTTTCCAGTAAAGCCACGTGGGAGAACAGCCAGTTGCTCCGAACTATTTTCTGCTGCAGCCTCTGGAATTAGAAGTTGTTGACTTAGTGGACATGTCAGGAGCCTTCTCTTAGAGAATATGCTGGTGTATGAAACACCCGCGCCACCGTATCTTGCTTGTTTACCACGAAAATAAGGTCTCGTTTGATTTAATTGTACACGGTCATGCATTTTTTAATCTGTGGACAGTAACACACGCTCAAACTATGTGGAGTGTTTTGCCAACCATTTTATCAGTATGTCAAACAGAAACACAGTGAAATAAATTACTGAAAAATAAAATTACCTACATCTGGATGAGAAAATATTGTTTTCATTCATTTACGGTTTATGTTTTATTTGTAAAAAGCTAATTTATCTATTTTTTAGCATAGATTGAAGCTCCCTTTCTTTCTTTCTGTTTCCCACGTTTGACAGATTTTTTTGCCCCATGCCAGCTGGGGCTGCCCATGTAAATCTTTCTCACCAATCTCTCATACCCTTTCCACCCACAGTTTTCATGTAGTGTGTATTCTAACTGTTGTCTGTTCCGGTCCGCACTCGTGTCTTTTGTGTGAGCCATTTGCTCACTGTTCCATTATCGATGATCACGTCGACCCAGTTTTGTTCTGTGCAAGCGGCCTCACGGCGATTTCCTGAGCTTTTTTTCTTGAAATGAGAATTAGTTCCTTGTGTATTGAAGGAGGGGGCATCAGTATTGAAGGACCAGCAATGGAGAGACGAGCCCACCCGTTTGATTAAGGTGATAGCAAGCCATCTTAATTAATTGTGCATCCAATGACTGAAGAGTACCAGATGGTGTGATATGCAAAGGTAGTTGGTTTGGCTTATATTTTCCAGAAAACAACAGTTGCTCCGAGTAGTTATTATAGTGAAATGGCCACTCCCCCCTAAACAATTTCAAAACATGCAGAAAGCTGAGTAAGGATATTTAAACACTGGGGTTTCTTATACCCTTCGGGTTGCCACAGAGGGTTAAGAATGAGGCTCTTGTGGGGTCACTGGTGCAGCCAGATCAATTATAAATTTAAATCAACTTAGTAATGTTGAAATGGAGATATGGAGGTGCAATACACCCAGTGCTGATTTACTGAAGAGAAATGAGGAAACATCAATAAGATGTTTGAAAGAAAATAATTCATGATGATTGTTTAATTACAAGAAAGAGTCAAGACAGGTCAGACATTATTATAGCAAATCTGCAAGAATCTGAGGATAGAGCAAATAAAAAGAAGTAATAATTGGACAGTCAACTCGCCTTAATGCTTTTTTAGGTCTCGCCGGAGACAGCGCACCCGATGCATGTGCTCTTGCTTGCGAGAGCTATTGTATACGGCAAGGGGCTTGGAGCCTGCCCATACTTACCATTCGTTGGCTTCATTGTGAATCCTATTTTCTGCCTCCTATTTGAGCAGTGCATGCTGGCTTCACTTCCTCTTCTTTCCTTGGGAGCATGGACCAAGTATGGATTGAATCATCTTGATTCCACTGCTCGTGCTGATTGAGGTACTATTTTTATTGCTTCTTTCTGGAAATGCTTGCAGATTTATACCATACTTTAAACACTTCATGCAACTGCATTTTTAGGTCTCAACTGCGCAGCGCGCATGCGCTGCATAGGAGGACCTGTTCGCTGTGGCGCAAATTCCGCCGCAGCGCTGCCGCAGTGCTGACATTCCATTCCTGGGCGTGGTCATGACGTCTCCCGGCCGTCGTCCACACACGCCCATCGTGACTCATGACGGCCGGGAGATGTCATGAGCATGGAAGAGGTTAGCCGTCGCTCTGCTCTTTTTGGAAGCACGCACTCGTGCTTGTGGCAGCATCCAACTTGTGGGAGCGAGCAGGGGCGTGCCACAAGCACGAGTGCAGTGCTTTCAAAAAGAGCAGACTGCGCGCGCACGCACGCACCACTCCCGAGCTTGTTGGGGAAGTTGCTGCGAAGGAATTTCCTGTGTGGGCAGACAGAACTTCCTGACTCGGAGGCTTCTTGGAAGGGAGAGAGCCTTTTTTAATGAAATGACAAATGAAAGAAACGCGGTTCTTGAAAACATGCTATTCAGAACGGAGGCAACGTGTGCCATGTCTGTGCCCATGCAGTGGGCAGAAGTTCAACTATGAAGCGAGCGTGCGTGCTCCGGCCTGTCCCCCGCCCCCACCCTTAACCAGGTCCACTGTCAACTTGTGAATATTAGAAATCGACCGCAATGCGCACCCATCCTGCTGCCTTTTCTCTTCTTTCTCCTTTTTAATTTTCTCTTATACGTGCTGGGTATGTTTATCAGCTCAGTGCACTAGAGTGAATCTACGGTCAATGCATACTTTGTAAATAAATAAATGTAGTCTCTAACCCGTGCCCTGGTAGCCATTTGCCGACCCTGCTGAATGCCTGTGCTACTTAGTCTTGATTCCACCTCATGCACCTTTCTTACAGTCTGCACTTCGTGGCTCTTTATTTTGTTCTTCCATAATTTTTCTTCCTTGCTTTTTCCCTTTATCACTCTTTCTTATCTTTTTCTTCTCCCTTCTTTGTCCCTTTTCGGCTTTTCTCTTACTCTGCATCAAAGTCTGACGATGAAAAAATTAAGGCATCGTCCCCAAAAAGGAGAGCTGGTGTCCCCCACTGGCAATCACCTGTGGAAATTAAGCAGTGCCCGCATACCTGGGAAAACAAGCATTGGCATAGCCAATAGGTCTCGCCTTTGGGACCTTATAAGTGTTTAGCCATGCAACAGTTAATGTTGTTGCAGTAAGGATATTGCGCTGCATAACTAAATACTTATAAGGTCCAAAGGCGAGACCTATTGGCTATGCCAATGCTTGTTTTATTTACCTTTGCATGCATGTTCATGTGACCATATGGCTTTTAACAGATACACCTATGTTTCCAGCATAAACATTATTTTTTTTTTTAATGGACATTTTTTAGACCATACTGTTTGCAGGACAGCAAAAGGAAATTTCACAACAACTTGTTCTATGCCACTTAAAGACAACACGATGCACAACATGCAGATATAGAGGATCATTACGCTCTTTTCACTGCAAAGGGACTTACATTTTCTCTTTCAGGTCTCATCACAGACTGCAGTATGCAACAAGGGAAGAGTTTTAAGGCAGGTTGACCTGCTGATTGTTGCATATTCTAGCACTCAATTAAAAAACTAGACACTTGAAAACCACACTATAAGTAATTAAATACATTGAAAGGGAAAGATGTGAATTAGATTGAAGGGATTTACAGCTTTGAAGGTTTAGCAACACCACTGTGTTGTTCAGCTTTGAATACACAGTGCAGGCAGGAGCAGTGAAGTTGTTTATTGTGTACAACAGACCAAGAACACTCAGTGGCAGTAGTGCTGGCATAGGAAACAAGCATTGGCAAAGCAAATAGGTCTTGCCTGTGTGAGAGCTATTGGCTTTGTCAATGTTTTTGGCCATGTTAGCCATGTTGTGTGCAGCATGGCTAAAAGCTAGGGAAAAAAGGGCTATTTGTAGCCAGGCTTTGCCAGTACTTGTTGTTATCAGGTACCATCTTCAAAGTGCTACCAGGTTTTCACTTTTTGAGGTATTGCTTGCTAGAATAGCCAGCACATGGTCTTTGAAAGATGGTAAGAAAAGCATGAGACTAAAACGTCTTTGGCCTGGGCACCAAATTAAAGTGTCCCCCTTTAGTAAATTAGAAAGCTGAAAAAGTGACCCATGTTTGCAAATTGGGGCAGTTTTGAATTTGTAAAGACATGCTGTGTATGTGTTTTGTAAGGTATAGAAGAAGACTGTATGGATTTGAGCTTGGTGCAGGCAATGTTTGTTTTATTATAAGGGAAATCATCAGTAAAAAGCAGCCCAGCAGACCATAAAACAGTCCTACAAACAGCCCAAAAAACTACTCAGACACTGACCTATCACACCATCGCATCAGGCACTGTCCAATAGGCCAGTCTGACCCTTGGAGTATGTGCAAAAGCTGCTGGTGAGAATGGAACTTGTATAAAGACTGGCTGAAAAACATAGACTCACCCAAAAGATTACTAGAAGCAAACATATGATAGTGGAATCAAACTCCTTATCTTTCTACCTGGGGAAAAAGTAATGTCGTTGCTACCCTCATATTATCAAAAGTTATTAGCATATCCATCAAGTTATTAGCATACATGCCTTCAGAAGATGAGATGATTGAGAATTTCAGACAGGCCCAGTATTTGTCAACAATCTATCCAAAGGATACTGCCAAATATCACCAGTCCTATAGGACAATGGAAACTCGACATTTGCCACCACTCCCGGACTCTACCAGTTCACTGTGATGCCCTTTGCTCTCCTGGAGCAACTGCCACCTCTCAAACAGTAATGAATCATATTCCAAATCAAGTCAAGTCAAACTTACTGTATTTGGATGTAAATAACAACCATAAAATTACATTAAGACCACATTCATCAATTACATAGTTGTAATAAAAATACTGAGAAAAAAATGAATGAAATCACAAGCATCAGTCAATAATTCCTAGTTCATTCTATGCCTCGTTTTATAAGGTTCATCCGCTGGCAGACACTCAGCAAATAACAGACTATTTATATACGATTGATCAACCTACGGTTCCAGCTGAGGATCTGCAGATGTTGAAAGAGGTTCTTACGCTCCAGGTGGTTCAGGTGGCAATTACGTGACATAAACAAGGGAGGGTGCTAATGGCCTTCCGACTGAGTTCCACAAGCACTCCTCGGGGCTGCTGGGCCTGTGTATGCTTGACCTCTTTTGCAGTGCTTAATTTGTAAAACATTAAGTGCCAGGGCTCTGACCGGGAGGCCACTTCAGCTTGCACCACCCATCGCCCTTGTCATCGCTGCCAAAACAACTACTAATCATCTCTCTCGCATGTAAGTGCGACAGTTCAGATTAATCCAGGTCCCCAAAGCTAAAGAAATGGCTGGGGAGGCAAGTATTTGCAATTTGAATGTATATTATATTCCTAAACAACCGTTGTTCAGCTCATATCTAAATTAGAAGAGCAGCACCACCATATGGTAGACTGTTCTAGGTATGGTGTTGACAATAAGTGCTGGTACCGAGCCCTGGGAACCAATTAAGTGCCGGTGCTTAAAGCACTGGTCTTTTGAGAGGCCCAAGATAGGGGGGAGCTCCCGCTGGACCTGCAGCATGTAACCCTTGCTGCAATTCATAAGCAAGGCAAGCAGGAGTCCAGTTGTGGTTCCTATTGCCCTGTTTAGTTATTAAACATCGAAACTAAGGTGTTGGCCATGATTCTGGGCTCCTGGCTTCTAATGGTGATAGTCCCACTCATTCACAACGGTCAGTCAGGCTTTATGCCCAGCAGATCCATCAGACTTAACCTCTGTTGTTTGCATAATTGGATGGCGGAGGATCGCCATAAGATGGAACACCATATATTTTAAGTAGTGGACGCCATTTATTGGCCCTTCCTCCAACAGACTCCATGGAAATTCAGCTTTTCCCTAAACACAGACAGTAGATTTCACTGCTTTACCAGTCCCCCATTGTAATGGTAAGGATGAAAGATGCCCAATCGACTACCTCCCTGATTGGGCGGGACACCTGACAAGTAAGTCCCCTGTATCCTTTGCTATTTGCCCTTACTATAGAACTCTTATCTGCTATGGTTCGTGCCTGTCCTGACATTCATGGGTTTAAAATTTCTGACACTGGCCAGGATGTCGAGAAGGTGTCGTTATATGCAGACAACATACTCCTTTTTGTCATCAAGCCGGCAACCAAAATTCGGACTATTCTATAGCTATTTGAGATCTTTGGGGTTCACTCTGGCTACTATATCAATTGGGGCCAATCGGTTGTTTATCACCCCTATGGCCCGTTTCATCCATCTGTGCTCACTCGGATGGTCAAGATGACAACTGAGAGCTTATCTTACCTGGGCATTTATGTCACTCCCCACAGTGAGATGTGTATGGCTAAAAATCTGGGTTGGGTGGTACACGACTTCCAGACTGATGCCGGGAGGTGGCATACTCTGCCTTTTACATTAATGGGAAGGGCAGCTGTTTTTAAAATCATTACACTCCTCAAACTACTTTACATCTTGCAGAATACTTACTTCCCAGTCCCGGAAGCTCTGTTTGTCAAGTAGGAGGTGATTTGAGGATCTTGCTGAGGTGCGGTGGACACCCCAGGATATTGCTTGCAACGCTCCAGTGCAAACCTTACAATGGTGGTTGGGATCTCACCCAGACATACAGGCCTATTATTGGGCAGCCCATATGGTGGCCATAAATGATTGGCTAATTACACAACAAGATGATCAGTCTATCTATAGACTGGAGCAAGCACAGTTCGCTGGTCAGTCTTGCCTGCAATACCTTTATCATAGAATGGAGTTCAATGACTGCTGCCCGAGAAGCAGGTGGTGTTGGGTGCATGGCAGAAAGCAACTAGACTCATTGGTTGGGGAGAAAAGATGATGCAGGTGATGCTGGTATGGAGGGGCGTGTGGATACACCAGATAGGAAACTCAGAGGCTTTTAGGCCTGGGACCCTTGGCAGGATACTACCGGTTAGGAGACCTCCTGGTGGAGGAAGTGTTGATGCTCTTTTTGTTGCTACGAAGGGAGTATTCCATGTACCAGAACCAGTATCTCAAATATGTGCAGTTGTGGCATGCAGAAGAATTGGGAGAATTGAATCTGCCTGAATATTCCCTGTTGGAGTGCAGGTTGTTACATGAGGAGCTAGAACAGAAGGCTATCTATCTCACCTATAAAGCGCTGAACAATAATATGCTGTACACATTAACCAGGGTGAGGGCCAGATGGGTGACGGACATGGGGGAACGGGAGCACATCCACTGGGAGGCGGCCCTGATGTACCTGAGGGAAACTGCCAGTAAGTGACAACTGCGCCTGATTCAACTGAAGATACTTCATCGGGTCTAATATGATGAAGACCGCCTGCACCGCATTGGGAGGGCAGTTTTCCTGACCTGCCTGCGCTGTGGGAATACTAGAGGTACATTCATGCATACGTTATGCGGCTGTCCAGCTATTCACACCTATTGGTCATGGGTGGTGAGGGAGCTCATTCGAGTGCTGGAAACAGTCATCCCTCTTAATCCTAAACACATTATATTGGGTGTCCCAGGTGATGTTGATGATCCCAGGTCGCAACTTCTTTTCTGCAACCTGGAGCTCGTGGTGGCTAAACTAGGTGTAGCACACCACTGGGGTGCATCAGAGGTTCCTGCCATGACTGAATGGAAGACGGGGATGGATTTTTATATGGCTGCTCAGAAAGGTACATACTAAAGCAGAGAGTTCAATCTCAAGTTCTTCAAGGTCTGGAGAGGTTGGCTCAGGCATTATGGTTTCTAGCTCTTAGAGGATGCACCAGCTCCCTCACTATGACCCTGAATCTTGATGTGCACTGTATCGTCGTCCCAATTCATAATGTATTTTATTCGTCTTCACTCTTACTCTTGTTGCCATGTGCTTGACTTGTGTGAATGGTTGCATGTCTCTTTTCCCTCCTCTGTTGGATTATTTATTTTGGATGCGGACTTGCGCTCTAAACTGTTGTTTATTTATATATAAAACGTTTTTTTTTTTTTTAAAGTTTTGAATAAAAGCTAGAGCTAAGATTGGCACATTTCAAAATTAATAACAAATAACAGCATCTGAAAGAAGCATAAAGTGGACAAGCGAAAAGAAAATGCAACGTTGATTTAATGGATTTATGATCACAAGGGCAGGGTGGTAAGATCACTGGATATAAAACAGGAATGGAAAAAGCCACTATAAAGTGCAAAGCGTCAAATCTCAGGCGCTTCAATAAATACCTATGGTACCTATGAGAAATCTAAACATGGTATGAGTCTGTCACTGGGCTCATAAACCGTGGAATGTATTTACTTATAGAAACTTCCTAATTTCTGTTTGCACTCTCAAAGATCGACACTTATCTAAAAATGACTCCTTAGAAAACAGACCAATAGGGGTGTCAAACAATTCAGGAATACCCAGGCTATGACTTAGCCTATCAATATATGTTAATCATAGATTTATTTTTGCCTGTCCAAGCTTGGAGATCCTTCCACAAACTGTAACATGAGGCTGGTTTGGGTGTCAGATCAAATCTACAGGCATAATAAGACCAGATGATCTATAATGATATCAATTTGTTTTAAACTTGTATTTCTCCTATAACAATAGAGGAGAGGAGTTGGCCTAACGGCTTCCGTCGACCTCGAATCTGGGGAACTGGGTTCGCATCTTGGCAATGATGCTGAACATGCTGTAATTCTGGGCAAATCACTTTTAATCTCACAGTGCCTAACAAAAATGAATGTGTCCTCATGTAACGCAACTGGTGCTATGTAAAGCGCTCTGATACCCGATACCTGCGGGTCAAGTTCGCGCCATATAAAACTCCGTAAAATAAAAAATAGACAAATAACCACAGTTCAAATGACATGTTGACAACACAGTGCAGTGGCGTGTATGAGTACAGGGGTGACATAGCCCTGATCAATCTTCCATAGTTCCCTCATCTCTCCTACCATCTTCTGCCACTGTCTCAGAATGCAATTCAACAAGCAAATTAGACCACAATTCCAGGTCTTTCTGTAGCTTTGGGTCAGTCCTGACCATTTTTATCTGTATCTCATTCGCCATTGTCCGTTCTCATAGATCCCTCCTCCACATCTCTAGGGCGAGGCACTGTGTTCTGATCCAGTGCATAGCTACCCTGCATTTAGCCAGCACTATCCCCAGGTAGGCAAATGTATATGCCATCTTCTGTTTCAGAGGCTTGGGTATTAAAATGAGCAAGCTGTGAAGCAGTGACACCTCTAGTAAAAATACTGGTTAATTCAGCAGCGCAAACACCCCTACTTGCCAATTTACCCCCAAGTGACCAAACCTCCATGTCATGTGTATGAAGTGTGCCCCCACCCTCCCACATTTGGGACATGTGGATAGCCTGTCCGGACAGATTCTGAGGAGCCACATGTGAGGCATGTAAGTGCGATGTAGGAAATAGAAGTGAGTCAATTGAAATCGGGCATTGCTTGAAATTGTCCACACACAATCTTTGCCATGTCCCAATCTCCATCTCTCAGGGGAGCATCAAGCTCTGCATCCCACAGCAGTCAGACCGGAAGGTCCAGTCGGGTGCAGTCAGCCTGTAAAGCCTTGTGAAAGTGGGAGATCGCATGCGTGGCACAGCCAAATCCGATAATTGTGGTTGTAACTGCTGAGGGACCCAGGGGTGGCTGAGAACCCGAACATATTTCCTGCATAGTCTTGGACTGTTTAGCATATTGCATGAACCAGGACCCACCCTACCATCTGTCCAGTTTAAAACAGGCACTCTCACCCTTCTCCTTTTACCCGCCCAGACAAACGAGGTCAAGACAGAGTCCAACTCCTTGTAGGTGAATCTAGGAATGCTGCTCAGTGTATTCTGTAGGTGGTACAAACAATGGGTAGAAGCGCCATTTTCGCAAGCGCTATGCTGCCCGCAATGGAAAGAGGGAGTGTGTTCCAGAATTATGATACAGCTTTGAACTCCCTCCATAACTCTGCCCAAGTTATGTGTGAGTTGAGTAGTGGGACCTAGTGCAATTTGTGCACCCAGGAACCTGAATTTATTGATCTCCCACCACAGACCCACATTCAGCTGGCAATCTCGTGGACTTCTCGCCAGTCTGCCCAGTGGAAATAGCACTGTCGTGTCCCAGTTAATCAGTAAGCCAGAGGTTGCCCCAAAGAGTTCCAGCTCTGGGAACAGGATCCACAGGGAGACATGGAGATCTCTAAGATAGATTAGTGTGTTGTCTGTATCCATAGAAACTATATGTGTGACATTACCCACCTTAACTCCTCGGAGGCACATTGCTAATGGCTCCATAGCCAGACTGAACAGGAGCGAGGACAGGGGTCATCTCTGTCAGGTACCTCTCTCGATCTTCCACCTAGAAGACACCATTCCACTCACACGCCCCCTTCCACGGTTCGGTTTTTAGGAGCTTTACCCAACCCCTGCAAACGTGACCTGAAGCTCATTGCCTGTAGTACCTGGAGCATATACAACTAGTTGATTGTGTCAAATGCTTTTTCTATGTCAAACAGTATCAGGGAACCCTCCATGTCAGTATCCGTCGTTGAGTGTAGAACGTGGGTTAGTTCTTTAAGGTTCATTGCAGTGCTATGACCAGGGATGAAATCGCACTAATCTTCATGTACCAGAGACCCCACTACCGTCTTAAGACTATGCACCAATACCTTGGCTAGCAACTTGGCATCCATATTTATTATTGAAAGGTCCTATAGGAGGCCATCTCATCCGTCGGTCTATCAGGCTTAGGCAACATCATGATAACCACCTCACACATTGATTCAGTAAGTCTCCCCATCTTTCCTGCTTCCTTGTAAACTTCTAACAGTCTCTCTGTCAGGGACGGGGTGAATGTCTGGTAAAACTCTGGGGGGAACCCATCCAATCCAGGAGTCTTATTGTGCAGCATACCCTTCAGTGCCACCATCAGTTCTAGTCCAGTTTTTTCTGCCTCCGAGCCCTCGAGCTGCCCCTCTGTAAGGGACTGCAATCGCAGCCCCCCAAATAATCACTCAAGGGAGCCTGAGCCCCACCCCCTTGGGACCTATATATGTCTGCGGGAAGCTGGCTCGTTTCATTAAAAGTGTACTAAAACGAAGTATACACTGTGCAGAGAGTCCAGTCAGTCCCCCGTTGGTTTACAGAGGCAAAAGTAGATAATACTAATGCTCTTTTTTGTACTAGTGTGGGCGATCAGTTACGCTTATCAGACTATAGTGGTAAGCATTTGTTGCACTCACAGAGGCAAAAACAAGTCTTTTTATATATATTTCAAACTCAAGGACTTCGCTTCAAGGTAAGTACGGTTTTCTATAGAAAATATGCACAGGTAAGTAAACGTTACAAACTTGTGCGCTTTTACGCACAATGAATTTCCATGCAAGGAAAAGTCAAAGGTGCATAGAAATAGGTATAGTCGGTTTGAGGGGTTCACCTTCTGGAATTGGAATAGTAGTGAGCCAAGCTTCAAAGTACTACCAGCAGTTCTTCGGACACCGCCTGGATTCTAACCGGAGCAGGATGCTGGTGAGGCTGGTAGCTGGTGCACTACGGAGAGGGGGGCACCTGATAAGAGTCTGCACAGGGGGGCTTGTGGGCAAGTCTGAGGGTTCCCAAATGGGGGCTCAGGTTGCAAGGGCTCTTGAAGCACAGGTGCACAGCTGGTTCGTCAAGACCCGGACCAGAGGGTTGGGACCAGGGGATTTTGGCCGGCTGGCCTGGATGTGCAAAGATGCACCTCGCGGTCAGGAACAAACAGCTGGAAAAGGAGAAGTCAAGGCAGCTAGGCCACTCTCAAAGTGGGTCTCAGTGACGCTGATGTCCCTCGATGACTGTTTGTTCCTGTGAGAGTCCGGACTGGAACCTCGCCATCAGTGTTTGGTGCAGGGTGTCTGGTACCCCGGGGTTGTTACTGCACGATTCTGGTTGGTCCTCGTGTCTTCACACTCGGTGGGGTGACAGATCTGACCTCCCAAAGAATGAGTACCTTCTCCTAGCCATCTGTGGTGTTGGTCGGGCTGGGTATCTGCAAGACGGTGGACCAGACTCTCCTTTATTGGTGCTTGCAGACTGCAGGGGAGTAGCTCCTCTACTCCAAGGGAGGCATGTAGTGTTTGTTGAAGTGCTGGCAGGCAACTGAAGGGTTTGGTAGTTCTCCAGCTCACAGGATGAGTCACTCTGTTGTGCTTGTCGAGAGAGGGCTGAGGACGGCAGGTTTCTCGCCAAAGTTGAAAGTTCTGCTGCAGTTCTCACCGGGCAGTGACTCTTCTTCATCCTTCTTCTGTTGATCCGTCAAATGTGAGGTCTTGGGTTCAGGGGTGCCACCTAAATACTCAATTTAGGGGCGTTTATGGGGAGTGACAGGTAGTAGCCAATGGGCTAACTACCTTATGGTGTCTACACCCTCTATATGACCACTTCCTGTGGGAAGTGGGCATAATGATGACCCTAAAAGGCTAATTCCTCCCAAAAACAACATGGAGGAATGTGAAAGGTGGGGTCCGCATCAGCTGGCCCGCCTTAGGGGTGGAGTTGGCTAGGTGTGGGCACACCTCCTAATCTAACACATTTTCCTGCCTGTCTTGCCACCAAGTAGTATCAGGACCGGGGAGTGGGCACCTCCACTATCTGGAGAGGCACAGGATCGCCTATCAAAGACAACAGGGCCTTTGAAGCTTCCCGCCCTGAAATGCCCAACCTGCTCGAATGAGGTGTGAACACCTCTGCCCATAGCAGGCTTTGTTCCCGGCCTCTGAGAGCATAGGCTGTCACCTCAGGAGGTCAAATACTTGTCTAGGGTGGCTGGCTGGTTGAGACCGGTCAGTCAACACACTAGTAGTTGGTAGGTTTTCAGAGGGCATCTGTTAGGTGCTCTCTGGGTGCATCTATTAATAAATCCACCACTGGCATCAGTGTTGGTTCATTAAGACAAGATACTGTAGCGGGAGAACCCGTAATGATGGGTTTCCAGCCCATGCACTTGTTATGGCTTCCCTACACACTCGTAATATCTACGGTAAACTTAGATATCGCTGGGACACATCTACTGGGGTAGATATGCACACACATGGGTATAGTGCACCCTGCCTTTGGTTTGTAAGGCCTGCCATAATGGGTGACTTACCTATAAAACATGCAGTGCTTTGCTGGCATGGTGCACAGAGGTTTGTGCCATGTCGACCCTTCAGGTTTCTCTGCACAAAGCCACAGAGATTGCAAGGGCAGTTTGCATGAGTTGGTGAGGGGTCCATTAGGGTACTAAATGAGTTTGAAGAAGGGCACTCGCTGGTTTAGTATGGGTTTGATCTACTAATCCTGGTGTGCTTCCGAGGAGGGCGTGCTGTCTGAACACGCCAGAAACTTAGTAGGGAACTGTGCAAGTAGGTCAGGACTTGCCCTCGGAGCAACTTTCCCAATTCGCTAGTTAGCTCTCTTCTAAACAATAGTAACAATAGTTTTTCAATTAACCATGATGAAATCAACAACTGAACCAATTTATCATGGATTACTCAATTGCAGATTTAACATTTATTCTTGTTAAAGTCACAATATACATCATGTTCATTTACAGAAATACAATATACATGTCAACTCTTGATCATATTCATGCTTGCCCAATGCATTTCGGGCCTTTCCGTGGCCCTTCTTCAGGGGCATTAATCTGAAAACAATGTAAATAATATAGGCATTATATTCTGCGCGTGCAGGGAAGCACTAATATCCCCAACAGTTTTTTGAAAATAATCAATACTATCACAAAGCTTCAATGTCTTATTCTTCTCATTAAGTCTTAGATGATGAAAGCCAAAATGTAACATTAAGTAGTAAAGAGACCAAGAGAAAACCAATCACCCTGTGTGATATTATTAGGAGATAACATAACCAAAAGGATGCTATAAGTGTGATAAGTAAACAAAAAATGTTGCATAAGAGGTACCTGGTTGATCTGTTCTTGTTGACTTTCGAAAATGCAATAAATCAACATCAAAAAATTACTGGCTATATAGAAAATATAGATACCCAAGGTCACAACATGAACTATACCAAAACTAACCTTTCAACTTCGTATGGTAATCTTGTTCGGATACCACCTTGCTATTTCACGGCGTGGAACAGTGTAACTACGAAAAAAACGGAATAATTAAAAAACTAGTTACCGAGCCCGTTTGTGTAAATAATACGAAAGTACAAACACGAATATCTCGTCTCCTGCTCACCTTTAATACGACCCTCCGATGTCCATATAATGAAAACTGTAATCTGTTCAACTAGTTCTCCCGTGATGATTATCGTCTCAACTGCAGCGTCTACCATATAAGGCTGATGCGGCCAAGTAATCGAAAACGGACAACTTCTCGCTGCTTACGTATTTGAATTCGCGCCATCTTAGAATGGGAAACCAAGAGAACTCAAATCTACGTTACACCACGACGATACGAACTAAAAAAATGGTCCCGAAAACTGGCGTTCCACAAAGAACAGACTTCGTTATGAAGTATGATAAATTCTAGTGAGAAAAAAACAAAAGAAAAATGTAAAAAAGAAGTGAAGAAGAAAGAATACAGAAACATGAGTGAAAACACTATAAAAGATACTATGATACGTTAGGCTTGCTTCGAATTCCTGATACATCGTATATAATAAGATACAAGTATAAACAATATGTCTACATGACTTGCTACATATTGCAGCATATCGGGCTATAGGTAACATCCTAATTCGACTTTATCATTAATCCCGTTGGGATCTTGTGTATTTAACTTTCTTATCCAGAAAATTTCTCTCTGCAAAAGCATTTTGGTTAGATTTCTACTAAGAGTTGGGACCACTTGCTCAATGACTTGAAATTAAAGTTGTGATATAGAGTGTTTAAATTTAATCCAATGAGCTGCCAAACTACTTTTTAAATTGGCATTCCGAATAGTACTTTTATGCTCCGAGATGCGGGTCTTAATTTTCCTCTCTGTTTTGCCTATATAAAGAAATCCACATGGACATTTTATGGCATAAATCAAGTTTGTGGAATTGCAATTTGCATTGTGTCGTAATTTTATAGTTTCTCCAGTTGATGGATGATGTACTTCATTTCCACTTATTACGTTATTGCAGTGTACACAGTTTTGGCAACGTTGAGTGCCTTTAAATTCTTTTGTATCAATCTTCGGGGTGGTAGTGAGTATTTCTTTTAAATTTCTCGATCTTTTGTAAGCAAATAGAGGTTTCTCGTTGAATAAATCTTTGAAGTCTACTTCATTTTGTAGCATTTCCCATCTTGTGTTGATGATCTTTTTAATTTGTCTGGAACAAGTAGAATATTTGGATACAAAAACTTGTCTGGTCAATTTTTTCTTCAGTTGAATACTAAGGAGATTTTCCTGTGTTCTTTGTTCTGTTTTTTGAATTGCTTCACTGAGAATGTCCTCTGGATATCCTTTGGATAAATAAGTACCTATCCTTCAAGATAGTGATATTTTTTTGCAGTGTTTGTTCTGTGGAACAGATCCTTTTGGCTCGTAGAAACTGGGAAAAAGGAAGATTGTGTAACAGATTTTGCGAGTGAAAACTTGTGAACAATAAAGCATTATTCTTGTCTGTGGGTTTATGATATACTTCTGTAAAAATCGTTCCTTCTTCTACAGTTACTAGTACATCCAGAAATGATAATGATTTGTTGTGAATTGTTTTGGTAAATTGTATATGTTCATCTTTTAGATTCAACTGAACTATTTTTTTCTCCAAAAGTTCAAGGCTGTTATTCCATAGTATAAAAATATTATCTATATATCTTCCGTATAATAACAGGTTATCCATCCATTCATTGTCATTGTATATGTTCTGGTCCTCAAAATGAGCCATATAGGTATTTGCGTACGCAGGTGCACCCGCAAAACCCATTGATGTACCTTTTAGTTGTAGATAGTATTTGTTGTCCCACTCGAAATAGCTATGGTGTAAACAAAAATGCAGCATTTCCAATAAGAACACTTTATCTGCCCTTACGGTGGATTGTTTCATTAATGCCCAATCCACTGCCTCCATCCCTCCTGAATGGGGGATGGAGGTGTATAATGATTTTACATCCAGGGTACAAAGTAGAGTGTTGCTGGTAGTTTGTACGTTATATAGCTTTTGCAAAAAATGAGTGGTGTCCTTAATGTAAGATGTCCATTCTTGAACGAATGTTTGCAAAAAAGGGTCTATGTACTGTCCAATTGGTTCGAAGATGGTTCCGCAGCCTGTGACTATAGGTCTGAATGGAGGTCATGAAGATCTTTATGGATCTTTGGTAGCATATATAATCCCGGTCATTAGGATTCTCCTTGGTCAAAAACAGACGGGTGTTATTCGTGATCCATCCCATTTCAATGGCCCTGCTTAAAATAATATTCAAAGTCGCACTCAGTTGTTCTGTAGGATCTCCTTCTAATAGAAGATAAGTGGTGGAATCTGAAATGTGTTCTTCAACCTTCCGTCTGTAAAATACCTGATCCATGATAACAATTGCTCCTCCCTTGTCTGCCTTTTTTATGATGATGTCTTTTTTAGAGAGAGGCCGAAGAGGCCGGGGAAGGAGAAGAAATCAGATACACTGGGGACCAGACGAAGAGACGGGGATCAACACGAGGAGCAAATCAGGGGGTCAACAAGCAGGGCCGAGCAACCAGAGACCCTAGTGACCAACCTGTCTTCCCTTGTACTCACAGACACTGAAAAACGAGTCTTAGAGAAGGGTTTAGGTTTTGTTCCAACAGCTCGCCTTGACCGTTTTCGCCTACATTGTGAACTAGCTGATTTCTTCAGGAAACTTAAACTCAAACATTTCTTCGAACAACAACAAGCTACTAGTCCCTCCTCACCAGAGAGTGATACAGGACTACGGCCTAAATCCACTTTTACACCACCGCCTCATACTGTCCCGGCAGAACTTATTGCCTTTGAGCAGGCAGTGTTCAATGACATTGAGGCATATGAAGACACCGGCACTTTCAAGAACATGAATGCCACTGAATTCCTGGCACTAAAAACTCTCCAGTCAAATTCTTCCATTGTCATAAAACCAGCTGACAAAGGTGGGGGTCTTGTAATTCAAGACTCCACAGCCTATGACACAGAATGCAGACGTCTTCTCGCGGATAGGATCAGTTACACCCCGTTAACCAATGATCCATCGCCTGAGCTAAAAACAATGATTGTCAACCTAGTGGAAGAGGCCGAGTCCAACGGACATATAAGCAGACATGAGGCTGATTTCCTAACCAAAAGTGAGGGGACTATTCCCTACTTTTATACGTTACCAAAAACTCATAAGAATAAGTTTCCACCGCCTGGCCGACCAATTGTCTCCGGCATTGGTTCTCTCCTGGAGCCTCGTTCCATCTACTGCAACTTCTTCTTAAAACCTCTGATTCAGGGAACATCGACCTACTTGAAAGATACCAAAAGCCTGCTGGTTCTTTTACAAGATATAACTTTGACAGATGATCCGACTTTCCTGGTATCTCTAGATATAGAAAGTCTATATACCAGCATACCTCAGGAAGATACCATCAGGGTCATCAGCGAGATTTTGGAAGAAAACCCCTGGGACTTCCAGACATCTAAACAGTTCGTCGTTGACTGTGCCACCCTGGCTCTCGAAAAGAATTTTTTCAAATACAAAGCGACCCTCTTTCTCCAATCCACCGGTACTTCCATGGGGAGTACCTTTGCTCCCAGTGTGGCAGGCCTTTACGTTCATGATTTTGAGCGGAAGTACATTCTGACCACCAACAATCCTTTCTCACCCTATATATCTTTTTGGAAAAGATATATAGATGATATCTTGGTGATCTGGAAAGGACCTGAAATCCAACTTGTGAAGTTTTTCGAATGGATTAATACTTGCGACCCCAGCCTGAAATTTACCAACACGTATGATCAGAACGAAATAATATTTCTTGATCTGACTATCACCAAATGGGAAGGCAAGTTACTAACTAAGACCTACTATAAACCGACCTCGAAAAACAACTTCTTAGCCTTCGCTAGCTTCCATCCACGACCCCTGAGAGAAAACCTCCCATTTGGTCAATTTTTGCGCATCAGACGCAATTGTAGTCGCATGGAAGACTATCGCATTCAATCCAATAATCTATCTACAAAACTGAAAAGAAGGGGTTATCCAGAGAAAATTCTAAACCGCAGCTATAAGAGGGTTAAAAATCAACACAGAGAAGCCTTACTGGAGGATTCAGTAAAAGCAGTGGAAGAAATCCCTTTGACATGTGTGACAACTTACAGCACGGCCTCTAATGCTGTTACTAAATCTATTCGTAAACATTGGGGCATCCTTGTAAGCAACAACTTAAAATGGGAGAAAACCCTTTTTTCTTTCAGAAAGGCTAGAAGCATCAAAGATGCCCTTGTGCACACGAGACCACGAGCAGTACTACCTGACAATATCCCTTCTGTATTACAATCCTGGGGGTTCCCCAAAGTGACAGGCCATTTCCCATGTGGGCAGTGCAGTGTGTGTCACCTCACAAAAGCCAGCAAGACTCTGAATCTCGAACAAAGTAAAGTGTGGAGTCAACGTGCACACACAAACTGTAACTCATCCAACGTCATCTATCTACTGACATGCCCGTGTGGGATTAGATACGTTGGTATGACCACACGCAAAATCAAACAACGTATTGTTGAGCACAGAAGTACCATCCGCTGTGGGAAAAATATCACAAAAATGACAGAACATTATGTACACTTTAAACACACCCCTGACGATTTGACCTGGACTATAATTGAACAAATTAGACCAGGGAATAGGGCAACCAACATCCTGTTCGAAAAAGAACAACGCTGGATCTATCGCCTGTCTAGTCACACTACGGGTTTCAACGATAATATCCCATGGGGCACAGTGTTAAAACGATAAACACTAAATCAGTCATTTTGCTAAATGCCATCTACTATTCAAGACATGACCACGTTGTTATATAAATGAGTATGTTGCAGATGCTCTTTTACTTCAGCAATGGGTACATTTCCCTCTGGTCCGTCCTAAACACCCATTAGGAAGTGGCATTTATCTTTAAACAATCTCGCGTCTTTAGCATGTAAATCTATGCCTGATTCTAAAAATCTTTCCTGACAAATGCGCATAATTATCATTATGTGTACCTTCCATCTATGTGAGATTCTTTTTCCCATGATCCATTATCGGTAATCTATCCCACCGTGATATCGATAATCGAGTGGTACTTTGCCGATCAGGTCTCCCATCGATAAACCTCTTGGTGCATGGCGACTTCCCCGGAAGCCGTGTAAGTTTTGACCCAGTCATCTGAAAGTCAGTAGTCTAGTCATCTCCTTCCGCATTCACCGTCTCACGTGACAGGCGTGATGACGTTACGCCTCCCAATTGGGAGACGCATACTATTTTTACACTTCTCCTGGTCCGGACTTTAACATCCGTGTCCGCAGGAGGGCCGAGTAGGTTTGCAGAGGGCTGGTGACCTTGGAGTAGTAAGTAAAGGTTCTGCTGTGCTGAGTTCCGTACCTTTACTTCCACCATGTAAGTTTTTATTTTCATTTTACTTCCTTCACTCCTTGTCTAGAGTGTGACTATAGGTCCCGCCCCCCACCCGGACTCATGTAGTGAAGTTGATTTGAACATCACGTAAGCACCCTTTACGGTTTTCTTGGTGTTCACCGACCAGTGTGATAATTCCTCGCATCTCCATTTTAAAACCAAGCATTTTTCCGCCTCCCATAAGTCAGCCAGATTGCAGTGTTGACTAAGAGCGTGATGGCGAATGATTCAGGCAGTTTTGCCATAATCACCACCTACCAGGGTGTAGCATTCTCCGGCACTATTAGTTCTAGCGCTAACGAGCACCACAGGATATTTCCTTTATCGACACGGGTTGATACGAGTGAGAATTCCCGAAGGTTCTGATAATATGGAAATTTTCACCCTGTGTGAGCATGAAACTCATTCACAAAATTTGTGTGATTAGCCTAAGCCTGTTCTCTGTGAAATTATATATGTCTTTTGTGAATCACTGTTTGTTTGTTCTGTTTTATTTTTCACTCTTGCCTCAACAGAACTAAAGCTCTCAGAATTCCTGAAGGGTTACCTTATTTTGACCGTAAGTCTCTAGCGGTTCTAGACCCCACAGGTCAGGGTACGCCTTAGCGAGTGTATACCGCCGTGGTGGCCTTACACTAGGTCCTGAAGAATGCTTCATGTAATAACGCCAGAAGCAGAAACATGTCGACCACTTTGATCACTTTGCACTATATTTAGGACGTAGCTGGCCCAATTATCACCAGAGTTCTCACGTCCACCACATTGTTTTTAATTGTGTCCAGTTTACCACTATTAAAATTACTTATTGGTTCAAACTGTGACATATTTTAACCTACACTATCACAATTTGCACTGCATTCACACAAAAAAAAAACCCAGCTCCGCTGTACTTCAGGCGTCGCAGCACACCGGGGAGACATTCGGTCTCTCCGGTGGGAACCCAATGATGAAGCATGTCACCAACTAGGTTGGTGAGTGAGGGTTCTTTTAAAACATAGTGATTCACCTTTCTTATATCTTTCAGCACTTGTTCATACTTGATGGACACACTCTTCCATTGTTTATCTATACCAGCCCTGGGGGACTAAGAGTGGCTCCAAATAATTCCCTCCCTCTCTTGTTGTTAATTTACATTATTGAAACAATCCACCGTAAGGGCAGATAAAGTGTTCTTATTGGAAATGCTGCATTTTTGTTTACACCATAGCTATTTCGAGTGGGACAACAAATACTATCTACAACTAAAAGGTACATCAATGGGTTTTGCGGGTGCACCTGCGTACGCAAATACCTATATGGCTCATTTTGAGGACCAGAACATATACAATGACAATGAATGGATGGATAACCTGTTATTATACGGAAGATATATAGATGATATTTTTATACTATGGAATAACAGCCTTGAACTTTTGGAGAAAAAAATAGTTCAGTTGAATCTAAAAGATGAACATATACAATTTACCAAAACAATTCACAACAAATCATTATCATTTCTGGATGTACTAGTAACTGTAGAAGAAGGAACGATTTTTACAGAAGTATATCATAAACCCACAGACAAGAATAATGCTTTATTGTTCACAAGTTTTCACTCGCAAAATCTGTTACACAATCTTCCTTTTTCCCAGTTTCTACGAGCCAAAAGGATCTGTTCCACAGAACAAACACTGCAAAAAAATATCACTATCTTGAAGGATAGGTACTTATCCAAAGGATATCCATAGGACATTCTCGGTGAAGCAATTAAAAAAACAGAACAAAGAACACAGGAAAATCTCCTTAGTATTCAACCGAAGAAAAAATTGACCAGACAAGTTTTTGTATCCAAATATTCTACTTGTTCCAGACAAATTAAAAAGATCATCAACACAAGATGGGAAATGCTACAAAATGAAGTAGACTTCAAAGATTTATTCAACGAGAAACCTCTATTTGCTTACAAAAGATCGAGAAGTTTAAAAGAAATACTCACTACCACCCCGAAGATTGATACAAAAGAATTTAAAGGCACTCAACGTTGCCAAAACTGTGTACACTGCAATAACGTAATAAGTGGAAATGAAGTACATCATCCATCAACTGGAGAAACTATAAAATTACGACACAATGCAAATTGCAATTCCACAAACTTGATTTATGCCATAAAATGTCCATGTGGATTTCTTTATATAGGCAAAACAGAGAGGAAAATTAAGACCCGCATCTTGGAGCATAAAGTACTATTCGTAATGCCAATTTGAAAAGTAGTTTGGCAGCTCATTGGATTAAATTTAAACACTCTATATCACAACTTAAATTTCAAGTCAGTGAGCAAGTGGTCCCAACTCCTAGTAGAAATCTAACCAAAATGCTTTTGCAGAGAGAAATTTTCTGGATAAGAAAGTTAAATACCCAAGATCCCAACGGGATTAATGATAAAGTCGAATTAGGATGTTACCTATAGCCCGATATGCTGCACTATGTAGAAAGTCATGTAGACATATTGTTTATACTTGTATCTTATTATATACGCTGTATCAGGAATTCAAAGCAAGCCTAACGTATCATAGTATCTTTTATAGTGTTTTCACTCATGTTTCTGTATTCTTTCTTCTTCACTTGTTTTTTACATTTTTCTTTTGTTTTTTTCTCACTAGTATTTATCATACTTCATAACGAAGTCTGTTCTTTGTGGAACGCCAGTTTTCGGGAGCATTTTTTTAGTTCATATCGTCGTGGTGTAACGTAGATTTGAGTTCTCTTGGTTTCCCATTCTAAGATGGCGCAAATTCAAATACGTAAGCAGCGAGAAGTTGTCCGTTTTCGATTACTTGGCCGCATCAGCCTTATATGGTAGACGCTGCAGTTGAGACGATAATCATCACGGGAGAACTAGTTGAACAGATTACAGTTTTCATTATATGGACATCGGACATCGGAGGGTCGTATTAAAGGTGAGCAGGAGACGAGATATTCGTGTTTGTACTTTCGTATTATTTACACAAACGGGGCCGGTAACTTGTTTTTTAATTATTCCGTTTTTTTCGTAGTTACAGTGTTCCACGCCGTGAAATAGCAAGGTGGTATCCGAACAAGATTACACAACACTGAAACAACCTGGGTCTGGGACTGAGTGAAGAAAGTACACAAATAAGCCAAGGTAAACCCCGAAATAAAGGTGACAACTCTTATTACAAACAAAGGAGACCCTTTTCAAACAAGACAAGAACTGGCGGGGTTCTTTAGGAAAGTCAGACTACGGGCTTTTTTCAAAGATAAACCAGAAGAAAACCAAGAGAATGAGTCCAACACTGGCCTACGCCCCAAATCGACTTTTTCTCCACCCGTCCATATGGTCCCTCCTGAAGTACTGACGTTCGAGAGGGCTGTCCTCAGAGATGCTGAGATCATTTTTCAGAATGAAAATCGTTCTTTTTCTAACTTATCCAAAAGTGAAAGTTTTGCCCTCCGGTCGCTAGCTGATGATAGATCTATCGTCATCAAGTCTGCTGATAAAGGGGGTGCAACAGTCATTATGGATGTGGATGCATATCAATCAGAATGTAAGAGACAACTGAGCAACACGAATTTTTATCGCCGCATTAAGCTGGATCCCACCAAGAGACTTCTTTTGACCATAAAAAATCTGACAGACGAGGCCCTAGAGCAAGGCTGGATCACCACTCATGAGGCTCAGTTCCTCTACACAGCACACCCTATCATCCCCTACTTTTATGTATTACCCAAAATACATAAGGGGGTTTTTCCTCCACCTGGTAGACCCATAATTTCGGGGATAGGGTCTGTTCTGGAACCCCTCTCTACCTTTGTAGATTTCTTCTTGAAACCGCTAGTGAAAACCATGCCATCTTTTGTTGAAGACACGAAAGACTTGCTACGCATCCTGGATGGGATGCCATTCGATGTCACCCAAGACTTCCTAGTAAGTTTTGACGTGGAGTCATTGTATACATGTATTCCACAGGATGAGACATTAACAACTATAAGAACTCTCCTTGAAGGTGTCTCCCTGCAGAGTCCTACTCCAGTGGACTTCATTATGACCTGTGCTACCATAGCCATGAAAGAGAACTTCTTTAAGTTCGAGGAGGATCTCTTTTTACAAATCTCTGGGACTTCCATGGGGAGTATTTTCGCCCCATCTTTGGCGAATCTGTACGTCCACCAGATCGAGCAGACGAAGATCCTCGTTGACGCAAATCCGTTTCTAGGTCATATTTTGACCTGGAAGCGCTACATTGATGATATTTTTGTCATCTGGAGGGGCTCGATCGAGACAATCAGAGATTTCCACACCTGGTTGAACAACATGAACGATTTCCTTAAGTTCACTTGTGATTTTTCAAGAGAAGGTATATCCTTTTTGGATCTCCGGATTAGCCCTATTAATAACACTCTCGGCACTGAACTGTATAAGAAGCCTATGGCACGTAACTCTCTCCTCCATTTCCAGAGTCATCATCCGAGAGCTCTTAGGGAGAACCTTCCATTTGGACAATTTCTCCGCATTCGGCGGAATTGTTCTGAAATATCCAAGTACAATGAACATGCCTCCTTTCTGTCTACACAACTTCAGGAGAGACATTACCCTAAAAAGATCATTAAAACATCTATGAAACGAGCTAGGAACAACCATAGAGAGGCTCTGCTTGAGAGGAGAACACAGGGCCTCATCGAAGACAATAAGAGGATTACTTGCGTTAACACGTTTTGTAACTACTCAAATGCACTCAAGAAGAGCATCCTAAAAAACTGGAGGGTACTCAAAATTGAGGGTAGTTCTCTACCTCCTCCTCTTTTTGCTTTTAAAAGAGGCACGAATTTGAAAGACCAGTTGGTACATACTCGCCCTAAACTAATGAAGAACCCAGAATCCACTACACTGTGGGGTTTACCGCCAGTTGTGGGTCATTTCCCATGTGGGACCTGTTCAGTATGTCCACAAACTCGGCATACCACTGAAGTGGATATTGGGACAAGTAGACCTTGGTCCCTCAAAACACATACGAACTGCAACAGTGAAAGGGTGATCTATCTAATCAAATGCCCCTGCAACAAGAACTATGTAGGCATGACATCACGCAAGGTCAAAGTGAGAATTTCGGAGCACAAAAGCACCATTCGGTGCAAGAAAAGTGCAACTAAGCTCACTAACCATTTTTTATCAGTGGGTCATAAGGAGAACGAGCTACACTGGGTCATTCTTGAACAACCATGCATCCCCCCTCACATTACTGACATTCAGAAGTTCCTTTTTGTTAGAGAGCAGAGGTGGGTGCATAGACTGCACTCAGATACAGAGGGCTTGAATGACGAAATTCCTTGGCTGTTGCTTTAATTCTTCCCTGTAACGAAGGTGTAGATAAGGATTTATCTACATATCAGATAATTGATATGATTGGGAGGTCTTGTCATAGACATACTCACCTTATTGAGACTGTCTACAAATACCGATCTGTATTTGTATTGTACATTGGGCTCTCCCAGCTATGTTTGGGCGTGATGAGACACAACCTAGAGTGAAGCATTCTGGTCTTTCGCATTTGTAGGTTACGTGAAGTACTCTGGCTTTTCATATCTGCAGGTTACGACATCCACCACTCTCAACCCACTCGTTCGCTTTGAACATATATAGTATTATTCTAACTATACTGCGTATGTGAGCGGGTAGGGCGTAGGACTTAGTGGTGTTTTGAGCGTTGTTACTGATACCACACATGTACAATGCGGGTGAATCACATACACCCTCATGTGGTTCTTTGACTCTTTTGCTATTATTTTTCACTCTTTTAAAAAAAATTTTTTTCACAATATTATGGGTGTTACACACCACACACACATATTGTGAAGACGGGACGGCAGCCCATTTTTCTTATCTCTGCGCATGCGCTTGGTTTGGCGCAACAGGCGGCTGTATATTCCGAGCCAATTTTGCACTCGATTACTTATATTAACACTATTTTGATGTTAGCGGGTAAACCTCGCTGTAGATTAGCTTCTGGAGTCTGCACATGCGTACCGCGATCTAGGGACTCTGGATTAATGATCGGGTCTCTGCGCATGTGCAGCACTTCCTAGTGCGGGCATTGCCGTGGCTACCTACATGGGTCCATCACACCTGAAGCGACTACGGAGCAAGACGGATAAATAGACAGTGCTCGCCCGTCCGCAGATACCTCCGGTCTTGATTCAAAGACCGCCCCGGGGTACCGACGGACAGGTGAGCGTATGCTTTGAATAGGTACTACTATTTTGAACTCTGATGCGTACCTAGTGGTTGTTTCCTCATTCAGCCACCTTAATCGTTGGACTTATTAGTCTCGCTGGTCTCGCGCTCTTGATAACATAGAGAGATCAGTTGTCTTGTGTAAATCAGTTAAAGTTTGCTCTTTCTGTTGGTAAGGACCTTTATGACCGATTAGGTGTTTGTCTCTACAGGATATATATATATATATTTTTTCATGTGATATCTTCACTTGCCTAGCAACACCATTACAAGGGGAACGATATTAAACTCACATATCGTTCTCACTAGGCTTTTTCAATCTTTTTATTTCACTAACGTTTGGACTGACCATCACTTGCCATCCTTTGCACTGTATGGGTGTTTCTCAGGTTTTATACCATGCCTTCAAGAGGAGAGTTTTTTCAGGCATGATTAGATGTTACCTGTTTTCTCTCCATTTTGCTTTTATGTTTAGAGCGGGGCCCCTTTCCCTGAGTTGAGACCAGGTTGAGGCGAGGGCAGTGCCCACTAGTTATGGGTAAGTGTAATTCAATTTACTACATTGAATGCAATTCATCATGGATACATGTATGATTTAGGTCATTTAGGACTAATGACCCCTGACTATGTTTGTACACAACTGGCCATTGTATATATATTTTTTCACTTTCTTCCACAGGCATCCGGTTTTGATTGTTCCTGACCTGACCGGTGCGGTAGGATGAGTTTATTCACATACCTTTTTGTATATTTTGTTGACACGTTTTCACACTCAACCACAGCAGTAATCTAGGTCCTGACGAATGCCCTGATACATTTGATCTTGAGTGGGCAGAAACATGTTGACCGACCATGCTATGGACAATAGCATAATGACAAAACTATCTATGCCATATTGCCATTTTGCTTCTTAATCTTGACAAGGATCCTCTACCAATAAAGATTTTTTGAGCATCCTTAGTCATTTTTAAATTCACTTTATTATTTTTACTGCTGCTTTTAGGATCTCCCATTCTGGCTCCTTAGGTAGGATTTCATCACAGATATCATCCGTGAGGGATCAGGTGACCATCCTCCTTTGGTGCTTCTTCTATGCTAGTGACCGGTTCACTGCTTCATGAACTGGTCCAGCAGGTTGGAGCCGGCAGACCCAGATGATAAAAACAAATAACCACCTTAAGTGATTGATGGGTCCTGTTTTGGGAGCGGCTCTCTTATAAGAGTTGTCACCTTTATTTCGGGGTTTACCTTGGCTTATTTGTGTACTTTCTTCACTCAGTCCCAGACCCAGGTTGTTTCAGTGTTGTGAGATTGTTAATTAGGGGAATCATAACCTGCTGGTCTTTAAATTTTTCCCTTAGACCTCCACCCAATTTTTTGTGATATTATTGTTAGAACGGCATTCGCCGTAGGTCTGATTTTTTTCCGAATCCTTGAAGTTTAGGATTTGTTACGCTCTTTGGCTGGTTGATTTCTGAGAGCGCATCTTTCTCCTGCAGTGTTTGGCTGATGGTCGTTTTTCCTATATTCTTTCTTTCTTCTGGGGCCCTAATAACACCCCTTTCTGAATTTTTACACTTCGAAATTGACAGCAAAGTTTCGTGATGTCTGAGAGACAAGGTTTATCGTTTGATGATGCAGTAGCATTAGATATTTTGCAAACACCTAGCATTATTGATCTACCATCCAATACCACAACTTGCAAAGATGATGATTGGAACAAGGTGCTTTTCCTCAAACGCACACATGCACGTACACAGGTCCATGGGGCGATCATGACCGAGTATTTACGGTCTGACTGCGCACCCACAGGCTTAATTGTGACCAATGCCCCAAGATTATTTCTAGATGACAAAGGTTTCTTGAAAGATTGGTCTCTGGTGGCTTGGCGTTGCACGCGAGATTGGCTCATTTTGATTATAACAACAGCCAAGAGGATAGCTGATAACATCCTAGTTGAGATCCAACTCCTAGAGTCCCAGATCAAATCGGTTTTGGTGACGTCCAGCTTTAACAAACAGTCCAAAGAGACGGATAAAACTACTAAGGAGTTTAGGGATACAATACTGGCAAGCAAAATAGTCAAATTTAAAAAGGATTTAGCCAAATTCTCTATGACCAAGGTCTATCCTTACACCAGTGACTCCTACACTCCCCCTGTGTTTAACCAACAAGGGAGACGACCCGGTTCGAACTATTCAACTTCAGGGAGTGACAATGATTCCTCAGACTCAGATCACGGTGGCAATCCTTCGTCAAGAGGGCGTAGTTGGAACAAACGGGGTCCAAGAAGAGGCAACTTCTATGGGGGCCCACAGCAACCACAATGGTGGCCTCCTGGTCCTTTCAATTATCCACAGCCTTTTTTTCCTCATCCTGGCTTTCAAGGCCCATTTCATCAAGATAATTATCAACAACAGCCTTTTTTAGGGCAGGGCCCACGTCGGTCCAGAGGAAGGAGAAGATCAGCACAGCCCAGTGTACATTGGAGTCCTCCGGCATCTCGGACACGGAGCAATCTGAAAGATCCTCCAGTAGCAGGTCCAAGCAACACGACAGCTTGATTGTGAATCTGAGCAAACGGATACTCAACAAAGATGAGACCGCTGTCCTTGAAAAAGGACTTGGGTATGTTCCTACAAACAAAGGAGACCCTTTTCAAACAAGACAAGAACTGGCGGGGTTCTTTAGGAAAGTCAGACTACGGGCTTTTTTCAAAGATAAACCAGAAGAAAACCAAGAGAATGAGTCCAACACTGGCCTACGCCCCAAATCGACTTTTTCTCCACCCGTCCATATGGTCCCTCCTGAAGTACTGACGTTCGAGAGGGCTGTCCTCAGAGATGCTGAGATCATTTTTCAGAATGAAAATCGTTCTTTTTCTAACTTATCCAAAAGTGAAAGTTTTGCCCTCCGGTCGCTAGCTGATGATAGATCTATCGTCATCAAGTCTGCTGATAAAGGGGGTGCAACAGTCATTATGGATGTGGATGCATATCAATCAGAATGTAAGAGACAACTGAGCAACACGAATTTTTATCGCCGCATTAAGCTGGATCCCACCAAGAGACTTCTTTTGACCATAAAAAATCTGACAGACGAGGCCCTAGAGCAAGGCTGGATCACCACTCATGAGGCTCAGTTCCTCTACACAGCACACCCTATCATCCCCTACTTTTATGTATTACCCAAAATACATAAGGGGGTTTTTCCTCCACCTGGTAGACCCATAATTTCGGGGATAGGGTCTGTTCTGGAACCCCTCTCTACCTTTGTAGATTTCTTCTTGAAACCGCTAGTGAAAACCATGCCATCTTTTGTTGAAGACACGAAAGACTTGCTACGCATCCTGGATGGGATGCCATTCGATGTCACCCAAGACTTCCTAGTAAGTTTTGACGTGGAGTCATTGTATACATGTATTCCACAGGATGAGACATTAACAACTATAAGAACTCTCCTTGAAGGTGTCTCCCTGCAGAGTCCTACTCCAGTGGACTTCATTATGACCTGTGCTACCATAGCCATGAAAGAGAACTTCTTTAAGTTCGAGGAGGATCTCTTTTTACAAATCTCTGGGACTTCCATGGGGAGTATTTTCGCCCCATCTTTGGCGAATCTGTACGTCCACCAGATCGAGCAGACGAAGATCCTCGTTGACGCAAATCCGTTTCTAGGTCATATTTTGACCTGGAAGCGCTACATTGATGATATTTTTGTCATCTGGAGGGGCTCGATCGAGACAATCAGAGATTTCCACACCTGGTTGAACAACATGAACGATTTCCTTAAGTTCACTTGTGATTTTTCAAGAGAAGGTATATCCTTTTTGGATCTCCGGATTAGCCCTATTAATAACACTCTCGGCACTGAACTGTATAAGAAGCCTATGGCACGTAACTCTCTCCTCCATTTCCAGAGTCATCATCCGAGAGCTCTTAGGGAGAACCTTCCATTTGGACAATTTCTCCGCATTCGGCGGAATTGTTCTGAAATATCCAAGTACAATGAACATGCCTCCTTTCTGTCTACACAACTTCAGGAGAGACATTACCCTAAAAAGATCATTAAAACATCTATGAAACGAGCTAGGAACAACCATAGAGAGGCTCTGCTTGAGAGGAGAACACAGGGCCTCATCGAAGACAATAAGAGGATTACTTGCGTTAACACGTTTTGTAACTACTCAAATGCACTCAAGAAGAGCATCCTAAAAAACTGGAGGGTACTCAAAATTGAGGGTAGTTCTCTACCTCCTCCTCTTTTTGCTTTTAAAAGAGGCACGAATTTGAAAGACCAGTTGGTACATACTCGCCCTAAACTAATGAAGAACCCAGAATCCACTACACTGTGGGGTTTACCGCCAGTTGTGGGTCATTTCCCATGTGGGACCTGTTCAGTATGTCCACAAACTCGGCATACCACTGAAGTGGATATTGGGACAAGTAGACCTTGGTCCCTCAAAACACATACGAACTGCAACAGTGAAAGGGTGATCTATCTAATCAAATGCCCCTGCAACAAGAACTATGTAGGCATGACATCACGCAAGGTCAAAGTGAGAATTTCGGAGCACAAAAGCACCATTCGGTGCAAGAAAAGTGCAACTAAGCTCACTAACCATTTTTTATCAGTGGGTCATAAGGAGAACGAGCTACACTGGGTCATTCTTGAACAACCATGCATCCCCCCTCACATTACTGACATTCAGAAGTTCCTTTTTGTTAGAGAGCAGAGGTGGGTGCATAGACTGCACTCAGATACAGAGGGCTTGAATGACGAAATTCCTTGGCTGTTGCTATAATTCTTCCCTGTAACGAAGGTGTAGATAAGGATTTATCTACATATCAGATAATTGATATGATTGGGAGGTCTTGTCATAGACATACTCACCTTATTGAGACTGTCTACAAATACCGATCTGTATTTGTATTGTACATTGGGCTCTCCCAGCTATGTTTGGGCGTGATGAGACACAACCTAGAGTGAAGCATTCTGGTCTTTCGCATTTGTAGGTTACGTGAAGTACTCTGGCTTTTCATATCTGCAGGTTACGACATCCACCACTCTCAACCCACTCGTTCGCTTTGAACATATATAGTATTATTCTAACTATACTGCGTATGTGAGCGGGTAGGGCGTAGGACTTAGTGGTGTTTTGAGCGTTGTTACTGATACCACACATGTACAATGTGGGTGAATCACATACACCCTCATGTGGTTCTTTGACTCTTTTGCTATTATTTTTCACTCTTTTAAAAAAATTTTTTTTCACAATATTATGGGTGTTACACACCACACACACATATTGTGAAGACGGGACGGCAGCCCATTTTTCTTATCTCTGCGCATGCGCTTGGTTTGGCGCAACAGGCGGCTGTATATTCCGAGCCAATTTTGCACTCGATTACTTATATTAACACTATTTTGATGTTAGCGGGTAAACCTCGCTGTAGATTAGCTTCTGGAGTCTGCACATGCGTACCGCGATCTAGGGACTCTGGATTAATGATCGGGTCTCTGCGCATGTGCAGCACTTCCTAGTGCGGGCATTGCCGTGGCTACCTACATGGGTCCATCACACCTGAAGCGACTACGGAGCAAGACGGATAAATAGACAGTGCTGGCCCGTCCGCAGATACCTCCGGTCTTGATTCAAAGACCGCCCCGGGGTACCGACGGACAGGTGAGCGTATGCTTTGAATAGGTACTACTATTTTGAACTCTGATGCGTACCTAGTGGTTGTTTCCTCATTCAGCCACCTTAATCGTTGGACTTATTAGTCTCGCTGGTCTCGCGCTCTTGATAACATAGAGAGATCAGTTGTCTTGTGTAAATCAGTTAAAGTTTGCTCTTTCTGTTGGTAAGGACCTTTATGACCGATTAGGTGTTTGTCTCTACAGGATATATATATATATATTTTTTCATGTGATATCTTCACTTGCCTAGCAACACCATTACAAGGGGAACGATATTAAACTCACATATCGTTCTCACTAGGCTTTTTCAATCTTTTTATTTCACTAACGTTTGGACTGACCATCACTTGCCATCCTTTGCACTGTATGGGTGTTTCTCAGGTTTTATACCATGCCTTCAAGAGGAGAGTTTTTTCAGGCATGATTAGATGTTACCTGTTTTCTCTCCATTTTGCTTTTATGTTTAGAGCGGGGCCCCTTTCCCTGAGTTGAGACCAGGTTGAGGCGAGGGCAGTGCCCACTAGTTATGGGTAAGTGTAATTCAATTTACTACATTGAATGCAATTCATCATGGATACATGTATGATTTAGGTCATTTAGGACTAATGACCCCTGACTATGTTTGTACACAACTGGCCATTGTATATATATTTTTTCACTTTCTTCCACAGGCATCCGGTTTTGATTGTTCCTGACCTGACCGGTGCGGTAGGATGAGTTTATTCACATACCTTTTTGTATATTTTGTTGACACGTTTTCACACTCAACCACAGCAGTAATCTAGGTCCTGACGAATGCCCTGATACATTTGATCTTGAGTGGGCAGAAACATGTTGACCGACCATGCTATGGACAATAGCATAATGACAAAACTATCTATGCCATATTGCCATTTTGCTTCTTAATCTTGACAAGGATCCTCTACCAATAAAGATTTTTTGAGCATCCTTAGTCATTTTTAAATTCACTTTATTATTTTTACTGCTGCTTTTAGGATCTCCCATTCTGGCTCCTTAGGTAGGATTTCATCACAGATATCATCCGTGAGGGATCAGGTGACCATCCTCCTTTGGTGCTTCTTCTATGCTAGTGACCGGTTCACTGCTTCATGAACTGGTCCAGCAGGTTGGAGCCGGCAGACCCAGATGATAATAACAAATAACCACCTTAAGTGATTGATGGGTCCTGTTTTGGGAGCGGCTCTCTTATAAGAGTTGTCACCTTTATTTCGGGGTTTACCTTGGCTTATTTGTGTACTTTCTTCACTCAGTCCCAGACCCAGGTTGTTTCAGTGTTGTGAGATTGTTAATTAGGGGAATCATAACCTGCTGGTCTTTAAATTTTTCCCTTAGACCTCCACCCAATTTTTTGTGATATTATCCGAACAAGATTACCATACGAAGTTGAAAGGTTAGTTTTGGTATAGTTCATGTTGTGACCATAGGGTATCTATATTTTCTATACGGCCAGTAATTTTTTGATGTTGATTTATTGCATTTTAGAAAGTCAACAAGAACCGATCAACCAGGTACCTCTTACGCAACATTTTTCGTTTACTTATCACACTTATAGCATCCTTTTGGTTATGTTATCTCCTAATAATATCACACAGGGTGATTGGTTTTCTCTTGGTCTCTTTACTCCTTAATGTTACATTTTGGCTCTCATCATCTAAGACTTAATGAGAAGAATAAGACATTGAAGCTTTGTGATAGTATTGATTATTTTAAAAAAACTGTTGGGGATATTAGTGCTTCCCTGCACGCACAGAATATAATGCCTATATTATTTACATTGTTTTCAGATTAATGCCCCTGAAGAAGGGCCACGGAAAGGCCCGAAATGCATTGGGCAAGCATGAATATGATCAAGAGTTGACATGTATATTGTATTTCTGTAAATGAACACGATGTATATTGTGACTTTAACAAGAATAAATGTTAAATCTGCAATTGAGTAATCCATGATAAATTGGTTCAGTTGTTGATTTCATCATTGTTAATTGAAAAACTATTGTTACTATTGTTTAGAATAGAGCTAACTAGCGAATTGGGAAAGTTACTCCGAGGGCAAGTCCTGACCTACTTGCACAGTTCCCTACTAAGGGTCCATTAGGGTGCCACAACAGGTGATTAGGACGGGGTGGTATCAGACCACGAGAGTTCTGAGGCTCATACAAACTGGTGGTCTCCAGTGCATATCTCTCCCCCTCTTGTCTCCCTCCAGCAGGACGACTGGAGTTCACACCACATCCCCCTGTGGAAGCCGTCACACGAGGAAGAAAACGCTGGTTCCTTTAACTGGGGCTACGAGGAGGTCGAAGCCCCGCCCCTTTCCGACGTCAGTGCCTTTCCAACAATAAGAACGGACGGATCCCGGATGTCAGGGTGTGACGACACCGACCCGGAGGAGGTGGATTAGAGCAGAGCGGCACTTGGAGGAGGAAACGAAGACCGAGGACCAGAGCTGGGAACGAGACCCCCGGGTTCCGGAGCTGTGCCAGGAGGCCAACGTCCCCACGATTCACCAAGCCATGCTCCAGGAGGAGCGTGGCTTAAGCAGGTACGAGACCTCGTCTCGGGGTGGGTTGGGAGGAGGGACCCTCCTAACACCTAGAACTAACGCCCCGAAGACCTGCTTGAGCAAAACCTGCCCACTCATTTTGGCACCGAGCACGCCTTTCTCTTAGACTCTGTTTTTCTTTTGTTTGTTTAAGAGCACAAGAGTGTGTGGTGCCCCTTCACTCCCCGGTCCCTTGCCTGACTGTCCTAAACAGGATACCGTCCTGACGTTACTGTTCTCTCCCTTCTCTTTACACGACCTTGAGACGGAGAACTCCACCCAAGGCCCTCCCCCCGACCCGGAGAACAGGAACTAAGGACCACGGATAGGAGCCAAAGGACTCACGACACGACGGATCCGGGGACCTTTGCCTCAAATAGACTGACCAGTCGGCATAAACGTGCTTTTGGGAAAATAAAACCATATATCAGTAGACCTGACCTCAGACCCGTCATTGCAACCCCGCCACAGTGATGCAGCCCTTAGAGACCATCTTTAGTTCCAAGGCCCTAAGTACCAGGGTTACCACTTACTAGGGACTTAAAGGGGGGCCTATTGTGGAACAATAGTACTGTTTTAGTGAGAACCCTGGTGCTGGGGGCCTAGTTAGCAGGAACCCAGCACACTCTAGGTCAAGTTGCATCAGATACCAGGCAAAACGTGGGGGGTAACCATGTCAAAAAATACACTTTCCTACAATGTCCCTCAGGAAGCCCCGGAAGACCTCCACAATTCTCACTCTGGTTGACACCTCCATACCATCCAATCTCCAAATGGCCAGGACCTGTGTTTGTGGTGTTCGCTGTGGATCAACCATGCATGAAGTCTCCCCGACTTGTCTCCCTCCCCATGGAGCACTTGCCTATATTAACAAAGCATGAGCCTGTCCAAATCATCCCACAAATTCAGCAGCGTTTTCTCAGCATCAAGCAGTTCAGAGGAATGTGTAGCATCAGCTCTTCCCAGCAAATGTAGCCGCAATAGCTGCTCTCCCCTCTGTATTAGATCAAGCTTAAATTGGTGTTTGATCACACCCAACTTGCTCAAGCATTCTCCTCTTAACACGGTTTTGAAAGCTTCCCATTCATTGGCCCTTGTGGCAGTAGAGCCCCAGTTTTTATCAAAATGTGTCAGTAATGTTTCCAGGATTTCACCTTGGAAGATCTAATTGCTGAGGGTCTCTAGGCAGAGCCTCCACAACTGAACTAGAGGTCATGGGAGTGCTATGGTGCTCAACTTTCAGTGGGGTCTGGTCCAAAAGGAACTGATATTGATACTGGGTTCCTTTTCTTTGCCAGAGACCTTGTTACCAGTGTACGATCTAATCTGCTGTGCGTTTGTGAGTTGCAGGTAACAGGAATATACCCCGGGTGCTCTTGTCGTATTAGGCTTAGCTGAGGGGCACAGTGGGAGCCTATCAAGAGTCCCGTCTATTGTGCAGATGTAGTTCCTTTCCCCACATAAGCGGCACTTTCGAATAAGGCACAAGTAATTCCATGATGGACGGGAAAAAGGTCTCATTATTAGTGTTTGAGACATAAATGTCAAAGAGGCAGACCTCAGTATCATCCAACATGATGTATAATAATATATAGTGTCCCATAACATCTGCGCAGGAGTAACGGTTTGTGAAGGGGACCCTCAAGGTCATTCAGATCTATACCCTCCTAGAGTTGAAGGAATAGGGAGAGGAGTATAGTTGGCCCTGCCACTTCCTACAGAACTTTTCCGCCTCAGCATCAATCAGATCCGTTTCCTGCAGGATTGTGATCTGTCTTGACTGTTGTCTGAGATAGGAGTTTATTCTATATCTCTTCACAGGGGTATTAAGACCTATGATGTTCCACGTCACAAACTTAAATCTGACCACCATGTCTCGCCATCTATACTAAAAGATCGACCTAGCAGTGGGAAATTCAATCTTGAGACCTCCCATCCTCATTTAGCCTCATGGTGGGTTTCAGTGGCCACCACACTTATAGCCACTTGCAAGAAGGAGAAAAAAGCCATTGTACTGGTTCATGAAATGCAAATGTTTCATCTTTTTTTTAACCTTATCCCTCCCTCCACCTCCTGGGTAAACATATCATAACAGGTGTGGTGCAGCAGCCAGGGCGGCTGTCTCCTGAACACGGGGGCTTACAATTCGATCCCCGGCAGCAGGTTAGCCCAGCACCTTGTGACTCTGGGCAATAGCTTGCTTAATCTTCCTGACCGCCCCCAGCGCCAGGAACCCTCTCCGGAGGTAGCTGTGCGTTTTACAAATGCTGCTATTTATAACAGGTGGGTACGTTTCCCTCTATTTATCATACACTGGATGTTATCTACCCAAGCAACTTTATAATGAAAGAGAAAAATTTAAACCCAGAGGTCTGCAGAAGTCTAACACAAACTGCAAATTAACTTGAAAGCAGTCTTGTGTGTAATAGTCTCTCATTAAAGGAGGGTTTGACTCCTCTAGGGTGCCCACCAAGCAGAGCGTCTGGCCGGGCAAACTCCAATGGCGAGTGTTATATCAGTGGTCCCTAGAGGAGAATAGACAAAAGAAGAACTGAGAAAGAAGAAGAAGAGTAAAAAAAGAAGGAAAGATGGAGGGTTGGGAGTAAAGCGTGAGTCCACCTACAGTTGAAGAAAAACAGCTTCCTGCCCTTCCCACTTATATGAGGTGATATTCTGTATTCAGGTAAGCTATTGGAAGTCCCACTATATCTCGCCCACCCAGTGAAACAATATGAGCATGCCCCAGCAAGTCCAGAGTTAATTAGGCATCCAGTGATCACCCTGCATTACCCCCTCATGGGTCCTTCCCGTCCCAGTCCTTACTACGTGAGGCAGTCCTGCCTCCACTCAGCCAATCAAAATGCCAGCATTCAAAAGTTTACATAAGCCCCTCCCACCTACCGCCATGCCTGTTTCTTTTCTGCTCCGACTGCTGTTGGAACGCTGGTGCTCCCGGTTCCTGTCTCTGTTTCCGGTTTCCCTCCGGATTGGTTGCGGTGCTGTGAGTGTTTTTTTCTTGCATTTTCATGCACATTGAAATCTGTTTCATGTTTGGAGCTATTTCTGTCGGCACGGTGCTCCAGTCGGCGGTGCTCCTGTGCTGAGGTCAGGATGCTCCCCGCGCATGTGCAGGGCTGGTGCGGGGAGCTCTCCTGGTGTCCTGGCCTCGGGTCGTTCCGATGCTGGTCATTAAGAGCAGCGTCTGGCCCCCGCGGCCATGTTTCAAGTACGTGGCTGTGGGTGGAGACTGCAGGGCTGCCCTTTTTGTGTACTCCAAGTGTCAGGATTGCCGTCTTCTTTCCGCTACAGACAACGGGATCCTAACGCGCATGCGCGTGGAGGTCAGGCAGCCAACAAAAGCCTGACTTCCGCCGGGAAATGCGCTTTGCGTCATTTCCGCTTCCAGAAGCCACAGAGTCCTAGGGTGCCTTCAGCGTTCCCGAACAGACGTCTTGTACCCGACTTTGAAGAACCCCGTTCCCTTGTTCTGATTGCACGGCGCTGTGCAGAGAGTCAGTGCCGCGGCATCCTTTGCCCTCAGTCCCTTGCTTGCGAGTGCTTCAACAAATTCCAGTATCTGTCCGTTGTTCGGACCACGGGGTGAAAGGCAGTTCCGCTAACAGGTAGAGTGCATCGGGGGTTTCACTAGTCGACTGGATTGGATTTCCATCGACCGGTCGGACTACCTGGTGTCACTCGCTTGTATTTCGGGGCTGTCAATTGTCTTTGTGGGTGACTATGGAAAATACTGAGAGCCCTCAATAATTGTTCCTGGAACATTCCTGATATCCACCTTCGGTGGAAGAGACTTGATTCTATTTGTTTAGCACCAATTTACCACACCGCATATCCCTTATTGGAACAGTCACGAAAAGAGGACACTGCAACTGCCAGAGGGGATACGGTAACAGCGAGTATTCGCTGCTTTATTTTCCTTATCGTTTCTGTTTGTGGATTCCAGTATCCTGTTGGGTTATGATTTTATGCCAAAGCAGACTTCTCTGAGGGAAGAGCAGTCTGAGATCCGTTCTTGCTTATATCTGGATTCCTAATACATGGATGATCTATTGACTCCGCCCAGTAAGCATTAAGATCTGTTTATCTCACTTGTACTTCCAGAAGACTTTACATTATAGTAATTACATGTTCTTCTGTCCCTTTATAGTTCAGACCCCTAGTAGGGTGGAGCCTGTCCTGTCTTAAGAGGAAGAAGGGTGGCTTTAAGGTATCTTTCTATAAAGGGGTTTCTCTAAACTTATTCCCTTTCCTAGAGATAGATATTCATTGTTTGTTCTTTCCTTTTAGTTCCATATGTGCGAGGACTCCTGGTTGGTGCCATAAGCTGAGAGAGATCCCTACCTTACTTTCCATGTTTTGTTTCCCTTCTTCCCCAGACCTCATATTGCTGCCTAGAGTCTGATAGGCGCAGTACGGGGTTGGGGAAGTAGTGGACCTAATCATCAGTTCCAGGGCGCTTCTGCAGAAACCAACAGGTGAGCACCTGTATGATCCTGACAGAACGCAAAGCCCAAAGAAAAAGATACACATTCTGCCCGAGCGTCATGGAACTGAGTCAAGTAACATTAGCCGATTTGGCTAACATGATTGGAAACTTGCAGGCAGAGACTCAGTCTTTAGCATCCCGAGTAGACGCCTTACAGAGAGAGAGAAGAGTGGAGGCGGATCCAAGTAGAGCAGGTCCAAGTGCGTCTTCGTCAGTCATCCACATTTCCACCCCCCAAACAGTTCCCTTAGCCCCTCCTGAAAGGTTCTTAGGGGATTCCGCTAAATTCGCTGCATTCATCAGCCAATGCCAATTACATTTTATGTGTAAAGCAGCCTGTTTCCCTACAGAACAAGCCAAGGTGGCTTTTGTTATCTCTTATTTGGGGGGGTTCAGCTGCCAATTGGACCATTCCTCTTCTTGAACGAAATGACCCCCTCCTACACGATTTCAGTGCTTTTCGTACAGAACTTAAAAAACTATTTGATAGGCATACTTTCACGCACTCGGCAGACACGGAACTCTTGACCTTAAAACAAGGGACAAAGGATATAACGGCGTACATCACTATGTTTCATAGGTTAATTGCAGAAGCGGGTTGGCCTGAAGAGAAAAGAAGTGCTCTGTTTTATAAAGGCCTCAGGGATGACCTGAAAGATGCCTTATCTCAGGTAGTAGATCCACCAGAATCATGTCCTGCCTTAATTGATTTAGTAGTTAAATTGGATCACCGAATCAGTGAGAGGCGACGAGAAAGGGGTAAAGGCGACACTAAGCTGGTCATGTATAAGGAGCGAAAGGCTGATCCCGAAAAGAGTAGCGATGACCCCGAACCTATGCAAATCGGTACCTTGAGAGGACCTTTAAGTGCAGAAGAAAGACAGAGAAGAAGAGACAACAAGTTATGCCTGTATTGTGGCAAACAAGGCCATTTTCTTAGAGAGTGTCCAGTGGAGCCTAAGCAAACAAAGAATACTGAAAACTAAAGAACCCAAGGCCTAGAGAGACAGGGTCCTCGGGTAATTCAGGGTTAGTTGTCTCATCTTTAGAAACTCTTGAGGGTTGTAATCGCCATTTCTTTCTGAAGGCCTTGCTCTCATGGAACGACAGAGTACAAGAGGTCCACATTATGATAGACTCAGGGGCCTCTGGTAATTTTATGGACATTCTATGGGCAAAGGATAGACACATCCCTTGTGTAGAAAAGAAGATACGGGAAGAAGTCACTACTATCGATGGGAGTGTATTAAAATCGGGTCCCATAACCCACCACATGATTCCTTTGGTCCTAGACATACTTCCTAGCCACCAAGAACGGTTAAGTTTTGATTTAATCTGTACACCTCAGTTTCCTGTTATACTAGGAATACCCTGGTTACGCTTACACAACCCCGTACTAGATTGGAAGCATATGACACTGGACTTTCGTCCTGAAATATGTAAGTCTCATGTTCCGGCCCCGGTGACCCATGTATCTACCAGGGTGGCCTCTACTGCTACGGAAGAAGGTACCTTGCCGTTGCAGTATCAGGATCTCCACTCTATTTTTGATGAAACCGAAGCTACGTCTCTTCCCCCCCCATAGGGAGTACGATTGTCGTATTGATCTACAGGTTGGGGCGCGAATTCCATGTAGCAGGGTTTATTCGCTGACTGAAAAAGAGACCCTCTATTTGCGGGAATACTTGGACAAAATGCTCAAGATGGGGTTTATCCGTCCATCCCGCTCTCCTGCGTCTTCCTCTCTATTTTTCATTCCTAAGAGGGAAGGCGGTCTGAGATGTTGTATTGATTACAGGGCATTAAACAATGTAACCATTAAAAACAAGTACCCGTTACCCTTAATTTCCTCTCTCCTTGACCGCATAAAGGATGCAAAGATCTTCACTAAATTGGATTTGCGGGGAGCATATCATTTAGTGCGTGTCAGAGAGGGGGATGAATGGAAGACCGCCTTTTGCACCAAGTACGGTCTGTATGAGTATTTGGTTATGCCTTTTGGGCTCTGCAATGCCCCCTCTGCATTCCAGTTTTTCATAAACGAAACACTAAAGGAGATGATTGACGATTATGTTATAGCCTACATAGACGATTTGTTAATATTCTCATCCTCCTTACAAGAACACCAAAGGCACGTGAGAAACGTCTTAGAGAGATTGAGAGAGACGAAGTTGTTTTGTAAACTAGAGAAATGTCTCTTTCATGTACAACAGGTAGCCTTTTTGGGATTCATAGTTTCTCCCCAGGGCCTCAGCATGGATCCTCAAAAGGTGGAAGCGATTCACAGATGGCAGGACCCACGATCGGTCAAAGAAACACAGAGTTTCATTGGCTTCGCCAATTTCTATAGGCGATTCATTTGCAATTTCTCTGGCTTGGTGGTTCCCATTACCACTTTACTGAGAAAAGGAAAAAAATTTACTTGGACTCCTGAAGCAGAAGAGGCATTTCAGATGTTAAAAAAGGCGTTCACTCAGGCTCCAGTTCTACGCCATCCAAATCCTGCTCATGAGGTTGTAGTTGAGGCCGATGCCTCCCAAGTGGCAGTGGGAGGGATCCTGTCCCAGAAAGACCCCAGCACCGGACACCTACACCCGGTAGCATATTTTTCACGGAAACTAACCCCTGCAGAAATTAACTACTCCATTGGAGATAAGGAACTGCTAGCCATTAAGAAAGTGTGGAGGCAGTACTTATTGGGGGCTAACCACACTATCACAGTACTAACTGATCATCGGAACCTGCAATTCCTAAAATCGGCACGATCCCTTTCCATGAGGCAGTTACGATGGGCTCAATTTTTCAGTGACTATGATTTTGTAATTCGCTTCCAAGCAGGACGGAAGAACGGAAAAGCAGATGCTTTGTCTCGGCTCAGCTCTGATACTGAAGAAGCCACGACAGAACCTCCTCTTATCATAGCCAAGGACAGAGTAATAGGTGGGCTGTTTTCAGAGGATGAGTTTTTAGCCAAGGTCAAACAAGAGCAAAGTAAGACAGATATGGATCTGATGAAGGGTACTCACACACCCCATACGGATTCTGGTTTCATTTACATAGAAGGAGGGTTGGTCATTCCTACTGTGGAACTACAAACACAAGCTTTAGAATGGTGTCATTCTCACCCAATAGCAGGACATCCTGGCTACAAAAAGACACTAGAACACCTACATAGACACTTCTGGTGGCCAACTATGGGAGGAGACACGAAGCGCTTCTTGCAACAATGTTACGTCTGTGCTCAAAGTAAAGCTTCGCATCAAAAGCCCGTGGGGTTATTACAACCCATCCCTACCCCTAGTCGTCCCTGGCATACCGTGTCGCTAGACTTTATCGTAGAGCTCCCACACACCGCTCAAGGACATAACACACTATTAGTGGAAGTGGATTTATTTAAGAAAATGGCCCATTTCATACCCTCAAGTGGTCTTCCTACAGCCAGGAAATTAGCAACAGTGTTTCTTCAACAAATTGTTCGCTTACATGGCCTTCCGTCAGTCCTTATTTCAGATAGGGGCGCTCAGTTTATTTCTAAGTTTTGGAAGGGGATGTGTAACCTGTTACAGATAGATGCCCGATTGTCGTCCAGTCACCATCCTCAGACAGACGGATAAACAGAGAGGGTAAACCAGTGCTTTGAGCAATACATCAGATGCCAACTTTTGCAAGAGCCTATGGATTGGGATATGTTAGTGTGGATAGCTGAACTCTCATACAATAACAGTTATCATGTATCTATCAACACCACACCCTTCTTTTGCAACTTTGGCTATCATCCACGTATCATACCATGCCCCGAGTACTCCTCCTGTACAACCCCAGCAGCAATTGAATTGGTGCAGGAATTACAAACAATACACCAAACAACACATTTAGCCTTAGAACAGGCCAAGGCTAGGTATAAAGAAACTGCTGACGCACACAGAACTCCAGAACCAACATACACACAGGGAGATAAAGTATGGTTATCCTCGAAGAACCTGAAACTCAGAGGGTCATGTAAATTCAAACCCAAATACATAGGCCCATTTGCCATAACTAAGGTGATTAATCCAGTAGCCATGAGATTAGAACTTCCTCCATCCCTAAAAATACATCCTGTGTTTCATGTGTCCCTATTGAAACCTGTGGAGCCGGGTACTCATCTTCCCACATCCCCTGCTCCCGTGTCATTGGATGGGGAACTTGAATGTGAAGTAGAGAAGATCGTAGATTCCCGGAGAGTCAGACGTAAGCTTCAATACCTGATACATTGGAAGGGGTATGGAATAGAGGATCGCACGTGGGAACCAGCCAGTAATGTGCATGCCCCTCGCCTAGTACGCCTCTTTCATAGACGACATCCAGACAAGCCTAGGCCGGTGGGAGGCTTATTGGGAGGGGTATACTGTCAGGATTGCCGTCTTCTTTCTGCTACAGACAACGGGATCCTAACGCGCATGCGCGTGGAGGTCAGGCAGCCAACAAAAGCCTGACTTCCGCCGGGAAATGCGCTTTGCGTCATTTCCGCTTCCAGAAGCCACAGAGTCCTACGGTGCCTTCAGCGTTCCCGAATGGACGTCTTGTACCCGACTTTGAAGAACCCCGTTCCCTTGTTCTGATTGCACTGCGCTGTGCAGAGAGTCAGTGCCGCGGCATCCTTTGCCCTCAGTCCCTTGCTTGCGAGTGCTTCAACAAATTCCAGTATCTGTCCGTTGTTCGGACCACGGGGTGAAAGGCAGTTCCGCTAACAGGTAGAGTGCATCGGGGGTTTCACTAGTCGACTGGATTGGATTTCCATCGACCGGTCGGACTACCTGGTGTCACTCGCTTGTATTTCGAGGCTGTCAATTGTCTTTGTGGGTGACTATGGAAAATACTGAGAGCCCTCAATAATTGTTCCTGGAACATTCCTGATATCCACCTTCGGTGGAAGAGACTTGATTCTATTTGTTTAGCACCAATTTACCACACCGCATATCCCTTATTGGAACAGTCACGAAAAGAGGACACTGCAACTGCCAGAGGTGATACGGTAACAGCGAGTATTCGCTGCTTTATTTTCGTTATCGTTTCTGTTTGTGGATTCCAGTATCCTGTTGGGTTATGATTTTATGCCAAAGCAGACTTCTCTGAGGGAAGAGCAGTCTGAGATCCGTTCTTGCTTATATCTGGATTCCTAATACATGGATGATCTATTGACTCCGCCCAGTAAGCATTAAGATCTGTTTATCTCACTTGTACCAATTTAGAAGAAAGGAGATAAAGGGGACGTGAAGAATTACCGCCCAATTTCCCTCCTGGACTCTTCAGTGAAAATTATGAGTCCGGTACTTATGGTTAGGCTGGAAGAATGGGCGGAGTCCCAGAATATCCTGGCCGACTCCCAATATGGTTTTAGGAAGGGTAGAGGGACGTTAGAGCAATGCCTCAACCTTGACCTAATAATTGGGAAGTATACAAAGGCAAAAAAAGGATCCCTCTATCTCTGCTTTGCCGACCTGAGCAGTGCCTTTGATATGGTAGACCACAATATCTTATGGGCCAAACTATTGGAAATGGGAGCACCGGAGCCTATTGTTTATTTTTTAGCGAGACTCTATCTTAAATTAAACTCTAGTGTCCGTTATGGTAAGGAAGGGGAGTGCACCCCCAAATTTAGCGTTAGGCGGGGTATTAGACAAGGGTGTGTGCTTGCCCCCCTACTTTTTATTCTTTTTATCAACGAAGTAGATTTAGCCCTAAAGGAGGTCGTGGCTGATGCACCAAAAATTGGCGATTTCAGCGTCCCCGTACTTCTCTATGCGGACGACGCTGTAATCCTGTCTAGGACCCCTATTGGACTACAGCGCTTGATGGACAGGTTCTCACTGTTCATCAAGGACAGGAAGCTGCTGATTAATAAATCTAAGACCTTTGTTATGGAGTGTGGCGCGGGTTGTAAAAAACCCCATGCCTATTTTATTGAAGGACACAAAGTACTAACAGTTGAGTCTTTTAATTACCTCGGCATCACTTTTTCGAAAACGGGCAGCTGGATAAGAGAGTTAAACTGCGTCCGGGCCAAGGTGGCTAAAAGCTCCTATGGGGTGTTTAAATTTGCTACCAAAATCGGAGACAAAAGAATTAAAGATATGTTAAAAATCTTTCAAATGAGATGTCTCTCTGTGGCCCTATACGGAGCAGGGGTGTGGGGGCACGTCAAGGTAGGGAATCTGCAAGTGGAGGAAAACCTCTTCCTTACAAGGCTCCTGTGTTTGCCGAAATCAGCTACCAATGATTTGGCTCACAGAGAATTAGGTATTTTTCATCTTTCTGACCTATTGTCTTTAAGACCTATAATGCTGTGGCGCTCTATTTGGGCAAAGGAAGAGACCTCCTTAAGTAGAGCAATCATTGGAGATTGTCTCTCCACTGACGGTCACTTAAAAATTCCCTGGATCAAATTTGTCTTGAATTGTTATCTAGAGATCTTTGGTATTAACCTTAAAAATGACTCTCATGCCCCTACCAGTCTGCCTAAAGATGTGATGAAGTCGGTTTTTATGAATTTTAGGTCCCAGAAGCGGGAAAGGACTAGTAGTAAATTAAGTACTTGTACGTTTTATGGTAGATATTGTGAAATCGAGGGATTTCAGCCGTACCTAAGTCTAGTCACCCGACCCTCCCATCGGTATGTAGTTACCAGATTAAGGTTCGGGATAGTGCACCATTTGGTGGCCTACCCGTGTATTAAAAAATTTCCGGTTTGCCCCTGCCCATGTGATAATGTATCAGTTCAAAACACCATGCACTTTCTTTTTTTGTGTAAACTATATACCAATTTTCGTCAAGCCTACCTTAAGCCTATCTTGTTAAAATATGGAGTTAGAAACACACAAGATGCTATGAAGTTGCTTTTTAAACCTTATCCTGATGTATGCTTTTTTACTGCCTCCTTCCTCCTATTAGCAATCAAAGCAAGGCCTAGTATGCTTTTTTAGCTATTTAAATGTTTTAATTATGTAATCTGTTTTGTAAAATTTCTTATTATGGTTATGTTTATTGTATTTGTTGCTTTGTTTTGCTTTTATGGACTTATGTGTAAAGCTCCGAATAAAGCCTTATGAAATGAATGATCTGTTTATCTCACTTGTACTTCCAGAAGACTTTACATTATAGTATTTACATGTTCTTCTGTCCCTTTATAGTTCAGACCCCTAGTAGGGTGGAGCCTGTCCTGTCTTAAGAGGAAGAAGGGTGGCTTTAAGGTATCTTTCTATAAAGGGGTTTCTCTAAACTTATTCCCTTTCCTAGAGATAGATATTCATTGTTTGTTCTTTCCTTTTAGTTCCATTTGTGCGAGGACTCCTGGTTGGTGCCATAAGCTGAGAGATCCCTACCTTACTTTCCTTGTTTTGTTTCCCTTCTTCCCCAGACCTCATATTGCTGCCTAGAGTCTGATAGGCGCAGTACGGGGTTGGGGAAGTAGTGGACCTAATCATCAGTTCCAGGGCGCTTCTGCAGAAACCAACAGGTGAGCACCTGTATGATCCTGACACCAAGTCTCACATTGCGAGACTTGCTGTTTAAGGGGCAGTATTTAATGGAGGTTGCTGGGCACTTCCTTTTTTGTATATTGCGAGTTCCCATGAGGTTTACTCTTTTCTGCTCGTCATGAGTGAGGGGGCTTCTTCTCCTGTGCCTGCGAAGGCGGTTTCAAAGCAGCATAATGTCCTGGACCTGCAGGAGGACGATGTCTTGCAGATTTCTAGGGCTGATTTGCAGGACTTGATAAATTCAGCTGTCCAGTCTGCGCTGCTGGAGCCTGCGGCGAAAAAGGCAAAGGATGATGAGGAGGGCATGGACATTTCCCCTAAAGGGAAGTACATCGAGGGTAAGGTTTTTTCTGATAATGCTGGTCCATATTCGGGTAGTGCTTGGGTTTGATCCTAAGTCTCTGGCTGATGAGGGGTTTTACGCACAGTATAGTTCCTTTGTGGTGGATGACCTTTCCTACCATGATGTCCTGAAGGATATCCTAACAAAAAAATGGCGTGAGATAATAAGCAGGGAATTCCTCGCTTTCTGTGGAAGCGGCATTGCCTGGCGGACTTTGACTCCCAGTTTCTTGCGGTTCCGAAGGTCAATTCTAATTTGTCCTCTATGGCGTCCACCTCCTCTTCCTCTTTGTCATCGGAGGAGGCTTCCCTGTTAAAGCGGTGGAGCAAAAGGTGGAGTCTGCTCTCAAGCGTTCTTATGCCGCTTCTCACTTTGGGGTGTGTGCTAGCACTTATGCGGCCTATGCCTTGCAGGTCCTGCTGATGGATTTTGAGAACTTGTTTGACTCTCTTCAGGATCAGGGGGACCCTACTCCTGTGTTGGCTCAAATGGAGGTCTTGGCGCAATTCATCTCGGATGTGACTTTTGATTCCTTGTGGGCCTTTTCCTCGGCTGCTGGGGCGGCGGTGGATGGTAGGAGGTTTCTCTGGACAAAGCCTTGGCGTCTTGAGGTTGCGCAAAAGGCTTTGCCTTTTGAGGGTCCTCGTCTCTCTGGGGATGCTTTGAATGCGATGGTTCAACGTTCTGCGGAGGAGAAGAAGTTGTTGAAGCCTTTTCAGCCTATGCCTAAGAAAAATAAGTTTTTCCATAAACAGGGTTTTCAGGGGGATTTGTCCTCTCAGCCCTTTCGTGGTCGAGGGGCTGCATTCCATTATAAGTCCCGGCCTCAGCAGCAGCAGCAGCAACAGACTCCCTCTGGTGCAGGACAGAAGTGACTATGCCGTTGTGGGGGCTCGACTCCGTTTGTTTCCGACCAGTGGGTCTTGTCTGTCATCAGGTGGGGTTACCAGATTCCCTTTCAGGGCCCTTCCCCTCTGGATTGTTTTCTAGTTACCCCGTTATCAAGAGATCCCGTTTGGCGGTCTACCATGTTGTCCGGCGTTGCCATGTTGTTACAGAAGGGGGCGGTTGTGCCAGTTCCAGTGGAGGAGATGGGCCCTGGGTTTTATTCCCATCTGTTTCTGGTGCCAAAGCCGGATGGTTCTTTCCACCCCATACTGAATCTCCGATCCCTGAACAATCTGGTGCATTTGGATCATTTTCGAATGGTCACATTACAGTCCGTCATTCCCTCATCCAAGAGGGCAATTTTTTGGCTTCTCTGGACTTGGAAGACACCTATTTTCACGTTCCGGCCCATCCTGCCAGTCAGCGTTTCCTGAGGTTTGCGGTCTAGGGTAAGCATTTCCAGTTTCAGTTTCTGCCGTTCACCCTCTCCACTGCTCCCAGGACTTTTACCAAGGTATTGGCTCCTGCTGTGGGGGTTTTGCAGCATCGGGGTTTCTCCGTGTTTCCCTATATTGATGATTGTTTGATCTCTGCTTCCTCCTTTCCTAAGGCTTTTCTGGAGGTGGAGGCTTCGTTGGCCCTCTTCCAGGATTTGAGGTTGAAATTGAATCTGGTGAAGTCTCATCTGGATCCTGTTAAGAGACTTCAGTTCATCGAGGGTCTGTTCGACACCTCTCTGGGGGCGGTGTTTCTCTTTCCTGTTTGGATCCTTACCCTGCAGACTCTGTTGCGGGATCTGTTGAGTCGTCCCTCTGCCCCGGCTCGTGTTTGGTTGCGGGTCCAGGGGTTGATGGCTGCCACCACTGCTGTGGTTCCTTGGGCTCGTCTCCATCTCAAGCCCTTGGTGACTCATCTGTTGTCTCGGTGGGACTCCTCCCGGGTGGATTACGAGACTTTGGTTCCTCTCTCTTCTGCTCCTGTTCGGGACTTGGACTGGTGGCTTTGCACTCCCAATCTGGAGAAAGGGGTGTGGTTTTGTCTTTCTCCTCCCCTTTTGTTGATGTCGGATGCCAGTCTTTGGGGTTGGGGGGCCACGTTGGGGTTCTTGGAAGCCAAGGGTCGATGGTCTCGGGGACAGTGCCCATTCCTCTAACTGGCAGGAGTTAGCGGCCGTCTGGAAGGTGGTGCAGTTCTTTCAGATTCATCTCTACGGGGCGAATCTGTTGGTTCGTACCGACAATCAGGTGGCTCGTTGTTACTTGAACTGTCAGGGGGGGACCAGGTGTGCGTCTCTGAACCTGCTGGCCTCCATGATTTGTACTTGGGCAGAATCTCATCTGTTGGCCTTGAGGGCGGTGTACATTCTGGGTCAGTTGAATTTTCATGCGGACTCTCTGAGCTGCATCCTCCGTCCTCTGTTCTGTACCATCTCTCTCTTCCTTTGTTCCAGTCCCTTTGTCTTCGGTTCGGGACTCCCTGGATCAACCTCTTTACCTCTCCTCACAACGCTCTTCTTCCCCTGTTCTGTTCGGAGGTGATGTGTCCTCAGGCTTGGGCGCTGGATGCTATTTCGATTCCCTGGCCTTCGAACCTTCTGTATGCCTTCCCTCCCGTCCCCTTCCTCCCAAGGGTGCTGCAGAAGATTTGGGGGGAGAGGGTTTCGGTCCTGCTGATTGCTCCTTTCTGGCCTCACCGCCTCTTGTTTCCTCTCCTGTTGCGGCTGGCGGAGGGTTGGTTTGTCCGGCTTCCTTTGGTTCCGGCTCCTCTTCAGTTTCTGCTCCTGTCTCTGCCTTGTCTTCGTCGTTTGCAGCTGACGGCTTGGCTCTTGAGTGGTTGACCTTAGAGTCTTTGGGCTGTTCCTCTGTGGTGGCTCGTGACATCCAGTTCTCACATCGTCCTTCGACCCTTAAGTGCTATGGTCGTCACTGGGGCTCCTTTGTCTCTTGGTGTTCTTCCCATGGGGTGGATCCCGTGCTGCGGGATCCTGCTTCTATTTTGGTTTTTCTCAGGGATGGTTTTTTGAAGGCCCTTTCTCCTTCCAATCTGTCTGCTCAGTGGGTGGCGGTTCGTGCTTTTTGGGGTCCTGGGGCCGCCTTGGAGTCTGTTGCTCTTTTGGTGAGGCGGCTTCTTTGGAGTTTTCGGCTTCGTCGGCCAATCTCTCCCGTGCTCGTGCCTTCTTGGGATTTGCCTACTGTTTTGCGGGGTCTGCAGTTGCCCCCTTTGAGCCTTTGTTGGAGGCGGATTTGTTGTGGTTGTCCGCTAAGGTGGCTTTTTTGCTGGCCATTACCTCCGCTCGCCGGTTGGGTGAGTTGGGTGCCTTACTCATTTTGTTTCCTTATTTGCAGTTCCTGTAGGATCGGGTTGTTTTGTGACTTGATCCGGCTTTTTTGCCTAAGGTTTCTTTCAGTTTTCATTTGCAGCAGGAGGTCATTCTTCCTGATTTGCCTGCTGAGGGGGATTCCCCTGTTCCCCCTTCCTTGGATGTTTGCAGGGCTCTCCAGATTTACATCCAGCGTTCGCTGGAGTTTCAGGTTTCTCCGGCCCTGTTTGTCTCCTGTGTGGGTGTGGCTAAGGGGAAGAGGGTTTCCACTTCCACAATCAGTCGGTGGGTGCGTCTAGCGCTCTGCCAATCCTATAAGTCTTTGGATTTCCCTCCTCTGTCTCAGGTGCAGGGTCGTTCAATGCATTCTGTGTCTGCTTCCAGTCCTGTGGCGGCGGGGGTCTCTATCCAGGAGATTTGTAGGGCGGCCACCTGGCAGTCCCATCACACGTTTGTGCGACATTATCGGCTTGATGTTTTACATGCCTCTGCTGATAGTTTTTCTGTTGGCGTCTTGCACGCTGCTGTTCGTTGATCATTTGTTGATTAAAGTTTTGTACTTTTGCATGGATCCCTGGTGTTCTGCGTTTTTCTTGGTTCTCTGCTTGTGAGTTCCTCACGTAGTAAGGACTGGGATGGGAGTAATGTCTTTTTACTTACCAGTAATCTTCATTACCCCGATTAGGGTCCTCCCCATCCCAGTCCTCTTCCCTCCCTCCCTCCCGCTGTGTTTGTGTCGGAGTCTTGTTGATAACAGGCATGGCGGTCGATGGGAGGGGCTTATGTAAACTTTTGAATGCTGGCGGTTTGATTGGCTGGGTGGAGGCAGGACTGCCCCACGTAGTAAGGACTGGGACGGGGAGGACCCTAAACGGGGTAATGAAGATTACTGGTAAGTAACAAGACATTTCACAAGGTGGATGCGACAGCATCCGCCCAAAACTCCAGCTCTGTTGTCAGACAATTCCAGGCAGTGTTATCCTCTCCAGTGGTATCTCCACTACCCTGTTTCTATGGGGGCGTGAGCCCCAGTGTGCCATCCTTCAGCACTCTGATCCTTTGTATGACAGGCTTCTTTATGCTGGGTCGCTGCGGACCATGCCAGGTCCTCCACCCCCAATTGACCACCCTGGCACCCACAATATCAATAAGTTGCACTCCCCTCACCAGGTTAATAATCCCCTTTGTGCATCACCTTTGTCCCCTATTGGAGACGTACTTGTTCAAGTAAATGCTTAAATCCAAGACTTTAAACATCCCAATGAATTTCAGAGTAGGCCCTTCCTCAGAAGATATGTAACCCTGTAAGGTGACAAAAATGACAAAAAATGAAAATCTAGGGCCCGATTCACAGAACTAACTTAAGACAAAATCCTAAACTTACTACCATTTTGGTATTCACAGAAGGCACTTACTCATTTTGGTATTCACAGAAGGCACTTACTCATTTCGGTATTCACAGAAGTTAGGAGTCCTAACTTTAGGACTCCTAAATGCCTTCTGTGAATACCGAAAGTCTTAAAATTAGGATTTTTCTCAGTTTAGTAGTAGTATAGTTAGGACTCCTAACTTTAGGACTCCTAAATGCCTTCTGTGAATACCGAAAGTCTTAAAATTAGGATTTTTCTCAATTTAGTAGTCCTAAGTTTAGGACTCCTAACTTTAGGACTCCTAAATGCCTTCTGTGAATACCAAAAGCCTTAAAATTTGGATTTTTCTCAGTTTTGTAGTAGTATAGTTAGGACTCCTAACTTTAGGACTCCTAAATGCCTTCTGTGAATACCGAAAGTCTTAAAATTAGGATTTTTCTCAATTTAGTAGTCCTAAGTTTAGATTTAGGACTACTAAATTGAGAAAAATCCTAATTTTAAGACTTTCGGTATTCACAGAAGGCATTTAGGAGTCCTAAAGTTAGGAGTCCTAACTTCTGTGAATACCGAAATGAGTAAGTGCCTTCTGTGAATACCAAAATGAGTAAGTGCCTTCTGTGAATACCAAAATGGTAGTAAGTTTAGGATTTTGTCTTAAGTTAGTTCTGTGAATCGGGCCCCTAAACTGTAAGCAACTTTAGGTCAATGGATAGATCCATGGGTATGTCATTGCGAACCACGTCCGGTCCTTCACCCCGCTCTCGTCTCCTCGGGGGTCCAAATCCATTCAGAACACCGCCCTGGCACCCACCATAGCAAGCCATTCCCACACCTCCCTCCAGAAAAAGATGTGAGTGCCCACCATGTACCACCCACAATATGGCAGGGGACAATAGCATGTATTGCAATCCCATAGTTCGTAACTTGCGTTTCACTGCTTCAAATTACTTTCTTATTTTTTGTCCTTTCTGCGTATAGTCAAGAAAAATGTGAATCAATTGGTTTTTAAATTTCTCATCTCCCAATTATGCAGGCTTGCCGCAGTACAATATCCCTGTCTATGAGGTCCTGTGGTGGTCCCTCCGGTGGGGATGTGGGCACCAGAGCCCTTTGGGCATGCTCCACAACAAAAGGTCTACAGAGGCCCTTGGGTTGTGGGGACTCCTTTATCCACCTTTGAGACCATGTCAATTTTGTCTTCCAGAAGCAAATGTCACTTCTCAATTGCCGCTAGCATCTGTGTGCCTGAGGTGTCTGTCTCTGGCCTTATGTTTGCTCCCACTGAGCATCTCGCACTGGTCCTCCACGAGGCCCCTGTATATTGCTCCATTTTCATCTACTGGGAAGAGTGTAGTTCTTTGTCTTTCCCCATGGAGAAGGGATGGGAAGGATGGGAAGGAAGTGCGTGCTGCCTGCGGAGGTCAACTCTGTTGCAGTTTTATTATCTATAACCTGCTTCCACTTCAAAGCTAGAGGGGTGGTGCCGTCCTGTAAATCTTTCCCTGCTTTATGTAGGATTTTGTAGGATTTTGGCGGAGAGTATTGGAGCACAGGTTAATTACGTGTGGTCCGTCATCTGGCAGACCACGCCCCCGATGATATCATTATATAGTCCAACCCTTATTCAGTGTGGCACAAAAAGGTGGAAGTACTCTATAACGTCAAACTCCTGCAGCCCCCATAACCCTGCACAATATGTAGCAATAGAAAGGCACAATTCTCTAACTGGTTTGTTCCCTATCCTTAAAGCAAATTTGAAGAGAGCTTCTATGCTTATTCCAAACAGGCCCACCCAACGTCGACCAAGTTGGACCAACCACAAGAATCATGAAATAGTAAGAAAAAGAAGGACTGAAACTAATCTTAGTTTGATTAATAATGAATGACTATTTTTTTAAACGTTTTAAGCCAAACGACAATAATAGTCTTTGCCTAGTTTATTGTGGGATCAAGATTTGTCATGCAATTAGAAAATCTGTCCAATAGCCTACGAAGCCCAAGCGGAGTCTGAACCATGAGGACAATGCCGTCTGCATATAATAAGGAAGGAATTGGAAGGGTACTAACGTACGGTACATACATTTTTTTTCAACCCGTTGATGTACAAGACGAACAGAAAGGGGCCAGGACACAACCTTGCCTGACACCCCTGACAATCTTAATGGGCTTGGTCGTCTCCCCGTTGGAACTGTATCTAAACCATCAGCAAGAATATGCTACTGCTTGCCTTTACGACATTGTCATATTGAGTCCTATTTTGGAAAAACTTTTGCAACACTTGTGAGAACATAGTCAAGGCCCTGACAGAAACTGGCCTTCATGCCAAACTCAATAAGAACCTATTAGCTGTTAACCATTTGTAGTATTTGGGTCAGACCTTAGAACACAGACAGATTGCATCTACTTCCATTCAACTGATCCCTTTGGAAACAGTATGATCCTTTCCAGATTTACCTGGTTTCTGTTAGAGAATTAGTCCTCAACACACATTCCGATTCGTTTCGGTACTTTTAAAAATTTATTAGACCCTGAACTTCGTGAAATTTTAAATTATAAATTTAGATGTAACCCAATATTGGCTATTCCAAGTGTTGCAGCGAAAATTAAAGAAAGGAGAGGTCTCTCTGTGTGTGCTCTGATGATGAAATGTACTATTACACTTGTTCTAATTGATTTTCCTTTGTTTTTTAAAGTTGCATCATAATTTTATAAAGAATTTGCCTTAAAATATGGCATTTACATGAGATACAATGCCGTCGGTTTGGTATCTAATATGCATTTTTTCTTTCTTGTGGTGCGATTGGGATGTTTTTTAAGATCTGTGAGAAATTTGAACTATTACGATACACTGTGATTTTTTTTATTGCATATGTATTTATTTTATGGACATTTGCCCCATTTACAAAATCTCGTACAGAAAAACATGCCTATCAAGCTATCATCTCCCAGGGAAGAGGTTTTGATTCCCCAGACTATTATCTGGTACGTTGTACTTTCCTTCTCTTCTGAATATTCTCTTTTATTATAGTTTTCATATGTGGAATTAAAACACTTAATCCTTGTTTATAGAATCTCATAATAGCCATGTTTTTCTGCTCATGCTAACTCTGCTCACCAGATGTACTTATCTCTGAGGTGAGACAAGATGCACCTTGGCATCTGAGGCGTGAATTTTGAAAGTCTAATTTGCACAGCTGAAGTTGTGTACATAATGCTTTCTTATGAAGACCATCAACACACTCTCTCATGAGCTCATCTATGTGACTGCTTGAACTCTTGGTGAGAATTAAGTAAAGTCATCCATGCTAGGAACTTCTGTGATAAGGTATATATGTACATCCTGCCTACTTTTGGAGGGCTTGGCTCAAGTACCGGTATAGGAGGTCCATTTGTCTGATACTCGCATACTATTAATATTTGCAATGAATACTTTTCAAACTTATCCTAAATCTGAGAGAGTTCTCTCTCTGTGGTTCCAGATGCCATCTTGTATTCACCGATATACCGGGGAGCAGCTGCTTACAGATCAATTTCTCTGACTGGGTCCCAAGTAGGTCAAACTGCTTCTTGGGTCAAAGCGGCACCATTTGTTGCATCTAGAGTTAACCCTTGAGAATCTCCCTCATGCTGGTGGTATTCACTTACAAAGATGTCCCTAGCATGGAGCCTGGGGAGGAACGTCTCCGGTCAAGCTTTCTTGTGCTGGCGATCACATTGTCAGCTGCATGGATGACGACGACTGAGGGGAGCAGGTGTGCGCTGGGAATTCCTACAACTAGGGAGTTTCTATGGTCTAACTTCAACAGCACAAGGGGTATGGTTACCAGATTGAAACCTGTATCAGGTCTAAAAGGTTCAATGAACCACAAGAGTCTAAGTTGGAAGTGTCCCCTTTGCAGTTGCGTTTATGTGTGCTTGAAAGTTTAGGTTTTACTCCATGAAGAAGTGAAGAGCTTTGGCATATTCCATGATAGAAGTGTAAGAGTTTAACACTGCGATTTAAGCCATATTTGAATCAAGATGGGGCAGGTGGGAGGGGAAAACAAAAGAAACTCTTTTTTTGAGTGAGTTATTCAACTGATGCAACATGCAAGTTTGTATGTCCTCAAGACCATTGGCCAAGTAGTTAATATCTTTGGTGCTGTCAGTTTCCAGATAGCATTAGGTGTCTTTCTCTTAAATGGTATGTTAGGGTGACTGAGGATGGAGGCTACAGAAGCAATGCAGAGGTTTAGGGTGGTATGAGAGAGAATATGTTATGTCCTTTAATGCTTTCTCTGCTGGTCTGTGCTCATCTTTCTGTTTTCTTGCTTTTTCGTGGCATGATTGCTCCTTTTTGAGTTTAAACTGTTTTATTTATTTTTGAGAAGAGAAAGCAATTGAAATCCCAATTCAAATAAAATGCAGAAGTGAAATAAATATAGGCCTAATATAATGAAGGAGGAGGAAACAGTACAATTGTTGAGCCTGTCAATCCACATACAGATACATACATAAAGAGCTGTTTTAACTGTAATAGTTATTTATCACAACCTTATTAATTGATATTTGTACCTTCGTCAAAAGAATCAACAGAACCTTAATAGTATTTTATATATTATACTGAGAACGCATATTTTCATTAGTGCAGCTTGTCAAAGTAGAGCAGGGGGATTTTCGCCCAAAAGAACATGAGGGCTGTCAGACATAATAATAATAATAATAATAATCACATTATTTTGTATTATTGTTTTTATTATTATTACTACGACTACTATTAATATAACTTTTTTATGGCTCGCATTGAGAACCACTAGCGTAAATACGAGATCCTAAATCTGTTTTTCCTCTTCCATGACATAGCACCAGTGGCACTGTTGCCACATTATATTGGATTCCCTTGCCTTTTGTTGGACTGCAAATATGTGTAGCCGATTCCTTCTAGCATTGTGCAAGTTAAGTTAACATTTGCGGCACCATTTTGTATTCAGCCGCCATTTTGTGTCATGATCGAAATGAAGCTTCTGTCTCCTACTGTCTGCCTCAGCAGAAAAGCAGCCTTGATTGTTTTTTTTAATTCAAGGTTGAGCTTCACTGCACTATTGAATAGCTTGTTTTGTGATTGCATGCTTTTCTTCATATGTAGGCCCGCTCCCACTCTCAGAGAGACGGACCCGGGCTGAGTAACCTTGAAGCTAAGATAGTGTGTTCCTGGTCTCACGATGGTAGGTCATCCTTCTGTACCTCCTTTGTTCATCTGTGCCCAGGCTGGAAAATTCCAGTCTGGATGTGTCTTAGAGGTGTTGAAAATGTATATCTAACTTTACCTTGTGAAGGGGAGTCAGTCCCTCAGCAGCTATTGAAGAAGGATGGCCAGACTGGACCCGCTCAAGCGAATACTAATAAAATAACTTTGGTTTGTATTCTCTACTGTCTGACCGACTCTTTATTTGTATGGAAGGCTGAGAGGTGGTCGTGAGTGACCCAGGTGGCTCTATTCAGGTCACTTCCTTCACTTTGACAGGGCTCTCAAAGAGCTTGTCAGTGCAGTTCTGGCTCTCTGATCTGATGGAGAGAAGAGAGCACAGGTGTGGGCGGGCTGGGAGAGATGCACAGAGGGTGGTGGAGCTGGTTGGCAGGGGGCAGGGTATTTTCTTTTATATATTTGGGACAGGGAAGTGGTTATGTTATGTAGCTCCCCCTTTACTCCTCTGCAACTGGAGTGGTTTAGGGGCCATGCATAACATAGAATGATAGTTGGGCAAAAGTGAATATCATGGGGTTCTGAGTGGAAGCATAGACAACCCGAGCTACGCTCTCTGTATCGCTTAGATGTCACCTAGAACCCCGCAGTGAAAATCATCCCCATTATTCTACGGTGCCTGTTTATAATTCTATATATGACTTCCACAGAAAGCGTCTGTCGTGAACTACTGGATCAAAATCTGGTGATTCTCTTTATTGACATCACTACAGCAGGGCCATCTTAACTGCATTATAGAGCCCTGGGAAAAGCAGTACACTGGGCCCTGTCTATGCAACCACTTACAGGAATACAAATTTTGAACGGAAAATGTGTGTTAAATTCTGGTCTGCATGTGGCTCCTATGCTCGTGGGGCCCCTGGGCAACTGCCCAGAGTGCCCATGCGTTAAGACGGCCCTGCACTACAGTAGGTAACCAAAGTTGTAGGGGTCTCAATCACCTTCATCTGCCTCTTCTGGGTCTCCACAGCCCTGAGGGAGGTGGGAGGTGGGAGGTGGGAGAACATGGCAGCACTGTGCCTATGCCTACCGCCTTCTCACCAGTCAGCATAGGTCTCTGCAGACCCCTCTGACCAGACAACTCAGCCTTGGCTGATTGGTGGTCTCACAGAGCCGCTGCCAGCACTGGGACGGCTCTTCACTCTCAATATGAGTGCAGAGTGCAGCTTTGGGCAGGGAGGTGGTGGAATGGCACAGAGGGAGGTGAGGCGAGTGGGGCAGGAGGCCAGGTATTTCTTATTTAATTTTTGGATTTCAACGGGTGGGTGGCAGGAGGAAAAGTTTTTCCATCTTAGAAAATGGGTTTTGCAACCCATACCAAATCGCATTTTAGAAGAGGCATGAAAGGGGAGCTCTTTTCAAGTTCTCCTTCAATAACCTATGCACCAGTGGTTTGCGACCAGTTACAGACTCCTCAAAAGAGGTGGCAATTCCTTCGCAAAGTCGAAGGGTTCCCCTTGGAACCTGATTCCCTTAAAAGATTAAGCAATCAGAGGCAGACCTGGTAGCTAATTCTTATGGTAAATGTTTGTTTAAGTCTGAGCAGCACACTGACTCAGAGCGTTTGGCAGCAAAAGTGTCAACATTCAAGAAACTATTAGAGATAAGTAATTACTTAGAATGTTTACAAGGCAAGGTCAGCTTTGGAGTGGAAACATAATGCTCTTTTCCTGGCATTTATGTCCTGGTAGTGCTCGGAAAAACTGAGGCTGGAACCGCACATTTCGTACAAAGGAATTGCCACTGTGTGGGTTTCATGAAGACATCGGGAGGAGTTCTGAAGTGTCTCAAGGAATAGCTTAAACAATTAATAATTAAAAATAGAAAACCTATGATCTGTGCTTTAAAAGGGGTTAGGAAACCGGGGATTTGGTCCCTAGGACTCTATAGGAATTTCTCAACTGAGGTAGTGATGGAGGGTGGAAGTATTAAATCATTCATTCAACTTCAGAAGTATGTGCTTAATCATAAAACCTAATTTTTCAGGTACCTCCAACTCCGCCATGCACTTATCCTTTGTGTGTCTACCATGGAGATAATCCTGGATTTTCATCTGCTGGAGGCTAAACTGCTGATGGGGAATTTAAAGGGTCTCATAATAACTCAGATATATCGATCCCTGGTCATTAACACCACTAACTCTTTTGGGTGGCTTCGCCGGGGGTGGGTGAAAGATCTCTCTTTGAAAAAGGACTGGCACGAAGTGCTGGCCACCCCTAGAGAGTCGGCAATCGCTTCTTAATACCGACTTGTCTAATTCAAATACCTGCAAAGAGTATATTTCACCTGAGAGGATAGATTTCTTCCCCCACCTGTTTGACATGTAACAGGTATGACTGGGACCTTATGCATGCATTCTGGGGATACGCCAAACGCATCCATTTCTGGAAAGGCGTCTTTAACACGTTGGTGGCAGTACTGGGATGTCCGATACTTATTGATCCCAAACATGCCTTACTTCATATTCCAACTGATCTGGACTTTAAAAGGTATAAACTAGCCTTGTTGTGACTAAGACGCCTTGATTCCAAAAGGTACAGTGCCAAGTGCTGGAAAGATCCAGAACATCCCTGAGCTTGGGGAACAGAAGCCGGGCCTGGATAGATGCATGAGTCTAGAGAGGCCAAAGTACAAAGTGGGTGGCTGTCCACAGAAATATCAAATGCTTTGAACTGTTTGGAGCATCTATAGGGGGATCGTTCGATCCTACGCTCAATACCACATCTTGGAGAACGGTGAGGGACATGGGTATAGGGCGGTCCTCATCACCCGGCCAATGAAGGAAGGATGTGCCATTTACAATTATATGTGGCCTCTGATGGTGTATCACTACTTATCATTGATGGTTGATGTACTGTGTACTGTGTATGATGTGATGCCGTTCTTTGCGTCATGACTTAGGTGTCTTGTTTTGGAGTGTAAACTCAATAAAATGTTTTATTTAAAAAAATAGAAAACCTAAACAGCTGCTCACATGCAAGCTTATCTGCACATGAACTAAAAATACTGGCCTTTACTCACGCTCTATTTATTTGTAATTGCATTTGTATAGTACTTCATACCCCTTTAATGTGCAGAAGCACATTATCAGGTAGGTAGAACACTACTCTGCGGGTGTGTGCTTGGTTGAAGCGTGTTGTAGTGTGGTACTGTCTCCGTGTGAAGTATTTTAGTGCTGTGAGAGACATGAGTCTTTTGCCACTGCTTCAGGTTCCTCCATTTATTCATAAGTTTCCTATATTCATTTGCCTGACTCATTTTTCAACAGTGACCTGCTCTTCTGCATTTTCTAGTATTTATCAAATTCCAGATTCTCAGGGGTTCCTTTGCTGGCTTCCTAGTCGGGAGCTCTTCTGATTGCTTAAGTACCACCCAGATGAAACAGCCTTATCTATCCACGATGGCGGGTGGATTTTATAGTGCTATAAATATTTAATACCTTGGCTTGGTGGTCATGAATACATACTCTTTGTATGCTACTAACATATAGGCTTCAACTGAAGAGCCTGAGTGCCAGAGGAATAAGCCAGTGTCTCTTCTTTTCCTAACTTGTTTTCCCGGTTTCCCTTTGGTTTTTTCTTCAGTACTCGTTTCTTCATTTCGCACCGATACATGACTCAGATGAGGCACTGGGACTGTCAGCTATTGTCTAATATCCTTCCGGGTTGGTGTCTCCCTATGCAGACATCACTTTCATTTATTTCAAAAGCCTACTGATAGCATTGCTACAGCGAATGCTCGCCCTACAAAAAGTTGAGACAGTGTCTAATTTGTGGATTAATGCATCCAAGTCCCAACTGCTTCCCATGGGTAGCTTGGTGGGACAATCTAGAAGAGACCTTCAAAGCTCCTGGGTGAACAGGCAAGTCCAGGACTTTGAGTATTTGGGAGTACAGATTTCACAGTCTTTTGGTGATATCCTTGAACTGTATATATGAACAGCGTCTTACACAGTGAGAAACACTTAATCTTACTCTGGGCCATCCTCAAGTTAACATTGATGGACAAATCTCTATAATAAAAATGATCGTCATTGCAAGATGTTTATACACATTTCAGAATATATTTTGCAGAGTTTCCCAAAAAGTCTTTAAAGAGCAGGCTCAGTTGTGTACCTCCTTTATTTTGCACGATAAGAGGCCTACGGTTAAATTGGAGAACTGAAACAGTCCTATGAAAAGAGAGGCTTGCATTTGCCTGATTTGGAAAGTTGTTATTTAGCCTCACACATATAGCAATTGCTATTGTAGTTGTGTTGAACTCTAATTGAGACAACTAGTTACCCCTTGATCAATTGTGCATGTTGTAGACTGACAGCATTTAGCCATTACCACATCGCTCTAACCTATGATCAATACATAGATTTAATATACAAGCAGAACCCTGTTTCATGTCATTGGTGTGCATGCGTTTGAGCTCTTTGGTGAAGTAAGGAGGGCTCCCTCAAGTGAGAGGTCGAATGAGTAGCAGAAAGAACAAGTAGTAGCGTAAACTGATTAGTAAGCAAAGTATACTACAATATGGTCTGAGAGGGGATAACAAATCTCTAAGTTCACTCTGCCTTCCCGGGGAGAAATTCTGTGTTTAATTACAGAACAAATACTGATAAACTGAGGATATATCTGCCCTCTCCAAGAGGGTGTGGAGGAATCGTGATAACATGGTCTGGCGCTCACAGTGCACCCATGTGGATAAATGCTATAAAGATTCAGTATGTGCGTTTTCCTCTGGGCCCTCCCTTACGGCAGAGAAATAAAGAAATCCTTTTAGTTGGTTGGATGATACAGCGATGCCCACCGGTAAATTTGCAGACAGCAAACACAATATGCGAGGGCACACTAGCAAACAGTAAATCGGGTGCCCTGTCGATGGGGGACGTAAGCACATCTAAGCGTCCAACCTGGAGAGAGGCCCATCCTCCTGGGGTACAACCCTGTAAAATCACAGAAACAAGAGATCTTTTACGTTAGGCTCTTATAGGCTATATACATGCCTAATCAGGGTAGCTCTTACATTTGTATTACTTGCTGGCTGGCAACACAATAGTGAGACTTTCCTCTCAGAGCCATATCCCCCTTCTGCGCTCAAGTGGTGACTCGCTGGAGTCCAACGAAACCCCATATGAGCACAGAAAATGACATCCAGTGGGGAAGAGAGTACCACATCTTGAGCCCTTCTTCAGGGCATAGAATATCCTTAACTTCCAGAATCTTCCTAACACTCTTCCTAAACAACTTCACCAGCCCACATGACTGCAATGAGTTTAATTGTGACAGGCAGGGAGTCCTACTGTCACCTTCTATGCATATTCATTGCTGAATCACTGATTGTGCTGTAGCACCATTGGGAAGGAACCCAGACTTCCCTCTACCCTGTCAAAGCTGGAGAGATCAGTAGTACTGAAGTCCTTGGAAGGCAGCAGCCCCAACACCCCCGGCACGCCCAACACCAGTACTCCATAACAGGTCCTTGAAAAGAAGGTGAGTCAGTCCCATATAGCCCTATCCATAAGCACCCATCCTTAAATATATATGTATACAGCCATATGTGCTCAGAACAGTGAAGTACAAAACAGTATCACAGCATGACTTAAAATGCAATGTAAAGTGAAAAAAAGAGATTTAATTATACTAGCGTTCGAGCTGGTTTTAAACTCTTCAGTGCTGTGTTTATTTTTGCTGTGGCCCAACAATGCAGCAACATGTTTTGCTACATGAATAAATAGCTGTGTTTGACTAAGAATGTTAATGATTTTAAAATAGGTTAGAATTAATTATCAGTAAATATTGCTATAGCCAGTGTATACGTACATCTAATTTCTTTCGAGATTAAATTTTCGAGATGTGTTTATTTATTTATTTAGTGAGTTTTAAAAAGTGCAAACATGACTTAAGGGAATGACGATTCTCCAATTATCATACAGAGAGAATCTTGATTTCATTAAAGACAACGGAGGCTGACATTATGCAATAACTTTTATTGCTGCCCAAGATATGCAGCCCTTCAAAGTGTAACCATTACATCATAAATAAAACATTCTAGATGATTAGAGTTCGTGTTACTCTTCTTTTGTAATGCAGGGGCAACTTTTTCAAAGGGGCAGGTAGATATTTGCAGATCGATTTGACTTTTCAAATAAATAGCAGCATGATCAAATGGTTAGTCTGACCCTCCAAAAAGCTGCCGTTTTTACACTTTTTTCATTTTTACTTCTCACTTTCTATTTTTCATTTGTTTCTTTGACATACTCCAACGTGAAAGTGCAGTGACTTCAAAATAATTTTATTTTAGAAAAATGTAAGGAAACAGTGTTAACACAGGACCTTCTCCGGATCTGCCCCGAGTACATGGAACTCTCCAGTCAGAGATGTGATCTAACCCATCGACTTTCACTTTCAAGAAAGAGGTCAAAGGGATTTTAATGAACAGATTCCTAACATAAGGATCTGTGCCAGGGGCAATTCAGTGCTGCTTGACACCCAGGGACCAGTTGGCATTAGTCTTGATGTCATGCCGCCAGGAAAGCTGCCGAAAGAAAGCGAACTTTATGGTTTGTGTCTTGGTGTTTTGTTGTCTATTGCTGGATACTATATGGTCATGTAATGTGTTATGAGTTTCCTATGTACAGTGCGCTGATTTCCTTACAAGACCGGAGGCTACATTATGCAATAACTTTTATTGCTGCCCAAGATATGCAGCCCTTCAAAGTGTAACCATTACATCATAAATAAAACATTCTAACACAGCATAGCTAGGCGCCATAGCAACCAAGTGTCTTCCTCTTTTATTCGCTGCTCTGGACAAGTTAAGTACAACTTCTAGTGTCTCTTATACTTTTCACGATTTATAACATGTTATATCTAAGATGCTTGTTTTAACTGTTTTTTATAATGACTATTTACCGTCTGCTTAATAACTGTGCATGACTTGACAACTCTTAAATCGTCTTTGTTGTGATACTGTACATACCAGTTGTCTGTACCTTTCTTTCAATCGTTTTCACTCTCGAGTAGCTTTTCCTCTTTTTCTCCACCCCTCCAATTTATGGTCGGGCTTTTCTCCTTTCCCTCCGCATCGTGACCTACACATGTCCTTTCCCCCATAGGCCCGGGGAATCAAACTGCTGACCCTCTCCTTCGCGTACATCTCCGTACGCAGGGCGGAGCTTTTTCCACCTTAATTTTATCTCCGATTCTCTGCCACGTTATCGAGGCTCCCTTAGCACGGTGAGCTTTTGTTTTAGTACCGGACTCGTCAACGAGTTACGGCCTGTGTTGAATTTCTGCGGAGCAGTGCGCCGTACTTTGCCTCTGCCCTGGCGCTTCCTCCTTCCGGGCCCCTCTTAGTGCCCTGCAATTGGGTGAGACTCGATTGCTGAAGAAAATGTGACCCCAGAGGCGAAAAATAATCAAGAAACGAGCGTTGCCATGGGAACCGGGAGCCGATCCAACGGACTTGTTTTTACTCGACCGGATCAGCTGTTCGTTACTCGCGTGTGCTCAGTTATATCGACAATCATTTATTTCTGCCGTTTTTTACGCATTCTTCTTGACTCACACGCCTGTCAAGTACACTTGGGCTGATCTCTAAACACTCCTGGATTAATAACTTTTCTGATTCTGGAAACGAGTTTCTCCTTTGTTATTTAAGGCTAAAGCTATCAAAAAAAAAAAAAAAAGGAGAAAGGGAAGATTATTTGGTCTTTGGCTCTGAATAATATTACTATGTCTCAAGGCGACGCTCAATCTACCAACGACTCAAACCTTACTGAGTCCTCCTTAATGAACCTCCTGGAGAGGGAAATTAAAAATACACTAAAGGAGGCTGTAGAGTCAGCTTTATGTAAAAGGAAAAGAGGTAATGCAAATAATGAGAGATCTTCATCCTCGGATGAAGAACATGACCCCGCTCCAGCTAAAAGCGGAAAAGCCACCAAAAAAACGAAACACATTGAACCGGCTAGCCTACGTGCTGCCTGTAGAGACAGAATTTTATCTCTGGGTAGCCTGTGCGCTACAAAAGACCTGGGTGCCCCGAGCGGCACACAAAGAAAGAGCGACCTGAATGGCGCAAAGAGTTTGGGTGTCCCCCGCGACACAATAAGATCTGGTGCTTATCTCAGCACGGTTGACCTTGATGTCGATGACGACGAATACCTGTCTCCAAATGATATGACCGAGGACGCGGACGAGTATGTCTTTGATCCTCACGAAAAAATGGAGGTTGACCTCGACCAAGATTTGGGGGATTCTATCCCACATCCTAGTAACATTGTGAGGGATCCCTCTGGGTACGAGATGTTTAATCCCTCTAAAATTACCCACCCAAGGGGTTCTGATTGGTGGCCCATGGACCATGTCGCCAAATTCATTAAGACATGGATCCGAAGACCTTTAGAGAGTAATATTAGAAATTTAATGAGGTCAGAATGCCCGAAACCCTTTCTAGACAATAAGGCCGGCTTAGCCCCCAACCTAGACCCGGAATTACTCACCTTTCTCTTCAAGTCTGGGAGAGACCCACGTAAAGGTCTGGAGCGTTGTCTGAAACAATCTCAGGACAAATTATTGGATATCCTTGGTCCCCTCGCTAGAATCCTAGACCTAGCTGAGGAAGCTGTAATGAATGGCTCTCCTGTCAATACTGATCTCCTCAGAGGTTGGAGTCAGCGTGCTATTTGCCTTTTGGGTAACGCAAACGCAAACCTAATATCAGAAAGGCGTAGAGCCATCCTAATGCGGATGAACCCAAAGTTGGGAGATTTAGCCAATAAGAACATCCAAGAGGATCCCAATGGCCTTCTCTTTGGTGAGGCCTTTATCAAAACATTGGGCAATTACGTCTCAACCTTTTCCGCATTCAATAGAGCACAGAGCAATATGAGGAGATTGTTCGGCGGAAGAGTTTTTGGAAGGGCTGGCAGGGGAGGACCGTCTGCCAGCCGAGGTTTCAACAGGTCCTCTTATACCCCCTCTCAGCGGGGATCCTCAAGATACTATCGGGGAAACAACAATTTCTACCCCCAGAGAGGCCGCAGTTCCCGTTCTCGAGGCGGGAACAACCGCGGAAGATTTCAAGGACAACCAGGTAAGTCCGTGTGTTGGTTCTTCCCTCCCAAGGGTAGGGGGAAGACTTTTCCAGTTCAGTCACAATTGGTCTTCCATAACCAAAGACGCATGGGTCCTAGAGACCGTCAGGGGTTTCAAAATAGATTTTATTTCAACTCCCTTCCAAGAGAGTGTTCCCAGGGAACTTTCCCTAACCAAAGAACAATCTTCACTAGTAGACATAGAGGTCTCACAGATGTTATCCAAAGGGGCGATTCGGGTCATTTCAGACACAAGCGTGGGTTTTGTAAGTACAATCTTCCTGGTAAAGAAGAAGGAAAAGGGTTGGCGCCCGGTTATAAACCTAAAGAATTTGAATTCTTTCCTTCTGTACAGACATTTCAAAATGGAAGGGATTCACCTCTTGAGGGACATCCTGCAAGAAAAAGATTGGCTTATAAAATTGGACCTGAAGGATGCGTATTTTACGATCCCTATGGACCCCTTATCTCAGAGATTCCTACGTTTTGTATGGAGAAACGTAACTTATCAATTTCGCTGTCTTCCCTTCGGTCTATCCTCGGCTCCTTGGTGCTTTACAAAGATTATGAGACCAGTGGTTTCATCACTAAGGAGAAGGGGAGTTCGTCTAATTATCTATCTGGACGACATCTTGCTGATGTCCCAGAGCAAGGACGAATTGTTGACCCACATGAAATGGACTATAGACCTCTTAGAGAGTCTGGGTTTCATTATCAACGTAGAGAATTCCATCATGATTCCTTCACAAAATATAGAGTTCCTAGGGTTTCAAGTCAACACCCCTACAACTCAGTTACAACTTCCACAGAAAAAGTTAGCCAAAATAAAGAAGGAAGTCTCTTATGTCCTTTCAAAAGAGTCAGTCAGCCTAAGGGAATTAGCAAGGATAATAGGTCTTTTATCTTCCTCGATTCAAGCGATCTCTCCGGGTCCTTTACACTACAGGGCCTTACAGAGACTGAAGACTTTAGGGCTAAGGCAAGGCCTTTGGTATTCAGACCTCCTTCCCCTGTCACTGGAAGCTCGGGAAGATCTTCTTTGGTGGCGCCACAACCTAGACAGCTGGAATGGAAAGGCAATATTCGGGAATGTTCCGGAACACACATTAGAATCAGCTGCAAGCAGTCTGGGTTGGGGTGCGAGATTAGGGAATTTGGAGACTGGAGGGAGGTGGTCCCAGGAGGAACTTTCCTTACACATAAACAGTCTGGAGATGATGGCCAGCTTGAACGCGGAATATTCCCGAATATTGCCTTTCCATTCCAGCTGTCTAGGTTGTAGCGGGAACTCTAGGTTTTGTGAAGGAATCATGATGGATTTCTCTATGTTGATAATGAAACCCAGATTCTCTAAAAGATCTATAGTCCATTTCATGTGGGTCAACAATTCGTCCTTGCTCTGGGACATCAGTAAGATGTCGTCCAGGTAGATAATTAGACGAACTCCTCTTCTCCTTAGGGATGAAACCACTGGTCTCATGATCTTGGTAAAACACCAAGGAGCCGAGGATAGACCGAAGGGAAGACAACGAAATTGGTAAGTTACGTTTCTCCACACGAAACGTAGGAATTTCTGAGATAAAGGATCCATAGGGATCGTAAAATAAGCATCCTTCAGGTCTAATTTTATGAGCCAATCCTTCTCTTGGAGGATGTCCCTCAAGAGGTGAATTCCCTCCATTTTGAAATGTCTGTACACAAGGAAAGAATTCAAACCCTTTAGGTTTATAACCGGGCACCAACCCTTTTCCTTCTTTTTTACCAGAAAGATTGTACTCACAAAGCCCACACTTGTGTCTGAAATGACCCGAATCGCCCCTTTGGCTAACATTTGTGAGACCTCTATGTCTACTAGTGAGGATTGCTCGTTGGTTAGGGAAAGTTCCCTTGGCACTCTCTCTTGGAAAGGAATTGTAATAAAATCTATTTTAAAACCCCTTTTTTTTTTTTTTTTTTTTATGCAATAACTTTTATTGCTGCCCAAGATATGCAGCCCTTCAAAGTGTAACCATTACATCATAAATAAAACATTCCAAAACAGCATAGCAAAGCGCCATAGCAACCAAGTGTCATCCTCTTAGAGCTGCAAAACGTTAAGACAACTTCCACGTTGAACGATGATCTGGATTTACAAAGAAGTTGAATCTAGAAAAAAGAACATAAAATTGAAAAAGCAACAAGGTCAAAGATAAACAACCACCAGGGAGCGGTGGGAGGGATAATGTCAGCCTCCGTTGTCTTTAATGAAATCAAGATTCTCTCTGTATGATAATTGGAGAATCGTCATTTCATTACAAGACCGGAGGCTACATTATGCAAGTTTAAAGCTTTGCAATGCTATGTTGCTTACATGTTCTACAGGCTTAAGGTAAAATTTAACAAAGGTTGAAGCATTTGACCAATCAGCTGCTTTGAGGATATCTGAAAGTGAACCTCCACCCCAGAAAACCTTGCTAGCCATAGCTCCACAAGAGGAGTGAGCACCAAATTTTGAAAGATCAATACCGGCATCCATCATCACTGTTCTAACCCATCTAGAGATAGTAGCAGAAGAAACAGCCTTGTAGGGTATAACAAAGGAAATCAGTAACTGATTCTCATTAATAGGTCTCAAAACACTCATTTTCTCTTCATAAACTTTCATACAACTTACCACACAGAGTTTGGGACAGTCAAAAAAAGAAGGGTAGAAAATATTTTCCGACATAGTCTTAGTTCTCTTCCAAACTTCAAACAACACGCCATCAGGAGAATAAAACCTATTAGAAATCTCTAATGCTTTAACGTCTGACACGCGCCTCGAGGATATAAGGCATAATAAGGTAGCTAACTTTCAGCGCACTGTACATAGGAAACTCATAACACATTACATGACCATATAGTATCCAGCAATAGACAACAAAACACCAAGACACAAACCATAAAGTTCGCTTTCCTTCGGCAGCTTTCCTGGCGGCATGACATCAAGACTAATGCCAACTGGTCCCTGGGTGTCAAGCAGCACTGAATTGCCCCTGGCACAGATCCTTATGTTAGGAATCTGTTCATTAAAATCCCTTTGACCTCTTTCTTGAAAGTGAAAGTCGATGGGTTAGATCACATCTCTGACTGGAGAGTTCCATGTACTCGGGGCAGATCCAGAGAAGGTCCTGTGTTAACACTGTTTCCTTACATTTTTCTAAAATAAAATTATTTTGAAGTCACTGCACTTTCACGTTTGAGTATGTCAAAGAAACAAATGAAAAATATAAAGTGAGAAGTAAAAATGAAAAAAGCGTAAAAACGGCAGCTTTTTGGAGGGTCAGACTAACCATTTGATCATGCTGCTATTTATTTGAAAAGTCAAATCGATCTGCAAATATCTACCTGCCCCTTTGAAAAAGTTGCCCCTGCATTACAAAAGAAGAGTAACACGAACTCTAATCATCTACCAAAAAGTTCCTATTTTGATATATAATAACATTTAAAAGGTAATAATCGTCAGAAAGAATGTAAAGTCGGAGGAAAGAGACGTGGCTGTAGAGAGGAATTGGCTCTGCTATTTTCAGCATTTTAAAGGTATATTATTCAATAAACAACTAAAACGCCATACCTCTTACCACATATTTTTATATCATCTTTTTTAAAATCTATACTAATAATGACCACCACTTCCTGTAGTTTGAACTCTGTGAAATGGTTTACATTCGTGAGCATGGCGTACAATGTGTTCCTCTTTTCTGTCATTAAAACAGAAAGTAAATATTATGATCAAGCTGCAGTCGAACACAGGAACAACTGGCAGACTGCTACTGTTGAAGGCATATGCTTCACTCACAATGTAGCCTCATTTCAGCTTTCTGGCCCACTAGCAATAATTTCAATGAAAAAAACATAATTGAAAATGTTTTCTCCCAAAGATGATGCCATGACTTCCTACGCTTTTCAAAGAATATGATTTATATTGAACAACACCGGCATCCAGGAGATGGCCCTGGAGTGGATCACCTCATTCCTCGCCGGAAGATCCCAGAGAGTCCGCCTCCCCCCGTTCCGGTCAGCGGCCACCGAAGTCATCTGCGGCGTTCCACAAGGGTCATCGCTCAGCCCCACCCTCTTCAACGTCTACATGAGCCCCCTCGCAACCATCGCACTGACTCCTCACCCACGCACACAAGGCCCTCCACGACCTGGGCCCCAAGTTCCTCAACAGCCGCCTGACCTTCCACAAGCCCACCCGCCAGCTCTGCTCCGCCAGCCTCGCTCTCGCCACCGTCCCCCACATCCGCAGAGCCACCGCCGGAGGAAGATCCTTCTCCTACCTGGCAGCCAAGACATGGAACTCCCTCCCCATCCACCTACGGACAACGCAAGACCATCTCGCCTTCAGGAAGCAACTCAAGACCTGGCTGTTCGAGCAGTAGCGTTCCCCCCCCCAGCGCCTTGAGACCCTCCGGGTGAGCAGTGCGCTATACAAATGCCTATGATTGATTGATTGATTGATATAGATATAGAATTAGAACCTACCTGTCACCAACGGTAGATCTATTTGTAAGACCCACTGACCCAAACAAATAGCAGCAGAAGACGTCAGTCAGAACACAATAAGCTCCATATTACCAAACCTCCTCAGCGTACATCTATTTTAGACTCCTTGACCAATGAACAAAGTCACCAAAGATGAAGTCCGTAAGGCCTCTCTGACCCTGCAATAGCAATATATTTATATTTTATCTTTTGCTTTAATATTCCTGTAATTCTGTCACTATAAGGTCTGCCCTGCTTCTCGTTCACCTTTCCTCTGATGTATAAAGTCATACACCTTTAGTCACTAGACTAGTAACCAACTGACCAAATTGACCTATGAGGTTGGTGTTATGGATCAATTTTCTAGACATATTTACAGTGGTATCTGTGTAGCTGTTGACTGAAATGCTACTTTCTCTCTCCCATTGTATAGCTGTGAGTAGTCCTCACTATGATCTAGTTCTAGCTTAGTTTACATCCTCTCTATATTCTCTTTCCCAGAGGTTTCCTTCTTTGAAGGCAATATTTTTGTTTTTTGAAAGCAATGTGTTGTACCAATTACATTATAGAAACTGGAAATCTAAAAGATAGTGTATCGAGTCCCAAGGGGCAGTCAGCCTTTTTCACAAGGTAAAATCACAGTAAAATGCATTAAATCCTAAACCGTGTCCGAACTAGAACATGATTTAAATGTTATTCGCTCACTTATATTTTTTTTAATGTGTTCAAAAATTTCATTACCGTTCTCAAGTTGCTTTAAGAGAAAATAAAGCTGAATCCAATCACCAAAACAATGCAACAGTTATGTTTAAAGAAGATTTCCATTCATTTGGTACTATTAGTATTCACACTTTCCAGCAAATAATGTTGTGAATTGCACCCCTTATTTAAAGGGCTTGATTTACAATAGTAGTATTAGAGGGAGGTCAGTGATTGATATTGACTGGGTGGATGGAGTAGGGCCACCAGCTTCACCCTGGCTCTTTGGCCCCACCCCAGTCCTTAACTACCAGAGTTAGTCCTCACTTTGGATCATAGTGGGTCAATATGGCAGGACATAACATAATGATTTTAAACATTAATACATTGCCTTGGACATTAGCAGGCTAATTTAACATGCTGTGCTACTCATACAGAAAACACCTACTTTGGAATTAATTATCAAACAAGGAATTGGTATGATTATTATGATCACTTCAAATGTGATGCACTGATCCTTTACAGGCAGATTTGCTATCATCTCTACAGTGTATTTCTTTTTCCTAAAACGTTTAAGTCTATGTACAAAACCCGTTATTAAGGTATGTTAAGTTATTTAATTACTATTGTCTCTTTTTATTTGGAGCAATAAAGTGGATTTACAATCTTTAACACGTTGACCAACAATAGAAGTGTAATCACAAGAGTTACAAAGGGTTTAGGACCAAGAGATTTTGAAGTAAGGGAATTTTATTCAGTAGCTGGCTGAAAATGCAGATGCCAGGTCCAGATGTTCTCACAGATGCATTCCACAAACATCCATCCAAAGTGGTGTTCTTTGTTCCTGGACAATGCTTCAGGGTGACAATGGGCATGGGCTCTCCTAAGGCTGCTGGGTAAGAAAGAGGGAGCAAAACACTCTCTCTACCAATCTGCTGCTGTTTTGGTCCTCTCTAATGCCTTCCTCGCCAGAAGTAGTATATGGGTGATGTCAATAATCTACCAGGGATAAAACACATCTGCTTTGGATCTATCAATCTTTACTTAGCTTAGCCATGAATTTTCGTGATTTTACATGAATTTCATGAATTTTCAAGAATATTTGATGCATTATGTTGAGCAATGTTATTGAACTATATGACCTACAACTCTCTGGGTCTTTAACGGGTTTCAGGAAGGGCAGTCTCTGAAGAACCACAATAACTTTATACATCTTATATAATGTAACATAAATTCCATCCTCTCCTAGGGCTTTTGCAGAGGGTGGTGATTTACTTGCCTCTATACATTGTTTTTCAGGGAAGGGTTTGCTGTCTAAGCTCCATTTGTTTCTCCACAGTTAAACTGTCTACACCCGCTTTCTCCTACATCTATCCTTAATAGGTCCATGCTAGAGACATAACCTCCTTTTATAATACTTGAAATATTTCAGGAAATGTTTTGTGTTGCACTCCATGTCCTCTTCCAACGCACCTTACTTATTATCTCTGAAATCCTTGATTTGATTGGCAATGGGTCTAGATTCAATTTTCCAAGCCAGGTACCTCGCAATCATGCAAATATCCTCAAATACTGTTTGATATATCATCTGGCTATCTACTATTTTCTTCTGTTAATCTTAACAGCTTTCCTAAGCCTGCAGATACTATCTATTTTCATGGAAGTGGAGTCTATAGACACTTCTTGTTGCACTTTGTCTGGTCACCCATTCCGTATTCTTTATTTAATCACAATCCCTTTTCTTAATCCCTGCCCTTTAAGCAATCAGCATACCCATTCGGTAGGCCTCTTAGTCCATGGATATAATATCAAGTCTGGTGTTTGTCTCGAAAGATTCCCCTCCATTCTTCTTTCGTATCGTCCTCCTGTAAGATTTGTGTATCACCCCTTAAGTATCGATTATGTCTGGCACTAAAATGCTCCGTTAGGTACAATTTATATAATTTGACACATGACCTGAAAGAGAAGAGGTGCATGATGCCTGCTCCAATACATTTGATAGATTAGGATATCAGAAAGTGATACATTCTCATATGACTTTTGTATTTGCCGCTAAAATATGTAAATCCTAATTTCCTTTAAATGGAACTTTATTGTTTCCTTCCTCTTAGCTTCAAGATGACGGGTACAGTGCTTGCCTGGCGACCTGATGCAGCCTGAGCGCTCCTAAAATGGAAGGATTAGGCCAGGGAGTAATGAAGTGAAATAGAAATAGACTCACTCACTTTCTCTACTCCCTTTGAGCACTTCCTGAAGACACACCTTGAAAAGCAGGCAAAAGGAGTAAAGCGGCAAACTTTAGCTGGAGGAGTGTCCTCTCAGGATAGTGTAGCTGGAACTGTCAGGGCGGATTGTTGGGCACACTCCAGACGCAATGAGACAGAGGATGCCAATATTCTAGTGCTGATTATCAGAGGCCTCAAAATAGATACGGCATCACCTATTGAGGAGTCAGAAGTGACGTTGAAGACTGAGGAAGCTAAGGGAGTAGGTGCTTCTGTTGTTGGGACCCTTGAAGCCACAGATGGGCTGCAGAAGTAAGAAGGGGTTCTGCTCATCTTACAAAGGGAGCAGTGACTGAATGAACATAGACCCAGCAATTCCTGGACCTTGTATGAAAGGATGGAGGGAGAATCCTATATTGATACCGAAACCACTGTCACAGAATGCAGGCAAATGAGGCCAGATGAGAAGCAGCAACACCAAAGCTTTTTCAGCAAAAGCAATATGATCAAGCCCATCTCCTTGATGAATATTTCAAGCACAGAGAAGAAACAGTCCCGAAGTTTCCATGCTCATCCAGGTCTAGGGTGAGGGTTGTAATAGTGTTGATTGTTGCCTTTTTCACCTGCTCTGAACTTTTCTATTTAATTAGAGTCGTTAATGGAAGACATGGCACTGGGAACAACTGTTTAAGCTGTTTGTCATTCACATGTGTAGCAGATCCACAGAGCAAATCCTTGACAGATGTCCCCATCACTGCATGTGTGTAACTGGACAAAAGAAATCCAGTGTGATTACCGCCACACTTCCCTACATGTGGATAGTTAACATTTGGCTAGAAAAATGATGCTTTGAATTTATGGAACCTCTGGTACAGAAAATCATCTAGTTTTGGTAGCCTCAAAAATATTTCACTTTGCTGATTCTGAACTGCAGAGATTATTTTGGCAAAAAACATTTCCTGCTGCAGTCAGTACAATTTTATAGAACAAAAATCCTAGTTTATGCACTTCTTTCGGCTTAGAATTCCATTATCTCTGCCAAAGTCTCTCTGTTTTCCTGTTTTTTATTTTTGTAGCGCTGCTTTACTCCTGCTGTTTGGAATCGTTCTTTATATCACAGCCACTCTACCGAACCCTTCCATGATCTGGATCACAGACTGAACATAACCTAGCTCAGTGTCTTTATAAAGAGCCGAGGAAGACTTGCATCAAACATTGAGGTCAGGTAGACTGATCCTATTTTTCTGGGTTTTCTTATCCAGACCATCTTGTGAGTTGAAGGTTCATGTCCATCTTAAAATTGTAAAACAGCTGCTTGGTCAAGTTATGTAACAAGGAGAACACAAGGAGGCAATGCCAGCTTGCACTTTTTGTACACCCAATTTAAACTATGCTCTGGTACGTCTAGGCACACGTTGAGGTGTCCTGGGATGTTCCATATGACGTAGAAGTTAGAAATGACATAGAAGAGTCATCCCTTTACCCATAAATTTGCAATCAGGCAAACTTTGTTTGCTTTCAGACTGATCTGAGATACCTAGATCCCATGGCAAGCTTTTACCATAACCCAATGGTTACAGATTGACACTATGGTGAATGCGCCATTACGGTAGAATGATCCCTTAGGAATAGATATGATAAGGAAACACTTTAGTGTTATGTCTAACCTCTCCAATAAGTTGCTACAGCATCTCCTTGGGATGGGAGCATAGAAGTGGTTAATTTGTGCCAGTGAGTCCCACCAATGTTTATTCTTGCTCACCAGGGGCCCTATTATAGATAGGGCACACTTTTCCAGTTGTGCTACGGCGCACCTTTAAGCAAGTACGCCGAGTGAAAAAAGGAAAAGTGCACCCTACCATGTAGAATGCACTGCCCTCAGGGCAGCGCATTGAAGAGAAATCAGGAGCAGCTATTTAAAAGCAGCTCGTATTTTTCTGTGCAGGCAGCAACCTGCCGGCATTTTTAAGAGGGGTGAGAGATCCCCTTGCAAGTGGGTGCAGCGAGTGATTGTACCTACCTGTAAGGGGTGTCTGGTGTGTTTAAATTACCTCCCTTTCACCTCTCCAGAGGGCTGCCATCAGGAGGGTGCACAGACAGCTTCTTTGCCTCTGCACCAGGGTCTACAATACGGTGCGGACGCAGAGGCAAAGAGATTCCCTCATTTGCATGGGGTCATGCCCCCATGCAAATGAGGGAACTCTCTCTTGAGATAGCACTGGCGCTATATGTGCACTTGTGCTATCTGTATTACAGAAGGGGCTGCACAAGTTTCTGATGCCCTCTGTAATACCAATGTGCCCGGGGGGCATGCAAAGTCCCAGGACTCTAATGCTGTGTTGCAGGCAGCATATATGACAACAGTGGTAGCAGAAGCACCCAAGGAGCAGAACCCCTATCAGTTGCCTCCTTGAAGGTGCTTATTTACAGATGTACTAACGGCGTTCTACCTTAGCACTTTATTTTTCCTTATATTTCATTAACAAAATGCATATATATATATATACATATATATTTATATATGTATATATATATATGCATTTTGTATATATACACACACACACACACACACACATATATATATATATATATTTCTCTCCAATGTCTCCCGTGAATATCCGCTGCCTCCCAATCAAAGGGCGCGTTGCCTCAAGGTACCCTACGGGAGTGGGTCCGTACAATCAGAGTATTTCCTTTGGCAAGGATGATGACGCCACGTGAAGTTGCTCTTTGAAAGCCTTTAATCAGCCACCATTGAACGCGTTTCGGCTGCGCAGCAGCCTTGTTCACCAATGCTGAGATATACAAACAATCACCAATTTAAAGTTCTCTTTGTGTGCAATCACGTGACAACTACCACCCTGAGTGATAGTGAAGAAAGACTTGTCGTTTTTACACAAATTACGATCAGTTACAATCATAGCGATTATAATTTTCTTTTTTTCTCTTCTTTTTCTATCAAAACGCACCCCAATGCATTTGAGATTGATGCATTTCTATAATCTTATACATATTAAATTATTGTCCTTTTACTACTACGTGCACATTCACCAAATGTTAATTCATTACATCGCCCCATAGGGCTATTGTACATGTTAATGTTGGGACAAGTGTCTCTCGTATGTATTTTCACAATTTACTTTTGTTTAAAGCATCACAAATTCGTACAAATGCACCATAACATTACTCAATGTTGTGTAATTAAGCCCAAGTGGGCATATGTGGACATGTATACCGTTTCTCAACACGTATAATTACATTTTAATTTTGCATAGTAGCGCTAACTCGTACGTATGCACCATATCACTGCCAGTTATTATGTGATTGAGCCCAAGTGGGCATTTACAAACATGATGCTTATTTTATATGAAAATCCTACTAACTTTCTTTCTGTGCAGTGCTCAATACGTGTTGAGAAAAAAGACATTGCGGAGGAGTTCATTTAACCACTGCTCCCTCCCACCCGAAGCTGTGAGGCTGAAGATTAACAGCAGGAAAGCAGCACTGAACTAGGAAAACGACATCCGGTGAGTCGGAGGACCCGCGGACACCGTTTCTGTGTTCAGGTAAGACTGCGCTCAATAGAAGGCGGGACAAAAGGGAAAGCTTCGGATCGAAGTGATTTACACTGGGTCCAGAAGCGGTTGAGGTTGCTGGAGACTATCTCCAGAAATAATATTCAAGCCTAGGAGAAGGGATGTCAGAATCCGAGGTGAAGGAGCTTGAGGAGGCAGCACTTTTGATTTTTAACGATGCGCAGCCTAGTGGGAGTGGCATCTCCGTGCAGAACAACAGTAGAACAAAAGCATCGGATTTGGGGTCACTGCTGAAAAAATTAGAGAAACTTCAACGAACTGAGCTCTCAAAATGGTGGGAGTCAAAATCTCTACAGAGATATCTAGAAGTACAACGTGTCCCAAGGGGGCTGAGAATTTTGGTAGCTCCGATCTACGAGGACCCAAACCCAGATATGTTACGCGAGTGGGCAGCAAATAACAATAACTCCTTGCGTAGAATGCTAGCAATCCTCATTAAATATGCAGACATTGACAGGCAAAAAATCTTGGAAGAAATTTAAGCACTTTCTGGAATTTTGAGTAAGGAATCTGATCAAGAACAGATAAGAAAATTCAAAATAGATATGTAGGCGAGACTACGCAAGTTGGAAACATCTGTAAAGGAAAGAAAAGCTCAGAAATGTAAGCGTGACAAACAAGACTATGACAGAGGGCAGATTTTTACATTCGCCAAAAGTTTGACATCATCCGCAGACAGAAGTTAACATCAACAAACCGACCAACGCAGGAGGTACATTCTGAACAGAGCAGTCTGCAAAGCTCAGAAATTGATGCAGATGTGGATGATGATCAGAGTGGCCAGACCAGGGGGCTAGTACCATCTGTCATAGATAAACTGGATTTTTTATGCCAGGAAAGAAGGTTCAATCTACGACCAAGGCAACAAACACAAATGCTAAAACCGCAAAGAGGAAGAGGCAGAGGCACAAGAGGCGCAAAGGCGCAGCCCAAAGAAGACGGAAAGGAGAAAAAGAAATTGAGCAAGAACTAGAAGGCAACGAGGGGACCTCCATAATTAATCTAACGGATAGTGTTCTAACCGATCAAGACAAAAAGATACTTAAGTTGAGTCTTTCATTCTGCCCTGAGGTAGATTTGGACTATGTCCAGACGAGAATAGATATTTTCAAGTTTACAAGGATGCTGAAATTGAAAAAAAAAAATCTTCTAAATCAAAAAACCATGACAACAAGAGATGCCTAGTGCACCTAGAGGAAGCCAAACAGAACTGCCCGGGAATTAAATGAACTTAATGTTGGAACTTTGGGAGTTGGAAAGAGAAAGTACAGAAGGAAAAGGGATTCAAAATGTAGAGGAATTGACACAAGAGCAAGATATCAATATTTCTGAAAGTGCACCAACGAGCTGCAGACAGAACTCACATTTCATTCCAGTTACAGCAAGAGACACAACAGATATCTACAATGATTTAGTGATTAATGAACTTAAGAGCTTTTGTTCTCAGATTGGTAACAATAAACGAGGAATGAATATGCAGAAACAAAGAGCATACTTTGCTTTCATCAATAAACTCAGTGCCAATGAGGAATGTATAGTACGAAATGCCGATAAGGGGGGGCAATATTGTCCTCTGGGACAAAAGAAAATATATGGCAGAGACATACAAACAACTGAACAACAGGGCATGCTATAGCAAAGTTAAGAAGGAAGAAATGTTGTTAAATCACCAGAGCTATAATGAGGATTTAAAGTGATGGTATGATCAGTGCTTGATCAGTCATGATGAATACATGTACCTAAAAATAGATAAACCAGTCATGCCAGTACTATTCCAAAAGTCCACAAGGACTTAGAAAATCCTCCCGGGTGCCCCATTATTTCAGCTATAGGGAGTGCATTTGAGCATAATTCGAAGTATGTGGATTCCTTCTTAGGTAGTTTGGTAAAATCGTTGCCCTCCTATATTCAGGAAACAGGAGACTTTCTCCGGAGGATTTATGATCTGCCATGGGAGGAGGATTTTCTGTTGATTACCATAGACATATCCACATTCTATACCAGCATCAGGCACACAGATGGCCTTAGAGCCATAGAACACTTTTTAGGAGCAAGACCTCTGAGACTTTGGGCACACACCCAAATGCTACTACAGATGGTTAAGAAGTGTCTAACAAGCAACTTCTTCCTGTTTAATGAGGAACTCTTCCATCAGGAATGTGGATCTGCGATGGGCACCTGCTTCGCCCCCAGCTATGCGAATCTGCATATGGGCTGGTGGGGGGAGCAGGTGGTCCGGACACAGTTCCAAGAGGAATAGGAGAGGCACATTATGCACTGGAGTCGTTTCATTGATGATTTGTTTTTAGTATGAAAGGGCTCGAGAGGGGAGGCAGAGATCTTCTTGAATAGAATTCAAGACAATGATTTGAATTTAAAATTCACAAGCGACATCAGTGCAACAAACGTTAATTTCCTAGACCTCATAATGTACATCAGAGAAGGGAAACTGGAAACAAAATTTTACAGGAAGCCAACATCTGGGACTACGTTGCTCCATGCCACGAGTTTCCACCCAATTAACTTAATCAGGAGTATTCCCTATGGTGAATGTCTAAGAACAAGACGCAATTGCAGTGAGGAAGTAGAGACTAAGAAAGAGCTAAGCCATTTAAAACAGAGATTTAAGAGCAGAGGATATACGGAAGAATGCATTGAGACTGCACTCTTCAGAGCTACAAATATGAAAAGAGAAGATATTCTATTCAAAAAATAAAAAGTCATGGCAGAAAAAAAAATGCAGGCTAATAACCACTTTCAGCAAGCAACAGAACAAAATAAAAAACATCCTAAACAAACATTGGCATATCATTAAAAACGATCCAATCTTAGGAAAAGTAGTGCCGCGCAGACTACAGGTTACCTTTAGAAAGGTCAGATCTTTTTAAAAAGCACTTGTTAAAAACACTTTAAAGAAAACTCAACCTAAAACAACATGGCTGAGTAGAAAGCAGGGATTTTTAAAATGCACCAAGTGCAAAGCGTGCTCACACGGAATCAATACTGAGCAGTTTAAAATAGGTCTTTCCAACAAAATGAAAAAGATCAAAGGTAAATAACACTGCAAGACAGAGTTTGCTGTCTACGTGTTGCAGTACCCTTGTGGCCTGCGAGAGTGGGCAGCATGATTCTGGAAGTGTATAAACGAATACTACAGCATCTTAGGGCAATTATAAATGGAGACAGAACGTACCCAGTGGCACATCATTTTGAGAGGATTCACAACAAAGGTGTGAGAGTGTTGACATACTACGTAGTAGACGCGGTAGAACCGGACTTGAGAGGGGGGAACAGGGAGAAAAAATTAAGGAGACTTGAGTCGCACTATATTATTGAGTTAAATTCAAAAACTCCAGAAGGGCTGAATGCAGAAGAGGATTTTTATGCACATTTATAGAATTGGAAAATTAGGTGCTAAAGTGAGTCCTCCATGACTGAAAGTAATGATTTTAATGTAATTTGTAAGTTTAGTTTAGTTTTAATTCTATGTTTTGAGCACTGTACCGAAAGAAAGTTAGTAGGATTTTGATATAAAATACGCATCATGCTTGTAAATGCCCACTTGGGCTCAATCACATAATAACAGGTAGTGATATGGTGCATCTGTACGAGTTAGCGCTACCTCCCAAATTTAAAATGTAAATATACATGTTGAGTAACGGTATTTATGCCCACATATGCCCACTTTTGCTTAATTACACAACAAAGTAGTAATGTTATGGTGCATTTGTACGAATTTGTGATACTGTAAACAAAAGTAAATTGTGAAAATACATACGAGAGACACTTGTCGCAACAGTAACATGTACAATAGCACTATGGGGCGATGGAAAGAATTAACATTTGGTGAATGTGCACACAGTAGTAAAAGTACAATAATCTAATATGTGTAAGATTATAGCAATGCATCAATCTCAAATGAATTGGAGTGTGTTTTGATACAAAAAGAAGGGAAATAAAGACAATTATAATCGTTGTGATTGTAACTGATCGTAATTTGTGTAAAAACTACAAGTCTTTCTTCACCATCACTCAGGATGGTAGATGTCACGTGATTGCACATGAAGAGAACTTTAAATTGGTGATTGTTTGTATGCTACGGCACTGGTGAACAAGGCTGCTGCGCAGCCGAAACGCGTTCAATGGTGGCTGATTTAAAGAGCAACTTCATGTGGCGTCGTCATCCTTGCCAAAGGGAATACTTTGATATATATATATATATATGTACCCGGACAAAGGCGTTTGTTTGTTTCCTGTTGCACCTGGCACTTTGCACGATCTATATGAATTTCAAATGGAGAAAATAGCAGAAAAAAAAAATGGTGAACAACTCTAACCTGCCTTTTCTCACCTGTTGCCTGTGTGGACTGAAGAGGGAGCTTTGGACTGCGAGCACGCTGGAGCTGCTCTTCCTTTAATCTCCTCGATCAACTCCTCGCGGAACCCGCTTCGCGGGTCCCGCTTCGCCTCTGGTTCTCTGTTTAGCGCTGCTGGAAGTGCGCTGTGACTGCGAGGTATTTCATCCGACAGAGCCTCTGTGGCGGTGGTGTGGGCAGGGCTGCGAGCGTGGTCAGGCGAGGACTTCAAGTCCCAGGAGCGCCTGACCCTCGGCATCACCAGCAGCTGACCCGCTCTCCCTGCTGGCTCCTCCCCCGCCTCAGCGCGGCTAAAACCAGCGCGTCAGTTTCACTGTTGGTTTTCTCACCTGTTGCCTGTGTGGACTGAAGAGGGAGCTTTGGACTGCGAGCACGCTGGAGCTGCTCTTCCTTTAATCTCCTCGATCAACTCCTCGCGGAACCCGCTTCGCGGGTCCCGCTTCGCCTCTGGTTCTCTGTTTAGCGCTGCTGGAAGTGCGCTGTGACTGCGAGGTATTTCATCCGACAGAGCCTCTGTGGCGGTGGTGTGGGCAGGGCTGCGAGCGTGGTCAGGCGAGGACTTCAAGTCCCAGGAGCGCCTGACCCTCGGCATCACCAGCAGCTGACCCGCTCTCCCTGCTGGCTCCTCCCCCGCCTCAGCGCGGCTATAACCCTCCCTTGTGACACCGCAACGCGGGAGCGCGCGGGAGCGCGCCGGGAGAAGCCCGGGACAAGGGCGGGACCGTCTGAGGCCGTCAGAGGCTGAAGAAGGCTGGGCTGGGCCCCCTCCCTTGGTTCTCCGGTATTAAATCTGTGTGACACTGCCTCTATAGATTTGTATTGTATTTTAGGATTCTTAGGTTTCTTATTCTACAATTGTTATTAATTGATTCTTACTCCCCTTCTAATACAGTCTCATGACGGCTAAAAAACTACGCTCTGGGCGAGTGATTGTAGGGAGATTTGGGTCTAAAACCAAATCTAATCCCCTACGGAACCAAATTGCAACTTCTATGCAATTGAAAGGTCAATGTCAGCTTTTCAATTTATGGGACAAAGGGAAAGATAAACCCACTGATCTGCAGCCCCCGAATGAAATCCCAGGGTTTAGCGATTCGGTGCCTGTTAATGGGGTCATTGATGTTTCCTCTAGTTTAAGCTTGGTTGCTAGTCAATCTTTGCCTATTCTAGTTAGTCCCGAAGTACTAAGGGGCTCGCCTTCGGCGTCAAACAATGTACATCTGAAACAGAATGCTCCCCTTGAATCTTCGGGTAATATGCCCTCAAAATCTGATAAAATTGTCCCCTCCCAAGTTGCACTAATGGATGTTCCTAAAGTTTCAGTGAATACTGATCCTTTGTCAGCCGCGTTAGTTAAATCCCCTGTAGTAGGGAATGATTTTACACTGCCTGCCATTGATTTAACAGCTCATAGGGCGCGGGTGGGATCGTTATATGGGAACCCTAAAGGTGTGCCTTTGGAGGAAGCAATAACTATTTCGAGTACCGGTCCTCTAAGTAGCACACCTTCTAATAAACTAGATTTTTCCCTTCCACAATTAAACTTTACATCTTGTTCAGGTCCAGTGTTGAACAATTTAGCTGAGGGTTCTCCAAATATTAATGGGTGGCTAATTTCTAATTCTTTGTCCTCTTTGGAATCAATTCTTTCTTCGATTTTGAGTTTACTTGAAAAGTTTGTGGGAGGTTCGGAATGTATTTTTGACACTGTAACGCAAATTTTGCAAGTTCTCTTGCTAAGTAAAAATGAGTTAGTGTCAGATCTTCCCATACCATCGGCTTCTCTGTTGGTGCCCCCAAAAATAAGCGCTCCTTCCGCTTCGGCAGTTTTGGATTCAGCTCAATCTTCTCCTTTGACAGAAGGTCAAAGGGAAAAGAAGCCTGTAGTTTTTCCTGCTGTCCCCAATCCTTCCAAAGTGGTTTCGGCTGGCGCTAATTGTATAGCCCCAATCAGTGACAAGATAGAGGTAATAGTAACATCTCCTCTCATTCCCAAATCCGAAATTCCATCTCTCTTTCCGATATTCTCCTTGCCATCAAGCAAAGAAGAGGAGATTCCCAAAGTAAATACTGGATTGATGGGAAAAGTGAGTCCCCTGAAATACAAAAAGATTAGAATGAAGAAGAGGAAACCCATCCGAAGATTCGCTAAAAAAAGACAGAGGAAACTTCTTTTTGATAAGAATGCTGAATTAAGTCTAGAAGATTCTCCGCAGGTGGAGCAGTCTCCTACCTCTCATGTAGAAGCTAGGGTTGTCTCGCCTAAAGAAGACGCCCCTTCCTCTGGTCTAGGTCCTATAAGCTTTACCAATCCTTTCCTCCCCAAGGTTTCCCACCCTTCCGCCAATCCTTTTTCAGCATATTGTAATGTTAAAGCAGGATCTTGCCAAGTTATTTCTAAGGTTACCTCTTCTTCTGTCATCCCGTCCCCTACTTCCCTAAATCCTTCAGCAAGACCCTTTCAGGTTCCATCTTCAATGACAGTTATTCTCCCAAAAGAAAAAATAAATGTGGATACTTTATATCTTGATTTTTCTCCCTTATTTGAACCAGATTTAATTTTAAATAGATCTGCCCTACTGATCTGTTTTAAAGAGATCGAAAGTTTGAAATTAATTCAAACGTCCGATTTAGATATTGTATTTCTCCTTAACTCCTTCGTGGGGAAACTAATAAGATCAACAAGGGTGAAATTCCATTCGAAAGTTGTGTTAAATCTTGTTCTACAGTGGGCAGAGGAATTACAAGTTAGAGGGATAGATGTCATGCCACATTTTGGGGAAAAATGTACTCAAAGTATTCTCGCCAATTCTTCACTATCACTTCCCTCTAATACGGGTGTGCTGTTGTCGGATTGGTCTAATCTCAGATCAGAGGACCTAAAAATTTGTGTGGCTAGGAATGAAAGGCTAGTTTCATACAAAAACCCTCCCCTTAAGCAGACAGTGAAGGATGACCAATCTAAATGGAGTTGGTTACCTGGAGTTCTAGCGAGTAAATCTGCTCCCTGTTCTAAACAACATTCCAATTTTTAACAGAGAGCTGAAATTTATTTCATGGAACACTGCCGGATTCAAGGATTATAAGGAGAAATTGGGTTTCTTGCATTCTCAAAAGGCAGATATAATCTGTTTGCAAGAAACCTGGGTTGAAGGAAGATTAGCTTTGGAAAAAGACTATTTTATTTTGGAATACAGCGCAACCAGCACTAGAAGAGGCCATGCTAAGGGAGGGTTAGCATGCTTGTTATCTAACAGATTGCAATGGAACTATTCACACTATCTAGATCCAGGGAAACTGTTTCAAGCAATAACCCTAAAAGATGTATTTGAGGATTGCCCTAATAGATTGTTGATTGTGGTTAACATTTATATTCCCCCCAATTGTAGTTTTAATGCTGGTTTAAAAACTTTGTTCACTTTTTTAACTAAAGCGTTGGATGTCTCCCCAACTCCGCATGTGTTAATGTTTGGGGACTTAAATTGTAATATATCTAACTGTGGGTCGGAGTTGTTTAGAAATATTCAATTGGAAGAGTCTTTGAATATACCATCTGCCCAGTTCCCCTCCAAAATTAAAACTAACAAAAGAGGTAAACTTATCTTAGATGGTTTACTTAAAGTTGAATGCTTAATAGTAAATGGGAGGCTTCCGTCTGACACCCCGGCAGCTTATACTCGTAAATCTAATAAAGGAAAATCTATTATTGATTTTATCATGGTAGATTATGCCGGTTTTCACCTACTGAAGGATATGAAGGTCATTGAGTCTATTCTTAGTGACCATAATGCATTGATGCTTTCTGTCTCCGTTAATCTTCAGAAAGTGGATCCGTGGAGTCTGGATATAGATTTTGTGAATTTTGATTCCAGCTCAGGGAAATGTTTTTGGAACCCTTGTACTGTTGAAAATGTGGTGCCTCTTTTGTATTTTACTGTTGAGAATTTACCCCTCTGGGAAGGGAGAGAGCTGTTGAGTTTTATTAATTTTTTAGATTCTGTATCTGCTAGTGCAAAAAAGAAACCAGGTGTGAAACAATCCCTCGTATTCCCTCATCCTCTACGGGCTATAAATAGAGAAATAAACAAAGTGGTAAGGGGACAATTTTTATTCTTTACCCAAGAAGATAAGTCTAAGTTGTTTATCTTAAAAAGAAGGAGAGGTAGGCTTAAGGCCCGTTTAAAACGCTCTAAGGAAGATGCCCTCTGGATTCATCTGAGGGAAGCTTCTTATAATGGCCAAGCCAAGACATTCTGGTCCTTAATCGGCAAAGGTTGTGGTACCAGAGCCAGTCCTACGCCTATTGCCATTGAGGAACAGGTGTGGGTTCATTATATCGAGAAGTTGTACAGTAACAATAATTCTCAAGTTTTTAATGTTGAATCTGATAATGTCTCACGTATACTTGACTGTCCAACGGAAAAGGAAATTGAATGTGCCATTAAGAATATGCGCTCCTCTGGTGCGATGGGTCCTGATAAAATCCCAATTTCAGTATTAAAACACCAGAGTGAACTTTGGAGTAAAATACTCTTTCCAGTGTTTAAATTTTGTTTTTCTAGTGGAACAGTCCCCCCCTCCTGGAAAGGAAGTATTATTGTCCCTTTATATAAAAAAGGGGCAAGAGATCTACCGCAAAATTACCGTCAAATCGCTTTGCTTGATGCCATTGGTAAGGTTTTCGCAAAATGTGTGCTTACTTTAATGAATCAATGGGTATCTGAACATAAAATCCTTCCCATGGAGCAAACAGGTTTCAGACAAAATCATGGAACTTTAGACAACCTGACTGCATTGCAAGTTATTAATGAAAAATATGTGAAAGTCCGTGGTGGTCAGGTATATGGCGCCTTTATTGACTTCTCCACCGCCTTTGATAAAGTAGATAGAATTTTGCTGTGGAGAAAGTTATTTAACTTAGGTATGCCCCCATTCCTGATTAAGTTAATTCGCGCCCTTTACTCTGACACCTGGTGCAGAGTTCTACTTGGAGGTGAACGTGGTGTATCTAAATTAATTCCCACTTCCAATGGGTTGAAGCAAGGTTGCCTTTTGGCTCCATTGCTATTTTCCTTATATACAGTTGATTTACCCGTCACACTTTCTGCTTGCGCCGGTATTGCCCCGTCCTTGGGTGGAGTTCCAATTGCATGCCTTATGTATGCAGACGACATCCTGATTTTGGATCTCACCCCAAAGGGCCTGAACAACCGGTTGCAAGCACTCTCTGAATATGCGGAAAGTCATTTCTTATCAATAAACACGGCAAAAAGCAAAGTGATTTGCTTCTCTGGTAGAAAGAAGCCTAAATGCCTTAATTATCCATGGGTTGTGGGGGGGAAAAAACTGGAATGTGTGAAATCTTACACCTTCCTAGGTAAAATTGTCACTTATAATTTAAGTGACAAATTACACATTGACAATAACTCTCGGAAGGCTATTTCTCAGGGAAAGAGTTTAGTTTCCCTGTATAAAGCCACAGGTAGAAGGCATTTTTCTATTCTTTTAGATGTTTTTAGAGCGAAAGTTCCGGCCTCCCTGTTATACGGAATTGAGTTAATTGATGTAAAAAAGTGGAGTTTTTTAAACTCTGCGGAAGGGAAAATTTTACGCAGTTTAATGTCTGTAGGTACAGCAAATTCGACTGCTTCCTTGAGACAGGAACTGGGTTTACGTAGCAGCTGGGTTCAAGGTCTGGCAAGTATCATACGTTGGGTAGTAGCTTTATCTAAAGGTGAACCTAATACCTTAAGAGATCTTATAAAAAATGAATTATTAGGATCTTTTAATGATTTCTCCCTGATTGTAAAAAACTTCAGATTTGCCGTGCTGCAATTGAAATTGGATGAGGAGACTTTATTTTTATTATCCTCTCATCAATTAAAAACTGTTCTGAAGTCAGCCTCCTGGGAATTGGGGTTTTGTCAGGATAGAGACTTCTGTTTAGCGAAAAAAGGTGGTACGCCTGTTATCGAATCTTATATTCTGCGGAAAGCTCAACCGTATATGTATTGGAACATCTCCCATGGCGTCAGACGCCTTGTGTACTTATTAAGACATAATTTGCTTCCGCTGAAAGTTCTACATGCCAGCTGGTATGGTCATTCGGCATGCTGTGATCTTTGTCAATTGTATGATCAGGACTTAGATCATGTCATGTTTGTTTGTCCTGCACTGATGTCTTGCAGGCGTAGATGGTTAAGACCAATTTGCTTACAACTCAACATATTATCTGCTTCTTCATTTAAGGCAGCCTTGATTAACCCACCTAATGAAATGTTTGCTTTTAAACTGTACAACTTTTTTAAATGTTTTTTGGACCCGTATTAAGATGTCTCGTGTAATTGTGATGGAATAATATTTTATGTATTTCTTGTTTTGTATGTATATGTTGTTTTATGTGGACCTCATAAAGAGTTCCTTATCATAATAAAAATAAACTTGAAACTTGAAACTTGATGATGAGAGTGCTGCCTTTCTGTGACCCTCTGGGACTTTGGTTTGAACAACTGAGGATACAGCACGGAAAATCCCTTTATATATATATTTATATTTATTTTTTTGTTGGAAAAATCAAGTCCCTTGAACAGACCAATGGAAGAAAGGAGCACTTTGAAAGCCACCGTATATATGTATGTATGTACGTATACATATATATAATATATATATTTATTTATATATATATATATATATACATACACATACATAAATGCAGTGGCTTTCAAAAAGCACCTTTCTTACATTGGTCTGTTTAAAAAATGTATATATGTGTGTGTGCATTTTTTAAAATTAAATATATCGAAAAATCAAAGCAAACAAAATGAGGGTGAAGGCTGTTGATACCGCACCTGACAGATGAATAGTGTTTTTATTTAAGAATCATATAGTGCAACGAACCAAGGAGCACTCCCCTCTACGCTCCTCAACCAGGAACAAGTCCTATCATAAAATTAAACACAACAGGGTTCAGCACTATTCAAGGAAAGTCAATGAATATATGTCCAAAACGTCGATGTAATTTTCTTTGAAAAATTCTTTTCTTTATTTCGTATTTTCATAAACATGAAGAATCATAGCCTCATAGACATGAAGAATCATAGCCGATGCGTTTCGTCTCTTAAAAAGAGACTTCTTCAGGGCAAAGTGGCATGGTGGCCCGTGACTCCCGGTCTCATCGTTTTCAAACAGTTTTACTAAGCACTGATCAAACGATGGACAATACTGTCATTAACCTGACTAATGTCAATCTTAAGAAAGCGGAGGTAAAACTATTATCATTGGGCTTGTCATTTTGCCCAAAAAGTCGTTTCAAGTATGTTCAAACTAGAATTGACGTTTTCAAGTTTATCAGAAAACTAAAATTATTGAAACACTTCAAACTTAATAAAGCATCTTATACTGCTGCTAATATCGTAATTTCTGGCAAACCAAGTATACGACTTGCTGCCAGTGATGTGACTAATCTCAAGACACTACATGTTCTTGTCAATAATTCAGATGATGCTGATTGGTCATCTCAACAACAACTATCCAATCTAGGCACTAGTGGAAACTCTCCAGCATTGAGCCCGTTTCACCCAAACTCCACTTTCATCCCACTCATGCCTAAAGATGCATTGGACATTTTTAGTGACTGTGTCATTCAAGACCTTAAAGTGCTGAATAGAAAGATTTTGAAAACCAACAAATATCGATCTTATCGTGATCAACAATATTCTACTTTAATGAATACATTGAAAAATAACACTGATGTTATCATAACTAAGGCCGATAAGGGAGGCAATGTTGTGTTGTGGGCTAAAAGTCAGTATTTATAGGAAGCATACCGCCATTTGAACGATTAATTTTGTTACAGGAAGGCCACTACCAATGATATAAGGAAATTGAAAGATACTATTCACCGAGAACTTGGGCAATGGAAAAGGGACAGCCTTTTGAATAAGAATGAACACAGTTTTTTTAAAGTTGATTTTACGATTACTGCGGTTTTATATTTTATTCCTAAAGTGCACAAGCAACAAGTGCCTATCCCAGGGAGGCCCATTATTTCGGCACAACGCAGTCTCTGTGAGAATATATCTAAGTATGTGGATTTTTTCCTCCATGAATTTGTTGAGTTATTACCATCATATATCAAAGATACTGGCCATTTCCTATCCACTGTACAGACGGTAACTTGGCAAGAGGGATATTTATTTATTGTCATGGACATTTGTTCCCTCTATACTAGCATACGCCATTCTGATGGATTACATGCAGTCAAATTTTACCTCGATAAAAGAAATATCATCTTCCATCAACATAATGCCATGTTGTTACGTATGATAGAGATTTGATTACATAATAACTACTTTATGTTTAACAATGAGCTATTTCAGCAACTGCAGGGCGTGGCTATGGGGGCTTGCTTCTCTCTCAGTTATGCGTGTTTACACGTTGGCTGGTGGGAGGAGCATGTCCTCAGGCAAACCCACAGTGAGCTATATATGGCCCATGTTATACGTTAGTGGAGATTTATCGACGATATTTGCATCATTTGGAATGGGTCCATTGAATCAGCTAATGAGTTTGTGAATTGTGTTAACAATAATGAAGTGAATCTTGAATTTACTGCTCAGATTAGTTCAGACTGAGTTGAATTTCTTGATGTGGAACTATATATTAAGAATAACAGCATACAAACTAAGCTACATCGAAAAAGTACATCTGGTAATACTGTACTACATGCCCGAAGCTCCCACCCTTATCATTTACTTAAAAGTATTCCTTATGGTGAATTTCTTCGCATTAAACGAATATGCAGTTCAGAATTAGACTGTATCACTTGCCAGAATGAATCCTTGTTGAGATTCCTAGCTCGTGGATATAAAAGAAAAGATCTAGAATTAGCAGTAGCTAAGGCTAATACTATGAACCGCAGTGATTACTTTGAGAAGGTTACTAGAAAAACTACCCACAGAACTATTTCAAGCACCAACATTGAATCTAGGGATCCTGACTCTGTTCGATTCATTACTACCTTCAGTAGCCAGGACCAAGATCTAAGGAAACTCATGTATAAAAACTGGCCTATAGTGAAAACTGATTTAACTATGTCACAGCTAGTGCCCGACTTACCTCAGATTACATTTAGACGAGCACCTTCTATGAGGGATGCTCTGGTGAGGACCAGTCCTGAGGTCACTATTACCAACACCTGGTTATCTAATCGTAAGGGTAAATGCAGTTCTTGTCGGGCTTGCAAGTTTGGCATCAATACCTTTGAATTTATGAATGCATTTGATCAAACACCTATTAGCTTTAAGGGTTTCTTTACGTGTAAAACTGATTATGCAGTATATATACTTGAATGTTCTTGCAATTTGAAGTATATTGGCAGCACAAAACTACAGGTATCTGCTCGGATTTTACAACATCTGCGAGCCATTGTCAACTCTGACCCCAGTTACCCTGTTGCACCCCCCTTTAAATTATTTCATCACAATAATTTGAATGAGTTAAAGTACTTTGTGATTGATGCGGTACCAAAATTACCGAGAGGAGGCAACAGGAAAAAACGTCTTAGACAGCTAGAAACCCAATACATACTGCTATTAGATACCAAGATGCCAAATGGCCTCAATACAGGGGAGGATATGCATAACTTTTTATGATACTGTGAGAATCATTTATCGGTAGTGTCTGTGACATTTTGTAACACAGTCTTTCTGATCAGCATTGTATTCACTTTATAGTATTTTATTGTTGGTCTTCATTCTGTCCGTGCTTTGGTTTTAACCTAATTTTATCCTTTTGGTTGTTATTGGGTTTTTACTGAGGCTACTAGCCTGGATTTTTGGACGATTTTATGAACATCTCAATATTTATTATTTTAGGTTCTAGCACTGTAAGGCATAAATCTCATCTAGATTACTCTTTTTTGCTGCTCTTACTATGCTATTTGCACATGCTTTTCTGGTTTTGGACAGGTGCGCTTGCACTTTATTATATGTACAGTTGATTTTATCCTGTGGTATATTATTAACGTTTGAAGAAGGTTTTAAATTACAAATATTCTCTTAACTTGATTTAATCCCAATATTTTTTGCACTTGCACTTTATTGGATATTATCATATTTTCGTCTTTCATTACATTATTAGTGGCTGATATTTTTTATGATACAATCAGGTATTTTTTAAACATAGTGATGCATATACATAAATTCTTCTATGCTCTTTATGTTTAGATTTTGGTTAAAACCACATTGGATCTATCAATACAACACTACTGTGCTTATTACCAATATCATATAATCACGAGCATTAGTGACATGACAAAAAATGAGTGGTTTCTGTTTAAATTTTATCATCTAAATTTAAATAACTATGTCTTTTTATTTGGAAGTTTTATCTGAGAAGATCGCTATGGCCTCGAAAATACTTTTTTTTATTATTTTCATGTGGTTTCCTTCCTCCCGTTTATTTGTTTTAGGAATTTGATCGTTTTTTTGGACCCATCTATGTATGTAATGATGGCCAATTGAGATTTTTTTGGAATTGTGATCAGTGTAAAAATCAGGGTTTGTTGATGTGAATTTTTTACCACTATGGTACTATTTATTATTTAGTTTGAATTTCGAAACGACATGGTTCTGTAAGACTGAGTATTTCTTCTATTTTTTCACCCTGATTTTACTTGCAGTTTGCTATTTTGTCTGCCGCAATTCCATTGGTTCATGTGGGAGGAAGTCATCCATTTTTCACTATATCTTTTTTGATTGTTTCCTAACGTGTCATGTGATCAAGGCCGTGGCAACGTGGCCGAAACGCGTCATGCCGATCTATCTGGAATAAAGTTGCACCAAATCTATTTCCAGCGTGCTGTGGTCTGTACCCGTGTTCCACCTACTAGTTGGACTTTGGGAACCTGCTTTCTTCATATATATATGTATATATATATTACCTACTGGCGGTCGCCAGTAGGTAGTTATAGTTAGGACTAAGTTTCCATAGGAAGAGCATTTTTTGTTTTGCTTATTACTTTGGTGTCGTTTGATGAATCTTCATGAAATTTTCCAAACTAATTTGTTGTTCCTATCAGCTCCTATGCTGAAAGTTTGGGGGTGATTTGTCAAGGGGGGGCTGAGAAAAAAGGGGGGTACCAAAACATGTTTTCTCCATGTTAATTTCCATAGGAAAGTTTAGACAAGGCTACAGGTCGAACGGGTGAACGGAATTACCCCAAAGTTGCCAGGGAGAAGGGTCTTGGTCCAGAAAGCATGCTTTTGTTTATTTGGTGTAAATTCGTTCAGTAGTTTTTGAGAAATATCGAAATTTACAGATATTGATATTTGGGAATTCTGTCATCTGATTGGCTGAGGCATTACGAGCACGAGCTTGCTGCTTATTGGTTGGGAGTGCTGCGAGCGGTTGCAACTAGGAAATGTGTTGGCCGCCATTTTGTGTTTCTGTCGAAGCGAGTAAGGGGAAAAAAGGGCAAAAAAAGTAGGAACGAGGAGGGTAGGAGCACTGTAACCTCTGTGGGGTGTTTAGGGTGTGGTATAGAGGGGGTGCGAAGCGAACTACTCATACCTACTGGTCTGAAAGTGCTAGGTACGGAAATTAAGTGAGGTATTGCGTAGTGGCTGATGCTGCTAAGGTGAGCTGCTGCGGGAGTCGGGGATGAAAGTGTGAGCCTAAACTGTGTGACTTATGGTGTGAAGTCATGTGCCCTGGCCGCTGCAGCACACCTGTGGAAGTAGTGCCAGCATGTGTTTATACCTACTAGGACAAACTACTGACTGCTACTGGTTTGAAAGTCCTGGGCTACGGAAAATATGTGACTTATTGTCTAGAGTCTCATGGTGCTAAGCTGAGGTGCTGCCAGAGTCGGGGATGAAAGCGTGAGTCCAAAGTGTGTGTCATATGCTGTGAAGTCATGTGCTCTGGCCGCTGTGCCACATCTGACAAGTAGTGTCAGCATGTAGTTATACCTACTCGGAGGAACTTTTGTTTCGAACATTGTAACTTGTGTATGGTGCTTAGGGGGTGTTATACAGGGAGTGCGAAGGTAAATGTGCACGTATCAAATCAATACAGTATTTGTAAAGCGCAAACTACTCACCCCTATGGGTCTGAAGGCCCTCGAGGCTGGTGTGCAAATTACGTGAGCTATTAAGTGAGCTATTGCCCAGAGTCACATGGTGCTGAGCTGAGGTGTCCAAAGGTGCATTTCCAAACCTACCCCAGTCAATGTGCCTAGGTCATTTCCACCACAATGCACAATCATGAGGTCAGGGTGTGGGAGATGCAAAGAGGTTTTAACCAAAGGTACCAATTGGTGCCACTTCAATCTTCTCTGTGCAAACAATTTAATGTCCACATTTTGGAAACCTAGGTCTAAGTCAATACGTCTGTGTTCTGCATACCTCTTGCACCAGAAAATATAGCTATGTCCTACGATCCATACTAGCATTTTGAAGGTATGGCTGGAAGGTATGAAAAGATGTCTGTAGCTCATGCAGTTCCTTGGTAGAATAAGAGATATGTTTAAAGATGGGGAATTACTTTTTTTTGCCATGCAAAACGATACGTGATTGGGAGATGAAAAGCATTCTTTTTTAAAAGTAGGGTGCACATTAGTTTTGTGGAAAAGCATCTTTGTGATTGGTTAAGAAAAAGCAGTTTCAACGTGGAGTACATATCATAGGATAACATTTGCTCAACTCAACCACACCTGCTACTTGCATTTGGAAGGCACTGTTCGAACTTAAAACAATTGTGAACTTTTAACCTGCACGTGCCGTTAAATGTTCGAGAAAATGTTGCAAAAAAATATTGTTATGTTTAAGAATATTTATGAACTTTTAACCTGCACGTGTTGTAGAATGTTCTAGAAAGTGTGTTAATAGAATACGTTGCACTTCTGACTTCTATGTGTTGTTGAATATTAAAAAAACGGTTTATATGGAAAATTAAAAAGAAACCAATAGAGAGAAGTTTTGAAACCTAAAAGAATCAAGGAACTTTTCTAATTTGTTCTTTACATGTATTTATGTGTGGAGCAACAAAATTATAGACACAACAGCACCAGGAAGAGGAAGAAGCAGGGAGTGGGAGGACGGGGGGAGATGGGCAGGATGGTACACATGCACAATTAAGTACAGCACAAGTATAGACAAACAATGGCCAAAATGAAACACACCAACAAGGAGCACAAGCCACACAACCCGCCAACATCACACCACTGAATGAGCATAGAAGTTAAAACCACGCTGCATTCATAGAGGATGTGTACAAAGGCCGGTCGTTGGTGTTTTGGGATGTCTGCGACCGTGGTCATCATGGATGAGATGCCCAGCACGTGGCACATGGGCGAGTTCACTGTGTGTTACGTTGCCAAACAGCTGCTCCTCCCTCCCACGAGACCCCACACTTTTGTACGGTGCACTGTTGTATCTTGTGCACTCGTACGGCACACCATTGTAATGCCTATTCGCGCATGTCCTGCTACATTCCAACTACACCATCACAGTGCCGTATGGAGGTGGTGCATGCCACTTTACAACATCGACTACTGCGGCCCTTGTGGCAGGCCACACCAGAACACAGAGACACACTTACCGCACTTCCTGTACACGGACATGTCTGAGACACTCCGTTCCCCTTGCTGGATAGGCACACCCCTGCACTGACCTGTGTTACCCCGGACCAGAACACGCCGGTTGTGCATGCAGGAGGATGCGTGCATAGCTACATGTCGAGGCTCACTGCCAACGCTGAGGTGACAGCACACTGTGATGTTGCAGGGCTCGTGCCTATCATGCTAAGACAATGACCACAGGGACACACTTGCTCAGAAGCAGGTTTGGGGGGCGTTGGCGGTCCTGGAGTTGTTGCGATGAGTCTTGTGGCCCTCATGGGTATCCCTGTATCATGCTCATTGACTCTATGGTACCTGTGGGTGTTCTGGTGTGGCTCTTGGCTGTGATCCCTTTCATGGTGCAGGTAGTCGTCCTGCTTAACACCAGCAGAAAGCAGGTGTAAAGTCCCTGGTGCTAACGTGGCTTATCGCCAGAATTTGTTTCGCATTGCAGTTGGTGTGAAAGTTGTGATGTGATTTTTTTCGTGTGCAGAACAATATACGAACTGAGCAGTGCATCTCGTCAAGATGCAGCGCCTGACGCACTATTCCCAATCAATATAAATACAATGAGATTTCTTAATTGATTTAGTGTGTACACTGTAAGTGCAGCCACTACCTCAGTGCAATTCAATACAAGATTTTAGTATTTAGGAAAGGTGCACCTCGTGTCTTTTTGCATGGGAATGGCTAGTCTGCATTTCATTATCAGAACTTTAATGGAAGTAAAGTTGAGATAAATCTAACACACTATTCAGAAGTTGGTGCAAACTTCAGACATCACCAGTATACCCGCGATAAGTGCCCCAAAATGTAACACCATGGTGGACTCCATCAAATAACAGTAATAAGAACAAGAAAGAGTCACACAGCAGTTAAGAGAACAACCAAAAACGTTATTAATTCTTTTTTTTAAAACTTTTTTTTATAAACATAAATATGTAAACGATAAACTATTTTCAAACTTTATTTTTTTATTAACATATATATGAACGATAAACTAATAAACAAAAGGTTTCAAAAATAATACAAAACAACAAGGCGGAACACTCCTGTGGGGACCATGGATGTCGACGACAGAGCCTGGAAAATAAAGCACAAAATAAGGACGTGTGTAATGGGCATATCAAAGGAGAGAGACACAGAGAAGGAAAAAAAAGCCAGAGAGAAAAAGAGAGGGAAGGAAAGAAAGGGAGTGAGAAAGGGAGAAGGAAGGGTGAGAGTTAGAGAGATAGAAGGAAGAGAGAGAGAGAGAAAGCGGGACAGAGAGAGACAGAGAGACAGAGACAGACAGACAATGCCGCCCCTGTGCATCCATGAGCAAATAATTACCTGGTGCCACCGGAGTGTGCAGCAGTGGGCACTCCACGTGCCCGTCAAAACTCTGCGCATCCCAGATATTTCGCTGAGTCCTGAGACATGAATGGGGGAGACCACATCAGCATCTGCGCGTCTCTCACAGATGTCGCTGAGTCCTGAGTCATGCATGGCGGAGACCACATCATCTTCTCCACGGCCTGGCAGATCTCACACATGTCGCTGGGTCCTGAGTCATCAATGGCAGAGACCACATCAGCTTCTCCGCGGCCCGGCATATCTCACACATGTCGCTGAGTCCTGAGTCATCATTGGCGGAGACCACATCAGCTTTTGGGGCCGCTAAGCCTGTGGAACTCAAGTCCGTGCCACGTGGTGGTAGGCCCTGATGGCCATATGAGCTTCGGGTGGCACTAACCCTGTGCATCTGAAGTCCGCGCAAGGGTTTGTTAGCCCCCGACGGCTATACAGATCAGGGTGCGACTAACCTTCTGCGCAACTTTTCAAAGACTCTTTATGGTTGAGACACGTGGAGCGTCCGCCATCTAGTCAGAACCGGCAATAAAGGATGTGACGTTGTCGATCTATTATATTTGCGTGGTCACATGGTCTGTGACGCATGTGCCGGATGGGTGTGATGTGTGTGCAAACCTGCCCTCAGGGAGTGGCCGTAAGATGTTGAGAACTAGACTACTGACCTGCACACCGACAGCGAGTCCACCTGCGTCAGGTAGCTATGTGGGGCCAACGTCGGAACGTAATCCGAGTGGCGTGGCGTCGCGTATGACGGAACAGGGCAGGGATAGCTACAATTATGCGGACGGCTCGTAGTACTGCGTCTGTGAGTCGAGCGGATGGGCCCCAGCTGTCCCTCTGCGAGCCTGGGTGCGAACTGTTCCCAACTCACACTACATAAGCATTGAAAAATCATTTTGTGATTCAGTCCGTCAGCTGGCATTTATCCGAGGTATTTGTGAAAACATATCGGAGTTCTTTCTGTGATAGATACCCCTTTGACGCTACCTCTCCCCACATCAGCAGGTAACACACCCTCTTCCCACATTACCATCATACCCCCAACAACCTTCTTGGGCCTGGAAGTGTCCCTGTGCGGTTGGACAAAGAAGAATCTTAGTCATGTATAGATTTACATATTTTAAAAACTTATTTAAAGAAAAGAACAATAAATAAGACTGAAGGGAGTCTGGTGCTGTGGTCGCTGCCGCGAAGTTGGGGTCACTGCCATTCAGGACTCAGGACACAGTTACACATGTGAGATCGGCTTGTGTTAAAGAGGGTTAGTGGGACTACGTGTCGCCGGCCTTGCATATCGAAATATGCTATACTGATCGAAGGGAGTGTGGTGCTGTGGTTGGTGCCACGGACTTGGGGTCACTGCTATTCAGGACTCAGGACACAGTTACACATGTGGGATCGGCTTGTGTTAAAGAGGGTTAGTGGCACCAGAAGCATTGAGACTGTATGAGCCTGTGATGATGCTTGGTGTGGACGGGCAGCACTGGGAGCAATGTGTCTTGGCTATTGGACTGCATCATGTGGAATCAGGACTCTATCTGAAATGTGAGGCCTGCTGACCGTAGTGTAGGCCAGAGGTAGTGGTAAGCAAGGGCCCACAGACACGTGCATACTTTGGTGGCCCCACCGGCCTGTGTAGTGCAGGTTCAGTGGCACCACGTGTCACCGGCCTTACATATACAAATACCCCTCACTAATCGAAGGGAGTGTGGTGCTGTGGTCGATGTCACGAAGTTCGGGTCACTGACGTTCAGGACTCAGGACACAGTTACACATGTGGGATCGGCTTGTGTTGAGGAGGGTTAGTGGCACCACGTGCTGTTGGCCTTGCATATGGAAATATGCCTCATTGATCAGAGGGAGTCTGGTGCTGTGGTCGCTACCACGGACTTGGGGTGACTGCCATTCAGGACTCAGGACACAGTTACACATGTGGGATTGGCTTGTGTTAAAGAGGGTTAGTGGCACCACGTGTCGCCGGCATTGCATAATGAAATATGCCTCACTGATCAGAGGGAGTCTGGTGCTGTGGTCAGTGCCACGGACTTGGGGTGACTGCCATTCAGGACTCAGGACACAGTTACACATGTATGATCGGCTTCTGTTAAAGAGGGTTAGTGGGACTACGTGTTGCCGGCATTGCATATGGAAATATGTCTAAGTGATCAAAGGGAGTGTGGTGCTGTGGTCGGTGCCACGGACTTGGGGTGACTGCCATTCAGAACTCAGGACACAGTTACACATGTGGGATCGGCTTCTGTTAAAGAGGGTTAGTGGGACTACGTGTCGCCGACCTTGCATATGGAAATATGTCTAAGTGATCGAAGGGAGTGTGGTGCTGTGGTAGGTGCCACGGACATGGGGTCACTGCCATTCAGGACTCAGGACACAGTTCCAGATGTGGGATCGGCTTGTGTTAAAGAGGGTTAGTGGAACTACGTGTCGCCGGCCTTGCATATCGAAATATGCCTCACTGATTGAAGGGAGTCTGGAGCTGTGGTCGCTGCCATGGACTTGGGGTCACCACCATTCAGGACTCAGGATACAGTTACACATGTGGGATCGGCTTGTGTTGGACAGTGTTAGTTGGCACCACGTGTCCAAAATTCAAATTACAAGGTCCGCTGCCCGCAGTGTAGACTGCTGAGTGTTCGTTTGTACTTGAAAATGAATTTGGTGATTTTACAAAAGCTATAACTGATATTAAAAATGTTCAAGAAGAAAGGATACTAAAAGGATATTATGTAGATTTGAGGCCTGTAATAGTTACTTGCCTAGTGGACTCTGTAGTTAATGAATGAAGAAATAATTTTCATTGTGAGCCCTACTGAGTGCAGTGTAGGCGTATGATAAAAAGATGAAATAAGTATAGAATACACCGACAAAGTGTTGGATTTTCTGAGTACAATCTTGTTGTTAGAAACTAGTATTTAAAATTGGAATTGCGAGCTGTACTGTCTGCATTGTAGACTGCTATTCCATGTTAGTTTGCATTTGAAGATTAATTTGGTCATTGTAGTAAAGCTATAACTGATATAAAAAAAAGTTCTTGAAGCGAGGATACTAAAAGGATAATATGTAGGGTGTAGAACTGTGATAGTTACTTGCCTACTGAAGTCGGTAGTTGCATATGGAATTACCCCGCACAGATCAAAGGGAGTGTGGTGCTGTGGTCGCTGCCACGGCCTTGGGGTGACTTCTATTCAGGACTCAGGACACAGTTACACATGTGGGATCGGCTTGTGTTAAACAGGGTTAGTGGGACTACGTGTCGCCGGCCTTGCATATCGAAATATGCCTTACTGATCAAAGGGAATGTGGTGCAGTGGTCGGTGCCACGGACTTGGGGTCACTGCCATTCAGGACTCAGGACACAGTTACACATGTGGGATGGGCTTGTGTTGAACAGGGTTAGAGGCACAACGTGTCGCCGGCCTTGCATATGGAAACATGCCTAACTATTCAGAGGGGGTATGCTGCTGTGCTCGCTGCCATGGACTTGGTGTCACTGCCATTCAGGCCTCAGGACACAGTTCCACATGTGGGATTGTTTGGCATTTGTTGAACAGAGTTATTGGCACCACGTGTCGCCAACGTTGCATATGGAAATATGCCTCACTGATCGAAGGGAGTCTGGTGCTGTGGTTGTCTCACGGAGTTGGGGTGACTGCCATTCAGGACTCAGGACACAGTTCCACATGTGGGATCGGCTTGTGTTGAAGATGGTTAGTGGCACCATTTGTCGCCGGTCTTCCACAGTGTAGGCCAGAGGTAGCGGTGAGCAAGGGCCCACAGCCACGTGCATACGTTGGTGGCCCCACCGGCCTGCGTAGTGCAGGTTCAGTGGCACTACGTGTCGCCGGCCTTCCATATGCAAATACACCTCACTGATTAAAGGGAGTCTGGTGCTGTGGCCGCTGCCATTCAGGACTCAGGACACAGTTACACATGTGGGATTGGCTTGTTTTGAACAGGGTTAGTTGGCACCACGTGTCGCCGGTCTTCCACAGTGTAGGGCGGAGGCAGCGGTCAGCAAAGGCCCACAGGCAGGTGACGATGACTTGCGCTGCACAGATTGGGAGCATTTGGTCTTCTTAACTCATTATAGTCTCTTACACAATTTGCGTCGCTACTAATCTTGAATTGTGAACCGTGTAACCCCAGTGTAGGGCGGAGGCAGCAGTCAGAATGGGCGCACAGCCACGTGGCGTTGAGTTGAGCTGCACAGTTAGTGGCACCTGGAGTACTCAGCGTGTGCGCACCCTGCGATGATACGTGGTTTAGGCGGGCCGCACTGGGAGCAATGTGTTTTGTCTAATGAATTCTAGCTTGATGAGGCCACGTGGCAATGACTTATGGTGCAGTGAGTTAGTAGCACCTGAAGCACACAGCGTGTGGGTATCCTGCGATGATGCGTGGTCTGGGCGGGCCACACTGGGAGCAACGTGTCTTGCGAACTGGACTGTGACATCTGCAATCGCCACTGCATCTGAATCGTGAGCGCTGCTGTCCGCAGTCTAGATCGAAAGCAGTAGTCGGTATAGACATAAGTCTGCGGTGCTGTGTCGCTGGGTTCGCAGGGGGCCTGTGTCGAGGAGGCCCGGGTTATGGCGGCAGCCACGTGCCAGGGTGAGGGCTGCCGCTGTGACAGACTCGTTGGTCTTCCCGCAAGTGAACCACGCCTAAGGCCTGGCCTATTTATTCATACTCCTACGCTGGAGTGGCATACGCTGGAGCAGCCCACTCTGCTTCCGCTTCCAGGGGGGGACAACACAACTGCATGACTGAGATCTTCCCCACTGCCTGAGGTAACCTGGTTGCGTCCACTGTGCACTACACTACAAGTATCAATAGTATATCTCCACATGGAGAGGTTTGTGCTTTGCATAGTGAGGTCTGTGCAGCACATCAGCGTTACACTTGGCATTGTGTGCTTTATTGTTGATGGGTGACTTGCCTCCTTCATATATAGTTGGTTGCCACATCTCCCAACATTCAGCTATTGTGTGGCTGAGGGGCATGGCGTTTTGGGAAGGTCCGTTGCCCTGTTTTGCGCTACCTCGGTGGTAGTAGGGGGGCTGGTGCGGGGGGGAGGTTCTAGTGGTGGTGGCACTGGGTGTTGTGGCCTTGTTGGGTGTCGGAGCTGCATGATCAGTAGGTCTATCACGTGTTTGTCTTTAGATGTGAGTAGATAGTCGTACTCCTTACACGAGTTAGAGGTTGATGTTAATTTGTTACTGCTAACTCAGCTCATCGCCTGCTTTTTGATTGCATTGCAGATTTGGCTGGTCGTTGAAAATATGGGGAAGTGGTGTTTTATTGTTTTTTTTGCACGGGAACGCCTACTTTGTATTTCATTAGCGTTAGTTGTGGCTCTCGTTTGTGTCGATTTTGTTGGCGTAAGGTATCGATGGAAGAGTGGTGAGATTTGCAGTTTTCACCAAGTTGAGAATGGGATGATAATTAAAAAACACAGAAAAAAAGATAGGTTTAATGAACATTATAATTAGAAATTAGCATTTAAAAAACCTTTGAAATTCACTGAAAAAACCATAGGTTTCAGGCACGTTATAGTTAGAAATTAGCATTTAAAAAACCTTAGAAATTCACAGAAAAAAACATAGGTTTCAGGGATGTTATAGTTAGTTGGACATTTCACTCATAGAAAACCATAGACATTCCCCTGTTATAGTTAGTTGAGCTAACTATAACTCGCACCCCCGCAATGCACTGCTGATGATGTCACATATTACATCATTCATGACATGGTCAGTGACATCACTGATGACATCTCAAATGACATCACTGATGACAACACTGATGACATCATCCACGTCAAAATCTGATGCACCTCATCAGACCCTAATATAACACTTGATACACCCACTCTAAAATACAGACTATAATTTTCGAAACCATGAACACACCAATACCAGTTAGTACATATCCACTCACTAATTTGTAGGTCTACACACACATCCATTCATTCACCCATACAGTCACTCATACATACAGTCAGCCATCAATGCAGCATTATCATATCCTGTCACATATCTATACAGACAGTTACACACCGCCTCTCATTCATAGAGTTATTTACACACCTAGTCAGTAATGGAAATAATCAATCACACTTTCATTTACTCACCTCTACAGTTATACACATACCACATCACTTATTTAAACATATACTAACACATACTTACACTCTAATACAATAACTAATACAAGCACACACTGATCCATACAGGCACTCTCACAATCACTCACTCTCACATACAGTCATGTATACAGTCCAACACTCATATATACTGCCTTTCACATATGGAGTTACTCACACATGTACCACTGAGGCATCCATTCACTCACCAAGAGACTCATACACACACTCACCCAGGCATACAGACCTTCACAGATACAGACTTGAACACATATACCCAGTGAATTATCCACTCACACATCTATGCACAGAGTCACACCCCCCCCACCCACCCACACAGACACTCAGGCACCCATACAGGTACTCAGACAAGCAATCAATAGCTCATATAGATCCTCATTTAGTTGCTAACTAAACCATGGAACTGCTTACACACCAACTGACAACTTAAACTGTGTGAATGTCTGTATCAGTTGCTAACACATGCATTAAGCAAGACACAATGAATCACTCACTTATACTGTCAGTCACATACCTACTCAATCATCCATCCTGACTCTTATACACCCATTCATTCTTCAATACACCTTGGCATATATATATAAAACATATTTACATTTTATAGAAACACACATCCACTGGATGATGTCATCAGTGATGTCATTTGAGATGTCATCAGTAATGTCACTGACCATGTCATGAATAATGTAATATGTGACATCATCAGCAGTGCATTGCGGGGGCGCGAGTTATAGTTAGCTCAACTAACTATAACAGGGGAATTTCTATGGTTTTCTATGAGTGAAATGTCCAACTAACTATAACATCCCTGAAACCTATGGATTTCAAAGGTTTTTTAAATGCTAAATTCTAACTATAATGTGCCTGAAACCTATGGTTTTTTCAGGGTGTATATATATTTATATATATATATATATAAATCTTCAAGACAACTCGGCAAAAGTCCCCAACCAGAGTATCCACGGCACAGAAGGAGTCCACAACAGTTAAATTAAGGTACTTTTAAAAATCCTTTAACACCATGTGCAAAACAAAGAGGACAGTCGACGCGTTTCGGGAGATGCCTTCAACTGGACCAGTTACATATATGCAGTGGCTTCCATTGGTCTGTTCAAGTGTAATTTGCATTTTGGCAATTGATACCCAACTTCATCAATAAGATGTCTTGCACACTGAGTGACAGTAGAAGTGTACCTTAGTGCCATGGCTGGTGCGCCTTTATTTTATATACTTTGGCCTATTTGGTGTATTTTCAGATCTTTGCAAAAATGAAGAACAATGGACACTTACCAAGGCCAGACTTATTAGCTTTGTCAATTCTTTTGTCAATATGTATCACCTCTGTCGCTGCAGGCCCGGCTGGTGCTTGCTAATATGCACAGGAATGTATGACATTACATCGCGGTCTTTACACCACGATACGTTTACAACGCAGTCATTACAATGCAAGTCGTTACAACGACTTGCGCTGGAGAGGCCTGGACTTAGGAATAGTATGATTTACTATTCCAACTCCAGCCTACATAACAGTATGGAAGGTGTTGGAATAGTAAATCATACTATTCCTTAGTGTACAGAGCCATCCAGCGCAAATTGTTGTAACGACTTGCGTTGTAATGGCCACGTTGTAAACGTATCACAGTGTAAAGACCGCATTGTAACGGATGTCTCCCATGCAAGAATATTACACTGGAGACACAGGCCTACAAACACATTGGTCAATGACCTCGCCTGGTGATAGGCCAATCTAGTTATTTTGAGTATGTTTTATGTGCTGTGGCTGAGGCCTGCAAGGGAAGATGCCTTAGTTTAAGTTCCTTCTCTTTTGGCCCATTACTGGAGGGAGTGGATTAGGATTGAGCACAATGAGCATAAGGAGGCATCATAGCACCACTCTTTAACAAATGACAGGCGCCAGAGACAGCAACAATCACGACAGTAGGTGAGGGACCTTGGTACCACAGCGGGCTAATCTCACCTCTAGGTGCAAAGCTCTCAGGTTTCCTATGTCCATGCGTGAGTAACTATTCCAGTCTAGGATTTTACATTGCATTATGTGGATTGCAGTCCCATTTATTTTATTCTAAAATTTGGATTTCAAGCCCTAGAAAGCAAATACAGTAGGCACTGGCAAAGCCAAGAGGTCTGGACTTGGCTGTCTAGTGCAATAGTTCTTTTGTATTTTTTAATGCAAGCATATGCCACAAACATAAATAGAAAAAAAAAACATCTAGCCTCTTAAAAATGGTTGGCATATGCTTACAATACAATTTTAAAATTAAAAAATTCACTAATGTGGCTGTTTTACTAGTGTCATTTTTACTATATTAATAATCATTATTATTATTATTGTTATTACTAATAAAATAGACAAGAATAAATCACTACCAAACCTATCCACAAATTGCAGGCTTCTAAAGAGTTGCAGTGTCACTTTAAAACTTTATAATAGCATTTTTGAAAGGAGACAAAAAAGAAAGTATCATTTGACTGAGAAACGTAAGCGTTGGAAAAATAAACAGCTAGCATTTAAAGTTAATAAAAAAAAATACCTGAAATAAAATACACTTTGAACCGGATGTGTTACTGAGAGAAAGGACAATTTTACAGTGTATGTAAACAATCTGCACAGGCTTCGTGCGGTCATACAAAGTGAAAGGAGTCACTGAACAAAGCAGGCTGACCCACTGTGCCATGCTGTATGTTGTGGTGTGTAGAGGAAAACTGTGAATGACAATCTAAGGGACAAATGGATGAAGCATGCTGACCAAAATCCAATGTATTTATGTACATCATGTATTGCTTTTTTGGAAAAACAAGAGTGAGGCACCACAGCTAAAGCAGTCTCAAAGGCCAGGCCTAATATGTGTGCCGATAACAAATATTATTTACAGCAACTGTATTAACAAGAATTCACACATTTATTTCTAAAAGGAGTGGAGTTGGGTATGAATGTGTGTGACGGCGTGTCTAATGTCGGATCAAAACAATATATCTTTCGAAACATTTATGAAAAGTATTTACCATCTTCAGTTTCATGAGAAAAAAAATATTCAACAATGTGGGTCAGTTTGGAAATTGTCATGGCAACCTGCATAACAACGAATTATGAGCATACAACTGACATCCTGATGAACCAGTTTACAGTACAGATACGTCCATAGGAGGGCAGCAACATGTAGTTTTGAAACTCAACTTCAGGAATCCAAGGGAGACAAAGAGTGCAGTAATTATGCCTCATGGCTGTCCCTTAAAACAGATCTGTTTAGCTCTACATTTTATTGTGTGTTGCATTTAAGTCATTCAATAATTTTATGCAGTACAAAAGCATGCTGCTCACTGATTTGACAGATGCAAAGCTTTCATGAAAGATGCCTCAGTTTCTATGTGATAAAAGTCTTAGCAGGTGAAAGTTTGACAAAAACATTGGTATTCACATTTACTAAAGTCTTAAGCTCTTGTAACAGAACTGTTATTCACTCCAGTGTGACTCTTCTTTTTTACTAAATAGGGTGTATGACGCCTTTGTGTGTTAAAATGCCTATAATGACTACATTGCAATTGGACTCCTGGTAAAAGACAAACAAAGCACAGCATATTGGTAGCTTAAACTGTAAACGATGAAGGCACACACCTTTAAAGTATTGGCTGAATAAAGCTGCTAAAGCATACCTACTGGAGGCTAATATCCAAACATGTTTTAATCACAGCAGAAGTCACATTTTGACTTTTGAATTCAGGGTAAGGTGCAACTTAAAAATAACTGGGAGCTATCCCTTGCAGAATAAAATGACCATGCGAATGGCCAGATGTCGTTAACATATATCAAAATGGGTATAAGCCCTAAGCAAAAAGACATGTACCTGCTCTATCATTTTATTATTGAACAGACAACACATAGAAAAGTACAAAACAGGGTGTCCTACTTTGCAGCATGAATATATGCAAAATCTACATTTCGGCCATGGGCTGTTAGTACAACTATTACTAATCACTGTAAGTAAAATAAAAAACAAGAAATTGGATATTCATACAATGCACTGTGGTTGTGTTCTTTCATTCAAAACGTGGGTGTTTGCTGGTAAACAATGGCTGACCCTGCTTCATTATTCTCTGTCGGACAGAAGTTAAAAAAAGATAATCTTCCTAATTAATTGGCTGGGAATCTGGGGTGTAGGCGGGTTGCTTAGTGGTGTGGAGAGCCTTCTGGGTTTTTACTTGCTACCTGGCCTTTGCACTTTGCCACTTTCTTGCCTGCACCATCTCCCGCGCAGCCGATTTAGACGCTGCTGCGGGCTGCTCCAAAGACCGACGCCATTCCGGGGAAGCCCCCCTGCTCAGGCCACGCCCCCTCTATGCTAGGCCACGCCCTTCCGCCCTTTAAAGCGCGTTCTAACCTATGCGCTGCTTGACAGATTCGAACTCCTGAGGCGGAAGCCGGGCGCAACGAGTGTTTTAAAATTTGTATTTCTGTGTTTTTACTTCCTACCTGGCCTTTGCACTGTGCCACTTTCTTGCCTGCACTATCTCCTGCGCAGCCGATTTAGACGCTGCTGCGGGCTGCTCCAAAGACCGACGCCATTCCGGGGAAGCCCCCCTGCTCAGGCCACGCCCCCTCTACGCTAAGCCACACCCCCTCCTTTATTTTTTTTTCCCCTTTAAATCATGTGTCTTTCCCGGCCGCGCAGCGGACGGGCGCAGTGGGCGCGCCGGCAGCGCGCCAAAGGCGCGCCTAAGGCAAGCCCGTCCGCGATCGTACGCGGTCTAGGGCCACACCTTATGTCCCTCGGGAGGGACATACACGGTGGAGCAGGCAGGAACTGCTGACCTTCCGCAGTACCTTTGCCGGCCCATGTCTACATAACTTGCGATTGGAGGATAATACAGGCTGCGAGCATTGCCACTTCTCCTTTGATCCCGGCAGGGATGTGGCCCCTAGAGACTATATCTTGGACCGTGGCCTGCTCAACGTACGTTCTCTGCGGAAACACAAATTAGATCTATACGACCTACTCACTGAGAAACAGTGGGATCTTGTGTTTCTTACTGAGACATGGCTAGATGAAGGCTCTACCCCTGATGCCTTAGAGGCACTACCGGAGGGCTACATAATGCTTAGGCAGGATAGACCCACCGGTAGAGGAGGGGGCATTGCTATTATAGCCCAGAAAAGTCTACGATGCCAATTAGACCACTCTCCCATCCTGGACAGCGAGGCAGGGAGCTTTACTGTTAAAGTAAAATAAGGCTGCACGCTGAAGGGCATGTTAATCTATAGACCCCCAGGCCCTATAGCCAGGTTTGGGGAGAGTCTGGTTGAAGGCATAATGGAGGCTGCGCTACGCAAAGACAAATTCCTGGTATTGGGGGATCTTAACTTACATTTGGACAACCCTACAGACAACGTTAGCAGGGACTTTTGCCAGGCGCTGGGAGCCCTCCAACTGAATCAAATAGTAAGTGGTCCCACTCACCAGTTGGGACACTTACTTGACCCCATATTCGTCAATTGGGGGGAAGTAGAAGCCATGACCCCCATTCCCATCCCTTGGTCGCATCACCATCTGGTACCATTCTCCATACGAATTCCTGGGGTAAGATCTCCGGAGCCAGCAATACTGTACCATCCTAGGCGGAGATGGGCTACCTTTTCCCAGGCTAAATTCTGTGTGGCATTGACTAAAGGAGGAAGCCCTGGGGGGGATGATGCGGATACGGCTAATATCAATCTATGTAAACGTATCAACGAGGCGCTTGATTGTACAGCCCCACTTTCGCGCGCCAAATCGGGTGGCCGCTTTCAAAAAACTGCCCCGTGGTTCAGTGATGAACTACGAGTCACGAAAACAGCATTGAAGCGTGTCGAAAGACAGTGGCGGGGGCTCCTTCTAAGGAAACTAGGGAGGCCTACCTAATTGAGAGGCGAATTTATGACGGGCTAATCAGGAAGTCCAAAGCAGCATATTACACTATTAGAATTAGTGAAGCTGGTAACTCGATGAAGGAGCTTTTCTTGCTCTACAAAACCCTCTCGAGTGGGAAACCAGCCATTGCTCCAGATGACTGCTCGGTGGAATCCTGTGACAGGATCGCGGACTTCTTCGCCGGAAAGATAGCCAAAATCTACTCGGCATTTCCTAGTCATCCCATTGCTGGGACTGAATTTGCGGAAAGCCCGAGGGAATGGGGGGACAGACACATACTGACCAACTTTATCACCCCGCCCCCAGAGGACCTACTGAAAATCTGCAGATCCGTCAAGTCGGGTTCCCCGCGGGATCCCACCACGCCGAAACGGCTAGCGGATAGCTTACCGGTACTAGAACCATATATTAGACACCTACTGGATGTGTCTTTTAGCACTAAGACTGTGCCCAAAGACTGGAAACAGGCGGTGGTTCTACCTCTCAGGAAGAAACCTAATATTAGCTTTGAGAAGCTAGAGAACCTCTGGCCGATCTCCCTTCTGCCCTACCTGGCCAAAGTGGCGGAAAAAACGGTAAACCTGCAACTGATGGATTTCGTGGAAGAGGTTGCCCTACTACACGATACCCAGTTTGGTTCCGTCCCAGCCACTTAACGGAATCAGCGCTTCTGATGGCTGTGGAGACCCTACGCCAGGGGGTGGATGTGGGTCATACTATGGCCCTCATCCTATTGGACCTGAGCGCAGCATTCGACACTGTAGCTCATACCACCTTGCTACAGTGTCTGAATAGTGGAGGGATATCCGGAGCTGCACTCGCATGGATCCAGTCCTTCCTGACGGGGAGAAGCTTTCAGGTCCGCCAGGGCGAATGTTATTCCAGGGATATTGGATTGGGCCAGGGCGTACCCCAGGGATCGTCCCTGAGCCCCACCCTATTTAATCTATATGTCTCCCCAGTGGCCCCCATTGCTGAGGGCCATGGTCTGCACATAGTGTCCTACGCCGACGACACGCAGCTGGTTATCTCCCTCTCGCGAGCGCCCGGTCTTGCGGTGGACATGCAAGACCTTGCAGCCTGGATGTCCACCAACTGCCTCAAACTAAATGGCAGCAAGACCGAGGTGCTCGTAGTGGGGGGGAACCCATCTATCTGGTCGTCGGCGTGGTGGCCTCCATGCTTAGGTGAGGTTCCAACACCCTGTCAAGAAGTTCGGAACCTTAGAGTCTGGCTTGATGCTGACCTGTCCTTTGGACCTCAGATAGGACGTGTGGCGGGTGTCTGCTTCAGCGTTCTGAAAAGTCTACGGAAGGTCTTAGATCTCCTTCCTATGTCAGCCCGTAGAACGCTGGTGCACGCCCTCGTGACATCACGCCTGGATTATGGCAACTTGCTGTACTTGGGAGCAACCAGCAAGGCAATAAATCGCCTTCAGGTGTTGCAGAATGCGGCAGCCCGCCTCATTCTAAAATTTCCCAAAAGATCGGCCTCCAAAACTGCCCTTCGGACTCTTCACTGGTTGCCAGTGAGGAGTAGGGTCGAGTTTAAGGCCCTCTCTACCTGCCACCGCATCCTTACTGGGAAGGCGCCAACACCGCTCCAGAACCTGATCACCAGGTACGTACCCACGCGCGCCCTTCGCTCCTCCCATGGAGGCCTTTTAAAGGTCCCGAGGATAAGGCGGGCTCGCGTGGGAGGTAGATCTTTCAGCTACCTAGTGGCAAAGAGCTGGAATGCCCTACCTTTGGACCTCCGTCTGGAGTCATCTGAACCTAGCTTCAGGAGGAAGTTAAAAACATACCTATATACACGGTAACCTGTGCAGACTTTACGTTCTAGTCTGCGGGAGTTCTTCTGTTTTAGCGCGGGGACACGCCATCTGAGCGTAACCAAGCGCTTTATAAAACTCCCTTATTATTATTATTATTATTATTATTATTGTCATTTTGTCAAAAGCAGATCAGTTCTAACAACACTTTGAAGAGGCTTGGGGCTGGATCACAAAACATTTTTGAATGGAGTGATTTCATGTCCTTGGTAGTAAGTTAAGGCAGTGCTCACTCCCAACACCTTTTACCACCGTATTATGAAAACAGGATTCTGGGGGTTATAATGTGTGAGAAGAAGGATTGTTCATATTAGTTGTACATCATTTTATTGTGGTGTTGTTGTGTTCTGTTGCTTTTTGTGCTGTTGTGTATTTGTGCTGCATTAGTGCAATATAATTTTGTTTTGAGTTGTACTACAATTGTGATACCTTCACTGTTGACTGTTTTGTTGTGATGTGCCCTGTTACATAACATTATTTTGTTATTTTCCTTTGTGTATGTTATTGTGGAATGTTGAGTTATCACAAATGCTGCTACAGTTTCAGCCTAAAGCAGCACATGCCTTGAAATTTCCTATTACTAATAATCCTTTACTACTATGTAAGATGATAAAATATAAAGGCATGCAAAATGTTCTTAATTTTCTTTTGTGTAATTACCCCAACATTGAGGAAAATTATGCGAAATTACGTAAATTGCAAATCAGTCGTTTATCTTTCTATTTTAGAGCAAAATGCACCCTTGTGTCAATTTTTGAGGCAACAAGATATTTTGAGCATGAAAAATACAATTGCCACAAACAACATCCGCTAGCATTCTGGTTATTTATGCTGCTACAGCACTATAATTGTACTGCAGATGGTGATGTAATTGGGCGACGTAGGATAATGGCACAGTTTCTGGATTTTGCCTAACAGACGTGACGTGAAATTCCCAAAATTACACAAATTAGACCAGTGTAATTTAAATTTCACCCAGGCCTAGTAAAATAGTGCTCCTGATAGTTTTGCAAATACTTAAGACACCAGTCAGTCCACAAGTGTGGCAAAGAGAAAGGGCTTGATTATGATCTTGGTGGATGGTATACTCCATCACAAAAAAGACGGCTATCCCGTCCACTGTATTACAATTCCATTATATCCTATGGAACTTACAATATGGCGGATGGGATATCCGTCACAATTGTGACAAAGTTTCCCATCCGCCAAGATCGTAATCAGGGCCAAAGTCTTAACACCCTGCTGGTCAGCCGCGGTCGGTAGTAGGAGTAACTGCAGGGCGGTGACGTGGGGAGGGGGAGGGGCAGGGTGGGGGGTAGTAAACTATGGATTACGGAGGTTTACAGGTAAGTTAACATATAAATAAATAAAACGAATTTCGTTGCGTGCACTGCATCGCATTTGGGGATGCAGTGCATGCAACAAAATTCGTTTTATTTATTTATATGGTAACTTACCTGTTAACCTCCGTAATCCATAGTTTACTACCCCCCACCCTGCCCCTCCACCTCCCCAGATCACCGCCCTGCAGTTACTCCTACTACCGACCGCGGCTGCTGCTGGTGCTCACTTTATGTGGGTATGTCACCCTGGGGTCTTCCATTCACTATCAGTTCTACACAATATAGTACTGTTCATTGGCTCACACATTATGGCTAGAGTGAGAATTATAATCGTTTGAAGAATGCATTGATCTCAATTGGCAGTGGGAACAGAAAATAAAATCTGTAATCGTTTCCATATACAAGAGACTGCAGACACAAGTCCAAGGTTTATCAGCACTTACTTGGTTATTAAGAACGGTGCGCGATGGGATTGATTGTGTGATGTTCTTTGTGAGTACTGTTCCCATACCAAGGTGGCTTGGCACTTGGCTTGGCTATTATTCACTGAGAGTACATTTCTTTAGGTAAAACACTGGAGCCTTGTGGTTGCTGTAAGCAGAGCGGGTGCTCAATAAATAGTAATGGGACCTCTTTCATTAAGTCTACGCACAACGCATGCACTCGTTCACCCTCCCCACAAATGTTTGCCTCAAACACACTTGTAATAGACACAGGTACACAGTATGTGCCTCTGCCCTTGGAGCACGCTCAAATGTCCAAGAGATCAAACAGCTTCTGCAGACGCATTATTCCATCCAGATGCACTAAATATGCTCATACCAGGTTGTCTTGCCGTCTTTATTTTATGTAAGAAGTATTCCTAAGGTGTGTAAATAAGCTATACATGAAAAATGCATTTACGGAAAAATATACCTTTAACTTAAGTAACTTAAGTAGGGCAGCCAGAAAGCACACAACACAGGGACAAACCTAACAGTGTAATCGCATAGAGAAATTTGGTAGCTAAGCTTAAAATACATATTTACTATGCTTTGCAGAATAATGTTCACACCAGGGATTGGGCGCGCCCATGTGTACTGTAAAAAAAAAAGATATTGTTAAGTTCTAATAGATGCATTTATGCAAGGCTAAAAACTGTACTGAAACAGCTGAATGCTCTAAAAAGCACAAGGTTTAGTTTATACAAGCCAATAAACACGATATAAATTTTAATATATATTCATACTTTACATAATTACTAAAAATAAGCATCTGTAGATACCAGTAGTATCCATTTTATTGATCTTGGAAGAACGAATGGCTGAGTACACACTTATGGAATTGCACTTGTGAGACACCTAAGCTTTTGCTCTCATTAATTCCCTCCTGGAATAAGTGAGTGCTAGCGAGTGTGTTATCTTCGACATCTTGCGAGAGAGGTGTAGGTTGTAAGAGGATTTTGTGAGGTTGGAGAGGGATGCGATTGCAATACATTGGTAGAACAGCTTCAGACACTTGTAAGATGGAAACCAGCAGACGGCGCAAAGACGGCAGACGGCTATGGTCAGGACCACTGGAATTATGCAATTTTGCAGATGCAGTGTGCATCGCATAATTATATATTTGCCGCATTTGCTACATTATCCATCTTCTGCTGTATAATCATTGTAATAGAAAAAAAATATACACTTCAAGTGGATCAAACGTTACCAAAAATGCAGCAACTCGTGTTGCTGTGTTGTGAAAGGCCTTTCACAAAAGTTGATGGGTCACCTTTCTGTTGTTTTTTTTACTTTATCTGGATGTTAAACTGGCGCTTAAGTAAAACCTTCCTTCAGGCAGTGTTAACATATTGTGAAAAAATAGAAACATTATGAAATAATACTATCACAAAATGTGCTTCATTATGCCACACAATTTGCCTTTTCTTGCTGCATAATTTAGCCAACCCTGCCACATAATTTGGTCCTTCCCAGGCTCATAATTAAAGTGGCCCTGGCTATAGCCCTGACAAACAAGAGTTTTAAGCAAATAGGTCTGAATGAATCGAAGCGTTTTTAAAGACAAAACATTCTCTTCAGTACAAGATCTGTATTGATTATCCAGTTAACCACCAGGCCCCTTTAAGTGCATCAAAAAATTTGAAACTTCATGTAGAGTTAAATTACATTAAGAAGGACTGAAAAGGCTATCTCATTGGACACTTTTTCTCCACAGATTCTGTCAAGAGAGGATGAAAAGCAGGACAGGAGCATCGCTGAGCCTTCTACTGCAACGAGATGTAAACTGCCAACACCATGGCGAGAGGGATGCATACCTGCCAATTCACACTGTGCCACCGCGTGACACACAATATCAGCTCCCATCACACTGTCTCCCGGTGAGGGGCCGATATCATACGGTAGCAGGGAAAACGCAATGAAAACCACTGTAAATAGTGGTTTTCAGCTCGCTTTCCGCGGCTTTGAACAGTCGACGTCCATTAAGGGGTGTGAAACACCCCAGGACTTCGGCACCAGCCTCAGCAAGCTTTTTTAGGTCTCGGCTGCGAAAGGCTGCGCTTGCGCAGTCTCGCTCCGAGATTTAATGAGTTTGAGTGACTTTGAGAAGAGGGGCTTGCACCCGCCCCTCTTCTCTCCTGTTCTCCATTGGCTGGCCTCTTAAATGCTGGCCAGCCACTGGAGAAGAGGTCCAGTCACTCCGTTGAAGCCCCGTCCTTTTCGGATCGGGGGGCGTGTTTTTTGCGAGAAGTCTCAGGGAGGAGACAACAGCAAAACACGCCCCCCAATCCGAAAAGGACACTCCCTTTCTCCGAGGCATTTTCTGCTGTGCCTCGGAGAAAGGCGGTGGTGTCCCGGCGTTGCTCCCTCACCTGATCTCAATGCGTGGTGGTCTCCCACTCACCAGACCACCTGCAAATCAACAAAGCTGAAGGTACGCAGCAAAGCTGAAGCTTGAAAGGGAACACAGCAGGATGACGAGATGAACAACAAAAACACTGCGCGAGTATAACGTTGCCAAACACACGACAGTGTTGCGCTAATGGAGAGTCGTAAAATATACATTCGGATAAACATCTAAAAACATAATATACGATCTACCTAGCATGAATGTAGGTGATCTTCGACCACTGTGTACTGTGCTCTAAAATGGCCCATTTAAGCGATTGAGCTCGGGGCATATCAGAAAATCCCCTCCCTAGTCCCGCGGGAGAGCGCATGATGTCACTAGTTCGGGGCGCGCGCCACAGTGGTGAGTAAATTGCAGGGGGTGTGCACGCTAAAGCAGCGGGTTCTCGTGAAAACGAGGAGTCTCTGGGTACAAGATGCAGCCTCCATTTACGTATGATTTGTCCCTTTTTTCTTTCCATGATGCGGTAGTGAGTACTACCCAACCCAGCGCGCGCCGGGAGGTGAGGCCGGATGTACGCCTGCGCGGCACTTCCTGTTTCCCTGCAGCTTAGTCTTGGTTTAGGGTGGTGGCTGCTTCAGTCTGCGATCTGTGTCCGCCTGCGGCCGAGGTCGGATCAGGAGGGTTGCTAACCCGCTCGAGCGCCAGTGTTAGCGCCGTCCTCTAGAGCAGGGCCGCCGCAGCCACCATGCAGGCCATCAAGTGTGTGGTGGTCGGGGACGGGTGAGTGACGGCTGACTCCGCGCCCTGCGTGCATGGACGCGCCCTGCGTGCATGGACGCGCCCCTCCTAACCACTAGGAGTTCTATTAGGTCTGAGACCCCCACCCCACCCACACCTTTCTTGTGCGCACAGCACCCTCGGCCTGTGCCCCTGACCCAACCGTAATTTCACACCTCCTTCTTCAGAGCCACATATTCACATATTCTTGTCTATCACACTGTATCCCTCGGCTAGTATGTTTTCCTGTGCTTCGTTTCTTGTGTTTTTCTCTCCTCTAACCCCTTTTCACACTTCATAACCAGCTTGTTTTTTTAAAAAGGGGATCCACTTACGCAAATACTAATCATATATCCCCCAAGGTTTTAGTGTGGTGGCCTTTGAGGTCTTGTTCGGTCTGGACGATGTGCCTGTGGGTTTCCTTAACAGCGTCGCGACCATATTTTTGTGGGTTTGTCACTGGTTTTTGCAGTAACCCATTCATGGGATGTTTTAGTGTTCGATAGGACACACTATTCTCATATTGGTTATTTTCTTCTATCAATTAGTACTTGGTAAGCGTGGCCCATCACCACGGGCAGTATCCTCGCGATGGGGTTGAAGTAAAATTCTACTATTAGAAATACTCGTCGGTATATATATATATATAGGTTTGCTGTTCACTTCATTTCTGCATCCATCAATGTAGAGCAGATCGAAGCGGGTAAACCCATCTAGCATCAATAACACCTTTACACTAAACGGCATGTTTGAGGTTAAGGGAAGTGCTCGCCGTCGCTGAAATAGGTGCCGCTCGATGGTGCATCCTGTCCCTCCCACGCCTCGGGTCCTACTGGGTGCATCAAGCCTTTCCTGAAAAGTCTACCACCGGGTCACTCGGACCTCTGGAAAATTACCATCTGGACATTATTTTCAGTTGAGGAATCCCTCCCACCTTTCCGCTCCTTGTGTCCAGGAAAAGTCCTTTGCGCGGAGCTGGATGTCGAGATCCATGTTTTGTCGCCAGGTTTTTTTATTGTTACTAATGTTACTCTACCAGCTGGTTTCGCGACATACCAATATTTATAGCACTCTACAAAATCACGTGGATACACCTGTACAGCAGAGGAATCACGTAAAATAGGTACGCAAGACACCACACACCTGTACTCACGCCCAACATAGCATATGCGTTGTACCTTGAGCAGAAAGCCACCTAGCGCCTGTTTCAACTTCTGCTGGTGCTTCTTGCTGTAGGAGTGTCCCTTGCCAGTGAAGGAGGTCTGTCGGCAAACCGGGCAATAGTGCACCCCCATGACTGAACCTGGAGGGCAGGTTGTGCGGCGGCCGTCATCACCAGTCATTCCCTGGCACAGCCAGGGCCGCCATCTTCTGAAGATTAAATAATTCTGAACTTTGCTCCGGGGTCACAGGTCATACCAGTAGCTACAGTCACCGGTGACTGTAGCTACACAATCAGAATGTTTTATCGTTATTTATTGTTTTAACAAGATTGCAATTTTAAAATGTGACTAATCCGGTATTTTAAATAAGCCATTTCATCCCGTTCGAAGATGGCCGCTACCCTCACTCCCAATCGCAAGCGATCATTTCATTTCGTTCACCCGCCCCTAACACAGCCAATTGACTTAAGAAGGAGACGCCCATTACTTAGAGTAATGACTCGTCTACGCAAAGCCCATGTTCGAATCAGAACAGTTCATACTGCCTTTGATTGGATCTAAGAAATCCGACCAATAATAACGCATACATGCCAACATTTCAGAACACCAAAGTGGGAGATTTAAAAAAAAAATTAAAAAATCGGGAGAATGGGGCCTTCAATCGGGTTTCTGTCATGTATGGACTTTGGAAGTGTGCTGCTGCAGGATCGGACATTTCAAAGCAAATCCACGTGTTTTGTTTTTAAGCACCTTTCAGAAGCATGGAGCACAATGGCAGGCAGAGAAAGAGAGGGATGCAAAAGTTGTGCACTGGCCTGGCAGGTTGCGGTCAGTGCATACACCCTCCTCCGTCAGCCCGGGCGGAAACAGCTTCTGGGCACACACACAGCACCCCTCCCCCCCAGTACTTCACAGGTGTTTAAAAGACCATTCGGTTGGTAATGGAGCTTTGTTGGTTTTTCACCCCTTCTAGAGCCCCTGCATCGCCATTCTGACTATTGTCTGGGTTGCTCTATGGGAATAGCTCTGTGTAGGTGGCTATGTGTGGGTAGCTCTGTGTTTGTCGGTGGCTTTGTGTGTGTGGCTCTGTGTGTGGGTGCAAATGCAATAGGTCTCGCATTTGAGATAGATTAAGCTATTGACATTGTAAATAACAATGGCGTTTCTTTAAATGTTTTAAAAATAAAAACATAAACAAAAATAATGTCATGAGCAGTGCCAATAGCTCTAGCTTTAACACTGCCGAGACCATTGCATTGTAAATGCTTGTTCTTTTTTGAAAGGAGGGGTATTGAGGCGGGGTGAGGTTCAAAAGTGCCTCTTAGGTACTCCTCGGCATGAGGCCTTGCCCCCTACAAGGCCCTGCCCACTCCTCACACTGTAAGATCTTTTTGTCAGGTTGACAGGTATGGGGATGCACAGATTCTATATTTTAGAGCCCCTATAGAGAGGCCTGGGAAAATGCTTCACTTCTCTGCAATAGTGACACAGGTACAGACCAAATTAATCAGGACACCAGAATGCTTCTCAATCCTATTCTGTGCTGAGCAACACAGATGGTGCTGGCCTGCCATAAAGGGGGCTGACAGGGCAGCGCAGGGGACAGGAGTGTGAGAGCTCAGTGCTGAAAAGGAAGAATGAAGGTTTCACAAAGTGATACAAACATCTCTGTCAAGATGCAGAGGAGCACGAGAAGTAAATCATGTTTTTATTTTTTTCATTTTACCTTGGTTTAACTCACTGACAGGCACTGTGAGAAACTAGCAGTGCCTTTAGTCTCAACTTCAGAGCTCTAAGTCATGGCCCATTATAAACACTGTTTAAACAGGCCACAATTGAGAGCTTTGGCTTTTAGCCTAAGGGCACTGCTGGTTTTATCAATGCCTGTCAGTGGATTAAACATTCGACCCGCCTGTTTTATTGCCGCTGGCCGCCACTGTCAGTTGATTTACCAGAAAGAGTACAATAATGTTAGAGGAGATCCCATGTGAAAGCATAGTAGGGGTCTCTACCTACCCTACATCACGTGGTGCTTGGCTACAGTTTGCCAATTTTTCACCTTTGACCCAAATCAAAGATACTCAATATATTAGCCACAGAAGGCGAATAAACCCACAAACATTTGAACCAGTGACAAAGTGACAATGGGGGTCATAAGCATATCCCTGTCAAGGATGTGGTCATCCATTCAGTCACCAGACCCAAAATAAGGACATAATACTTGGACAGGAATTCATGGTAGATGTAGAAGATATATTTAAAAACCCGACAAACCGCTGTCAAGGATCTATCAAGAACTTGTGATAAGAAAAGCAAATAAAAAATAAATTTGGTACCAAAGCTGCCCTAGAGGCCACAGAGAGTCAGAGGTGAAGAAAGATCAATGAGGAAGCCCAGCACAGGATAACATTTTTTAGGTCTCACCTGAGCCAGCGCATGTGCGGCTCTGGCGAGACATTTAGTAACTGGGTTTTCAAAGTGCTACCCAAAGGCCTCCAGCGTGTGGTTACACGTGCTTGGACGCACACAGGCCATCTGACTTTCTGTAATGGCTCATTAAGCCTAACATTGTGTGAATTCCCTCCCCTACTCCCTTCCCCCCCTTCTCTCACTCCCTCCTCGTCAGCTTCTCTTATTACAAGCTTCCCGCGTCGCGCGGCCAATGCTTGTTGGATCCATTTCACAGGGAAGCAACTAAATGAAAGAAGGAAAGAGAGGTGGGCTGCTTGCGCGCACCACTCGCAGGCTTGTTTCTTTTTGCTTAAGCACTATACAAGAGTGAATGTGTTCTACAGCTTTCTCCCTCATCTGCTTCTCCCCCTCCTCCCGCTCCATATTGCTCTCTTTCCTCCCTCTGCTTTTCTCCCCATGTTGCTGTCTCTCTCATTTATTTTTGGTTAAGCACTCCACAAGTGTATGTTTTCTCAATTTATCTCTGCTATGTGCTTCTCCCCCGTATTTTTCTCTCGTCCATGTGATTTTGTCACCTCACCCCGCTCTCTGTACTGCTCTCCATTGCCTGTATGTTTGTGTTTTTCCTAACTTCCTCCGTGTGCAGCTTTTCCCTTCCCCCTCCTAGTGTCCTTCTGTTACTCCCCACCCACACCTGTGGCCCTTTTTAAAAATATGTAATTGACGCTTTGGCACCAGAATATCGAAATTCTTTTATTTACCAACACAAGTCGTGTCCGCCAGATAGGATCGACAAATGAAAAAGTAAAGAAAATGGCACATGTGTCATTCCGCTGGCATGCACATGCGCCTCCCCCTCCCCCACCACAGAGCGCGTCTCACAGCTTGTTTTAAACTTTCAGTGCGCGTGCTTGCTATATCCAGCAGTTTGGTTCATTCCACAGCTTCGAGCGTGGGTATTTTTCATCTCAAAATTGTCCAGCTTGGGCCTTCATTTCCTATGCACGCATAACTCCCTGTGTAGCCAGGAGCAGCCTATGACCACCCGCTCATTTTCCCCAGGCCCCCTAGAAATATCCGATGGCTAAAAGCTTTGGTGCCAATTCAGCCAAGAAATAGTTGGAATAGCAACTAACAGATGACAGAATCGGTAAAATATGTATGACCTTGAAGCTGCTCATTGAAATTCCAGTAAAGATAACTCATTTATCTAAATTCGATTTTTTCGCCTTCATTAAACGCCCATTTTCTATTATATAGAAGTGCGTTTGCTTAAAACTACTAAAATCATTGTAAGATTTACTGCTTCAAATGAGCGCACTCTGGTCTGGGGAAGTCACAGGGGAAGGGCCAGATCGTATTCGATTTTATTATTCTTCCTTTATGTTACACGTTTCAAAATGAGGTGTGGGTGGTCAGGCAAAGCAAGTGATTCACCAGGCAATCCCTGCAAATGAACAGGCTTCTGGATCGAGGGATATAGGTATTAAAAGATATGAGAGTCAGTGCATGGTTTCACATCATTTTAGGCACAGATATTTTACAACCACGTCTGCTTTACCGAACATTACATTTGATGTTTGCAGGTGCCTAATTTGAGCCGGTGGTTTCCGGTGCTCGGCACTGTACTTCATTGTTACCACCGGCACTTATGACTGTCTGCCCCTGGTGGAGTTGTTTGTCTAATTTAGAGATGATCACAACAACAGCTAGTTAGTAATTCTAATGACTAATACATGCCGCCCTAAGATATTCTTATAGCTTTGGGGGCCTGGAATAGTCTGTGGGCCTTACTTATGAAGCCCTTGCGACTCTTTTGCGCCGCCGTTGTGTCACTTTTCGTTATGCAGCGGCAGCAAAACAATGTGCCACGTTGCGCCATATTTACAAGGTGAGCATCTAGGCAGATGCGTCACCTTGTAAAGCCCTGCGCCACATTATACCTGTATCAGGAATAATGTATGCAGGGTGGCGTTACCATGTAAAACAAGCATTGGCATAGCCAATAAGTCTTGCCTTTGGGACCTTATAGGTGTTTAGCCATGTAACAGTTAATGTTGTTGCACAAAGGATATTGTGCTGCATAACTAAATACTTATAAGGTCCCAAAAGCGAGACCTATTGGCTATGCCAATGCTTGTTTTTCATACAGTAGAGTCACTCAAGAGGCAATTCATCATCCAGAGTAACCAACAGGATGCAAGCTATAAAAATAACAAACTTATTTCAAAGGGGATAGGTGGCAAAGCCCTTTTGGGCTTCACATGATAAGCCGGATCATTAAATTCCTTACTCACGACTACTGTTAGAGATGGTTTTTAAAAAATCCTACTTGTAGTATGTACACATAGGGAGCTAATAACTTTGATGATTTTATAAAAGTAAAAAAAATACTCTCCGTGAACGAGAAAGGCTGCCAGCTGTGCCCAGACGTCATGGTGATCACAAAGCAGCCATAATGCAGTAACAGCAAGTGTAGAGAACGATACACAGTCACGACATACAATGGAGCTTGAAAGGAGCGGGCTAATGAAAGAAGGAAAAATGCAGGTAACATTTGGCAAAAAGCAACCACACACCACAAACTGAAATTGGCCACTAAAAGAACAGAGACGGTCTAAGAAAAGAGTGTCCACAGAAAGTAGTGGTAGTCCACGAATGGTGGACTAAATTAGCACTAGCTCCGGAAACAAGGATACGCTGCTTAACAGTGCAGGTTCTGGAAACAAGGATGCACCGCAAGACAGTACTAGTTCAAGACACAAAGGTAATCTGCTAAAAAGGAACTGCTATATAGCACATTAATCAGAAATCTTTTGATACAGCCAGACAGGAACACTGCATCAATAACCAAGCCTTGACATGGTTAAGCAGAGGCATTTAAAGAGCTCATTCGATCAAATGTCTTGGGTGCGTTTAAACTAGAACCTGGCAGTCACAGGTGTGCTGATTCCCCAGGTCATCCATGGCCTGAAGGGGTGGAGGCAAAGCAGTGAGCAGTTGATTCTAGGAAATTAAGTATTTGATTACGTATTTGCCTAGAAAAGCATAAGGCCTGGCACAGAATCTGGCATGGATTAAAAGTGAAAAACAAACTGTGAATATTGTTCAGAAGGCTGAACGTCGCTGCAGAGTTGTAGCACAAGGAAGGGGGGGGGGCGGGGTGTTAAACCAACACTGGAACATATCCCAGGTACAATCCCTATAGGCAGACACATGGCTACAGGGAGCTTAGTTTGACCTCATGTGCATAGCAATTTAGAGGCAGGCATGATTAATTCAAGGATTGGGCCTCCCCCTTTTTTTTTTTTTTTTGTTGTTGCATCTTTTATATAGCGCGAACTCGACCCGAAGGTATTGGAGCGCTGTACATGAGCACTGTATTTACATTACATATTCAGGCACGGGGGCCCGATTCACAGAACAAACTTAAGACTAAATCCTAAACTTAGTACCAATCTGGTATTCACAGAATGCACCTAGTACTTCTGGTACTCACAGAATGAACTTACTACTTTAGCGATTCACAAAATGAACTTAGGACTTTTGCTATTCACAGAATCCATTTACGACCACTAAACTTACGTCCGCACCCGGGCCGGATTTTCCGCCCCGGAGCGGAGTTTCCGGGCCCGGAGCAGGAAGTCCGCATGCGGGCCGGAAAGTCCGCTTTAAGGGCGGAATACCCGCTCTCGGGCCGGAAATTCCGCTCTCGGGCCGGAAATTCCGCTCTCGGGCCGGAACATCAGAATTGGGACCAGACTACATTACTGTTGCCATTGATCATTTGAGCCAAGGGGAAACACCTGTTCAAGTCCCTACCATCCCCCACCATGCATCAGCTGACGCACTCCAGCCAATCCCAGCCAACAGCTCCAGTTAGCCATCATGTTGCTAGTGCCTACCATCCCCCACCATGATCCAGCTGAAGCCAATTAACACAGATTGACCAGCAGCAAAAAACATTTAAAAGCAGCACACAGTGAAGGCACCGGTTTGGCCACACGCAGTTTGTATTTCCAAGCAGAGACCGGCCAAGAAAATGGAGCTCATGAAGAGAAAGAGGAACTTTACAGCAGAGGAGACCACCATGCTTGTGGAGTTCATTGTGAGGCACCATAAACGCCTCTATGGACTCACACCCTACTGCACCAGTGGGAGCCAGAAGGCAGCCCTTTGGCAGCAATTAGCCACTGCTGTCACAGCATTGGGGGAGGACAGGCGCACTGTGCAGGACGTCAAAAAGAAATGGCAGGATGAGCGGCTGAGGGTAAAGGATAAATACTCCAGGATGGAATTACACCAGATCCTCCCAGCCGCACACTCTGGACCACGCATCCGCCTCACCACACAGGAGGAGGACATCCTGACGACCATACACCCCCACTTGGTCCATGGGCTGCCTGTCAGTGACGTCCGCTACGTGGTACCAGGTAAGTGGGATGAAAAGTGAAAGTGCATGAATAGAAGGTCTGTGTTGCACTGTCAGTGTGAATAAGGAAGTAGTCCAAAGTGTATTAATTAATCCGTAAGTCACAGACTCCTGTGTCACCCTCTGTATGTAGCACTACATGTCCCACAATCCTTAGGGATGGAAATGGCAAATCCCTCCTCCACTTCTGAAAACATGGCCACTGTCCAGTTGCATTAATACACCAGCATGCTAAGTAGCAATTGACATATTACAGCAGAGATGCCCCAGTAACAATGCCACACCCAATCCAACTCTTGTGCCACCGCGGATGCGTCACATTGACAATGCGGTGCACTGTGGCGCTGGGATAGACAGATGGGTGTCGCAACTGATGGCATCAGGGGGATGCTCTGCTGGAGTAGTGTCGCAAGTGTGACGCAACTCCAACTATGTCCATGGACCACCTACACCTAACGCTCAGGGCAACTCATTACAGGTGCCTCAAGCTGGTTTAAGTTTGCATGGCAACACCCTATGAAAAGTGACTACGTGAAATGCCGTCAATTACAATGCATCACTTGTACGAGGCATAACCAAATAAACACACACCCTGCCAAATCACAGCTGATGCATGTTTAATGTTGCGCAGGCCCGCACACCGTGAGGCATCAACATAGATGCATAACATTGGGAATAAGTCCAAATGTGTCACCTGTATTACCCCACCGCTGTGACACAGAAGTGACGCAACTGCGGTATTAATGTATTACAAGGGGCGTGGAAACATGCCACTAAATCTCAAAGAAGTAAATCACCCCGTGCAAGCTGAAAGCACAAAGCAGAAGGTGAGAGAACCATCTGGTCCAAAAGTCAGACACCTATTCTGTTGTAAATTTCCCACCCTGCCACGCCACTACGACCCCAATGCACCACTGCTCCTACCTGCCCAGTCAGCAGCAGTACTGCAAAACACTGTTAGCATGCAGAAGAAATGGGGAAATCACAGAAATGTTCCACCAGCACATATTCCAGATGTTTAGTTTTCTCTCTTCTCACCCATTGACACATTCAGCCAGAGCACAGACAACTGCCGTAGCGGAGGTCCCTGCATCTACTGGGAGGCATCGCCACCGTACACCCTCACCGACTGGTAAGTCAAAGTGGCCAGGAGATGGTCAAAATGCATACATTGCCAGGAGTGACCGAGGGACATGTAGTGCCCACATATGAATGTCAACCAGAGATGTACAAATCGCTGCATTACTATTGGAGTAGTCAATGGACATCCACCTTTAGATAATTATAATTGTGAACAGCTGAAGACAATATATTACATGTCTTGGCTCATCAAACCTTCGTAATTGCGGAACATGACATGTTTTACAGCAACAGGCCCAGACCTGGGAATCCAATCCTGTTATCGAGTGCCACAACTACTCAAAAGGGTGTCCCCACTATGTTGTAATGGTGTCTGTAGACGTAAGCAATCAAAGTAATTGACTGAAATATGGCAATGATGAACAAGTTAGATCCCAGGGTCATTAGTATTGACAATGCATACACTGTCCAACTTTGAATGTTTCCAATATAGATCAAATGCCCAGTCCACACAGCTGGTCATGTACCACTTACATTGTCTGGCTTCTGTGTTGGCCATCAACAAAACACGATAGTGGACCGCACATCAGGATCCGTAGACATGTCATTGTGATATAGGTTGCATCCAGGTAGTGGGCCCATTCGAAGTCATGTGGGAGCAATCATGATATTACGTATAACACACTAATGCAACGCTGGTGCCCACAACTGCTTGTGCTCATCCTTTGTGCCAGAAATCTAGTGCATCACATGTGGCTGCCAGAATGTGAAGTAGCAAAACACACTTATCATTGTAGGTACAACGAGGTCCTCCCAGAATCAAAGACACATACTGACTTCTGCTACAAGGTTGGCTGTGACATCTGTTCAGGGCCCACACACTGTTCCGGTGCTGGGCCAAGGGAGGGGAACCCAAGAATATATCAGGCTGACTGCTCAAGAAATGTGCCTTTCACGTCCGCCGTATGTTTCATGTGTATTACAACACTGTTGTCCTGCATCACAATATGCTCACATATGGCATTTGAACCCATGCAAGATCAGACCCTGGTGGCTAATGAAAGGATGACACAAAATGTATGCCAAGTGAGTGCAGAATGGACATTCAATAGTACCATGAGTCATATGAAGTGACCAAAACACAACCGGCTTGCAATTCAATGATAGGAAACACCACGATGAAATTGCATGGCTGAGGCCAACACTTATGCCAGTAGTGTACCTTTGAGATGAATGTAGGGGCTGCTAAGGTGAATCTTCATGTAGTTACACCTGCTAAATGACTAGGCTGAAGAGCAACACGCTAATCCAGTGCAGGCAGAAGGCATCAAAGCCTTTCAGCCTATCCGCAATGTTACATTCTGCTTGCCTCCTCTCCTACTGTATTCACATGTATAGGTTAGTGTTTGACAAAAGAGGTTTGGATGTCTGCTGTACAAGACACCAATCGTCGTCAGCTAAGTAGTACCATGATCTGGGAAATAGAGTACGCAAAGAGAGGACACTCAAAGGACGGACGTAAGACATCTGTGTTCTCTCATACAAATATGTGTGACTTCATGCGTGGGGAAGCACAAATGAGCAACATCATGTCCCTGACAATTGTAAATCTCACACATGAAACCCTTTCTGACTTGACAACAAACAACATGAGACTCTGGAAATATGTAAGTCTGAATGGCAAAGGTGATAGCAGTGTAATGGGGAGGAATCTGGGTCATTTATCCCTTCCTATCAGTAATCTTCTCATACATGTGTGTCTGTTGATGTGTCATCTGATTGATGTCACTGCTGTGTGGAGGGAACGGCTGGCAACTGCTGCATGTGAGCAGGTGCCTAAATGTAAAGTTCAGGAGCTAAACATGCTGCACATCGTTCTGGATTACCCACAAATGGCCATTGAGAATGACATGTTGGCTCAGAGCTACCATCTCTTGTTGCAAAATATAGACCTGTATGTCTTATCACAGCTGCTGACCGGATTCCACCCCAGCAGCATGCACCATCCCGGGGACTGTATGACATCCAACCCTCGCGCGGCCGTCCTTCAGGTAATTCTAGCATGAGGTGTCTGTTGATGAGTCATCTGATTGATGTCACTGCTGTGTGGAGGGAACGGCTGGCAACTGCTGCATGTGAGCAGGTGCCTAAATGTAAAGTTCAGGAGCTAAACATGCTGCACATCGTTCTGGATTACCCACAAATGGTCATTGAGAATGACATGTTGGCTCAGAGCTACCATCTGTTGTTGCAAAATATAGACCTGTATGTCTTATCACAGCTGCTGACCGGATTCCACCCCAGCAGCATGCACCATCCCGGGGACTGTATGACATCCAACCCTCGCGCGGCCGTCCTTCAGGTAATTCTAGCATGAGGTGTCTGTTGATGTGTCATCTGATTGATGTCACTGCTGTGTGGAGGGAACGGCTGGCAACTGCTGCATGTGAGCAGGTGCCTAAATGTAAAGTTCAGGAGCTAAACATGCTGCACATCGTACTGGATTACCCACAAATGGTCATTGAGAATGACATGTTGGCTCAGAGCTACCATCTCTTGTTGCAAAATATAGACCTGTATGTCTTATCACAGATGCTGACCGGATTACACCCCAGCAGCATGCACCATCCCGGGGACTGTATGACATCCAACCCTCGCTCAGCCGTCCTCCAGGTAATTCTAGCATGAGGTGTGTCACTGGCTTCGACTCCAAAGCCATGACAGAGATCCTGATTCCCCTCTGCATGTAATCAGCAGTTGTGTACAAAGTGAAATACAAATCAGGAGTGTCATGTGCCTGTCTGACAATTGGTGATGCAGATAATTCCAGCAGGTGACACTAGGGGGGAACACCAAGGGACAGAGAGTTGTGGCTGGAGCTGGTGAGTTTGCCTGTATCTGTGTAACACCTCAGTGCTATGGTGTGAGCTGTCATTTGTGGTGGTACCCTACACAGGTCACATGATCCTCATCTGTTGATGCAAAGTACAGTTGATACAAACCCTTGTTTTGCACCACATGTCATACAAGGTCAATCCCTAATACGGTTGCAACCTCTGTTCCAGGGGATGCTGATGACGAGGATGACAGGCCTATGACCAGTGCGGGCCGACGTGGAATCAGAGGGGAGAATCCCCTGATCCTCCAAGCTGTCATGTCGGCTGCAAGCACTGCTCAGGAGGAGGAAGAATATCCTGAGGACCTCTGCTTGGTGGATGATGAGGACTACATGTCTGACGATGAAGATGGCAATGCGCGATATCGTGCCAGACTGGCTAAATCGGTCAGGGCATCAACTCCTCTGCCAAGCAACGTCCCTCCGCCTCCTCCCAGGCATACCATGGCCTGTCCCCAGACTCGAGCAAACCAGCCACAGCACACACGCATCACAACACAGACATCACTCCCTCACAGTCCTCACGTCCAGGACCAACATGGTGGTTCCCCTACCCACTCTTCCCTAGACAGTGTATCCCTGCCAGCCTCTCCACCATCTGGGGGTAGTACCAGCCCTGTTGTGCTGCTGGAATCCCCTGGGCACCATTCACCTGCCCACAGGCTCCCACCTCCCACCCCACCCCCTGCCGTAGGACCTGCACATCCCATCCATGGCAGACAGCTGCAGAGAGGGCCTGCACCTGGCTGTGATGACCAGTGGGAGCAGGACTTCTTCCAACAGCAGAGCGATGTGAGGCAGGACATTAGTGCCATAGGGGCTACCCTGTCCACCATGTCGGACTCCCTGCAGGACATGGTCCACTTCCCTCAGGCGGTGGAGAGGCTGAGCCAAGTGTTGGATAGGATGGATAGGACTTGGCAGGACATGTCCAGAAATATGCGAGACATGCTATCCATCCAGAGGGAAGAGAGTGCAAGACACCATGCCTTGGCCATGAAGATGATGGAGGGCATTTTGAGAGTGAGCCAACCTTTCCCTTCACGGTCAACGCACCTGTACCAACTGCACACCAACACAGCGAAGGGAGACATCCACACCAGCGGGCTGAACTGGCACTCCCAACACCACCCCCTGTACAGTCACTCCTGCCACCTGCACAACCATCCCCACCTGTACAGTCACTCCCGCCACCTGCACAACCACCACCACCACCACCTGTACAGTCACACCCGCCACCTGCACAACAACCACCACCACCACCTGTACAGTCACACCCGCCACCTGCACAACCACCACCACCACCACCTGTACAGTCACACCCGCCACCTGCACAACCACCACCACCACCACCTGTACAGTCACACCCGCCACCTGCACAACCACCACCACCTGTACAGTCACACCCGCCACCTGCACAACCACCACCACCACCACCTGTACAGTCACACCCGCCACCTGCACAACCACCACCACCACCTGTACAGCCATCAAGTGTGCAAACACCATCTGCCACAGCACATGTGGATGACCCTGGACAGTCCCTTGGACAGTACCCACCTCCACGTAGGCGGCGAGCCAGACCTGAGCACTCGGAGCGGTCATCCCCCCCCAAATTGCGGCGTCGCACTCACCAGTGACAGGAACCCGGGACAATGTGATCACGTGTTTGTGTGTGCACCAAATAAACACCTACCAAAACTAATCATCTGTTGTGTATCATGTCCTGTGTAACGTTGCAGGTGGCCTGGAGATGTGAGAAGGTATGTGTGTGTGTGACACAGTTACAAGTGTGACCCATTGTTGCAACCAGCCATTATGTGCATAGCAGATGACCCACCAAATATGTGTCCATATTCATAACCAGACATTCAGAATGAAGTTAAACAAGTGGAAGTTATGAGTATTCCAAATTGTATTTTGAGAAGGTACAAAAGAACAACCGTCCGTTTGGAAGGGAGAAAGGAAAACAAATGATGATCTTAATGCAGAGGGAGATGGGAACCTGGATTGGGGTGGGGCAAAAAAAATATAACACGTCAGGGAGCGTCAGGGAAAACAGTCTATTTACAAGGGGAAAATGAAATAGTTGTTCACGTCTAAAGTCAAGTGTCCTTCTGGTCATCCTCTAGGACCACAATGTCCAGATCCTCAGAGTCCGATGCAGGCACACGTCTGGCGGGTGCAGGAACAGGCACCACTTGGGTTCGTGCCACACGAGGAGTACGGGGGAAACAGTGTGGGGCAACGGACAGGGGGAGACATTGACAGTGGTATGGGAAGGGATTGGGGAGACAACAGACGACATGGCTGCGGGCAGTGAATTGATGGCGGTGGTGAGGGTGGCCATACATCGGAGCATGTCCTCTCGCATCATGCGTACCTCCATACACACTTGTAGCGCGATGCGAGCGGACATGTCTGGCTGACCCTCACACATCCACATCAGGTCCACTGGCACAGCCACAGGAGGAAAAACACCGGGAGGGGCCTGGGGGGAAGAGGAGGGATGTGGTGCCTGAGGTCCGGAGCCAATGATGTTGGGGAGCTGGCGGCTACGATGAGGGGGACTGGTTGCAGGGGATGCAGCTGGGTCCCCCGATGGAATGGGGAACTCTAGAGGTAGGGAGGGGCTGATGGCAGGCCCAGATTGTTTGTTGGCCTGCCCCGAGGACACTTTTTCAGGGACCACAGGTGAAGAATCCTGAGGAGAGTTGCTCTCCAACACCTCATGGTCCGAGGTGTCGTGTTCACCCCCCCCCCCATTCAATGTCTGCAGCCTCCACCCGGGATGTGGCACCAGCATCAGGGTGTCCCTTGTCAGTCTGGGTGGGCACAATCCCCTTGCCTCTTGATGTTGAGGGTCCCTCCTCATCCTCCTCTTCCTCGCTGGTTGAAAGTGGGTGTAGCCGCCGCCGCACTGGTGGCCTCTTGCTCCGGACCAGGTCCTGCTGCCCTTCTGTTCCGCCAGCTGTGCCTGCTGAAATGTAAGCAAAATCCGAATGTTATGTTTGTGTCATGCAGGACGAGACACATTCAGAGGATCCAAGGTCAGACTTATTTTCCTCTGATCACACTCAATAGTTGTCAGTGTCTATGAGCTGACATTACGTGTATGTTCACCGTCAGTTCCTGGATTGAGTCTGACATGGCCATCTCACGTGGATGTGTGTGGCTTACACGACTGTATTGGCCAACCCTCAACCTGGCATTCTGGGGATCTGTGTGTCCTGCCACAGCTACATGTGCAGGTTCCACAAGCAGTCCACCAATGGAGAACATGAAGTCCCGAATCTCAGATTATGGCCATTCATAGGGAGTCGCAGCTGTTGAAGGTCTGGACAAGTGTCATCTGCTTTGTAGCATTGTATGGGACACGACAATTGGCGAATGTGGGTCACACATGCACTGAGGCTCTGGACTATTTCTGTAGCTAAATTGTGAGTCTAGCCTTTGGCTGTCCCCACACATGTACTGACAATCCAGTGGCACATATTGGCTTTGGTGACTGATATGGTAATGCTGTATACCGCTGAACACTGGGGGAATTTAGTGACAGCTACCTGTACATGTGAAATGTGAAACAGGCCACTGAGGCTGAGACGTCTGTCAGTGAACACCCCTTGTAAATTTAGAAGCGCTTAAGAGTGATGAAAGGATGTCAAAGTCTGTCTTGACTCCATGGCACATGATGTTTTGTCACAATTGGAACCCACACTCTAAAAATGCTATGCAAGTCATAGCATCCAATACCCTTTGGCCTGCCATGCGCACACAGGACAGTGTCTGTACCATTGCTCATCCAATGCACACATGATTTCCTAGTGCCAATTGTAGTGGTGCGGGAAGAGCTGATTTCAGTCCAAATGCACAAATATGGCTCATTTAGCCAGTTGTCATGGCGAGACTCCAACTCCCAAAATGCACTCTGCCCTGTACAGTCCATATGCCACAGTGTGCCTTTTTACGCTTGGTTACTGCTGCATGGACACGGAATCTGTGAATGGAGGCATCGGACACACAATGGTACAGCACTGTTTCACTCACATCATACTCCCAGACACATTTAGCATATGATGCACTTACCATGTCCCTGCTGCTCATGCTCCTCCAGCTGAGCATGGAGGGTCGGCCAAGCTGATCGCAGGACCCTCCTGTACAGTGGGGATAGGCGAGGACGATGCACATGGTGCTGGGAAGACTGGCCCACCAGCTCCTCAGCCTTGTGCCGGGCCCACCGTTTTAGGTCCTCCCAGCGCTTGCGGCATGCCCTCGCTCTCCTGGTGTGGACTCCCACTGCACTGCAGCGCTCGGCGATGTTGGCCCACAGCCTGGCCCGGGCTGCATTGCTCAGCTGGTGTTCAGGGTCCCCATATAGCTGAGAAAATTTGGCCAGCACCCCCTCAGCCAAGATGTCCAACTCACTTTCAGTGAAAGGGGGTGCCTTCTCTTCGTAACCCTCAGCCATTATGGGGATAATAAGAAGGATGAGAGCAGCAGGATGTCAGAGGATCTGTCTGTGATAGAGGATGACTCAGAATGAACACAAAATGGCAGCAAACTATTTCCTGTGATGTATTTCCTGCCTCCCACTTCCTGTAAAACATTTCCTGAATGAAATTATGTGTTCCGGGTCATTTTCGGAGTTTACGGCCCGTAAACGCAGTTTCCGGTTCCGGAGCGGGAGGTCCGCACACGGGCCGTACGCTCCGTAATCGGCGTTTCCGCACACGGGCCGTACGCTCCGTAATCGGAGCTTCCGCTTTTTGGCCGCAAATTCCGAAAATGACCCGGTACATATTATTCCATACAGGAAATGTTTGACAGGGAGTGGGAGGCAGCAAATACATCACAGGAAGTAGTTGCCTGCCATTTTGTAGTCATCCAGATCCATCTTCAATTTGGGATCACATCTACTGCCATCCTGCTGTTCTGTTGTGGATAAAAAAGTAAAGACAGTGCATGTGAGAATTAATTAAATGTGACAAGAGGGTGAAGTGACCATTTCAAGACATGTCTGCAGTTTCTGTTTCAGTTTCTCATGCTTTGCATTATGGTACATGTAGTCCATATTAGGTGCTCATTTGCAGAGTTGTGTGATGTGTTCCAGAACATTGTGTTTGAGAAGTGTGGATATATCACAAACACAGGGGGGCAGAGTTACGGCTACGGACGCATCTCTGCTAATCAGCAGAGATGCGTCAGAAGAGTTGCGATGCATCTGCCCACCCGTGCGCCAACACAGATGTGCGGCATTGAAATTTCGGTGCACCGTGCAGCTCGGATGTGCAGATGCGTGACGCATCCCCCGTTGGAAAGGCGGCGCATTGCTGGAGTTGCGTCGCATGCACAACGCAGCTCCAGCAAGGCTCGGGGGTGCCCTATCCCTATGATGCTGCGTCAATCCTTACGCCTGCTTCAAGCAGGCGCAGGGTTTTGACGCAGCATGGCCTTAAAAGTGACTGAGTGAAATATTGTAGATTTTTAGGAGGCGTTTCTGCGCACGGAAGGCCCCCCCCTGCACCAGAACGCCTACATGTGGCGCAGGCCTTTACAACGTGACGCATCTCCCAGATGCTTCATATAGTACATTCCCCGCAGCATGGGGCTGGCTTAGCACCACCGCAGCGTCACAAAAGTGACGCAACGGCAGCGTGAAAGGGCCGCAAGTCCCACATTAATCTGCCCCATGGCGTCTGATTGACCCATTGCATCACTCACGTCGTGGGCGCATCATTTGTGGGGGAGTAACATCTGTTGATGGCACAGGGCCGACAATGCTATGGTTATGGCCTTTTCTGATTAAGAGACCCATCCTCATGAGGTCCGGCTGTGTCTCTCAGTACATGTATCATCTTGCATCTGTGGCTATAGATTCTTTCGGGACATCCACTACACTGATCGCTGACATGGGCACATGTGCTGATGCAGGCTCAACGTTTTGACTACTGTCAAGAGCTGTGATTAACATGCAGTTAGTGTGGCTTGCAAAGTTGCCTCAGGAAGGAATTTATTGACACAGTCGTGTATATCCAAGTTTCATCATTGGCAACAGACAGCAATCCACATTTGGTCCATTCCACTACAGGTTGCTCATGTGAAGAACGTGGCAACAAGCTGCTCACGGACTTGAATGCCCTGACCTCGGTTATGTGCCATGGCCCGGTTTCCCAGATTCATAGGTAGCCGAGGTTCCAGCGGTATCTGTAAGCCATGCGTTAAGGCAATGTTGTGCAAGACACAACAGGCTAATATGATCTTGCACACTACTTCTGGGGAGTACTGCAGCACCCCCCCTGTACGGTCGAGACATCTGAATCGCGACTTCAACAGACCAAAAGTGCGCTCTATGATGGCTCGAGTCCGTATGTGTGCCCTATTGTACCTACGCTGTGGTACAGTGTCTGCACGCCTGTAAGGGGTGAGGAGATGTGGGGTAAGTGCATACCCAGCGTCACCTGAGTAGAGGGGAAAGGGCAGTTGGTTAGATTTCCCTCTTTGACTTGCACAGGACATGATCTATACTGTATTACATGCATTGTCAGGTGGGCCCTGTATCTAGCTTTATGAATCTTAAAGTACTATGGTTAATTTTGGGGGGCATTCAGACATTTCAAAAACACATAATCCTCCTTTCTAACGCTTGGTACTTACCCAGTAGCCACATGTTGCCAAATTCTCCCGCAGCTATCCGCCGGGCAAGAGGTGACATGCGGAATATGAAGCTGTCATGGGTACTGCCGGGGAACACCGCATGCACATCAATGAACCTCCCTCTGGAATCACAGACAGCTTGCACGTTGATGGAATGCCATCGGTGTCTGTTGCAGAAGATGTGTGCAATGTGGCGGGGTGGCTGAAGGGCCACATGGGTACAGTCAATTGCACCCAGCACACGTGGAAATTGTGCAATGCGAAAGAAATCTCGTACTGCCCTTTGTCTCAGGGCCAGTGTCGGTGGCATATGTATGTGGAGGTGGGATCTTGCAGTGATGCATCGCAGTACCTGATGCAGGCACCGCGACTGGCTTGCCTGGGATATGCCCACATGGTCACTGGAGACCCTTTGGAATGAGCCAGTGGCGAAGAAATGGAGCGCTGATAGGATCTTGAGGTATGCTGGTATTGCATGTGAGCAGCAGGTCACGGAGTCAAGTTCCTGCTCCCACTCACATACCATTTCCAAGATGATTTCTGGAGGGAAACGGTACCTGGCCCTTATATCTTGACTGGACATTCCAAATAAGTTGATCCTCTGTCTGAAGATCCTCTCTGCTCTGGCTCTCCTCCTCCTCCTCCTCAAGTGGTTTTGCTGCATGGCAAGGGGCAGTGCAACAAACACATTCAGTGACATGTTGAAAGGGTTTGTGTGTGTCTGCTCTGCAGTTATACGTGGTGCCGAGCTAGGATTGGCTGGAGTGTGTCAGCTGATGCATGGTGGGGGATGGTAGGGACTTGAACAGGTGTTTCCCCTTGGCTCAAATGATCAATGGCAACAGTAATGTAGTCTGGTCCCAATTCTGATGTTCCGGCCCGAGAGCGGAATTTCCGGCCCGAGAGCGGAGTTTCCGGCCCGAGAGCGGGTATTCCGCCCCGCATGCGGACTTCCCGCTCCGGGCCTGGAAACTCCGCTCCGGGGGCGGAAAATCCGGCCCGGGTGCGGACGTAAGTTTAGTGGTCGTAAATGGATTCTGTGAATAGCAAAAGTCCTAAGTTCATTTTGTGAATCGCTAAAGTAGTAAGTTCATTCTGTGAATACCAGAAGTACTAGGTGCATTCTGTGAATACCAGATTGGTACTAAGTTTAGGATTTAGTCTTAAGTTTGTTCTGTGAATCGGGCCCGGGGAGATTAAGTGATTTGCTCAGAATCACAGGATGTGGACGCGACCCCGAGGCTCGAACCCTGGTTTCCAGCACCAAAGTCGATTAAGGCTGCACTCCACTCTCTTCCTCAGTGGCTGTGTTCATTCAGTAAGCACCTTCCATTTCCTGAACCCATGTAGAATCAGGAAAAAGCATACAGATTGCTTTGTCTAGCACATATGCTGCAAATAGAAATAAAGAACCCTAAGACAAGACAAAGGATCATTGATCCAGGCCCAAACTAACATGCATACTTGGTCAGATGGATCGCCAATAAACTTCAGGTTACATGAAGGTAATCAATATGTTGACAGGAGGATCCTCCATTCCAAAACGAGTCCAGGCAATGGAATGGTAATCCATAATAGGCCATACAACATATTCTGGATTTCAAAAGAAAAAAAAAAGGCATTGCCCTGTCAGCACAGACACGATCTTGCAGTTAACAGGAACCTGACATTAACTGAGAAATAGTACCATAAATGATGTGCCTGCTGATAATGTTGTGTGGCATGCAGGTCACGACTTTGATTGCTAGCAAAGGGCAGTTCATCCTTCGGTGGCCTATAAATTGGCTGAAAATACATTGGTAATATTATCACTTGCTATTGACAGTGTATTGAAATAGCAAACCTGCATTTTAAATTTCCCATTAAAAAGGGTTATTGAAAAGTTATTCTGAAATCGAAAGTAAATGCATTTATCTACTGAATGGTGAAAATAAGGGCCTGATTACGATGGCAGGCGGACTTCAGTATTCGTTTCGTATTTGGAACCACCGGCCTACAAGGTGGCGGTCACACAGGGCGATGCGACTGCCACTGCGGCAGTACAAAACAAACACCCCACACATATCCCTGCACTACATGGCAGGCACCATGCAGTGCACATGGTGTAGGGATATGTAGTGGGGCACCATAGGTTCCCCCCAGGGCCTATGTTCCTGGCCCAGAGCTTTAGGGGGACCTACTACGGGCCCCCAAATGTGATTCCACCTGCTGTTTCATGGCGGTTTGACTGGCAAGAAATGACCGGATGAAAGGGATATCGTAATCCCGCTGCCAGTCAGGGACTGGTCCGACAGGCAGTCGGATAAAGACCACCTGTCGGGATGGTGGCGGTCGGTTCTACGACTGCCACATGTTCATCCGCCATTGTAATCTGACGGGCGGACATCCCCATTACTTATGCTACAGTCTGTAGCATGAGCGCGCATCTCGTTCAGTTACAGATATGCCCTGCCTCGCTGTGCACCTTTTGCGACCTACCTAGTTCACGCTTCATCCCTCGCTAGACGGGGTTTCTCGGCTCCTTTGCTTGTCAGGTCATTGAGTTCTTCTCTCAGGATGTCCGACGCCTTCTGCTTCTGGGTCACGCATCTGAATGTTGTCCTCTTCCGGGCTGCTTTCGGACTTCGAGTTCCCAGGTCAGATTGGAGGTTCGCGTCACCTGGGGTTTCTCTTCACACCTGCCACAACAGTCTCTCGTGCAGCCTGAAAGGTGACCGAGAAAAAAATATATACATTTTAAAAAAATCCTTGTTTTCCCTGATAAAATGGTAGGACAATACTGCATGTGTCAAACTATTTATACTTATCTGAAGCATCCTTTCCACAGTGAGTGGAGATCCGATTATTATTTTGTCTATTGCAACTCTTGCTGGCTGAAAATATAAAAATATATATGTTAGCTTTGTGATGTTACAAGGAGGCATATATATAGAAATTACAGGTCCTACATCCTTTTTGTGTATTTATTTTTTCTTTATCATCCAGACTAGGAGAATATGTTTTTGGGATATATCTATAATTTATAGCCCAAACAGGTCACAGACAGGTCACAGCCAACAAGGTGGAAATGGGGGAAGAGGGGCAACAAAACAAGGGAAAGAAAAAGGAGATGTGTCTCGGTGGTAGGTCGTGCATGGCTTTTGGGTGGAGCTGGTTGCATACACCTCAATAAAATAAAATATAAGAGTTATCCTATATCTATATATGTATAGGGGCTTTTTACCTATATCTGCCATGTAATGCTCTCTACGTATAACAACCTGATTAACGTTCCTCTTCCATTTGGGTATCATGAATAGAAAAGCAGGAAACCAATATAGAGTAATATATCTAGGGACATAAAATTAAGTGTTAGATAATGCGTCTCATATAACTGTATTCTTGAATATGTGAAGATGAGGAATGTCACTAACCTTAACAAATAACAATCCAATTAAACTTAAAAAATACATTATATATATATATATATATATATATATATATATATATATATATATATATATATTATCTACTGGCGGTCGCCAGTAGATAGTTATAGTTAGGACCCTGTTTCCATAGGAAATCCGCAACATTCTATTTGGAATAACTTTGGCGCCGGTCGATGAATCCTCGCGAAATTTTCAAAATAGGTGGGGCGCTACGCTCCGCTCCTACCCTGAAAGTCTCGGGGGGATTCGTCAAGCGGGGGCTGAGAAAAAAGGGGGGTCCCAAAACGCGTTTTTCCCATGCATTTTTCCATAGGACCTTTAGACACAGCTACAGCCCGAACGGCTGAACAGAGTTACTTGAAATTTGGCAGAGAGGTAGTCCTCAGGTCAAGGAAGTGCCTTTTGTAGGTCTGGTGTAAATCTGTTCAGTAGTTCCTGAGAAAATAGCATTTAAATCAATATATATATGTGGGCGGAGCCTAACCACACATCTCATCCTGAGATCTGATTGGCTGTCAGCACTTCATCCAAGAAGTGTTGGCAGCCATCTTGGGACCAATATACATGATAGCACCTCATTAAAAAGCATTGCAGTTAATAGAAGATTTTAAGACTTTAGTTACATTATAAATCATTTGTTGATGGTACCATACTCATTTTAGGAATTGTGGTATGTTCTAAGGTGATTTCACCATGTGAAAAAGCCTTCTGCTGGGATATCATGATTGAGAGAAAAATATTTTCTCATGCTTTTACCACAGAGGTTTGGAAGGTGATCTATAAGCTAAACTGAGAGCTTATTTTCTGTAAATTCACATTATCTTTCTCAGTCATGTGAGAATGAAGTCTGACATTCTCAGTAAAACATGTACATCCAACAAGGGCAGAGACTGTCAGTTGATTCCTTTGTGTTCTACTGCAGCTTTCCAGAGTGTTCCAAAGAACTACTAGAGCGCTAACCGTCCTACTTATGATAAATGTATGGCACACCTGAAGCCATCTTGCTTGGATTAAAGTGGTAACTCTTAAAACATTTAATTTAAAAAGGAACAAAATGAGGTGGTTCATTTTTCCATAAAAAGTATGATTAGTGCTGCATAAAGAAAAATTAGGGCACATTTTGAGTGACTTCTCAAATCCTGGCATGCAGACTGAAACATGCACTTTCAATACCAGCAGCAGTTTTCCCTGGTGAGCAGTAGCTTTACTACAGTGATCTAATGAGCAAAAAGAGTGCTAACATTCTGATTTTATGGCAAATGTGTGACACATTTGAATGCCTTCTTGATGGAATCAAAGTAAAAAACTGAAAGTATTTCCTACTGAGGAGACTGCAGTAAATGAGGAAATTAGGAAACTTCATAACAAATAAGTCTCCCAAGATGGCCACCAGAGACAAAAGAGCCCAAATGTAGCCCAAATATCACCCAGATGTAGCCCAAGTATAGCCCAATGACAGAATGTCCAAGAATGTTCTTAAAAACAACTAGAGCACTTACTGTCTTCATTATGACAAAAGTATGGCACACCTGAAGCCATCTTGATTGGAATAAACTGGTAACACTTAAAACATTTAATTTAAAAAGGAACACAATGAGGGGGTTCATTTTGCCATAGAAATTATGATTAATGCTGAAGAAAGAAAATGAGGGCACATTTTGAGTGACTTCTCAAATCCTCTTCTATTTCATTAAAAAATTCTGACATGCAGACTGAAACATGCACTTTTAATACCAGGAGCAGACTTCCATGGTGAGCAGTAGTTTTACTACAGTGATCTAATGAGCAACTAGAGTGCTAACATTCAGAATTCATGGCAAATGTGTGACATATCTGAATACCTTCATGATGGAATCAAAGTAAAAAACTGAAAGCATTTCCGACTGAGGAGACTGCAGTACATGAGGAAATTAGGAAACTTCATAACAAATAAATCTCCCAAGATGGCCACCGGAGACAAAAGAGCCCAAATGTAGCCCAAAATCACCCAGATATAGCCCAAATATAGCCCAATGACAGAAGTGTGCAAAACACTTATTATTTTGGGTTTTTGCAGTGTTATATAGTGCAGACTTGTCAGGTATTGGAGTGCTTTACATGAGCATTGGTTACATCACACAAGAACAAATTCATTTTGGTTGTAGACATGGGGAGACTAAGTGATTTGACCAGAATCACAGAATGTCGAGCTGAAGCAGAAACTTCAACCTGGTTCCCCAGTTGCAAAGTCTGCAGTTCTGGAAGTAACACCACATCCTCTCCCCTAAGTGCAACATTTAATCAAGTTGTCAACTAGATAAAAAAACATAAAGATAACAAATAATTTAAAAGTGCTTTGTCGCTATTTGAAAACTCAGAAAATATGTCCTTATTTTAGTCTTTTAGAGCACTAACCATAATTTTGATGCCAATAAGACCCTCTCATATATGTAATTTCTAAAGGAATGCTCTAGGTATTACAGTTTTGATTACATCAAGATGATGTCAGGCGCTCCACACTTTTGTAATAAATATAGAATGTTAGCAATCTAGTTGTTCATTAGGATACTGTTGAGAGGCAGAGGCCAGGGGCACGGACTCTGAAAATTGAAGGCAGGTAGGAGGGTGCAAAGGCAACAATTTAACCACACTGAGCAGGCAGGAAGGGCCGTGGAAGCACAACAGACTATGGAGGGCAGTGGAAAGGGGGGCAGGGGCAACAAACCAACAATACAGGACTTGCAAGAGAGGCTGTTGGAGGGAAGATCTATTACGGGTCAAGGAAGCTAGGGGCGGTCCCCAGAGCCCCGGGAGCCACCACAGAACTGAGCAGGAGAGTGAGTCAGGGACAAAAGGGGCACCTTAATTTGAGCCGGGGTGCCTAGGAACGCTTGCTCCAAAAATGAAGAAAACAGACATATGAGACATGGAATTGGAGGCAGAATACAATGGCAGTTTAATGAGAAGATGCAACTTCAAAGAAACCGCAGAATAGAGACCTAAAGTACAAAATACAGAATCCAGATAATCATACAGCTGTCATGATATTCTCTGTATCTCAATTAATGGACTGACAGAGAGAGAGAGAAAACACATCTATAAATGCATCATGAGAAACAAGTTACACCAAGGAAAATGTTACCTAGGGACACTCACATTTACTCTTAGAGCAAGCATTCCTGCAATTACAATACAACATCTTTTAAATGCAAAAGTAAAGAGAACAATGGTTAAACATAACATGACATTTCATATAGGTAAAATAGAATAAGATACTTCAAGCAAAGCCGAGCAAGACATTTTAAGCAAAGGAAGACAAGAGCTCCCAGTTCTTGGGGAAAACCTGCACAGCCTGTTAACCTACATACAGACGGCGAGGTTGTCCGTCGATATCTGTGGGTGCTCCCTTTTTATATCATTTTGTGGGCTCCTTTGCACGCTACATCTACCTACGTATGCTACCCAAAAGCTTCGTCTGCAGATTTTACCAGACATTTCGTCATTTACCCACTTAATGCTGACAATGGACTGGGTGAAAAGGTCAGTCTCTCAGGCCAATCACTTATCGTAAGTTCCATAGAGCAAGCAGAAAATAATGGGTATTGTACAGGAATTCAATATATTCATGTATAAAATCTCCTCAGTTCTCCTAACTTGACGCTCTGCGGTTGCCACTTCCTTAAAAGCGGGAAACCTGCCCAGGAAGCAAGTACCAGTCCAGGATGCAGCCTACTGTATGTCGACAGCTTCAGGGGGATGTTGAACTTTGATACCGAGCACGGAGCACTCGGGTAGGGTGGGGGCTACTAGTTTGGAGCAGAAGGCCTCGCAGACCTGCCTTCAGACTGCTATACACTAAAATTGCAGAGCTATGGTCAATTTAACAAAGAGGCCTACATATTGAACAGAAGGGCCTACACAGGGGTTTTATGCTGGCTGAGTGGTAAGGATGTCTCACGATAATTATATAGCAACACAGGACCCGCTGGTCAATTTAATACGGCCTACAAATGCGGCTGGCAGGGCAAGGACAAGGGTCTCATACTTCAGGTGTGGACAGAACGGGCCAGGGGCCCCCTGTGATACAAAATCTATCCTCCTTCAAGGCTGTGGCAATGTAATAGACCATTGTGGGCAGAAGGAAGAGGCAATGGTAGTACAACCATACATGCCAACAGACCCGATTCAGCCAGGAAACGTCCACTGTTTTTAAGCTCAAATGGGCTTTATTTGATCTGTCTCCTGTCTACAATATCCTCTTTTTCAATGTAACTCAAAGGGGAAAATCAATACCCCAGTTTTTTTTCAAAATCTCCCTCTTACCAAGTTCAAAATGTTCGCAAGTATGGTACATTGGATCATGGAAGGAAATGGGATAGGGACATGGACTTGGATAACAGAGGACAGGAGAGACATGGAGAGGTGCACCAAACTGACCCTGCAGGGCAGGCATCAGGGTTTGCAGCAGCACAATACACCACACAGGGCATGCAGGACGGGAGTGCAGCACAACAATACATAGAAAGCAAGAGGGAGGGGACAGGACCATGCACATGGACAACAGAGAACAGAGGGGCAAGAGGCAATGGTAGCTAGCTGACCATAATGGACAGACAGGAGAGAAGGCTGCAGCATAACAGACCATAAAGGGCAGGAGGGACGGATCAGGGGCATTACAATGGAACAGACAAGCCAGGAGGGAGGGAGTAGGGGTCTGCACATGTAAACAGAGGGCTGGGGGCAAGGGGGCAGGGCAGGAGCAGCAAGATGGCCATGGAGGTCAGGCAGGATGGGCACTAGAAGCAAGACACAACATGAAGAGCAACAGTGAGACTGTGATGGCATACACACAGACCATGGAGGGAAGGTGGGAGGGGGTCAGGGGCAGCTAACTGACCACACAGGGAAGGTGGGAGGGGCCATGGCAGCACAGAATACCATGCATGGCAAGTGGGAGGGTTAGTGGCAGCACAATGGCTATGATGGGCAAGAAGGAGGGTGCAGGGGCATGCACAAAGGACGATGGAGGATAGAAGGGAGGGTCAGGACCTGTGCACAGACAAGAAAGTTCAGGGGAAGGGGCCTCACAACAGACCACACGGGGCAGGCAAGAGGAGCAGTTGCAGCACAACAGACCAGGGAGGGCAGAAGGGTGTGGCAGTACAATGGACCATGTAGGACAGGAGGAAGAGGATAGAGGCAATGCATGTGGACAGGCAGGGTGGAGGGGGCAGGGACAGGTTACAGTCATCTGACAATGCTAGGCAGGTGGGAGGGGAGTGGCAGCTCAACAGAACACTCAGAGTAGATAGGAGTGGCAGGTCCATGGGACATGGTGGGCAAAAAGGATGGAGCAGGGGCATGCACAAAGACATCGGAGGGCAGGGGGAAGGAGAATAGGGGCAGCAAGCTAAGCACAGAGTTTAAGCAGGAGGTCAATGATGGGGCATAGAATTGGGCAATGGAGGGCAGGAGGAGTGGACTGGTACATCATACTAAATTGAGGGCAGTGGCAGCACATCAGACCATGCATGGCAGGAGGGAGGAGGCTAGTCCATGGATTCACACAACAGAGGATAGGGAGGAGGGGGATGGGGCAGCAAGCTAACTGTTCAGAGAAGGCGGGTATTAGAAACTTTAGTGTTTTTAAAACATTTTGTCTGTGCGAACTACTTAAAATATGAACAAGTATGCAGCATAATCTCACTTTTATTCAGGAAGAAGAAGACGTTAGTGACTGTGACTCCGGGCTCACTTGGCAAAAACACCCCCTGACCCTCCACCCCCTATCGCAAAATGTAATGCCCGTGAAAAGGGTAGGTGAACACAGTGTTATATTGAACATAGTCCTGAGAGCACGATTGAAAATGAAAACTAGATATAGTGTATGGTATAAACTATGCACCAAAAAGTGTGATATAAGATGAACCAGGCGTGAAATATAATATGCAATACATTGTGCGCAATGACAGATTCATTGGAGAGCGCGAGATAGCACAGGCACTAGCGTGTGCTATGCGATATGCGCCTTGGAGTGTAATATGCACAGGGCAGTGTTGTGTAACCTAACTAGTCTCTAAAGTTGTAATATAAAATATGTGCTGGGGAGTGTAACGTTGCATATGCACTGTGACAAAGATATGGATCCCAAATTGTAATATGTATGGCATAGCACTGTGCGTTATAACATAGGCATCGAGGAAGGCACGTTAGATGGGGCAATATAACCCGTGCGAAGACAAGTGTGGCATGACATTTTCACGGGGTGGTGTTACAGTGCACATGGGCTAGAGAGTGTCATAGCATATGCACTAGCTAGTGGAATACAATACAGAGGTGTGTGGCACTCGGCAGGCAATGGTGGGTGTAACACAGCATTGGGCTCTGTCAGGAGCGCGCTGTGACTCGCAAGTGATGTTCGTCCCCTTTCCAGAGAGTAAAATAAAAAGTATTACACAGCCGGCAGTGGATGTGTGTTTTATTAACTGTGAGGGGGGTTTCTTGCATAGTTTTGGTCGAATTTTTGTCGAATCCCCTTTGAATGGCTTGGTGTGCATGTGTATTAAATGTGCCCGTCAATAGCTACCCATGTTTGTATAAATAAACGACAAGGGTGTCTACCAGGATTAGGCACGGTAGAGCATCAGACATGTCAGAGCTTCACTAGTGGTGTAAATACATTCCACGTGGATTAATTGCATGCATAGTCGCCTTTTAATGAATATCACGCAAATCGTCATGGTGATAGGTACGTACGGTTTGTCCAGCATGTCCTAGGTGTGTCTATAAATATATATATTTTAAAAATAATAAAAAACAGTGGCCGGCCCTGGGGATTGGGGTCAAAAAAATATAATTAGGAGACAGGCCCTGGGGGATGGGGTCATCAGGGCCAATAAATTAGAATAAGAAGGGGAACCACACAGCCCCCCTTCTTAAAAAAATAAAATAAATAAAAGACTGGCATCGTGCCGGAGGCCATGCCCCCTCCATGCAGCACTCTGCAAACGCGCCCCCAACAGGCATCTCCAGTATGCGCCAGGGAGCTGCGCTGCAGACAGGTGTTCTGAGGCCAAGCCCCTTTTTACACCTCTCTGCAACGCAGCTCTGTGGCGCTTACTGGAGGTACCTAGTGGTCTAGTGTGACCCTAGGGACCCTTAGGATTCAAGGGGACTTAATCTCTCAACTTAGAACAGCCACAGGGCGCGTTTACACAGTGGTGAAGGGAGGGGACGGGGCCTGAGGTGACGTGTGCAAACACGCACCATGGCACGTTTTAAATTGGGGATATAATTTCCCTTCAATACTGAGGGCCCCTGGGGGCTAACTAGCCCACCAAGTGCTTCCAGTAAGCGCCACTGAGCTGCATTGCAGAGAGGTGGTCCAGGCCGTGCCACTTTTTACACCTCTCTGCAACGCAGCTCTGTGGCACTTACTGGAGGTACCTAGTGGGCTAGTTGGACCCTAGGGACCCTCAGGAATCAAATGAACTTAATCTCCCAACTAAAAACGGACACAGGGCGTGTTTACACAATGGTGAAAGGAGGGGACGGGGCCTGAGTTAACGTGTGCAAAAACGCCCTGTGGCCTGTTTTAAGAGGTAGTTTTAATCCCCATGCCCTATTATATACTAGGGGCTTATAGAGGAGGTAAGGCTAATCACAGGGGGACCCCAACGCATAATGTTCCCTAGTGTATGTAGGTGTTTTCACTGTATTCTAAGTGTCTTTTAACATAGCACTGGCTCTAGGACTGGTTAGTCAGACTCAGTTACCACCAGTATCCGTCTGAAAAAGTTGAGGGTACAGGATGATTTTGCAACAAGGCTTCTTTCTGCTCTTCTTTTTGTTCTTTCTGCACGTTATCCTTCTTCCTGCACTTATCTTCGTATTTGAGGACTTCTGTTGCTTCTTTCTGCACTTCTTTTGTTTCTTTCTGTGCATTTTTTCTTCTTTCTTCACATGTCCTATCTCTGTAGGCATAGTTAGAAATTAGCATTTAAAAAACCTTTGAAATTAACAGAAAAAACCATAGGTTTCAGGCACGTTATAGTTAGGAATTAGCATTTAAAAAACCTCAGAAATTCACTGAAAAAACCATAGGTTTCAGGGGTGTTATAGTTAGCTGGACTTTTCACTTGTACAAAACCATTGAAATTCCCCCGTTATAGTTAGTTCAGCTAACTATAACTCGCGCGCCCGCAATGCACTGCTGATGACGTCACATATTACATCACTCATGACATGGTCAGTGACATCACTCATGACATCACTGATGACATCTCAAATGACATCACTGATGACATCACTGATGACATCATCCTTGTGATAGAGTGGCAGACCTCCTCTCACCCTAATATAACCTTTGATACACACATTCAAAAATAGAGACTAAAATTTTCAAAACAATGGACATACCAATACCAGTTACAACAACCTCTTCAGTAATTCTAAGATCCACATACACATCCACTCATTCACCAACAGTCCAATACAGTCACTCATACATGTACTCACTCATCATATGTACTCATACACCTATACATCCTGTTACACAATGCCACTCATCCATAGTTACTCACACACATAGTCACTCATGCTAATAAAGAATCAAACATACATTTACTTGCATATACAGTTATACACACACCACCACACTTACTTCTACGGAAACTTACACATACTTAGTCTTTTAAACAATCACTTATAGAAACACATACTTATTCATACAGGAACTCTTTCAATCTCTCACTCTCACATATACTCACATATATACACCAATAGTCACATATACTAGTTTAAAACATATGTAGTTACTCATAAAGACACTATTGAGACAGTCATTCACTCACTAACACACCCATACACACACTCATCCACCCATACAGTCCTGCACACATACTGTGTTCAACACATACAAACAGTGAGTCACTCATTCATGCACCTATGCACTACGTAATACCCCCACCGAACCATGCAGACACTCAGACTGATACTCAAAAAACCAACTAATAACCTATATAGACACCCATGTAGCTACTCACCAACCCATGCAGCCACTTATACACAAAGTGAGAGACTGATACAGATATTTACATATTTAAACATTACTCACTAAGCCATGTATTCACTATGATACACTTAATCAGTCAGTTACACAATCAATTTTTCAAAAATAAATCATCCATTTAGACACTTATATACCCATTTATTCTTCCATCGACCTTGAGATATACATATATAAAACATATTTAATTTTCAGAATAACACACATTCACTGGATGATGTCATCAGTGATGTCATCAGTGATGTCATTTGAGATGTCATCAGTGATGTCATGAGTGATGTCACTGACCATGTCATGAGTGATGTAATATGTGACGTCATCAGCAGTGCATTGCGGGCGCGCGAGTTATAGTTAGCTGAACTAACTATAACGGGGGAATTTCAATGGTTTTGTACAAGTGAAAAGTCCAGCTAACTATAACACCCCTGAAACCTATGGTTTTTTCAGTGAATTTCTGAGGTTTTTTAAATGCTAATTCCTAACTATAACGTGCCTGAAACCTATGGTTTTTTCTGTTAATATATATATATATATATTCACTGAAAAAACCATAGGTTTCAGGGGCATTATAGTTAGCTGGACTTTTCACTCGTACAAAACCATTGAAATTCCCCCGTTATAGTTAGTTCAGCTAACTATAACTCGCGCGCCCGCAATGCACTGCTGATGACGTCACATATTACATCACTCATGACATCACTGATGACATCTCAAATGACATCACTGATGACATCATCCAGTGAATGTGTGTTTTTCTGAAAATTACATATGTTTTATATATGTATATCTCAAGGTCGATGGAAGAATAAATGGGTATATAAGTGTCTAAATGGATGATTTGTTTTTGAAAAATTGATTGTATAACTGACTGATTAAGTGTATCTTAGTGAATACATGGCTTAGTGAGTAATGTTTAAATGTGTAAATATCTGTATCAGTCTCTCACTTTGTGTATAAGTGGCTGCATGGGTTGGTGAGTAGCTACATGAGTGTCTATATAGGTTATTAGTTGGTTTTTTGAGTATCCGTATGAGTGTCTGAGTGTCTGTATGGTTTGGTGGGGGGTATGACGTAGTGCATAGGTGCATGAATGAGTGACTCACTGTTTGTATGTGTTGAAGACAGCATGTGTGCAGGACTGTATGGGTGGATGAGTGTGTGCATGGGTGTGTTAGTGAGTGATAGACTGTCTCAATAGTGTCTTTATGAGTAACTACATATGTTTTAAACTAGTATATGTGACTATTGGTGTATATAAGTGAGTATATGTGAGAGTGAGAGATTGAAAGAGTTCCTGTATGAATAAGTATGTGTTTCTATAAGTGATTGTTTAAAAGACTAAGTATGTGTAAGTTTCTGTAGAAGGAAGTGTGGTGGTGTGTGTATAACTGTATATGCAAGTAAATGGATGTTTGATTCTTTATTAGCATGAGTGACTATGTGTGTGAGTAACTCTATGGATGAGTGGCGTTGTGTAACAGGATGTATAGGTGTGTGAGTACATGTGATGAGTGAGTACATGTATGAGTGACTGTATAGGACTGTTGGTGAATGAGTTGATGTGTATGTGGATCTTAGAATTACTGAATAGGTTGTTGTAACTGGTATTGGTATGTCCATTGTTTTGAACATTGTAGTTTCTATTTTTGAATGTGTGTATCAAAGGTTATATTAGGGGAAGAGGAGGTCTGCCACTCTATCACAAGGATGATGTCATCAGTGATGGCATTAGTGATGTCATTAGTGATGTCATTTGAGATGTCATCAGTGATGTCATGAGTGATGTCACTGACCATGTCATGAGTGATGTAATATGTGACGTCATCAGCAGTGCATTGTTATAGTTAGCTGAACTAACTATAACGGGGGAATTTCAATGGTTTTGTACGAGTGAAAAGTTCAGCTAACTATAACGCCCCTGAAACCTATGGTTTTTTCAGTGAATTTCTAAGGTTTTTTAAATGCTAATTCCTAACTATAACGTGCCTGAAACCTATGGTTTTTTTAGTGAATTTCAAAGGTTTTTTAAATGCTAATTTCTAACTATGCCTACAGAGATAGGACATGTGAAGAAAGAAGAAAAAACGCACAGAAAGAAAAAAAAGAAATGCAGAAAGAAGCAACAGAAGTCCTCAAAGACGAAGAAAAGTGCAGGAAAAAGGATAACGTGCAGAAAGAACAAACAGAAGAGCAGAAAGAAGCCTTGTTGCAAAATCATCCTGTACCCTCAACTTTTCAGACGGATACTGGTGGTAACTGAGTCTGACTAACCAGTCCTAGAGCCAGTGCTATGTTAAAAGACACTCAGAATACAGTGAAAACACCTACATACACTAGGGAACACTATGCGTTGGGGTCCCCCTGTGATCAGCATGACCTCCTCTGTAAGCCCCTAGTATATAATAGGGCAGGGGATTAAAACTACCTCTTAAAACGCGCCACAGGGCGTGTTTGCACACGTCACCTCAGGCCCCGTCCCCTCACTTCCCCACTGTGTAAACAAGCCCTGTGGCCGTTTTCAGTTGGGAGATTAAGTCCCCTTGAATCCTGAGGGTCCCTAGGGTCCAACTAGCCCACTAGGTACCTCCAGTATGCGCCACAGAGCTGCGTTGCAGAGAGGTGTAAAAAGGGGCATGGCCTGCACCACCTCTCTGCAACGCAGCTCAGTGGCGCTTACTGGAAGAACCTGGTGGGCTAGTTAGCCCCCAGGGGCCCTCAGGATTGAAAGGGAATTATTTCCCCAACTTAAAATGCGCCACAGGGCGTGTTTGCACACGTCACCTCAGGCCTGTCCCCTCCCTTCCCCACTGTGTAAACGCGCCCTGTGGCCGTTCTAAGTTGAGAGATTAAGTTCCCTTGAATCCTAAGGGTCCCTAGGTTCAAACTAGCCCACTAGGTACCTCTAGTAAGCGCCACAGAGCTGCGTTGCATAGAGGTGTAAAAAGGGGCGTGGCCTCAGAACACCTGTCTGCAACGCAGCTCCCTGGCGCACACTGGAGATACCTGTTGGGCTAGTTGGCCCTCAGGGACCCTCAGTATTGAAGGGGAATTAATTCCCCAACTTACAACTGGCCAGGGGGCGCGTTTGCAGAGTGCTGCAAGGAGGGGGCGTGGCCTCCAGCGCGATGCCGGTCTTTTATTTATTTTATCTTTTTAAGAAGGAGGGCTGTGTGGCCCCCCTTCTTTTTCTAATTTACTGGCCCTGGGGACCCCATCCCCCAGGGCCTGCACCCTAATTTTTTTTGTTGAAAAAAATTAATTTGGCCCTCCCAAGGCCTTAATCGGCCCCGGGGACCCCAACCCCCGGGTCATGGCCTTTTTTTAATTTAAATTCTTTAGGAGGGGGCTGCGTTGCCCCCCCACCCCTCAGGCCACTTATGGCTCCAGGGACCCCATCCCCCGGGGCCGGCCTTTGTTTTTTATTATTTTAAAAATATATATATTTATAGAAACACCTAGGACATGCTGGACAAACTGTATGTACCTATCACCATGACGATTTGCGTGATATTCATTAAAAGGCGACTATGCATAGAATGAATCCACATGGAATGTATGTACACCGCTAGTGAAGCTCTGACGTGTCTGACGCCCTACCGTGCCTAATCCCGGCGCCCCCGCCGGTGGGTACTCTCCAAGTAGACACCCTTGTCATTTATTTATGCAAACATGGGTAGCTATTGACGGGCACATTTAATATACACGCACACCAAGCCATTCAAAGGGGATTCGACAAAAATTCGACCAAACTATGCAAGAAACCCCCTCACGGTTAATAAAAACACATCCACCGCCGGATGTGTAATACTTTTTATTTTACTCTCTGGAAAGGAGACAAACCTCACTTGAGAGTCACAGCGTGCTCCTGGCTGAGCCCAATGCTGTGTTACACCCACCAGTGCCCGCCGATTGCCTCACACCTCTGTGTTGTATTCCACCAGCTAATGCGTATGCTATGACACTCTCTAGCCCATGTGCACTGTAACACCACCCCATGAATATGTCATGTCACACTTGCCTTCGCACGGGTTATATTGCCCCATCTAACATGCCTTCCTCGATGTGTATGTTATAATGCACAGCGCTATGCCATACATATTACAATCTGGGATCCATATCTTTGTCACAGTGCATATGCAACGTTACACTCCCCAGCACATATTTTATATTACAACTTTAGAGACTAGTTATGTTACACAACACTGCCCTGTGCATATTACACTCCAAGGCGCATATCGCATAGCACGCGCTAGTGCCTGTGCTATCTCGCGCTCTCCAATGAATCTGTCATTGCGCACAATGTATTGCATATTATATTTCACGCCCTGGTTCATCTTATATCACACTTTTTGGTGCATAGTTTATACCATATACTACATCTAGTTTTCAATTTCAATCGTGCTCTCAGGACTATGTTCTATATAACACTGCGTCCACCTACCCTTTTCACGGGCATTACATTTTGCGATGGGGGTGGAGGGTCAGGGGGTGTTGCAGCCAAGTGAGCCCGGAGTCACAGTCACAAACGTCCTCTTCTTCCCGAATAAAAGTGAGATTATGCTGCATACTTGTTCATATTTTAAGTAGTTCGCACAGACACACATTTTAAAAACAATAAAGTTCCTAATACCCACCTTCTCTGAACAGTTAGCTTGCTGCCTCATCCACCTCCTCCCTATCCTCTGTTGTCTGAATCCATGGACTAGCCTCCTCCCTCCTGCCATGCATGGTCTGATGTGCTGCCACTGCCCTCCATTTAGCATGATGTACCAGTCCACTCCTCCTGCCCTCCATTGCCCAATTCTATGGCCCATCATTGACCTCATGCTTAGCCTCTGTGCTTAGCTTGCTGCCCCTATTCTCCTTCCCCCTGCCCTCCGATGTCTTTGTGCATGCCCCTGCTCCATCCTTTTTGCCCACTATGTTCCATGGACCTGCCACTCCTATATACTCTGAGTGTTCTGTTGAGCTGCCACTCCCCTCCCACCTGCCTAGCATTGTCAGATGACTGTAACCTGTCCCTGCCACCTCCACCCTGCCTGTCCACATGCCATGCCCCTATCCCCTTCCTCCTGTCCTCCATGGTCCATTTTACTGCCACACCCTTCTGCCCTCCCTGATCTGTTGTGCTGCAACTGCTCCTCCTGCCTGCCCCGCGCGGTCTGTTGTGAGGCCCCTTTCCCTGAACTCTCTTGTCTGTGCCCAGGTCCTGACCCTCCCTTCTATCCTCCATGGTCCTTTGTGCATGCCCCTGCACCCTCCTTCTTGCCCATCATAGCCATTGTGCTGCCACTAACCCTCCCGCTTGCCATGCATGGTCTTCTGTGCTGCCATGGCCCCTCCCACCTTCCCTGTGTGGTCAGCTAGCTGCCCCTGACCCCCTCCCACCTTCCCTCCATGGTCTGTGTGTATGCCACCATAGTCTCATTGTTGCTCTCCATGGTGTGTCTTGTTTCTAGTGCCCATCCTGCCTGACCTCCATGGTCATCTTGCTGCTCCTGCCCTGCCACCAGCCCTCTGTTTCCATGTGCAGACCCCCTATTCCCTCCCTCCTGGCTTGTCTGTTCCATTGTAATGCCCCTGATCCGTCCCTCCTGCCCTTTATGGTCTGTTATGCTGCAGCTTTCTCTCCTGTCTGTCCATTATGGTCAGCTAGCTACCATTGCCTCTTTCCCATCTGTTCTCTGTTGTCCATGTGCATGGTCCTGTCCCCTCCCTATTGCTTTCTATGGATTGTTGTGCTGCACTCCCGTCCCGCATGCGCTGTGTGGTGTATTGTGCTGCTGCAAACCCTGATGCCTGCCCTGTAGGGTCAGTTTGGTGCACCTCTCCATGTCCCTCCTGTCCTCTGTTATCCGAGTCCATGTCCCTACCCCAATTCCTCCTGCCTACCATGATTCAATGTACCATACTTGCGAACATTTTGAACTTGGTAAGAGGGAGATTTTGAAAAAAAACTGGGGTATTGATTTTCCCCTTTGAGTTACATTGAAAAAGAGGAGATTGTAGACAGGAGACAGATCAAATAAAGCCCATTTGAGCTTAAAAACATTGGACGTTTCCTGGCTGAAACGGGTCTGTTGGCATGTATGGTTGTACTACCACTGCCTCTTCCTTCTGCCCACAATGGTCTATTATATTGCCACAGCCTCTCTTGCCAGTCCTGTATTGTTGGTTTGTTGCCCCTGCCCCCCTTTCCACTGCCCTCCATAGTCTGTTGTGCTGCCACTGCCCTTCCTGCCTGCCCAGTGTGGTCAAATTGTTGCCTCTGCGCTCTCCTACCTGCCTTCAATTTTCAGAGTCCGTGGCCCTGGCCTCTGCCTCTCAACAGTATCCCAATGAACAACTAGATTGCTAACATTCTATATTTATTACAAAAGTGTGGAACGCCTGACGTCATCTTGATGTAATCAAAACTGTAATATCTAGAGTATTTCTTCTAGAAATTTCATATATGAGAGGGTCTTATTTGCATTAAAATTATGGTTAGTGCTCTAAAAAACTAAAATGAGGACATATTTTCTGAGTTTTCAAATAGCGACAAAGAACTTTTAAATTATTTGTAATCTTTATGTTTTTTTATCCAGTTGACCACTTGATTAAATGTTGCACATGGCGAGAGGATGTGGTGTTACTTCCAGAGCTGCAGACTTTGCAACTGGGGAACCAGGTTGGAGTTTCTGCTTCAGCTCAACATTCTGTGATTGTGGTCAAATCACTTAATCTCCCCATGTCTACAACCAAAATGAATTTGATCTTGTGTGATGTAACTAATGCTCATGTAAAGCATTCCAATACCTGACAAGTCTGCACTATATAAAACTGCAAATACACAAAAAATAAGTGTTTTGCACACTTCTGTCATTGGGCTGCATGCGTGCTACATCTGGGTGATATTTGTGCTACATTTGGGCTCTTTTGTCTCTGGTGGCCATCTTGGGAGATTTATTTGTTATGAAGTTTCCTAATTTCCTCATTTACTGCAGTCTCCTCAGTAGGAAATAGTTTCAGTTTTTTACTTGGTTCCATCAAGAAGGCATTCAAATGTGTCACACATTTGCCATAAATTCTGAATGTTAGCACTCTAGTTGCTCATTAGATCGCTGTAGTAAAGCTACTGCTCACCAGGGAAGTCTGCTGCTGGTATTCAAAGTGCATGTTTCAGTCTGCATGTCAGAATTTTTTTATGACATAGAAGAGGATTTGAGAAGTCAAAATGTGCCCTAATTTTTCTTTCTGCGGCACTAATCATAATTTCTATGGCAAAATGAATCCCCTCATTGTGTTCCTTTGTAAATTAAATGTTTTAAGTGTTACCACTTTATTCCATTCAAGATGGCTTCAGGTGTGCCATACTTTTGTCATAAGTAAGACTGTTAGCGCTCTAGTTGTTCGTTAGAACACTCTGGGACATTCTGTCATTGGGCTATACTTGGGCTACTTCTGGGTGATATTTGGGCTACATTTGGGCTCTTTTGTCTCTGGTGGCCATTTTGGGAGACTTATTTGTTATGATGTTTCCTAATTTCCTCATTTACTACAGTTTCCTCAGTAGGAAATACTTTCAGTTTTTTACTTTGATTCCATCAAGAAGGCATTCAGATGTGTCACAAATTTGCCATAAATTCAGAATGTTAGCATTCTAGTTGCTTATTAGATCACTGTAGTAAAGCTACTGCTCACCAGGGAAGTCTGCTGCTGGTATTGAAAGTGCATGTTTCAGTCTGCATGTCAGAATTTTTTAATGAAATAGAAGAGGATTTGAGAAGTCACTCAAAATGTGCCCTAATTTTTCTTTCTGCAGCACTAATCATACTTTCTATGGCAAAATGAACTCCCTCATTTTGTTCCTTTTTAAATTAAATGTTTTAAGAATTACCACTTTATTCCAACCAATATGGCTTCAGGTGTGCCATACGTTTGTCATAAGTAGGACTGTTAGCGCTCTAGTTGTTCTTTAGAACACTCTGGGAAGCTGCAATAGAACACAAAGGAATCAACTGACAGTCTCTGCCCTTGTTGGATCTACATGTTTTACTGAGAATGTCAGACTTCATTCTCACATGACTGAGAAAGATAATGTGAATTTACAGAAAATATGCTCTCAGTTAGCTTATAGATCACCTTCCAAACCTCTGTGGGAAAAGCATGAGAAAATAGTTTTCTCTCAAACATGATTCATGATATCACAGCAGAAGGCTTTTTCACATGATAAAATCACCTTGGAACACACCACAATTCCTAAAATGAGTATGGTACCATCAACAAATGATTTATAATGTAACTAAAGTCTTAAAACCTTCTATTAACTGCAATGCTTTTTAATGAGGTGCTATCATGTATATTGGTCCCAAGATGGCTGCCAACACTTCTTGGATGAAGTGCTGACAGCCAATCAGATCTCGCGATGAGATGTGTGGTTAGGCTCCGCCCAGATATATATGTGATTTTACTTTTGATATTCTCAGGAACTACTGAACGGATTTACACCATTTAAGCAAAAGGCACATGCCTGACCTGAGGACTACCTCTTTGCCAAATTTGAAGTAATTCTGTTCAGCCGTTCGGGCTGTACCTTCGACTAAAGGTCCTATGGGAAAATGCATGGGGAAAATGCGTTTTGGGACCCCCCTTTTTTCTCAGCCCCCGCTTGACGAATCACCCCGAGACTTTCAGGGTAGGAGCTGAGCGGAGCGCCCCATTAGTTTAGAAAATGTCACGAAGATAAGTCAACCGGTGCCAAAGTTATTCAAAATAGAATTTTCAGATTTCCTATGGGAACTCGGACCTAACTATAACTATCTACTGGCGACCGCCAGTAGATAATATATATATATATATATATATATATATATATAATCTACTGGCGGTAGGTAGTTATAGTTAGAACCAAGTTTCCATAGGAAAAGCATTTTTTGATTTGCTAATAACTTTGGCGTCGTTTGCCGAATCTTTGCGAAATTCTCCAAAAAAGTAAGTCTATTCAGGTCAGCTCCTATCCTAAAAGTTTGGGGGTGATTCGTCAAGCAGGGCTGGGAAAAAAGGGGAGTCCCCAAACACGTTTTCTCCATGTTAATTTCCATATGAAATTTTGAGATGGGCTACAGCCCGAATTGCTAAACGGACTTACCCCAAATTTGCCAAAAAGGTAGAGCTTGGTTCAGAAAGCGACCTTTTTTTTAAATGGGGTAAATCCATTCAGTAGTTTTTGAGAAATTCAAAAAATAAGAGTAAAAAAATCAATTTCCCATAGGAAACTTTGGGCAAGGCTACAGCCGAAACTGCTGAACGGAATTACCCCAAATTTGGCAAAAAGGTAGTGCTTGGTTCAGAAAGCAACCTTTTTTTAAAATGGTGTAAATCCGTTCAGTAGTTGCTGAGAAATTTAAAAAATAAAAGTTTCGATATCTAGGGCAGCGGTGGAGTTGCGAACACTCCCGACCAGGAGCTTCATTCTAATTGGCTGCCACGGGCTTCATTCTAATTGGCTGGCAACACTCCAAACCAGGAAGTGTTGGCAGCCATCTTGTGACGCGGTAGAAGCGAGTCACCAGAAAACAGAGAAACAAAGTTATAAAACAAGAGAAGAGGGCAGGGTAGAAACCCCCTGACCCCCTAGGCCTGCTCAGGGGGTCCCATAAGGAATCCCAAGGCCAAAAAAAGCTTCTTTTTTTTTTTTAAAAACAAATTTGGCGCAATTCGTGCTGGGGGTCGCAAATTCTGCCGAAATTGTGAAAAAAACAATGAACCACGGGTTCCCGTGTTTAATTTTAATGAGGCCCCCGGGTTGGCTAAGGCCCGGGGGCATTCCTTAAGAAATAATAGCAGGGGCCCGCGGGTGCCCCCGCAGCCCTGGGGACCACCATGTCCGCAGGGCTTCACTCATGTTGGGAGGGGGGACGCACAGCCCTCCTCCTAGAGCCCGTGATGGCTCTGGGGACCGCCACCCCCCAGGGCTGGCTCCTACAGTGCCCACCCCGGGACACTGCTGTTTGCTATGACAGGGTGGGAGACACGCAGCTTCCGCCCTGTCATAGCAAACTTGCTTTGGATTTGGAAGCGAGAGCTGGGGAACCTGCTCCCGCTTCCAAAATCCAAAGCTGATTGCTTTTCCACATGCTGAGGTGCATGCCAGCAGCTCCCCGTGTGGAAAAGCAATGCTGGCTCCTGCAGGACGCGGGGAGCCGGCGGGACTGTGGGGGCATTGGGGCTCCCCCCAAGGTCCCCAACGGTGAGGCCAGGCCCGGGGGATGGGGTCCTTGGGCTGGAATTGGCATCGGGAGCGGGGCCGACGCGGTCCTCTTCTCGTTTTTAAAGAAAATAATGAACATGTCGGCATGCTTCGGGGGATGGGGTCCCCGAGGCGAATGTAACTTAGTGAAAGTGGACGTTCTTTTTAGTCGCGACTCTAGTGCGGCTCTCAGCGTGGCACCCCATGTGAAAGTGATGGGTGCGCGGCTCTCAGCGTGGCACTCGAGTACTTCTTAAGTCTTTCAAACACCGAGGGGTATATTCTCAAGGACACATCGCTGAGTTAATGACACTTTGTGGCAACCAAAATGGTGATAAATTTAACGCACCATTATCAAGCTGGAGCAAACAGCCATATCACCAGTTTACCAGCGATAGCAGCCTCAAAAAGCATCGTCACGGATGACCCGGGCAAATATTGCTAATGAGATGGAGAGTAGGCGTTCCCGTGCAAAGAGCAGAAGTTTCTCAACCACCAGCAAGATTGTCGAAGAGAGTACACAATAGGTGATATGGTGCGTTAGTAGCAGGAAGTTTATACCTGCTCTGAGCTGGTGTAAAGTCGGACTACAACCTAAACGATGAAAGGGAGCCCAGCCCAGAGCCACACCTGAACGACAACAGATGCAATGGAGCCAACGATCATGCAGCTCGGACACCCAACACTGCTCCGACACCCCCCCCCGCCACCAGCCCCTTCTCCGCCATACCCCCTCACCCCCCCCCACAAACAAATGTGACAGCAACATTAGGAAATCTGGAACGTAAGAAATTGGCTGATGTCGCACAATTAGAATTAAGAACATACATTTGAGGTTGGACAAATAAGAATCACAGTCATGTATGGATTTACATATAAAACATTTTATTTAAACAAAACAACAAATAAAACTAGGTACAGCCATAGCGAGTCATTCCTGGACCATTTGTGAATCACAGCCTGCAAGACAAAAAGCAAAATAAGATTGTGCGTCATGCGTCCATCAAAGGTGAGAGAGAGAGAGAGAGGAAGAGTGAGAGAGAGGAAGAGAGAGAGAAAGAAAGAAAGAGTGAGAGAGAGAGGAAGACAGAGAAAGAGAGAAAGAGTGAGAGAGCAAGGAAGAGAGAGAGAGAAAGTGAGGAACAGTGTGAGAGAGAGGAAGAGAGAGAGAGAAAGTGAGACAGAGAGGAAGAGAGAGAAAGAGAAAGAATGAGAGAGAGAGAGAGAGGAAGAGGCAGAGAAAGAGAGAAAGAGTGTGAGAGAGAGAAAGGAAGAGATAGAGAGTGAGGGAGATAGAAAGAGTGTGAGTGACAGAAAGGAAGAGATAGAGAGTGAGTGTTGACACTGTGGAGAAAATCCTCACAGCTCACCTTTCTGCCACCGGTGTGTCTCCAACCACATTCCAGGATATAGGGCAGCCCTCAAGCTTAGTCATCTGAAACATAGTATGGAATCAGTAATGGCAGAGTACATACAACTGCGCACACCTAAATCGCTGTTTTGTCTTTGTGTATCCAGGCTACTGTACCCCATCCACTTCCACTGCCCAGAGGTGTCTGCCCTCCCCTGCACACCCAGGTTTCTGCATCCCATCCACTTCCACTGCCCAGAGGTGTCTGCCCGCTGCTGCGCACCCAGGCTGCTGCACCCCATCCACTCCCACTGCCCGGCGTTGACTGCCCGCCGCTGTGCACCCAGGCTGCTGCACCCCATGCACTACCACTACCAGGAGGTGACTGTCTGCCGCTGCGCAAACAAGCATCTCTGCTTACCTTTCGCAAACTGCGTGTAGAAAAGAGGGCCTATCATGTGCCACTGCAAGCCCCAAGTCCAGGGCCCGCGGACAGGGCACCCTCCATATCATGCAGCCCCGCTCCGCAGGCCACCAGGTCTCACATTTGGTGCTCAGTCTTGATTTCGCCATGGCAGAGGACATGCCAGTGCACTCGGTTTTTCATCACAGGTTGCACACCCGCTCAGCCCTTGCGGTGCCACTAACTCAGTGACCAGCGAGACGACGCCACGTGGCGGTAGCCCTGCACTGTGTGATGGCTCAGGCGTACACTGCGGTCCAGCAGGGCACACAAAACCTGAGCTGTCCAGACCGCCGGGACAGGCCATCACCGCAGGCTGCACACCCGCTCAGTAGTTACGGTACCCATACCTCATTGGACCGAAAGTCACCGTCCCGTGCCGGTGTGCCTGTGCCGGCCGCAGTGCATCCAGTGTGAGCAACTCTAAAATGGCATAGAGCACGTGCGCCCGGTCTTTTTTATTGGTAGGGTCACGTGTCCTGTGACGTCTGTGCTGGATGGGTGTAGTGTGGGTGTATACCAGCTCTAAGGAAGTGACTGTGGCATACTGACAACTAGGCCTGTGACCAGCCGATCACTGCAATGAAAACCTGTGCCATGTAGCGTTGTTGTCCTTCCCTGTAAGCGTAAGCGAAGTGGGCTGGCCTAGCATATGCCAGTCCTGCGTGAGGCTGTGAAGAATGACTCCGGAGCTATGGGCGTGGCTCCGTCATGAGCTGTATGAGGAATCAACTGATGCGGGTGTCCATGTTGTAGTGCTGCCGTCACCCAGGTCGCAAGCGCCAATGTGTCACTCTGTGAGCCAAGTCCCACAACATGGCCAACATGGAAGGTACAGGGAATCACTGACCCTACATTCATCCATAGTTCCACATATGAAAGATGGTGGCCATGACACATGTGTGGATATGAATGTTTATTGCACATTCAGTGGAGTGTTGCAGCTGTAGCAATACAGGTCCATGGAAAGTTCAATTTTCAGTTTTTGGCACATGGAGGGCAGCCAATTAGAGCCAAGCTTGTGTTCGGGGTTAGGCTGCGCCAACATATGTAGTTATACAATCACTCCGCCAATCCCCAAGCACTTATAAATTCACTATACACTCTCCTTGCAGTACTATAATGAGAGGTCTGACGATCTGGGTCCGGCAAAACCTGTGTCTTAACATTAGAGTTATCGAGACAGGGAGCAGGGATATCCAACTAATAAACCTAGATTTGGGATCGTTGGGGTGCCTTAACCTATACAATGTATATGTTAGGGGCAACAAGGGTGGGAAGTCAGAAGTTTTAGCTTCCTTGGTGGCTCTCTTAGAGACCCATTCCCTGGTTAGCAATATTATAATTGCTGGTGATTTTAACCGTACATTCGAACCACTAGATACAGGTGATGACTGTATAGGGACAGAAGAAGATAGGCATTGGGGTGTCCCTCCACTTGATCTAGAACCGATAAAACGATGGTCCGACGATATCATTTGCCTAAACGCTATCTGTCTAGAGAGAGGCCTCCGTGCGTTGAATGGGAGAACCAAGAGTGATAGGATGGGGGCTTGCACCTTTGATAATAATCGGAGCAGGAGCAGAATAGACTATGTTATGTGCAACTTGGAAATATGGAACCAGGTTAATGACATGGAGGTTATACACAGGTTGGAACGTGATCACGATCCTCTGTGTATTTGTCACAGATGGTGGCCCTTGCCTAGCGGGAATGTACGAACAGAGTGGGAAGGTCTCCCTCTACCAGTCTCTTCCAATAACACACGTCGGTTAAAATGGCCCCGTGTATTGGCCAATCAAGATTCTATGGCTAGTATAAATATGGAGGTGGATAGAGCTATTGAGGCCTTGTAGCAGGTTGCCACTGCTACCCAGGGGTCGCAGGAAGTGACAATAATTCATGATTCACTCTTTTTAACTATCAAGTCACACTTCCAGAAGGTAGGTAGGATCAATAACAACAGGGCCCCTAAGAAGACTGCGAAGTGGTATAATGCACAGTGCAGGACGGCAAGGTTGGCCCTGGGCAGTGCTATTAAGTCTAGGGATTTGGTGGTAATTCGTGGCGCTAGAAATAACTATAAAGATTGCATAGTCGCAGCTAAAAAGGAGTGGGACGAGAGGCACTGGAGCGAGTTGTTGGAAGCCTGTGGCTCCAAGGACTCCAGGCTTTTTTGGAGCCTTGTCAGATGGGGGAGCGGTGGAGTGCCCGATTGCCCTGATAACAATGTTCAGGAGGAGGAGTGGGTTAAATATTTTAAGCCCCAATATGCTGAACCTAATCCTGGCAGGGAGATGGAAGGGTTTAAGGCTGTCTACCCGAATGAGCCTTTTTTTAGCCTCAAAAAGGTTTTGTTGGCTCTAAGTGTTGTATTGTCGGGTAGAGCCCCTGGGATGGATGGGGTTCCGGCAGATCTCTTTACATATGATAAGGAAAGATGGGGTAGATACATCCTTCTCCTAGCTAACGCAGTTGCTCAAGGAGCACCGGTACCGATGAGTTGGAGGGGTGCAATCATCATTCCCATATTTAAGAAGGGCGATAGGGGGTCGCCTGGGAACTATCGGCCTATTAGTCTGATAGCGACCATTCAAAAGGTTGTGGGGAGGATGGTTGTAAATAGACTCATGAATTGGGTAGATGAGCACAATGCATTATCACCCTACCAAGCAGGGTTCCGGAGGGCTACTAGCACGATGGATCAGGTGTTCCGATTCACTCTGTTTCAGTGGCGAACTGTGGCGCTGGGTGGCGGCAGCTTGTACGCTGCTTTTGTAGACTTACGGGCCGCCTTTGACCTGGTGCCTAGGTCCAAGTTGTGGTCTGAAATAAGAAGCCTGGGTCTGCCCGACGACCTGTTGACTATGGTTATGCGGTTACATGAGGCAAATTTCGCTAGGATTCAGTGGGGTACGCAGGGCGAGACTACTGATGATTTTCCGGTAGAACGGGGCGTGCGACAGGGTTGTGCGATGGCGCCACTGCTCTTTTCTTTGTTTATTAATGGGGTAGTGGCCAGAATGTTAGCTGAGAATGTGGACGCACCCTCGTTGGCGGGCATCAAGATACCGATCTTGATGTTCGCCGACGATACGTTGATCATGTCCAAGACTCCTAGTGGCCTGCAAAGAGCTCTCTGTATTTTTGTAGGAATTATGGTCTGGAAGTTAACGTGGCAAAGACCAAACTCATGTTTTTTAACCCGCACCGTAGTGTCAGACCCAGGCTGTATTTGAGTGAACGCCCCCTGCATGTAGTCAGAGCCTTTACTTACCTGGGCATTTACATAACTGACGATTCAAGATGGGCTCAGCATATTGAACTGGCAGCCTTAAAGCATAGGCAAGTGTCTGGAATCCTTGGGCTTGAGCACAGGAAATCACAGTCGAAACCTATTGCACCAGCTCTGAAGGTGTACGAAGCAAAAACTCTGGGATCTGCACTGTATGGTGCAGAATTGTGGGGATTTGGCCATCTTAACTCGATGCAGATGTCTGAGAATAAGTTTCTCAGGTCATTAACTGGTCTCCCTAAAAGTACACCCCTGATCCCACTCAGATATGATTTGGGAAGGAAGGCAGTGGGGGATTTGGCAAGGCTACGACCGATCTTGTATTGGAGGCGGCTTTGGACTACACCAGAACTTAAGCATTATGCTGAGGGATTTGCGGCTGTGATTAAGGCCGACGTTTTTCATAAAATCCAATGGCTGACCAAACTTAGAGCATTGCTATGTATGCTTGGGTTGAAGACGCTATGGGACACTCCACAAGAAGCCGCCTTCCCAAGCAAGCAAACAATCAAGGAGCTGTATTAGGCCTATGTGTTCGAGCAGGCATGGAGAAAATCTGACGCAGGCTCTATGTCTGGTCGCTTCTTGGAGGTTAAGTCCCTCCCTAGACTAGAATTATTTTGGGATATTATAACTAACCCAAGGGATAGGAAACTTTTCTTCCAACTGAGGATAGGTGCCCTCCCCTTAAGGTCTTTAACTGGGAGGTGGAGGGGGTCTACTAATATTACCTGTCCTGCCTGTGGAACTACAAAAGAGTCCATTGCGTATTTGGCTAGCACCGGCTAGTAGAAATTTAAGCGTCCCCAATGGTTCTGTAGCTATGAGAATTATCTCTACTAGTTCCTGCCTCCAATTGACTGTTGCAACTGCTAAATTCCTGGGGTGGGCATGGTCCATTAGGCAGAGAACAACTGCCTAGGAATTAATCGTCCAGACGAATGTAATATTGGCACTGTGTTAATTTATTGTATTTATACTTACTTTTCTAAATTGATGGTTTCTATATTTATGTCGTATGATTTTAATAATTATTATGTGTATTGCTTTTATGAGAAATTCTCGAATAAAGCTTTTTTGACTTGACTTGACTTGACTTATAAATTCACTATACACTCTCCTTGCAGTACTCTAATGATCCAGTCTCTACGTACGTACTTGTGCAATGACCGAGACAAAGTTACATAACCAAAGTTTTCCCCCACTGCCAGAGGTATCATGGTTGCATACGCTGTCCACAGCACAAGGTAATGGGGTAGGGCCCAGGGGCAGCATCTTGCATACATAATGAACACACAGACACAGATAGATAGTGGAACTGGGTACGGGAACGTGCGCTCGACTCCTTTCTATTACCAGGGTCACATGTCCAGTAACGTCTGTGCTGGATGCGTGTGGGGTGAGTGTAAGCCAGCCTTCCAGGAATGGTTGGTGCTGGTAACAAGTACAACAGTAATCATCGGATCACACATAGAGATTCAATCATTAAGGGTCCATGACTTGTGCTGCACTGAGTTAGGGGCAGCAGATGTGAAATAATACACAAAAGGTTCTATCGTAAAGGGTTCATGACTTGTGGTACACTGAGGTAGGGGCAGCAGATCTGAAATCATACACAAAAGATTCTATCATAAAGGGTCCATGAGTTGTGGTGTACTGAGGTAGGGGCATCAGAAGCATCTCTTGTATGCACAGCTAGCGATGATCTGTGGTCCGGGAGGGCCGCACTGGTAGCAATATCTGTTGCCTACTGGACTGCGTCATCTGCAATCGCAACTCGATCTGAATTGTGAGCCCTGCAGTCCGCAATGTAGATGGAAGGCAGTAGTCAGCACAGACATCGAGGAATGCTTTTTGTCACTTCCTCCTGACAAAATCCGAGGACATAGACTACAATTCTGTCTGCAATTAATAAATCATGTCTCAATGTAAATTGTGAGATCTGCTGACAGCAGTGTAGATAATAAAAGATGAAATATGTATGGAATAGATTGTCGAAATTTGTAGGTTTCAGGGACGTTATAGTTAGTTGCCTACTGGACTCTAAAATTCATGGATCAAGACTGAATTTGAATTGTGAACCCTGCTGACCACAGTGTAGGCCGGAGGCAGCGGTCAGCAAAGACCCACAGCCATGTGGCGTTGACTTTAGCTGCACAGATTGGGAGCATTTGGTTTTCTTAACCGATTACACAATTTGCATCGGTACTAATCTTGAATTGTGAGCCCTGCAGTGTAGACTGGAGGCAGTGGTCAGGAAGGGCCCACAGCCACGTGGTTGACTTGAGCTGTATAAAGTTAGTGGTAGGTGTGGGGCTCAGCGTGTGCGCATCAAGCGATAATGCGTGGTGTGGGCAGGCCCCACTGGGAGCAATGTTTCTTGCCTACTGGACTGCGTCATCTGCAATCGCGACTCCATCTGAATTGTGAGCCCTGCTGTTGCAGTGTAGATCGAAAGCAGTAGTCAGCACAGACATCGAGGAATGCTTTTTGTGACTTCCTCTTGAGAAAATCCAACGACATAAAGTACAGTTCACTGTGCAATAAATAAATCAAAACTGAATTCGAACTGTGAGCTCTGCAGTCCGCAGTGTAGACTGCCATTCAGTTTCCTTTGGACTTGCAAGATGAATTTGGTCAATGTACCAAAGCTATAATTGATATCAAAAAGTTCTTGAGGCAAGGATACTAAAAGGATATTATTTAGGTTTCGAAGACATTGTAGTTAGTTGCCTACTGGACTCTGTAATTAATGAATCAAGACTCAATTTATACAATTGTGAGCCCTGGTGAGCGCAGAGTAGGCTGGAGGCAGTGGTCAGCAAGGGCCCACAGCCACGTGGCATTGAGTTGAGCTGCACACTTAGTGGCACCTGAAGCAACCAGCATGTGCGGATCCTGCGATGATGCGTGGTCCGTGTGGGCCGCACTGGTAGCAATGTCTTTTGTCTAATGAATTCTGCCATAATAAGGCTACGCGGCGATGACTTGTGGTGCAGTGAGTTAGTGGCACCTGAAGCACTCAGCGTGTGTGCACCCAGCATTGATGCTTGGTCTGGGCGGGCCGCACTGGTAGCAATGTCTTTTGTCTAATGAATTCTGCCTTAATAAGGCTACGTGGCGATGACTTGTGGCACAGTGAGTTAGTGGCACCTGAAGCAACCAGCATGTGCGCACCCTGCGATGATGCGTGGTCCGGGCGGGCCACACTGGTAGCAATGTTTTTTGTCGAATGAATTCTGCCTTAATAAGGCCACGTGGCGTTGACTTGTGGTGCACTGAGTCAGTGGTACCTCTGGCGCTCAGCATGTACGCAGCCTGCGATGATGCGTGGACTCTAAAATTCATGGATCAAGACTGAATTTGAATTGTGAACCCTGCTGACCACAGTGTAGGCCGGAGGCAGCGGTCAGCAAAGACCCACAGCCATGTGGCGTTGACTTTAGCTGCACAGATTGGGAGCATTTGGTTTTCTTAACCGATTACACAATTTGCATCGGTACTAATCTTGAATTGTGAGCCCTGCAGTGTAGACTGGAGGCAGTGGTCAGGAAGGGCCCACAGCCACGTGGTTGACTTGAGCTGTATAAAGTTAGTGGTAGGTGTGGGGCTCAGCGTGTGCGCAGCAAGCGATAATGCGTGGTGTGGGCAGGCCCCACTGGGAGCAATGTTTCTTGCCTACTGGACTGCGTCATCTGCAATCGCGACTCCATCTGAATTGTGAGCCCTGCTGTTGCAGTGTAGATCGAAAGCAGTAGTCAGCACAGACATCGAGGAATGCTTTTTGTGACTTCCTCTTGAGAAAATCCAACGACATAAAGTACAGTTCACTGTGCAATAAATAAATCAAAACTGAATTCGAACTGTGAGCTCTGCAGTCCGCAGTGTAGACTGCCATTCAGTTTCCTTTGGACTTGCAAGATGAATTTGGTCAATGTACCAAAGCTATAATTGATATCAAAAAGTTCTTGAGGCAAGGATACTAAAAGGATATTATTTAGGTTTCGAAGACATTGTAGTTAGTTGCCTACTGGACTCTGTAATTAATGAATCAAGACTCAATTTATACAATTGTGAGCCCTGGTGAGCGCAGAGTAGGCTGGAGGCAGTGGTCAGCAAGGGCCCACAGCCACGTGGCATTGAGTTGAGCTGCACACTTAGTGGCACCTGAAGCAACCAGCATGTGCGGATCCTGCGATGATGCGTGGTCCGTGTGGGCCGCACTGGTAGCAATGTCTTTTGTCTAATGAATTCTGCCATAATAAGGCTACGCGGCGATGACTTGTGGTGCAGTGAGTTAGTGGCACCTGAAGCACTCAGCGTGTGTGCACCCAGCATTGATGCTTGGTCTGGGCGGGCCGCACTGGTAGCAATGTCTTTTGTCTAATGAATTCTGCCTTAATAAGGCTACGTGGCGATGACTTGTGGCGCAGTGAGTTAGTGGCACCTGAAGCAACCAGCATGTGCGCACCCTGCGATGATGCGTGGTCCGGGCGGGCCACACTGGTAGCAATGTTTTTTGTCGAATGATTTCTGCCTTAATAAGGCCACGTGGCGTTGACTTGTGGTGCACTGAGTCAGTGGTACCTCTGACGCTCAGCATGTACGCAGCCTGCGATGATGCGTGGTCTGGGCGGGCCGCACTGGGAGCAATGTGTCTTGCCTACTGGACTGCGTTATCTGCAATCGCCACTCCATCTGAATTGTGAGCCCTGCTGTCCGCAGTGTAGTTAGAAGGCAATAGTGTGTACAGACGTAAGTCTGCGGTGCTGTGCCGCTGTGTTTGCAGTGGGCCTGTGTCGAGGAAGCCCGCGGTCATGGCGGCAGCCACGTGGCACGGTGAGGGCCGCTGCTCTGGCAGACGCATTGGCCTTCACACAAGTGAACCACGCCCAGAGCCCCGGCCTATGTATTCACAATTCTACGCTGGAGTTGCGTATGTTGGACCAGCCCACTGCGCTTCCGCTTACAGGTGACGATGATACAAGTACATGACCGAGATCTTCCCCACTGCCTGAGGTAACATGGTTGCGTCCATGTCCACAACACTACAAGCACCAGCAGTATATGTACACATGGAGAGGTTTGTGCTCTGCATAGTGAGGTCTGTCCAGCACATCACCGCTCACTTGGTATTGTGTGCATTATGTTTGGTGGGTGACTTGTGTCCTTCACACATGTTTGGTTGCTACATCTACCAACATTCAGCTATTGTCTAGCTGAGGGGTCATGCTGTTTTTGGAAAGTCCGCTGTCCTGTTGTGCGCTGCCTCGGTGATAGTAGGGGGGTGGTCTGGTGGGGGAAGTCCTGAGGATGGTGGCAGTGGATTTTGTGGCCTTCTTGGGGGTCGGAGGTGCATGATCAGTAGCTCTATGACATGTGTTGGTCTTCAGATGTGATTCTGGGCTGGGCTCCATTTCACCTTGGAGTTAGTCGTCCTACTTTACTCCAGTAAAAGGCAGATGTTACATTCCTACAGCTAACGCATCTTATCGCCTGTTTTTGGATCGCACCGCAGATTTGGCTGCTCGTTGGAAATATCGGGAAGTGGTGTTTTCGTGTTATTTTTGCACAGGAACGCCTACTCTGCATATTATTAGCGTTAGTTGTTGCTCTCATTTGTGGCAATTTTTTTTTGCAGAAGCTATTGCTGGAAAACTGGCGATATCGGCTGTTTTCAACAGGTTGAGAATGGAATGATAATTTAAAATCACTGAAAAAACTATAGGTTTAATGAACATTTTAATTAGAAATTAGCATTTAAAAAACCTTTGAAATTCACTGAAAAAAACATAGGTTTCAGGGACGTTATAGTTAGAAATTAGCATTTAAAAAAACCTTTGAGATTCACTGAAAAAACCATAGGTTTCAGGGACGTTATAGTTAGTTGGACATTTTACTCGTACAAAACCGGACAAATTCTAACGTTATAGTTAGTAGCGCTAACTATAACTCACGCCCCCGCAATGCACTGCTGATGACGGCACATCACTCATGACATGGTCAGTGACATCACTCATGACATCTCAGAGGACATCACTGATGACAACATCCACGTGATAATCTGATGCACCTCCTCGCACCCTAATATAACCTTTGATACACCCACTCTAAAATACAGACTACCATTTTCGAAACCATAGACAAATCAATAGCAATTACTATATACCCACTGACTAATTCCTAGCTATACACACACATTCATTCATTCACCCATACAGTTACTCATACATGCAGTCACTCATCAATACAGCACTATTATATGTACTCATACACCTATACAAACACTCTTACACCGTCACTCATCCATAGAGTTATTGTCACACCGAGCTAGAAATGTAAAGAACCAATAACACTACCATTTACTCACCGAGGAGCGGCCATGATGGCTACTTTGAAGCAAAAGCTCCGTTCTGGACCAGCGCACGACAATCCGGAGCGAAGTTTTGCCGCACTAAAATCTTACCAAAAGTACAAATCCCGCAATCGGAATGTCTGAGGCGCTCGCAGCACCCAACATCGCCTTTTCAAATCCTTGGCGAGCCGACAAACAAACCGAAACACTAACGCGCAACCAAGAGCTAAGATGGCACCTGGAGGAAATCAAGCCTACACCCGGAGATTATAGATGGAAGCCGCGATACCGCTGGTTTTAGCCTCGACAGTGGCGCTGTCTGACCACCTGTGGGGGGCCCCTGTCTCCATTCCAAGGTACAGTGCTGCTGATTTTCACCCTGCAGGTGAAGTCTGCCCTCGCGGAGGACCTGCCTGCCTGCGACATCCCGATGAGGCAGACTCAGCCGGTGGGGGAGGGGCCCGGCGTACTGGATCTGCGGCCTTTCCTCTGCTGAGAACTCCTGGGAGACCGGGGCCTCGGCAGGGGACTCCGTGAACCTTGAACCTGGGTATACACCCTGCGGAGCTGCGTTTACCCAACAAACACCCATCAGAATATGTTGGAGTTTTTTCTGAGCTTACTGAGCTTCTAATACAATGAATGATGGCCAGCAATTGAGACTTGAACATCCCATAGTATAGAACACTCGCGACCGGGACAGGACTAAACAACGGCGCAGATCCTTCACCAATAGCGCGACCACAGATGCATTCTGGGGGGCACGATTCAACAAAAATGAGTGTCGCACCCTCCTGACCCCGCACCTGCCATTCCATTACTGATCCGAGCCTGCGCTGACATCTCCCCTTACTTTCGATGCTGCTGTTCCTCCTTCAAATGTTAGTAACTTTGCCTTCCCATTTAGGGGTAGGTGTTCTGTTTTGCTCGCATTGCCCGCCATTTTGTTGTGAGGTGTTTACCTCCATGACCTGGACCCTCCATCTTGCGGCTGCAACTAACACTCGGTCTGATCCTCACTGTTGGTCAGCGCCTTCCTTCCAGCACCACCTGAACACCTGGCTGAAATATGGTGAGAATTTCCTGTTCTGTAAATATGTAATATATAATTGTCCAAGCCTAGTCACTGTTAAAATGTAATCCTGAGTGAATTTGTAATTTGTATATATATAATTCTAACCACTAGTATATATAGTAGACCATTGTACTTACTACCACTTCTAAGTGATTTTAGAGTTTATCTGTTTGTATCTCTTCCTTGAGTGACTTTACAACTTGTACATTTGCAATTTTTTTCTGTTTATGTCTCTTATGTAACTCTTGTAATCCAAAGTCCTTATGTAACGCAACTGGTTCTTTTGAAAAGCGCTCTGACACCTTCGGGTAATGTTCGCGCTATATAAAATCGCATTAAATAAATAAAAAACCTATATAGTTATACATTCACTATCTAACCTATTCATACAGATACTAACATATACTTACTCTCTTACTGACACAAGCACACCCTCATATATACAGCCACTCTCACAATTACTCACTCTCACATATAGTCATGTATATACTCCAACACACACATATACTGCCTTTTACATATGTAGTTACTCACACATATACCAGTGAGACATACATTCACTCACTAACACACTGATACACACACTCACTCACCTACACAGCTATTTCCACATTCACTAGTGAACCCATACACCCAGTAAATTATCCGCTCACACATGTAGGCAGAAAGTCACACACCGCCCACCCACCCACACACACACACAAACACTGAGGCACCAATACAGATACTCATGCAACCACTAAGTAACCCATCTAGACAGTCATGTACCTAATCATCAACCCATGCAGCAGCTTACACAACAACTGAGAGACTGATACAGACATTCACACAGTTTAGTCACTAACCCATGCATTCAGTAGGACACATTTAATCACTAACTTATAGTCAGTCACACACCTATTAAATCCTATACCCCCGCATTCTACACCAACTCATTCTTCAATACACCTTGGCATTAACATATATAAAATATATTTTAACTTTACAAAAACCCACATTCACTGGATGATGTCATCAGTGAAGTCATCAGTGATGTAATTTGAGATGTCATCAGTGATGTCATCAGTGATGTCACTGACCATGTAATGAGTGATGTAATATGTGACGTCATCAGTAGTGCATTGCGGGGCGCGAGTTATAGTTAGCTCTACTAACTATAACGTTCTAATTTCTCTGGTTTTGTACGAGTGAAATGTCCAGCTAACTATAATGTCCCTGAAACCTATGTTTTTTTCAGTGAATATATATATATATACACGTATATTATCTACTGGCGGTCGCCAGTAGATAGTTATAGTTAGGACCCTGTTTCCATAGGAAATCCGCAACATTCTATTTGGAATAACTTTGGCGCCGGTCGATGAATCCTCGCGAAATTTTCAAAATAGGTGGGGCGCTACGCTCCGCTCCTACCCTGAAAGTCTCGGGGGGATTCGTCAAGCGGGGGCTGAGAAAAAAGGGGGGTCCCAAAACGCGTTTTTCCCATGCATTTTTCCATAGGACCTTTAGACACAGCTACAGCCCGAACGGCTGAACAGAGTTACTTGAAATTTGGCAGAGAGGTAGTCCTCAGGTCAAGGAAGTGCCTTTTGTAGGTCTGGTGTAAATCTGTTCAGTAGTTCCTGAGAAAATAGCATTTAAATCAATATATATATGTGGGCGGAGCCTAACCACACATCTCATCCTGAGATCTGATTGGCTGTCAGCACTTCATCCAAGAAGTGTTGGCAGCCATCTTGGGACCAATATACATGATAGCACCTCATTAAAAAGCATTGCAGTTAATAGAAGATTTTAAGACTTTAGTTACATTATAAATCATTTGTTGATGGTACCATACTCATTTTAGGAATTGTGGTATGTTCTAAGGTGATTTCACCATGTGAAAAAGCCTTCTGCTGGGATATCATGATTGAGAGAAAAATATTTTCTCATGCTTTTACCACAGAGGTTTGGAAGGTGATCTATAAGCTAAACTGAGAGCTTATTTTCTGTAAATTCACATTATCTTTCTCAGTCATGTGAGAATGAAGTCTGACATTCTCAGTAAAACATGTACATCCAACAAGGGCAGAGACTGTCAGTTGATTCCTTTGTGTTCTACTGCAGCTTTCCAGAGTGTTCCAAAGAACTACTAGAGCGCTAACCGTCCTACTTATGATAAATGTATGGCACACCTGAAGCCATCTTGCTTGGATTAAAGTGGTAACTCTTAAAACATTTAATTTAAAAAGGAACAAAATGAGGTGGTTCATTTTTCCATAAAAAGTATGATTAGTGCTGCATAAAGAAAAATTAGGGCACATTTTGAGTGACTTCTCAAATCCTGGCATGCAGACTGAAACATGCACTTTCAATACCAGCAGCAGTTTTCCCTGGTGAGCAGTAGCTTTACTACAGTGATCTAATGAGCAAAAAGAGTGCTAACATTCTGATTTTATGGCAAATGTGTGACACATTTGAATGCCTTCTTGATGGAATCAAAGTAAAAAACTGAAAGTATTTCCTACTGAGGAGACTGCAGTAAATGAGGAAATTAGGAAACTTCATAACAAATAAGTCTCCCAAGATGGCCACCAGAGACAAAAGAGCCCAAATGTAGCCCAAATATCACCCAGATGTAGCCCAAGTATAGCCCAATGACAGAATGTCCAAGAATGTTCTTAAAAACAACTAGAGCACTTACTGTCTTCATTATGACAAAAGTATGGCACACCTGAAGCCATCTTGATTGGAATAAACTGGTAACACTTAAAACATTTAATTTAAAAAGGAACACAATGAGGGGGTTCATTTTGCCATAGAAATTATGATTAATGCTGAAGAAAGAAAATGAGGGCACATTTTGAGTGACTTCTCAAATCCTCTTCTATTTCATTAAAAAATTCTGACATGCAGACTGAAACATGCACTTTTAATACCAGGAGCAGACTTCCATGGTGAGCAGTAGTTTTACTACAGTGATCTAATGAGCAACTAGAGTGCTAACATTCAGAATTCATGGCAAATGTGTGACATATCTGAATACCTTCATGATGGAATCAAAGTAAAAAACTGAAAGCATTTCCGACTGAGGAGACTGCAGTACATGAGGAAATTAGGAAACTTCATAACAAATAAATCTCCCAAGATGGCCACCGGAGACAAAAGAGCCCAAATGTAGCCCAAAATCACCCAGATATAGCCCAAATATAGCCCAATGACAGAAGTGTGCAAAACACTTATTATTTTGGGTTTTTGCAGTGTTATATAGTGTAGACTTGTCAGGTATTGGAGTGCTTTACATGAGCATTGGTTACATCACACAAGAACAAATTCATTTTGGTTGTAGACATGGGGAGACTAAGTGATTTGACCAGAATCACAGAATGTCGAGCTGAAGCAGAAACTTCAACCTGGTTCCCCAGTTGCAAAGTCTGCAGTTCTGGAAGTAACACCACATCCTCTCCCCTAAGTGCAACATTTAATCAAGTTGTCAACTAGATAAAAAAACATAAAGATAACAAATAATTTAAAAGTGCTTTGTCGCTATTTGAAAACTCAGAAAATATGTCCTTATTTTAGTCTTTTAGAGCACTAACCATAATTTTGATGCCAATAAGACCCTCTCATATATGTAATTTCTAAAGGAATGCTCTAGGTATTACAGTTTTGATTACATCAAGATGATGTCAGGCGCTCCACACTTTTGTAATAAATATAGAATGTTAGCAATCTAGTTGTTCATTAGGATACTGTTGAGAGGCAGAGGCCAGGGGCACGGACTCTGAAAATTGAAGGCAGGTAGGAGGGTGCAAAGGCAACAATTTAACCACACTGAGCAGGCAGGAAGGGCCGTGGAAGCACAACAGACTATGGAGGGCAGTGGAAAGGGGGGCAGGGGCAACAAACCAACAATACAGGACTTGCAAGAGAGGCTGTTGGAGGGAAGATCTATTACGGGTCAAGGAAGCTAGGGGCGGTCCCCAGAGCCCCGGGAGCCACCACAGAACTGAGCAGGAGAGTGAGTCAGGGACAAAAGGGGCACCTTAATTTGAGCCGGGGTGCCTAGGAACGCTTGCTCCAAAAATGAAGAAAACAGACATATGAGACATGGAATTGGAGGCAGAATACAATGGCAGTTTAATGAGAAGATGCAACTTCAAAGAAACCGCAGAATAGAGACCTAAAGTACAAAATACAGAATCCAGATAATCATACAGCTGTCATGATATTCTCTGTATCTCAATTAATGGACTGACAGAGAGAGAGAGAAAACACATCTATAAATGCATCATGAGAAACAAGTTACACCAAGGAAAATGTTACCTAGGGACACTCACATTTACTCTTAGAGCAAGCATTCCTGCAATTACAATACAACATCTTTTAAATGCAAAAGTAAAGAGAACAATGGTTAAACATAACATGACATTTCATATAGGTAAAATAGAATAAGATACTTCAAGCAAAGCCGAGCAAGACATTTTAAGCAAAGGAAGACAAGAGCTCCCAGTTCTTGGGGAAAACCTGCACAGCCTGTTAACCTACATACAGACGGCGAGGTTGTCCGTCGATATCTGTGGGTGCTCCCTTTTTATATCATTTTGTGGGCTCCTTTGCACGCTACATCTACCTACGTATGCTACCCAAAAGCTTCGTCTGCAGATTTTACCAGACATTTCGTCATTTACCCACTTAATGCTGACAATGGACTGGGTGAAAAGGTCAGTCTCTCAGGCCAATCACTTATCGTAAGTTCCATAGAGCAAGCAGAAAATAATGGGTATTGTACAGGAATTCAATATATTCATGTATAAAATCTCCTCAGTTCTCCTAACTTGACGCTCTGCGGTTGCCACTTCCTTAAAAGCGGGAAACCTGCCCAGGAAGCAAGTACCAGTCCAGGATGCAGCCTACTGTATGTCGACAGCTTCAGGGGGATGTTGAACTTTGATACCGAGCACGGAGCACTCGGGTAGGGTGGGGGCTACTAGTTTGGAGCAGAAGGCCTCGCAGACCTGCCTTCAGACTGCTATACACTAAAATTGCAGAGCTATGGTCAATTTAACAAAGAGGCCTACATATTGAACAGAAGGGCCTACACAGGGGTTTTATGCTGGCTGAGTGGTAAGGATGTCTCACGATAATTATATAGCAACACAGGACCCGCTGGTCAATTTAATACGGCCTACAAATGCGGCTGGCAGGGCAAGGACAAGGGTCTCATACTTCAGGTGTGGACAGAACGGGCCAGGGGCCCCCTGTGATACAAAATCTATCCTCCTTCAAGGCTGTGGCAATGTAATAGACCATTGTGGGCAGAAGGAAGAGGCAATGGTAGTACAACCATACATGCCAACAGACCCGATTCAGCCAGGAAACGTCCAATGTTTTTAAGCTCAAATGGGCTTTATTTGATCTGTCTCCTGTCTACAATATCCTCTTTTTCAATGTAACTCAAAGGGGAAAATCAATACCCCAGTTTTTTTTCAAAATCTCCCTCTTACCAAGTTCAAAATGTTCGCAAGTATGGTACATTGGATCATGGAAGGAAATGGGATAGGGACATGGACTTGGATAACAGAGGACAGGAGAGACATGGAGAGGTGCACCAAACTGACCCTGCAGGGCAGGCATCAGGGTTTGCAGCAGCACAATACACCACACAGGGCATGCAGGACGGGAGTGCAGCACAACAATACATAGAAAGCAAGAGGGAGGGGACAGGACCATGCACATGGACAACAGAGAACAGAGGGGCAAGAGGCAATGGTAGCTAGCTGACCATAATGGACAGACAGGAGAGAAGGCTGCAGCATAACAGACCATAAAGGGCAGGAGGGACGGATCAGGGGCATTACAATGGAACAGACAAGCCAGGAGGGAGGGAGTAGGGGTCTGCACATGTAAACAGAGGGCTGGTTGCAAGGGGGCAGGGCAGGAGCAGCAAGATGGCCATGGAGGTCAGGCAGGATGGGCACTAGAAGCAAGACACAACATGAAGAGCAACAGTGAGACTGTGATGGCATACACACAGACCATGGAGGGAAGGTGGGAGGGGGTCAGGGGCAGCTAACTGACCACACAGGGAAGGTGGGAGGGGCCATGGCAGCACAGAATACCATGCATGGCAAGTGGGAGGGTTAGTGGCAGCACAATGGCTATGATGGGCAAGAAGGAGGGTGCAGGGGCATGCACAAAGGACGATGGAGGATAGAAGGGAGGGTCAGGACCTGTGCACAGACAAGAAAGTTCAGGGGAAGGGGCCTCACAACAGACCACACGGGGCAGGCAAGAGGAGCAGTTGCAGCACAACAGACCAGGGAGGGCAGAAGGGTGTGGCAGTACAATGGACCATGTAGGACAGGAGGAAGAGGATAGAGGCAATGCATGTGGACAGGCAGGGTGGAGGGGGCAGGGACAGGTTACAGTCATCTGACAATGCTAGGCAGGTGGGAGGGGAGTGGCAGCTCAACAGAACACTCAGAGTAGATAGGAGTGGCAGGTCCATGGGACATGGTGGGCAAAAAGGATGGAGCAGGGGCATGCACAAAGACATCGGAGGGCAGGGGGAAGGAGAATAGGGGCAGCAAGCTAAGCACAGAGTTTAAGCAGGAGGTCAATGATGGGGCATAGAATTGGGCAATGGAGGGCAGGAGGAGTGGACTGGTACATCATACTAAATTGAGGGCAGTGGCAGCACATCAGACCATGCATGGCAGGAGGGAGGAGGCTAGTCCATGGATTCACACAACAGAGGATAGGGAGGAGGGGGATGGGGCAGCAAGCTAACTGTTCAGAGAAGGCGGGTATTAGAAACTTTATTGTTTTTAAAACATTTTGTCTGTGCGAACTACTTAAAATATGAACAAGTATGCAGCATAATCTCACTTTTATTCAGGAAGAAGAAGACGTTAGTGACTGTGACTCCGGGCTCACTTGGCAAAAACACCCCCTGACCCTCCACCCCCTATCGCAAAATGTAATGCCCGTGAAAAGGGTAGGTGAACACAGTGTTATATTGAACATAGTCCTGAGAGCACGATTGAAAATGAAAACTAGATATAGTGTATGGTATAAACTATGCACCAAAAAGTGTGATATAAGATGAACCAGGCGTGAAATATAATATGCAATACATTGTGCGCAATGACAGATTCATTGGAGAGCGCGAGATAGCACAGGCACTAGCGTGTGCTATGCGATATGCGCCTTGGAGTGTAATATGCACAGGGCAGTGTTGTGTAACCTAACTAGTCTCTAAAGTTGTAATATAAAATATGTGCTGGGGAGTGTAACGTTGCATATGCACTGTGACAAAGATATGGATCCCAAATTGTAATATGTATGGCATAGCACTGTGCGTTATAACATAGGCATCGAGGAAGGCACGTTAGATGGGGCAATATAACCCGTGCGAAGACAAGTGTGGCATGACATTTTCACGGGGTGGTGTTACAGTGCACATGGGCTAGAGAGTGTCATAGCATATGCACTAGCTAGTGGAATACAATACAGAGGTGTGTGGCACTCGGCAGGCAATGGTGGGTGTAACACAGCATTGGGCTCTGTCAGGAGCGCGCTGTGACTCGCAAGTGATGTTCGTCCCCTTTCCAGAGAGTAAAATAAAAAGTATTACACAGCCGGCAGTGGATGTGTGTTTTATTAACTGTGAGGGGGGTTTCTTGCATAGTTTTGGTCGAATTTTTGTCGAATCCCCTTTGAATGGCTTGGTGTGCATGTGTATTAAATGTGCCCGTCAATAGCTACCCATGTTTGTATAAATAAACGACAAGGGTGTCTACCAGGATTAGGCACGGTAGAGCATCAGACATGTCAGAGCTTCACTAGTGGTGTAAATACATTCCACGTGGATTAATTGCATGCATAGTCGCCTTTTAATGAATATCACGCAAATCATCATGGTGATAGGTACGTACGGTTTGTCCAGCATGTCCTAGGTGTGTCTATAAATATATATTTTTTAAAAATAATAAAAAACAGTGGCCGGCCCTGGGGATTGGGGTCAAAAAAATATAATTAGGAGACAGGCCCTGGGGGATGGGGTCATCAGGGCCAATAAATTAGAATAAGAAGGGGAACCACACAGCCCCCCTTCTTAAAAAAATAAAATAAATAAAAGACTGGCATCGTGCCGGAGGCCATGCCCCCTCCATGCAGCACTCTGCAAACGCGCCCCCAACAGGCATCTCCAGTATGCGCCAGGGAGCTGCGCTGCAGACAGGTGTTCTGAGGCCAAGCCCCTTTTTACACCTCTCTGCAACGCAGCTCTGTGGCGCTTACTGGAGGTACCTAGTGGTCTAGTGTGACCCTAGGGACCCTTAGGATTCAAGGGGACTTAATCTCTCAACTTAGAACAGCCACAGGGCGCGTTTACACAGTGGTGAAGGGAGGGGACGGGGCCTGAGGTGACGTGTGCAAACACGCACCATGGCACGTTTTAAATTGGGGATATAATTTCCCTTCAATACTGAGGGCCCCTGGGGGCTAACTAGCCCACCAAGTGCTTCCAGTAAGCGCCACTGAGCTGCATTGCAGAGAGGTGGTCCAGGCCGTGCCACTTTTTACACCTCTCTGCAACGCAGCTCTGTGGCACTTACTGGAGGTACCTAGTGGGCTAGTTGGACCCTAGGGACCCTCAGGAATCAAATGAACTTAATCTCCCAACTAAAAACGGACACAGGGCGTGTTTACACAATGGTGAAAGGAGGGGACGGGGCCTGAGTTAACGTGTGCAAAAACGCCCTGTGGCCTGTTTTAAGAGGTAGTTTTAATCCCCATGCCCTATTATATACTAGGGGCTTATAGAGGAGGTAAGGCTAATCACAGGGGGACCCCAACGCATAATGTTCCCTAGTGTATGTAGGTGTTTTCACTGTATTCTAAGTGTCTTTTAACATAGCACTGGCTCTAGGACTGGTTAGTCAGACTCAGTTACCACCAGTATCCGTCTGAAAAAGTTGAGGGTACAGGATGATTTTGCAACAAGGCTTCTTTCTGCTCTTCTTTTTGTTCTTTCTGCACGTTATCCTTCTTCCTGCACTTATCTTCGTATTTGAGGACTTCTGTTGCTTCTTTCTGCACTTCTTTTGTTTCTTTCTGTGCATTTTTTCTTCTTTCTTCACATGTCCTATCTCTGTAGGCATAGTTAGAAATTAGCATTTAAAAAACCTTTGAAATTAACAGAAAAAACCATAGGTTTCAGGCACGTTATAGTTAGGAATTAGCATTTAAAAAACCTCAGAAATTCACTGAAAAAACCATAGGTTTCAGGGGTGTTATAGTTAGCTGGACTTTTCACTTGTACAAAACCATTGAAATTCCCCCGTTATAGTTAGTTCAGCTAACTATAACTCGCGCGCCCGCAATGCACTGCTGATGACGTCACATATTACATCACTCATGACATGGTCAGTGACATCACTCATGACATCACTGATGACATCTCAAATGACATCACTGATGACATCACTGATGACATCATCCTTGTGATAGAGTGGCAGACCTCCTCTCACCCTAATATAACCTTTGATACACACATTCAAAAATAGAGACTAAAATTTTCAAAACAATGGACATACCAATACCAGTTACAACAACCTCTTCAGTAATTCTAAGATCCACATACACATCCACTCATTCACCAACAGTCCAATACAGTCACTCATACATGTACTCACTCATCATATGTACTCATACACCTATACATCCTGTTACACAATGCCACTCATCCATAGTTACTCACACACATAGTCACTCATGCTAATAAAGAATCAAACATACATTTACTTGCATATACAGTTATACACACACCACCACACTTACTTCTACGGAAACTTACACATACTTAGTCTTTTAAACAATCACTTATAGAAACACATACTTATTCATACAGGAACTCTTTCAATCTCTCACTCTCACATATACTCACATATATACACCAATAGTCACATATACTAGTTTAAAACATATGTAGTTACTCATAAAGACACTATTGAGACAGTCATTCACTCACTAACACACCCATACACACACTCATCCACCCATACAGTCCTGCACACATACTGTGTTCAACACATACAAACAGTGAGTCACTCATTCATGCACCTATGCACTACGTAATACCCCCACCGAACCATGCAGACACTCAGACTGATACTCAAAAAACCAACTAATAACCTATATAGACACCCATGTAGCTACTCACCAACCCATGCAGCCACTTATACACAAAGTGAGAGACTGATACAGATATTTACATATTTAAACATTACTCACTAAGCCATGTATTCACTATGATACACTTAATCAGTCAGTTACACAATCAATTTTTCAAAAATAAATCATCCATTTAGACACTTATATACCCATTTATTCTTCCATCGACCTTGAGATATACATATATAAAACATATTTAATTTTCAGAATAACACACATTCACTGGATGATGTCATCAGTGATGTCATCAGTGATGTCATTTGAGATGTCATCAGTGATGTCATGAGTGATGTCACTGACCATGTCATGAGTGATGTAATATGTGACGTCATCAGCAGTGCATTGCGGGCGCGCGAGTTATAGTTAGCTGAACTAACTATAACGGGGGAATTTCAATGGTTTTGTACAAGTGAAAAGTCCAGCTAACTATAACACCCCTGAAACCTATGGTTTTTTCAGTGAATATATATATAAACATATATTTATACACACACATATATATATATATATATATATATATATATATATATATATATATATATATATATATATATATATATATATATATATTTATATATTACCTACTGGCGGTCGTCAGTAGATAATTATAGTTAGGACCTAGTTACCATAGGAAAATGGCAACATTCTATTCCCAATAACTTTGGAGCCGATTGACGAATCTTCACGAAATTTTCAAAACTAATGTTGAGATCAGCAGCTATGTTGAAAGGTCGGGGGTGATTCATCAAGGGAGGGCTGAGAAAAAAGGGGGGGTCCCAAAACGTGTTTTCTCCATGTTAATTTCCATAGGAGACTTTAGACAAGGCTACAGGTCGAACGGCTGAACGGAATTACCCCAAATTTGGCAAGGAGAAGGGTCTTGGTCTAGAAAGCACGCTTTTGTTTATTTGGTGTAAATTCGTTCAGTAGTTTTTGAGAAATATCAAAATTTAAAGATATTGATATTTGGGAATTCTGCCATCTGATTGGCTGAGGCGTTACGAGCACGAGCTTGTTGCTGATTGGCTGTGAGCGGAGCGAGCGGTTGCAACTAGGAAGTGTTGGCCACCATTTTGTGATTCCGTTGAAGCGAGTAAGGTGAAAAAAGGGGGGGGAAGTGGGAAATAGGAGGGTAGGAGCACTGTGACCTCTGTGGGGTGTTTAGGGTGTGCTATAGAGGGGGTGCGAAGCGAAGTATCTACCCCTACCGGTATGTAAGTATTGGGTAGAGTCTGATGCGGGTAAGGTGACTCGGGGATTAAAGCGTGAGCCCAAATTGTTTGTCTTATGCTGTGAAGTCATGGGCCGTGGCCACTGCACTACAGTTGTGGAAGTAGTGTCCGGATGTGTTTATAACTACTAGGACGAACTACTGACCCGTACTGGTATGAAAGTCCTGGGGTACGAAATATATGTGAGGATATTCTAGAGTCTCATGTTGCAAAGCTGAGCTGCTGCCGTAGTTGGGGATTAAAGCGTGAGCCCAAACTGTATGTCATATGCTGTGAAGTCATGTGCTCTGGCTGCTGTGCCACATCTGTGCAAGTAGTGTCGGTATGTAGTTATAGGTACTTGGATGAACTTTTGTTTAGAACATTGTAACTTGTGTATGGTGCTTAAGTGGTGTTGTATAGGGAGTGCGAAGGTAAATCAATATAGTATTTGTAGAGCGCAAACTACTCACCCCTATGGGTGAGTAGAGCTGGGGATCAAAGCGAGAGGTCTGTGCTGCAAAGTGAGATGGTCTGGCCGCTGCGCCACAGCTGTGTGGAGAATACATTTTGGCGAGGGTGTGGGAGTTGGCGTTATATGGCCCTAAAATAGGGGGCCTAAGTTGTAAGTTATAGCATGGCTCTAAAAAGAGCTCTGATTGAGAGATGAAAAGCATTGTTTTTTAAAAGTAGGGTGCCCATTCGTTTTGTGGAAAAGTATGTTTGTGATTGGTTAAGAAAAAGCAGTTTGCACGTACATATTGTAGTACATATTATAGGATAAAATGTGCTCAACTCAACCACACCTGCTACTTGCATTTGGAAGGCACTGTTCGAACTTAAAATAATCGTGAACTTTTAACCTGCACGTGCCGTTAAATGTTCGAGAAAATGTTGCAAAAAAATATCGTTAGGTTAAATAAAATTGATGAACTTTTAACCTCCACGTGTTGTAGAATGTTCCAGAAAGTGTGTTGATAGAATACGTTGCATTTCTGACTTCGATGTGTACTTGAATGTTAAAAAACTATTTATATGAAAAGTAGAAAGACAGTAATAGAGAGAATTTTTTAAAGCTAAAAGAATCAAGGAGCTATAGTAATTTGTTCTTGATTACCTACTGGCAGAAGGGGTTCTCACCCGTTCTTTTAAATGAGGCCCCTGGTGGGTGGGTAATGTTCCGTGGCCAATCCAATTATTATATTGCGGGGTCTCTGTAGGACTGGGGATCTTAATGTCACATGTAAATTAGGCGCGGAAGGGCACAGAGACGTTTTGCAGCCTAGGGGAGCGCCACCTTCCTGGATATTGTTTACTAATTGTTCGGGGGGGTTCGAGGCCAACTGAAGTCTGGGGATTGCCACACTCCGGGTCTTTAATTGAATATGCAGGGTGGGCCTCGGCAGTCCCTGAAGCCTCACACAGGCAGTACTTATGGTGTTATAAAGTGATAAACTCATAGAACTCTTGCAGTTGTACAATTACCCAGGCTTCATTTGTCTAATAGTCAGTTAGATTATGTTTGGTAGGTGCACTCTAATATTAAATAATGTTGTCCTTAAAATCTCCTATAAACAGATGATTTTCACAATAAACAATAGACAAGTGTCGTCAGAAAAAGAAGACCTATACACTCAGTTATGTATTTGAAAAAATAAGTAACGTTTATTAAAATGGAAATAAATAGCAATGTACCTTTAATAGAACAGTATAATAAAAAAAACGTGGGTTGGACAGTGGAAGCAGCTTAGGAAACCTGCAAGACAAAAATGAAAAATAAGTACGTGTGCTATGTGGAAGAGGTAAAGAAAGGTAGTCCGAATGAAAGGACCATAGTGAGAATGGAAGGGAGGGGGAGTGGGTGGAAGGGAGAAGGGGAGGGAGAGTCAAAAGAAGAGAGGGAGGAAGAGACAGAGTGTCGGCCTATTGCACCCAGCCCTTAGTGTTTACCCTCCGTCACCCTTTTGTCCAGGACGCTGAGGTCTGCGAGAAAGAGTGTGGTTCAGCAAGTCCTTAAAATTAAATACATGAGGCCAGAGATATTGGGCCATATTATGAAGGAAGGGCAATAACATTATCGCCGCTTTAGCGGCAGGCAACTGCCGCTAAAGTGGCGATAAAGGGTTGATAATATGCCCTTGTGAGTTCCCTTAGAAGCCCAGGTTCTGGTGTGAACCTGGGCTTCTATGGGAATTTACAAAGGCATATTATCAACCCATTATCGTTGCTTTAGCGGCAGTTTCCTGTCGCTAAAGTGGTGATAATGTTATTGTCGTTTTTTGATAATATAGTCCTACATTATTAGCTACGGGAAAATCGCTTGCATGCACCTGTGCACCCAGGGTGCTGCACCCCAACCCCTTCGCCCGCACTGTGCTCAATTGTAGGTCTTGCACACCAAAGCTTCACTGCTCACCTGCCACCCCTGGTGTGTCCCACGACGTGTTGGTGCAAGCTCCTAGTGCGGGTATGTTTGTACGATAGACCAGATCTCAGGTCGGGGACGGTGTCTTGATACCACAATGGAAGGTGTCAGAATGCCATGGCATCATTGCGGGGTCAGCTCCTGCTCCGCCCTTCTTGTGGCAATCAATGGAATGTCTGAAGAGGGAGAAATAATTTAATGGTGGAAACGTCTGGAGGTAAATGAAGGTTTATTTCAAGCTTGATAGAAAATAGGAGTTGAGTGCATCCTTCATTTTTGAAGTATGATCTACCAACTGTTAGTGGTAATCGTGGTTCAAAGAGGAGTTGGAGTGCATGAGAATACACAAGGTTAAATAATAATATGTTATGCCAACGCTCACATACAAAGGAATGGAGCGCATGCTAGAAGCATAATGTGCGCGTGTAATGCCGTGGCGGGAGCCTGTGTGCATGTACACTTAGTAAGGAGCTCACTACAGTGTCCTAAAAGCCAACACCACGTATCTGTAGGGCAGCACTGCCCGCTGGCTCAGGCCTATAGTACGGTCCAGCAGGTCCTTAAAATTAGACCGATTTGACTGAATGAGGTCAGAGATCACATCATCATGCACGGCAACATCGCTTTTTCGCACGTGTGCACTCAGGGTGATGCACCCCACCCCTCCCGCAGAACCGCCCTCAACAGGTGTCTGTAGGGCAGCGCTGCCTGTAGATTCAGGCCTACCTTATGGTATAGCAGGTAATGAGACAGAGATGTGACTGAATGAGGTCAAAGATCACATCATAACACATGGCAATATCGCTTATTCGCACGTGCGCAGTCTGGCTGATGCATCCCATCCCTCCCACAGCACCGCGCTGAAGAGGTGTCTGTAGGGCAGCGCTGCCCACTGGCTCAGACCTACAGTACAGTCCAGCAGGTCTTTAAAATGAGACAGAGATGTGACTGAATGAGGTCAAAGATCACATCCTAACACATGGCAATATCGTTTGTTCGGACCTGCGCAGCTAGGCTGAAGCACCCCACCCCTCTCGCCGCAGCGCGCTCAATTGGAGGCCCTGTACACCCAGGCCGCTCTGCTTACCTGCTGTCATTGTTGTGTGAGCAAACACTACGGGCAGCAGTGCTCACAATTCAGATGGAGTGTTGATTGCAGGAGAGTGTACACCTCATGGATCCCTTTCGTAGACGACAGGCAGTAGGGCTCACAAATTAGAGCCCGTGTTGATTGCCAGGATGGAGGACACCTCATGGATCCATTTCTGTTTTTTTATTGTGCGTTGTGATATGCGAGGTGGATGCGGCAAATCATTTGAGGTAGTGTGGAAGAAGAGGGACGTGTGCCGTCGTGGTTATCCTATTTATACATATGCAAAGTGGGCTGGGCTTGCGTACACCAGGCCAGCGTAGGGGTGTTATGTTATGTTATGTTATTTATATTTTTTAAGCGCACAGCTGCCCCAGCAAAGGGGCGTCCTGGCGCTATGACAGACACTATAACATAACACACAATAAAAGAAAAAGAAATTAAACAGACACGGGAAACAGGAAAGTTTTAATCGCCTGCCTGAAGGCGAGCAGGTCTTCAAGAGCTCGGATGTGTACCGGGAGCGAGTTCCATAAACCTGCCGCGAGCACCCTAAAGGAGCGGCCACCCATTCTGCTCAATTTAAAGCGTGGACAGACAGCCAGGTGAAGCCCCTCCGATCTCAAGGATCTCAAAGGAGTATAGGGCGTGAGTAGGTTGGCAAGTGCCGGCGGCGAAGAAGATTTCAAAATTTTAAAGGTCAGGCACAGCGCTTTGAACTGGATTCGCTGTCTGACCGGGAGCCAATGTAAGGCCGTGATGGTACCAGACACTGAGCAATGTCTAGGGAGGCCCACAATGGCCCGTGCCGCGGCATTTTGTACCATTTGGAGCCTAGAGGCCTCTGCTTGATTCACCCCTAACAGCAGTGAACTGCCGTAGTCCAGCCGAGATAGTATAGAGGCCTGGACCACAAGCTGTCTGGTAGGGGGATCAAAATACTTTAAAACCGGCCTTATTCCCCGCAGAATGCCATAGCACGTGGCAGCCACCTTCTTAGTGTGGTCCCTGAAGGTGAGCGCAGAGTCCAACCAGATGCCTAAATTTCTCACTCCAGAAGCTGGAATGGGAGTGACACCCAACTCTGATGGCTGATGGTGTGAATAATTATTCCAGGGAATGGGCGTTGTTCAGTTTCTGTCTGGCCAGCAAGTGTACATATGTGTGTTTCTTTTGTAGTTTTGACCTCGCAGAGTGTGCAATTTAGATTAGTGTAGCATGTGCCGGAAGGGCAGAAACTATCGTTAATGAGATGGCATGTGATCATGGATGTGCAGTCTGCCCGTGGCTGATGATGCTCCTTAGAGCCAGCAATACCCAGGCCGAAAGGCACCACAATAATGTGCAGACACACACACCAGGGGCATCGTGTAACACATTTGTTTTTTGATGGAACGTTTGAGATGCATGGCAAACACACGTGGAAGGCTAATGTACAGAGCATGAATATTGATCAAGATGATCGTTTCATGTTGTGTGTAGTATAAGATATGTGTATACAGGAAAACACTTTTCAAAAAAGCTTTCTAAGCAGAAGAGGTGTCTCTCATCAAACGCTGTAGAGAGAATGAGTAAAATGGGTGGGGTCGTACAACTGTTACAAGGGGAAATGTTATGAACCAATCAAGTGCTTTTTTTTAAGGTCACATGGCAATCGCGCACCGAGCGTGCAAGGAGGCCGCACCCGACGTGATTTTGACAAAATATATTTATCATAATATAAGTTTATTACAGTTAGAAATATATAAATGTTTCAAATAATTTAGATTTTCGCGTGCTCTCATATACTGTTTAAAGTTATTTAGATATACTTTTGAGACAAAAAAAAAAAGGGAATGGCGTACCCGGCGCGATACTATACGTCTGTGACGTAACACTGGGCCTGGCAGCGTGTACTCGTCGAATACGAAACGCGCAGCAGGCGCGACCCCATACGTACATGACGTAACTCGTGGCTTGGTACTGCGTACCCGTCGGATACCAAAGTAGTACCTGGGGTGTCTTCATGCGTATATGATGTTACGCGGGACGCGGTGCCACGTACTCGTCGGATACGAAATGTGCATCATTTACGAGTTTAGCAATATGGCGGATATGATTTGTGTGGTGATGTAGCTTGGTATGCTACTGGTATGGGAGTGCAGTTTTATCCCCCCCAAAAAATATACACATTTTTTGAGGAAGATATAAAACATTACATGATTTTGAAAGTTAAAAACAAGAAGTATAATAGAGTTCCAAAATATTTAAAAATATAATAGAAAAAATATAGGTTTTATAAACATTAAAATATGAAATTAACATTTAAAAAACCTTTGAAATTCACTGAAAAAAAACATAGGTTTTACAGACGTTATAGTTAGGAATTAGCATTTAAAAAACCTTAGAAATTCGCAAAAAAAAACATAGGTTTCAGGGACGCTATAGTTAGTTGAACATTTGACTCATATAAAACCAGAGAAATTTGCCTGTTATAGTTAGTTGAGCTAACTATAACTCGCGCACCCGCAATGCACTGCTGATGATGTAACATATTACATCACTCATGACATTGTCAGTGACATCACTGATGACATCACTGATGGCATCTCAAATGGCATCACTGATGACATCACTCATGACATCATCCACGTGACAATCCGATGCACATACTGATTCTCTAATATAAACTTTGATACACCCATTCTAAAATGCTGACTACTATTTTTGAAACCATACACAGAAGAATGCCATATACTACATAACACTCACTATTTCCTAGGTCTACACACTCATCCAGTCACTTATACATGTAGTTACTCATCAATAGAGGACTATAATATGCACTCATACATCTATACATGCAGTCACACGTTGCCACTCATCCATAGAGTTACTCACATGCCTAGTCAGTAATGCAAAGAATAAATCACATACCCATTTAATCATGTACACAGTTATACACACCAACTTCATTATTTTTAGACATCCCACATCACTTATTTATACAGATACTAACACATATTTACTGATAGAAGCAGACACTTATTATACACCCACTCTTGAAATAACTTAGTCTCACGTACGCTCATTTATATACTTCAACACTCACATATAGTGGCTTAAAACATATGTAGTTAGTCACAGATATGGTCATGGTCTACAAAGCATTACACAATATAGGCCTGCTACATTTGCGAGAGCGATTCTCATGGTATGAACCAAAAAGACTCCTTAGTATCTTAGTATCCGTTGCCAGAATTAAACTAGCAAGGATGGGAGGTAGGGCCTTTGGCACGGCAGCCGCATGTCTCTGGAATAAGATCCCCCAAGAGCTGAGACTGGCCGAATCCTTGTTGGGTTTCAGGAGAGGCCTTAAGACTTGGCTATTTGCCAAGAATAGGTAGCTTTTTTTCTGACTAGTTGGCTGATCGTTCTACATGCTCTATATCATCTCTGTCTCTAAGCGCCAGGATACCCGTTGGGTGACAGCCGCGCTATACAAAAGTTTCTATACAATACAATACAATACAGATATACCACTGAGACATTTATTCACTCACCAACACACCCATAGACACACTAACTCACCCATACAGCCCTTTCCAGATGCACTTTTTAATCCATACAACCACTGAATCACCCACTCAAACATCTATGCACAGACTCATACACCCACCCACCCACCCACCCAGACACTCAGGGACCCATACAGATACTCAGACAACAAATCAATAACCTATATAGACACTCATGTAGGTATTCAGCAACCCATGCAGTTGCTTACACACCAATGGAGAGACTAATACAGACTTTTACACAGTTTAGTCACTAACACATGCATTCAGTAAGACACGTTCAATCACTCACTTATACAGTTAGTCACATACATACGAAATAATTCCTTTAGGCACTTGTAAATGCATTCATTCTTCAATACACCTTGGCATATATATATAAAACATATTTACATTTTATAGAAACACACATTCACTGGATGATGTCATGAGTGATGTCATCAGTGCTGTCATTTGAGATGTCATCAGTGATGTCTCTGACCATGTCATGAGTGATGTAATATGTGATATCATCAGCAGTGCATTGCAGGCGCGCGAGTTATAGTTAGCTCAACTAACTATAACAGGCGAATTTCTCTGGTTTTATATGAGTCAAATGTTCAACTAACTATAAAGTCCCTGAAACCTATGGTTTATTTAGTGAATTTCTAAGGTTTTTTAAATGCTAATTCCTAACTATAACATCTGTAAAACCTATGGTTTTTTCAGTGAATATATATGTATGTATATATATATATATATATCTCTATATATTCACTTAAAAGACCATAGGTTTCACACATGTTATAGTTAGCTGGACATTTCACTCGTAAAAAACCAATGAAATTCCCCCGTTATAGTTAGTGCAGGCAACTATAACTCACGCGACCGCAATCCTCTGCTGATGACGTCAGATATTACATCACTGATGACATATGTGTCTTTATGAAAAATAAATATTTGTAATATATGTATAGCTAAAGATTAATGGAAGAAGACATGGGTAAATAAGTGTCTAAATACAGTGATGTAATATCTGACGTCATCAGCAGAGGATTGCGGTTGCGTGAGTTATAGTTGCCTGCACTAACTATAACGGGGGAATTTCATTGGTTTTTTACGAGTGAAATGTCCAGCTAACTATAACATGTGTGAAACCTATGGTTTTTTAAGTGAATTTGCAAGGTTTTTTAAATGCTAATTCGTAACTATAACGTGTGTGAAACCTATGGTTTTTTCAGTGAATATATAAACATATAAATATAAGCTGCATATCTATATAAATATAAATTCATGCAAACATATACATATATGCATACATATGCATGGTATGTACATGAAAGTTTGAAAAACTCTAATACAAGCAAAGCTAAAAAGCCACCTAATTACAAACAGAATTGCTTTAACTTAAACGAGGGTGAGACCTATTGCATTTTCAATACTTGTTTACTTTGATTCCATCAAGAAGGCATTCAGATGTGTCCCACATTTTCCATAAATTCTGAATGGTAGCACTCTAGTTGCTCATTAGATCACTGTACTAAAGCTACTGCTCACCAGGGAAGTCTGCTGCTGGTATTCAAAGTGAATGTTTCAGTCTGCATGTCAGAATTTTTTTATGACATAGAAGAGGATTTGAGAAGTCACTCAAAATGTGCCCTAATTTTTCTTTCTTCAGCACTAATCATACTTTCTATGGCAAAATGAACCCCCTCATTTTGTTCCTTTGTAAATTAAATGTTTTAAGTGTTACCACTTTATTCCAACCAAGATGGCTTCAGGTGTGCCATATGTGTGTCATAAGTAGGACTGTTAGCGCTCTAGTTGTTCTTTGGAACACTCTGGGAAGCTGCAGTTAAACATAAAGGAATCAACTGACAGTCTCTGCCCTTGTTGGATGTACATGTTTTACTGAGAATGTCAGACTTCATTCTCACATGACTGAGAAAGATAATGTGAATTTACAGAAAATATGCTCTCAGTTTAGCTTATAGATCACCTTCCAAACCTCTATGGGAAAAGCATGTGAAAATAGTTTTCTCTCAAACATGATTCATGATATCCCAGCAGAAGGCTTTTTCACATGGTAAAATCACCTTAGAACATACTACAATTCCTAAAATGAGTATGGTACCATCAACAAATGATTTATAATGTAACTAAAGTCTTAAAACCTTCTATTAACTGCAATGCTTTTTAATGAGGTGCTATCATGTATATTGGTCCCAAGATGGCTGCCAACACTTCTTGGATGAAGTGCTGACAGCCAATCAGATCTCACAATGAGATGTGTGGTTAGGCTCCGCCCAGATATGTATATGATTTTACTTTTGATTTTCTCAGGAATTACTGAACGGATTTACACCATATATGCAAAAGGCACATGCCTGACCTGAGGTCTACCTCTTTGCCAAATTTCAAGTAATTCTGTTCAGCCGTTCTGGCTGTAGCTGTGTCTAAAGGTCCTATGGAAAAATGCATGGGGAAAACGCATTTTGGGACCCCCCTTTTTTCTCGGGCCCCGCTTGACGAATCACCCCGAGACTTTCAGGGTAGGAGCTGAACGGAGCGCCCCATTAGTTTTGAAAATTTCGCGAGGATTCGTCAACCGGCGCCAAAGTTATTCAAAATAGAATTTTGAGATTTCCTATGGAAACTAGGTTGTAACTATAACTATCTACTGGCGACCACCAGTAGATAATATATATTACCTACTGGCGGTCGCCAGTAGGTAGTTATAGTTAGGACCACGTTTCCATAGGAAATCCGCAACATTCTATTTTGAATAACTTTGGCGCCGGTCCACGAATCCTCGCAAAATTTTCAAAATAGGTGGGGCGCTACGCTCCGCTCCTACCCTGAAAGTCTCGGGGTGATTCGGCAAGCGGGGGCCGAGAAAAAAGGGGGGTCCCAAAACGCGTTTTCCCCATGCATTTTTCCATAGGACCTTTAGACACAGCTACAGCCCGAACGGCTGAACAGAATTATGTGAAATTTGGCAGAGAGGTAGCCATAAGGTCCATGAAGTGCCTTTTGCAGGTCTGGTGTAAATCTGTTCAGTATTTCCTGAGAAAATAGTATTTAAATCAATATATATCTGTAAGCGCGCAGCGTGCGCGCTGGTTGCGCGCACCTTGCCGTGCGCGAGCGCAATTCTGATTGGTTGTTAGATCTTAGTAAACATTCGAATCGGTGGAAATCAGGAAGCGGCGGCCGCCATTTTGTCTATCGCATAAAGAGGGGGTGATAAACAAAGGGGGAGAACTTGAAAAGGGGGCAGAGTGGGGAGAAATTGACCCAGTAGGCATTGTAAGGGGGTCACAGTAGGACCTTGTAGGGCAAAAAAAAAGATTTATATTTTGTTAAAAAATATCGCCGAGTGCGCGCACCCTGCGCGCACCCGAAAAAAAACTTTATTAAAAAAATCAAAACAAAATCGCATTTAAGTGTTTAGATATAAGGTGGCTCTAAAAAGAGCCCTTGTGTTTATTGTTTGTTTTTTGGTACCTACAAGTAAGTACCGATGCAGAGTCTAAAGTTGAAGAGGAAGACTCTGTTGCCTTCATCAGTGAAGTGTACACCATCTCCTCTATAAATGTCTTGCATGTTGTAACGCAAGTTGTTGTGGTATATAGAACCCATACCATAGTCTCTGAGGAAAGCAGAAATAGATTTGTTGACGTGCTTCCTTGCTTTGTCAATCTGCGGACAAAATTGGTTGGACCAGTTCCACTTTTGCCTTTGGCATATGTTAGAATATACGAAGGCAGTTTGTGGAAAAAGCGTCATCAATTGCACAAAGGTGTCCTTAATAAGCATTTCCAGACCTACCCCAGTTAAAGTGCCTAGGTCATTTCCACCACAGTACACAATAATAAGGTTAGGCTGTGGGAGATGTAGAAAGGTTTTCACCAAAGGCATTAATTGGTGCCACTTTAACCCTCTCTGACCAATCCATTTAATGTCTACATTTGGCAAAGCAAGGTCTCTCACCATACCTCTTTTTTCTGCAAATTTTTCACTCCAGAAGACATAGCTGTGTCCTACAATCCACACTGTGAACATCTTCAAAGGAGATCTGGATGCACTCAGGAGGTGTCTTTCAGTAGAAAGGCAAAAAGAAATGAAAGACAGTTGAAAAATGGGGGCACCCATATTTTTTTTATAAAAAGAACTCATTGGCTGTTTCAAACCATTCTACACTAAAAACTAGGCTGTATGTTTAAATTTTAAAAAGCATGTATTGCATTGGTTCAGAAAAAAGTGTGAAAAAAGAACATTAGTTTGGATTTGCTGTTAGGTTTGAAAAGTCAAGCACTCTTGCTCTTTGGAAATGAAACATTGTCTGTTGAACTTCTGACCTCTCTGCTCAGGCCCGGACTGGCAATGCCGGGCACCGGGCAATCCCCCGGTAGGCTGCCAGGGTTGGGGGCCGGTTTTTTGGCCAGGGGCCGGTTTTGTTGCTGGGTGGGGCTGGGGCCGATTTTTTTGTACACTCAATAGTCAGTCACTGACTCACTACTGTACTCTGCTGCGTCTGCGTGCGTCTCACTCGCTCCGGAGCCTCCGTGCGGAAAAAGCACAATTTAATCAATCTCTGCTTGAATGGATAGGATTCTCTTAATTTCAGTCACCTGTGACCGCGTTCTGTTCAGGATAAATAATGTATTGGAGCAGGCGCAGCAGTGCCATTTTAGGGGGTGGGTAGGTCGCAGATGTCTTCACCGCCACGTCTTCGCGGCCTGCTCTAAGTCTTTAGTTCACCCACCTTAGGGGGGTGGGGCGGGCGCGTCTGTTGGTGATGACACATGCGCATTGGGCCTCGCGCAATAAAAAGTGCGCCTGACCCGCATTCCAGAGCCCAGAGACTGCGACGAGGAGAGGCCCTCTCCCGGCACCCCATAATTTAATTATTTCTAGCCCTGGCCTGGCCCCTGCCTGTCCCAGTGTCCCACTCCCTGCTGTCGACTGTCTGCCGCCTGCCGCCTGCCGCCAGGTGAGTGTCGTTTGCATTTTTGCAAATTGCATTTAAAATCAGATATGCACAGCAGAAGGTGCAGTAGGAGCGCGGGGTCAACGAGTAGGTAGGACTGAAGTTAGTACATGTAGGCAACTGCGGAAGGGGCAGAGCTTAAGACCAAAGGCCAGAGGGCCACCACCAGGCGCGCAACACCCATTGGACTCGAAGGGCTTCAGCCCCCCCCCGTCGTGTGTGGCAGCCCGGGATGAGACAGCTTCCCGGGTAGTCACACAGCCGCACCCGAGCACTTCACAGGTCTTTAAAGGACTATTTGCATGTTAATGAGGCCTCGCTGTTGTTTCACCCCTTCTAAGAGCCCCTGCAGCTCCACTCTGCCGATTGCTTAAAGTTTCAGCCCCCCCCCGAAATTTTTTCTTAGCCCCCCCCCCTGAAATTTGGCTCTAGTTGCGCCTTTGGCCACCACAGTGGGACAGGAAGCATGCATTTATCTAATATGCGGAGTGAACATAGCGCTAAAACGAGGCAGCTTTTTCTGCACAGCCGCATCGCCCCATTTCTGTTTTCTATGCGCTTTGCTGAGTGCCTGCTCCTGCGCCCCGGTCTCTGGGGCTGCCCCTGAGGAAGTAACCAGCTCACATCACATGAGCATTACCTGTCTCCAGCAGGCAGATGACAACACATGGGCCATATTATCGGCCCACAGCAATATTGTACAGTTGTGCATTTTGCAATGGTGATCAGTGAAAAGGAGTGACTCTCATGTGACTCTTCCTGGCTGCAGCTTCAATGTGCTGATGCAGTGGCCCTCTTAGATGAGGGGATTCAGCCGGTGAGGCCTCATGAAGATTCACCCGTGGTTTACAACGCTACTGCCATTGTGACATATAAGTGTTATTTAAATGTCAGTAACAGCTCCTTTTCCCTCTGCTCCTTCGCTGAACAATAGCACTAGCAGAAGAAATTAGTAGTTCAAATAAGAAGTGATTGCACTGCTTAGTAAATTAACACCTCTTACTATTAGGGTGACTCTTGTTCTAGTAATAGTTGCTTGGAATTTAAGTCATATTGCATGCTCTACAATGGAATTATTCACAATCTTGCGTTAAGTTTTCTTTCAAGCCACTATTGCATAGCATCATCTTATCCGCTGCTTCATCTAGCTGTAGTGACTCGCATATTAACTAGTACACAGAGAAACGTGAATCCCTCTTCTAGACGGTGGATACAGTGCTCTCTGCCGGGGTTTGTGGGCGTGGTGGCAGCATTTATTCCAGCGCATGTATAGGTGTTTCTATCTGTGCATTAAGGAGAAGAAGCGCACCTGCCTCCCCTGTTTAAAAATTGTTTCCAGTCTCTCAACTCTGGGGTCTTTCGCGCCCATATGTTTGAAAGCTCGATGAAGAGGGGCCACAGAATCATTGGAAGTTTGCCTCCTGGTTCTCCACCGAGGGACTCTTAGCTCTGGCCCGCTTTCTGTCTGTGCTTGACATTAGGGGTCTGCAACGTATGGCATCTGGAGTGTGTGTAGAGAAGAGGGGGGGATGGATAGATTCATCATGGCACTGTGGGCCGGGCCGGAATTAAACAAAAGGTAAAGGCCACCCCACCCCCCCAAATGCCCAGGCCCAGCCTGGGCCTATACCTTTTTGTTTAATCCCCGGCCCGGTTCTGCGCAGGATGCACAGCGCACTAGCGCCCTGGCCCCTGAGTGTGGATTTATTTGTGAGCAGGCCTGCCTGCTCTGGTTCCTCCTGCCACTGCCCTCGGGCCGCCCAGCGCCCCCATCAGTGCAGCACTGACCTCAAACCCTGATGAGCTCAGGTTAGATTCTGTAAAAATGAGGTTTCTTTTCGTCAGGGTCAGGTGTTGTCTGTTGTTCGTGTGTGTGTTGACTCCGAGCAGGGCCAGGCCAGCTGAAATGTTCCGAGCCAACAGGCAGGATACATGTTGGGTGCTCCCTTTGGTGGCGCTGTGCTGCTTGACTCTTGGGGACTGTAACTGGGGCAGAGGTTGGGGTCAGCAAGTCTGCTTAACATATATTTTTCAGCACAAGCCCCAACTTGGGGCTTGTGCTGAAAAATCTATTTTAAGCAGACAACAGGGCTTTGTAGTGTGGTGTTTCTTTTTTTTTACACAAGTGTTTTGTTTTCCACTGGCCACTGGTGTTGCCACTGGCACTTGCTGCTTAGGCTAACGTGTAAATTTATAGGAGCCCTCGGTGCGTTCCCTTGACTCTGGCTCAGTTGGTTTGTGACCTATATTTTTTTTAATTGTTCGGATTACAGTCCGGATTTCACAAGAAAGGAGTTTGGGCTGTTAAAATGCGCACTTGTGTGTTCACTGTTCAGCAGATGGTTCACTTCTAAAAGATGCGATCGGGCCACAGTGACGGTAGCTGCAGTTCCCAGTGTGCAATCTGACAGAAGTTTTCGAAAGAGACTTGCTGTTTCATAATACCCAATTCTTTTGTGTTCTATGATATTTCTATTTCAATGTCTAAGGAACAAATTATATATATGTGTGTGTATATACACATGTACATACATGTGTGACATATCACTCAAATTTGATATGAGAACCCTCACTCACCAACCTGGTTGATGACATGCTTCATCATAGGGTTCCACCAGAGATGCCTACTGCATCCCTGGTGTGCTTCAACCCTTAAATAAAGCGGAGCTCAATGGTGGTTATGTGCCTATCAAAAAATTGTGTGATAAGTGAAAAAGTGCAAAGATTTCAACCAAAATAATTTTGATGGCGGAAAAACCGGCACTGAATAAAAGCAGGTGAAATTGGATGTTCCTCACTGGTTTAAGTTGACCAGGTACATCCTACTCATTAGTGGTCGACATGTTTCAGCTTCTAGACGTATTACACAAAGCTTTCTTCAGGACCCAAAAAGGCACCACGGCGGTATAAGCACGCTAAGGCTTACCCCAACCTGTCGTGCAATAAACCGAAATAACTCACGGTTTTGTAGATGACTTTCAAGTATTTCCCAAAAGCCAAGAGTGTGTGTAAACAAAGACCACACAGCTCCTTAGCTACCGTTGGGTGGCAGGACTCAAAAAACAAGATTCAGTATGAATCACTGCCGGCCGAACACCTACTGCGTCCCAACAGACTCGAATAGTATTCGTGTTTTTGGCCTCAGAAAGCTGAAAAGGCTGGGTCTGCCTTGCATTGATTCTAATGTGTAACAAATTAGCTGCACAGAGTTCTCAACAGAAGGCACAGTGTTAAGCAAATGACATCACCAATCCTCTGATGACATCACAGAGTTGATCCACAGTTGATCGTTACACACCATATGGGGGGCTGGTCTCACTTTTACTTTGTTCTCTCTGATTCACTACTTATGTCTATTTTTGGTGCTCTCTGAAAGAATGTCTATATGTACATATGCCTGGGTGGGTAACTTGGTGCTCTTTAAGGTCATCATCTACTATTTACTGTGCTTTGAAAGTTGATACAATTGAAAATGTAATGAAAAATGTGCTGTCGTTTTCCAAAATTTTCTAGTAGCTGTCCGGCTCGCTCGCACGCTACGTGCCGGACGGGGGCTGGTCTGCCAAAATTTGCCAGGGCTGCTTTCAGTTCCCAGTCCGGCCCTGTCTCTGCTCACACCTGTGTTCTATGACCTGTTGCTATGGTAGCAGGCAGAAGTTAAGTTGGGGGAAGGGTACATTTGGAAAGGGGTTGAAGTTTTCATCCAATAGAAATGTGTGATTTCATTTGAAAAAATGTGGGAAGTACTGAGATTGAAAATTAACATGTATATGTGGGAAAAAAGAGAGGGAAACTGTGCCATTAACTGGTTCTGCTGAGAGGAGAGAGGTGTGGAGCTCAGTGATTCTGGTCTGATAAACTGCTGTGTGACTGCTACATTTCTTTCACAACTAACTAATTTTAAAGGTGAGTTATGAGTTTGAGAGGGTGTGGAAATATGGATTTTTATGATCAGTTATGTCCCCTATCTTGGACCCCAACGGTTTCATGTATAGATCATAAGTACATGTATGTTTCCTCCAGTTCCAGTTATGAAGACGCAAACACATGTGCGTCCACCGTCAACATGTCCTCTTTCAGACCCGCCATGAATGGGCCGGATACTCTATTCCTAAGTATGAAAGGCCACCGGCTTTATATGGTTCACTTCCCACATTTCTTACAGTCCAGGCGAGTAGGCCCTGATTCTGCCATCAAGCCTTTTCTGCCTTCTGCCTCTGAAAGCTCCAGTCTGAGCTCGCATCTGTACCCATGAACTTTGTCCTACTCCCTGCGCGGCTAACGGTGCCTGACTCGACCTGTCTGCTTGCCAAAAACTGTATTTCACCTTCAAGATTATCTGCTCTGCTCCGCTCTTCACCCAATGCATTCCTGTCTAGTAGTTTAAGTAAACATTCTTTCAGCTACCGAGCAAAAGGCCCGGCTTCTCTGTCTTTATGCAAGTAAATCATAGCCCTGTTACTATGGAAGATTTCTGCCCTCGCATCTAGTGTAGACACTTAGACGCTTATACACGCACTAACAGTCAGCATAGTCAGTATAGAATAAGATTCTATCCTAAGAGACCTCTCTTTTTGGATAACACAGTTCTTTAAACATAGGATGTTAGATATGATTTGGGATTAGGTTGACATAACCCCAGACTTCTGTCTCCACAATGTAGAGCTAAATGTCAAGTCCCCTTCACCCCCTAGTTGCACGTCAATTACACGTCATGCTGCTGCGCGCGCATCTCTGCCAAGTATTTCTGCTGACATTGCGAAATTCTTTCATGGAACCACCCATTTATGACATCATATCCAATGACCTTCTTTAAGTTACGCCCAGTTACACCTTTTTTAGTTACGCATGTATGTTCTTATCTTTGTTATCAGCTGTTACGCCTCCTGCATCTGTTTCACTGTAATGCCTATTGTATAAAAATGATTACTTGTCAATAAAGTTTGTCCTTCACTTCCTGAACCTTCGTGGTGATGGAATATGGAGTCCATCAATTCGAATTGATTTTGGAATAAAGCCCGTTCCGAACCTCTAATACCACGGATTCTGCCTCTTATTTTACTGAGCTATTATTATAGATTTTTCCGCATCAAATTAAGTTCCGGTAATTAAATTATTTACCACATAAATGGCGCCCGAACAGGGACACTTTCTCATCTCACGCGCCGGAGGTGCGTTGCAGGCCCGGTCTCCTGCCACAGCTGGACGGACAACAACGCGTACCCACAGGATTTCCTGTATCTCCCTCCTGCCGAGCGGGGGTAACTGAGGCTGCGATCAACACCCAGACGAGGCGGTGAGAAGTGCGAAGTATCCCGACCAGAGCCTAGCTGAGAGAGCAAGATCCGAGGTATACAGAGGCCCACCAGGTTCCGAAGTTCCGAAGTTCCGAAGTTTCGAGTCGAGTCCAGTCCGGTCCGAGTCCAGTCCAGTTCAGTTCCGAGGCCTTCCGTTCCGAGCTACCCGGTGAGTACCATTATCGGGGAGGCGTTCTGACGTGCACATAGGTTGTGCCGGTCAAGACGGGTTTGGGTACACAAATCCGGTCTGCACTGTTTCAGCAGTGTATCTGTACTGTTTAGCAGTATATCAAGTATGTCTAGTATATAATCCAGAATTACCTAGTTAGTGCCGAGTATCATGTTTAGTGACTAGTTCCCTAAATGGCCATCATTGTTGTTCATTAAATGTTAAATGTTAAAATGTTTTAAATACGTTCTGCATATTGTGGTGTGAATGACTGTTTAGTATTGTGTTTTGTTGTATTAAACGTGTTCAGAATTAGGTATCAGATCAGACCAGTTCTCAAAAATGCCGCTCTTTTCGAAATTAAGACAGATAAAAACTAGAAAAGGGGTACTCGAAGAAGCTGTTCCCATTCCTCCTAGGGACACTCCAGGGTACTTCATGTATCATAAACATGGCCTAGACGCCATATTATTTCTTGATTTATGGGTAGACTACACCAAGGAATTACCAGAAAGTCAGAGGTGGCCCGCAGCTGGGACCTGGGATGCAGATTGCATCGTGAAAGTAGAGGAAGAATTATGGAAAAAGAAAGCTAGACAATCACAGAAAGATGCCATTGAATTATGGCGTAAAGAATCGTATAGACGTACAGAAAAAGCACGTAGACAGGAAGAGAAGAGTAAGGAGAATTCAAATAAAGTTCGAGAAAACCTATTAATTGAAGAAGGTACTCGAGTAAAATCAGAACAAGTAGACAGACAACGAAATACCCTTATGAATGGTATGTATCCTCTTCTGGCCGAAGGATTACCTAAGGCTACTCCAGAGATACCAAAAGACTTGCCACCCCCATTGTTCCCGATAAAAGTACATCCTAAAGGGCATCCCAGAACCGCAGAAGATGTTTTTCTTTCCTCTTATTTAGACGACGCAGCTCCCGAGTATGCTAATGCTGCGCCACATAGACCGCCTGCCGAGGGGGTTCAACGCCAAGACCCTCCTCCGTCTGTATCGCCGCGACAACAAACTCCGACACAAGTTCCGGCAAGCACATCTGTTTCTACAGCTGTACCCACATCTATGGTTGCTATATCACGTTCAACGAATCCTTTCACATCCAGCACCCCAGGTGGTGCTACAGGAGGTACAACAAACATTTTTTCCACGCCACCCAGAGTAAATAAACTTTCCTTTCAAGAATTAGCACACCAACGTACGCCCAAACTAGTAACTCCCGACGCGCTTAAGGAACTTCTAATAGATTGTAGATATGACCCGGTGCCCGGAAAAGGGGACGAAATGCTGCTGGCATCATTACGTATCCGACAAGCTGCAATATATTTAGGAAGGCTACCAGGAATGACTACACATTTAGAAAATATATATCACTTTGTCCAGTCAGGACGAGATTCCGAAAGTATTAATAGAGCCTTGGAGTACCAGAAAGTGGAGATACAGGGGGAACTGTTACGTTTCCTCATAAATTGTGTGATCAGAAATCAAGACCGACCAGGGGTAAATCCGGAAGAAATGCAAATTCTTACCACCTGGAGTCGGAATATATCAGAGGGGAGACATGATAAACGATCATGTATAGTAGCTATGTGCCGCAAGATCCGCAAAGAAGTAGAACGAATACACGAAGAAAGATTAACAGTAGACGAGCCTGAACAAACCAAGGAGGAGGAAGAATTAGAACTACCCACAGGACAGTTAGAAACAATGGCCTATGTAGGTAGAGGGAAATATTGTAATAATACTAGATGCTTTACTGATCCGAGACGTCCGATACGTCCAGATAATAACAGAAATTTCCAAAACCCTATAATAAATATACGGTCCCCCGAACATTCGTTCCAAGCCGCTGACAAATTACTCCGGGAACGAAGGGGTTATCATCTACTCGATTCTATGGACGAACAAGAATTAGCCAGGTCAGCCGTTCATTGGGTTGACAGTCCCGGAAAATATAGTGATGATACATTAGCGCACACGTTTTTGAACCTCACCCCAGATGAACAGCGTTTAGCTGGTATCTATATGATTCAACAACTCCTTATATTATATAAAAGCCAGCACTCCGATCCTGGCCCCTTACCTAATATCTTGACTGAATTACTCACGAATAAATGGAGAGGTTCAGGTACCGAGTTAATTAGAGAAATACTAGAATCCAGAAAGCAGTACATTCTTTTTGTATGTCCCGAACATGTCTCACTGCCCATAAAAGAAAGAACGACGTATTATATGGATAGACAGAATCCCTTACGCGAAGTGCACCCGATAAAAGGTGATGACAATCAGTTTAAACGTGTGTTTGTATACACACCCATATCTAAAATAGAACTATTAGAAATGAAGAAAGTGGTACCCAGTCATGACAAAGACCCAGCGGGTTTCCACCGTGAAATTAAAGACATGTTGCTCATGGGAGAATATACCTATCCCGACATTATGACAATATTGAAGGTATTAATGCCTGCGGGCATTTACGAAAAACTCAAGGAAAAGGATTGGGAGGTGGGAGACCAGAAGATAGATTGGACAGCATTAGAAAACGAAGAAAAAGCTCGAGGTCCAGGTTCAGGGCTTGGGGAAAAGACCAAAACACTACCAGGTTTACTAGTACAGGTACTGCCACGTTTATTAACTACGAAAAAGGAAGACTGGGGTGCAATCTCAGCCTGTAAACAAAAGCACGATGAGGACACTAGTGATTTCTATGCCCGATTCGAAAAATGTTTTGGTATAAATAGTGGAATAAAAGCAAGTAGCGAATCGTATCCACATCTGTTTGTGACAAAATTAGTTGAAAATTCCTTGCCCCAAGTTAAGAATAGAGTATTGAAATTCGAGAGTACCTGGCAAGGTAACACTCCGTCACAAATGTTACAGATGCTACAGTACCATCACAATAGAATTAGAGAGGAACAAGAACATGAACAAAGACGCATGAAAGATACGAAAATGAAAATGCTAGTTTCTCAGACAGTTCCAGCTGACGGTCATAAAAAGGGTATGACACAGTCTAGTGTTTCAGCAGGTCCTGTAAAAGGGACATGCAACTATTGTAAACAGCCAGGTCATTATGTACACGATTGTCCAGTTTTAAAACATAATATCGCCACAGGTAATACAAAAGAAAGACCACGGCCACTTAGACAGGATCAGAACCAACAAGGAGCTCCGCAGCATGCACAGGCCATGCCAGCTCCGCAACAGTCTATGCCAGCTCCACCACAGCAGCCTATTGCTGCCACACAAACAACGACACGACAGATGTACCAGACCGCACAGTATGATTATCCTGATTATCAACGATACTCATGAAACAGCCTAGAGAGGGAAGTTGGCTTACCCCTTATTGAGGTCCCTGTAGATCAAGAAGGACCTTATGTACACAGTGAACTATTAGGCCAAGATAGAAAATTTTTACTTGATACAGGGGCAAGCCGAACAACCATAAAACGTAGTGAAGTTCCAGGGGCACCCCTCTCAGGCTCACAGAATATTTCCCTTGGCTTTTCAGGAAAACCTATCGTTAATGAAGTATCACAGCCTTTTCCCCTTACGATTGGTCCTTTGACACGAACTACAGATTTATTGCTTACTAAATCATGTCCAGAAAACCTGTTAGGTATAAAAACATTGAAAGCTCTAGGAGCTATAATATGTTGTTCTCCGGAAGGAGTAAGATTGTTTCTACGTGATTTCAAAGGGCACTATGTGTCCCGAGACATGGATCACCGACTGCAGACTTTACCCACATACTTATGGGCACAAGGCCCTACAGATGTTGGTTGCATGAACCTTACACCATATCGAGTCACACTAAAGACAGGAGTGGTACTACCACGAATGCGACAATACAAGTTACCCCCAGATGCTGTAGTGGCTTTACTGCAAATCATTGACGAGCTTATTACCCAAGGAGTGGTTGTGGAAACCGACTCCAATAGATGTAATTCCCCGATAATTCCGATTCTTAAACAAACTGATCCAAAAGCCCCACCAGTATATCGATTGGTTATTGATCTGCGCGAATTAAATAAATGTATTGTACCACAATACCCCGTAGTTCCAGACATTTCTTCATTACTGACAGCCATTGATTCTGAAGCAACATTCTTTACTGTAATTGATCTCAAGAATGCCTTTTTCAGCGTCCCAATAGATCCGGAAAGCCAATACTTGTTCGGATTTAGTTTAAATGGACGAAGCTTTAAATTCACACGCGCACCTCAAGGATTCACAGAAAGCCCCAGCATCTATAGCCAAGCACTGAAACGAGAACTTGACAGTATCCACATGCCAGTCAACACTGCCCTGCTTCAATATGTCGATGATCTGCTGATCACCGCTAGAAGCGAACATGAATGTGAAAAAGCCTCACTGACGGTTTTACAATTCTTGGCCGAAAAGGGGCACAAGGTGTCCCCTTCTAAGCTGCAATTCTGTGTCCAGCGAGTTGTTTACCTTGGTCACTCGCTGTCCAAGGAGGGAAGGCAGCTTACACCCGATCGCATCCAGTTAATTGCTAACATGCCAATACCCAAGACACAAAAGGAGGTGCGGGCTTTTATAGGCCTCACTTCATATTGTAGGCAGTGGATCCCTCAGTATGCATTTCTAGCAAAACCACTCATTCAGTTGACAACACAGGAGGCAGCCACATCGACTGTCCTCCCTTGGACTCAGGAACATACACAAGCTTTTGAAAGCCTAAAGAAAGCTTTATGTCAAGCACCCGTTTTAGCAACACCATGGTACAGTAAACAGTTTACACTCTTTGTTACAGAACGCGAAGGTACTGCTTTGTCAGTACTCACACAGGAACAAGCAGGATCACACAAACCATGTGCTTATTTTTCTAGTACATTAGATCCCGTAGCTCAGGCTCTGCCTGCGTGCCTGAAGTCAGTGGCAGCGACAGCTTTAGCAATCAGACAAAGCGATGCCATAGTGTTAGGACATCCATTGACAGTACAAGTACCACACGCAGTAGAGGTTCTCTTGAACCGCACACAAACACAACACTTGACTATAGCGAGACTCACCGGTTACGAATTAACATTGTTTCAGCCACACATAGAAATCAGACGTTGTAGTACATTGAATCCTGCCACACTGTTACCAGTAAACGGAACAGACCCACTAGCACATGATTGTATTAAAGTTATTACTATCACGACGAAACCTAGACAAGACTTGACAGACGTCCCATTGACAGATCCAGACCTGACGTTGTATGTAGATGGTTCATGTATGAGAACAAGTACAGGAGAGCTAGTGGCCGCGTATGCAGTCACAACAGACACTGAAGTCGTTGAAACAAATCGTATTAATACCTTGTCAGCTCAAGCAGCAGAGCTCACCGCTCTGACACAAGCCTGTATTCAAGCCACAAATAAGAAAGTCAACATATACACTGATTCACGTTATGCCTTCGGAGTTGTACATGACTTCGGCGTGCTGTGGCGAGAGAGAGGTTATTTAACTTCTCACGGTGCCCACATTCAGCACGGACCCCTCATTCATGCCTTATTAGATGCAATACATCTACCCGCTGCAATATCAATTATGAAATGTAAAGCTCATACGAAAGTTACTGATATCCTTTCCCAAGGCAATGATCTAGCTGACAAAACAGCTAAACAGACTGCTCAAACTCACACATCTGACATGACAAAGACAATAGTTCCGACACCAACACATTGCATGATGGTTAAGGATCCCGCTCTTGACGTAATTGACATACAGACACATGCTACACCAGACGAAATAAAGAAATGGACTGAATTAGGAGGGATCCAAACGGATCAAGGATGGATGACGAAGGAAAAATCTGTATGGTTTCTTCCCGACTCAATGGTCCAAGTTATCATAAATACAATACATAGTCCTGCCCACTTAGGAGAAAAAGCTATGCTAGACAGCATTCAACACATTTGGTTCAACAAACATTTACGAGCAGCAGCTAAACAAAAAGTCCGTACCTGTATGATCTGTTGTCAGTTTAACCCAGGTAAAAGCATTCCCGTAGAACAAGGTGGATTTCAGCCTCCTGATCACCCTTTTGAAGTCCTCCAGATGGATTATATCCAGATGGAACGATGTCGAGGATTCAAATATGTTCTTGTAGTTGTTTGTGCTCTTTCCCGTTGGACAGAGGCATACCCGGTTTCAGATTACACTGCCCCGACTACTGCCAAACAGTTGGTTCGAGAATTCTTCCCACGGTACGGTTTACCACGTGCTGTCTACTCAGATAACGGCCAGCCGTTCTCATCCGAACTAATGAAACACGTTTCACTTTTGTTAGGTTATCAATGGAGATTTCACTGTGTCCGACACCCCGAGGCAGCAGGTCTCGTGGAACGACATAATCAAACTCTGAAAATTAGATTGTCCAAAATATGTAGAGAGAAAGGTGTCGACTGGGTAGTAGCCTTACCAGTTGCACTCTTTTATATGAGAATGGTAGCACATTCTCGAACAGGGCTATCCCCTTATGAGGTGATCTTCGGTAGACCACCAAATATGTGGGGGACGCCTATACCTCGTAAAATAACTGACGTTGACTGTAATATGCTGACAGATTACCTAGCTTCCTTGATGTCTGCACTACAATCTTGTCGTTCACAGGTAGCTGCAGCCTTTCCCGACAACACCGAGGTGAAACCCCATGACGTAATTCCCGGGGACCTGGTGTTAGTGAGGAACTTTGATCGGAAGTCTCAGCTGGATCCTAGGTGGAAATCGCCTCAACTCGTACTGTTAACCACGAGGACAGCCGTGAAGATCGAAGGTCGAAAAGGCTGGATACACTCAAGTCATATCAAGAAATTTCATGGACTACCATCCGATATAGAGACTAAACCCTGTATTTCCTCAAAGACAGACTCAAAGCTCCCCTTGGTTGAGCAAACAAGCTCAGAACTATATAGACTAAAATTAAGGTCCAGACAGTCAGACAATTTGATTGTTTAAGTCCTCTCCAAGGTGAATCGGTTGAATTTGTCTCTGACATGTATCCTCTGGACCGGAATAGAGAAGGAGATAATCAAATCCAGTTGAAAAACATGCGTACTGTAAATCACTGCGTAGTCATTGTACAGTGACGTTATTAATTTTGTTTTTCTTATGTCTTTTAATAATCGCTGCAAGTATATTGTTGCACATATATTATCCTATTTCTAAACATGTTTACAATGTTACTGCTGAACATTCTTTTAGTGAATTACCCCCGCATGAGTTGTCATATAGATTTGCGCTGCGCAATAACACTTTTATTAGTATGTTACATCATTCCCATCAGGCTAGCAATGCTACAAATTGTTGGATATGTGGCCGACTCCCTCCCTATCAGAACTATAAGGGAATTCTGCCGCTCTTTCCATATCCGTTCACACACAATGGCTCCTGTGGAGCATGGTTTAGTTTAATTAATTCCCTAGATTCGAATTCCGCAGTTTATCGAGACAACTGGGTTTGGGGAAACCTGAACTTAGTTTTGCTTAAAGTCTGCTACGCTAACAAGGAGGGACTTCCCAAAAGAACAGGAACTGATCTAGAAAATGAAGTATATGGATTAGGTAATTTCACGCTTAATCTCATGATCCTGAATGTCGAATCCGAAGCTGCACCAATTTTGCCCGCTATGTCAGTATTTCCAGTTAAAGGTGAATTGTGTATAAGAAAGAATGGCTCCATACACATGGGCCATAGTAAATGCATCACTGTAATAGAATTCAGTGATCAAGGCAAATCTACATTTAGAGCTTCTCGCCATTCCTACTTTGTATGTGGTCAGACTGCATATATACGTCTGCCTCTAGATTGGGATGGTACCTGTTACATCGGATTCCTTTTGCCACCTGTTTTCTTAGCTCCTCCTGATTATCACAGAAATACTCATTTAGTACACAATAGAGAACGGAGAGATCTCCCAATAGTCGACTACACTGAAACAGCATGGGAAAAATACACAGATTTCAATAAAGGTCTCTTTCCCTATATAGGTACAGTCACTAATAGTAAGCTGATACGTAGATTAACCAGAACCCTTGAAGCAGTAGTAAACGAAACTATTTCCGCCTTAGGCAATTTAACAGAAGAGCAGTCTGCTATGCGGATTGTTGTGCTTCAAAATCGTCTTGTCCTTGACGTCATTCTGGCCGATAGGGGCGGAGCTTGTAGGGTCATCGGATCAAGTTGTTGCATTTTCATACCAGAAAATTCACCGTCAGTATATAAAGCCATAACCCGCCTTCATAAGATTGTAAGCCAGATACACCAGAATCCAGGCACCTGGACTTGGTCCGGTTGGTTTTGGAGTGTATTATCTACCTTTGGATGGAGGGTCCTATCCTTCCTAGGTATTGGCTTTCTCATACTATTCAGTTGCTGCTTATGCCTACAATGTGGACCAGCGATTTGTGGTCTGTGTGCCACATCGTGTATTCCACCACCAAGATTTCATTCATCCCGGAAGAAGAAAGAAGAACAAATGATGCTATATGAACAAATCAACGGATTGATGAAGATTGATATCTCTTAAGGGCAAGTAGGGGACAAGGAGGGAATGTGGAAATATGGATTTTTATGATCAGTTATGTCCCCTATCTTGGACCCCAACGGTTTCATGTATAGATCATAAGTACATGTATGTTTCCTCCAGTTCCAGTTATGAAGACGCAAACACATGTGCGTCCACCGTCAACATGTCCTCTTTCAGACCCGCCATGAATGGGCCGGATACTCTATTCCTAAGTATGAAAGGCCACCGGCTTTATATGGTTCACTTCCCACATTTCTTACAGTCCAGGCGAGTAGGCCCTGATTCTGCCATCAAGCCTTTTCTGCCTTCTGCCTCTGAAAGCTCCAGTCTGAGCTCGCATCTGTACCCATGAACTTTGTCCTACTCCCTGCGCGGCTAACGGTGCCTGACTCGACCTGTCTGCTTGCCAAAAACTGTATTTCACCTTCAAGATTATCTGCTCTGCTCCGCTCTTCACCCAATGCATTCCTGTCTAGTAGTTTAAGTAAACATTCTTTCAGCTACCGAGCAAAAGGCCCGGCTTCTCTGTCTTTATGCAAGTAAATCATAGCCCTGTTACTATGGAAGATTTCTGCCCTCGCATCTAGTGTAGACACTTAGACGCTTATACACGCACTAACAGTCAGCATAGTCAGTATAGAATAAGATTCTATCCTAAGAGACCTCTCTTTTTGGATAACACAGTTCTTTAAACATAGGATGTTAGATATGATTTGGGATTAGGTTGACATAACCCCAGACTTCTGTCTCCACAATGTAGAGCTAAATGTCAAGTCCCCTTCACCCCCTAGTTGCACGTCAATTACACGTCATGCTGCTGCACGCGCATCTCTGCCAAGTATTTCTGCTGACATTGCGAAATTCTTTCATGGAACCACCCATTTATGACATCATATCCAATGACGTTCTTTAAGTTACGCCCAGTTACACCTATTTTAGTTACGCATGTATGTTCTTATCTTTGTTATCAGCTGTTACGCCTCCTGCATCTGTTTCACTGTAATGCCTATTGTATAAAAATGATTACTTGTCAATAAAGTTTGTCCTTCACTTCCTGAACCTTCGTGGTGATGGAATATGGAGTCCATCAATTCGAATTGATTTTGGAATAAAGCCCGTTCCGAACCTCTAATACCACGGATTCTGCCTCTTATTTTACTGAGCTATTATTATAGATTTTTCCGCATCAAATTAAGTTCCGGTAATTAAATTATTTACCACAAGGGGGTGTTTGTGGTTAATTTTGATATATAAAAAAAAATATGATTATTTGTTTACAGTTGTGATTTACATTTTCAGTTTTGCAAGATATTTAACTGTTTTGAATATGTAAAATATTATGGAGTATGTTTTCAACATAAGATAATGTGTACTGGTAACAATGAGGAATACTGTTTTGTGACTACCATCAAACCATGAGTCTTTGTGCAGAGAAGAATTGTGGGCAGAGATTTAATTTGTGTTGCTGTTGAAAAGTAAGACTTGCAGTTGAAAGAAAAGGACAGCTTCTTTTTAATTGTGATGGTTAGCATTTAGCAGAAATCACTTTGAAAAAAAAGAGAGGAAAATGGCAGCACATTTGAAAAAAGCATGCACACATGCACTGTTACATACATCCCTGCAGTCTTCATGCAGTTCTGGAAGTCTCTTTGCTCATCTGTCAAGCACCAGACAATCCACAGTGTTCAGAAACACACTCTTGGCACACACGCAGCAGCTTCTCCAACACTCTCATGTGTAGTACACAGCTCTGTGTGCTGTTTCAGATAGCACTGTGTAATGCAAACACATTCAACATCACCAAGGCCTCATTTAAATTGATCTTGTTTAATCACTCACTCTGTAACATATGGACATGGTCTTAAGGAGCTGTTAGGAAATGTGCTGTTTTCTGCTTCTGTAAATAATAAGGGAAATGTATCAGGCTGTAACAGTAATTTGGTACTATTCAGGGACACTGTTTTGTTCCAAAAAACATAGCATGAGTCTGTGTGCGCACAGAAATTGTGGGCAGAGATTTAATTTGTGAAGATGTTGTTCAGTAAGAAATGCAGTCCCATGAAAGGGGCAGCCTGTGTTATGTGCCTAAAATGATGGCATGACTCTGTGTGCACACAGGAATTGTGGGCAGAGATTTAATTTGTGAAGATGTTGTTCAGTAAGAAATGCAGTCCCATGGAAGGGGCAGCCTGTTGTGTTTACACAAATTATCCCTTAGCACACATGCACTGTTACATACATCCCTGCAGTCTTCATGCAGTTCTGGAAGTCTCTTTGCTCATCTGTCAAGCACCAGACAATCCACAGTGTTCAGAAACACACTCTTGGCACACACGCAGCAGCTTCTCCAACACTCTCATGTGTAGTACACAGCTCTGTGTGCTGTTTCAGATAGCACTGTGTAATGCAAACACATTCAACGTCACCAAGGCCTCATTTAAATTGATCTTGTTTATTCACTCACTCTGTAACATATGGACATGGTCTTAAGGAGCTGTTAGGAAATGTGCTGTTTTCTGCTTCTGTAAATAATAAGGGAAATGTATCAGGCTGTAACAGTAATTTGGTACTATTCAGGGACACTGTTTTGTTAAAAAAAACATAGCATGAGTCTGTGTGCGCACAGGAATTGTGGGCAGAGATTTAATTTGTGAAGTTGTTGTTCTGAAAGAAATGCAGCCCATGAAAGGGGCAGCCTGTGTTATGTGCTCAAAATGATGGCATGACTCTGTGTGGTTCCATTTCTTCACCTCTTTTTGTATATTAATTTAAAAAAAAAAAAAAAAAAAAATTTTTTTAAAAACCTTGGGTGCGCGCAGGTGCGCGCACCTCAAAAAATGTTTAAAAAAAAATATCTCAAAAAAAAATTTGGGGGGTTTAGTTTATAAGTGGCTCCTAAAAGAGCCCTTGAGTTAATGGAGGGAAACAGGAAGAGAAAAACGCAAAAAAAGAAAAAACATCTATGGCCTAGTGCACGGATGCGCATCAAATTTTCTCTGAAGGAGATCAAGACTGGTCTCCCCCACAGAAATAAGAGAACCCCAATCAGTGCACCGTGTAGACAACCTCGCCAAACAAGGTGGACCAACAAGAGGTGTAGAAACAGGTGAAGGCACCATCGCAGCTGAAGTGCTCCCCTGAGCTGCCGAAGATGTGCTCGGCTGAGCTGCTGCTGATGTCGTCGGCTGAGCAGGTGGAGGGTTTTCTCCAGAAGCTCGACGAAAAGTTACTGGATGCATTTTGTTAACATGTCTCAACATAGTGTGAATGCTAAAAGAATATTTCTTGTTAGGATTCCCACGAGATAAGACTTTATTACAAAGTACATATGTAACTTTCGGTGCATTAACCTTTTTCAGACCTTCTGGAAAAGTGAAAAACTGCCATATAAAGCTGTCTTTCTGCTTCCTGTTCCTCTGCCTCTCAAGAGTGTCCTGGTCACTGTCTGAAGTTGGTTGCTGTTCAGCCATTGTCTCTCAACAACAGAATAGCTCCTTCTCCAAAGGAATCAGAACTAATAATGAGGGGAGTAGGTGTGGTTTGGGAAGAATCTGGAACTAAAAGTACTTCAAACCAATCAAAAGTGATGATTCTTGATCACATGACTTGCCATGAGGGGATTGGGTGTGGTGTTGAAACAATTAGAAACTGAAAGTAATGATAACCAATAAGAAATATTGTTTTATTATGCATAAACCCGAGGTGCGCGCACTGCGCAAGCTCCGAGCGCGCACCTCGTGATTACGTATTCGCGAACGCGTAAGAGCGCATGTGCATACGTCATATGCGCGTACCTAGCGCGCATACGTTGAACACGCGTATACGCGACCGTTATTGCGCGTAATTTTAGCGTATGTGGAAGTAAACAGCGTAGAGCGCGTAGGACGCATGCACGCATGCGTACGTACGTACGCACACATACGTACTGGGTGCGCGCTCCCAGCGCGCACTATGACGCATACTTGTGTACGTAAATAACGTACAACGGAATTCATAAAAAACTTACGAAATAGTACTAGGAGCGCGCTCAGAGCGCGCACCCCAAGAATTTATATTAAAAAAAAAAAGTGGACAAAAAATAATTACAAAAATTAATAATAAAAAAAACATTTATCCTAATTGAAATTTAAAAAAAAAAAAAAAAAAAAAAGATACAGATAATATATAAATAAATATATAGGAATTTTATTTTTATTAAAAAAAAAATATCATTAATTAAATAATACAAAAATTAGCATATAAAAAACCGTACAAATTCACTGAAAAAACCAAAGGTTTCAAAAACGTTATAGTTAGGAATTAGCATTTAAAAAACCTTGCAAATTCACTGAAAAAACCAAAGGTTTCAAAAACGTTATAGTTAGGAATTAGCATTTAAAAAACCTTGCAAATTCAATGAAAAAACCATAGGTTTCACACATGTTATAGTTAGCTGGACATTTCACTCGTGAAAAACCAATGAAATTCCCCCGTTATAGTTAGTTTAGCTAACTATAACTCGCGCACCCGCAATCCACTGCTGATGACGTCACATATTACATCACTCATGACATGGTCAGTGACATCACTCATGACATCACTGATGACATCTCAAATGACATCACTGATGACATCACTGATGACATCATCCTTGTGTTTGAGTAGCAGACCTCCTCTCACCCTAATATAACCTTTGATACACACATTCAAAATTAGAAACTACAATGTTCAAAATAATGGACATACCAATACCAGTTACAACAACCAGTTCAATAATTCAAAGATCCACATACAAATCCACTCATTCACCAACAGTCCTATACAGTCACTCATACATGTACTCACTCATCATATGTACTCATACACCTATACAGCCTGTTACATAATGTCACTCATCCATAGAGTTACTCACACACATAGTCACTCATGCTAATAAAGATTAAAACATACAATTATATGCATATACAGTTATACACACACCACCACACTTACTTATACGGAAACGTACACATACTTAGTCTTTTAAACAGTCACTTATAGAAAAACATACTTATTCATACAGGAACTCTTTCAATCTCTTACTCTCACATATACTCAATTAAAAACACCAATAATCACATATACTACTATAAAACATATGAAGTTACTCATAGAGACACTATTGACACAGTCATTCACTCACTAACACACCCATACACACACTCATCCACCCATACAGTCCTGCACACATGCTGTCTTCAACACATACAAACAGTGAGTCACTCATTCATGCACCTATGCACTACGTAATACCCCCCACCGAACCATGCAGACACTCAGACTGATACTCAAAAAAACAACTAATAACCTATATAGACACCCATGTAGCTACTCACCAACTCATGCAGCCACCTATACACAAAGTGAGAGACTGATACAGATATTTACAGACTTAAACATTACTCACAAAGCCATGTATTCACTATGATACACTGAATCAGTCACATAATCAATTTTTCATAAAAAAATCATCCATTTAGACATTTATATACCCATTTATTCTTCCATCGATCTTGAGATATACATATATAAAACATATTTAATTTGAAGAAAAACACACATACACTAGATGATGTCATCAGTGATGTCATCAGTGATGTCATTTGAGATGTCATCAGTGATGTCATGAGTGATGTCACTGACCATGTCATGAGTGATGTAATATGTGACGTCATCAGCAGTGGATTGCGGGTGCGCGAGTTATAGTTAGCTGAACTAACTATAACGGGGGAATTTCATTGGTTTTTCACGAGTGAAATGTCCAGCTAACTATAACATGTGTGAAACCTATGGTTTTTTCATTGAATATATATATATATATATATATAACACAATCCCGATGATAATGGAGGCTGTCTGACCGGGCGGTCCGTGCTGGGGCAATCGGCAGCCCCAAATATGTAACACCAGCCAATTTCAGATACGAAATCAAAACACGGACACCGAGGAGAATTGCAATACAAGTCGGTTTAATCGCTGCAACCACAACAACGCGTTTCAGCTTTCGCCTTGTTCACGTCAAGCGTACAGTGATTTGAATAAAGTTTAAATATCTTACAAAATGATTGACACAAAGGAAGGGCTACTCAAGTCATCAAGGTCAGGCTTAGGGAGAGTGGCAGCCATCTTAACACTGTAAAAGTTAAATGAACATTGATACTGCCCATACCATGTCAAAGGATTTAGACAGAAATAAAAGTCAAAACCAGAACCAGACAAAGGAACAGACCAGCGCCCCAGTGGGCGTAATGCATCTATCCATAATGGACTAAAGAAATTAATCACATAATGCCATTGATCCGTAATGTCCGCTTACAAATCAACTATAGTTACAGATATAGCCCAAGTGGGCCAGAGCAGCACCATATTGTCCATAGAAAATTTAGTATGTACATAACAACTCAGTTACTTGAAATCCACAATGACCTGTTCTGCCCTTCGTGGCCCCTTCCTGAAAGAATACAATAAAATGTGTCAAAATATAAAATTACAGTTAACAGCAATCACAAAACAATTATTAAGTGCACAAGGCAAAGTAATTCTATTTGGTCTGCAGGTGTACAGATAATTCCTCACTAGAGTTAAGCCCTCTAGGAGACATTGTTTCAAAGTTCACTATGTATCTAGATTCAAGTTGTCTGAGCTGGAGTAATTTATTACCACCACGTACATTGTCAAAAACTGCATCAATCACTACCATCCTAAGCGCTCCCTCATTCTGTTGATGTTGCTCAAAAAAGTGTCGAGCCACAGGGTACTGCCTGTTATTGTGGCGAATAGCCCTGACATGCTCAAGTACTCTTTTCTTTGCACGATGGATAGTACTGCCTATGTATGCTTTCCTACATGGGCATGTCAGGGCATACACGCAGTACATGGTATTGCATGTGAGAGCTTTTTTGATCTTAAATTCCTTACTCATGCTGGCAAATTGTACCCCAGTACAGTCTGAGCTATTTTTACATGCTTTGCAATTCTTGCAGCATCGGAAGCCCGGGCAGCCGCCCGTATTGGGTTTAGGAGAGTCGGTAATTATATTAGGACTAAGCTCATCTCTGAGCGATTTGCTTTTCTGAAAGGTGACTTGTGGATGGCTTTTAAGATGTTTCTGCAAATTGCTATCAGTGAGCAGTACATGCAAGTACTTGTTAAGAATATGGCGTACGTCTTGTGCTTGTCCTGAATATTTCGTGATAAAACGCAGATTATCAGGTTCCACTGCATGTTGACCAGGATGTAATAGGTCCCTACGTGCCACCTCATCCACTCTTTTACAGGCCTCATTAATGGTTTTATTTTGATACCCTCTGTCTTTGAAACGTTGAATCATTATGTCTTTTTCCTTGAGGAAACTGTCTTCGGAGCTACAGTTGCGTTTAGCACGCACGAGTTCTCCATAGGGAATGCTATACACTAACTTTGGAGGGTGTGCACTGGATGCATTCAATATACTGTTCCCTGCAGTTTTCTTGCGATAAAAATGAGTATGCATATATTGATCTTTAATTTCTACAACAATATCAAGAAATTCCACAGAGGTCTTGCTGATGTTCGCAGTGAACACCAGATTAAAAGAATTGTTGTTAAGCTTCTTGACAAATGCAGTAGCAGAGTCAGCATCACCTTTCCAAATTAAGAAAATATCGTCAATATATCGGAGCCACAGGACACAGTTGGTAAATTCCGCCATTTGCGAGACCACCTGCTCCTCCCACCAGCCCATGACTAAATTAGCATAACTGGGGGCGAAGCAGGTGCCCATGGCCGTGCCCTGTGACTGCCGATAGATGACGTCATCAAATAGGAAGAAATTATTCATTAGGCAGAACTCAATCATAGCCAAAATCATTTGGGAGTGATTAAGCAGGGAAATGGATCGGGTTTTGAGAAAATGTTTCACTGCCTCCAGACCAAGCTGATGTTCAATGCTGGTATAGAGACTGCCTACATCCAATGTTACCAGGGTATAGTCTGCCTCCCAGTGTATACCATCAATTGTAGTAAGAAAGTGTGTCGTGTCCCGTAAATATGCCGGTAAGCTAACTACAAATGGTCGTAGGTAATGGTCGATGAAATGGGATGTGTTTTCTAACAGGGAACCAATGGATGAAACAATCGGTCTCCCTGGAGGGTTGACTGGATCTTTATGTAATTTGGGAAGTAGGTATAGAACTGGGGTCCTGGGGTAGGGACATTTGAGATAGTTAAATTCTTCCCATTCTAATAGCCCCTTCTCTCTCCATTCCACCAACAATTCTCCATAGCTACGATTAGATTGTGAAACGGCCCCTCTGTTGGAGACTGAGTAACAAGCCCGGTCCCCCAATTGCCTGTAGCCCTCACAAAGATATGCAGCCATATCCAAAACAACTACATTACCACCCTTATCCGATTGCCGGATAACGATAGTATTATCAGCCGCAAGATTTTCTAAGGCTTTGATCTGATAACCACTGAGGTTTTTACTACTGTTTGGGATTTTGCTCTACCTCAATTTCTTCAGTTCCTTAAGAACACCCCTCTCAAAAACCTCAATGGCATCACATTCAATGTTAGGCAAGAAGACTGATTTTGGCTTAAAACAACTACCTGGGTTAACATTAGGATCAATATCGTAATCTTCCACATTAACATCAGGAATATCCACATCAGATTCAGACATAGAGGACAATGCATGTAAAACCTCAATATCATCAATATTAAGATTACTCACGGGTACCCCAACATGCCTAAATTCCTGTTTGTTGTGTTTGGTGTCAAACCATTTCTTGAGTTTGAGTTTACGAGAAAAATAAAATAGATCAATCCTAGTTTGTACAAAGTTGAAGTTGGAAGTAGGACAAAAGGACAAACCTATATATATATATATTACCTACTGGCGGTCGCCAGTAGGTAGTTATAGTTAGGACCCTGTTTCCATAGGAAAACCGCAACATTCTATTTGGAATAACTTTGGCGCCGGTCGACGAATCCTCGCAAAATTTTCAAAACTAATGGGGCGCTACGCTCCGCTCCTACCCTGAAAGTCTCGGGGGGATTAGTCAAGCGGGGGCTGAGGTAAAAGGGGGGTCCCAAAACGCGTTTTTCCCATGCATTTTTCCATAGGACCTTTAGACACAGCTACAGCCCGAACGGCTGAACAGAGTTCCTTGAAATTTGGCAGAGAGGTAGTCTACAGGTCAAGGAAGTGCCTTTTGTAGGTTTGGTGTAAATCTGTTCAGTAGATTCTGAGAAAATAGCCTTTAAATCAATATATATATCTGAGCCAGCTTACGGTGCGCTTACGGTGCGCTTACCGTACGCGTACGGTGACGTGCGCGAGCACGATTCTGATTGGCTGTTAGATCTTAGTAAACATTCGAATCGGTCGAAACCAGGAAGCGGCGGCCGCCATTTTGTGTGTTTCACTCAGAAAAAAAAGGGTGATAACTTGAAAAGGGGGCAAGGAAGAGAGTTACAGACCCCCTAACATTTGAAAGGGGGTCAAAGAAGGACAGAAAAGTACAAAAAAAACATTTATTAATTTTAAAAAAAATCGCGGGGTACGCGTACGGTAAGCTCATCGTACGCGTACGGTAAAAAAAAAAAAAAAAAATGAAATGAAATGCAGATTTAAGTGTTTAGATATTAGGGGGCTCTAAAAAGAGCCGTTGTGTCTATTAAGTGATTTTTTAGTGGTACCTACAAGTAAGTACCGATGCAGAGTCTAAGGTTCAAGAGGAAGACTCTGTTCCCTTCATCAGTGAAGTGTACACCATCTCCTCTATAAATGTCTTGCATGTCGTAACGCAAGTTGTTGTGGTAAATGGAACCCATACCATAGTCACGGAGGAAAGCAGAAACAGATTTGTTGACGTGCTTTCTTGCTTTGACAATCTGTGGACAAAAATGATTGGACCAGTTCCATTTTTGCCTTTGGCATATGTTAGAAAACACAAAGGCAGTTTTAGGGAAAAGTGAAAACAGTTGTGCAAAGGTCTCCTTCATAAGCATTTCCAGACCTACCCCAGTCAAAGTGCCTAGGTCATTGCCACCACAGTGCACTATTATGAGGTCAGGGTGTTGGATTTGCATGAAGGATTTCACCAATGGCATTAATTGGTGCCACTTTAACCCTCTCTGACCAATCCATTTAATGTCTACATTTGGCAAAGCAAGGTCTCTCACCATACCTGTTTTCTCTGCAAACTTTTCACTCCAGAATACATAGCTGTGCCCTACAATCCACACTGTGAACATCTTCCAAGGAGATCTGGATGCACTCAGGAGGTGTATTTCAGTAGAATGGGAAAATGAAATGAAAGACAGTTTGGAAATGGAGGCATACATATTTTTTTTAAATAAAATGAACTCATTGGCTGTTTCATACCATTCTACACTAAAAACTAGGCTGTGTGTGTCAATCTATAGAAGCATGATTTGTATTGGTACAGAAAAATGTGTTACCAAAGAACATTAGTATGGATTTGCTGTTAGGTTAGAAAAGTCAAGCACTCTTGCTCATTGAAAATGAAACATTGTGTGGTGAACTTCTGACCTGACTGTAGACAGCAGTGTTCCATGAGCTGTTGCTATGGTAGCAGGCAGAAGTCAAGTTGGGGGAAGGGTACTAGGCTGAAGTCAAGTTGGGGGAAGGGTACTTTTTGAAAAGGGTTGGTTTTCAACCAATAGAAATGTGTGATTACATTTGAAAAAAAGGGGGAAGCACTGAGATTTGAACCTAACATGTATATGTGTGGAAAAAGAGAGGGAAACTTTGCCATTATCTGGTTCTGCTGAGAGGAGAGAGGTGTACAGAACAGAGATCCTGGCTCTGATAATCTGCTGTTTGAGTGCCACATTTCTTTCACAACTAACTAATTTTAAAGGTGAGTTAAGAGTTTGAGAGGGGATGTATATGGTAAATTAAGAAATGAATAATAGCATTGGAATTCCTTTTGTTGAAGTTGTGTTTATCATTTTCTGTTTTGGGAGAAATTTAAATGTGAGGAACATGTAAAATAATATGGACTATGTTTTCACCATAAATTAAGGTGTACTGGTATAAATAAGGAATACTTTTAGGGTTTGAGGTTCCAGTCAGTAATGCAAATACATTCAGCATCACTAAGGCTGGTTGCTCTTGCTGGAGTGTAGTCAGTCACCCAGGTTACACATGTTGCTGGTCTCAGAAAGCTGTTTGGTATTGCTCTGGTGATTTTACATTTGCATTAGATGGAAAGGGGGAGCTATTTTTTTATGCAGAAGCAGACTCTTAGCACACAGCCAGCTGCTTATCCTGTGGAATCATGCACAGTATTCACAACCGAGTGGGGTTTGAGGTTGCAGTCAGTAATGCAAATACATTCAGCATCACTAAGGCTGGTTTCCCTTGCTAGAGTGTAGTCAGTCACCCAGGTTACACATGTTTCTGGTCTGAAAAAGCTGTTTGGACATGTGCTTTTTTAAGAATATGAAAAGTGGATTGAAAAAGTGTCAGACTGTAAAAGTACTTATCACTTGCCAAAAAAAAAGAGTAGTAAGTGTGCTTTCAAATTGGCAAAGAAATTTCGTTTTCTGACTAATATGAAAACATGACTCTGTGTGCAAAGAGGAATTACAGGCAGAGATTTATTGCATATTGCTCTGGTAATTTTACAGTTGCATTAGATGGAAAGGGGGAGCTATTTTTTTTATGCAGAAGCAGACTCTTAGCACACAGCCAGCTGCGTATCCTGTGGAATCATGCACAGTATTCACAACCGAGTGGGGTTTGAGGTTGCAGTCAGTAATGCAAATACATTCAGCATCACTAAGGCTGGTTGCCCTTGCTGGAGTGTAGTCAGTCACCCAGGTTACACATGTTTCTGGTCTGAAAAAGCTGTTTGGACATGTGCTTTTTTGAGAATCTGAAAAGTGGATTAGAAATGTGTCAGATTGTAAAAGTACTTATCACTTGCCAAAAAAGCAGTAGGAAGTGTGCTTTCCAATTGGCAAAGAAATTTCGTTTTTTGCCTAATTTCAAACCATGACTCTGTGTGCACACAGGAATTGTTTTTAGATATTTAATTTGTGAAGGTGTTATTGTGATTTTCACTTGTAGGAAAGGGGTACTTAGTATTTTAAGATTTGAAAAGATCATAAAAAATGTAGTAATATATTTAAATAAAATAAAGAATTTTTTTTTTAGTTTTTTTCAGGTATTGCTGAAGAGCAGTGAACAAAATTTAAGATGCCTACAAAATCCAGACTAAGAAAAAACCACAAAAAAACTATATTTGAAGAAAACTGGAGGACCTAAGTTAGCTGGAGATGCTCATGTTGGGAAAAAGAGAAAGTCTTCTGGTAAGCAGACAAAAGATTTTTTAAAGAACATCTTCAAAAAAAGGAAAAATGTACAAAATGTCTGTACTGGAAAGAATATTTTAAATAGAAAAGAACAGGAAAAAATTGAGCATTTAGTTAATGCAAATATACCTTCAGAAACAATAAAGATTAATTTAAACAGAAAAACAGCGTTTAAAGAGATACGTAGAAAAATGTTTCAGAGAAGAGTTATGTCCAATTTGATAAAGGATGTGAAGAAATATAAGCAAAAGGCTAAATTTTATAAGAGAAAAAAAGAAATTGAAGCCATTGCAGCTAAGGCATTAGAATTAAAAAGGAAACTATTCATTTTAATTTTGAATAGGATGCGTACATTAGATAAAATGGTTAATGTACTGAAATCACAAACCAAAAGGAAAAGAGAAGTGAAAAGAACAAACTTTTGTAAAGTGTTTTTAGGAGAATGGATGCATAGTTCAAGTAGTGAACCTTTTTTTAATGAAGAGAGTTATTTTCAAAGTAATAGTTTGCTGCATGCAGTTGACACCAGAGGTCGTGCTTACGAAGTGAAAAATGGTTGTATAATGGAGAAGGAGAAAATGGTTCCAAGAGATGAGGTACAAGTGATGGCGGATGAGGCTATGGGGAGACGTCCTAAAGCCCCAGTGTACACTTGGAATTGTAGTAGTATTTGCACTGTGCGTCAGGAATCTATTGATAAATTTCGTGAGTTTCTAAGAGAATATAGTAAAAAAAAGTGTAAAACAGAAGATTAAGGTGCTTCAAAGTCTAGATCCATGCAGAGTGAGAGAGAATACTGGTTTGCAGGGTCATTCTCTGGCTTGTCTATCTAGAAAAGTGTGTAAAAGTGTTTTTCATCATTTTAGGATGCTGGCTGTTCATCATACTGAAATGAGAAAGTTTGTGAGACGGTTGTATTTTGCTAAAAGTCCAGCAATAAAGTTAGATGAATTGAATAGGGCTCTGTTCCGTCGATCGGTATCAGATGTAGAGAAGGTTATTGATGAAATTCAGTTTTGTTACTTTGGTCCTGAACAAGACAGTGCAGAAAAGGACACAGTAAATGAGGAAGAAGTGGAAGAGAATGTAGAACCCTCTGTAAGTAAGACATTTAATGATCACATAACAAAATTTGCAATAATCTCTAATAAAAGACCAAATATTACTTGTATTTGTTGCCGCAGAACTCATTATAGAAAACAAACCAGGTATGTTGATCTCTACAGAAAAAGTGAAAATGAAGATAATTATAAATGGAAGGATTTTGCCACATATATTTCTTGAAAATTGTTTTGAATTGGGTGAAGATCAGCGTATTTGTAAATACTGTTACAACAAATTAGAAGAAAATAGAATGCCGACCAGAGCTGTACATAATAATTTAGAATTGGATGCTATTCCTGCCGAACTTTCTGAATTAAATACATATGAGTCTATACTTATTCAATGTGTTCATCCGTTCCAGACCATAGTGCGTATGGAGCCAAAAACTGGTAAATTACCTCCTTCAGATTTAGTAAGAGGTTTAAAAGGAAGAGTGGTGTATTTGCCCTTGGATTTGAAAAAAAATATGGAAACTATTAATGCAGATACTTTGGAAACTGAACCATTAGTTATTCTGGTTAATGGTGTACCTACAAAGAATAAGAAGATTTGGCAGGAGCTGGTAGACGTACGGAAAGTACAAAGAGCAAATTTGTATTTGAAAAGGAATAACAAATGGTATGAATCAATTTATATAGAAGAAGAGGAAGAAGATTTACAAGAAGACACAGAAACACCAACTGGACAAATTGAAAAAGTGGACAAGTCAAAGGAAGAAGAAGTTTATGAACATTTTAGCATACATCCTCTTCATTCAAAAGAAGTTATGGGAGACAATATTGATCTGTTTCAGATGAAGAAAGCAAAAGGAACTCCTGTGAGTGTATGGGAGGAGAGCTTGGAAGCTCGATGTTTTCCCCAGCTGTTTCCTACAGGAAAAGGAGGACGATACGATGAACGTCCAGAACAGATTCCAGCTTCTGAGTATCGGACTACAAGACTATATGCAGAAGATCCAAGATTTCGACAAAGTATTCCTTATTTATTCCATCTTTTATTTGAAAGCGACTTGTCTGCATTATCATATGCAGTAAATCACATTTTAAAAAGTGGAGTACATTTACAAAATGTGTCTGCTAAGGATTTTATGGAGAAAGTGCAGCACCGAGATGATCATTTGGAAACACAACTGATCAATCTGATGGCTTGTCAGCGTGGGACAAATGAATATTGGTACCGATGCCATGGTGAATTAAAATGCATGTTACGAAATTTAGGAACACCAACATGGTTCCTTACTCTAAGCTGTGCTGAGTACGCTTGGGATGATTTACTGGATTTTCTACGAGAGGCAAATTCAAACATTAAAAACATCGAATACAAGACAGCTGGAGAACTGTGCTCATTGGATCCGGTTAATGTTTGCAGATATTTCAATCATAGATTTGAGGCTATGATGTCCTTCATCTGCAATAAAAAAAATCCACCTCTTGGAGAGGTAGAAGATTTCTTTTGGAGAAAAGAGTACCAGGCAAGAGGTGCTCCTCATATTCATATGCTGTTGTGGATCAAGGATGCCCCAAAGTTTGGAACAGATACTGATGAAGCAGTGTTATCTTTCATTGAAGAATATGCAACATGTGCTATACCAAAAAGCACAGAAGAGAAAAAGTTAAAGGAGCAAGTTTTACGTTTCCAAAGTCATCGGTGTGGAAAATACTGTCGACGGAAATACAAGAGCAAAGATAAATACTACACTAAATGTCGATTTGGATTTCCTAGACCTGTTCTTTAAAATGGAAGAGTAAACAGTTTTATGTCATCTGTGAGACATACTATTACAAGAAAATCACCTAAGAAAACCTACAACCTTAAAAGAAAAGAAGAATCAAAAAATATAAATGACTACAACCCAGTCATTTTATCCATGTGGAATGCTAACATGGATATACAGTATGTAGCTGACAATTCCATTGCTGTTGCTCGATATGTAACGTCTTACATTACTAAATCAGAAAAAAGTGAATTGAAGGAAATGTGGGAAGAGATTTCTCACGAGAAGACTGTCAGTAAGAAGCTGTACAGTTTCAGTTTAAAGATGTTATCGCATCGAGAAATTGGATCCTACGAATGTTCAGATAGGTTATCTTCTGCAAGTCTCTACTCGAAATCAAGAAGAATAATTTGGGCAAGTTTAGGCCTTGCAGCAATGAGAAATCGGGTACTGAAATCTGTTGGAGAAATTGAATATTTGGCCGAGAATGACCCAGAAAGTACAGATATTTTGAAATCAAACATGTTGGACACATAATATCCCAAGAGAAGTCATCATCTGGAGAACATGTGTCTCTATGAAGTGCTGCAGAACTACATTTATTCACGGAAAGCCGCAGAAGACATCAACAATGGAAAATATAAAGTCATTGGTGAGGAAGGGTGTTTGGTGAAGCAAACAAAAGGAAGTTTGATAAATCACAGGAAGCTGAGTTGCGACACTACTGACAAAAAGGAATTTTACTACTTGGCTCTTTTACAGCTGTTTAAACCATGGCGTACAGAGGACGAACTACTGGGAGAATTTCAAAGCTATGAAGATTCATTTAATGCTTGCAAAGACAGCATACAATGCAGTACATTCACAACTTATGTGGAAATGTTAAATGAAGAAATTGAACAGGAAACTACAATTGCAGCTGAAGTAGCTAGAGACAGTTCTCAAGACAGCCAAAGTTCAGGAACACTCAGTCAAGATCCCCTAGGACAACCAATCGTTGAAAATGAAGCTGCAATAGCCATGAATGAAGTGGAAACGGCTATGAATCAAGCTCAAGAAGAATTTATAGACTTACCAAATTTGGAAAGACAACTGAATGAAGAGCAGCAACAAATTTATGAAGAAATCAGAAACAAAATTGATCACGGATTACTACATGAAAAAAAAGAGTGCTCATGCACATCATTTCATCCAATCAGGATGTATGTAAGCGGACAAGCTGGAACTGGAAAAAGTTTCCTAATAAAAGTCATCAGAAGCTACCTACAGCAAAAAACGGATTCTACTTTGTCTTGTGTGGTTACTGCTCCAATTGGGTTAGCAGCATATAACATAAAAGGAATCACCTTACATCGTTTGCTAATGTTACCAGTGGAGCATGAGAACAAAATACAATACCACAAGCTAACTGGAGAAGCATGCTTGGAAGTTTCAAGAGTATTGAAGAAGATGCAAGTTCTCATTATTGATGAGGTGAGCATGGTATCAAACTTAATGCTTGCCTTTGTGCATTTAAGAATGCAGCAAACTCTAAGGACAGACTATGACGTGTTATTTGGTGGAAAACATGTCATAGTTTTTGGGGATCTTCTACAGCTTACTCCAGTTAAAGGACAACCAGTGTTTAATACTGTGACACATGAAGACACAAAGAAGTCATTGGGAAGCATCGGTAATGCAAATATTTGGTCCTTCTTTGAGTACAAGGAACTTACTACTAATATGAGACAAGCAAACGATGAAGAATATGGAAGTATTCTGAAAGATATCAGAATTGGACTACTCACTGAAGCTGGCACAAAAGCATTACAGAGTCGGTTGCTTCATAATTTATTTCCAAAGGAAGAAATAGTTGCAGAGAAGATATACAAGAACATTGCAGAAAAGAAAAGTGTCATCTGCTTAATGCCAACTCTACGTGAATGCTCAATATTCAATGAGGAGCTTTTGAAATTGGAAAATGAAGATATCAGGAAATTGGAAGCAGTGGACAAAATTCAGGATGGAAGAATTACTATCACATTAACAGGCAAACTGAAAAATAAATTGGATTCACTAGAGAAGAACATTTCCAAAACTGCTGGATTAGAAAAAAATGTTTGCATGAACTGTAGAGTATTTTTAAGGAGAAATTTGGATGTTGAAAAAGGTTTAGTTAATGGAGCTATGGGAAGAGTTGTGGGTTTTATTAATTATCAGAAAAAAGATGGAATTGAATGTTTAAAAATAAAATTTGATCAGATAGAAGAAGTTATAGACATTTGTCGTTGTTCAGTTCGTTTCATGCTTGTAAAAGACTTATATGTACAAAGGAAACAGTTTCCGTTTTCTCTAGCATATGCTGTAACTATTCACAAGTCTCAAGGATTGACTGTAGATTGTGCATTTGTAAACATTGGTTCAATTGTGTTCAAAGAAGCTATGGCTTATGTAGCTTTGTCACGAGTGAAAACATTATCTGGTTTATTCATGATAGACTTTGATGATTCAAAAGTTAGTGCTGATGCAAATTGTGTAAAGGAGTACAATAGATTAAGAAGAACCTATGCTCCTCATTTAGGTCAGTATCCTGTGTTAGAGAAACGTGTAGTTTCTCGTAAAAGGAGAAATGAGAATATCTGTAATGAGGATGTAGAGAGGAGGAAAAAAAAGAGGAGTGATGTAATTGCAAGCAAAAAGAAAAAGGAAAATGAAGAAGAGGTTGTAGGATGTCATTTTGAAAATAGCTCTGGTGTCAACTGCTACGCTAATGTAGTGCTGAATGTTGCATTTTATCTGGAAAGTTTGCAAGAGCAGATAATAGTAAATCAGAGAAAAAGATTCTGTTCTGAGTTGAGTCTCCTTTTTCAAAAGCTGAGTAATGATAAAACTCAAATAGAAAGTGCTACTGAAATTAGAAAACTTTTAGATGTATGTTCAGGATGTACACAGTTTTCTCAAAATGTACAGCAAGACGCACAGGAATTCTTGTTGTATTTTCTTCAGGTACTGGAAGAAGAAGGTGTACACATTGAAAATTTGTTTGGTCTCTCTTATAAATGGGAGCATAGTTGTGAAAACTGTTTCAATACATGTGGCTCTAATGTTGATTCTGAAAGGTTTATTTATTTAACATTGCCAGAGAGTAAAACAGTCACTTTTGCTAAATTAGTTAAAGATGCTAATCATAGCATGGAATGCGGTGAGTGTAAATCTGACATGTTTTCAACGTTAATTTTAAAGGAATACGGACAGTATGTAATTTTAATGATGCAACGATGTAGAGCTGATGGTTCAAAATTGGATACTTTAATAAAGAAGTTTACAGGACAGCAATTATCAATTTCAGGAAAAACTTTAGTAACAGTTGCAATAATTTTCCATGATGGACCTACTGTAACTTCTGGTCATTACACAGTTTATCTAAAATGTAAAAAAGGCTGGACAATGTGTAATGATTGTCAATTGGTTTTTAAGCAACGTTTGCCGTTTGATTTAGCAAATTCCTATCTAATCTTCCTGAAACCTAAATTTTAGAGAGAATTGGCAACATCTGTACAAAACAATTTTACCATTTTATTGGATTACCATTGGAATTTTCAAATTTAAAGATTTTTAAAATTATCATTTGGCCTAAAGGAAAGGTAACCAATTGTATTGTGGACTTATATAATTCTTAATTAATGTTTCGGAAAACAACATTTTAGAGAGAATCGGTAACATCTGTACAATTTAAATTTTTGTATTTTATTGGATTACCGTTGGAAATTTAATCAAAAAAGATTTTTAAAATTACCATTTGGCCTAAAGGAAAGGTATCCAATTGTATTGTGGACTTAATTAAATCCTAATTAATCTTTCGGAAACCAAAATTTTAGAGAGAATCGGTAACATCTGTACAATTTAAATTTTGGAATTTTATTGGATTATCGTTGGAAATTTAATCAAAAAATAATTTCAAAAATTAACATTTGGCCTAAAAGAAAGGAAACTAGATGTATTGTGGATTTATTTGAGATATATTATTTTTGAGATTATGCTTCTGTAAGAAAATTGTCAGACGGTATTTTTTAGAAATAGTTTTTGTTATTAGATGATATTTTTAATGAATAATATTTTGCATTTCGATAATGTTATGTTTAACTGAGAAGAGATTCTGGGCTTTTTTTAAACAATCTTTGAGATTGTTATTTTTTTTTTGCCCGCTGTTAAGTGATGAATGCAATTGCTTTCACGATTTATAGTGAAATGCAATATATTCTGAAAACAGCAAAAAAAAGGCAAAAAATTGTTTTGGGAAAATATGTAAATATGTGTACTGTATTATAAAATGTTTTATTAAATATTAATACTTTTTTCTTTTTTTTCAGATTGAGAAATTTTTTTTCAAAAACTTGAACCATTTTTATAGCAATTAAAATTATATTTTAATTAATAAATAATTTTTTGAGTGGGTATGGTAAGTCAGAAATTTCATGGTCCCTCTTTCCCACTTCTCCACAATCACATTTTCAGTTTTTCATTGTAGTCTCTCAAGGACCTTGTAATGTGATAATTGATTTTTAGTGGTTTTTTTTTAAAAAAAATTACGCGTACCGTACGGTAAAAAAAAATCAAAAAAAAGTTTAAAAAAATATTTAAAAAAAAGTTGAAAGGTAAGGTTGGCTCTTAAAAGAGCCGTTGTGTTCGTACAGGGACAGAGGAAATAAAGAATGGGAATATTAGTCGGTAGGACAAATGTGCTGGTCTATTTTATTGTTAACTAGGGCAACACTGGTCTCCCTATGACAAATTAGACCATAACAAGTGGCGCACCACATTGTAACCCTCGCAAACCGATGGTTAGTTTCCAGAGGACCAGAAAAAGGAGATGCTCCCCCCACAGATGAAGGGCTCAGCTGACCTGCCGAAGATGGACTCGGCCCTGCAAATGATGGACCAGGCTGAGCTGCTGTGGATGTGCTTGGTTGACTTACTGAAGGGTTTCCTCCAGTATGTCGAGCATATGTCCTACCGTGTACATCATGAAGGTGTCTCAACATAGTGTGATTCCCGAAGGAATACTTCTTGTTAGGATTCCCTCTTGAAAGTACACGGTCACAAAGCTTACAAGTCACTAAAGGTGCATTTACCTTTTTCTGGCCCTCTGGAAAAGAAAAATACTCCCATATGAAAGAGGTATTTTGTTTCCTCCTTCTCTGCCTCATGGTAGTGCTGCTAGCCTCACTCTCAGAAGAGGTCTGCTGTTCTGCCATCGTATCACAAAGACAACTCAGCTCCTTCTCCTAAGGGATCACAAGCAGAAATGAGGGGAATGGGTGTGGTGTAGGAGAGTTCTAGAACTGAAAGTAGTAAAAACCAATCAAAAGTGTTGTTTCTTGATCACATGACCCAACGTGCTCGTACGTTACGCTTACGGTGCGCTTACGGAGCGCTTACGGTAAAAGTACGCATGCGCGTAAAAAAGACACGCGCACATGTGCAAAACAGGCACGCCCCTTCACTTCCGCGTAACATGCGCGTGCAGTGTACGCGTTACGCGCCGCGTGCACGTGACGCACGTCTACGCAAATTGCGTAACTGAACGCAAACAGCGTAGAAATCTAACGTACTAAAAGCATGACGTGCGCTTACCGTACGCGCACGTTAAAAAAATACTAAAAAAAAAAAAAGAAAAGGGAAAAAAAGATTCACTATGTTATACTACTAAATCTTACCTGTTTAGTTTAAAAAAAAGGTAAAAATAAAAAATATATTGTAGAATTTTTAAAATTTAACCATAGTCTTTAAAAAAGGATATAAAATTAAAATAAAAATATGTAAAAAACATTGCAAAAAAAAAAAAAAAAAAAAGGTAAATCTAAGAATTAGCATTTAAAAAACCTTGCAAATTCACTGAAAAAAACATGGGTTTCACACACGTTATAGTTAGGAATTAGCATTTAAAAAACCTTAGAAATTCAATGAAAAAACCAAAGGTTTCACACATGTTATAGTTAGCTGGACATTTCACTCGTAATAAACCAATGAAATTCCCCCGTTATAGTTAGTTCAGCTAACTATAACTCGCGCACCCGCAATGCACTGCTGATGACGTCACATATTACATCACTCATGACATGGTCAGTGACATCACTCATGACATCACTGATGACATCTCAAATGACATCACTGATGACATCACTGATGACATCATCCTTGTGATAGAGTGGCAGACCTCCTCTCACCCTAATATAACCTTTGATACACACATTCAAAAATAGAGACTACAATTTTCAAAACAATGGACATACCAATACCAGTTACAACAACCTCTTCAGTAATTCTAAGATCCACATACACATCCACTCATTCACCAACAGTCCTATACAGTCACTCATACATGTACTCACTTATCATATGTACTCATACACCTATACATCCTGTTACACAATGCCACTCATCCATAGAGTTACTCACACACATAGTCACTCATGCTAATAAAGAATCAAACATACATTTACTTGCATATACAGTTATACACACACCACCACACTTACTTCTACGGAAACGTACACATACTTAGTTTTTTAAACAATCACTTATAGAAACACATATTTATTCATATAGGAACTCTTTCAATCTTTCACTCTCACATATACTCACTTATATACACCAATAGTCACATATACTAGTTTAAAACATATGTAGTTACTCATAAAGACACTATTGAGACAGTCATTCACTCACTAACACACCCATACACACACTCATCCACCCATACAGTCCTGCACACATGCTGTCTTCAACACATACAAACAGTGAGTCACTCATTCATGCAACTATGCACTACGTAATACCCCCCACCGAACCATGCAGACACTCAGACTGATACTCAAGAAACCAACTAATAACCTTTATGGACACCCATGTAGCTACTCACCAACCCATGCAGCCACTTATACACAAAGTGAGAGACTGATACAGATATTTACATATTTAACATTACTTACTAAGCCATGTATTCACTATGATACACTTAATCAGTCAGTTACACAATCAATTTTTCAAAAACAAATCATCCATTTAGATACTTATATACCCATTTATTCTTCCATCGACCTTTAGATATACATATATAAAACATATTTAATTTTCAGAAAAACACATTCACTGGATGATGTCATCAGTGATGTCATCAGTGATGTCATTTGAGATGTCATCAGTGATGTCATGAGTGATGTCACTGACCATGTCATGAGTGATGTAATATGTGACGTCATCAGCAGTGCATTGCGGGCGCGCGAGTTATAGTTAGCTGAACTAACTATAACGGGGGAATTTCATTGGTTTTTTACGAGTGAAATGTCCAGCTAACTATAACATGTGTGAAACCTTTGGTTTTTTCATTGAATATATATATATATAAAGATATTAGTCTATATCTGTTACCTGCTTTTCTATTCATGATTCCCAGATGGAAGAGAAACATTAACCAGGTAGTGATACGTAGAGAGCATTTAATGGTGAAGGAGTTACCCAGCTATGTGAAGGACACGGGTGACTTCCTAATGAAAACTAAAGACATTGTATGGACGGATGATTTGCTTTTGATTACCCTAGATATTGAGTCTCTCTATACGAGTATCAATCACAACATGGGTTTACGAGCAGTCAAACATTTTCTTGAGGAGAGACCCTGTGAGTTTTACCAACATAACAAAGTTGTTTTAGATCTTATTTCATGGTGTCTTAACAATAACTTTTTTCTCTTTGGTAAAGACGTATTCGAGCAGCTGAGAGGAGTAGCGATGGGAGTCTGTTTCTCCCCCAGCTACGCGTGTCTTCACGTAGGCTGGTGGGAGGAACAGGTTCTAAGGAAGGTGCATCGTGAAATGTACGATCAGCATGTACTGTATTATCTTAGTTATATTGATTATGTTTTTATATTGTGGAAGGGTGATGAAATGGAGACTCAACAATTCATTGAATCTATCAAAATCAACTCGATGAACCTTAATTTCACTTCACAGATAAATAAATCCAACATTGAATTTCTAGATGTTAAAGCCTATATTAGGGATGGCAAATTTGAAACAATTTTATTTAGAAAGCCAAGATCAGGGAATGCCACACTGCACACAAGTAGTGCCCATCCCAAACACCTCATAGCGAGTATACCCTATGGGGAAGTTTTAAGGTTGAAGCGTATCTGTAGTCTAGAATCCGATTTTACTGATTGCTTGCAAGATACTATGAATAGACTCAGGGCAAGAGGGTACAATGACAATATTTTAAATGAAGCTATAAGAAAGGCAAGCACTAGACCAAGATTTAGTCTCTTCAACATTAGTGATAATGCCACACATGATTCATCTGGTGGCACTGTGATTCTGCAGAGAGAGAGTGATGGTCCCAGATTAATAACCACCTATAGCACTGAGGAAAGGAAAATAAGATCTATAATTAAAAAGAACTGGCCAATTGTCCTCACTGAAGGTGTGTTACATACACGACTACCTGAAACCCCCTTAATTACTTTTAGAAGAGCGAGGTCCATGGGCTCTACTCTAGATAAAAGCTGCCCTGAGATAAGACAGACAGCTTCTTGGCTGAGGCCAGCTCAGGGCTTCAGAAAGTGTTCATCTTGCAGAGCTTGCAAGTTCGGAATCAACAAGACCCATTATGTGACTTCCTTCAGTGGGAAAGAAATAGCTATCAATGGTAGCTTTAATTGCAGAACCGATTATGCAGTGTATGTTCTGACATGCACCTGTGGTCTTAACTACATTGGTAATACCAAGCTACAGGTGCATATCAGAATCTTACAACACCTACGTGCCATCTTGCATAGTGATCATGCGTATCCAGTAGCGAGGCATTTTAAAAGAACACACAGTAACGACGTGAATTGCCTCACATATTTTGTTATGGATGCTATCCCTAAACCTCGATGTGATGGCAATAGGGAGCGTCAATTAAGGCAGCTGGAGACAAAAATGATCCTAGAATTTTATAGCATGTGGCCTAACGGTTTGAACAACACTGAAGATATGCACAATTTTCTCTAGACATGAGTAACACCATGTATTTATTTCTGTATTTTTCAATCATGTGGCGCTATGGTATGTGTTTGCTGGATGAGTTTCTTAGAATTTAAGATTGTAGCGGATGTATTAGGGCAGAGATCTTTTTATCATGATGTAATGATTTTAAGTGTCTTATCTGCTGAAATAGCTGTTTTTAGAGTGATAAATTTTAGTATAAGATTTTTTAGCAAAAATATTTATATTACTTTAACAGTATCTACTGGGAGGTTGTTTTTACTGTTATTAATATATCTAAATTTGCACACACTATACTAAGCACTTTATAGATTTGCACTGTAGCACCATTTTGCACTTCACGTTTTTTGCTGCTACGCACTTACGCATTTTATTTCTTTAAAAAAGAGTACGTTGGGTTCATTGATAACACAATAGTATATAGAATTATTATATGACTCCTTTTTAGCATAGGAGATCAGCACATAATACAAATAACAACAAGGATTTATCCTGTGTAGTATAACATTGAAAATGCATTGTTTACATGTTCATTAATTTATGACAAACTGTACTATTTAGCAAAAACCAAAGGAAATGATGGACGGAGTGTTGAACATTGCAAGCACTCACCCCCAGTCAACTGATCTGGGTTTAATCCATCACCGTTCTTTAGCCCACTCTGCCACCCCAGTTCAGACATGGCCATATGCAAATCAGTCTGACCCTGTGCCCCATGGGAACAGTCCAGCCCGAACTGCCAAGCCATGTCTTCCCTGGACCGGAAACAAGCTTCCAAGGACCGGTTTCTGGCATTTCAGCCGTCTTCAGCCAGGCTTGTTTGAATCCAGTGGCAAAGTGAGCAAGGGACTCACGTCTGAGCATACCCTGCCAACTTATGGTGAACAAAGCAAAAACCAAAGGAAATGATGGACGGAGTGTTGAACATTGCAAGCACTCACCTCCAGTCAAATGATCTGGGTTTAATCCATCACCGTTCTTTAGCCCACTCTGCCACCCCAGTTCAGACATGGCCATATGCAAATCAGTCTGACCCTGTGCCCCATGGGAACAGTCCAGCCCGAACTGCCAAGCCATGTCTTCCCTGGACCGGAAACAAGCTTCCCAGGACCGGTTTCTGGCATTTCAGCCGTCTTCATCAAGGCTTGCTTGAATCCAGTGGCAAAGTGAGCAAGGGACTCACGTCTGAGCATACCCTGCCAACTTATGGCGAACAAAGCAAAAACCAAAGGAAATGATGGACGGAGTGTTGAGCATTGCAAGCACTCACCCCCAGTCAACTAATCTGGGTATAATCGATCACCGTTCTTTAGCCCACTCTGCCACCCCAGTTCAGACATGGCCATATGCAAATCAGTCTGACCCTGTGCCCCATGGGAACAGTCCAGCCCGAACTGCCAAGCCATGTCTTCCCTGGACCGGAAACAAGCTTCCCAGGACCGGTTTCTGGCATTTCAGCCGTCTTCAGCCAGGCTTGCTTGAATCCAGTGGCAAAGTGAGCAAGGAACTCACGTCTGAGCATACCCTGCCAACTTATGGCGAACAAAGCAAAAACCAAAGGAAATGATGGATGGAGTGTTGAACATTGCAAGCACTCACCCCCAGTCAACTGATCTGGGTTCAATCCATCACCGTTCTTTAGCCCACTCTGCCACCCCAGTTCAGACATGGCCATATGCAAATCAGTCTGACCCTGTGCCCCATGGGAACAGTCCAGCCCGAACTGCCAAGCCATGTCTTCCCTGGACCGGAAACAAGCTTCCCAGGACCGGTTTCTGGCATTTCAGCCGTCTTCAGCCAGGCTTGTTTGAATCCAGTGGCAAAGTGAGCAAGGGACTCACGTCTGAGCATACCCTGCCAACTTATGGCGAACAAAGCAAAAACCAAAGGAAATGATGGACGGAGTGTTGAACATTGCAAGCACTCACCCCCAGTCAACTGATCTGGGTTTAATCCATCACCGTTCTTTAGCCCACTCTGCCACCCCAGTTCAGACATGGCCATATGCAAATCAGTCTGACCCTGTGCCCCATGGGAACAGTCCAGCCCGAACTGCCAAGCCATGTCTTCCCTGGACCGGAAACAAGCTTCCCAGGACCGGTTTCTGGCATTTCAGCCGTCTTCAGCAAGGCTTGCTTGAATCCAGTGGCAAAGTGAGCAAGGGACTCACGTCTGAGCATACCCTGCCAACTTATGGCGAACAAAGCAAAAACCAAAGGAAATGATGGACGGAGTGTTGAGCATTGCAAGCACTCACCCCCAGTCAACTGATATGGGTATAATCGATCACCGTTCTTTAGCCCACTCTGCCACCCCAGTTCAGACATGGCCATATGCAAATCAGTCTGACCCTGTGCCCCATGGGAACAGTCCAGCCCGAACTGCAAAGCCATGTCTTCCCTGGACCGGAAACAAGCTTCCCAGGACCGGTTTCTGGCATTTCAGCCGTCTTCAGCCAGGCTTGCTTGAATCCAGTGGCAAAGTGAGCAAGGGACTCACGTCTGAGCATACCCTGCCAACTTATGGCGAACAAAGCAAAAACCAAAGGAAATGATGGATGGAGTGTTGAACATTGCAAGCACTCACCCCCAGTCAACTGATCTGGGTTTAATCCATCACCGTTCTTTAGCCCACTCTGCCACCCCAGTTCACACATGGCCATATGCAAATCAGTCTGACCCTGTGCCCCATGGGAACAGTCCAGCCCGAACTGCCAAGCCATGTCTTCCCTGGACCGGAAACAAGCTTCCCAGGACCGGTTTCTGGCATTTCAGCCGTCTTCAGCCAGGCTTGTTTGAATCCAGTGGCAAAGTGAGCAAGGGACTCACGTCTGAGCATACCCTGCCAACTTATGGTGAACAAAGCAAAAACCAAAGGAAATGATGGACGGAGTGCTGAACATTGCAAGCACTCACCCCCAGTCAACTGATCTGGGTTTAATCCATCACCGTTCTTTAGCCCACTCTGCCACCCCAGTTCAGACATGGCCATATGCAAATCAGTCTGACCCTGTGCCCCATGGGAACAGTCCAGCCCGAACTGCCAAGCCATGTCTTCCCTGGACCAGAAACAAGCTTGGCTGAAATGCCAGAAACCGGTCCTAGGAAGCTTGTTTCCGGTCCAGGGAAGGCATGGCTTGGCAGTTCGGGCTGGACTGACTGTTCCCATGAGGCACAGGGTCAGACTGATTTGCATATGGCCATGTCTGAACTGGGGTGGCAGAGTGGGCTAAAGAACGGTGATGGATCAAACCCAGATCTGTTGACTGGGTGTGAGTGTTTGATTGGTTCTGATGCTCTGTCCATCACCACCCCCTTTTGTACCACTTTGTTTGCCATAAGTTGGCAGGGTATGCTCAGACGTGAGTCCCTTGCTCACTTTGCCACTGGATTCAAGCAAGCCTGGCTGAAGACGGCTGAAATGCCAGAAACCGGTCCTAGGAAGCTTGTTTCCGGTCCAGGGAAGGCATGGCTTGGCAGTTCGGGCTGGACTGTTCCCATGAGGCACAGGGTCCAACTGATTTGCATATGGCCATGTCTGAACTGGGTTGGCAGAGTGGGCTAAAGAACGGTGATGGATCAAACCCAGATCTGTTGACTGGGTGTGAGTGTTTGACTGGTTCTGATGCTCTGTCCATCACCACCCCCTTTTGTACCGCTTTGTTTGCCATAAGTTGGCAGGGTATGCTCAGACATGAGTCCCTTGCTCACTTTGCCACTGGATTCAATCAAGCCTGGCTGAAGACGGCTGAAATGCCAGAAACCGGTTCTAGGAAGCTTGTTTCCGGTCCAGGGAAGGCATGGCTTGGCAGTTCGGGCTGGACTGTTCCCATGAGGCACAGGGTCAGACTGATTTGCATATGGCCATGTCTGAACTGGGGTGGCAGAGTGGGCTAAAGAACGGTGATAGATCAAACCCAGATCTGTTGACTGGGTGTGAGTGTTTGATTGGTTCTGATGCTCTGTCCATCACCACCCCCTTTTGTACCGTTTTGTTCGCCATAAGTTGGCAGGGTATGCTCAGACGTGAGTCCCTTGCTCACTTTGCCACTGGATTCAAGCAAGCCTGGCTGAAGACGGCTGAAATGCCAGAAACCGGTCCTAGGAAGCTTGTTTCCAGTCCAGGGAAGGCATGGCTTGGCAGTTCGGGCTGGACTGTTCCCATGAGGCACAAGGTCAGACTGATTTGCATATGGCCATGTCTGAACTGGGGTGACAGAGTGGGCTAAAGAACGATGATGGATCAAACCCAGATCTGTTGACTGGGTGTGAGTGTTTGATTGGTTCTGATGCTCTGTCCATCACCACCCCCTTTTGTACCGCTTTGTTCGCCATAAGTTGGCAGGGTATGCCCAGACGTGAGTCCCTTGCTCACTTTGCCACTGGATTCAAGCAAGCCTGGCTGAAGACGGCTGAAATGCCAGAAACCGGTCCTAGGAAGCTTGTTTCCGGTCCAGGGAAGGCATGGCTTGGCAGTTCGGGCAGTACTGTTCCCATGAGGCACAGGGTCAGACTGATTTGCATATGGCCATGTCTGAACTGGGGTGGCAGAGTGGGCTAAAGAACGGTGATGGATCAAACCCAGATCTGTTGACTGGGTGTGAGTGTTTGATTGGTTCTGATGCCCTGTCCATCACCACCCCCTTTTGTTCCAAACTGTACTATTTAGGACATAATATTAATTTTGACATAATTCTGGTATTTTGGACTGATAATAATAGCCATCTCCAGTGTAAGAGGCACTTGCCATCACTGGGGTCTGTGTATTTTTGAGTTTGTCACGATAGGTGATATTTTAAATGTATTTATACAGTTATTTAACATCTTTTGCATTTTGCACAATATTGTGATTTTGTATTTATAACTCTGAATTTATTGTGTAAAAACAATAAGAGTATAATCCTATGGAACTTCTTGATCACGTATGGGAAAGTTCATTGCATGTTGCAATGTAAAGTCTGTCTTCCATTCTTACTGTCATGTGATACGGAACTCGGAGAGGGGGGTGTGCACTAAGCAACATTTAAAACTATCATGTTGGACTGTGCTCCGCATGTGAACAAGGGCTTCTGTAGCCCGAAACGCGTCATTGTTTTGTGAGGAGAAGGTCGATTAAACATCTTGCCTGATACCTTTGGGCCCGTCTCTCTTTCATCGCTCTAAGGAGGCTGCGGGAGTTTGTGAGTCTTTTGACATCTTCTGTGATGATGACAGTAGCGGCATATTAACACACATGCCAACAGGAAATGCCGAGCGACAACCAGCTAATGACATTATCAAACTTACCCATGAACTGGAGAAATTGCGTAAAAATTAGATATCTAAGTGGTGGGAAACTAAATCGCTTCAGAGATATCTAGACGTTGGGAGAGTCCCGAGTGGCCTCAGAATTCTAGTAGCACCAACATATGAAAACCCTAACCCTGGGATGCTAAAGGAGTGGGCGGAGAACAGCGCAAATTCGTCCAGCAGAATGTTACAAATCTTAATAAAGTATGCCACGAGTGACAGAGAGGCATTACTAAAGAAGATCGAGGCACTGTCTGGGGAACTGGAGAAATCGCCACACCAAGACGAACTTAGTAAAATACTTAATGACATGAAAACAAGACTCTCGAAATATGAGCAATCCATTAAAGAGAGAAAGGCACTAAAATTTCAGAGAGACAGAAACGACTACATGAGCGGCAAAATCTACACGTTCTCTAGGAAGTTTGAGAACATCCGCCGTCAACAGCTCTCAGAAACCTCTGAAACAATCCAGAGAATAGCCGCCCCCAGTGAATCAGAACTAAGCTACGAAATAGAATCAGATGTCGAAACAGTCACTAGAGAGATTCGGAAAGCACCGACGGTGGTACAAGAATTTGTTTTTTTACGCTTGGAGAGACTCACGAGTTTACGGCCAGGACCGCAAAGAACAGACAACAGCAAAACATCAAAAAGTCAGAAAGTAGGAGACGAAAAAACAGACGGTGGGGAAAAAGACAAACAGAACAAAAATACGCGCACTCACAGAAACAACAAAAGGAGATGAGCGCCCACATCGATTCTGAAAATACAGTAATTAACCTGACCACTATGAAACTGTCACCAGAAGAAGAAAAGATTCTTTCTCTTGGCCTAACTTTCTGTACCAAAAGCAATTTTGACTATGCGCAAACCAGAGTGGATCTTTTTCACTTTGTAAGAAAACTTAAACTTCAAAAATATTTTTTTTAACGCAGCAAATCGGAATGTCAACATTGATGAAAGTGTAATTGAGGAAAATCCACTCACAGTAAGAGATATGGCCCTGTTACATGATCTTGTCAACATAGAAAATACAGAAAATCCCGAAACACTCATAGAATTTGCAACTACCTCAGGATTACAAGTAGCCAACATTGCTAAAACACCGTTTAAACCTAAATCGACATTTATGCCTATGATGCCCAAGGATGGTTTGGACATTTTTGCTGAAAATGTCATCAAAGATCTCAAGACATTAGCATACAGCAGTAGCAGAAATTTTGTGAGTAGCAATTGTAACAAAATGCAAAAATACAACAAATTAATTGACAAAATCAAACAAAGACAAGATGTGGTGGTCCGGTGGTCGGACAAAGGAGGCAATGTTGTCCTCTGGCCCCTGGAACAATATAACAAAGAAGCTCTCCAACAACTATCCAACAAAAACTGTTACAGTCGTGCAAGTACGAATATCATCATAGGAATCAAAGAAAGATTCCATAAAGCCCTCTATGACTGGAAAAGTGCAGGATTACTCTCCAAACAGGAGTTTGAATATCTAAAATGTGATTATCCTGTATTACCCCAATTTTATCTCATCCCTAAGATCCATAAAAACCCAGTAGTGCCTCCTGGCAGACCCATAATTGCTGCAATAGGGGGATTGTTGGAAAATGCCTCAAGATACATAGACCACTTCTTACAGCCATCAGTCTGCAGCCTTCCAGCATACATCAAGGACACAGGCGATTTTCTCAATAAAATCTATGATGTAACATGGGAAAAGGACCTTCTGCTAATGACCCTAGATGTCAACACACTCTACACCAGCATCAGACATACAGACGGACTTAATGCCTTACATCATTTCTTGGGTAAAAAACCTATGCAAATGTTCCAGCACTCTATGATGATCGTACAGATGGCTGAGATTTGTCTGGATAATAATGTCTTTATGTTTGATGGTTTGACATATAAACAACTGCAGGGCACTGCCATGGGTACCTGCTTCGCCCCCAGCTATGCTAATTTGCATATGGGCTGGTGGGAGGAGCAGGTGCTCGCAGTATCACATAATACCACATTATCAGAACATGTAAAAATGTACGTCAGGTTCATCAACGACATTTTTATATTATGGAAAGGGTCTGTAGAGAGTGCCAAAGCTTTCTCTGAAGAAATTAACAACAATTCTTTAAATCTCAGCTTTACCTGTAATATGAGTAAAGAGAGCATACACTTTCTAGACCTAGAGCTGTACATTGAAGATGACAAACTGCAGTCTAAAACTTTCAGAAAACCCACTGCTGGGAACGCTATACTGCATGCACACAGTTTCCACCCCACCTCTTTGAAAGAAAGTATACCCTACGCCGAATGCCTCCGCATGAAGCGTAACTGCAGCACCAATAAAAGCCTTGTTGAAGCAACAGGAGATCTATGCCACAGATTAGCCCTTAGGGGATATAGCCAAGAAACACTTACCAAAGCGAGAATGAAAACTGCAACCAAAACCCGTAGAGAGCTTTTAGCCTCAGGTCCCACTGTGAAACAAACTGAGTGTTCTGCTATTAACACTCCTAGACTAATAACAGGTTTTAATGCATATCACACTCAAGTTAGAAAAATCATATACAGACACTGGAACTCAGTCAGGAATGACCCTGTTATTGGGACCATTTCCAGCAAAAACTCTCAAATCACCTTTAGGAGAGCCAGATCTATGAGACAGGAGATAGTAAATAACGCTCCCCGAAAAATCACAAATGAGGGCTCTTGGCTCAAATCTCCTAGAGGTTTCTATAAATGCGCCAAGTGCAAGGCTTGTAGACACGGCATCAATACCAAAGAGGTCAGATTACCTTTCAGACAATCCCCCTACATCATCAGAGGGCACTACACATGCAAATCTGATTTTGCTGTGTATGTGTTATCGTGTACCTGTGGGAAACTCTATGTGGGTAGCACCATCCACCCAGTACACGTACGTATTTTACAACACTTGAGAGCTATCACTAATAATGACCCTGCCTACCCTGTCGCTCGCCATATCAATGCAGTCCACAATGGCAAGGTGCAAGATCTTTCTTTTTATGTGGTGGACACCATCCCCAAAAATCCCAGGGGGGGCAATAGACAACTTGCCCTTAGGAGACTCGAATCACACTACATCATCCTCTACAATTCCAAAATCCCCAATGGAATGAATGCGGATGAAGCATTAACTGTAAACCTCTGATCAATCCCTTGCTGCTTATCCCGCTACTCTCTCCCAACCCTGCAACGTTTAGGACACACATTATTTTAACTTAGGCACACATTAGCCTTGCTTTTTCTTTAAACATTTTTTAGCAACCGGTTTTCTTTATCTCTGTACGTCCATTTACCTACTTGTTAGCTTACGCCTTAGGAGGCCCACTCTACAGTTATTTACGAACTGTATTTAGACATTTTTTCGTAGCATAGATTGTTTTGCCATAAGCCCACTCGGGCAACAGTGTTCTAAGTGCATTTACATAATATACAAATCTTCTCTATTTTAGTATCGACTAAATCTTAAATAGATCGCTTACAGATTCGATCCATCTTTGCAATTTACTTGTCTGTCTATTAAGACTCTATCGCTATTAAGATCACTATGAAACATTGTCAGCTTAGCGTGCTGTTTTCATTTTCCTTACAGCACGAATGAGCTTAACGCACACTACTGCACGTATACTCCAGAGCGGTAGCATTTGCTTAGTCTGTACTTACTACGCATGGCACTTCCTCCTCTACGATATTTCTCAACCATCCTTTAGGTATCATTACTACACAGGGTCCTCCAGGCGCACACATGTTTCTTCTATGTCTATACATGGCAAATGGACGTTGCTACACATGAGCATTTGCTTGCCCCCATTTTCAGTTTCTGCAGTATTTTTTTTAGAAGCACATTACATATTGGTAAATGTATGCCGTCAATATATTTACATCATGTCTGTGTTTCTTTGCAAATTGAATTGTAGTTATTATTTGGCATGTATTTTTTCGCCGCCCGTTGTTTTGCACTGTCATTTTGAAACTGACAGAGTGATTTTCTATGTCTATGATCAACTCTGTGAGGTTGCCCTGACAACTAAAGTAAAGCGTATATATCTGTCAAACCAGTATGTACTAGATGTAGTGACCAAGGCGGTGCGCCGCCGAAACGCGTCTAACCTTTGTTGGATTAAATTTCATTTTTTGCCATTATTTCACGGAGTCTGTGCCTGACTGTTCGCCGCCGCCAAGATTGGAAAAGAATATATATATATATATATATATATATATATATATATATATATATATATATATATATATATATATATATATATATATATATATATATATATATATATACATTACCTACTGGCGGCAGTAGGTAGTTATAGTTAGGACCTATTTTCCATAGGAAAACCGCAACATTCTATTCCCAATAAGTCTGGCGCTGGTTGATGACTCCTCGCGAAATTTTCCAAACTTTTGGCCAGCTCCGCTCCGCTCCTACCCTGAAAGTTTAGTGGTGATTCATCAAGCGGGGGCTGAGAAAAAAGGGGGGTCCCAAAACGCGTTTTCCCCATGCAATTTCCCATAGGATCTGTTGTCGCAGCTACAGCCCGAACCACTGAACGGAATGACACCAAATTTGGCAAAGAGGTAGTCCTCAGTTCGGACTCGTGCCTTTTGCATATATGGTGTGAATCCATTCAGTAGTTCCTGAGAAAATTAGAGTTAAAAGTACATAAATATCTATGGCCGCGGAGGATCCACGCACCCTACACGCACCGTACGCGCACCCTCCCCGAACCGAGCGTGTACCCTCCCGATCGCGTGCTGAATGCTAATTGGCTGTTGAGTGTCTCTCTACATTCGAAACCAGGAACATTTTCTGCCTCGGTAGAAGCGAGGCTGAAGAAGCAAGGGGAATAAGTGTGTAAAACATATAAAGGGGGCAGAGTGGAAATACTCTGACCCTCTAGAGGTGCCTAGGGGGTCCCAGAAGGACCCCCTGGGGCCCCCTTTTAAAAAAAAAAAAAGGACGGCGAAATGCGCGCACGGTGCGTGCATCCTATCGCGTTGGGTGCACGGATTCTCACGCGTTGGGTGCGCGGATCCACGGCAATGTTTTTTGAAAAAAGACAAGAAATCATCGGTTGTATGACTACTTTCTACACTGAAAGGTAGGGTGTATATTTCTGTTTTTTAAAGGTATGATTCTTATTGGTTAACAAAAGCAGATTGTAAGGAACATTATATATGATAAGCTCATATGTTGAAAAGTCAAGCACACTTCCTGTCTTGTTTAGTAACATACACCCTTATGCATCAAGCCAAAATCCAGTCGGTAAAATACCGATTCCTTATTAGCTCCCGGTATTAAGTAAAAAATACCCAATCCCAATGCATCAACCCAAAAGCAGAAATCGGTATTTAAGGAATCCTTAAATAGCGATTCTTTAAATAGGGATTCCTTAAATACCGATTCCTTAAATAGCGATTGCATTTAAGGAATCCCAAAGTAAGATTCCTTAAATGCAATGCATCAAAGTTAAAAAATTAGCGATTTCGCTAATAAGGGGAGCAAATTACCATGAAGATGAACTGCATGGTAATTTGCAAAAACTCTGAAAAATGCACTTTTGTGCATTTTTCAAAGTTTCATGTTGCGCACACACATGCCCTTAGAGCATGTGTGTGTGCAACATATGTGCACATATCATTTTCAGGGGTGCAACAGGGTGTCCTTTTGACACCCTGGCACCCTTGAAAGTGCTCCCGCTATTAGCGATTCGGTAATACCGAATCGCTAATACAGAATGGCTTTACATTCATTCCTATGGGCCTCCAAGCCCATAGGAATGAATGGGTAGGTATTCCTTATTACCGATTCGGTATTACCGATTCGGTAATAAGGAATGTTAAGGAATCGCTATTTGAATAGCGATTCCTACATGCATAGCCTTTTGCTATTCCTTATTAGCGATTCCTTATTTTTCGCTAATAAGGAATCGCAAATGCTAATGTTGATGCATATGCCCCATTGTGTGCTGAACTTGTGACCTGTGAGCTCATTCCAGTGTTCCATGAGCTGTTTCTATGGTAACAGGCAGAAGGCAGATTGGGGGAAGGGTGGAAATGTATTTCAGTTGGAAAGGGTTGAAATGTTTAACCAATAAAAATGTGTGTTTGCTTTTGAGTTTATGTGTGAAGGATTGTGATTTGATGTTTACATGTATATGTGTGGAAAATGAAAGGGAATCTTTTCCATTCTTTGTTTTTGCTGAGAGCTGCACAGTGCAGAGATTCTGTAAAAGAAAATATGATGAGTGACTGATATACTTCTTAATCTACAAAAGAACTTGAAAGGTGAGTTATTTAATTGTGAGGGGATGTATGTAGACTATTTTGATTTTAATCAGACTAATGTATTTCTCCTGCTAAAGTGTAGGGAGTACTTTTTTTCTCTACAATCTTATTGACAGTGTGTGTGCATGTAGAAACCATTTTGTGATAAGCATTTGTGTTTTTCATGTGTTTGCAGACAGATAACTGTGTTGTTTTTATATTTTGGTAGAATTAGAAACCAGTCATTGTTTATGAATTTGTGAAATGAGTTATGTTATGTTTCTATACTAAAATGTAGTACTACTTCTAGATGAAGAAATGTGTTTTGGTATAGTGCAAGGGATATTGTTGTTTGTCTAGAATCACACAGTGAGTCTGTGTGCATTTGCGAACCACTGTGAGAGAAGCATTTGGTAACATCGTGTATTTGCTGACAGATAACTTTTTTAACTTGTCATTTTGTAAAGTTTTAGTAGCATTAAAAGACAGTTATGGCTTATGATTTGATTAAATGAGTCAGGCTTTGACAGAAAAGTGCAGTCCTGAAATATGTAGATTGTGTGCTGTTCCGTTACCAGTTGCACTGTAGTGAATGAGTTTTGGTAAACTCCTAGGGATAGTGGTGCTTGTCTAGAATCACAGTGTGAGTTAGTGTGTATTTGGGATCAGTGTGAGAGAAGCATTTGGTGACATCATGTATTTGCTGAAAGATAACTTTTTAAAAACCTGTCATGTTGTGAAGTTTTAGTAGCATTAGAATCCAGTCTTTGCTTATGCGTTGATTAAATGAGTCATGCTTTGACACTGATGTGCTGTACTTAAATATGTAGAATGTGTTCAGTACCATTAACTCTTCTAGACTAGTGAATGAGTTTTGGTGAACTCCTAGGATAGTGTTGATTGTCTAAAATCACACTGTGAGTCTGTGTGCATTTGGGTAAGGATTGTGAGAGAAGCATTTGATAACATCGTGTATTTGCTGACAGATAACTGTTTTAAAACTGGTCATGTTGTCAAGTTTTAGTAGCATTAGAAGCCAGTCTTTGCTTATGCTTTGATTAAATGAGTCAGGCTTTGACACAAAAGTGCAGTCCTGAAATATGAAGATTGTGTGCAGTTCCCTTACCACTTTCACAGTAGTGAATGATTTTTGGTAAACACCTAGGTATAGTAGTTGTTGTCTAGAATCACACTGTGAGTCTGTGTGCATTTTGGAACCACTGTGAGAGAAGCATTTGGTAACATCGTGTATTTGCTGACAGATAACTATTTTAAAACCTGTCATGTTGTCAAGTTTCAGTAGCATTAGAAGCCAGTCATTGCATATGCGTTGATTAAATGAGTCAGGCATTGACACAAAAGTGCAGTGCTGAAATACGAAGATTGTGTGCAGTTCCCTTACCACTTCCACAGTAGTGAATGATTTTTGGTAAACTCCTAGGGATAGTGGTGCTTGTCTAGAATCACACTGTGAGTCTGTGTGCACTTGGGAACCACTGTGAGAGAAGTGTTTGGTAACATCGTGTATTTGCTGACAGATAACTGTTTTAAAACATGTCATGTTGTCAAGTTTTAGTAGCATTAGAAGACAGTTATGGCTTATGCTTTCATTAAATGAGTCAGGCATTAACAGTAAATTGCAGTCGTGAAATATGTAGATTGTGTGCAGTTCCCTTACCACTTGCACTGTAGTGAATGAGTTTTGGTAAACTCCTAGGGATAGTGGTGCTTGTCTAGAATCACACTGTGAGTTAGTGTGTATTTGGGATCACTGTGAGAGAAGCATTTGGTAACATCATGTATTTGCTGACAGATAACTATTTTAAAACCTGTCTTGTTGTCAAGTTTTAGTAGCATTAGAAGCCAGTCATTGCTTATGCGTTGATTAAATGAGTCAGGCATTGACACTAAAGTGCAGTCGTGGAATATGTAGATTGTGTGCAGTTCCTTTACCACTTCCACTGTAGTGAATGAGTTTTGGTAAGCTGCTAGGGATAGTGTTGTTTGTCTAGAATCACACTGTGAGTCCGTGTGCATTTGGGAACGACTGTGAGAGAAGTGTTTGGAAAATCTTGTATTTGCTGACAGATAACTGTTTTAAAACATGTTATGTTGTCAAGTTTTAGTAGCATTAGAAGACAGTTATGGCTTATGCTTTCATTAATTGAGTCAGACATTGACAGTAAATTGCAGTTGTGAAATATGTAGATTGGGTGCAGTACCATTAACTCTTCCAGACTAGTGAATAAGTTTTGGTAAACTCCTAGGATAGTGTTGCTTATCTAAAATCACACTGTGAGTCTGTGTGCATTTGGGTAAGGATTGTGAGAGAAGCATTTGGTAACATCGTATATTTGCTGACAGATAACTGTTTTAAAACCGGTAATTTAGTCAAGTTTTAGTAGCATTAGAAGCCAGTCTTTGCTTATGCTTTGATTAAATGAGTCAGGGTTTGACATAAAAGTGCAGTCCTGAAATATGAAGATTGTGTGCATTCCCTTACCACTTCCACAATAGTGAATGATTTTTGGTAAACTCCTAGGTATAGTGGTTGTTGTCTAGAATCACACTGTGAGTCTGTGTGCATTTGGGAAGCACTGTGAGAGAAGCATTTGGTAACATCGTGTATTTTTTAGCAGATAACTCTTTTAAAACCTGTCATGTTGTCAAGTTTTAGTAGCATTAGAAGGTAGTCTTTGCTTATGCATTGATAAAATGAGTCAGGGTTTGACACTAAGGTGCAGTACCATGTACTATTCTGTTCACTGTGGCAGAACTGAAAATTTTAAAGTTTTACCTAAGCACTGTCCTAGAAGTAGTGTGATTATTTAGTCAGTTTCTAAGTACCAAATAGATTGCTTCAAATGTCTATGCAGTATGCATGTAGTGTTCTAACATACTATATACTTGTCTTTTACACCCATTCAACAGCATGTACTAATCCATTCACTGTGCCAAAACCCAAACACTTATAAATTCACAAAGACACTCTCTTTCCAGTACTCTAATGATTCAGTCACTGCCTAAGTATTCATGCACTGAGCCAGGTCTTAGCACATCGACTACGTCAAACCCCTATCCACTATGCATGCAGTCCTCTAACCACCTACACACTTGTCTTTCACACCTTCAATTCCCCAGTCAGTATCCATTCACTTCCAGCAAACACCCTGTCACTCCCGTTGCACTTCTCTAGTGACCCATTCAGCATCATGTACTAATCCATTCACTGCGCCAAAACCCAACCACTTATAAATTCATCCAGGCACACTCCTTGCAGTACTCTAATCATTCAGTCAGTACCCAAGTACTGATCCAGTGACCCAGGCCTTAGTATATGGACTGCTTCAAACCCCTATCCACTATGCATGCAGTCGTCTAACCACCTACACACTTGCCTTTCACACCTTCAATTCCCCAGTCAGTATCCATACACTTCCAGGAAACACCCTGTCACTCCCTTTGCAGTCCTCTAGTGACCCATTCAGCACCATGTACTAATCCATTCACTGTGCTAAAACCCAAACACTTATAAATTCACCAAGATACTATCTTTGCAGTACTCTAATCATTCACTCAGTGCCTAAGTATTCATGCACTGAGCCAGGCCTTAGCACATGGACTGCTTCAAACCCCTATGCACTATGCATGCAGTCTTCTAACCACCTAGACACTTGTCTTTCACACTTTCAATTTCCTAGTCAGCATCCATACAGTCCAGCACTTGTCACTGCCTTTGCACTCCTCTAGTGACCCATTCAGTACCAAGTACTAATCCATTCCCTGTGCGAAAAGCCTAGCACTTATAAATTCACCTAGGCACTCTCCTTGCTGTACTCTAATCATTCAGTCAGTACCCAAGTAGTCATGCAGTGAGGCAGGCCTTAGCACATGGACTGCTTTAAATGCCTATGCAGTATGGATGCAGTCGTCTAATCACCTACACAGTTGTGTTTCACACCTTCAATTCCCTAGTTAGTATTCATACTCTTCTAGCAAACACCCTGTCACTCACCCAGTGTGTCTCCTTGTAGTACTGTAATCATTTAGTCAGTTAGCATGTAGAGTTTTAGTGAGGTAGGCTTTAGGGCATGAACTGCTTCAAAGTAGTATGCACTATGCATGTAGTGTTTTAACCATCGTCACACTTGTGGTTCAGGGACATAGTTTCTTAGTCAGTATTTATATAAAATGTGTTTGTACAGTAATGGAATAGTATAATTTTGAAAGTTATTAATATACATTTATTTGTGATTCTTTTTTACAGATACAGAATAGGAGTGTTTCTCATCTGTTTGCACTCTTCTCGTGCAAGATTGTTCGGATGAAGGGTCCTTAGGTGTTTCATCATACTTGCCGTGCCGCATGAGTATTTTTTGTTAGGATCCCCTCGTAACAGAACTCTTTTGAAAATCTTGTGCATGATCAAGGTGGCATTGGTCTTTGTTTGCCCCTTGGGAAAAGTAAAAAATTTCCTCAGATTCGGTAAATATTTTAAAGCGGCAACATTTACAGTTTTTGTAAGTTAAACTTATAACATTTTGTTAGCTGTATGCATTTTATATATCTGTGATTTGTTTCTTGTGGTATTTTGTTGAGAATACCATGTTGTTTTTTTTTTAACAATCTTTCTGATTTTCCAGGTCTGTCGTCGACATCCATGGTGTCCACAGGAGTGTTCCGCCTTGTTGTTTTGTATTATTGTTGTTACATTTTGTTTATTAGTTTATCGTTCATATATATGTTAATAAAAAAATAAAGTTTGAAAATAGTTTATCGTTTACTTATTTATGATTATAAAAAATAAAGTTTTTGGTTGTTCTCTTAACTGCTGTGTGACTCTTTCTTGTTCTTATTACTGTTATTTGATGGAGTCCACCATGGTGTTAAATTTTGGGGCACTTATCGCTGGAATACTGGTAATATCTGCAGTTTGCACCAACTTCTGAATAGTGTGTTAGATTTATCTCAACTTTACTTCCGTTAAAGTGCTGATAATGAAATGGAGACTAGCCGTTCTCGTGCAAAAAGACACGAGGTGCACCTTTCCAATTTATTCTAAATACTAAAATCCTGTATTGAATTGCACTGAGGTATTAGCTGCGCTTACAGTGTACACACAAAACCTATTAAGAAATCTCATTGTATTTATATTGATTGGGAATAGTGCGTCAGGTGCTGGATCTTGACGAGATACACTGCTCAGTTCGTATATTGTTCTGCACACGAAAAAAATCACATCACAACTTTCACACCAATTGTAATGCGAAACAAATTCCGGCGATAAGACACGTTAGCACCAGGGATTTTACACCTGCTTTCTGCTGGTGTTAAGCAGGACAACTACCTGCACCATGAAAGGGAATACAGCCAAGAGCCACACCAGAACACCCACAAGTGCCATAGAGTCAATGAGCATGATACAGGGATACCCATGAGGGCCAGAAGACTCATCAATGATGTCATCAGTGATGTCATTTGAGATGTCATCAGTGATGTCATCAGTGATGTCACTGATCATGTCATGAGTGATGTAATATGTGACGTCATCAGCAGTGCATTGCGGGGGCGTGAGTTATAGTTAGCTGAACTAACTATAACAGGGGAATTTCTAGGGTTTTGTATGAGGGAAATGTCCAGCTAACTATAACGCCCCTGAAACCTATGTTTTTTTCAGTGAATATATATATGTATATATATAAACATATATATACACACATATATATACATACACACACATTTATATATATATATATATAAATAAATATATATATATATATATCAAGATATTACTCTATATCTGTTTCCTGCTTTTCTATGCATGATTCCCAAATGGAAGAAGAACATTAACCAGGTAGTTATACATAGAGAGCAAGACATGGCAGATATAAGTAAAAAAGCCCCTATACATATTTAGATATAGGATAACTCTTATTTTTTATTGTCACCTAGGAGGTGTATGCAACCAGCCCCACCCAAAAGCCACGCAAGACGTACCACCATGACACATCTTCTTTTTACTTTCCTTTTTTTGTTGCCCATCTTCCCCCATTTCCACCTTGTTGGCTGTGACCTGGTTGGGCCGACTCTGGTGGGTGTGAAAAGTTAGGATCCAGCATCAGGCCTTGAATCTCACTCCGATGAAGGACACCAGGTGAGACTTACAATTACAATAAAAAAATGTAAGTCACATTTACGCACAGAAGAAGCAAAAAGTAGACACACAAAAGCCGATCCTGATTCACAGAGCAGGATAAGCGTGCCTTTACATATGAACATGTTTTTTAAGATTGAAGATGTTCTGATTGAATGCAGATTTTTTTCCATAATTTGACACCTCGCAGATGTTCTCAGGGGTGTGTCAGAGGAGTGGCCCTGTATAAACACTTACAGATTAGTACTTTTGTGGGGTAGTGACAAACATGCAATACCTTGCCCACTCTAAACTGCATTACTAAGCAGATACCAGAATGATCCAGTGCAGAAAGCTTGGAAAACTCAGTGAAGGTGGTTTGAAAGAAAGGAAAACTTCATGTGGAAGAATGTGTTACATGTAAACACAAACATTTTTTAAATGTTTTTAGTAAAACATCATAATCTTTCTAAATCTATGCATAACAATTTTGCAGCATATACAGGAATAGGAAATAAATTATGACCCCAAACTATACATGGATTCCCCTAGAAGATTAATCCCCGTACAGCACTACCACTGGCTACGACTACATCTGATCATCAGGATAGTTCCTTTTTTTAAAATTAGGCCCGATGTGTTTTTCCATACATCATTCAAAGACTATCTGAATCTTATGGGATTAAACATCTTGGTGCATTTGTCTGACAGCCATTTTAGTTGTTTGGTTATTTTAATTAGCTAGATTGGCAATGGCAGTGGTCAGCAGAGAGGGCTGGTCCAGGCCAGTTTACAAACCAAACTCAGTGTCACGACTCACCACTAGCTACCCAGAAAGCACTTAGTGTCTCTCCTTTTCTGCAGAAGGGAATACCACAGCAAATATATTTCAAAGAAGTCAATACAGGTGAAGTCATTCCTTAGTCCAGGTGCTGGATGTTGTTCTCTCCAGGTACTCTTCAACATGAAACTTCTTGAGAACGGATTGGGGCATTTATAATAAATTAAGCACCACTGAGCTGCCAGTTCTGAAACAACCTTCTGCCACTAATGACTAAGGTAATACATTCAGAGTCCCTGTATCACATGCTATAATTCAAACTTGTAAAACTTGTTTTTAATTTCTCATTCATGGAGCAAATCAAATCAATTACAATGCTTGTTTGAACTAGCTTTGTTGAGTAATCAATGGGCACGGCCCTACTTATCCATGAATGCAATATAACTGTCTGACAAACAATTATCCTTTTTAAAATTCACTGCCCGTTGTCATTAAAACCACTACAAGCTTTGCTTCTTGTATTTCGCACATTCCACTTGCTCTATTCAACTACAAGGATGGTGTCTTAAATGTTGCCCCCCGCAATGACACTGATAAGTTCTCAGACATTTCTATTCTCATTATTCGAAACCTATAAATTAATGCTAAGCAAAATAGCATTTTTTCTTCACAGTGATTTAAAATTCAATTTTACATCCACATTAGTAAAATATTAAAAATGTTAGTCTTTGTTTTCTCATGATTTGGTGAATATTGTGACAGTTTTGCAAATAATAGGTTAATGTTCTATGATTATTTTAAATATTTAATTACAGATGTACAAATAATTTATTCCTTTCAGGGACATAATTTGTAAAGATAGTATGTATCATGATTCCAACTGGCAGCGCTTCGTTTCCCTGTCACGTCCGCTTTCATTTATTTGCCCTGTCGATTCCATAGAATCCGATTGATTGGCAGTCACTGTTATGTCTGTTCTCACTGTGCTTTGCCATAGCAATGCTTCAATACTTGTTAGCAACTACTCATATGTTCTAGAGTGAGATTCTCGAGTTCACACCTCATGCTTCGTATACATTTTGGTGCTAAAGAACAATTGGACATTAACCAAAACTTTGCTTCTGCTTGTGATTTTATATTTCATTTCCTTTTTCTGTCTAGCAACTGTTTCATAATGCCGCACATTTACTACAGTTTTTTATGCCTTACATTGATTATTCTTATAAAACCCTTTGGTTCTTTCCACCATGTTGTCTAAATGTCAAGATTTTGGAAATGGCTCCTGGCTAATATGTCGTTGATACCTTTTGCTCTCCTGAATGTATCACTGGTGCATTTCCTATTATTTCAGCTTCCTATTCACCAATGGTCACATTTAGAAGAGCCAAAATCATAATAGATTAGTTTGAAGCTACTCACAAATTAGTGACATTAAAACAACAAAATAGAAATTTTAAGGTGGATTCTGACAGTCTCTTTTACCCAGGTCCTTCACTACATGTGAGGCATGGATGGCATATGTACGTTCTGTGACTGGAGACAGAGTGAGCATGGAGTGTCTAGACAGGAATAGACCTGAAAGTCCTGTAAGAATCCTTCTTGATGTGCTTGGGAGAAGGAGCTATCAGTAATAAGAAAGAGGTATTGGAGGTTTCCCTTCTTAGGAAATGCCTAGATAAGCGACCCACAGTCCAGGTGCCTGAAGTAGAAAAGGAGCTGTGCAGGAAAGACTGAACAACGCAAATGAAGCACTGAGAGGAACACTGGTGACCAAGTAGTTTGACCAGAGTTATGTTGAGCTGACTGCTGTCCCATACAAATAGGCACTGCTAGCTGAGTCTCCTGAATCATCAGACCTAACCCTGCAAAAATGTTGCCAAATGGAGATTGCTTGTTACAAGAGTTCAGTAAAACATTAACTACAGCCCTCTGGCTGCATTGTACTAGGCCTTGAAGCATAGAACAAAGCTAAGTAACCTAGAAGAGTTTCTGGTAGAATCATGTGCATGGCTAGATCACCCCTCGCTGTGTTGTGTTTGAGAATGCTTTCACTGCTGCAGCATGTGAATTTTTGTGCAATATTAACTATTGCAAATCTGGACCCTCACTTGACTCCCGTATGAATTCCCACTTGAACCTGACTTGGATACCTGACTCATTGAAGTGGGATAATTGATCCTTTTGGTGGCTGATTAATCTCCTCAGATGCTGTACACCAAAGATTCTTCCTTGTGGAGCTGTAAGAAGTATAAGTGGGTTAGCCTGCATTTTTCCAGAGCCGCTGAGGGCTGCACTTGCTTCCTTCTCCCACCATGGGTCACCTCATACAAGCTCAAGTGGTGTGTAGGCACATGCTCCTGAACGGGGAAGCAAGCGGCAAGTGCTCAGGCACAGCTAATGTGGTGCTGTCTGGTTCTGATGGATAAGACATTGAACCAACATCCATAAGCTTGACTAGGACTCTGAACGTTTACAGCAGCAAAGTACCATGGCAGGGAAACTTCTAAGAGAGAGGGTTACCATGGAGGGCCACAGGCAGCCACCTACCGGAGTATGTCCAATGTTCTGTTAATCCTAGCCTTAAATGAAGCAGCTTACACAACAAGCAAAAATAGACTTTGGGAGGTTGGCCCTTAACAGCACGGGTACTAGGCTCGGGTGGCAGTTGTGTTAATCACCTATAATGGGTCCAGAGGGCACTCAATACCATGCCAAGAAAATCCCTGGGGGGGTTGTACTCCTTGCGAACTCCTGTTCGGTGTGAGAATATGGGTCCCAGACCTTGATAATGTCAGCACAATGGCGGAGGAAACACCATTTGACATCAATGAACATTTTTCTGTTTTACAGGAACTCAATGAATTCCGGGGAACACAAAGCAACGTCTGACTAAAACGCACCGCCACTGGCGAAGTGAAGGTTGTACCGGCAAGACATGCCTGTGTCTACAAGATTGAGGACCCGGTCAGAGAGAAAATTGTGGACAACAATGAATTTGGGTTAACTAACAGAACGCCTTTACCTGTCCTGGCTGTTGAATGTACTAGAAGTGTACGTTTTCCTCCCCTTGCCGGTCACAGAGACAAAAGGTTTGTCTGTATTGATCTGATAAAACCACACTGTGTGGCCGATTCTCAACAGTACGTCACGTGAGCTCCTGGGAAGCCGCCGCACTCCTCTCACTACAGTTCAGGAAGCGCAGGTGGAAGCTTTAATAACTACAGAAGATTCCCCTCTCCAAAGAGAAACTTTAAAAAACAATGAATTGATACTACTTCCTATTGAAACAACTACTATTGTACAGTCAAGAAGTACAGAAATCTCAATTAGAAAAAGTGACAACATCTATATGAATATGCCACAGATCGAGTCATCTTCCAGTTCCACAAAACGTACTGAGCTGCCAAAAATAGATCGGACGGTATCTGGCTACTTCGTGCATTATGACAATTTCTCATCGGATTAAAGTGAACCTGAACTGCCACCACCGCCCCACCCTTTTAGGCTATGAGTATATACTCTTTATCTTGGGCTGAAAAGGCATTCTTTGCGTAACTAAACCAGCGGATGGACAAGTAGGAGGAAGAAGGACGACGGGCGTGCATTGTTGTCGGAGTGCGGAGGAGAGGAGGAGCAGCACAAGAGGAATGAACCGGAGGAGAACGCGAGGATCAAGACCTGTAAGGAGCCAGGAGGAGAGTCAACCAAGGTCATGGACGTCCCACGGGAAGAGGAGAAGAACTCAGGAGTAAGGAGCACTCCCGGAGCACTGCGCCAGAGACCAGTACTCCCAGGAGGGAAGAGGAGGCTGGATCTCCCATCACCACGGCCCAGGTGGGTCGAGGCCTCAGGCAAGTGCCCAGTGCACGTTCTTTTTCTTTCAAGAGTTGGTGGGCGGGGTTGCGGGCCACGCCGCTTTGAGCACTGAAATTCCCTGCACCTAGGCACTTCACAGACAGGGCACTGGTGGAGGAGCACAATCCCTAAACGCCCATCTAAATTCGGAAAAGCAGCAGCTTGAACCTCTATTTTTGTTTTCTTCCGGGTTTCTATATCCCTCCTGAGGCCTACACCCCAACGTGGAAGTGAACTATAGGAACAAGCCATAAGAGGAGAGGACATTCTACCTTTTTATTTTGAGACTGCCTTTTGAGTTAACTTATCAAGAAATTGTTGAACCCCCCGCCCCATTTGTGACAAGTGTATACAAAACAAAAGAACAACCACATAAGAGGCCTAAAAGTATCTTGTCTGGGGAAGGGCTTGGAGCATTCAACTGGGCCACACAAGCACACATGGATACATCTCTGGATTACTGTTCGATTACTTTTCCTGGTCCTCAGGATTGGTCTGGTAACTGTCTTTTTCCTCCTTCTGAATGGACACTATCTCCCAGAATGCTCTGCAATACAACTTGTGAACTTGGTTCTGAAACCACATGCATCATCGCACCGAGAACTAAGGGACCTATTCCTGGTGAGCATTACAGCCGTTCCAGTTCCAGAAGAAATAGTGTGGGCCAGGTTATCGTATGATGTATATGGCCTTACTGAACTTACAAATACCTTAATTGTGTAGAATTTCCTTAAATTATATCATCACTTATAGTACTTGCTCTGATGATTGGGACATTGAAACTGTGCATAATTTGCTTGCCGATCTAGAGCAAGCAGCTGCATTTTCTAATGATGAATTGTATGATGGTACATCTTATTTTGGGTACATGTTTTGCTATCAACATTATGGTCACCATTTCTTATACAAAACCAGTATCCCATGTGCTTTTTATAATTATACTCAATGGGAACAATGCCCAACACCGCCAAAAGGTAGTTAAAAACATTTGCACAGACGTTTGCTTATTTTTCACTTTTTGATACATTAGAACCAGCCTCTTATTATAGGCTTGCACCTACATCTGCAAAGAAAAATATTGCTAACAAACACCAAGCTGATATACTCTGTTTCTTTTATTTCCCAACTGTCTGTACAGGGTTTCAACTTTTGGAAAGACACTATAGACACAAAATCTGTCTTGGGGACAAAAGATTGGAAGGTTCAGGGAACTGAGGCCTTATTTAGAGCATGCCACATACCACATCAAATCATTTTCCTGAATAAAACAGTGTAACAAACTTCCTGTCTAGGAATAGCAAAAATGAAATATTTGAACACATCTCATATTCTCGCATCCTCATGCTTTGAGAATTGGTAGCATCTAACATACTTTAGTGAGGATACACTAGATACCATGATATGTAATGGTTCTTTTAATTCATCAGATCCCAATTGGAAGGGATAGTTGGTTTGGCTTGTGGACAGAAACGGGTGTCAATCTAGATTTCTGGGTAACCAGTTTAGGCCTGGTCAATGATACGTATAATCAGAACATTCTGGGGTGGGGACATCTTATAGTGTTGGGAAGTTGTGCCTCGATTCTCTAATAGCCTCAACACTTTCTCATGTGAAGCAACACTTGTCCCTTCTTTCTGATGACATGGATCTCGTGATTTTTATTAGGTCCCCAGAACCCACATCAAAACAGCTTCTTGTACGGAGTATACAATGAGCTGTGGAAAATTTCTCAACAGGAAGCTGCTGAGAGATTGTGCAAGATCGACAGGGTTAATTTAGAAAAGGCTTTGACTGTGGTTGATAATGATATGACCACATTATCATTCAGAATTTATTCACTGGGCTCCATAGTGTCTTCTGCAATTGACATTAAACAGCAAGACATGACAATTTTAAGGGATGGACTGCCACAATTATGGTCCATTGTAATACAGAGCTGGACATTTCAAACACTACGTTCTGGCCATGTGTTGTTGCGTTACATCAATAGTACAAGTCTGTTTTCTGCGTATGACCTAACAGAAAGGCAGATAGTAATGGCATGAAGAGATGCGAAATATACCATGTTGCACACTGACAAATTAGACCAATTACCTTTTACCATGGCTGAGACACCATCCACAGATATGATAATCCATGGTTACATTACCCTACCGGTCACGACTTTCCAATTCCAATATTGTCTTCAATACCAACAGGTAGACAGATACGAAGCGCTACACGAAGGTTATATATATGAGCATTGGGAGTTACCATTTAGGGTTAGATGCAAGACTAAGGACACAGATGTTTTCCTTAGTCGTTCAGACTGCGAGGATGCTTTAAGTGGGTCCTTAACATGCAAAGACATTTCCCCTCATGGAGCATGCAATGCTTCAGTTGCAAACTTGTCTTGTTATCTGAAGGGTTTCCCTGCTGCAGTGATTCATCTGGTCTTCAAGCTGCTCTCGAATGGGAGCCATTTGATGCTGAATGATCAAGGTTGCTATGGAATGGAACCAGGCATCGCTTATCTTGTGACGATTAATTCCATAGTCACTTGTTGCACACAAGTACTGTTTCCCACCTGCCCACTCAGTTAGGGAGGCAACGCTATGGCCTTCAAATAATGTTTCCAACATGTGCTTTGATTCTCAAAAAACAGCTGAAAACATGGCTTTTTAAGAGCTAAACCTCCTGGGTAGTAGCCATATCTGAAGTGTTAGCGCCGGGACACTCCATTCAAAGTAGCTGCGTGCTTTATGAATGTTGGTCATTCATTCATTCTGAGCAAGCTGAAAGCCATGCTTTTTCAAAAGGATGTGGCCTTAACATCGGCCAGAGAGACGTTTGATCTCCAGGTTACAAGGTCCTCGTCTTAGAAACATACACTACTCCACATTAACTTCCTGCAGCATTTTGGGGAGCTGGTTCACTGTATCTTTAATATGTCTGAAACGAAGGGGATAGTGATCTTTTTTAAATGTATGGGCTCTGGACTAGTTAGCACCTTTCAGACGATGTTTGGAGTTATACCATCTTTCATACACTCCATGTTAGGAAGCATTTTTGGAGGGCTCCCGCTTGTCCTGCTACTTGTAGCGGGAATCCTGAGTTTAATTTTTCTGCTCCGCGATGGGCGTCCCAGTTTAACCCAGAATGGAGACACCACTGCTTGTACTGCAGTGCGGTGAGTGCATGGTACACTGCTTTGGCACACCTCGGCTTCGAAAACTAAATGAGCACAGGTTCTTGTTTTTCAGGTCTGTTTGGCTTCACTGCATACAACCTATATTCCACTGCCTGCTTTGCAGTCACAAATGCGTATTGGATCTATGCCTAGGATCACAATTGGTTGCGCCACTGGGCATTGAGGTACTGACGGACACCTTAAAGGCCCATGGGTACTGTTGTCCCCAGTGTATTCCATTGCTGATGAATGCATTCTTCGAGCCACCCTGGGATGCTTTGGCTCCTATTGAAACGGACACCGGCTCAATGATAAGCTTACAGAATACAGGCCCTCCCTCAGCGCCTGCTGTGGGAACCAGATGGCATCACATTTGCTCCATAAACCTGCTCCGAGGTGCGCCTCTGGGACCGTTGTCTGTGGTTGCGGGCAATAGCAATGTTGCGTCTCCCACTTAGAACACATAAATAATTGACTTTTTCTGTGTGGGAACAATCTGGTCTGCTTTTAAACAAAAAGAATCAAAACAGCCTTTTGCTTTTTCTGGGCACCATGGCTTTCTGAGTGCTTGGTATTTCAAATAGTATAATGACTTTACGGTTTTTATAGGAATATTCTAAAGGGAAGCTTGCTTTTAACTGATTTTAAGAGTAGTTTTTTATCTTTTTAAATGTTGTTTCATTATAGCTATTTGGATATCTTTTATATATTAACCATTAGTATGTGGAGTGGGTGTTATGTTCCCAGGCTAGGCCCATGTAGCAAAGCTGCTCATTTCTTACATTGTGCTATTTTTCACAATAACATTTCTGCAGTGAACTTTTGCACATATTTGCATACACGACAATGTTTTGTTAGTTTCTCTGAAACTACTTTGTTTACACATCTAGCTTCGTACAACATTATCACGATACCTCGAACATCATGTACAAGGCCTCTTTGCGCACTATGTACAAATGTCGTTCTATCTTCATACACGGGGCGACAGAGCTAGCTACATATCCATAACATCGCTAATCTACAAGGTACATCACAAGCCTGCTTTCTATTATAAATAATGAGCATCCCGATAGATTAGCAGAGGAGGCACTTCAGCTGACTCCGAGGGTCCCTGTATAATGAGACTTCACCATGTAACGGTCTGACATCTCCATGAGGGGTTGTCCAGTTTGTGAGCACGGGTAAGCACGAGTGACTGAGTATGAGGTTCTGATCTGTTTCCACAATCCCTGAGGGGTCAGGGTTGTCATGCTCAGTGGTTGCCAGAAACTATTTGCTCCCTGATAAGGGTAGGAGGACTTATGCTGGCACTGTGAGCTAGCTGATCTCTAGGCCAACATATCCTGTGGGGTGCCCGGAATCAGTCTAGGCACCTCACCCAAAGTTTATGTTGTCCAACAAATGTGCAGGTCCTACGGATTAATGGGAACTACATGGCAGCAAGAGTGTGTGCATGTTTTGTTTTTCAAAACCTTTTTCACATGCTGTGAATCACGACTGGATTATGACAACTACTGGTTAGGTCTTTTTGTGGTCCTGATGAAGGCCTACTGACTCATACGAGGCAATTTATTGGCAGTAACATGTGGACCAGTGACGGTAGAGCCATAAATAGCTCAGAACATCCACCAACATATATATTTGAACAACTGCTTTTAACCTTATGAGGGTAATCTAAAATATATCCAGCCATTCAGGTAATTTTATAAACCTTGAGCCCCACAATATAAAAGAGCTCCCTGAACCAGATCGAGCCCTCTCAGATGTACCATTAGGCTGGATGAGGGTCCTACTGATGAAGCATGGCACAAACAAGTTGTGGGTGAGCGTCCCTAAGCAGGTTTTCTTTTGCGCAGGGTCATGGAATTGGACGAGCCTAATTCTCAGCATTCCTGAGAAACATGAGTACCTTAATATTTTAAGACAAAAGAACTACGACTGACTACTGGTTTAGCACTTAAAATCCCAAAGTCTCAAGATTAATGTTCCATTCCTGTGCACAAATCTTCCGGAGTGCGCCGTAGAACAACTCCACTGAAGGTCAGTTTAAGAAGGAGAGAACAAAGAGGAAGGTGCACCAGATAAAAAGAGTCCAGATCCAAACAGGTATCCTTAGTGTTTCCTTTTATTTTCTTCTAGTATAAAGAGATAAAACTCAGCCAACGCATTTCGTTCCACACAAGAACTTCTTCAAGGCACAATTTGGTTCTTTATGTCACTCAAAGATGAAATGCAATGTGACACAATCCCACATGTATGAAAGATTCCCAAAGTCGATGATCCACTATTTGAGTGACAATCGTCTTTTAAAAGAATATATATCAAGCATCAAAGTCTACGAGTTTGTATTTTAATGTATTTGGTATTTTGACTCCATAATACGAGCACAATCAAAAGGGTTCCAATAATCTTAGAAGTCCCATAACCCGAAAATCCAGGGAAGCAGTAATGACACGCGACGAAATAAGCGGAATCTCACTGAGTTTTTATGTAACTCCGCTGTATTCCGTGGAGTGAAACTCTGTGTTACACCCACCCCTAGTTTTTTTGTGCCTTCGTGTTTTCTCATCTTGGTGCTGCCATACACTGCTTTCTAGATGTAACTGTCTCTGTATTACACTTGTAGATAGTGTAGCTTGCAGAATGGGTCTCCCTTGCCTCAGAGCCACTGAAAAGAGGATAAGGACCAACCCCTAAGTCCATCCCTTGACAAAGACTTTACTACATTTAACCCTTTCTTAAAATGTTTTGTAAATGTTTTACTTTCCCAAAACGACTTCAGGGCTAGAAATAGAATAGTAAATACGACTCCTGGCCTTTTTTCCAAATATTCTAGGGCTGGTATTAGAATAGTAAATGTAACCTCTCGGTGTTCGCTATGCCACTTCTGCTCAAATCGTGCTACTTAAGCACATTTAGTGTCATATGCAAGAACACTTCCAATAAGTGGACTTGTGGCCCATACCAGACAATACAACGATAAAAAGTTTTTAAAAATGTTGATACATGTGGGACCTGTAGGTATGCAACAAAGCAAATAGTATTTATTTTTTACAGATTTTCTGATTGTTAAAATGTAAATTAAAAATTGCATTGTATTTAATATTTGAAAGTTCTAAATAAAGTTTCCACATTAACACACCATTTTTAAACAATATCGAAGTAATTCACTCTAAATGACAACATTATTTATCTAAGTGTAATGCTGCATGCTAGAAACATTTCATTAAACCACATCTCACACAAATTCATTTACATACTGGAAAACCATAAATGAACATGTAAAAGGCTTTGCTAACAAAATACGGATATTATCCATTGCACACACCAATAGTCAAATTTTACTGCTTAGTCAACTTAAGCAGACTTCATTCCTAACAATCAATTTCCAGGCACAGTATTCATACAACAAAGTATGTGCTTTAACCAAAACACCACAGACAAGTTGCTAGTTACAAACTTGAAAGAAACATTCTCTTTGAACACCACAGCTATAGTTAACATAACATGATGCCAAAAATAATAGTAGCCAAATTCGACTAATACAGAGCCCCGCGAGGGAACTACACTTGAATCTGCTAAGTGGGAATTTACAAAACACATATATTGATTGTTAAATCACTCAAATTATTATAGAAACTAATCACATGTAACTCTATTCATAGATGACAAGCAACATGTCCCATTACACAGTCTTGGGCTAAAAATGTCAATAACTAATAATTTAAATGGAGGAAAACTGTTCCAGAGAGAAAACAGCACACATAAAATCAGCAATGAAGAACTATGAAACTATAAAATACATATACATACTTACAGTCATAACAAAAATACCAGATCTACTGGTGATACTAGCGATAAACTGACTGCCTGCAACATAACACAAAATCTCCAATATGAACGCAACCTACTGCATTCCAAAGTTCCACGACAGTTCGAAATCAATATCTCTTACTCATAAACAAACAGTCCCCTCTGCAAAAGAATCTAGACCCAGCGACTCTCCACAACGTACTACAGAAAATAGGGGCAAGACCAAAAAAGCACTATACGAACCAGGGCCAACTAAATGCAACAAGAAAAACGTTCTCTATAGGTATTGTTCAAAACATTCCTCTAGCGGGTTCGACAATAGCAGCGTTGCACAATATTGGAATAAACATTATTTATTATTGCAGCTCAATTTACTTTTGTTTTACTGTTCATGGTATCACACCATTCAAAACTGCGTACAACAAATCACTACAACAAACAGAAAAAGACATACAGCATCATTTTCTATATAGACATTATCCGGCACATTCATTAAAATCCCTTGTTATCTATCGTGGGTTACTGTTGTCTCCTTATTAGTTGTAGAAGAACCACCTTAAGGTAGTTCTATCAACTGAATGAACTAAACCCATGTGGGAAAAATGTACAGCTCCAAAGGTTCATAGTTGTTTGTATCCTTGAACATATTCATATGTCAAGATTAAGGAACTCCACAGAATATACTGATTGACGCATTTTGTCTTCCTTCCTTTTGGGCCTCCTCAGGACGTACAACACGGACGTAGGAACACAAAAATATGTTTACCTTATTAAAATAAACATGTATATACACATAATAATTACTCAAAGAAATACACAGAAGGCCTTTAGGTCTCACAATGCCCCACCACTCAGTGTCATACTGTGAACTGCACGTCATGCCTCAAATTCAGGTTTGTGCATTTTTTGTGCAACTTATAGACAAGACCACAGACACTTTCTGAATTTCGCCTCCAGGCTAGATAGACTCTGTAAGATATACATACTGTCCGGGTGCACGGGTTGTTGGTTAGGGGGCAATTACTAAGAGGTGCACATGTTTAGTGTAGAGGTTTGGGTCACGGATTCTTCTAGGACCTTGCAGGGCCTGCTTGGTGACCTGCTAGCACAGATAGATAACTGAGAACTTAGCTTGTTTTAAAGTCTCTACTGGGATAAGCATCTCTTTATCTTTGGTTTTCTGCAAGCATTGTATCATAGAATTATAAGTGACTTCATTCCTGGCAGTGATGAAGGAAAAGTTACTTACAATATATTGTTTCTTATCCAGAAACCTGTATACTTATTAAGCCTGCTTCGAAATTACTCCTCCTCTCAGGGTCGAATAATGGAAAAACAGCATTTACCACCAGAGGTCTAGGACATGCATTTCCTAATCCTTTCTACTCATAATTCCTCCAATAACTTTCAAGGAAGCAGAATCATTCCTGTAGCAATATATACTGTTAACAGCTATCCCGAAGTTACTGTGAGGCATGTTTCTGCATATAGGCAGGCAAAGTTTGGAGACAACCACAACAACTGCCTTTTTTCCCGGAGTAATCAAAAATGGTGCAAGAGCCAGACCCATAAAACATGAGCTCCATAATGGGAGGACCCTAATTTACCAGCCATTAACAGAACTAATCTCCACATTTCCCCAGTCCTAACCTAAACCAAGCAAAGATTAGTGGACAATACTTTTCTCTAACCAAAAGAATGATAACTAGCCACTCTTTATTGCAGCCTAAACAGTGACATGCATGCATATTTTCAAAGGGAGTCAAAAAAGCAATAGCAGAGATACATTTTTTATTGGCTGCTGCAATTCATGTTATACAAGAGGAAGAGCATAAAAGAAGTAGATTGCACTGAGGCTTTGTGCTTTTTGCTGGAGTGCGCACATGGTTGTAGATCCCAGGTTACACAATCAGGGGCAACAGATGAGAGAATGGATTAGAAGAGGTTAGTTTACATTTGTTTTTAGAATTGCATGAAGTTTAGAGGGCTGCACATGTCCAGGCAGAGACTCTATGTGTTTGGGATTAGCGAGTAGATGTTGTCTTGACATGACTGCCAAATATGGCAGTGTTGTTGTCTTGACAGGATTGCCAAATATGGCAGTGTTGTTGTATTGAAAGGATTGCTATATATGGCAGTAGCTGGTACACTCTCCGTGAATGTGTGAAGTCTCTTATGGTTTTCCCACTTTGGACTGGAAACACAGCCACCTCTTTAATCTTCTGTCAACATGCTACCTAAAGAACCTTAGGAATGGTCTGATGAATCTTTTGGCCTCACTACTTGGAAGTGGCTAACATGGAGTGATTTTTCAATGGGTCACACCAGGCTGTGGTAGGCATTCTTGGAATTTAATTCCTTGAAGTAGAAAATCAGTGTTAGATTTTAGCTATTTACGCATGCCAAGTTGGGTCATCGTCTTGTGCAGTTTTAGAATAACCTCCTATGCAGCAGTCAAATTAATAGAAAATACTCCATGGTGCTTTGAGTATTTATTATCTATCACCAATGTGCAAGACGTATTGGGATGGGTGCTGGAATCTGTACAGACCTACTACTATGGTCACAATAACCTGCTATGTGAGATGTTGGGGATGACCCAGTATGCGTCCTGCAACTGGTTCTTCGACTATCTCATTAATTCCAACCAATCAGCCTTTGTCAGTAACCTCGGCCTTAAACTTCACTATCCAGGGATGCCTCATGTTTTACTGAGCACTCCTCAGAATGATGTTTTATTTGATGTCTTTCTAGAAGCATTGCCAGATTGGAATTGATACTCGTAATAAATTAATTGTTACTAGGAAGCCCCCTATTTCTAAATAATTTGTGTTTGGTAAATAACAACCCAGAGATCTCCCATTTAGATCTCAAGTACTCCCATTTTAATCTGTTGAGCATCGGGCCATTTTTATTAAGTCTATGAAATATCGCTCTAAGCCTTGCATCATGCTCACTTTCACTGTTGGCATTGAATCTTACTACGAGCTGAGACACGGTAACACCAACTCTTCTATGTAGATGCCAGCAGCCGGGACCGTGACATCTCCGGGATCCTGCACAGGGCAGCAATAGGCAATCCATAAGCCTGAAATCCTTGACAAAAGTTTGACAATAGGCACCACCTTCCGCTGGGATCCCTATTGCATAAATTATTGCAACAATAATATACAACTTCAGGTGTCAAATCGTAAGTTACTAATCGACTCCACTCACGCACACCTTAGCGTGTGTGCGTTCACGTTGTAGGGTCGCTTCTAACCCTGTCACCGCTGGTCCAGAAAAAAGCCTCCCGAAATATATTGATTGGCTGAAACATGTAGACCATTCTTGGATGTGTGAGACCATTTTACAGTCCTTCACATCCATTGTTGCTTGTAATCCTGCCCCAGGAACCTGCCATTAAAACTCATCCTAATTAGGAAGTGTATCCTTGAAAGAGGTTTAAAATCACTAAATTCACAATATCACAAAAAAATCCAGCTCGGCTATAATCAGGCGTCGCAGCATACCGAGGCTGCATTTGGCACCCTAGGTGGGAACCCAATGATGAAGCATGCCACTAACTAGGTTGGTGGGTAAGGGTTTTTTAAAAAAAAAACGAATGTTTTTTTTTCCAAAGACTACTGAATGTTCACTTGATGCAGACTGAATGATATGGTATCCAATTTGTTCTCATTTGTTTGTTGTATTGAGTACTGGCATTCATGTTGAGGACACCAGGTAAGTCAATCTGTATGTCTCTTTCTACATTTTTCTCAAGTTCAGAAGCAAACAGTACACAAAAGAGACAACGACTCCGATACAGCACAGCTCAGCATTTTCAAATCTATGACTCTTCTAGATACTAGGGGCTTAATTTAGGTGGCAATATGGAATGAAACCGTGCTTCACTTCTCATGTGCCCACCTTACACCTGTTGGAAAATATATATGTATCTCCATATAAATTCATGTGTGTTCACTTCAAAAGATATCATGCCTAGATATATCACAGTAACATGAGGTCTGGAGTTCCAAACGGCTTCCTATCTGACCTTGACTGGACAAGCTTCACAGCTATTCTGTACCCCGTTAGAGGTCACTTTGCTTGTCCTGACTACATGATATTTTTAATCTGGTTGTGCAAGTTGCTTACACAGTGCTGAGCCAGCCTTTCTGGTCTGCCCATATGTGGCTGTTTATAATTGGCATGGTGCAGATCTTGCACATCCATGTTAGCCATATTTGGCTTGGTGCCTTATTCTAGTTCCACTGACATGGCATTACTAAACGAATATAGCACCCAGAAACCAGCCACTCTGGGAAAAAGCGGTCTGAGAGCCCCGAAGGCAGGAGACCTGACTTCTTCCTTGCTAATTGGCAATGATGCATGCTTTTGGTACCAATAAATAAATTTCACTCTGTTTCTGAGGAAACCTGCTATGTCTGGTGAGTTTCATTCATTTGCTCCTGGGAGGGTGCCAGTATTTCCCCATCAGAATGGTGTCAGAAAGTGGGACATTGGAGAACTGTTGATTTTCCCCTTTTACTCATTCTATCCACTACCGAACAACTTTTCCCTTGTAGGAGACCTTTTGAATTTATCTTTCAGGGTGTAAGCGCACATTGTGAGTAAAAAGCAAATTTCACAAGACCGGATCTAAGATGAAAATCATGGTAAGCTCACTAGAAAGCTGTTAAAAAAACTTTCAGGGGTGAAAAATTCAAATAAAGGTAAGAATATAAAATATGTTAAGTAGTTGCGCGCTACTATGGAAAATGAAGCAGTAACAAAGTATAGATGTGTGAATTATTATATTGCCACAATGATAAAAAATTAGAATAAAAAATCGAGGCAGAATTCCCTAGATAATAATTGTAACATGGTAATGTTAAAACTAACTTCTCCTAGGAAAAGGCACTAAATAGGAAAAGAGTAATCCTCACAGACAAAAAACTAATTTCCAAAGTAGCAGTAAAATGTGCACACAGGCCTAGAGTTTCAAAAAGGCTCCTGTGCAAAATGTTACATCACTCTCCTTAGATACATGATATTAAATATTAAAAGCATTCACATTGTATGAGTAATTGGTGGCTGCTGTACAGGTAAAACGCTACAATAAAAGTAGCACACTGCAAACAAGAGATTTTGACTGGCTTGGAAAGCCTGGGTTTTAATAGAATGATAGAGCAGCAGGTCAACATTCAAGAGGGGGGCATCGAAGACACGGATTGACTATATCCTTGTCGACTTAGATCTGTGGCCTTTAGTTAAGGATATGACCATCATTGCCCGGGAAGACAGTGATCATAACGCTCTGTCGCTGATGAAGACGGGGTTAGTTACCCAGCGCAGTCACCCTAGGGCTGAGTCCGCACAGGTCATCACAAATAATAACAATAAGAGAGTTAAGTGGCCAATGATCCTAGCCGACCCAAACTCTCTTCCCCAAATATATTCTGTGATGGAGCGGTCTCTTATAGATCTAAGTATGCCTACCTCCTAGTGGAGGAGTGTGGCTCAATGGTTAGAGCGGCAGACCCTGAAGCAGAATTCTGGCCAGGGACCAGGGTTCAATTCCCGCCTCGGTGGGGCTCGGGCTCAATTTCCTCGGACCTGTCTATTCTCGCCTTGGTGCCTATTCTAATCACGGGCCCCACGCTGCAACTCTGGGCAATAGCTTGCTTAGCCTCCACACCGGCCCCAACAGCGCTAAGGATGCCTGGCTTCACCCTGGGGGTGCCCAGGAGTGGACACTTCACAGGGAAAGCCAGGAGGGGTTCCACAGCGGTATGAGTATCAGTGCCAGGAAACCACAAAAGGTGACACCGCAAGGTGGCCATCTGGTGACAGTGTGCTCTATAAGTACCTTGACATTTACATTTACATTACCACCGGGTTGGAGGCTGTCATGAGTACCTTCCAGGAACTAATTGCAAAATTAAAACCAGTCTTTTATAGACAAATAAATAGAGTGAATCAGCAAACAGCACCCTGGTTCAACGATGCATGCAAAAGGGCTAGGAACGAGCTAATGGTAATGGTAAAATCGAAATCTCCTGCAGAAATTGCGTACAGCAGGTTATACAAACTAGCCCAAAACAAAGCAAAAAGGGACTGGGAGTGTGAAAATTGGAAATTGCTCTTAGATGCCGCTAAACTTAAGAACAGTGAATATTTTTGGCATCTATTGGCAAAGGGATCACCAAAACTGGTAGCACAAACTGATTTTTATATTCAGCCCCACATATGGGAAGAATATTTTGGGGCTTTGTTTGCAGACCAAGGCCCGTCGTTGGCGCCAGCCATAAGCTTGAATCCTTGTGAACAGGTAGTAGTTGATGCTGAAAACATCACTCTTGCAGAAACAATTACGGCCATTAAGCTCCTGCAGAGCGGCAAAGCACCGGGTCTTGACAAACTTCCAGGAGACCTGTTTAGGGCTGAACCGACCGTTTGGGGCCCGCTGCTTCAAAGGGTTTACAATAGTATCCTGAAGGGGGGTGCTATTCCAGAGACTTGGCGGGGTGCCGAAATCATTCCCATTCATAAGAAGGGTGATAAAGGGTCGCCGAGGAACTATAGGCCCATTAGACTTATCGATGTATCGCAAAAAATTTTTTGCTAAATTATTCTAACCAGAATCCAAAACTGGATAGAGGAAAACAGTGTTTTGTCAAACCTACAGGCAGGATTTAGGGCTGCAACCAGTACCACGGACCAAGTTTTTAGGTTCCTCCTGCTAATATGGAAAGAAGTCACAATCAGAGGAGGTCACCTATATGTAGTGTTCGTGGACTTAAAGACTGCCTTCGATTCCATTGATCGGTCCCAACTTTGTCAAGCGCTGAGCACATTGGGATTACCACCTTATTTTCTCAGAATTCTCATCAGGCTACATTAAGACACTTTTGCCAGGGTCAGGTGGAATACTGAAGGCACTCTGACAAACGCCATAGCTGTTCAGAAGGGCGTTCGTCAAGGATGCGTTCTTGCCCCCACACTGTTTATCCTTTATATCAATGGCTTAATAGGAGAACTTTTTAACTGCGGTGGCGACCCTCCAAAATTGGCTGGCAAGGTAGTGCTTTGCCTGCTTTTTGCAGATGACACACTGCTTATTGCCAGAACACCCAGTGGCATTCAAAATCTCCTAAACAAATTTGCCTTAGTTTGTAAAGATAAGGGTTTAGAAATAAATGGGCTTAAAACTAAATATATGATTTTTAAACCATATAAATCAAACAAGAAAAAACTTACCCTGGGCATGCACAGTTTGGAGCGGGTTAGTTCCTTTGACTACCTGGGTATCTGTATTAACGATAGGCTGGCTTGGACTCCGCAGATAAAAATGAGCATTGCGACTCTCCAGCATGTTGACTATGCTATAGTTCAGAGGGCTAGAGCTTCCCCCTTTCGGCCAATATCCCCCATTATTGAAATCCATAGGGCTAAGGGCCTAGGTGCGGCCCTGAAAGGGGCCGAACTGTGGGGGCTGGAGTACCTGACAGACTTAATTTGTACTGAAAAAAACTTTATCAGAGCCATTCTGAACCTCCCAGTGAATACACCACTCTTGCCACTTAGACTTGATCTTGGATTAAAACCTATAGATCATTATGCCACTTTGAGGTCAATCTTATTTTGGATCAGGGTGTGGATAAGTAAATCTCAGGTGCCCCTGAGGGAGGCAATGGTAGAGCTGATTGCCTTGCATAATCAAACAGGCCGCATCAAGTGGTTTAGTAAGATCAAGCTCTGGTTTTCAAAAATTGGATTGGTGTAACTCTGGGAGGATCCAGGATCTATGACCAAACTCACGATCCCCCTTGTTAAAAAAAGGTTTTGGGATCTAATGATCTCAGAAAGGGTTGACTGGTTTGCAAATGGCACTTTGACTGTGGGGTTCTTGAATGTCATAGGAGTATTTGCCTTTGAAGGGTTTTTGGATGATATTGAACCGCCTCAGGCTCGAGCCTTGTATGTTTAGTTCACATATGGAACCCTTCCTTTGAATGCATGGAAGAGCTCTTGGGGAAGCATGTCTGTAAATCCTTTGTGTCCTTTATGCCATATTTCCCCCGAAACCATCGAGCATTTTTTTTTCTGTTGTTCCTTTTATGCTGAACTCAGGAAAACTTGGCTGGCCCCTGTATGTCGTATTCTATCTTTTAATTGTCCACTGGAAGCAATACGTATATTTAAATGAGATACTACAAGCTGGCTAGTATTTGCTGTCTCGAGGTTTTTAATGTTTGCATGGTGGAAAAGGCTAAAAACGAACAAACATGTTCTTGTGACATAACTTTAATTAGGTTAAGTGGTATTTCTTAGACGCATGTACACTGATTTAAAAAAACAAGAAACAAAAATCTAGTAGCCTGTTTTACTGTATTGTAAACATTTTTTTATGGTTTTTTATATTAATGCACATTTTATTATTGTTCTTAATGATAATGTACTGTATTTGAAATGTGAATGATCATATTTTTGATCGATTGAATAAATAAACATATAAACAACAATAGAACGAACTGAGCTCATTCCCAGCACCACCAAGAGAGCTTTAACAGCTGCACAAACTGTCTGTCAAAGGTGCTCTTCTGAACAGAGGGTAATGAGTGGTTTATCGCCCTTTTTGGGTTTTTTGTGAGGACATTAGAATACAGCACATTGTTGTCATACTGGACAGCTGGGAGACTTGTATTTAAATGGCAGTCCAATATATACCTTTTAAAACAGATAGCATCATAAGGGGCCCTGTGTCGGTAATTGTCAGACAGGATTTATGAGTCCTAGAACAGGATGCCTTCTCTCCTGAAAAAGTGTAGAAGCTCACACCTGCCGGCCATAAAACAAGATACAAGTAAAGACAGTGGCAACTAGGTTTTAAATTAGTATCTAATAGCAAATACAAGCACGTGCCTTAAAGACAAATAGTCTTGAAAGTTTGAAATAAGTTGATTATTTTGATTTAAAAAAAGGATGAAAGTCAGGACTTTCTTTGCTAAGAAGCGCATTTGTGGATCTTATGGTAAATAATTACTCCTTTCTAAAGGGTAAAATACTTCTTTCTAAAGGGTGAAACAAACTTTCTGTTTCATTTAAGCTTCTGTGCTTAGCTTCAAAAGAACTTTTTTAAGCATTATAAATAAATGCTTTTAAAGACAAAATGAAAGGAATGAGGCTTGCTTTTCATACGTAGACACAACCAAAGAGTTAGTGAATATTTTTCAATAATGACTACATGTAAAAATAATTAAAAGTCATTGCACTAAAATCGTTTTTTTGCATTTTAATGACCTTTATAATGTCTAATAACCCTATTTAAAAAAAAAAATGTGCATTCAGATTTCAAAGTACACATTAAGATTTCTATCTCCGAAAGGTTATATATGTTGTTGCACCAAATTAAAAGGGTGAATATTAACAATGCCAATATTACTGTCTCTTAGTGACAAACTTAAAATGTAGTATGGCCTAATGGCTGCAGTGTCAAATACAAAGGCTATTAAAAAGTTATGCAAAGAGTAGCAGTACAGACATGTGAATAACATTGCAAGCTATTATGCACAAGAATTCTAGGCGCATTATAGCATTCTGAAAACTAATATTTTGAGCCAGTTCTTTAGGTGCTAGAAAGCACAGTGCACCAGAAAAAAAATATATAAAAGAGCAAAAGTTAGATCCTACCTTTCAAATATCAGGACGGAAGCCCCTCAGTCATGCTTCTCGAGAGATACTTTCAAATGTGATGGCGACATGGGGATAACTTTGCTCAGACAAGGGACAACAGGTTAAGGGTCAGAGGCCAAGTTCTGTATTTCGCCCTAACTTGCACTGCAAAAGCAAAATGTCGAGGTAGGGGGTCTTGAGCATTTTTTTAATCTGAGGTTAGCTACTGTGACTGTGTGTGATTTCCACTTTTAGGGGCCTCCATTAGACTATGAAAGCATCACAGCATTTCCTGATGTATACATGTATATTTATAATTGTGTAAATGCAAGTTGTACATTTTGTCTATAGCTCTTGTAGTAATAATACAAATAAATAAATAAAGAGGGCTGTATTTGATTGAACGGGGAATATATTCCTTTTCAACAGATTTGCTTCTATTTTGGTCTACAGCAAATAACACGTGTTAACCAAACGCACACTCCAGTGCCACTTGTTCTGGATGTATAGGAAAAACATAGATATATAATACCTGCTTGTAATGTTGAAGAATAGTTTAACAACTGAATTCCTTTGTATTAATTACATTTCCTGATTCTAACATTGTAGGATAAAACACTACAGGTAATTTACAAATAAGATCATAGCATTTAAAAAATTGCTTACTTATGAGAATGTTAAAATAAACTTAGCTCTGATGATGTCTCAGGCTATCAGGTTCCTAGGAAAATTAGGCTCAAACTAATGCTCAATTCATGTAAATGATATTCAAGATATCGTCATTAGTATTTTAACTACATTTAAGAAATGGAAGAATTTACATAGTTGTTGCAACGAAATTATGGCCTCGATTAAGCCTTCCTGGAACTAGATTCGACACCACAGATCTGTTTTAGGTACCATTAGCTAAAGGAATTATTTCATATTACGTTAGTTGCAGATGGGGATATCACTATTTTCTTGACAAATAATACCTTTGTAGGAGATATGCAGGGTGGGGTTTATCTTACTGAATAACATTCTCAAGGGGCACAACGCAGATACCAGAGTGTTCATAGGAGTAGGATATCAGTGTTATAGTTGCACAGTGTTTCAGGATGAAGGTTTCAGACACGCCCAAGGAGAATGTCATGTTTCCACTAAGGTAGGAGATGTTTCCACTAAGGTGGGAGATAAAGGGATACATTTCACAATTTTTATATAAATAAATATAATTTTTTGCAGCAGTATATATATATATATATTTTTAATTAATGGAATGTACTCACAAATACCTTAAGAATAGGTTAGAACAGGGCACTTACTGCTTGCAGCTTCAGTAAGGATTCTCTGTTGTACGCCCCCCTGTAGAGCACGTGTGGATGTGTTGAGAGATGATGAATGATGCTGTTAGACTGCAGTTTGTTACATATGAAAAGGAAAGAGATGGATGTACACATAACTAACAATAAGGTTATAGAACTTGGGAACGGAGAGGTTTGAAAAAATGGCCTCACCATAAAGTGATATTTAAAATAAATAAAATTAAAAAAAGAGAGGGTGGTCAAAACATGATGTCTCCATAAAGTGATAACCTTATGAACTTGTGGTTCCCTTACAGCCTGTTGTGCCTGATGCCAGTACTATATGATTATTTATATATGTAGAGACAGAGTATTTTTCTCTCCTCAGTGGGTTTTAGCATTAAAGTCCATCTACAGAGTGAAAGCCTCTTTGCCGTCGTGCTGGGATACCCAGTACACTTCGTTCACTGTGAGCCCCAATGTCAATGCGCAGGCAGTAAAGAGAGACTTGGACCACCTATGCCTGGAAGGTGGTAGCATCGTCTTGCAGTAGGCTGATGACCTTCTTGTGACAGCTCCATCATTTGAGGCCTGTGAAAGCCTGTGAAAAAGACACTGTAGCTCTGCTGAACTACTTCCAGGAGAGAAGACACAAAGCCTCATTGTCAAAATGCCAGTGCTGCCAAAAAGAGGTGACTTACCTGGGTTTTGTGATATTCCAAGGTACACGCCGCATGCCACCTGACAGAGTAAAATTGTTTCAGGGCATTCAGTCCACCAATAAAGTAATGATGTCCTTCCTGGGGATAATGAACTGCTGCCACCAATGGGTCCCTGAATGCAGATGCTATGACTAATGAACTTGCAAACTGTTTCAAGAAATTGAAAGAGATATTGTGTACTGCGGCATCATGGGGACTGCCTGACTACAAACTGCCTTTCCATCTCTGTTTCAGAGCAAAATAACATTGCAAATGAAGTGGTGCTGCCAATGGTGTGCTGACACAGCTGGATAAGGAAAGGCCTGTGGGACACAACTATGTGACTTTGCTTTCTGCAGTGATTAGGGGTCAGCAGCTGGGATGGTGGAGAGGACGGCTCTCATTGTGTTGGACTATACTTGTATTGTCTAGGTGCCACATTTGGTGCGGATGCATTTGGTACGGTTGTTGTTGTTGTCTGGATCAACACAACATTTTCCGCTGGCAAGCACACAGGTTATAATGGCACCATTTTGTCTAGTTGTAATGTTATAATATGATGCCCACCTGTTCATTTGGCAAAGGTATTACCTACAATAGGTTATTCTGATGAGATCCATTCTCTTAGAGACAGATGAGACCCCTAAGTAAGTTGGTTTTGAGATTGTAGAAAACGGCACCACGCCAAGATTAGACACTATTAGTAAAGACAGACTATGAGTGGTACACTTCTGGTTTCTTCAGAAGACTGATAGACACTAATTACAGAGCAGGGTATGCCATAGCAATAGCAGACAACAAAGTTGAAAGTGCAGCTCTGCCACTTGAAACATCTACCCAGTAAGATAAGCTTTATGCTGTAACAAAAGCATGAATACTAGTCAAGGGTAAAACTGTTAACATTTACACTGACTCACATTATGCTTTGCAGTTCTTATTTGTGGCCAGCTGTGAAAGTATTACGGATTCCTAACAGAAGCAGGGCACCTTATTAAAAATGGTCCTTTAGTAAGGATCTTGTTAAAAGCAATACTGTTATACACCAGGATAGCGGTAATAAAATGTGAAGCCTACACAGGAGCTAATACTAAGTTAGCCAAAGGTGATGCCATCGCTGACACTGCATTAAATGAAAGCATGTTACAGCCAGTGCAGATGGGACTAATGAATAAAGCATTCCCAAAAATGCAGCTCATTGAGAGACAATTGTTGCAAGCTAATGTAAAGGAAGCACAATGGTCTGCAACACCAGATGAACATAGAGGGTGGATTGATGTTGGATGTGAGCCGAATAATGAGGAGAGTGTGGGCCTACCAGGATGAGATGCCTGTGCCCCCACGCAGTATGTTCCTTTCCCTTACAAGACTGGTGCAGGGACCATCTGATATTGCACAAGGGAGGATGAATGCGCAGATGCATGTTGCTTCCCAGTGAATGGATTTAAGTATTTACTGGTGTGGGTGGATACTAAGGGTGGGCGCAGAGCTCTGCTCCGCCCGCGGAGTGTGCGTAGTGCTGCCTACTTCGCGCTTCACAAAGTAGGCATAGTAGGCACACTTCGCACATGCCATGGCAGAGCAGAGTTGCCCGCCACCCGCCTCCCTCCCGCCCTCATTTTAAAATTACTTGGAAAGTTAAAAATAAAGAAAATTACTTACCTGAGCTGCCGCGTCCCGGAGCTCCATCTTCCTGATTCCTTACTAGCTTCTTCCTCACAAATGCGGGCGCATGCACATTTGTGAGGAAGAAGCTAGCGAGGAATGAGGAAGATGGAGCCCCGGGACGCGGCAGCTCAGGTAAGTAATTTTCTTTATATTTAACTTTCTAAGTAATTTTAAAATGAGGGCGGGAGGGAGGTGGGCGGCACGTAGTGGGGCTACACGGAGTGTGCAGGTGCGCGTAGATTTGGGCACACTCCGTGATGCTCCGCGTAGCCCCACTACGCCCAGGGTTAGTGGATACGTTTTCAAAATGAATGGAGGTGTGTCCAACAGGGAAGAATGATGCAGCAACTGGGGTGCAGTGATTCAGAAAAGCCAGCTCTCCAAGGTTAGGACCCACCAGGGCATATATAGCGATAGACGGAGATCACTTAGGGCCAGATGTATCAAAGGGTTTTGCCCATTCTGTGTCTATGGGGAAATGTGTTGATACATATGGCCCTTAGTGACTACATTTATGTTAAAGAGGTTGTTTTGGGGAATAAAGTATAACATGCATACCCCATACCACCCTCCAACTTGAGGCCAGGATGAGTAAATGAGCTCCAAAATAAAATAAAAAAAGATTATTAGTAAAGGTAACTGATGGAACAGGCCTGAAATGGCCTGATGCTCTGACTTTAGTACTGCCTGCAATGTGGCAAAGACTTCTAAAGCGATTATGGAGACACGGTCATGGTGAGAAAAATAAAAGCTTTTTCTTTTAGTTCTAGGTGGACTGGACCACAGACGGTAAACCAACGTCATGAATGGATTGAGGGGACAAGATGCAGGGCAGCACCCCAACCCCTGAGAGGACGGTACCAGAAATAGATGAACATCTGGCACCAGAGGAGCTGCGCAACACAACAGTCAAGAAGAGGACAGACCAGAACATTTCTACGATCTATGGGGGCCCATCATAAAGAGGGACGTGACATAAACCGATGAAGTTGAGTGAAGCACATGATGCAGTCTCGAAGAAAGGTGATGGTCTGCACCTGCAGAAAAATAGTCTGAAGAGGACTACGCAGGGCAGGTCCTTGAAACCGCCCCTGAACAAGACGACTGCTGACCAGGAGGAGAAGCAGATGACCACTTACTGCATGCCTTTAAATTACTGACACTTTCAGAAAGTGCCCGGGAACTGAGTGACTAAGTGATACTGTAGACATATGCATTGTATAGAGCAAACAATATTTGTTGGACACTTAATGTAGATTTTCCTAATAGTTTATGACGGAAAGTCTTAATTTTATTATAGACACGGAGGCGAGTATTATGCTTATCTTATCTTGCTTTTTTTCCCATAGCAGCCAAGATAAGTTAAAAACTACAGTTCCCAGAGGGCCCAGCGGAAACAACCCCATTTTAGAGATAGGGATTGGAAGGCAGGATGGAAGAAGCTTCCAGTCGCTGGAGTCTCAAAGATAGCGAGAATGCCAATCTGCCACAGAGTTGAGATCTCCCGGAAGATACTCCGCTGTCAGGGATAGTTTGTTTGACAGACAATACTCCCAAAGGCTCTTTGCCAGCTCTGCAAGGGGCTTGGATTTGGTGCCACCGAGATGGTTGATGTAGCGAACCGCAGAAACATTGTCCATACGAAGAAGAATGGAACATCGAACTCTGTTCTTTGAGAGGCTTTGGATCGCAAAGGAGCCTGCAAGCATCTCTAAACAATTGATGTGCAATTTCGACTCCTCGCGAGACCATGTACCGCCAGTCGATATTGGTCCACAACGGGTGCCCCAACCCGACAGGCTTGCACATGATTCTAACACAAGATCTGGGGTAGAAGCGAAGATAGTTCGCCCGTTCCAAGCATCTAAATGGTCAATCCACCATTGAAGTTTGTCATGAGACTCCTGATCCAAGGCGATAAGGTCGCCGTGTGCGAACCCTTGACGTAAATTTCTGATTTTTAGGTGCTGAAGAGCCCGATAGTGGAGGGAACCTGGAAAGATGGCTTTAATGGAAGCGGAGAGAAGACTGACTACTCTTGCGAGAGATCTGAGGGATATGAGGAAGGTCTGAAGGACGTGAGAAATCTCTGACTTGATGGTCGAGACCTTTGATTGAGGGAGCAGGAGGGAAGCCGTGGGGGAATCCACAAGGAAGCCCAAAAAACTCGATGCTCTGGGAAGGAAGAAGCATTGACTTTTCGTGATTGAGAAGGAAACCCAGATCCAGGAGCAGGGATTGAGTGGTGCTGAGATTGGACAGAAGGAGCTGTTTGTCCGTGTTCATGATCAAAATGTCATCTAAGTATATGATAAGTCTGATCCCGAGGGATCGCAGGAAAGTCACCACTGGTTTCATGATTTTTGTAAAGCACCAAGGTGCTGAAGACAGACCGAAAGGAAGAGAGGTGAAACGATAAGTTACGCCCAACCACTGGAATTGAAGAAACTTGGAATGAGAAGGATGAATTGGAACGGTGAGGTATGCGTCCTGTAAGTCCAATCTTATCATCCAATCGTTTGGACAAAGGGTATCTCTTAAATGAATAATAGTCTTCATTTCGAAGTGGCGATACTCCGCGAACTGGTTGAACCATTTTATATTTATCACAGGACGCATCTTTTTGTTCTTTTTCTGAACTAGGAAAATTGAACTGAGAAACCCTGAGGGATCGAAGGGAGCAGCTTGGCTGGCCTGCTTTTGGAGAAGGCATTGATCCTCCAGAGAGATTAGCCATTTCGGTTGAGAAAACCAGAGGAGGAGGGAACACAGTTTAGGAAGGCGGCACATAAAGCTCTATAAGATAACCTTGAACTGTATTTAGGACCCAAGGATCTGCACTGATAGTTTGCCACTTTGGAAGAAAACGTTTTAGACGCCCCCCTACCGGGGGAGGAGGTGTAAGAAGTACCTTGTTGGTTGTTGTTGCGGTAATTCTTTTGACCCCGACCTCTGAATCCACGGCCTCTTTGCGGGTAGAATTGAGATTTGTAGTCTTGGGAACCGGAATTGAAGGAACCTCTGGAGCCTTGATTGTGATAGGGACGGCCGGAAGAGCGACCCCTGCCTCTGCCGGCCCGTCCAAAAACCTGAGGGGAAAACACTTTTTTGATTGACTGTTGTGCCTTATCCAAGGAGGCGAAGGTAGACACAAACCTGCTGAGTTCTTTAACAAGAGAATCTCCAAAGAGGAGTCCATTAGCTTTAACACCTGGGTCCAGTGGGGCCACATTAGCCAACTTAAGATCGAGTTTGATAAGAAGCCCTTTGCGGCGTTCATGAGTGATAGCGGCATTGGTGTTCCCTAGAAGACAAAAAGCTTGTTGGACCCACATAGAGATGTCTTCTGCAGGCAAATCAGTGCCCTCCAGATGGGCAGATTCTGCCAAGTCAAAAATATGCGCCATAGGACCCACAACGTCAAGTAATTTATCCTGACAGTTGGACCAAGCCTTGTCCACCCCTTTACATGAGTCTTTGCCGAACTTAGAGAAAAAAGCGAGTAAGGGCTGATCGATGGAAATGACAATGGTAACCTTCTCAGCTAACGAGGGCGTGGGACACTCAGACTTCAACCTCGACCTAACAGAAGCATCCAAGGGAAGACGAAGTCTGGCTGAGATATAATCGCCAACATGAGGGGCAGGAAACCATTTGGTGGAATTAGGATGGCGAATGGTGGAAGGGTCAAATACAGGCACACCTTCCGAGTCCATGACAGGCTCCGAAGTAAAGGAATCCGACTTGGATTTTTTGGAAGGAGGGGAGGGGGGTCAGACACATCAAAAAGATCAAATAAGTCATCTGCGTCATCCATGTCATCATCTGTGTCCATAATGGTGGAAATAACCAACTTTTTGGGAACCTCTGAATGCTTTGTTTTATTATTGTGTTTGCCCTCTGAACCTGTCAACCCCTCCTTGGAAGGAGGCCTGGTAGGCACCTGGTCCTCAATCAAGCGCGAGGAAGCGTCGCTATTCAAACGTGATGCAGTATTGGAAGCATGTACGGAAGCAGAGGAAACCACCTTTCTTTTTCTGCTATCCCCCGCAGACTGGGCCAGTGCTTTGGACAACAGACTCATCATAAAGTTTTCCATGCCTTTAGAGAAGTGCTTCATGGACATCTCTACTGCATTCTCCACAGAATTATTTATAAATTTGTTTAAATCATTTCTGAAGGCCTCGCCTTCCTCATCGTGCCGGTCTGAACCGAGAGAGCTATCAATTTCCATTGCCTGGTATGAAAAGGGGAAAAAAGGCAGGAAGGGGTTAACTAGAATGAAGGAGGGAGAAACACAGCGAGGGCACTCCCTTTAGGGGCGTGCAACAAACCACTGAACTCACAGGAGCTCTGGAAAGCGGCCGTGAGAGAAGGGGCCGTGCACACTGCAGGAAAAAACGGGAGGAAAACAAACAGAACGCTCCCTTCAGGGCGAGCGAAGAGGTCCTCAAGCCGACAGAAGCTCCGGTAAGCGGGCAAGAAGGCAGGGGATGTGCGCGCTCGGTGAGGGGAAACTATGGGACTAGAGAAACTGAGCAACGGTTGAAACCAACCGAACTCAGCACCCGTGGGGGGAACGCGGAGCGGAACAATGCAGCAGCGGCAAAAAACGCTGAGAAGGAAGCGATAAGCTGCTAATGCTAATATCTAAGTAAATACTCAATAATATACAGCATAAGCCAACACCAATAAGCTGAAAAGCATATAACGAGAAGAGCAACAAAGATAAGTCACTTATCTGACTGCGAGCAGCAAGAAAAGAGGAATGTTCGCAGTCAGATGGTGACGTTATCCATGCTGGTATTCTATGATTGGGTACAAAGTTTGTTCTGTTTGCGTTCCCATTGGCCAGTTGTTTCCGCTGGGCCCTCTGGGAACTGTAGTTTTTAGGTCTCGCTGGCGAGATTTTATGTTTTTGGGTAGCTTTCACTAGCTGGGTTTAAGCCCCGCCCCTCTTTTCCATTGGCTGGCGTCACCGTTTATGCTAAACGGTGGCCAGCCATTGGAAAGGAGCTTCCAATGAGGTACACTTTTCTATTTTAGAGCCGTCCCACTTGGACTGGCTCATCTGACTTCCTGCTGGCATAAAAGGTTTCTTATCTTCTTTATGGGGCGAAACAGATGACCCCATAAAGAAGATAATAAACCTTTTACGCCAGCAGGGCAGTCCGTCCAAGTGGGACGGCTCCAAAAGAGAAAAGTCTCTGTCGAGGACAGGCACGTGCAGCAAACTCCATCCTGGGCGTCCTTGTCGACTTTCACCCCAGTCATTCGGAAATTGCGGTGCAGTGAGGCACGAAAGCCCACGGCTTCACTTTTTCTTTTTTGCGCATTTGGTTCTCACTCACTGATTCTGCAAAAGTCATATCTCTGTAACGTTTCCTTTCCAAACTGCAATAAGGAATGAGATGTAAAGGTGCCTTCCCGTATGATGGAGTCCTCCCCCCTTCTCACCCCCCCCCGCTCAGTGTTAAAGTTAGAAAATAAATGATCGCGGTGTCCTGCAAGAGAAACTTTAATTTCTCTGGTGCGGCGTGTTGCGGCTTGAGCTTCACAATCAAACCCCCCACGTCTCCCCCTCCCTCGACCACAGCACCCCAGAACAAGCCTGGCAGGCCCTTCAAAGGCTCCGGAGCGGGCACCAGCCCATGGGGGTCCTACGCCATGTGCTGAAACAGCTGCTCCGAGGCGGCTGGGCAGACGCAGGCCCAAACAAAGGGAGGAAAGAGGGTGAAAACAACACACACACGGCCCCCTCCCAGGCCGAGCTGCTGTTCACCCCTGTCCAGGGGCGCTTCAACGCCCTTCATTGGAAACTCAAAGTAGCCCCCCAAACAAAACAAGCAGCAAAAAACATACAGCACGAAAACTCAAAGCGAATATCACACGCTCCGTCGGGCCGTATTGCCCTGCTAAAGCCTGACCCGGGAATAATTATCAAGGGGCCGTTAAGCCTGGTTTATAGGGGTGGGGACGTCTCTCCCCCTTTTTTTAATTAAACAATGTAACTTTCCCAGCGGATTAAGGGAATGGATAAAGGTGTGATAACATTGTAGGAAATTGTTACCCTACCTGAAAAAAGACTTTTCTTCCCGGACAGTGGGGGAAACATCAAGGGGCTGTCTTCTGTAAACACCCCCCTGCGGGTGACGTGGCCTTTCCAGCTGGCTGGCTCTTTCGAGTAGTGCAAGGTTCTGATAGTGCAGCATGGCCACCCCCAACGTTGTAAGAAGTGTTCCCTCGGAGGATGAAGAACCCAGACCTTAGGGGTCTGGCGGCGCAGGGTACACCTTAATCTCCTGAGTTCACCTGCTTTGTCGAACAGAGACACGGGACACTCCGTTAGGCGTAGAAGGTAAGGTTTATTAGCTGCAGCTAAGTACAGTTGTCCCAGAAGTACACTCTGTATGTTCTCAGGAGACTGCCACTTTACTTCGTGGTGCACAATCTTTTATAACATACAGATTCACAAAGAACACTCCCAATGCATACAGGGTCAACCAATGAGAAGAACGTGAAAACAAGATATTAAGTAACTCAAATAAGCCCCTCTCCCAACTGTGTTTGTCACCCTTCTCCACAAGTTAATCAGTGGTAGTGTTTATAAGTCGACTTGCAGGTGGCAGGACACATTTGTATGGCCTAGAGGACAGTTGTGAAATGCGAGAATACGAGTTAAAGAATAGCGAAGGCCAGAGGATAAGATAAAGTCAGGAAAGAATGGTGCGAACCAACAGATAGTTGAAACAGGGATCAGTCGGACCAGACGGGGATTAGTGGAGTCGGCCGGACCCTGACACCAGCTATAAACAGAGGCAGGAGGTTATTTGACACGTTGCAGTAGGATGAGGAAAAACAACTCTTCGTTCACCGTGCCGCCTGAGTGAGGGCAACACAAAATGGCAGACAGACACAAAATGGTGGCTAAATACGAACGAGATCGGAAACTGAATTACCTCAGACCCTCCTTTTGCCATTACTCAGGCAAGACGCACAGACTCATTTTAATCTGAGTCGACATCAATGGCCATGAGGTCATCAAGCTGTTGCTGCAACATCATTTTAATGCTCCCGTCTTCCGTGGCACAGGCCTTGGGACACACATAGTGGCACAAAGACCACAGATGGCGGGCCCACACTGCATACAGAGACAACAGGAAAAAATGATGGCCAAAATCACTCCAAGGAATGTTAATACCTTCCATCCCCATTTGGACAGTAATCCCCAAAACCATTCCACTAAAGACCAATCTCCTTCGTCCTGATGAATCGACTCGGAGATCACATGCAATTTGGAGATGGCTTGGTATACCGTAGGGGCGTCGTCAGGTATATAAATGCAACAGCTAGATCCGATCAATTTACAAACTCCACCACGATCTGCAAGAATAACATCCAACGCAATCCGGTTCTGCAATGTCATGAGACGATCCGCCTGAAGTTCAGCTGTGAGATTGCTCAAGGCTCCCACAGTGACATCTATGGTAGTCTCAACCACACAAACCAATTGTCTCATGTTTCTACTGTTGGCCATTGGGCCACAAAAAGGAAGGAATCCTTTAAGGAAATCACCTCCCTCTTGTCCTGCCGTGTCTTTAGAATCAATAATCCCTCTGCCATATCTGTTTCTGTGATGTCCCGAAGGAGCAGTATATGTAGGAGGAAGAAGAAAGGCTATATAGCATGTTCCTGAAAAATCCGTCGGTAGCCATGTATAGGCTCTATCGTGGCAGACACAATACGTGAAACATCAAATAATAGCGGGATGCACTCCTTATTTTGAATTTTCAACAATCTTGATCTCCTTTTTTCAAATCATTTTAGTGTGCGTGCATGCTCGAATAGTGCCTTGCCCCAATGGCACCTGTACAACTCACCGGACTGTGTGAGGGAACATTTCCCCCACCCCAGCAGCACAGCCGATTGGTGGAATTCCTCCACTCTTCAAAAAATATATACATTATGTTAATCCATTTTTCTTTTTCTGTTTTTTCATTTTATCCATAATTTTAACCATCTTTTTCCGTTTCCTCCACAGGTAAGAATCATGTTCTCTCCCAACTTATATGCTCACGATGTGCCCATCCAGGCCTCTGTCACGAACACAATGGAAACACATGATTGTCCATAGCAGTTTCCTTTATTAAAACACCCAATGCATTTCGAGCGCTGCACGCTCTTCTTCAGGGGTAACTGAAATTATTAAAAAATATTCAGTACTATATTGATCTCAATTCACCAGGATTAACGCTATACATTATTCATTGTATATCGCTTACTTGTAAATCACATCAGACTTCATATCAATGTTGTTCCGTCATCGAATGCATCCCCCAATAACCGCATGTTTTAATTCAAACTTTACTCAACTCCTGTGACCTTCTCGACATGAAACCCACGAAATTTGGGTTTCATGTCGAAAAGGTCACAGGAGTTGAGTAAAGTTTGAATTAAAACATGCGGTTATTGGGGGATGCATTCGATGACGGAACAACATTGATATGAAGTCTGATGTGATTTACAAGTAAGGGATATACAATGAATAATGTATAGCGTTAATCCTGGTGAATTGAGATCAATATAGTAATTAATATTTTTTAATAATATCAGTTACCCCTGAAGAAGAGCGTGCAGCACTCGAAATGCATTGGGTGTTTTAATAAAGGAAACTGCTATGGACAATCATGTGTTTCCATTGTGTTTGTGACAGAGGCCTGGATGGGCACATCGTGAGCATATAAGTTGGGAGAGAGCATGATTCTTACCTGTGGAGGAAACGGAAAAAGATGGTTAAAATTATGGATAAAATGAAAAAACAGAACAAGAAAAATGGATTAACATAATGTATATATTTTTTGAAGAGTGGAGGAATTCCACCAATCGGCTGTGCTGCTGGGGTGGGGGAAATGTTCCCTCACACAGTCCGGAGACAAAATACGTGCCCTGGGATGGCACTAACGGTGGTGAATTCTGAAATGTGTGAATGTACGTATGGGAACAAACACTCTTTCCTTGTCCAGTGTCAGTAGTCTGGCCATTTATTTGTAAACAGAAGTTACCTTGATGAGGCACAGTTCAAATTGGTGGAGATTTTCCTTGTTTAACCCTATCTGTAAGGCTAGTGGCGTAACGAGTCACGTTCCAAGCGTCGTGTGCCCGTTTCTCATCAACTGGAATCTTACCATTCTCCACAATTCTAGCCATAGCCACTATTCCTTTTATCAGAGAACTATGACTAAAATCTTGTCCATCACCATATGAACCAGCTGGATGTCTAAATCGGTTCTGATATGCATTTGAGAACATTACAAAATAGGCCCAAGCGGAACCTTCATTGGAAAATGGAAGGGCTAAATATGGCATCCCTTTGCCTGTGGTATGAGGCATAAGTCCACACACCCAACAGTCGGTTGTGTTGACTACCAATTGGTGTTGGTGCAATAACTGGACAAATGAATTGTTAAAATATTCTGTTCTCCTGATTAGTTCATGTTGGGGAAGCGTATATAATTGGTGTGGGGAGATAGTAGAATGAAAAGGCAAAGAGATAGAAGTAGGAACAGATTTGTGCTGCATAATATGAACAATCCAACCTATACAAGCCAATAAGATACTAGAAAACATAAGAACACACAATGTTATGCCACAGTGACTGTACACTAATTTACAATATTTCTTTTTCATCTCTTCCTTCTTGTTATTCTTCTGCAATTTGACATCCATCCTCTAAAATTGTTGCTCACGGCAATCTTCCTTACTCACTTGGCTGTGATTATTAGCCGTCCTATGACACTGCAAGTCCTGGGGGCCTAGCCACTATACAGGTCACAAACCAAGACTCCTATCGTGACCCTGCAACATGGACAGATGATACATGTCACGAAAGAGATGAAAATTTCAGGTGTCCTTGACCAGTCTAGGCCTTAAATTATATCGAGTTCTGTTCAGCACAGTTTGGTCTTGAAATAATGTCTGTGGATCTGTAGTGTTCAATCGAAGATGTGGCGGTACTGCTTCTTGTAAAACGTCATCTTCTTTTTCAGACCGAGCTCCATCCAGGTGTGCACTACTGAAAGGTACAAACCGAGGGACCCTTTCGCCCTCAAAATCACCTACACCCTTACGGACCCACTGGTCAAAAGGCAAGGGCAAGGGCACCTTTTTGCAGTGCACGCCATGGATCCAATTCTTTTTCCCTTTGACCTTCACTGCTGTACGCGTGACCAAAAGGACCTGTCGGGGCGCCCTCCACCGAGGCTCCAAATTCCTTGTCCTTTGAAAAATTTTCACACAGACCCAGTCTCCCGGTTGGATAGAATGACCTGGGTCTGTGGAGGCCTCTGTTAAGCGTCTCGAACCTGTGAGGTTCTGGAATTCTCGAGTCTGACTCCATTTTGTTCTGTGCCACCATTTTGTGTTGCCCTCACGTAGGCCTGTGAAGGTAGCCTGGCGAATAAAGTGGCCTGGCCTTCTTAGTTCATGTATACATTAACTAGGTTTCTTTTTGACTCTGAAATGAACTATAAGAAACTGACCTCTGCACCTGAAACTGACCCCGCAAAGCCAATTTCCCTGATCGATCTTTGTCTGAGATTGCCAATCAATGTTCAGGACATCGTTAACTTTTAGTTTCCTTGCACATGCCTTATCTTGTTCAGCATTTGTTACCGTTTCTTTTTTTATGTTTCTTCATTACATGGGTTATGCTTTCAATTGTAGGTTTGTCCGGCTTGTGGAGATTGAATTTGGGACATTCCTAATAATTAACTTTTGGGTTGGGATACTGTAAATTGAGTTTTTGTTATGCGACACTTTGTTTGAAAATGTACCTTATTGGCTAGAATTTTGTGCAGTGGGTGTACATTTATAATGTGAATATTGGGTATAAAAGGAGATGTCTCGCCTTAGTAAAATGAGCAGTCTCCTGAGAATTTACACCGTGATGTATTTCTAGGATCACTGTTACTAGCTGCAGCTAATAAACTTGGTCTCTGATGCCATCCAGAAGTATTCCGTGTCTCTGTATACCAAGACAGGTGAACTCGAAGATCTTAGGCGTGCCCATGATGCCGCTGGGTTAAACCCCAGTTCTTCAACTGGCGCCCAATGTTGGGCGACTTCAGCGGTACTGGTCCAAGCCCGAAGATTGTGAGGAGCCCTGTGAGGAAATTCTGGAGGACGGCCGCCACTTCATCGACCCCAGCATGTCGGCGTGAACCGAAGGTTTTTTTCTGCGAGGATTCCCCTTTCCGACGGCTGCGAAGGACTGCTGCCCTGACTGTCGCCATGTTTTGGACCCTCTTGTGATGATTTGTAAGGCGAGACGTTAGACGGTCTTCTGGTGGCGTGACAGACATTTTGGTTAAGTATAAGTGGGTCGCTCCCACGACTTTGTTTTGTTTCTTGGTTTTGATTCGGCCATTGCAATAGTCGAAGCCGGGGGGTTCGTACATTTGCGAGTGTATCATTTTTTGATAACCCCTTGAAGTTTGAAGCAAGACTAGTGAGCTAAAAGATGCCTGGTTTTAGCAAATTTAGGAAATGGTTTTGTTGTAGTTGTAATAGGGATTCCCGATTGGAGGACTCATGTCCGATACCTCCGGTTGGCACTCCAACTTATGAGCTCTATTCAAAGCATGGTGTAGGTCCCATTACCTTTAATGCAGTATGGGTCCGTTATACAAGGAAAGATGGTGTTTTACGATGGCCCCAACCTGGTAGTTTTGAATCAGATGTTTTAGATAACCTAGAAGTTGCGCTATTTAAGAAGAAAGCCCGGCCGGCGCCTTTTGCGTAAGGAAGCCAAACAGCGAGAAATTAAGCAAGCTAAGAGAGATAGGAAGGAAAGGAATATATCGGTAATGCAAGCTGCTAGGCAGTTTAAGGAAGATGAAGAAGATCGTGCGATGGAAGTGTCAGATAGACAACATTGCATGGCCATTGACAAATGTTACCCGGCTTTGCCACCTCCCCTTTCAAATGTGACTGTAGACCCTGAAAAGGATCTTTTGATGTCACATTTACTGAGATTACCACCCCCTTATGTGCAGGGTGCTACTGCACCTCCGTTACCTCCAGTTGTTGCACCCCTTGTTGTCGTTCAACCCCCTGTTGTTGTTCAGCCACCCGTTGCTTCACAGGTGGTTCTTCCTCCCCCGGCGCAGCCCCCTCCAGGGCCGCCAGCCTTGCCACCAGCCTTGCCTCAAAGTCCTTTGCCTTACACTCCTTTATCTTCAACTTCTCTTATTTCTGTCCCTACGTCTCTGTCACCTCAAAACACTTTGTCTCCTGTCCTTATGTCAACTTCTTCTCCTTCTGCTCGGCAACGAATGACTGAGACTGTCACTAGTCTTTTGTCTCCTTTCTTTGGGTCACCTGATATGACCCCTGTTTCTGAACGTAAGCAGAGACGTAGTCAGCTCCCTGGTCCCGAAGAGCGGGCAGTGTTAGATCTCCTTGCTCGTAGATGGGTTTCGAATACCTCCAAGTACAGTCCATAAGTGGTTATGGATATCTTCCTACAGTGGGAGGCACCAAAACAAAGGTATGTTTTTGATGTCATGTGTACCTTCCTTCGTCAGGAGTGGGAAGATAATGAGTTGGGTTCAATTCCACTGGAATTGCTTAATGTTCAGTCTGCATTTGCTAAAGGGACGATAGTGGGTTCCGATGTTGAGGAAGCGGTAGAGACACTACTCACTTTTAGGTCTAGACTTCCACCTCAGTCATTGTTCGAACCTGACCCTTCTATTAGGAGAAAAGTGAAGCAGTATCTTATGAGAGAGGTTCCCCCTGTATGGAGAGAGGCAGTTGTGGCTGATGCCGCTCATGGTATTGCGGCTGCACCGGCTCATTTTCAGCGAGTGTGGGTTCATGTCCCTTGGAAGAGAGCTGAGGTCCTGACTCTTAAGCAGACTTTGCCTGACCCCCGTAAAAATCCTGCTGGTTATTATAAGGGATTGTCTCAGACAGTTGATGCGTGTGTTATGAATTTAGCTGACATAGATATGTTGATGGGTAATGTAGTTCCTCAACCCTTGTGGGCGAAGATCCGTCACGAGGATCACGCGCCAGAGTTAGGAGATACGTGGTTTAATATTACTGCTGCAGATGGTCGGCAGGTAGGAGGTGCCAAACCTGAACCCTTAGTTGCAGAACTACCTGGTAGGATTATTAATTTAATGAAAACTATGATGCCTCCTCTGCGGGTGAATTGGGACAAGTTAGCAGCAAGCAAACAAAAGAAAGACGAGAGTGTGTCTGATTTCTTCACTAGGTTTGAGGAAACATTCATTGATCATAGTGGTCAGGATATGAGTACAGAAGGTGGTGAGAGGTTGTTTGTAGATAAGTTTGTTTTTAATTTACTTCCTGAACTTTCTAATAAGTTAAAGGACTCTGAGAGTTCATGGGCTGTTTCTTCTTCGGCTCAGATATTGGCTACTGCACAATACTATGAGAATAGAGATAAAGATGAGAAGGATAAAGTAGAGAAGAAGACTAGAGAATTAAAAACGAAAGTTCTTCTGCAGCAGACTTAGCCGCCGCGCCCTAATCAGCGTCAGTTTCAGCAACCTTCCCAGTTTCAGCAACCCCCACAGTTTCAGAAACTGTTGCAGAAGCCTGAGTCTTTTGCTTCGCGACTCCCGCTAGGCCCTAATCAGTGTGCTTATTGTAAAGAAGAAGGTCACTTCAAGAATAGTTGCCCGATCTTGCTACAGCGTGCGAATGGTATGTCTGGTCTGAGAGGTAGTGGTGGTTTCCAACAAGTACCTAGGGGTAGGGGACGTGGTACGTTTCCCCAGCATGAACGTTCCTTTTCCCCTCAGAATTCTATGAATTATTTTGACCAACAGAATGTTCCGACCGTCCAGTCCGCTCAGTACTACACTGATGATTATTATGTTGGAAGTGAGAGTGCTGGTTTTAATGATAGTTAGGACAGCCATGGACAAAGGGAGGGAGTAGTGTCAGTTCCAGTAGACCAGAGTGGACCTTATGTTGAAGTGATTACATCAGGTGTGGCAGAACCTTTTCTTTTGGATACTGGTGCAGCAAAGAGTTCTATCATGCACTCTAAACTCCCCGGCGTACCTTTGTTTGGCTTGACCAATGTTTCAGTAGGATTTTCTGGCGCCCCAGTTCGTAATCCGGTTTCTTGTCCTTTGCCCCTTTCTATTGGTCCCTGTGAATTGGAGGCTCCCCTTATTCTAACAACGGGCTGTGGCGAGAATCTGTTGGGTTTGGACTTGTTGAAAAGATTGCATGCGATATTACATTGTTCTCCTTCGGGAGTACATCTTACGGTGGGTAAGAAATTGATTTCCCCGATGTATCTGTCTAAGGATTGCCTTCCACTGGAAATGCGTTCTCTCCCTGATACACTTTGGGCTATAGGTCCCAATAATGTTGGTCTCTTGCAGATTCCACCCTACGTTGTTACCCTTAAGTTGAATGCTAAATTACCTCGCATTCCCCAGTACAAAGTTTCCAGTGATGGCGAAAGAGCTCTTTTAGCGATTATCTATGATTTGGTTGCGAAAGGTGTGGTTGAAGAAACAAGAGGTAATGTGTGTAACAGTCCTGTTCTGCCTGTCCTTAAGCGTATTGACTCTTCTCAGCCACCTGTGTATCGGTTTGTGATCGACCTTCGAGAGGTCAATAAGATCGTTGTCCCACAGTTTCCTGTTGTCCCGGACATTACTGCTTTATTGACTATGATCCCTGCCTCAGCTGCTTGGTTTCTGTTATTGATCTGAAGAACGCTTTCTTCAGTATTCCGATTGCTGAGGAAAGTAGGGATATTTTTGGCTTCTCTTTAGGAGGCCGCAGTTTCCGGTTTAAGCGCGCTCCTCAAGGTTATTGTGAGAGTCCCTCCATTTACAGTCAGGCTTTGAAAACTCAGCTTGATACTCTTGCATTGCCTTCTGATGGTACTCTTATTCAGTATGTTGATGATCTGTTGGTTGCTGCTGATGATGAAGAGATTTGTAAAGAAGTTACTCTTTTTTTGTTGCGACACCTGTCTGACCTTCATCATAAAAGTGTCACCTTCGAAGTTGCAGTATTGCCGCCAAGAAGTGACCTACTTAGGTCATCTCTTGTCGAAGGAGGGAAGGCGATTGACCCCAGAGCGTATTCAAGCGATTGCCCAAATGACTGTGCCATGCACACAGAGAGAGGTGCGTGCCACCTCGTATTGTAGACAGTGGATTCCGAATTTTTCTTTTGCTAGCGAAACCTTTGTTGGCACTTACTCTTAAGGACACACCACACCCTCTTCCTTGGTCTGACGAATGTCAGAAGAGTTTTTCCGAATTGCGTGATGCATTGTGTTCTGCTCCGGTGTTGGGTACCCCCGACTACAGTAAACCTTTTACACTTTATGTACACGAGAGAGAAGGTTGTGCGTTGTCAGTGTTGACGCCACAATTTGGAGACAAGCAGTGCCCATGTGTGTATTTTTCAGCTACTTTAGATCCGGTAGCTAGGGCGTTGCCTAGTTGTCTAAGAGCTACAGCGGCAGCGGCTGTTTCTATCCGACAGTCTGCTGGTTTGGTATTGGATAATACATTGATTGTGATGGTCCCACATGCAGTGGATACCCTATTGAATAGAACGAAGACTCAACATCTTACCAGTGCGCGTTTGTCAGGTTATGAGTTGACGCTTTTGGCTAGCCATGTGCACATCAAGCGGTGCAACACATTGAATCCAGCTACATTGTTGCCGATTTTTGTAGAGACAGATGCTCAGGAACAGCATGACTGTTTTCTCCGGACAGAGGAGGAAACGAAGGGTAGAGTTGATCTGAAAGATACTCCTCTTTCGAATCCTGATGATACCCTATGGGTAGATGGTTCGTGCTTTAAGCTTCCGAATGGAGAGACGACTGCAGCATATGCTGTCACAACTTTGCACACGATTGTTGAAACAGCACGTATTGCACAGAATTCAGCGCAAGCAGCGGAGTTGATAGCATTGACTAGAGCGTGTGTGTTGTCAAAAGGAAAGAGAGTGAATGTTTATACTGATAGCCAATACGCATTTGGCGTTGCTCACAGTTTTGGTCGTTTGTGGAAAGAGAGAGGATTTCTTACTTCCCATGGTACGAAAATTCAGCATGGACAATTAGTGAGTGAACTTCTTGAATCACTTACTTTGCTGACCCAAATTGCGATAGTGTAGTGTAGTGCGCATAAGAAGGTTATGGATGATGTGGGTCAAGGGAATGCGTTTGCAGATGAAGTAGCGAGAGAAACGGCGAAAGATGTGACGAGTCGGATGTATGTTGCAGGTCCTGCCAGATGGGTTGTGGAAGGAGGAATGTGTGAAGATACAACAGAAAGTGTGAAGATGATTCAGGCAGAAGCTACTGAGAAAGAATTGAGTATGTGGAGAGAGAGTACGAGAATGTTGGATTCAGCAGGCTGTTGGGTTGAGTTGTCAGAGCACCAGCGATGGTTGTTGCCGGATGCATATGTGCTTCCGGTGGTTACTATGGCTCATGGGTTGGCTCACATTAGTTCAAAAGAGATATGTAAGTTGTTGGCTCCGGTATGGCAGAATGGTGGAATTCCTAAGTGTGCTGAGAATTTGGTCAAACACTGCATGATTTGCTTGATGCATAATCCTGGAAAGGGAACCCCAACTCCAGCGGGTCATTTTGCTCCTCCAACGTATCCGTTCGAGGTGCTGCAGATAGACTATATTCATATGGAAAGATGCAATAACTTGAAGTATGTCCTTGTGATTGTTGGTGCCTTTTCCAGATGGATAGAGGCCTACCCCCTAAAGGATAATACTGCCTTGTTTACAGCCAAGGTTTTGCTCAAAGAATTCTTTCCCAGATATGGCTTGCCGAGGATGGTATGGAGTGATAATGGAAGTGAATTCGTGGGTCAGATTATGAAGAAAGTATGTGCGGGTCTGGGTATTAACCAGAAATTTCACGCTGCGAATCACCCCCAGTCAGCAGGCCTGGTCGAGTGCTATAATGGCACTCTGAAGCTGAAGGTGGCCAAGGTGCAAGCGAGCTCTGGTCTTACATGGCCCGATGCCTTACCATTGGCACTTTTGTCCACGAGAACGACAGTACATTCTCGCGTGGGACTTAGCCCATACGAGATTGTTTTTGGACGCCGGGCGAATGCCTGGGGTGTGCCGAGGCCTAAGAAGTACAGTGATATCGAGTACCCTATGTTGGTTGACTACTTACATGATTTGACTGCTAAATTGCGTGTTCTTCACCAACAGGTCCATGACACTTTGCCTTCAGTTTCTGTAGACGCAGGCCACACGATTCAACCTGGCGACTGGTTTCTAACCAAGAATTTCCAGAGGTCAAAGAACTTGGAACCAAGATGGACCGGTCCATACCAAGTCCTGTTATCAACTCTGACTGCTATTAAGGTGTTCGGCAAGAAAAACTGGGTACATGGTACCCATTGTAAGAAGATACCTTTTGACCTTTTCGTACGATAAGTGGGTCCGGGAAGGTGTTGCCGATTCCGGGAGTGAAAGGGTTCCGAGATTTGTACCTTTTAGCGATGCACATCTGGAATGGACTCAGTCAGAAAGTGCGGATGATAAAGTCTTGCAAGAAGCTGTGCCGCCATGTTTGAGACTTGATACTACGCACCCAGAGACACTCTTTCAGGATCAAACTGTGCCTGGTAAAGAACACTACAACTTAAGGTCTAAAAAGGACAAATAAAATTTGAATTTTTTTGTGAATTACACTCTTTCAGACAAGAGACTATTTTTCTTTTTCTTTTTCGAACCACCATCCGGGTTCAGCAGCAGGGTCGCGGTATAAGAACTTAAGGGGTGGCCCGCGTATTGACGAAAGGTCTGCGGTTCTAGGGACATCTAGGATGCCTGGACGAACACTTGAGTGAAGAAGGAAAATTGCCGCGAGCAGCACGTTAGAGGATGGAGTCTGTTGTAACTGAAAGAGATGTTGAGAGAATAGATCTTAAGACAAGATTTTGTACATTGATACATAGCAAATGTTTTATAATATTGTGCTTTTTGATGTTTTTAAGTATCACATTACCTTGTGTGGGTTGGACTGTCTATGCTACACAACAGACATCTGCATCCACCTCCCAACCTATGCTTTCTTTCACTACTGTTTCTTTGCACCAGTTTTATACGTTGCCTGAACATGAACAGACAAGGAGATCAGAATTTGTCAACAACTCGTTTATACAGTTGTTGCATCAACATCAGTTAGTAGTAAATACCACTAATTGTTGGGTTTGTGGTCTTATGCCTCATATGGCAGATAAAAGTATGCCATATTTGGTTTTGCCTTTTTCTTTTAATGGGTCTGTGTGGGCTTTTCAGACCATGTTTATCTATGCAAATGAGGTACGTCCCTTACGTTTCCTTAAAGATAACTCGAGCAATAGTGCCTTAATAAGGGGAATAGTAGCTATGATCCGAGATATTGATATAATGCTATCCCTAAGGATGAGGTGCAGGCTTACATTGGTTGGAACGTGACTGGATATAGTACCAGTTTGACAGAGAAGGAGACACGAAAAAGGTCTTCACCTATTTGGATTGTACCCCACCGAGGCCACTTTTGTTTTCAAGGTAATAGTCGGAATCCGAAAGCTCAGCTAGGTAAGAGTGTGTGTGCTCAAACCTATGTCTATTCATCTAGGACTTCTCCACCGTTTGTGCCAGCTAAAGGCACATATCTTGTTTGTCATGACAGAGCCTACACATGGTTGCCACCTGATTTTTCAGGAACGTGTTATGTGGTGTTTCTACTTACCCCTACATACACTACTGCTTCAGACTATCATAGAACGAGATATGGTAGAGGTGTCTTCAATAAGGAAGATACCGCAGCACACGAAGTAGGAGATTTCTTCAAGGGCTTCTTGCCCTTTTGGGGTCCTATGATCAATAGTAGGCATATTCGACAACTTGTCCGCGTTGTTGAAGCTACTATTAATGAGACAGCAGGTGCTCTTAGTAATGTTACAGCTGAGCTTCAAGCGGACCGCCTTATGACTTTGCAGAACCGTATGGTATTAGACATCATACTTGCAGATCGAGGAGGAGTATGTAAATTGATTGGATCCAGTTGCTGTGTCTACATACCAGATAATGCCCCTACAGTGTAGCAAGCCATCTCTAGGTTGTATAAAATCTCTGAGTCTATCCATGTAGACGAAGGAGACTGGTCATTGACGGGCTGGTTTTGGGGACTGCTGTCCAAATGGGGATGGAAGATTTTGACATTCCTTGGTATGGTTTTAACCATCCTTTTCTCTTGTTGTCTTTGCATCCAGTGGGGTCCCGCCATTTATAGTCTTTGTGCTACTATGTGTGTTCGGAGACCTGTCCCGAGAGAAGTAGAGAATAATAAGATGATGCTACAGCAACACCTTGATGACCTAATGAATATCGACATAGACCTAGATTCAGATTAACATGAGTCTTAGGTTATTGCCTACGTAATGGCAAAAGGAGGGTCTGAGGTTCTGTAATTCTCGAGTCTGACTCCATTTTGTTCTGTGCCACCATTTTGTGTTACCCTCACATAGGCCTGTGAAGGTAGCCTGGCGAATAAAGTGGCTGGCCTTCTTAGTTCAAGTATACATTAACTAGGTTTCTTTTTGACTCTGAAATGAACTGTAAGAAACTGACCTCTGCACCTGAAACTGACCTCGCAAAGCCAATTTCCCTGATCGATCTTTGTCTGAGATTGCCAATCAATGTTCAGGACATCGTTAACTTTTAGTTTCCTTGCACATGCCTTATCTTGTTCAGCATCTGTTACCGTTTCTTTTTTTATGTTTCTTCATTACATGGGTTATGCTTTCAATTATAGGTTTGTCTGGCTTGTGGAGATTGAATTTGGGACATTCCTAATAATTAACTTTTGGGTTGGGATACTGTAAATTGAGTTTTTGTTATGCGACACTTTGTTTGAAAATGTACCTTATTGGCTGGAATTTTGTGCAGTGGGTGTACATTTATAATGTGAATATTGGGTATAAAAGGAGATGTCTCGCCTTAGTAAAATGAGCAGTCTCCTGAGAATTTACACCGTGATGTATTTCTAGGATCACTGTTACTAGCTGCAGCTAATAAACTTGGTCTCTGATGCCATCCAGAAGTATTCCGTGTCTCTGTATACCAAGACAGGTGAACTCGAAGATCTTAGGCGTGCCCCTGACGCCGCTGGGTTAAACCCCGGTTCTTCACCTGTTGGTGGAGAACACGTAATTTAGTGGTGAGGTCATGCAAGTAATCAATCAGCATTGGATACTGTATGTCAGAATGCTTTTTAGGGTGAGGGACTCCCCAAATATTAGCCGGGTACCCAAAAACAACCTCGTATGGGCTGAGTCCCAAACGAGAATGTACGGCTGTTCTAGTGGATAGGAGAGCCAAAGGTAAAGCATCGGGCCAGGCAAGTCCCGTGCTAGCCTGTACCTTTGCAAGCTTAAATTTAAGAGTGCCGTTATAGCACTCTACCAAACCCGCTGATTGGGGATGGTTCGCCGCATGGAACTTCTGGACGATCCCAAGACCACCACACACCTTTCTCATAATTTGGCCCACAAATTCACTTCCATTGTCACTCCAGACAATGCGTGGCAAACCAAACCTAGGGAAGAACTCTTTCAGAAGAACTTTGGCAGTGGACAAAGCAGTGTTGTCTTTCAGGGGGTAGGCCTCTATCCATCTGGAGAAGGCACACACCACCACCAAAACATATTTGAGATTGTTGCATCGTTACATGTGAATATAATCAATTTGCAACACCTCAAAAGGATATGTTGGGGGAGCAAAATGACCTGCTGGAGTTGGGGTTCCCTTTACTGGATTATGCATCAAGCAAACGATACAATGCTTCACTAAATTATCTGCACATTTTGGAAGCCCTTCGTTCAGACATACTGGAGCCAGAAGCTTACATATTCCTTTCGCACTGATGTGGGCTGGACCATGTGCGATAGCAACTACAGGTAGTACATAGGCATCCGGTAACAGCCAACGCTGATGTTCTGACAATTCTATCCAACATCCCATCGCGTCTAACATTCCTGTACTCTCTTTCCACTTACTCAACTCTTTCTCTGTAGCCTCTCCTTGAATCGATCTCACACTTTCTATTGTATCCTCACACATCCCTTTTTCCTTGACCCAATTAGCAGGGCCCGCAACATACATGCCACTCATAGCATCTCTGGCTGTTTCTTTCGCTACCTCATCCGCAAAAGCATTCCCACGACCAACATCATCAGTAATCCTCTTATGCGCACTACACTTTATGATTGCTATCTGGGTAGGCAAAGCAAGTGACTCAAGAAGATCAGTTACCAACTGGCCATGCTGTATTTTGGTGCCGTGGGAGATAAAGAATCCTCTTTCCTTCCACAAACGGCCAAAGCTATGTGCCACACCGAACGCATACTGGCTGTCGGTATATACATTCACTCTCTTCCCCTTAGATAACACACATGCTCTGGTCAAAGCTATCAGTTCAGCCGCCTGAGCTGAATTATGTCGGATGCGTGCTGTCTCCACGATTGTATGCAAGATGGTAACAGCATAAGCTGAAGTTGTTTCACCATTAGGGAGTTTAAAACAAGAGCCATCCACCCATAGGATCCCATCCGGGTCCATTAGTGGTGTATCTTTCAAATCAATCCTACCTTTTGTCTCCTCCTCAGTACGGAGAAAACAATCATGTTGTTCCTGAATACCTTTCTCTTCTGGAAGAGGTAACAATGTGGCTGGATTTAAAGTGTTACATCGTTTGATGTGCACGTGACTAGCCAAGAGCGTCAGTTCATACCCAGACAAGCGAGGGCTTGTAAGATGCTGCGTTTTTGTCCAATTTAGCAAGGTATCCACTGCATGTGGTACCATGACAATAAGAGTGTTATCAAGCACCACTCCAGCAGATTGACGAATAGAAATTGCTGCTGCTGCTGTAGCTTTAAGACAATTAGGCAATGCCTTGGCTACTGGATCTAATGTAGCCGAAAAGTAGGCACATGGCCGCTGCTTGTCTCCAAATCGCTGTGTTAAGACTGACAACGCACAACCCTCTCTTTCATGGACATAGAGCGTGAAGGGCTTACTGTAATCCGGAGTACCCAACACAGGAGCAGAGCACAGAGCAGCACGTAAATCAGAAAAACTCTTCTGACATCATCAGTTCAAGGGAGGGGTTGGGGTGTGTCTTTCAAAGTGAGTGCCAACAACGGTTTAGACAACAAAGAAAAATTTGGAATCCATTGTCTACAATAAGAGGTAATGCCCAGAAAGGCACACACTTCTCTTTGTGTGGATGGCACAGACATTTCTGCAATTGCTTGAATACGTCCTGGGGTCAGTCGCCTTCCCTCCTTCGACAAGAGATGACCTAAATAGGTAACCTCTTGGCGGGCATATTGTAATTTAGAAGGTGAAACCTTATGGTGAAGGTCAGACAAGTGACGCAATAGTGCAATAGTCACATTTTTGCAAATATCCTCTGAATCAGCAGCAATCAATAAATCATCCACATACTGAATAAGGGTAGCACCTGGCGGCAAAGGAAAAGCATCAAGCTGGCATTTCAGAGCTTGGCTATAGATGGAGGGACTCTCACAATAGCCTTGGGGTGCGCGCTTGAACCGGAATCTTCGGCCTTCTAAAGAGAAGCCAAAAATATCCCTACTCGCTTCAGCAATGGGGATGCTAAAGAAAGCATTTTTCAGATCGATAACAGAAAACCAAGCTGCCGAGGCAGGTATCATAGTTAACAAGGCAGTGATATCTGGAACAACAGGAAACTGTGGTACAACAATTTTATTAACCTCCCGGAGATCAATAACAAAGCGATAAACAGGAGGCTGAGAAGGATCAGTGCGTTTAAGAACCGGAAGAACAGGACTATTGCATACATTTCCCCTTGTCTCTTCGACCACACCCTTCTGAACCAAATCATAAATAATAGCAAAAAGTGCTCTTTTACCATCATTGGGAATTTTGTATTGAGGGATGCGTGGCAATTTCGCATTGGGCTGGAGGGTAACAACATAGGGTGGGATCTCAAGACAACCAACATCATTTGGACCCGTAGCCCAAAGTGTTGCAGGGAGAGAGAGCAATTCAGGTGGAAATTGATCTTTAGACAAATACATTGGAGAAGTCAGTTTCTGCCCCAAAACGAGATGTACACCAGAAGGAGAACAATATATCGTTGCATGCAGTCTTTTCAATAAATCCAAACCCAACAGATTTTCGCCGCAACCAGTCGTTAAAAGAAGCGGAGCTTCCAAATCATATGAACCAATTGAAATAGGCAGAGGACAAGAGACCGGGCTATGAACTGGGGCACCAGAAAATCCTACGGATACATTTGTTAAGCCAGACAAAGGTGCCCCAGGGAGTTTAGAGTGAATAATAGAACTTCTCATCGCACCAGTATCTAAAAGAAATGGCTCTGAAGCACCCATTGTAGTGACATTAACATAAGGCCCATTCTGATCTACTGGAATCGATACAACTCCCTTGCTTTGTCTATGGCTGTCCTAGTTAGCACGAAGACCGTCATTCTCACCTTCAACATAGTAATCATCATTGTAATACTGTGTAGACTGAGTATTTTTTTGATCAAAATAGTTCATAGAATGTGGAGGTGGAGGGGAACGCTGTGTCTGGGGTGGCATACCTCGACCTCTACCCCTGGGCGCTAACTGGGAACCACCACGACCTCGTGGAGTAGATAGTCCTCCATTACGCTGTAATAAAACCGGGCAGCTATTCTTAAAATGACCTTCCTCCCTACAATAGGCGCATTGGTTGGGCCCTAACAAAGGCCGCGGAATATAGGGCTCAGGCTTTTGAAACACCCTCTGAAACTGGGGAGGCTGTTGGAACTGGCGCGAGCAGGGCGAGGAGGATAAGCTTGTTGCAGAAGAACCTTTGTTTTTAAGTCTTTAGTCTTTTTCTCTTGCTTGTCTTTTTCCTCTTTGTCCCTGTTTTCATAATATTGAGCAGTAGCCAATATCTGAGCTGAAGAAGAAACAGCCCATGAACTTCCAGAGTCTTTTAACTTATGTGACAACTCGGGGAGCAAATTGAATACAAATTTATCTACAAATAATCGCTGTCCACCCTCCGTAGTCATATCCTGACCACTGTGATCAATAAACGTTTCCTCAAAACGAGTGAAGAAATCGGAGACACTCTCATCTTTCTTCTGTTTGCACGCGGCTAATTTATCCCAATTAACTCGTAAGGCGGGCATCATTGTTTTCATTAAAGCAATAATCCTACCAGGGAGTTCTGTGATCAAAACATCAGGCTTAGCACCACCCACTTGTGCTCTATCCGAGGTAGTTATAGCATTCCATATACTACCCAATTCTTGAGCGTGATCCTCTCTACGAATCCGAGCCCATAACGCTTGTGGGACTACATTTCCCATCAGCCTGTCAATATCCGCTAAGTTCATAATACAGGCATCAACAGTTTGAGACAATTCTTTATAGTAACCAGCAGGGTTTTTACTGGGATCCGGTAAAGATTGTTTGAGGGCTAAAACATCAGATCTCTTCCAGGGCACATGTACCCATATACGATGGAAGTGAGCGGGGACAGCTGGATTATTACCTGCTTGCACAACCTCTTCCCTCCATATCGGAGGAACCTCTCTCATTGGGTAATGTTTCAATGTCTGCCGAACAGCAGGGTCAGAATCAAGAAAAGTTTGTGAATAAAATAACGACCTAAAAGTAACAAGTGTCCTTACGGCGTCCTCAACCTTAGAACCCACAATGAGTCCTTTATTGAAATTAGCCTGAACATCCAACAAACCCTGGGGAAGTAAACCCAAATCCATATCCTCCCATTCTTTAGCGAGAGTGTCACACATAACACTAAATACATATATCTAGGTGGGCGCCTCCCACTGATGAAAGGTGGCCATGATATCTTTCACACTATACTGGGGACCCTTCTCAATCCATTTGCGAGCGAGAGAGTCCAATACCACCTGTTCGTCGGAACCTGGAAGTTGACTACAAGAGTGTCTTCGAGAGAAAGCCGGAGACATGTTCAGAGTCTCAAAGAAAGGGGACAAGAAACCAGATATTCGTTTGCGCACAGTAGGAGAATTAGGCATAAGGACAGGGGACAAGGTATTAGGCGATACAGGAGAGGAACTGGCAGTTCTAAGGGGAGCCGAAGGCAAAGAAGATTGATATTCGGGAGATGGAGACAAAGGAATCGGTGGCACGAGAGGTGGGGGTGGCAATACCGGAAACGGCAACTGTGGAAGATCCGGAAAAGGTGGGGGGACAACAGGTAGCTGAACAGGTTGTAACAACGGGGGTGCATTAGCACCTTGTACATAGGGCGGAGGCAATCTCAATAGGTGAGACATCAAAGGCTCTTCCTCCAAATCCTTACTTTTATCAGAAGGGGAATTAGGCAACACCGGATAGCATCTATCTATTGCCATACGATGCTGTCTCTCTGAGATTTCCGTTGCATTATCAATCTCATTATCTTTAAACTGCTGGGCAGCCTGTATGATCGTCATATTTTGTGCTTTCTTATCTCGTTTTGCCTGCTTACTTTCTTTCTGTTTGGCTTCCTTACGCCAGAGGCGGAAAGAGTCAAACATTGCCGGCCGGGCTTGTCTTTTGAACAATATCGCTTCCAAATTGTCTAATATGTCAGGCTCAAAACTACCATTTTGTGGCCACTCTAGAACGCCATCGTTCTTCGTGTATCGGATCCATGCCTTATTAAAGGCAATGGGGCCGACACCATGTTTTGAATAAAGCTCATAGGTGGGAGTTCCAACCGGAGGAATCGGACAAGAGTCCTCTAGCCGGGAATCCCTATTACAACCAAAGCAACAGAACTTCCTAAACTTATTCAGACCAGGCATCGTTATTTCACTGGACTGTTCACAAACATCAAGGGGTTAAATCAAATACTATAGCACAAACGTACTCACCCCTCGGCTTCGGCTTTTGCAATAGCCGAATCAAAGACCCAAATCAAAACAAAAATAGTGGGAGCTACCCACCAATACTTAACTAAGTGTCTTCTTACGCCAACAGAGGCCCGTCTAATGTCTCGCGATACCAAACATCATCAAAGGGACCAAAGCAAGGCGGCAGTCAGGGCAGCAGTCGTCAGTAGCCGTCAGAAAGGAGAAACCGCGCTTCAAAAGACCTTCGGACCACTTCGACATACAGGGGTCGCTTGACGTGGTTCGTGATTCCTCCAGAATTTTCCTGCGGGGCTCCTCATGATCCTCAGGCAGAACTGCTACCTCTGAAGCCGGCCCACGTTCGGGTGCCAATTGATGAACCAAGACCTTAGGGGTCTGGCGGCGCAGGGTACGCCTTAATCTCCTAAATTCACCTGCTTTGTCGAACAGAGACACGGGACACTCCGTTAGGCGTAGAAGATAAGGTTTTTTAGCTGCAGCTAAGTACAGTTGTCCCAGAAGTACACTCGGTATGTTCTCAGGAGACTGCCACTTTACTTCGTGGTGCACAATCTTTTATAACATACAGATTCACAAAGAACACTCCCAATGCATACAGGGTCAACCAATGAGAAGAACGTGAAAACAAGATATTAAGTAACTCAAATAAGCCCCTCTCCCAACTATGTTTGTCACCCTTCCCCACAAGTTAATCAGTGGTAGTGTTTATAAGTCGACTTGCAGGTGGCAGGACACATTTGTATGGCCTAGAGGACAGTTGTGAAATGAGAGAATACGAGTTGAAGAATAGCGAAGGCCAGAGGATAAGATAAAGTCAGGAAAGAATGGTGCGAACCAACAGATAGTTGAAACAGGGATCAGTCGGACCAGACGGGGTTTAGTGGAGTCGGCCGGACCCTGACACCAGCTATAAACAGAGGCAGGAGGTTATTTGACACGTTGCAGTAGGATGAGGAAAAACAACTCTTCGTTCACCGTGCCGCCTGAGTGAGGGCAACACAAAATGGCAGACAGACACAAAATGGTGGCTAAATACGAACGAGATCGGAAACTGAATTACCTCAAGGACGAGGTGTCCCCTCTGACCAACAACAGAGGCGAGCGTTTGCTGGTTTGTTTCTTGTATTAGTTAGATTACCACAGTCCTTATCGAGCGTTTGATTGATTAGTAATGCCTGCCGGTCAGAGTCACTCGAAGGCAACGGTAAAGCTAAATATGCGCTTGTGACAATCTAGGGCTCGGCTGCCAAAACGGGGCACTTTGTATTTATGGTCACTGGATAACTTCATGTTCCCCACTCTTACATTGTTTTAAGATGCCGATTTGTTTCAGCAGAAATTAATCTAGTCTGAACTCCCAGAATTGGAGGATGTGGCCTAACGGCCAGAGTGGGGAACAAGGATCGAGCCTCGGGGTAGGCTCAACGTCCTGTGATTCTGGGCAAATCACTTAATCTCCCTACCAAAAAGGAGTGTGTCCTTGTGTAATGCAACTGGTGCTCATGTAAAGCGCTCCAATACCTCCGGGTCGAGTTTGCGCTATATAAATATGCAACAACAAAGAAATGCACTGGCCTGCTGAATGGGAACCGAAGACATGAAAACACTGACACCATTGAGTCACGTGGTATTCACAGTTCTTACACCAGAGTCCGAAAGGATTATGACTTCAAAATGGACTTTGTAGTAAGTTATAGAAAGCAATATTATACTTTTATATTAAAAGCAATCAATTAAATGAGTAAACAGTCATAACTGTGTATATTTAGCCACAGAGAATCTTAAGCGTGGATTTCGACGGAGGACACGCATCTAGGAACAGAGTTCAGATCGCATTACACATCTGCTCTGGTGAGCAATCTAGGCCTAAACAAATACATACTTTTGAAAACAAAGCCAAAGGGCCGTCCCCAAACACCTTTGTGTTTTTTTTTTATTTGGAGTGTTTTACGTAGATGGATAGACAGTGACCGTGTTAACAATTTAACACAGACGAGAACAGCCTGTAAACTAAGTGACGGTCAGCGCACTGTGCAGGGTTGAGTCGGGGGCCTGTGCCTGCACAAACGTCAAGACACGGAGTGCAGCTTCAGGTGGGGGCATTATGTAGCAAAATTACGGGCAACGCAGGGTATCATGGTTGGGATGTGTGGCTCTATGACTCTTTAACAAATAATCTGTTGCTGGGAAAGTGTTTTTCTCTAGAACTTCTAGAGTGAGTGAGCAAAGGCCATTTAAAGTGTAGGGTGTTTAGAAAACTAGATATGAGGTGGAATGAAAACTAGCCAGAAACCAAGGATGACCAGGCGAATGAGCCCTCGTGAATACCCAACTTTATCCAGGACTAGATATCGCTCCGGGGGGATGGGGTAAGAGATCTCGCGTTGACTGCGGCTAGCCTGAGGGGCCAAATGGACACTGAAAAAAGACTTTTCTTCCCAGACAGTGGGGGAAACATCAAGAGGCTGTCTTCTGTAAACACCCCCCTGCGGGTGACGTGGCCTTTCCAGCTGGCTGGCTCTTTCGAGTAGTGCATGGTTCTCATAGTGCAGCATGGCCACCCCCAACGTTGTAAGAAGTGTTCCCTCGGAGGACGAGGTGTCCTCTCCGGCCAACAACAGAGGCGACCGTTTGCTGGTTTGTATCTTGTATTTGTTAGATTACCACAGTCCTTATTGATTGATTGATTGATTGATTGATTGATTGATTGATTGATTGATTGATTAGTAATGCCTGCCGGTCAATCGAAGGCAGCGGTAAAGCTAAATATGCGCTTGAGACAATCTAAGGCTGGGCGGCCAAAACGGGGCACTTTGTATCCGGATAACTTCATGTTCCCCACTCTTACATTGTTTTAAGATGCCGATTTGTTTCTGCTGAAATTAATCTAGTCTAAACTCCCAGAATTTGAGGATGTGGCCTAACGGCCAGAGTTGGGGAACAAGGATCGAGCATCGGCGTTGGCTCAACATCCCGTGATTCTGGGCAAATCGCTTAATCTCTCTACCAACAAGCATTAAAAATGCAATAGTGCTCGCCTTTGATTAAGTTAAAGTCATTTGCTTTGCTATAGAATACCATTAGCAAAGCAAATGGCTTTAACTTAATCAAAGGCGAGACCTATTACATTTTCAATGCTTGTTTACTTATCTTGGCTGCTATGGGAAATAAAGCAAGATAAGCATAATAGGAGCCTCCGGTCTTGCCATAAAATTATGAGTATGCTGCTGGTATCACGACAGCCTGCTGATATAATTATCATCTTATCAGGATGTATCAATGTGACAATACATGCATTTTATGCAAACACTGTGTAATGCTATCCAAAGATATGTAACTAATGTTTCCTTCATATATACATATATATTTTGTATTTTGGTTTTACACTAATGTTGGATAGGTCTATCCAAAAGGGAGGATTGTTGCAAAAAATATATTTATATCCATAATAAATTCATGTGTATGCACTTCAAAAGTTATCATGCTTAGATATCACAGTAACATGAGGCCTGGAGCTCCAAAGGACTTCCTATCTGACCTTGACTGGACAAGCTTCACAGCTATTCTGTACCCCCTTAGAGGTCACTTTGCTTGTTCTGACTACATGATATTTCCTAATCTGGTTGTGCAAGTTGCGTACACAGTGCCGGGCCAGCCTTTCTGGTCTGCCCATATGTGGCTGTTTATAATTGGCATGGTGCAGATCTTGCACATCCATGTTAGCCATATTTGGCTTGGTGCCTTATTCTAGTTCCGCTGACATGGCATTACTAAACGAATATAGCATCCAGAAACCAGCCACTCTGGGAAGAAGCGGTCTGAGAGCCCTTAAGGCAGGAGACCTGACTTCTTCCTTGCTAATTGGCAATGATGCATGCTTTTGGTACCAATAAATAAATGGCACTCTGTTTCTGAGCAAACCTGCTATGTCTGGTGAGTTTCATTCGCTCCTGGGAGAGTGCCTGTATTTCCCACCCCTTCCTCCGATGCCCACTCTGCTGGCATCAATGCGACCCTCCGTTACTCCACGGGCCATACTTTTTGGCTCATTAAAATGTTTGTGAGTACCAGTGATAAAGGGAGATTTATGTAGCGCATACTGAAAGAGGTAGGAATCTAATGCTCCATTAAAGTATTCTGAAATTTTATTTTTAACTAAAAAGTTGCTAACAGTAGTAAATCATTGACCAAAAATTCGACCTGTATCCTTCCAACATGGGAACCACGCTTTCTCGGTGGCAGCTCATTGTCAAAGTAAAGGTTAATTAAAAGGCGGCGAGCGCAGTTCAGTCGTTTCTTGCCAGTGATGTTGTATAAGTGACGGGTGCAGTCCCCAAGCTCGAGCAGCTGACTTAATTTTAGCGTGCAATGAATTAATACGCACAGTAACGTTGAGGAGACGTTTTAACGACTTTCTATAGAAAACAAAAACGTCAGCGTCCAACTGTGGCGCGAAAATGGACGCGGGAAAAAAAGGTCCGCCCACAGCAAGCAATGGCGCGAAATCGAGCAACTGAATGATCTTGGTAAACGGCGCGAAAACTACCCTCATCACCCGGCAACGCTGAAGTCACCTTGAAAGGTGCGGATTGGTGGGAACTCTCTGTCTGGGCGGAGAAGCCAGCCCCTTCATTTCCTTTGCTCTACAGGGCGGCGACCAAACGATGAGAACTGTACAACATAACAATCCTGGCTTAAAACGGCACCGGGCAGCAACAAAAGAAGCCACCATCTTGAAAAGTGCTCATTTTTTAACCTTCTAAAAGTTAAAAACGTTTTTGTACGAAGAGAAATGAACCAAATGTCTGTGTTATATGTCATCAGATTTGTTTCAGTAAAATACGTTTGTTAATTTTAAAGTTATACATCATACAAATATTAAATCAAGTTAATGTTAGAATTTTAGAAATAAAAAAAAATTGGTTACATTGTAAATAAGCCGGGGATACTGGTACACTTTTACTATATATCTGAATATCATTTTTACATACATAGAAAGGCTCTAAAAAGACTGTCATGATTTTTGTAAAGTCGTGAATGCAACTTATACGTCTTATTTTTTTGTTTCAACCACCAAGGATCTGCGTTTTCTTGAATGAGTATTTAGGTTTCTTCTTTTTGCCCCGCTCGGTCGCTTCTGGTTTCCTGCTGCTAAGCTGAGTCATCAGAATAATTTGCACAGGCGTGGGAGTGCAGAGGGTGCAGAGGCTGGGCTTGGGGCCAGCAGCATTCCAGACTCGGCTCGCGCTGTTAAAGGAACAGGCACCGCTCTAACTCCATCACAACAGCATGCTTCATGGACTGGAGATCTTGCGTTCCTTCTTGCAGACTTAAAATACACATTTGCAAGCTGTCCTGATTATGAGATTTGGTTTTAACTTTATCTTTCGGAGTGTTCAGGAGCAGTACATTTTCTAGCGAGACAAAAAACTGTTTTAGGTGCAGTGCCCTTTGCTTTGTGTACAACATTGCCCCCCAGCGGACACTCATGTATTGCCAATTTCGAGTATCCGATGTTTATTATCTTTTAAAAGTAAACGGTGATAATTTGTATCAATTTCTTGCTGTGTTACTTTGTGCTAATATGTATAATTTGTGTCCATTTAAAGGGGGCTTCTGTATCAATACCGGAATGAATTCGGGTACTTCGGAAACACCAGAGAGAAACACAGCAGATTGCATGTAATTTCTACGTCAGGAATCTAATTGTACCTTCATGACGACTGGCATCGGCTGTGAACATTTGCAGAGCACTCAATTCCATAGTTAGCCCAGTTTTATTTGCTCGGCATTACGTGATTTGCTGCCCCAGTTTTATAATTAAAATAGGACTACCAGGTCGCAGAATACACAGCCAAAACCTGGAGTTGATGAACTACTCCAGCATGGACTCAGGGAAAGTGAGAGCGCTTTGGCGTCGAAGAGTTTTGCAACCCTAATTAAAACTCAAATTGATTTGTATTGTAATTGCATTTTTATTGTGTTTGCTACCTCCGATGAAACGTGAACGCGCTTTTATGCTGCTCTGCAACCCAATGTTAGTGGTAAAACCAGTCATATTAGTTTTGTGGTCTCAAGGAAACCATTTAATACAATACTCCAGGTGTGTTTGCACTACATTAAATTAATATGATAGGTGTGATCATTAGAGGGGGCGAGGGATATGTGAGCACATGCAGATGTTTGGTGGGGTCAACTGAGGAGGTAGATACTGTTAGGCTGCAGGGTATGACTAAAAGAAGGAGGGGTTGTGATATTCGAAATGCAACAGTTTGCAGAAGTACAATAATAGATATTAAAGTAAACGTATGTGACATGGAGTGGGCTATGGACAGAGGGAGGAGACAAGCAGAACATGGAGAGGAAGGAGAGGATCATTCAGAAGAAAAAAGGAGACCGCAACTAACAGCTTTAAATCCAAGTAATTTTTAAGTCTCTCTTAGATAGTGAATGCGCTATCCTGCGAGGCATGTTGTTTACAATACAGTGGGTTTACAACCTGCTCACAGCACACCATTAGTTGTTTTCTTTGTCACTGTCATTTGAACTCTTTTGATTGCCTTGCTCTCATAGACTTTCCTTCCTTTCTTATGTTAGCTCCTCCCTGGAGTATGGACCAGTAATGTGTTCTTTCTCGTTGTTTTGCAACACACTTTTTTTTATTCTATAAGCCTTTCAGTAATTATTCCTGGATGTGCAACATGCTTTCCTACTTTTAAGACAAGTGAACAGCTTCTTATTTATTTTGTTTCCACTCTACCTGCTGTCTGTATTGATGCTTTAGATACACCCCCAACTGTACCCCTCTACACCACTCCACGCCACTGTACACCACTCTACTCTAAGCGATTCCACTCTACTCCAAGCCACTGTACTCTACACCACTCCACTCTAATCCACTTCACTTTACCCCACTCCTGTTGGGACTTAAAAGTCCTTTACATGGTAAGCAATTGTTACCCCTTCCCTGAGTTCCCAACTGTACAGTTGCCTGGATCCCTAATGCTGATTTTGTGTAATAGGCGGACACGGATCGTGTGTGTGCACCATGACATAGGCCTGTCTCATGGATTGCAGTTTTGTGTGACAGTGAGGGTCGCCCAAAGCGATATCCTCATAGTGGTGGAAGGCTACCACATCCACCAGGAGTAAAACAGCACAACAGCGGTGGTGGCAGCATACCGTGTAGTGATCGGCAGTAGTGAACAGGACCTTTTTACCCTGTGTCACTGGGGTGAGGATTACAGACTCACTCACCTTTTTAAAAGTTCTGCTGCTGTGTGCTTAACTCAGCCTTGGCATACATCAGTTAGATGTGTGGTACTGCAGAGCACAGGGGTTATGTGTGCTTGCGTGAAGTAAACTGCATGAAGGGCGAAGAGTGGTGCAGCGTGCACATAGTGTGTGTGTGTGTGTGTGTACTGGCAGTGCATGTGCTTTGAAAGAACACACCTTGGTGACAGATAGAAAAGCGTCAGTACTGAACCGTGCGTGCAGACTGAGTGTGTACTGAATGCAAGTGTACATGTGAGGGTACAAGGCACAGCGGTATTAGTGCTGAACAGAAAGTATGCTATGAATGTACACTGAGTGAGTGAGCCTGCAATGGTACAGGTTATGGAGGACCCTGAGTTCCACTTTGGGAAAGTGAGGCCTGCCTGGTGTAGACATAAGGAAGCAAGGAATTCCCCCCAGACAGATTTGTGTATTGCTGCAATCCTGTGAGCTAGGCGAGGACACACTGGAGAAAAGGAACAGGCTCCCTTCACATCTCAAAAGACTGCTCTCTGTTTCAGTGATAGATCACCAGAAGGGGGCCCTGAGACATACTTCAGGAAGGGAGATGGGGCTGATCAGAGATTCCTAAAGAAGAACTGATGGGCTGGGAATAACCATTTGATGCACATATCACTGTGGCTGATAACCAGGTGTAAACTCTGACCACTTCCATGAATTATGTAGTGGATAATCCGCTTCAGAGTTGTGCCTGCTGTGGCACACCTCCTTCCTGAAGGAAGGTGAAAAGGAGATTTGCCCAATACAAAAGAAGCAGACCCCAACTCAAAACTTCAAAGACCCAGAACCTAAATTACATTTGGTGGTTGAAAAAGGACTATAAGAAGGAGAAGTTGAGTTCCCAAAAATCTGTCATCTGCCAAGCAGCAGGATGGGCTGTGTGAGAAGGGGAAGGACTGCAAGACTTTGGCGTGGGACCAGACTGGGGACAAAGGCCTACTAGTTACCTGATGTTTGAAAGGAAATTGCCCAGGACACCAGGATCAACTGCCCTGGAGCACCATCGCCTGAATGCTAGCCAAGACCATTATGTCCTGTGAGAGAGAGCGCTGAAGGTAGTGAGGTTCAGTGGGAACCCTGCGTTAGGATTCCGTGTGCAAGGTGTGAGGCTGTGCACCGATCAGGCCATTGCCCAAGCGCAGGATCTGCTCTGTGACCCTAGTATGCCAGGAGACTGCCGCGCTGTTCTGAGCTGTATCGTAAGTGCTGGGCAGGAAGCACCAAGCCACATTGCTGCGGTGACACCATATGCCAGAGGGGGTCACCAGTGAACTGATTTTGGGCAAGGTGCACAGGACATGTGACTGTCTAGATCCGCGACCCCGTATGCCAAGAGGGTAAGCCATAGATAGGGCGAATGCCTAAGGAGAGTCTGTGCCCTGATTGTGAGTACTGCAGCAACCCCATATGCCAGGAGGGGCCTAGAGTCCTTTCAATTGCCCCGGACCAGAGGAGAACTGCTGTGACCAGCAAGCTGAGCCCGCACACTGTAAACTGCATCTGATGAAGACCCGATGTTCACTGAGATGCACCAGGATGTTGCACCCTCGTTGGAGCTTCGGTTTGGAGCAGGAGTATAATACCAGCATCCCCCTCTACTAGGCGGAAGAGCAACTTACCTTTTGTGTCAATTGAGCAGAAGGAGCTCCATTTAATGGAAAACGACTCTCAGCGCTGCTCGACAGGAAGAGTCTGCGCTGCTGGGTGCTGCCGCACCCATCACGATAGGGCTGACTTCACCGTACAGGATCTGGACTGGGGAGCTGCAGAGGAGAGGACACTTGCTGAACTGCTGAACACTGTCAAACCGCTGGAGTGGGTATGACTGAAACCAGTCATTTGGGGCTCCAGGAAATTTGCTGTTAATGATGCTGCAGCACTATAAACAAATTTGATGAAGTTCCTAAATGGTCAGAAGGGAGGAAGGACTCTTGATTATGGCCTAATAGTTTGCATTCCCTGATCAGGGCTGGACTGGACGTACCAGGCATTGGGTATTTCCCCAGGAGGCTGGAAGGGTGTGGGGTGGTTTTGCAGTGGTAGAGGCTGGTTTGGCAGCGGAGCTACAATTTCAGCCCCCAGTAACAAAAGCAGCAAGCAAGCATTTACATCCTCCCGGGGCCAGGCATTGCTTCCTCACGGACTGGTCTGAGAAAATTGACAGGGCTGCTTTGTATTCCCAGTCAGGCCCTGTACCTGATTCATCCATCAGTGAATGTAGAATATCCCTGGATAGGAGGGTGGGATAGGGATTTGCCTGACAACTACTGGAGCCCCATCCTCTAGGGGAATTCTATTATTGCTTCTGATTGTTGTATTCCTTTACATGTGTACAATCTGTAATAAAATACTTATTTTTCTTATAAAAGCAAGTATTTGCCTGGACATTGATTTACTGTTCATACGGTTTGCATTTTGAGTTATGGGTCATGTTCACTGACCTGTATCTACATCCTCCTCCAAGGGAGACTTGACTGCTCGACCACAGCTACCACTGAGAGTCAAGTGTAGAAGGAGTACTTAGTCCAGTTGTGCGGGACCCATAGTAGGTCGTGCCCTGGGACATCAGGAGTGAAAGGCTTCAACCTCCTGGTTTGGGCGCAGTAGCCCCTGCATGCCCCATGGCCCTCTGAAAGGGGTTCTGACAACTCCATTGTACGTCACTCTATGCCACTCCACTTTACTTTGTGCCACTCTACTACACACAATGCTACTGTGTGCCACTCTACTCTATGCCACTGTACTCTTCGCCTCGCTGCTCTACCCTACTCTTCTCTACACCACTCTGCTCCACTCTACTGCACCCCACTCTAATATGCACCATTGGACCCCACTCTAAACCATTCTATGCCACTCCACTCTACACCACTCTACTCCACTTTATGCCACTCTACTCCACTTTACGTTACTCCACTCCACTCTAAGCCATTCCACTTTAGGACTCCCTATTCTACTGCACTCCACTCTACTCTGTCACTCCACTCAATGCTACCCTTTGCCACTCTAGTGTATTCCATTCTTCTCTACGCCTCTCTACTCTATGCTACTTCACTCCATTCTATGCCTTTCCCCTCTACTCCACATCACTCTACCACTCTACTCTATGTCCCTCTAGTCTACTCTACTCCACTCCACTCCATGCCCCTACATGCCACTCTAAGCCACTTCATGCTAATCTGCTCTGACACTCCACTCTATGCCATTCCATGCCAATCTGTGCCACTGTACTCCAGTCACTCCACTGTACTCTGCACCAATCCACTCTAGTCTACACCACTCCACTCTACGCCACTCTACTCTATCCCACTCCACATAATGCCATGCTATGACACTCTACGGCACTCTACTCTATACCACCCTACTCTATGCACTCTACCCTATGCCACTCTAATCTACGTCACTCTATGCCACCCCATGCCTGCCACTCAACTCCCCTCTACACCACACTACACTGTGCCATTCTACTCCACACCACTTAACACCCCTTTACTCTGTGCCACTCTACTTTACATCATATTACTCCATTATACTCTAAACAACTCTATTTTAGACCATTCTACTCCATGCCACTCCACTCCTCATCTACTCCACTCTGCGCCACTCCACTCTACTCCACTCCAATCATTCCACTCCATTACAGTCCACGCCAATCTACACCACTCTACTCAACACTATGCCACTCTAATCTTTGCCACTTCACTCTACGCCACTCCCCTCTAATCTATGCCACTCCACCCTATGCCACTCCATGCCACTCTTTGCCACTCAATGCCACTTCACACCACTCTACGCCACTCCACTCCATGCCAATCTACACCACTTCAATCTATATAACTCCTTACAATGCCACACTCTGGCACTCTACTCTATACCACCCTATGCTAACTACCCTACTCTATGCCACTGTACTCTACGCTACTCCACTCCACATCACTCTACTCTAACCACCCTACTCTATGCCACTGTACTCTATGCTACTCCAATTCTACTTTACTCCACTCCACTGTATGCCACACCACTCTACTCTACGCCATGTTACTCTATGCCACCCTACTTAATTCCACTCTATTCCACCCCACTTTACGCAAATCTACTCTGTGGCATTCTAGTTTTTACCACTTTACTCCACTCTAAGCCACTCTAATCTAAACAACTCTACTCTATGTCAGTCCACCCTACTCCACTATACGCCACTCCACTCTACACATTGTACTTCATTTGTCTACACCACTCTACGCCACTCCACTATACACTATGAGATTCTACTCTATGCCACTGTACTCTACGCCACTCCATTACACATAATGCCACTCTACGCCACTCCACTCTATGTCATTCTATGGTATGCCACTCTACTTGACTTTCGTCACTCTGCACCATTCCACACCGCTCCAGTCTACATCACTCAACTGTACTGTATACTATACAAAATGCTACTCTACACCACTCTACTCTATGCCACTCTACTCTACGCCACTCTACTCTATTCCACTCTACACCACTCCACACCATTCCATTCTCTGCTACTCCGCTCTATGCCACTCCACCCTATACTACTCCACTCTACTCTGCACCACTCCACAAAGTGCTACTCTATGGCACTCTACTCTACGCTGCTCCAGTCTACGGCACTCTACTCCGCTCCACACTTTGCCACTCTACTCTAAGCCACTCCATCTGTTCTACCCCACTCTACTCTGCTCTATGCCACAGACCATTGAAGGATGTATGTTAGAGAGAAAAGGCCCTATTATCTAGCTTCTCTGGCCCCTTTGCTAGCCCCTCGGAGCTTATAACCAATGGTCAGCTGATTTCAAGGAGATCTTTGGGTGTGAGTGTATGATACCTTTCTTTCCCCTCCACAAGATCAGCTAGAGAAATAATGGAGGAAAGCCCTATCTTGTTCTCTGTTTCCTTTCCGCCTCCCTCCACAGGATGAGAAGAGGGCTGTCGGACCCTCTTCCCGCTTTATAGGGGGTGCATGAACAACAAGAAACAGTGACGAGGACTTAAAAATCTAAACATAGAGAGCCGGCACCGAAAGGGGACTCTTTCCCACCCTATGTAACGCCAGTATGGTAAAGCCATGTTCAAGTATTTAAAAGACTGTCTGGGGTTCACTAATAATGATGGGAAGAAGTCCTTTCCTGAACATGGTACCTCTGATATAGAGAGATTAGGGAATTTAAAATAGAACTTGAAATACATCAAAAACAAGATAGATGCTGAATAGTGGTCACTATTTTTGCAAGAAGAGGCCCATAAATGTAAGCATGAATCCCAAGTCCATGGTATGGTGTCGTGTAGTTTCTATATTATCCATACAGGATCTGCGGGTTTTGGATAGCATAAACTGTGGGTTTGGTGGCAGACTGGCTCTGATCACCCCCACCGAGAATGTTAGCCTTTCGGTTTTAGCTAGCTCACAGTGCCACTAGAATCTCCTCTTATCGGGGAGAGAATAGTTTCTGGCAACCTCAGAACATGACAACCCTGATCCCTCAGTATTGTGGAAACAATGCACTACTTTTTGCCCAGTCTCTCGTGCTCACTTATTTGGTCTCAGAGAGTTACACAGAAGAAACAGTCGGGCGTGTTACAATAAGAATTTATTGCAAAGTTGTTCTTCTAGTGTAAAATAGATGTGCTGCAACAACCGTTAGACAGTAGCAGATATATATGATTAGCAGTACGGTGAATATAAAAGAATAGTACAGTTCTACAATCTTGCAATAATTATAAATACATACATAAATATAAAATGCGTGGTAAAAGTGCGCATACTCCTATGATGCCTTTCTAGATGTACATAAGTGTACCTAGCATGTGAGTAGGTGTGAAGCCAAAAATCCCTCTACGATTTAGTCGAACCCCATTACCTGAAGTGAGAGAGTGTGGGACCCCATCCTGGTCTCGAGCTGGACACCCCGTAAGGGGGATGTGTTAGACCACTGTCAGCTGGACCGTCTGCATGCAGGAGCCCCAGCGTCTCTGGTCAGTATGTCTGCCTGGAAGTCTCGGTTCCCTCTGCCAACCCTAGCAAGATGTGCTGTATTTATACAAAAAGTATATAGGGTTTCTTTGTACCTTGTTTCATGTATTAACCATTGTTGGATTTGAGGATGACGTATGGAATGAACCTTATATGTAGATATGGTGGGGTAGGTGGTGTAGCCCCTGCCTGGTTTCCAAGAACCCTCATGAATATTCATTCATACTGTATGAGTCCATTGATGAAGTTATAGGATGCTATTGTTCAGGAAAACCCTTCTTCTGCACCCAGGACTAGAACAAGGTAAAGGTTCAATCCTAAAGGCTCGTTACTGTGTAGTATAAGGGAGATAATGTAGGTGAAGGTGTATGATATTACGCCGACCTATATTAGGGTACCTATATGAAACATAACAATGGAAATTACCCAAAAGAAGCTGGAGTATCAAATAATTCACCTTAGGTACAGAGTTAGGTCTTGTGCTCCTACTGCTCCACCTTTTCTGTATCTAATCCCAGATAAATGATCCAGAAAAGAAAGAGAGTGAAGAACAAAAAGAGGGATCTGATAGACATGTTTCCCATGCTGGCCAAAAAGGCTGGTAATGCAGTCGCTGATGCATCTGTTAATGGCAATGGTTTAGGTGGGACCTGGCCAGGCAGTTCAGACCGGACCATTCCTGTTAGAGTATTTCAGTTCACTGAGGATGTGGCTTGGCAGTTCATGCTGGACTGTTCCTATTGAAGCAGGCTCAAAACTGATTTGCAAATGGCTGGGTCCAAACTGAGGTAGCACGATCTGCAAAATAACTAAGGACTGGGATGCGGCTGTGGTAATAACGAGTGGCTGAGATTATTTCAAGCATTCCATCTATCGCTTTTTTGTATACTTCAGTGTGTCGCTCTAAGTGGGACAAGTATGCCCAGACGTGGTCTAGTCTGAGGTGGCATGATGGGCTCTGTCCAACAGTGCTGATGCTGCTATGCATGTTGCACAAACTGAATTTTTCCTGCATCTTCCTTGAAAGATTTGTCTGTTACAGAAACAAGCATATGAGAGTGAAAACCACTATTGGATCAAGCAGAAATGTGCACAGGATCTCAAATGAGTCTGGAGGGACAGCAAAGGGTGTGTGGTCACACTAAAATTTCTAGTCCCCAACCTTTGACAATTGTATTACAGAGCTGCGCAAGCCGGTTGAGATGGCATGATTTGTGCCACAGCAACCCACCAGTATGCATCTTTCGTTTTTTTTTCTACAAGGCTCAAAATCAATACCACTTTTGTGTCACCTGTCAGTGCCATATTCCTGTGAAAGGGATAAAAGCCTCCCCTGCTGCTCACCTTTCTCCTTGGGGCCTGTTGGTATATCTCCAGATGCCAAGGTGTGATTCATATTAATTTGTACTCATCCTTTTATGTTCTCTGGGTGGGTGGAAGCTTATCCCTGTACAACAGCAAATGGCATCACAATTGCAAAGCTCTTCCTTAGGGACTTTATTTATTATTTCTGGATTATGAGTTACCTCTTGAGTGACAGAGGAGCACACTTAATTTCCAATGTAGTACAGGAGATTTGCAAAGCCCTTGGGATAGATTAGCACCTAAAAAGTGCCTATCACCCAGAGTAAGTGGGCAAAGTGGAAAGAAACAGTGGTACCCTCAAGAATAAGATATGTTCTGGGACACAACTGAAATGGCCTGATTCTCTGCTCTTAGCTTTGTGGTCCACTAGGGCTGTGCCAACACAGAAAACTAAACTGGGCAGTGGTGATGGGACACCCCCTGATATTGCCCCAAATTCCTGCCATGGCTGCTGCTAAGTTAAACTTGCAAATGAGTGATGATGAAGTCTTACAGAAAGTTTATACATTGTCTCTACAGTTTCCATTCTCAGGTTCAAACTGCCTTATCTGAGTGCCCAACCCAAGCTTGCCGCTCCCTTCAACCTCACTGGCGTGCTTCCTATCAAGTTCTGCTCATCACCAACACAGCCATTAAGTGCCATGGGGTAGTGATGTGGATTCGCTACTTCCTGTGCAAGCATGTTGCACTCTCCAAGACTCCTACCCACCGCTTTCTGCTTCTGGACCTGCACCAAGCCCAGGTCAAGTTCCTGTGCTGGAGCTGTTCCTGTTGCTGCTCTGAAAGTGGTCATGACCACCAGAGCCCACTTCTGCATCTATTTGCCACAGTAGTGCAATGCTGCATCAAGCACCTCCCATTATTACCTTATCCGTTCAAAGCAAGCGTTCGTCTCCTGGATACTGAGTCCCTCTATGGACTTCGCCTGCCCTCCTATCATTTATAAGGAGCATGTCACCTGGCTTCTGTATCTATGCGCTATTCGCAGTTAGTGACAAAGCACATGAGTGAATGCCAGCTGACCTGTGTAGGAAGGTGGCTCTGTATATACTATACCAGAGTAAGGTATAGTGTGCACAGAGTCCAGTGGAACCCCATAGGTAGGCAGATGTAAAAGTAGATAATACCCTACTCTTTATTTGTGGTAGAGTGGGTGAGCAGTAAGGCTTTATCAGAAGTTAGTGTTAAGCATTTATTGTACAAACTCAGGCAATAAATGATATCACACACTCAAAGACTGAACTCAGACCAATTTGTTTGTATAAAAATATTATATATTTTTATTTTATTTTCTAGAACCAAGCCAGGCCTGGTGAAGGTAAGTGAAATAATACGTTGCAGGTATCATGCAGTTGAATACAATGGAAATGCCTTTGGATGCAATTGAATTGTTTACAGGTAAGTCAGCAGTCAAAATTACTTTACAGTTACTTTTGAGATTATTTTGCACATGACTTTTCAGATTACTTTTTCAGTAACTTTTTCTGCTCAGTGTGATATGTCTAGATATCACACTGGGACATTTCTTTGAGAAAAGGTAAGTAATTCAGTTTTTGTACATTTGCAGTTTCTTAAGTTTTCATACAAACCAACTCCACACTTTTTTCAAAGAAAAGCAGTCAATGCAGTCCTATGGGAGAAAACAGTGTTATCAGTTTATATGTAAGTTCTTAGGTTTTTGAGTTGTTTTCTAGGGTTAGAACCAGGGTTCCCTAGGGTCGAGGATGCACTCTCAAAGCACCATCAGTGGCGGTACGGCGGCTGGGTGGAGAGTGCTGAGGCCCAATCTTATTCAATGGGGGATAGGGGGCATCCAGATGGTGGCAGCTCACGAACAGGCCACAAGGTTGTGGGAGCAAAGCTCCTGGTGTTAGGCTCAGGGCAAAGGGGGATCTGATTTAGCACACAAGGTGCACCCACAGAGGCATGTGGGCGGCCGGGTGCAGGGTGCTGTTTTGGCGTCGGGTGCCCTGTTGGTTTCATTTGGGATTCTCCGGTTGCCACAAACATTGCAGGCTCGGGGACGAAGATCTTCTGGAGGTGACCACCAGTTGGAGAGGTAAGTTGGAATGCCTGCGGATGCCGGGACATTGTTCGTTGGGCCACCTAAGGCAGTGGGATGTCGGGTGCTGGGGTGTCTTTTGGGGTCGGGTTTCTTTTACCGGATCCGGTTGCGGTCAGGGGAATTCTCTAGAAAGAGGCTGCAGGCGTTGGTTGGAGACATGAGGTAGGTCAGAGATCACCAGATCCCAGGCCAGGATCGCTGGGTAGACCTCCTTGTGGTGTTGGGCCACTTGAACTCGGGCCGTGGGTGTTGGGTGCAGAGTGGTAGAGACTCGTAGATTTGGCCGGAGCCAGAGTCTGTGGGTGAGTAAATCCGGTGCTCACGGGAGACAAAGTCTGATTTGGGAAGGCAGGGCAGGTCCTCCAGGTTCTTGGGGGCTGCTGGTTGCTGGCCTTCAGGACACACCGGGATTTTGCTGTTGCAAGTTGAGGACGAGACAGGCCGGTTGGGCTGGGGCCAAGTCAGTTGGTGTCCTCCTCTTCTTCTTCAGCACGGCTCCTTTTGAATTTTTCAGGGAGCCCCAAGGTCATGCCCTTCAATATTTTGTTGAACCTTTCAACAAGACCATTGGTTTGTGGGTGATAGGGTGTAGTAAACTTTTACCGGTTAAGTTCCCTTAGAATTTTTGAAAAATAAAAGCTCACTGTAGTTAGGGGTAAGAGGGTTAAAAACTTTTTTGTAGAATGTCCCTTAACAAGAACCCAGCTATTAGTGAAAATATCACCAATGACATAGAGAGCCTGGTTGAGGAGCTCGACCTCAACCCTTATCTCAACTTAGAATTTAGGGAGCTACGGTCTCTATGTAAACTTAAAACATTACCATGGGGTTCCATCCCTCCAAACAAAAGCTCCAGGAGCTGTTGGCAGGGTATGCTAAGGACCATCCGCAAATTGAAGACCTCTCAAATGGGGAAGAAGATGGAGCGGATGAGGATAACCGCCAACCCCCTTACTTCCTAGGGAGAACAGGACCCCTGTACCCCTGAATCCAAGAATACAACTCACAGCACCTAGATCTCACACAGGTAGGTCAGGTGCTTCTGGGTCCACTGAGGACAGCCTCAATGAGGAAACCAACCTTTTAGTGAGGTTGAACAAGAGATTAGATCTACACTAACCCTGCAATAGGAAAGGTGGATTAGTTACTGTTGGAATTTTGCACTTTCACAGGGTTACCCAAAGAAGGAAAACAGAATGTCAAAACATTTGTATGCATTCACTGTCTGGCTGATGAAAGCTCAACATTACCCTACCAGACTACTGTCTCTGAGTTTGTTGGGGTAGAGGGACTGCCTAACACTGGTATTTATTGTTAGAGTGCGAGAACAATACGAGTACCATAGGACAACTCCCACACAACCCCAGCCCTGAGAGCTCAAACTTAGTGTGGACGAAGTCTTCGTCCCTCTTGAAAACTCCCAAAGTAGATAGGGTTAGCCCAGGGAGCCATTACCCCATTGATTAGGGTGCCCCTAGGGGTCATTACTACCCGCTTGTTTATGCCAGACATACATGTCATATCTCTAGGCAGTAGAGGGAGTTCAGAGCATTCCTTGCCCTGTGGAAGATCAGAGGAGAACTGAACCTGTTGTCTGAGACTTTAGATAAACCTAAAAGACTGGACCTATTCTCCCTTTTTGAGACCAAGGACAAATAAGTGGACTTCAAAGGCCATCAGATTGATTTCCTAGAGCTACAGGGACACAACAAGCTACAAAAGGCCTTTTCCAGCAATTGCCCAGCTGACCACTGGCAACTGGATCTTGACTGGACGCTTCTGCTGGCCTCTCCCTGTCACCCTGTGAGACTCTAAGTTCCTCTTCTGGGGTCCTGGGTAGCTTTAGAAGTGTACTGTGGTGGATTGGGACTCAGAGGACAAAAGTCAGAAGGTAAAATCTTTGGCCAGGACGAACCTAGATAGCATAGCTGACTTGTGCTCCATCGCGGTTAGCATCAAATTGTACTTATGTCCTGTTCTCCCGCGACCACTGACTATCATTGGCACTATTTGCTTATTGACGCTATCTCTACTTGAACCTATACAAATTTCATATCTCTGGTTCCCCTTATTGGATTTTTGTCTAATAAATTTTACTCTATTTTTCTAAATTAGTTTTGGGATTTATATTGTTTTGCATTTTGACTTTATTACTATTGTAGTACTGCACCAATACCTCTAAGTTTTGCCTGGCTGCGCTTAGCCATAGCGACTAGGTGGTTGAGCTCAGGTGTTTTTTGTGACGTTAGAGGTTTGTAGTTATTATTAGAGGTGGGTACTCACCCCCCTCAAAAAATAACACAGTTTCTCAAAGTTACTTTTACAACACTCCTTGCCCTTGGGCAAAGCAACAGGAGGACGAGGGTACACAGTACCCCTGTCCTTGGGCTATGTGAGGTTGTAATTAAACAACTAAAACAACCCCACACCCTTGTGAAAGGCAGAGGTTAACCGCTTACACTCAACTGGCAGGAACTCCACATCAAGAGCACTCGAAGCCAGGTACTATTGACATGGAGGGCATATTAAAGAGTCAAGGGCAGGGAATCCATCTGGTACTGGCTTTATTATTTTTCAAGTTGTGCTGCTGGCAAAGAACTTCCCCAGCAGACCGAGGCTGTTTCTTTTTCTAATGATGATTAGCATGCAAGGCGTGCTGATGTTGTTACTGTAAAGTAACATGAACGGATTTGTGCTCTGGAGCATATCTCAGTCCCCCGAGCACCAATTTTAATGGAAGTGTTATTGTGGGAAAGGGGGAATCTCTCATTTCCAAAGGTATATCTCTCAACTGGATCCTTCACAGGACGATCCCCAAGCAGTGATTCACACCAGTAGACATAAGGGATTATGTCTTGGGGACTGGCGTCCTGAAGGCCATGTGCCTTTATACCACCCATGGGCCCAATCAGTCTTTCTGCCCCTCCTTCCTTGGTAAATGCCAACTACCCACCAGGAAATCAAAGCAAAAGAAAAAACGTTTGGGGCAGCCCACCCTGACATAGGGCCTTGCCCCACCTCAAAAGGGGGACAATACCCTGGGGGGCTATAAGAGGTTTGCCCAGATTGGGGGTGTAGGAAATGCCCATCTTTTACGTGGTTGCCTCAATTTCTTGCCCTATCTATTTTTCTCGATTTTGGACTCTGTGCACATTACCCCTGTCAAACTGGAGTACACTGCCTGTGCTCTTCCTTGCTCCCTTGAAAATGGTTAAATTGGCGTATTTAACTTGCCTATAGGTCTCTAGTATATGGTGTAGAAATTGTACCCAGGACCTGGAAGTTAAATGCCACCCATGGACTGTAGCACCTATTGTGCCATTCAGAGTAGGCCTGGCATACATGGCTTCAGGCCTAGCATGTGTAGCCTGACTGCAGCAGCCTTAAAACCTGCTGTTAAACCTGTCAAAATAACACTTTTTTTTAACAGTTTTATTATGCATTTCAAATGATAGCAAATAAACAAGACACATCGCACAGTCCCAGAAATAAAAAATCAGACCCACACCCAATAAGTGGTTGACCTCGAAGCTGGGGAACGACACTCAACATTCTGTGATTCTGGGCAAATCACTTAATCTCCGCGTGCCTAACAAAAATGAATGTGTCTATCTGTAATGAAACTGGTGCTCATGTAAAGCGCTCTGATACCTGATATCTTCGGGTCCAGTTTGCGCTATATAAAACTTAAAACAAAAAAATATATATCATTATCCAAAGGGAAGTAGTAGTTAAAGCAATCCCCCCCCATCCCTCACACAGGGGCATATGTATCAACATCACCATTTGCGATTCTCAAATAGCGATTTTTAAGGAATCGCTATTTGAGAATTGCAAAACGGGATGTATTTAAAAAATTGCAAACTTTTTGCGATTTCTTAAAATTCCTTAATTGCGATTAGCAAATTGCGAAATCGCAATTAAGGAATACCTGCCCATTCATTTCTATGGGCCAGGAGACCCATAGGAATGAATGTGAAGTAATTCTCAAATAGCGAATCGCAATTTGCTAATCGCTATTTGAGAATAATTTCAAAGGTGCAAGGGTGTCAAGATGACACCCTGATACACCCCTGAAATTAGCATGTGTGGTCATATGGCGCACACACATGCCCTAAGGGCATGTATGTGCGTCACGTGGCACTTTGTAAAATTACAAAACATGCATTTTTAAAAGAAATCGCAAATTAACACCAACTAGTAGTTGGTGGTAATTTGCGATTTCTTAAGGATTAATCGCAATCCTTTGGTGAGTGTTACATTTCATTTAAGAAATCGCAATTTGCGATTTCTTAAATGCCTACGCAAACTTAAGAAATCGCTAAATTAGCGATTCCTTAAATTTGCGTTGGGATGTGGCTCATACATCCCGTTTTGCGAATTTTTAATCGCAAACGCTGTATTTTGCGAATCGCAGCGTTTGCGACTAAAAATTTGCTTGATACATATGCCCCACAATGTTTACATTGCTACAGGGCCATCATTTGAGCCAGAAGAAGACATAATATGATTGTCAGATGCACGCAGTGTTCACGACCTCAAAATATGGAGGCCTCCAGTTCTTTGTAGTCGAACTAACATAGGTAGTGAAGGGGCATCAGGTTGTATTGAATTTGGCCACTCTTTCCCGAATAAGAACAGTTAATTTCTTCATAGCATAGAGAGCCCAAACCTTCCCGCAAGACATAGTTACAGAAGGAGAAAGCGTCTGTTTCTATAGTTGCACCACACAGAGCTGTAAGGAGTAGTTGAGATATAAGGAAGCCCTGAGGAGTAGTCGAGGGAAAAATGCCATTGGTCCCTGGATTGCACAATAAAAACTGCTGGGGTTCAAGTGGGAGGAGGACATTAATGATGGCCTGCAATATACTCTGTATCTCTAACCAGAAGGACTGAATCATAGGGCATGCCCACCAAGTGTGTAAAAAGGTGCCCCTCTCACTGCAAAACCTCCAGCCTTGTTCAGAGCCCCAGAACAACTTGGCCAAAAGAACAGGTGTTAGGTACCAACAAGGAATATGTGACCTTACAACACTATTAAAATGATCGCGGAACATTACATCGCAGTTTTTACAACTCAAGTCGTTACAACGACTTGCGCTGGAGGGCACTTGACTTAGGAATAGTATGATTTACTATTCCAACACCAGTCTACGTACAATAGGGAAGGTGTTGGAATAGTAAATCATACTATTCCTAAGGTTAGAGCGCCATCCAGCGCAAGTCGTTGTAACGACTTACGTTGTATTACCCGCGATGTAAAGGCATTGCGATGCAATGCCCGCGTGGTAATGAATGTTTCCCACCAACGAGTCACTGTCTTATAGGCATTCTCTATATAACGAAGACAGTTCGACGATTAGGCCGCTCTCTGCTAGATCACCCCCCAAGTGTCATCAGATAACTCTAAAACCAAATCCCTCTCCCATTGCAACATATAAGCATGCTTTTTAGGGGGAGTCAGCTGGACTAGGATCGATAAAGCCACGAGATACCTTTGCGCAGCATGTTATTCAAATAGAGTGACTCATTAGGTGCAGTGTCACATTGACATGCTAGATGTGCATGGGGTTTGCTTGCCCAATGAAGTGCCTGCGTCAATTTAAAGTCATGTTGTGAAGAACCAGAACCTTTTGGACCTGGTGGCGCAGGGTACGCCTTAATCTCCTGGGTTCTCCTGCTTCAGCTAACAGAGACACAGGGACACTCTGTCGCCGTAAAAGATCAGATTTTATTAGCTGCAGCTAGTACAGTTGTCCTAGAAGTACACACGGTATGTTCTCAGGAGACTGCCACTTAACTCCGTGGCGCACAATCTTTTATAGTACGTAGATAACATATACATTAACAAACAACACACCTAAAACATACATAGAGGACCAATAAGGTAAGGTTAAAAACAGAACATGTCCAATAGGAAAGGTTGAAAAACAAAGATATTAAGTAACTCGAAGAAGCCTCTCCTCCAACGGTGTTTGTCATCCCTCCCACAGGTTAAGGTATTAACATGTTTGTAACTGGTTTGCAGGTGGCGAGATACGTTCGTGTGTTTTGGAGGACAGTTGTGAAACGAGAGAATACGAGCGGAGGACAGCGAAGGCCAGAAGATAAGATAAAGTCAGGAGAGAATAGTGTGAACCAACAGGTAGTTAAGACAGGGATTAGAAGAACTAGACAGGGATTAGTGTACCTTAGCTACTAGATCTAACGTAGCCGAGAAATAGGCACATGGCCGCTGTTTATCTCCAAATCGCTGTGTTAAAACTGACAACGCACAACCTTCTCTTTCATGAACATAGAGCGTAAAAGGCTTACTGTAATCAGGAGTACCTAGTACAGGAGCAGAACACAGAGCAGTACGTAAGTCAGTAAAACTCCTCTGGCACTCGTCAGTCCATGGAAGGGGCTGAGGCGTATCTTTCAAAGTGAGTGCCAATAAAGGCTTGGCCAACAGAGAGAAGTTAGGGATCCACTGCCTACAATAGGAAGTAATGCCCAGGAAGGCACGTACCTCTCTTGTGTGGATGGCACAGACATTTGTACAATAGCTTGGATACGTTCTGGGGTTAATCGTCTTCCCTCCTTTGATAAGAGATGACCCAAGTAGGTAACCTCTCGGCGAACATATTGTAGCTTAGAAGGTGAAACCTTATGATTAAGATTGGATAAGTGTCGCAACAATGCAACCGTCACATTCTTACATATATCCTCTGAATCAGCAGCGATTAACAAGTCATCCATGTATTGAATGAGAGCAGCACCAGACGGTAGGGAAAAAGCATCAAGATGACATTTCAGAGCTTGACTGTAAATAGAGGGACTTTCACAATAGCCTTTGCGCGCTTGAACCGGAAGCTTCGGCCTCCAAGAGAGAAGCCAAAAATATCCCTACTTTCTTTGGCAATGGGAATACTAAAGAAAGCATTTCTCAGATCGATAACAGAAAACCAAACCGCTGTAGAAGGTATCATCGTCAACAGTGCAGTGATATCTGGGACAACAGGAAACTGTGGTACAACAATTTTGTTTACCTCCCGAAGATCAATTACAAAACGATAAACAGGAGGCTGAGAAGGATCAGTGCGTTTAAGAACAGGAAGAATAGGGCTATTACATATGTTACCTCTCGTTTCCTCGACCACATCTTTCCGAATCAAGTCGTGAATGATTTCCAAAAGTGCTTTTTCACCTTCAGTGGAAATTCTATATTGAGGAACACGTGGCAATTCAACATTGGGCTTAAGAGTAACAACATATGGTGGAATTTCATGACAACCAACATCATTTGGACCCGTAGCCCAAAACGTTGTAGGAAGAGAGAGCAATTCAGGAGGAAATTGATCTTTCGACAAGTACATTGGAGAAGTCAGTTTCTGTCCTAAAGTGAGATATACACCAGAATGAGAACAATGTATCGTTGCATGCAATCTTTTCAATAGATCCAAGCCCAATAGATTCTCGCCGCAACCATTCGTTAAGAGAAGCGGAACTTCTAAATCATAAAGGCCAATTGAAATAGGCACAGGGCAAGACACCGGATTACGAACTGGGGCGCCAGAAAAACCTACAGATACATTCGTTAAGCCTGACAAAGGTGCCCCAGGGAGTTTTGAATGAATGATAGAACTTCTCATCGCACCAGTATCTAAAAGAAATGGCTCTGAAACACCCATTGTAGTGACATTAACATAAGGTCCATTCTGATCTACTGGAATCGACACAACTCCCTTACTTTGTCCATGGCTGTCCTAGTTAGCATGAAGACTTTCATTCCCGTCTTCAACATAATAATCCTCACTGTAATACTGTGTAGACCGAGCGTTTTGCTGATCAAAGTAGTTCCCGGAACTAGAGGGAGGAAGGGAACGCTGTTCTTGGGTCAATATTCTTGGGTCAATATTCCTCGACCTCTACCTCTGTTTGCTGACTGGAGGCCAGCACGACCTCGTGGAGCAGATAGTGTCCTATTGCGCTGCAATAAAACCGGACAACTATTCTTGAAATGACCTTCCTCTCTACAATAGGCACATTGATAGGACCTAACAAAGGTCGCGGAATATATGGCTCAGGCTTTTGATACACCCTCTGAAACTGTGGAGGCTGTTGAAACTGGGGCTGAGCATAACGAGGTGGATAAGCCTGTTGCAAGAGAACCTTAGTTTTCAATTCTTTAGTCTTTTTCTCTTGCTTATCTTTTTCTTCTTTATCTCTATTTTCATAATATTGAGCAGTAGCCAATATCTGAGCTGAAGAAGAAACAGCCCATGAACTCTCAGAGTCTTTCAACTTATGCGATAGCTCAGGAAGCAAATTAAATACAAACTTATCTACAAATAACCGCTGTCCACCCTCTGTAGTCATGTCCTGACCACTGTGATCAATGAATGTCTCTTCAAAACGAGTGAAGAAATCGGAGACACTCTCATCTTTCTTCTGTTTACACGCGGCTAGTTTATCTCAGTTAACTCTCAAGGCAGGCATCATCATTTTCATTAATGTAATAATCCTACCAGGGAGTTCTGAAATCAAAGCCTCAGGCTTCACACCACCCACTTGGTTTCTATCTGCGGCAATGATAGCATCCCAATCTCCACCTAATTCTTGGGCATGATTCTCTTTACGAATCCTAGCCCATAATGCTTGTGGGACTACATTCCCCATCAACATATCAATATCTGCTAAATTCATGATGCAGGCTTCAACAGTTTGTGACAATTCTTTATAATAACCTGCAGGGTTTTTACGAGGATCTGGTAGAGACTGTTTAAGGGCTAAAACTTCGAATCTTTTCCAGGGGACATGTACCCATATTTGCTGGAAGTGAGCAGGAATAGGTGGATTACCACCTGCTCCTGGAACCTCTTCTCTCCATACCGGAGGAACCGCTCTCATTGGATAATTTTTTAGTGTCAACCTAATTGAGGGATCGGAAGCTAGAAAAGTCTGTGAGGAAAATAAGGTTCTATAGGAAACAAATGTCTTTACAGCGTCCTCAACCTTAGAACCCACAATGAGTCCCTTATCAAAATCAGCCTGAATATCTAACAGACCCTGAGGAACCGAACCCAAGTCCATATCCTCCCATCCTTTAATAAGAGTATCACACATAGCATTAAAAACATATCTTTGCGTAGGCGCATTCCACTGTGAGAAGGTAGGTATAATGTCGGGTACACAATACCGAGGACCCTTTTCAATCCATTTACGAGCGAGAGAGTCCAACTTTTCTGGTTCTTCGGAAGCTGGGAACTGACTACGAGACTGTCTTCGAGAAAAAGCCGGAGACACATTTAATGCCTCAAAGAAAGGTGATAAAAGACCAGAGACCGTTTCTGTAAGTCGTTTACACATAGACGGAGAATTGGACATAAGGATAGGGGACAAAATATTAGGCGAACTAACGGAAGGGAAATCAGTAATTACCGGAGGAGCGGAAGGCGTAGAAGGTAAAGGCGTCGAAGGCAATGCTGGCAAAGGCGGCAATACTTGAGGGGGCAAATGTGGAAGAGCCGGAGCAAGCGGAGGCGCAACTGGCGGCTGAACAGGCTGTAACAACGGGGGTGCATTAGCACCTTGTACATATGGCGGAGGCAATCTCAATAGGGGAGACATTAAAGAATCTTCCTCTAAATCCTTTCTTTTATCATAGGGGGAAGCTGGCAACATCGGATAGCATTTATCTATTGCCATACGATGCTGTCTTTCTGAAATTTCCTTCGCATTATCAACTTCATCATCTTTATACTGTTGAGCAGCCTATATAATTGTCATACCCTGTGCTTTCTTATCTCGTTTTTCTTGCTTAATTTTTCTCTCTTTGGCTTCCTTATGCCAAAGGCGGAAAGAGTCAAACATTGCCGGCCGGGCTTTTCTTTTAAATAAAATAGCTTCCAAATTATCTAGAATGTTGGGCTCAAAGCTACCATTTTCTGGCCATTTTAAAACACCATCATTCTTCGTGTATCGGATCCATGCCTCGTTAAAGGCAATGGGGCCAACACCATGTTTAGAATAGAGCTCATAAGTGGGAGTTCCAACCGAAGGAATCGGACAAGAGTCCTCCAGCCGGGAATCCCTATTACAACAAAAACAACAAAGTTTCTCAAACGTAGTCAGACTAGGCATCGTTATTTCACTGGACTGTTCACAAACATCAAGGGGGTTAACTCACAGCACAAATGTACTTACCCCTCGGCTTCGGTTATTGCAATACCCAAATCAAAGAACCTAAGAACCTAAGAACCAAAGAACCAAAGAACCTAAGGACCAAAGAACCAAATGTGGGAGCGACCCACCAATACTTAACTAAGATGTCTTCTTACACCAACAGAGGCCCCGTCTATCGTCTCGTTTTACCATACATCACCAAAAAGAGGGCCAAGGCAGGGCGGCAGTCAGGGCAGCAGTCATCAGTAGCCGTCAGGAAGGAGTAACCGCGCTGCAAAAGACCTTCGGACCACTTTCGGACTTGACGTGGCTCGCGATTCCTCCAGAATTTTCTTGCGGGGTTCCTCACGACCTTCAGGCAGAACCACTACCTCTGAAGCCACCCCAGTTGGGCGCCAGTTGAAGAACCAGACCCTTTTGGACCTGACGGCGCAGGGTACGCCTTAATCTCCTGGGTTCTCCTGCTTCAGCTAACAGAGACACGGGGACACTCTGTCGGCGTAAAAGATCAGATTTTATTAGCTGCAGCTAGTACAGTTGTCCTGCAAGTACACACGGTATGTTCTCAGGAGACTGCCACTTCACTCTGTGGCGCACAATCTTTTATAGTACGTAGATAACATATACATTAACAAAGAACACACCTAAAACATACATAGAGGACCAATAAGGTAAGGTTAAAAACAGAACATGTCCAATAGGAAAGGTTGAAAAACAAAGACATCGAGTAACTCGAAGAAGCCTCTCCTCCAACGGTGTTTGTCATCCCTCCCACAGGTTAAGGTATTAACATGTTTGTAACTGGTTTGCAGGTGGCGAGATACGTTCGTGTGTTTTGGAGGACAGTTGTGAAACAAGAGAATACGAGCGGAGGACAGCGAAGGCCAGAAGATAAGATAAAGTCAGGGGAGAATAGTGTGAACCAACAGATAGTTAAGACAGGGATTAGGAGAACCAGACAGGGATTAGTGTACTCGGCCAGTCTCTAACACCAGCTTCGTAAACAGAGGCACAAGGCTATTTTGACACAATATTGCAGGAAAAGCAGAAAAGACTTCGTTCGTCGTGCTGCCTGAGTGAGGGCAACACAAAATGGCGGCAGAGCACAAAATGGCGGCTCAATGCGATCGTGCTCGAAAATCGAATTTCCTCAGTTGGCGGGTGAGGGTAGATCGGACAATGAGGTCCACCCTCGACCGCATATCCCCTTCATCAATAAAATCCCCTAGGAGAGGGAACGTCCCTGATTCCAGCCAAAGGAACTGGGATGAGTCACGCCTTGGGCAAAATCAGGATTGTGTGCTAGAGGGGTCAGGTGGCACAGCCCTACGCCGACGCACCTCTCCCCAGTAGGACAAAGGCAACAAGGTCAAAGGCAATAAGGGGGGATTGTGCCAGGAAAGACATGGGCAGCCACAACAACCCCACCAAAGGGGACAGGGAAAAAGCCTGCTCCACCTGGATCCAGGGTTTCTTGTCAAGGGTATGATTCCAATCCAAGGAGGGGCGGAGTTGTGCTGCCAAAACATAAGCAGAAACATCAGGGAATCCCCAAAAAATGTTTGCGCGGCATGAAGCTCCTTGGAGTATCTGACCTGCGCTCCATTCCAGTCGGTCTGAAATTGCACCAAGGTCCCAGTCCACCACTTCAATAGACTATAATTGGTGCTTAGTGCTTTTTGGTGCTATGTTTACTTAAAGGTTTACATTCATATGTCAGGATCATATTATTAGAGGGTTGTTGTTAGTCTATTTACTACATGTCACTCCGCTTTTTTAAGACGGTTTGGCATTTTTATTGTTAGGTGTTTTAGCTTTATTACTGTTTTGGTTCTGGATATATAGTTTGCACGTTGCCCTAAATTAAGCCTGATTGCTCTCTGCCATAACAACTAGAGGGCTGAGCTCAGACTAATTTAGTTACTTTGGGCTTCATTCTGATAAATTAGTATTATTCCTCGAGGTGGCTGGCCACCTATCTCAAGTGTAATCCACTTTCTGGCAGGGGTTGTGCCCTTAATCTACCTCGTGGGAGGTAGAAGCCCACTACACACCAGGCATTGTACATTCGAGTAAAAAATGGGTGGGGACATTCCACCCTGGCATTGGGCCATACCCTCACCACAAAAGGGGCAACACAGTCTTTCAGCCCTCCCAAGGCACAGAGAGTGGGTTTGCTCCCTCTTGGAAAAAAACCCACTAGACACCAGGGATTTCAAATTGACTCCAAAACAAACAAAAGGATGAGGGTGCCCCACCCTGACTTTGGGTCATACCCTCACCCTAGAAGGGGTAATACAGCATTTTTGCCCCCTGGAGACAGATGGAAGGCTTTACCTAAATAGTGGGTTTGGCCCTAACCTACCCCATGGATTGGGGGGTAGAATACCCATTAGACACCAGTGATAATTGTGGGCAAAACGAGATGGCATTGTGGCATGCCCCCACCCAAAAAGAGGCAATAAAGTATTTCCGATCTCCTAAGGTGAGGAACTTCGATTTCTGATTGCGATCGAATCGACCCGCCATTTTGTGCTCCACCGCCATTTTGTGTTGCCATCACTCAGGCAGCACGGCGAACAAAGTCTATTCCGCTTTTTCTACAGCCTGGTGTCGAAATACACTTCCTGCCTCTATTTACAAAGATGGTGTTAGGACTGGCCGAGTACACTAATCCCTGTCTGGCTTTTCTAATCCCCGTCTCAACTATCTGTTGGTTCACACTATTCTTTTCTGACTTTATCTTATCATCTGGCCTTCACTGTCTTCTGCTAGCATTCTCTCGTTTCACAACTGTCCTCCAACACACACAAACGTATCTCGCCACCTGCAAGTTAGTTACGAATCTGTTAATAAATTAGTTTGAGGGAGGGGTGACAAACATAGTTGGAGGAGAGGTTTCTTCGAGTCATCTGACACTTTTGTTTTCCAATCTCTCCTATTGGTTCTGTCCTGTTTTCCAACTTTCCTTATTGGCTCTTTCTTGTGTATTCTGGGTGTACATTTGGTTAATGTATATGTTTCTATATAACATAAAAGATTGTGCGCCACAGAGTGAAGTGGCAGTCTCCTGAGAACCTACCTTGTGTACTTCTGGGATAACTGTACTAGCTGCAGCTAAATAAATCTGATCTTCTAATGCCAACAGAGTGTCCCGTGTCTCTGTGTAGCTGAGCAGGAGAACTCCGTAGACTAGGGCGTACCCTGCGCCGCCAGGCCCAAAAGTTTCTGGTTCTTCAACTGGCGCCCAATGTGGGGCGGCTTCAGTGGTACCGGTTCTGCCTGAAGGTCGTGAGGAACCCCGCCAGAAAATTCCGGAGGGTTCGCGAGCCACATTAAGCGACCCCTGTATGTCGAAAGTGTTCCGAAGGTCTTTTGCAGCACGGTTACTCCTTCCTGACGGCTACTAACAACCGCTGCCCTGACTGCCGCCCTGCTTTGGCCCTTCCTTTGATGATGTGAGAAGACGTCCTTAGTTAAGTATCTTCGTGGGTCGTGCCCACAATTTTTTTTTGTTCTTTGATTTTCTTGGTATTTGTAGTCCTTAGATTCGACTATTGCAATAGACGAAGCCGAGGGTAAGTGCATTTGTGCTGCGTAAACTGAGTTTTACCCCCTTGAAATTTGTGAACAGTCTGGTGATATCACGAGATGCCTGGTCTGACTAAGTTTGGAAGAATTTGTTGTTTTGGTTGTAATAGGGAATCCCGACTTGAGGACTCTAGTCCGATTCCTTCGGTTGGAACTCCCACATATGAGCTCTATTCAAAACATGGTATTGGCCCCATTGCCTTTAACTAGACATGGACCCGATACACGAAGAAAGATGGTGTTCTAAAATGGCCAGAAAATGGTAGTTTTGATCCTGATGTGCTAGACAATTTAGAAGCAGTTTTATTCAAAAGAAAAGCCCGGCCGGCAATGTTTGACTCTTTCCGCCTTTGGCGTAAGGAAGCCAAACAGAAAGAAATTAAGCAAGCAAAACGAGATAGAAAAGCACAGGGTATGACAATTATACAGGCTGCCCAACAGTTTAAAGACGATGAAATTGATAATGCGACTGAAATTGCAGAAAGACGGCATCGTATGGCGATAGATAAATGCTATCCGGTGTTTCCTGTTTCCCCTTCTGATAATAAGAAAGATACAGAAGAAGATCCCCTAATATCCCATTTATTAAGGTTGCCTCCGCCCTATGCACAAAGTGCCAATGCACCTCAGCCGTTACAGCCTGTCCAGCCGCCAGCGGTACCTCCGCCTGTTCCGGCTCTTCCGCATTTGCCTCCTCCAGTATTACCGCCTCTGCCGGTTTTACTGTTAGCTTCAACTTCTTTGCCCTCATCTCCTGATCTTAGATCTCCTTTGCCTTCCGCTCCTCCTGCAATTATCGGTTCTTCTCCTGTCAGTTCTCCTAATACTTTGTCTCCAATTCTTATGTCTAATTCTCCGTCTGTGCGTAAGCGTCTCACAGACACAGTCACTGGTATTCTATCTCCTTTTTTTAAGCTTTAAATGTGTCTCCGGCTTTTGCTCTAAGACAGTCTCGTAGTCAGTTCCTAGATTTTGAAGAACGAGAAAAGTTGGACTTTCTTGCACGTAAATGGATCAAAAAGGGTCCTCAATACAGTGTGCTTGATATTATGCCTACTTTCTCGCAATGGAATGCGCCTACGCAAAGATATGTTTTTAATACAATGTGCAACACACTCATTAATGAATGGGAAGATGTGAGTTTGAGTCCGATCCCACAAGATCTATTGGAGGTTCAGACTGATTTCGATAAAGGACTTGTTGTGGGTTCTAAGGTTGGGAAAGCTGTAAGGACACTTATTTCTTATAGATCCTTATTGCCCTCTCAGGCTTTCCTTGATTCTGATCCGTCGGTTAAACTGACACTGAAAAATTATCCTATGAGAGAGGTTCCTCCAGTATGGAAGGAGGAGGTTCCAGCAGCAGGTAACGTACCACTTATTCCTGCTCATTTCCAACGTATATGGGTACATGTCCCCTGGAAGAGATCTGAAGTTTTGGCCCTTAAACAGACTCTACCGGATCCTTGTAAAAACCCTGCAGGTTATTACAAAGAATTATCACAGACAGTTGATGCTTGCATTATGAACCTAGCTGATATTGATATGCTAATGGGAAATGTAGTTCCACAGACAATATGGGCTAAGATTCGTAGAGAGGATCATGCGCAGGAACTAGGTGCTACTTGGGATGTTATAACTACCACTGATAGAGATCAAGTGGGTGGTGCAAAGCCTGACGATTTGATCTTGGAACTCCCTGGTAGGATTATTACATTAATAAAAACTATGATGCCTGCATTGAGAGTTAATTGGGATAAACTAGCAGCATGCAAACAAAAGAAAGATGAAAGTGTCTCTGATTTCTTTACTCGTTTCGAGGAGACATTTATTGATCACAGTGGTCAAGACATGGCTACAGAGGGTGGACAGCGATTATTTGTGGACAAATTTGTATTTAATTTACTTCCCGAGCTGTCACACAAATTGAAAGATTCAGAAAGTTCATGGGCTGTTTCTTCTTCTGCCCAGATATTGGTTACTGCGCAATATTATGAAAACAGGGATAAAGAAGAAAAAGAAAAGCAAGAGAAAAAGACGAAAGAATTAAAAACGAAAGTTCTCTTGCAACAAGCCTATCCTCCACGTTATGCTCAGCCTCAATTTCAACAGCCTCCGCAGTTTCAGAGGTTGTATCGAAAACCTGAGCCATACATTCCGCTACCTTTGCTAGGACCAAATCAATGTGCCTATTGTAGAGAGGAAGGTCATTTTAAGAATAGTTGTCCGGGTTTATTACAGCGCAATGGAGCATTATCTGCTCCACGAGGTCGTGCTGGCCTCCAGTCAGCAAACAGAGGTAGTGGTCCGTGTATGTTGACTCAAGAACAGCGTGCCCTTCCTTCTCCCAATTCCATGAACTACTTCGATCAGCAGAATGTCAGGTCTACACAGTATTACAATGAAGACCATTATATTGAAGGCGAGAATGAAGGTCTTCATGCTAACTAGGACAGCCATGGACAAAGTAAGGGAGTTGTGTCGATTCCAGTAGATCAGAATGGACCTTATGTTAACGTCACTATAATGGGTGTTTCAGAGCCATTTCTTCTAGATACTGGGGCAATGAGAAGTTCTATCATTCATTCTAAACTCCCTGGGGCACCTTTGTCTGACTTAATGAATGTTTCTGTAGGATTTTCTGGTGCCCCTGTTCGTAATCCAGATTTTTACCCTTTGCCTATTTAAGTTGGTCCTTATGATTTGGAAGCTCCACTTCTGTTGACGAATGGTTGCGGTGAGAATCTGTTGGGTCTAGACCTATTGAAAAGAATGCATGCTACAATATATTGTTCTCCTTCTGGTGTACATCTTACCTTAGGACAGAAACTGATCTCTCCAATGTATTTGTCCAAAGATCAGTTTCCACCTGAATTGCTTTCTCTTCCAGCAGCACTTTGGGCCACGGGTCCGAACGATGTGGGTTGTCTTGAGATTCCACCTTATGTTGTCACTCTCAAGCCCAATGTTGAATTACCGCGCATCACGCAGTATAGAATTTCTATTGAAGGTGAAAAAGCGCTTTTGGAAATCATTCATGATTTAATTCAGAAGGGTGTGGTTGAAGAAACAAGAGGTAACACATGCAATAGTCCTATTCTTCCTGTTCTTAAACGCACTGATCCTTCTCAACCACCTGTATATCGTTTCGTAATTGATCTGCGGGAGGTAAACAAAATTGTTGTACCATAATTCCCTGTTGTTCCAGATATCACTGCTCTGTTGACAATGATACCTTCCACAGCGACTTGGTTCTCTGTTATCGATCTAAAGAATGCCTTCTTTAGTATTCCTATTGCAGAAGAGAGTAGGGACATTTTTGGCTTCTCTCTTGGAGGCCGAAGCTTCCGGTTTAAGCATGCACCTCAGGGCTATTGTGAAAGTCCCTCTATTTACAGCCAAGCTTTAAAATGTCATCTTGATACTTTTCATTTGCCGTCTGGTGCTGCTCTTATACAGTACATGGACGACTTGTTAGTCGCCGCTGATTCAGAAGATATTTGCAAAAATGTCACTGTTGCATTATTACGCCATTTGTTTAATCTGAATCATAAGGTTTCACCTTCCAAATTACAATATGTTTGTCGAGAGGTTACCTACTTGGGTCATCTCCCATCAAAGGAGGGACGACGATTGACACCAGAACGAATTCAGGCGATTACGCAAATGTCTGTACCATCCACACAAAGGGAGGTACGTGCCTTTCTGGGCATCACCTTTTATTGTAGGCAGTGGATCCCTAACTTCTCTCTAATAGCCAAACCTTTGTTGGCACTCACTTTAAAAGATACGCCTCAGCCCCTTCCTTGGACTGATGAGTACCAAAAGAGTTTCACTGATTTACGTACCGCTCTGTGTTCTGCTCCTGTACTAGGCACCCCTGATTACACTAAGCCTTTTACGCTCTATGTTCACGAGAGAGAAGGTTGTGCATTGTCAGTTTTAACACAGCAATTTGGAGACAAACAGCGGCCATGTGCCTACTTTTCGGCTACGTTAGATCCTGTAGCTAAAGCATTGCCCAGTTGTCTCAAAGCGACAGCAGCAGCAGCAGCAATTTCTATTCGACAGTCTGCTGGAGTGGTGTTAGATAACACTCTCATTGTCATGGTACCACATGCAGTGGATACCTTACTACACAGAACAAAAACGCAGCATCTTACGAGTGCTCGTCTAACTGGATACGAGCTGACGCTTTTGTCTAGTCACGTACACATTAAACGATGTAATACCCTGAATCCAGCTACTCTGTTGCCCCTTCCAGATGAGAAAAGTGTTGAGGAGCAACATGATTGTTTCTTCCGTACTGAGGAAGAGACAAAAGGAAGAATTGACTTGAAAGACACACCACTAGAGAATCTGGATGGAACTCTATGGGTAGACGGTTCTTGTTTTAAAATGCCTAATGGAGATACAGTTTCAGCCTATGCTGTAACTACTTTACATACAGTTGTGGAAACTGCACGCATTAGACACAATTCAGCGCAAGCAGCAGAATTGATAGCTTTAACGAGAGCCTGTGTATTGTCAAAAGGGAAGAGAGTGAACGTGTACACTGACAGCCAATAAGCCTTTGGTGTAGCGTTCAACCTCGGGCGTCTCTGGAAGGAAAGGGGATTTCTCACTTCACATGGCACCAAAATACAACATGGTCAGTTAGTGACTGATCTTCTCGAATCACTTGCCTTACCCACCCAAATAGCAATCGTGAAGTGTAGTGCACACAAAAAGATTACAGAAGATGTTGGTCGAGGAAATGCATTTGCAGATGAAATAGCGAAAAAGACAGCGAGAGATGTTACAAGTCGAATTTATGTGGCGGGTCCTGCGAATTGGGTTAGAGAGAGAGGAATGTATGAGGATACAGTGGAAAGTATAAAAGCGATTCAGAAAGAGGCTTCAGAGAGGGAGTTAAGCAAGTGGAAAGAAAGTACAGGAATGTTGGATGAGATGGGTTGTTGGGTGGAATTATCTGAACATCAACGTTGGCTGTTACCAGATGCCTATGTACTCCCAGTGGTTACTATGGCACATGGTCCAGCCCATTTAAGTGCAAAAGGTATATGTAAACTTCTGGCTCCAGTATGGCAGAATGAACAAATCCCAAAATGCGCAGACAATGTAGTGAAACATTGTATTATTTGTTTAATGTACAACCCGGGAAAGGGAACCCCAACTCCAGCAGGTCACTTTGCTCCTCCAACATATCCATTTGAGGTGTTGCAGATCAATTATATTCATATGGAGCGATGCAACAACCTCAAATATGTTCTGGTGGTAGTATGCGCCTTTTCAAGATGGATAGAAGCATACCCTCTAAAAGATAACACAGCCTTATCCACAGCTAAAGTTCTACTAAAAGAATTTTTCCCCAGGTTTGGTTTGCCGCGCATTGTCTGGAGTGACAATGGGACCGAATTTGTTGGCCAAGTCATACAAAAAGTTTGTGCAGGTCTTGGTATCAAGCAAAAGTTCCATGCGGCAAATCATCCACAGTCAGCGGGTTTAGTGGAATGTTACAACGGAACCTTAAAATTAAAACTAGCAAAGGTTCAAGCGAGTACAGGACTCAATTGGCCCGATGCTTTGCCATTAGCCTTGCTATCCACCAGAACTGTAGTACACTCTCGTTTGGGACTTAGCCCTTACGAAGTGGTTTTTGGGCGCCCGGCTAATGTATGGGGAGTCCCTCGCCCTAAGAAATACTCAGACTTGCCATATCCAATGTTGATTGACTACCTGCATGATCTTACGACTAAATTGCGTGTTCTCCATTAACAGGTTCAGAGTGCTCTGCCAGAGGCCTCCACAGACCCAGGCCATTCCATCCGACCAGGTGACTGGGTCTGTACCAAGAATTTCCAAAGGACGAGAAATTTGGAACCCAGGTGGAGACAGCCCCGAATGGTTTTGCTAACCACGAGTACAGCAGTTAAAGTTGAAGGAAAGAAAAATTGGATTCACGGTGTGCATTGTAAAAAAGTGCCTTTGCCTTTACCCTACGATCAATGGGTGCGCAGGGGTATTGGTGACTCTGAAAGTGAGAAGGTTCCAAGATTCGTGCCCTTTAGTGAAGCACACCTAAATGGGACACTGTCTGAGAAAGAGGACAACGACATTCTTCAGGAAGCAATACCATCACATCGTCACTTAGATACGACTAATCCACAAACATTGTTTCAAGATCAAAACACTCCTGGGAAGGAACGATACAATTTGAGACCTAGACCAAAGAACACTTAAGATTTTTCTCTCTTGTGTAGTATTCTGTCCCGGTTGCAGGGTCACGGTAGGAGTCTTTTTTTTTTTTTTTTATAAAACCTTTATTCGTGCTTCTTAAAAGAACAAATACAGGCCTACAACCGTCAGGCCGGCCACGATACAGTTAAGCACTGATACAAACATTACATCCCCTGTGTTTCAACGGTCAAGATTAGTAACGAGTTATGAGTAATACACTGGAGAGATCCCTGACCCCCGGGGAAGGAGAAGTGAAGGTTAATTTTAAATTTTCAAGATAATTTTATCAGGAAAAAAAAATCAGTGAAGAATAAGAACAAAGGAGATTCGAGTCCGCAAGTTAGCTTCACCACACGGGAGAGCAGCAACATCATTAAAACGACAATGGAAGTGAAATCTCAGGCAGTGAGGCGGTGCAGGTATATAACAGGATAGTCCCATGAACAATTACGCACCCCTCCAGAGCCGCCCCCACTCAATCCACCCCACACCCGGACCCCGAATCGAAGCAAGTATAGCGCAGAGACATAAAGAAAAAGGCCCATAGAACTAATTAAGAACAGAGAATTATCCCCCCACCCTACACCAATGCGGAGGCTACGGCCTGCCCCCCCCCCCAGCATAGTGCCTGTCGCCCCATGAACCCGAAATATAGACAAGAGAGAGAGTAGGAATAGAGTGAAGGAAAATAAGAAAACAGAGAAGAAGGTGGGGAGGAGCCCACGGAAACTCAGAGCGCCCCAAACCATCAGCCAGCTATGGCCTCCACACACTGAGAACCCACTATGCCAGAAACTGCGTGCGAAAACAACGTGTCACAACGATGTAAGCGAAGGAAGTCAAATCGCGACGAGTGCGCACAACATATACATACAGTTCCAATCCCAGTCCAGCCCATCCGTGAAACCATGGCGATATAGATCAGTCTAGCCCTGGCCCGATCGCGGGCTTGGGATTAAACCAGCCCCTACATGAAGGCCCCGCATCTCGTGCAGACAAGAACAATATGGCCGCTTGGGAGAAGATGGTGAAGTAGAATCACGAAATGGCCGCCGACCACCTATCGAGGTCCCTCTTTGCACCACATAAAATCCAGACCTGGCAAGTAAAGTACAGGAGTTCCACAGAAAAGAAGCAGTAGGCCACCGTGGACGAGTCCTCGAGGATGTTAGGTATCGCTCAGCAGGATACTCTTGCGGACGCAGTGAGGCAGGCAACAATAAAGCAGGCAGCAATGAACAGGGAAACAAAGTATCCGCAGTGGAGCTGGAGGGCGGTTGATCCTGTGTGCCGGGAACGCCAGATGCAGGCACCAGTGCAGCACGATCATACACATCCGTTGCGTCCCCGCAAGAGGACAAAAGCACTGGCGGACCCACGCCTTGTTGATGACAAACAGAGCGCTCACGACCCGCAGCCGACAGTATGGAGTCAACCCGCTCACTCAGCGCTTGCAGGCCAGCACACATTTGTAGTCGAAAGTCCCGCAGGACAGCCAGAACGGAGCCGCATGTCAGCGGAAGCTGCGCCCCCACATCGGCAGAGATCCGGGACGGCACTGTGAAGCTGGTGTCCGAAGGAGGGAGGGCGAAGTGGGCAGCGGGCGAGACCGGAGTATCACCCCCCGGCCGCGAACAGGCAATCAACACCATGTTTTACCGCTGTACGGTGCGATGGCCAGGGGGGGGGGTCGTGGCAAGGAGTCAATTCCCCTCAGGTCTGCGCCGCAACAGGGAAAGCCAACAGTCGCTTCTCTTCCCGCGGGTTCTCTTTGCCGCCGGCTAGGCAATAGAAGAAGGGGGCAGCAGCCTCTCACAGCGCGGTCCACAGAGCGGGGCAGGAGACCCGCCGCACCGGGGCACACCCCACTGCTCCAGCCCGTCAGGCGCAGGGTGCAGAAGGTGTCCGGCCGTCCCCCCCCCGGCTCATCTGGCGACAGTCCGTGGTGCGAGGTGAGATCGGGACCGCGGGGCTCGGGTTTGCGCTAGCGGGTCCGGTGACTGCGGAGCTTCCAGGGGGCCGGCGAAGGCCACCATGGAGCAGGGGTCCAGTGCAGAGAACAAAAGCACCCAGAACTCCGGCATCCGGGCGGGCTGAGACTCCGGAAAAGCGGCGGCGCGATCAGCGCGTCATCGCACACGATGCACCTCGAGAATCGGCGAGGATAAGAATCAGGATAATAGTCCGAGGCCAAGGGCCGACGGAGCCGGGCGCTCAAGCGTCTGCTCCGGTCGCCATCTTGGCTCCTCCCTCCCACGGTAGGAGTCTTGATTGTGACCTGAGTAGTGGCAATAGGCCTGCAGGACTTGCAGTGTCATAGGACGGCAGACAATCATAATTGAGTGATTGAGGAAGATTGCCGTGAGCATCCATTAGAAAGATGGAAACTACACTAGGAAAAGGAGAGAGAAAGGATAAAATGAAGAAAGAATCCTGTAAAATAATGTACAGTCGTTTCAGTATAACTTTATGTATTATTATATCATTGTGTATTGCTTTGGCATTTATAGGTTGGATTATTTATGCTCTGCAGCAAAAAGTTGTCTCTCCTTCTTCCTCTCCGTCTTCTTCAACTGTCTCTCCACATCTCTTTCATACTCTTCCTCAACATGAACTCATTAGAAGAACTGAATATTATAACAATTCCTTTGTTCAGTTATTACATCAACATCAGTTAGTGGTCAATACAACTAACTGTTGGGTGGGTGGACTTATGCCACATACCACAGAGAAAGGAATGCCGTATTTAGTTCTCCCGTTTTCTTATGAGGGTTCAGCTTGGGCTTATTTTGTCATCTTCTCCAATGCTTATCAAAGCAAATTCAGACGATCCGTTAGTTCACATATTAGTGATCCGGATTTTAGTCATAGTTCTTTGATTAAGGGAATGGTAGCTAAGTCTAAAATCATGGAAAATAGTAAAATCTCCATTGATGAAAGAAAAGCGTACACTAACTGGAACGTCACCCGATATATGTCTAGTCTTAGTGATAAAGTTAAGAAAGGAAAGTCTTCACCAATTTGGACTATACCACATCAGGGCAATTTCTGCTTACAGATAAACGATCGCTCTTCTGACATCATACAAAGGAATAACTGCTCCCACACGTATGTTTATTCCTCTCAGAACTCGCCTCCTCTAGTGCCGTCTCAAGGCACATATTTCATTTGCTATAATAGGGCTTATACGTGGTTGCCAACGGGTTTCTCCGGTACTTGTTATATAGCTTTCCTTCTTCCCCCTACTTACACCGCTTCTGCAAATCATCATCGAAACAGATACGGCAGAGGGATTATTGATTCGAAGGACACAGCAGGACAAGAGGGAGGAGATTTCCTCAAAGGATTTCTTTCCTTCTGGGGTCCAATGGCTAACAGCAGAAATATAAGGCAACTGGTCCGTGTCGTAGAGACCACAATAGACATCACTGTAGGAGCCTTAAGCAACATCACGGCAGAACTACAGGCGGACCGTCTTATGACATTACAAAATCGAGTTGCCTTAGATTTTGTTCTTGCAGATCGTAGTGGAGTGTGCAAACTGATCGGGTCAAGTTGCTGTATTTTCATACCTAATGACGCTCCGACAGTATACCAAGCTATCTCCAAGTTACACATAATCTCTGAGTATATTCACCAGGACGAAGGAGATTGGTCTTTTACGGAGTGGTTTTGGGGACTACTGTCCAAATGGGGTTGGAAAGCATTGACATTTCTCGGGATAATTCTGACCATTATTTTCTCCTGTTGCCTTTGTATGCACTGTGGTCCCGCTATCTGTGACCTTTGTGCTACTATGTGCATCCCAAAACCCAAACCACAAGTAACAGAAAACATAAGAATGATGTTACAGCAACAGCTCGATGACCTCATGACTATCGACATTGACTCAGATTAGTATGAGTCTATCTTGCCTGAGTCCTGGCAAAAGGAGGGTCTAAGGAACTTCGATTTCTGATTGCGATCGAATCGACCCGTCATTTTGTGCTCCACCGCCATTTTGTGTTGCCATCACTCAGGCAGCACGGCGAACAAAGTCTATTCTGCTTTTTCTACAGCCTGGTGTCGAAATACACTTCCTGCCTCTATTTACAAAGCTGGTGTTAGGACTGGCCAAGTACACTAATCCCTGTCTGGCTTTTCTAATCCCCGCATCTGTTGGTTCACACTATTCTTTTCTGACTTTATCTTATCATCTGGCCTTCACTGTCTTCTGCTAGCATTCTCTCGTTTCACAACTGTCCTCCAACACACACAAACGTATCTCGCCACCTGCAAGTTAGTTACGAATCTGTTAATAAATTAGTTTGAGGGAGGGGTGACAAACATTGTTGGAGGAGAGGTTTCTTCGAGTCATCTGACACTTTTGTTTTCCAATCTCTCCTATTGGTTCTGTCCTGTTTTCCAACTTTCCTTATTGGCTCTTTCTTGTGTATTCTGGGTGTACATTTGGTTAATGTATATGTTTCTATATAACATAAAAGATTGTGCGCCACAGAGTGAAGTGGCAGTCTCCTGAGAACCTACCTTGTGTACTTCTGGGATAACTGTACTAGCTGCAGCTAAATAAATCTGATCTTCTAACGCCGACAGAGTGTCCCGTGTCTCTGTGTAGCTGAGCAGGAGAACTCCGGAGACTAGGGCGTACCCTGCGCCGCCAGGCCCAAAAGGTTCTGGTTCTTCAAAGGGACAATTAGGGTTTTTACCCCCAATCTGCATCCCAGGGGGCAGAAAGCCCAATAGGTACCAAGAATTTCAAAATGGTGACAAAACAAACAAAAGGATGAGGATGGCCTACCCCAGTGTCAGGACAAGGAAAGAGACAATCACACTCCTAATGGTGTACTGAAGTTAAAAGCTAAGTATTCTAGTAAATAATTTTTTAGGTGCATGTGGATATCACTAACTGATCTAAGGCGTGTATATCAAGCAAGAATGCATCTTTCCTGGAAGGGAGATACATCCCCACCCTGCACACCATCATAACGGTTATCATTGTATAAGCTTGTTCAGAGCAAATAAACGTATGTCAAAACAAATTAGTCGAAGGTGAATTGATCCAATCTTCATTTATCGATATAAATTCATCAATTATATAGTGGTAATCCTTCACACTATGGGCCATATGTAGATAGCTAAATACCGGTCGGTAACGGCCGAAAATCGGTAATTTTCCCGTTACCCACCGGTATTTAGCCCTTTCTGATGTAGGAGGCAGGTTTTAAGGATTCGGTAATTTACCGAATCGGTATTTTAAGAAATCGGTAAAATACCGAATCAGTAAATTACCGAATCCTTAAATCCTATGTAGGGAGCACTCAAGTGAGTGCATTATTGGTTTAAGGATTCGTTATTTATCACCAACTACAAGTTGATGGTAAATACCGAATACCTTTTCAAAAGCAATTATGTGCTTTTTTAAAAGTGCCATGTGGCAGACATACATGCCCTTAGGGCATGTATGTGCGCCACATGTGCACACATGCTCGATTCAGGGGTGCAACAGGGTGTCAATGTGACACCCTGCCACCCTTGAATATGATCCCCCTATTACCGATTCGGTATTTACCGAATCGGTAATAGTGAATGGCTTCCCATTCATTCCTATGGGCCTCCAGGCCCATAGGAATGAATGGGAAGGTATGCCTTATTATCGATTCGGTAAATACCGAATCGGTAATAACGAATATTACCGAATCGGTAAAATTTACCGATTTTTTACCTACATTCTATTTACCGATTCTTAAATAACGAATCGGTAAAATTCGGTATTTAGGAATCGGTAAATAGAAATTACCTACATATGGCCCTATGTGACTTGTGTTCTTCATTATATCACTTTTTGACGTCATCATTTTCACAACTTAGCCCATACTTCCACCATAGAGGGGGCAATAGAGTTTTTCTGCTCCCAGGAGAGCAAAAAGTAGGTTTGCCCCAATTGGGGTGGGGGTTAGGCCCTAATCTGTCTTGGGGGCACCGGGGGAGATGTTAGAGGCCCCCTAGGCTCCATGGTTTTCACAATAGGGGAAACAATGTCTGTGGGCGTCTCACTCTGGCATTGGGCCATACTCCATCCCAAAAGGGGCAATGCATTCTTTCTGTCCCATTCTAGGGTGAAGAAAGGGGGCTTTCCCCATTTTGCCCCTGGGCTGGGGCAGAAAGCCTCCTGGATGTTAGGAAGATTTTTATTAAGTGATAGGCTGGGGTCTGGGCCATCCTGACATCAGACCTCATCCTCACCCCTAAGTTTCAAAAGTCCTCCTACTCCCTTGGGGACTAAAGTATCCCCATTCCTATGGCAAGCAAGGTGAAATTTCGATTCTTCTGGGTGCAGTATTTATATATGGGGCAAAAACAAATTCCAGCCCATTTGCCATGCTGGATTGTTCCATTCTTCTGGCTCAGACTCAGCACCCATGGTAGTCAAGAGTGGGGTGCCGTGGGTGGATGCCATGGCTTTTCCTTACCTACAATGCCCCCAAACAATGAAGAATCACTCGCATTTAGGTGACGGAAACTTCCAGAAACTGCAGAAATCTGCAAAATCCATCCCACCCAGCATTCCCACAATTGTTCCAGTAAAATGCTAGCCCACTTGTGTGTGCTGGACCTAGTGCCCGCGACAAGAACGTATAGAACTAGGGACAATGGGAGTCCTTCACAATGTCTAAATCCTACATATTCCCACGACCACAAGGGTCTATCAGGTGTAACGGTATATTGCCTTTGTAAATCGGCCATCATGACAGAAAATTACATATGAAAACAGTGTCACAAATTGCTATTTTGTCTACAAACTTTCATTTTTTTTTATTTCAACAATTAGTTTCTTTGGGAAAGGCTGGAGGGTTCTACACAAATGACCCTTTGCTGACATCAAAAATGTGTCCACTTCTTAAAAATATTTAGCTTTTTGGGACCATCCAAGGGTTATCACACCTCTTTCCACCACGAACTGCAAGTAGGATGAAACCAGAAACTTTTGGAAAAATTGACTACCTCTTAGAAAAATGCAAACATTACAAATTGGATGGTGATCCTACTACTTGAAACCGTTTGTTGATGTCATTTAGAAAAAAAACACAGTTTCTTGTACAGCACATTTCCCCCAAACCGAAAATTAGGTACATTTTAGTAACCCTGGGCGTAGTTTTTGCATAGTAGCGCTACGTGTAGCTACGCAAAGTGCACTTCGCACTACGCAAGCGACGCGTAGCTACATGAACTGGGTAGTGCACTGTGCAAAATGCTGTTCGCACTGATTGCACAGTGCCAGATGCTTGTCCGCACTGTGCAATCATTGCAAACCGCAACTTGCACAGTGCAAGCGGTCGTTTTTTGCCGCTCTAATAGATTTGTACTTGAGCAGCAGCTTTCTCAACGCAGACTGGTAGTTTCTCATCACGAGCGGTCACGAGCCCACGCGACTACTCGCAATGAGAAACCTAAACTCCCCGCGTTGAGAATCTCGCCGGGAGGTTTATTTTCCACGCTCGCGATCGGCAACTTGATGTTGCTGATCGCAAATGAGGAAAAGTCTCGCCGGTATGTTATTTTGCTCACTCGCGGTCGCCAACTTGACGTTGAGGACCGCGAGCAAGCAAAAAATGCCCGCTACGCTACACGTTTTTGCACTGTGCTACGTGCAATTCACTTAGCGTGTAGTTGCGCAAACTACGCGAGAGTAGCGTAGTTCTACGCCCAGGGTTACATTTTCGCTATTTTCGTTGGTCCTTCTGGGGCAGGGGTTTCAACCTTTTCAAAAAGTGAGAGCTACTTCTGATCAACTAAACACATTCAGAGCTACTGCCTAGTTATGACATAAGGGTACATAAAGTTCAAACAACTTAACCTGTTCAGTGCTAAGGACAATGCTAGAGCTGTTGGTGCTGAGGATGGCACCTGCATGTCCTATCATCCTCCCACAGGGGTAGTGCTGGTGCTAGCTCTGTGGGCCTCGGTTGTGAGACAGAATACTATGATTTTATGATGCAAAAAGTTAAGGCTTAGAAATTACCTTTGAAAATTTACGGTGTGTATGATTCTGACTCTCTCTCTGACATTCCTTTCCCACTTGTACATGCCATTTGGGCTTTTTATCAAATATTGTGCACATAGTCCACAGGAACCACTGTTCCTTGTTACATAGCAAAATACTATAGAGCCCGACTTAGGAAGGAAAAGTTATCCACTAATGATAATATGAAAGGCTTTGTTTTAAAAGATCCAGGACTTGGGCAGTAGTTGGCTAAGGGCTGGTTCCTCTACTATAGAGGAAGTAGTAGAAAAGGTGTAACTGGAAGAATTTTTCGAGGCATTACCCTCCTCTACACGATCACGAATAAGGCAACATCCTAATGTTCCCATGGCCATAGCCCTAGCCTGTGCATACCACTGGTTCCCCCGACTTCAAGTGAGCTATCCCAAAATCCCATCCTCTCTCCTCTCCCACTGGGAGAAGTCCACTGAAAACTGTACCTCGACCCTTTTGCTGAGAGCAAGCTCCCGGCAAAAGCAGGGAGAACAGACGCAGGACAGGAACCTCAGTGTTTTCGATGTGGGGAATGGACTCATATAGCTAGGCACTGTGCACAGAGGTCCCCGGCACATGAACCCATTGAAGTTGGATTTGCGAAGGGATGAGTCCTTTATCTAGGAAGGGGGACCCTGTCGAACCTACTGAATACAAGCCATCCTTAACGGTTGTCCTATTACCGCATTGGTGGACTCGCAGTGTCATTATTCGATAGTCTGGGAGGGCCTCGTCCAACCACAAAAAGAAAACACCCAATATCAGTCTCTATTACTTTTGCTCATGGAGACAGTAAACTATATCCAGTGACTACGGTGGTGTTACAGTGGAAGGATAACGTGGTTTGTACATGGACAGCTCCTCCGCTATGGCGGAGGAGCATCGCCCCACTGCTTTTAAGCAGTGCACTGCAAAGTAAAGGAAAGATAAAATGATAATAACTTTGAGTTATTATCATTTTATGTTTCCTGCTGCTCCTAAGTGTGCAATGACTGTTTGGTCGGCCCTCTCAGGCCGCCCTAACCAGTCATGCTCACTTCCCCCATTCTCCATGCAGGCTGCATTCCAGCCTGCATAGACAACAAGCCCAGGCTCCCTTTCCCTGGTTGATCGTCGAACCAGGATGCTCAAAACCATTGGTCAGGGGAGCCTGGGTGCTTACCAATCACAACGCTGCATTGCAGTGTTGTGATTGGTCAGGGGAGCCTTTTCTGTGCTTTCTGTGTATCGGTCGAGGAGAGCAGGAGCAGAGACGCGGGACCGGCGCAGCAAGGTAAGTGTTTCTTTTATTTTTTTCCCATTCCCTCCACTCCCCGTGACCCCCGCGCGCCTGCACCCTCCCCGCCACCCGCGAACTATGCCGGCTGCTACTGGGTTTGTATGGAGGTACGGGTAGTTCCCAGCTTGGAGGAGGAAGTGATTATCGGGCAGATCACGATTGCTTCCATCAAATGTTGTTAAAGGCAAGAAGCGAGGCAGATGCTTGTAAGACGTTACAAGAGACCCCTTCTTTAGCAAGGAGGTTGCCTGGGGTAAGGAAAAGAGGACACAGAAAAAGTTTGAAAAACGTATAAATAACCAGATGTATGTGTTGGTGAGTAGTGCTAATCTGGTTTCCCTCCCTTCCCCCGCAGATAGCAAGTGGGAACATCAGTGCAGCATCTGGGCCCCCAATTTAGTGCAGGTTTCGGCTTAAGCAACTACTGAAGACTCAAGTAAGGTGGACTGTTTTTTGTCATTAAAAAGGGATTACTATATAGGGGTGTATATAAAGATGGAAAGAGAAGTGTACAACTGGTGATGCCACTTCCGTTTCAACCCCTGGTCTTATATCTTGCTCATTGCCAGTTGAGGGGTGATCACTATGCTAGAAAAAAAACAGAAGAGTATTTCTTGAGCATGTTTTATTGGCCTGTTTTTTTTTCTGACATTCAGCAATGTTGTGCCAGTTGTGAGCAGTGTCAACTAGTCAATATACCTTCAGGAAGAAACGATCTTCTTCGACCTCTTCCTATGATAGATATTCTCTTCATCAGAGTAGGGATGAATTTAGTAAGACCTCTCCTACCGTTGTCACAAGGGTACCATTACATCTTAGTTCTGGTGAACTATGCCACCAAATATCCTGAGGCGGTACCCCTAACAGCCATCAGGGCTCAAAAAATCATTTAATTTTTACTAGACCTGCAGGTCTAGTAACCTACAAAATCTACTCGACCTAACTGAAATGCACTTGACCCCTTTCTGTGAAAGCAAGCAAATGTGGCAAGTTAACAAGATTGAAATGCATTTTTAATGCTCATTTACTTTGTGAGCAAAAAAGATGCCTTTAAATCTTGCTCTCGTGTGACATTTCCTTTGCTTTTAGAGACGGAGATCAAAAGTCCGTTAATTTGTCTACTCACCAGAAAGGCGAGTAGGACCTAAAAATAGCTAGCCCTAATTAAATCTGGCTCTCAAATGCGAGCGAGCGAGTGGATTTTTCGAGCCCTGAAGCATGATGACCCCAATTGGTGGCCTAAGCTATGATTGAGTTATTTTCTAGAGTGGGTTTCCGAGGTAAATTCGAACTGGCCAAGTAATCCCGTTCATGTCACATTTGATGTCCCAGATCTGTAAAGTGTTAGGCATACATCACCTGCGTAACTCGGTATACCATCCACAAATCTATGGGTTACTGGAAAGATATAACCAAACCATAAAAAACATATTGAGGAAGCTTGTGGCGAATACAGGAAGGGATTGGGACAAGAAGCTACCTTTTGTCTTATTTGCCATAAGCAGTTATGCGCAGAGTTTTACTGGGTTTTCACCCTTTGAACTCGTGTTTGGCAGACAGCCACAATCACTTTTGGATATGGCGGCTGAACAGTGGGAAGAGGAGGAGGATAAGGGATGCAACCTATTACAGTATGCATCTAATCTGAAAGATAATGCCCAGGCCCTGTGAGATGAGGTGAGGGTAGACCTGAAACAAGCCCAGGAAAAGCAAAAGAAAGAATATGATAAGCACAGCAGACTACGACAATTGTCTGTTGAGAAGAAGGTGCTCGTGTTGCTCCCTTCTTCAGAGAATAAACTACGGGTCCATTGGCTGGGACCATACAAATTTTTAAAATAGGTGAGCCCCGTCACATATAAGATCGCTGTCCCACACAAGGGACAAGAGGGACAGGTCTACAACATAAATCTCCTACAACAGTGGGTAGAACCGGTAGCTAGTACTCATCCTGAGAATCCTGCTCTTCTAGTTGTCTCAACTCAACCCCTTCAGATTAACTTTACCCCAACAAGGGTGGCAGGGGCTATAGAGGAGGTACTTGTTGGAACGCACATAACTAGAGAATAAAAGGCTCAGTTAAGGAAAGTATTACAACAATTTGTTTCTGTGTTTTCTGGGAAGCCAGGGAAGACTCCCTTAGTTTATCACAATATAATTGCTAAAGGCAACTAAGTGATATTACTGCAGTCATATAGTATGCCAGAGGACAGGCAAAAGGCGGTAGAGGCTGAAATAGTGAAAATGTTAGAGGGTTATTTCATAGAATACTCAAATAGTGACTGGAGGTCCCCGGATGTCCAGGTACCAAGACCAGATGGAAACCTTAGGTTCTGTATAGACCTCCGACAGAACGTCATCTCAAAGTTTGACACCTACCCCGTGTCCCGAGTTGAACAACTAATAGAACGACTGGGGAAGGCGGTTTTCATGACCACGATGGATCTCACTAAAGGCTATTTGCAATTATCCTTGCCCATAAATGCCAAAGAGAAGAACACATTTCCACCCCCTTAGGTCTTTATCATTTTAAAGTCTTATCCTTTGGGCTTCATGAAACCCCTGCAACCTTTCAGCACCTTATGGACAAAATTTTGCGACCACATCAGAAGTATGCTGCGGCGTACCTTGATGATAATGTGGTCTTTAGCTCTTCATGGTCCTTGTACTTAAAACAAGTAACAGCAATCTTGTCCTTCCTGAGGGGCACCAACCTTACAGCGAATCCAAAGAAATGCATTCTATCTACTGACTCCTCCAGTATTTGGGGTACACTGTCCAGAGTGGCAAGGTGCATCCACAACTTGACAAAGTCAGGCCACCAAAGACATTCCCTGTCCACTTACAGAAAAAACAGTACGATTGTTTCTGGGACTTGTGGGGTATTACAGGTGTTTAATACCCCACTTTTCTCAACCAACCACCCATCTTACGGATCTGCTGAAAAAGTCACAACCTGCTTCCTTTGAATGGTACACTTCAAACCTGTTTTGAGAAATTAAAAAAGTTGTTGTGTGAGGGTCCTGTCTTGAGATGCCCTGACGTTTCAAAACCCTTTGTGTTTCAAACAGATGCATATATAACAACGTAAAAGAGAGGGGCTCTTTGCCACAAATAGGGGTAGAGCACCAATAGACAAAAGTCAAGAGAAGAATTCCCCTATTTGGCACATCATCAGGTGAACTAAAAGATTCTTACCCACACCAAACCATTCACTCACCAGAACAAGCACCCTTGTCTTAACCACATGTGGACTCGTAATTAAAAATTTCTATATTTTATTAGAAACAATGACATAATAAAACATTTCTTTATAGCAATCACAAGACAGTAAAATCTGCGCCCAATGTTATAGTTGTTGGACAGTTAGAAAATAAAGAAATTACAATAAAAAAATCTAGATCAACTATTCTCATTACACTAGATACTTACTTAGATACTAAGTATCTAGTGTAATGAGAATAGTTGATCTAGATCATTTGTCTTCCTTTGTTTTTTGATTAGAAAGCATCTTTCTTACTTGTGTTCTCCCAGTGTTTACAAATGACTCTTAGGATGAAATTGGTTTAATGTATTTTTACTGTATGTTTTTTATTGTAATTTCTTTATTTTCTAACTGTCCAACAACTATAACATTGGGCGCAGATTTTACTGTCTTGTGATTGCTATAAAGAAATGTTTTATTATGTCATTGTTTCTAATAAAATATAGAAATTTTTAATTACGAGTCCACATGTGGTTAAGACAAGGGTGCTTGTTCTGGTGAGTGAATGGTTTGGTGTGGGTAAGAATCTTTTAGTTCACCTGATGATGTGCCAAATAGGGGAATTCTTCTCTTGACTTTTTTCAAACAGATGCCTCAAGTAGGGTTTGCGAGCTGTTCTCTCTCAACCAGATGACCAAGACAGCTACACCATGTAATACAAGCAGAAAACTGTTTCCTAGAAAACCGCATCATGCGACAATCAAAAAAGAATGTCTGACCATAAAATGGGCTACGGAAGCCTTTTGGTATTATCTATTAGGCCGTCACTTCATTTTTTATACTGATCATGCTCCTCTGGTGTGATTAGCTAGGCATTAGGATACCAACCCTCGCATCCTGAGATGGTTTTTAGACCTCCAACCATTTTCCTTTCAGTTGCGGCATCAGGATGGACTCTTACTACCTCACGTGGATTATTTGTCCCTGGTTACGGCTCTCTATTGACCTGATTGGGCAATCCTGGGGGGAGGTTCAGTGACAAGGTCCCCTACACGGTCACCAAGAATTTCAATATGGCAAGTGAGAAGCGCCTGCTGAACGAATCCGCAGTCGAAGGGAGGAGCATTCAGCTTGAAGAGACTGCAGAACAGCTGTGTAGGATTGGGAGAGACGGAGAGCATATGGAACTGGAGACGCAGGAGGCAGAAGGAGAGGAGCAGATACCACAGGCGTGCGAAGAAGAGGATTCACAACAAATGAAGGCCGATACAGCAAGGAGACAAACTACCCAAGAGGTGGATAGTGCTGTGGATACCCAAGCGTATAATTGGGAGAGAAGCCCCGGGGACCTAACCACCATGACTTGATCCTTGGGCAAGTGCTGCGCTCTCCGATTTTTCCATGTCCAAGGGGCTGGTAGGGGTGGCAGGCTTAAAGAGAAAAGGGTGCCATCCTGTCCCCCTCTAAGTTTTAAATTGGTGAACACTAAGATTGGAGCATGATTCAAAGCACGATTCAAAGCACAGGCCCAGTAAACTGAATCACTGTGTGAAACATAATGGTGTTGGTGATGGGTTTACTTTTCCCTGATATAGGAAAACCTCTCAGGTTCTTCTTTCTTTTCCCAAGGGGCATGCTGGTAAAACTTGCTGAAGAAAGGAAGATAAACCCAGAACTAGGAGGATGGCTGGACAGACCAGACACATCTTTCCATGGGGCATTTGTTTGTTTGGACAATTGAGGTTCTCTAGGCAGACACAAGAGACCCTGAATGTCCGTAAACCAAGTTTCAAAACAAAGAGGAAAATAAAAGTCTTAACTACCATATCCCTTTGGTGTCTTGTGCCATCTGTCATGCAATTTACAGGGGCCTTTCCTGTCGTGGGCACTATGCCTAACCAAACAAGTGAGGTACCATTTTTATTGGGAGACCTGAGGAAATGCTAAGTGGTAGGACTTTTTTTGGCTCCCCTAAGACCGCAGAACTTTCCATAACAGAAATGTGTGGAAAGTGTGTTGTTTTAGTCAAAGTTTGAGGTTTGCACGGGCTTCTGGGTAAGAAAACCCAGTGAGAGCCCTGGATTCCCCCAGATGTCTTGTTTTAAAAAATATGCAGGTTTTCTACGTTTCCCTTGGTGCTGGGTGAGCTAGGGCCCAAAATCCACAGCTACCCACATTGCAAAAAATAAGAATCAGTTTTCAGTGGAAAAATGTGATGTGCCAATATTATGTTTTGGGGCCTCTCCTGTCGCGGGCACAAGGCATACCCACGCAAGTGAGGTACCAATTTTATCATGTGAAACCTTTGGGGAACGTTTGGTAGTAGGAAATTTGTAGCTCCCCTCAGATTCCAGAACTTTCCATCACAGAAATGTGAGGAAAATGTGTTTTTTAGTCAAAATTTGAGGTTTGCAAGAGTTTCCGGGTAAAAAAATCCAGAGAGAGCCACACAAGTCACCCCACTCTGGATTTCCCCAAGTGCCTAATTTTTAAAACTGTGCAGGTTTGCTAGGTTTCCCTAGGTGCTGGCTGATGTAGGGCCCAAAATCCACAGCTACCCACATTGCAAAAAAAGTTTAGTTTTCAGTGGAAAAATGTGATGTGCCCATATTATGTTTGGGGCCTCTCCTGTTGCGGCCACAAGGCATACCCACGCAAGTGAGGTACCAATTTTATCACGTGAAACCTTTGGGGAACGTTTGGTGGTAGGAAATTTGTAGCTCTCCTCAGATTCCAGAACTTTCCATCACAGAAATGTGAGTAAAATGTGTTTTTTTAGTCAAAATTTGAGGTCTGCAAGAGCTTCCGGGTAAGAAAATCCAGAGAGAGCCACACAAGTCACCCCACTCTGGATTTCCCCAAGTGCCTAATTTTTAAAACTGTGCAGGTTTGCTAGGTTTCCCTAGGTGCTGGCTGATGTAGGGCCCAAAATCCACAACTACCCACATTGCAAAAAAAGTTTAGTTTTCAGTGGAAAGATGTGATGTGCCCATGTTGTGTTTTCGGGGCTTTCCTACCACGGGCACTAGACCTACCCACACAAGTGCGGTACCATTTTGTACTGAGAGACTTGAGGGACTGCTAGGTATTGGAACATTTGTGACTCTCCTCAGATTCCAGAACTTCCAGTCACAGAAAGCTGAGGAAAATGTGGTTTGTTAGTCTAAATGTGCTGTTTCCAAGGGATTATGGATACTAAAACCCAGAGAGAGCCACACAAGTCCCCCCACCCAGATTTTCCCAAAGTGTTTGGTTTTTAGAAATGTGCAGGTTCGCTGGTTTTCACAAGGTGCCAGCATAGCTTGTGCCCAAAATCTACAGCTACCCACATTGAAAAAAGGATCAGTTTTCAGTGGAAAATGTGATGTGTCCATGTTGCGTTTTGGAGCATTTCCTCAGATTCCAAAACTTCCCATTACAGAAATAGACACTTGTTTTGTTTTTTTGTCAAAGTTTGAGGTATGCAGGGGCTTATAGGTAAGAAAACCTGGTGAGAGCCATGCAAGTCAGCCCACCCTGCATTCCCCCAGGTGTCTAACTTTATAAAATGTGCAGGTTTGCTAGGTTTTTCTAGTTGACAACTTGAGTTTGGGTCTAAAATTCCACAGCTACCCACATTGTAAAAAAAGGGTCAGTTTTCAGTGGAAAAATGTGATACATCCAAGTTGTATTTTGGACCTTTCTTGTTGCAGGCACTAGGTCTACCCACAACACTAGGGTACCATTTTTATTCGGAGACTTGAGGGAATGCTAGGTGGTAGGAAATTTGTGGCACTCTGCTGATTACAGACGTTTTCTTCACTGAAATGTGAGAAACGTGTGTTTTTAGTCAAAGTTTGAGGTTTGCAAGGGCTTCTGGGTAAAAAATCCTGTTGACAGTCACCAAGTAACCCCATCCTGGATTCTCTCCAGGTGTCTAGAATTCAAATATGTGCAGGTTTGCTAGGATTCCTTAGATGCTGGCCGAGCTAGGGGCCAAAATCCACAGCTACCCACATTGAGGAAAAAGGGTCACGATTGAGTGGAAAAATGTGATGTGTCCTTGTTGCATTTTGGAACCTTTCCTGTCATGGCACTAGCTCTACCCACACAACCAAGGCACCATTTTATCAGGAGACTTGAGGGCATGCTGGGTGGTAGAAAATGTGTAGCACTCTGCAGATACCTGACGTTTTCCTCACAGAGATGTCAAGGAAATGTTTTTATTTTTGTCAAAGTTTGAGGTTTGCAAAAGCTTCTGGGTAAGAAAACCCAGCAAAAACCATGCAGGTCACTCCACCCTGGATTCAGCCAGATGTCTACATTTCAAAAACATCCAGATTTGCTAGGTTTCACTAAGTAACTGCTGATTTAGGGCCCAAAAACAGTTTGCCACACTGAAAAAAGGGTTCGTTTTCAGTGGAAAAAATGTGACGTTGTATTTCTTTGCATTTGTGCCATCCAAATATAAGCCAGTGTGGAAGAAAGATGATATTTTGAAAAATGGCTTCTGAATCACATGCATGCTCATGTGGTCACCAACAAATTCAGAAATATACAAATAGTCACAGCTCCTAAACTCTGTATCTGGTGTCCATTTTAGAGAGACATAGGCTTCCTTGATACCCATTTTTCACTCCTTATATTTTACCATATGAATTGCTCCATTGTAAGGTGCAACTCAGTTATTGGCTTGGGGAAATTCAGGTTCTAGGAAAACCTACAAACCCTATATATATCTTCCTAACCAAAAGGTACCAGTGGAAATAATGGCATATTGCGTTTGAATATAGGCCATCATGACAAGAAGTTACAAATTAAAAGGTTTTCACAAATTGCTGTTTTTTACTACTCATCTTCAATATTTATTTACTTCAGCAGCTAATTTCTTTAGGAAACCTTAAAGGATCCACCCAAATGACCTTTTGCTGGATTCAGAATTGCGTTTAAGTTTCAGAAATCTATAGCTTTCCAAGATCGCCCATAGGTTTCACACTGGTTTCCACTACAAACTGGAAGTAGGTTGAAAGCACATAAATTAGGAAATATGGGCTACTTCTTTGAAAAATGACAAAACTGTTATTAAAAAAAGACGTTTTTGATTCCGCTCTGGATGTTCCTGAAAGCCGGGAACATGTTGACTTTAACATAGAAAACCTTTTGTTGGTGCCATTTTAAGGAAGAAACAGACCTTTTTTCTCTATATTTCCCCAAAGTCCCCCACAATTTAGCTATATTTTTGCTATTTTTCTCGGTCCCCTCCAAGGGAATCCACAAACCCTGGATATCTTTAGAATCCCCAGGATGCTAAAAAAAAGGACACAAATTAGGTGTAGATACCTTATGTAGAAAACAAGTTATGGAGTCCGAAGCTAGAATTACCCCAAATAGCCAGAAAAGTGCTTAGCATTCTTGGGCGGAAAGGCTTAGAAGGATTGGGTTAAATGCTCCCCGTTAAACTCCCAATCCTGTTGTAGAGAGTGCAATTATTAATGGCATAACAGCCATAGCCTGTATGGTCCCCAAGATGCTGTTTAAATATTTTACTTTGACCAGTCAGAGGTAAATATGACTTTTTGTCATGAAATGGGAAGAAACGATGCTCATTATGCAAGATAACGCCCCAAAAAATTATATTATCTTGCTATTGCACCAAAGCCCATTGGTTGCTGTCCAGGGATTCAGACACTGGCCCTGTCTTAAAGTTTCAAGATTAAGAATAATGTTTACTTGTGGTTTGAATGGTACAAAGATTATTGGCAAATGCTAGGTCATGAGAATTTTCTGCTTTCGGACAAAATGCCCCAGCACTCCAAGGCACACAGTGACACACACAAACTAAATATGATATGTACATTTTAAAATATATTTTTCATCCTTAACTATGACCATTAGCAATATGTACATGCAGACTTCCCAGGGCTCTGCCAGTAAACATATATCTGCAGCCATACCCAGGTCCATGGGTATATAATTGAGTCAAAAATTAAACCCACTTTAATTAAAAAAGAGATTCCTTTAGGGAGTGAAGCCCTCTTGAAGACAGAAATAATGGAGATGAAGAAAGAAAGAAAAGAGAGAAAAGTGAGAGAAAGAAAGAAATTAGACAAAAGAAAATGAGAATGTGAGAAATGAAAAAGTAAAGAAATAGAAAAAGGAGAGGAGGAACAAAGGACAGTAAGGAAGAAAGGAAAGTGGCTTGGAGGAAGGGAGAGAAGAAAAAAGGGAAGAACTAGGAAGAAGGGAAGGGGGAAGTAGGAAAGAAGAGGAAGAAAAGGCAGCAAAAGGAAACAAACCAAAATTCTGCCCCTATTGAAGAAACCATCTGCAGACCCTGGCGTACAGTCTGATTACAGGCCTATCTCCGTTCTACCGGCACTATCCAAAATATTGGAGTAGCATGTGAATCAGCAGCTCTCATATATGGAATCCAATAACCTGCTCCATCCTAACCAGTCCGGCTTTAGACCCCACTTTATCACTTGTGACAGTGCTTATGGTGATAACGGAATACATCAAAGGCATTTTAGATGGAGCTTATTCCAAGCCGCTAGTTCTAGATGGGTTACTGACCTACCTCCCGCTCTAACAAACAAATTCTGGGAGTCACTACTAGCAATTTATTAGCAGACCTCGGGTTTCTTGACAGGGAATAGAAACTTGTTCTAAGGTAGATTACATCAGTCCCTGTGAACTAGCACTAGTGCCTTGAACAAGATTATTTTCCTGGTAGGAAGCCAGTGAAGAGCATGCAGATGATGGGACATACGTGCTCTGAAAGAAATGAAAGAATGAAAAGAGGAGAAGGAGAAAAAGGAAGGAAAGACTGAATGCATCAGAAAATGAAAAGCAATCTACAAAGGAGTGAAGGAGAGAAAATATAAATAGAAAAGAAAGAGAAAAATGAAAAGTAAGAAAGAAAGATGATAAGAAAGAAGGAAATAGAAAAAGAAAGGTGAAGAAAGATGAAAGAGGTAAAGACAAGAAAGAAAAAAAGCAAGAAAAAAGATGTTGAGAAATAAAAAAGGATAGAAATAAAGAAAGATGAACTGACAAAAAGTAGTGTAATGCAACTCTGAAAAATGTTTGTTTTGGACGTAGTGTGATACTATTGCAAATACTTTTCATAAAATTGTATGAATTAAAGGTTCAGGAAGGCAATGTTTTTTAGGGTTAGAATTTTCAAACAGGATGCCCTGGTCTGAGAGATTTATTTATGGTTAGGCTTCATTTCCAAGGCAGCCACATCGTTTATTTAAGGAGAGGGCGGGGTGCCTGCTCCTCCTGTTGCCTTTCCCTGCATCACAGGACAAGTGCACAGAGTTTACAAATGCAGCATCTGCATGAAGGCAGCAGCATACTCCCAGATTCAAGGGAGAGGCAGCAAACTACTTCAAGAAAGGTTATGAGTTACTGGTAGCTTCCAATCAATCTGTTGGAGACTGCTGCTCTAAGGGAATCCACAAGCCCTGGGTTACTTTAGAATCCCCAGGATGTTGGAAAAACAGGACGCAAATTTGGTGTGGATAGCTTTTGTTGAAAAAAATTCTGGAGGTTTAAGCACAAACTACCCCAGACATCCAAAAATGTGCTCCGCACCAGGGGGAGAAAACCCTACAAGCCACGTGGTTAAAGATTCAACTTTTACCAACAGTGGATTTTTTTTTAAATCCCTCCCAATGTTCTCAAACATCAAGAGATATAAAAACTAGCAAAGACAATAAGTCTGGGTTGTATTTTTAGTTATAAGTTAGACCTATTGACTTTGGAAATATTTGGCACCCAGTGGGTCTGTATAGTTGAACTGATCCTATTGTATGTAGTCCAAGAATAATTTTCGCATGACTGGTCTCTGTATAGGGTCTATGTATACTGTGGTATGGTGAGCAAACAAATTGTTGACTGGAATGCTGCCTGAGTAATAACTATAGGCTTAGATTAATTCAAGCATTCCACCCATCACTGTTTTGTTTTTTCAAGTGAGATGCCATAAGTGGGACGGGCATACCCAGATATGGGTCCTGTGCTCATCGTGCCTTTCAACCTAAGCTGCACGTCACTGATAATGCCCAAAAGGCCGACATTGATCTGGGGTTGCTTGTGTTCCAGTCTGGAAGGGATCCTGTCAGGCATTTCTGACTGTACTATTCCTTTTGGAGCAGGACCAAGACCAAGACCAATTTGCATATGGATGATCTCTGTCAATCGTGGCACAGTAGACAAAAATGATTGACTGCAATGCAGCCCGAATAATTGCCACTGCCTGTGATTAATTCAAGTTTTCAAACCAAGACTATTATTTTTTTAATATGCATTTCCACAGACTTCATCACACCATCATGCATCCTGTGACAAACCTCTGCACATAATTAAGGTTCCCAGCTTTCCTTTTTTTACTGATTTTTAAAGATAAATACAGAGAGAAAACAATGGGTTTCCTTTCTGTACTTATTTTTGAAAAGCTGAAAAATACACTTTAGCTGTCATTCATGAATTCCAGGACAGCAGCTGAACAGAATAACAGCATGGGGAGATAAAAAACAAATTGAGATTTCCTTAAATCTATGCATGGCTAAGCATATATTTGTTGTATAATGTTAATGTTTTCATATAGGTTTATTGCTTTATTATATTTGGCTATTTAATGTGTTAAAATCCAGCAGGCATTAAAGTAGAGTACATATTTATTGGTTAAATAAATGTGGAAATATCCAAGTTCTGACTTTATTGAATCGTGAAGCAAAAAATAATGATCGATAAATACCAATAAGAGGGCCAAAAAATAAATGTGAATAAATACAGATGGAACTGTGAAAAAAATACCCTAACTCCGGGAGCCCTAAACATAATCAACGATTCCCTCAAACACATCTCAATTTAAGGTTTTTCAAGTATTAACAGAAATGGATGCACAGCTGACTTAGTAGAGCGGGGGTGTGACACGAAGTAGCAATATTTATTATAAAATTACATTAGAGAAGAAATTCCTTATATAACTAAAGTTGAAAGGGAGTAAAGGCTGACTAATGTGTTTATAGTAGCTATAAGAAAACAAGCTTTTTTGCAAGTTTCTCCCCACCTTTTCCTCCATTTCGATTACTAGCTGCTGATTTTTGACTCTGAAAGTGCACAGGAGCCTGCTATCCAGGCCAGAGTGCCAGTGATCTCTCCCTGAATATGATGTATGTGAATTCGAAACCCCAATTTGCAAGGACTTTAACCCCCTTATAAGTCTCTGTTAAGTGGTAAGTAAGGAGGATTCCTATTGCTTTACAGGAGAAGATTGAACAAGAATTAGAAAAGCTTCTTAATAAGAAATCATTACTCCTGTGGAAGCATCTGAGTGGTTGGCACCATTTGTTGTTGCTAACAAGCCCAATGGTGACATAAGATTATGTGTGGACCAAAGGTCTTTTATCAGGGTAGTAGTAGTAGACAAATTTCCTCTACCTAACATAGACGAGATAATGTTAACATTGAATGGTGCAACATTTTTCACAACTCTGGATCTTACACAGGCATATCACCAGATAGAACTTACTCATGATTCACAAGACTTGACAGCATTCATCACTCCAATAGGTGCGTTCAAGTACAAGAGAAGGCCGTTTGGTCTTGTGTCTTCTGCATTAGTTTTTCAGAGAGTGATGTCTTCCATTTTAATAGCAGTGAAAGGTGTCAAATGCTACCAGAATGATCTATTAATTTTGGATCAAATCAGCAAGAACATGATATCAGAGTGAGAATAGTTCCGGAGAAGCTTGAAAAAGCTGATCTCACTTTAGAATTTGAGAAATGTAAGTTTTCAGTGCAAGAAGTAAATTATTTGGGACATTGTATTACGGCCACAGGAATTAGTCCAAAAAAGAATTGGTGGAGACGATTCACAAACTAGCTTCACTGAAAACAGAAGAAGAAGTTGTATCTTTCTTAGGCATGGTCAAATATTATGGCAAGTTCATAAATAATTTGGCAAGCAAATCTAATAATATGAGACTGTTATTAAGTAAAAACAAAGAGTTTGTTTGGTCACAAGAATGTGAATGTGAATTTTCAGAATTAAAAGAAAATTTGAAAGATGCTCCAAAATTGCAGGCTTTTATCCCGGGTATAGACACTACAGTGGTGACAGATGCTAGCTCAAAGGGTTTAGGTGCCATTCTAAAGCAAACTAGGGACGGTAAAGAACATCTAATTGCTTGTGCTTCAAGGAGTTTGTGGGTAGCAGAGTTAAATTACTCTATAATTGAAAAAGAGGCGTTGGCCATTTACTGGGCACTTAATAGGTTCACAATTTTATTTAGGGGACATTATTTAAAGTATGCACTGATCACAAACCACTGAGAGAAATCTTTTTGAAAAAGGGTCTGGATTTTATTTCCTCAAGGATAAGGCGATGGGTGATTGGTCTCCAGGATTTTAATTTTGAGGTTGAGCATCTACCAGGTGTAGACAATGTAACTGCAGATTGCCTGTCCAGTTTGGTACGCGATGTAGAATATGAACTATTAGAGGAAGATGTTCTGGAGGATGTTCTGGAGGATGAAGTCTTTTTTTGCGAAATAACTTCAGGAATTATTAACGAGGTTGAATGGAAAGATGAAGTACAATAAGATTGTGAGTTGTTAAAGGTCATAAACATGATACATCTGAAAAAAGTATTTGATAAATCCTTGTCAAAAACATGGCGTATGATTGCTGATGAATTGTCTGTTGAGAGAGGACTACTGTTAAGAGGCACTAAATTAGTTCCTCCTTTATCTTTGAGGAAGAAACTTATGGATGAGGCACATCAGGGACACTTAGGTATAGTGAAGACTAAGGAGAGGTTGAAAGCTAGTTGCTGGTGGCCCGGGATGGGTTTGGAGATAGAGCGAGAAGTTAGAGAGTGTATGCAATGTAAGATCAGTGATAAGATTCTTACCACTCGTACAATGCCCATGGTTTGTCGAAGGTTACCGAGTAGTCCCTGGGAGGATATCGCAATTGATATTGTTGGGCCACTTACTGGTGAGCATGTTACTCCTTTCTTGATAGTTCTAATTGATCTGTATTTTAGATGGGTGGAGGTTTCGTGTGTGTCAGATGTGACTTCTGCATGTGTGATTTCATTTTTGCAAGATGTGTTCAAAAGGGAAGGTTTTCCTAGAACACTGTTATCTGATAATAGTCCCCAACTCTGTTCAAAGCAAATGAATAATTTCTTATAGACGTGTTGCATTCAACATAAAAGATGTGCAATTTATCATCCTGAGGCAAACGGGACAGTTGAAAGATTTAATAGCGTGATAAAGGAGAACATTCAACTGTCCAAAGTAAACTCTTTAAATTGGAAAGAGGAATTGCAGAAATGTATCTTGGCACATTGTTTTATGCCTCACACTACCACTAAGAAGTCTCCCTTTGAATTGTTCGAACATAAGACAACCATGACATCTTATCGTATAGGACTATGTTAACTAGTACACTTATAGTTTCTTCATGTTATAATATTATCTTTTCAATGTGATTTGTAATTCTATGTTTTCTGTACATTTCCTTATTGGAAGGGAGATGTGTGGTATTTTCTTTAATAACAGCTCTGTAATACAGGTTCTATAGAACATAGCTTAGAATGTTGTTTGGTCTCTCATCTGGTAGTTGCTTCCCAGCCACTGATGGATGAGTGCATATGAATAAACCTCTGTTTTAAACCTACAATGTTTCCGTTTCATCTTGTTGAAGATCTTTTAGTACCAGTAGTACATAGGGCATGTGAATAAAAGGGGTCACCAGGGCCCGAAGCACTGATTGTACCACCCTGAGTGACCTAAGTAAACAGATGGCAGCAGTCCTGCCATTGCAGACTGTATGAGCAGCGGAAAATGCTCAAACTCGACTTTGCCCTCACCATGAGTGGCAAGGTCAAGCACTAATTTTAATATATGCCCATCCCCCCTAAGGTAGGCCTGTGGAGCCCAGGAGGCAGGGTGTATCGTATTAAAGATGTGGACACATAATTGCAAGTTTACATGTTCCTATAGTAGCATCTTTCCATTAAGGGCAACCTTAAGTGTTCGGGAGGCCATAGGATAAAATGGGCTGGCAACTGGGCACCCTTAGGTGGTCAGCTCTATTATGGTCCCACGGAGAAGGGTCATGTTTGGTATCAAACGACTTGTCTCATTACACCTGACATGTTTCCCATGTAAAGATTTGATGTGGCATGTGTCCAGGTGGGTACCTTAGAGGTTCCCCAGTCTTTCATGTGCCCCAGCTGACAGCTTGCAGCTGCTGTGACGACAGGAATCTGACACCCTGCCAGAAGGTGTGAACACTCCCAGAAGTTGGAAACAAAGGCCTGCCTGGGAAGGTCAGGATGGCTCGTGAAGTGGCACATCAAGGGGGTGAGTTTCAAAGCTTCCACCACTTCTGATATGCAACCATGCTGCCTCCCAAAGTAGGAAAAAACCGTCCCCCTGCCCCAGGCACATTTTCACCCGGGCAGGCAGGAACATTAGGTATTCAGGAGGTGTAAATCCCATGGGAATTTTGCTCTCATCTACAGAAAATACTCCATGACAAAATGACACTAAATTTAGCATGAATATAGAACTTTACTCAATGAAGTGCCTTTGGGTTGATGTAAATCCATTCAGTAATTTTTTGAGAAATTAGTGTTAGAAACGTATGTAGGAACAAGGGAGGGGTTGAAATACCTGTGAATCAAGGTAGTGATGACTGGACTATTAGTCCACTGAGACTCCATGAAGCTGAATTCAGAGGTCCAACTTTAAACAATTCTCCAATCTGATTAGATTAGGTAATTTATACATTTTTGGTTCACATACCCAAATCCGGGTCTGCAAACACAAAGCAATCTAATGGTTATTTGCAACTTGAAGAAAGATTTTATGGCCATCATTACAGCAGGTGGGCACTAAGGGGCCCAGTAGGATGGCGGTCCCGCAGGCCGCATCTTTGACATTGTGGCGGGTGCTGCTGTAAGCAGCACCCGCCGCAATGCCAAAGAAGCATGTTGTGCATTGCAGGCGGAGTGCCTGCCACCTTGTGCATGGCAATGAAGGGGGGTACCATAGGTACCCCCCAAGTGCAGCACCCCACCATGGACCCTCAAAGCAACTCCCCACCAGTCTTTCCATGGCAGCTCTTTGCCGCCATGGAAAGGCCTGTGATACACAGCACTGCCACCATATTATGCCCCAGCTCCGATTGCCGATCAGCGGAAAAGCGGCGGACGGACTTTCCATATGCCGCGATACCCCCGCAGTTATAATATGGCAGGGTAAATCTAGTTGGGATGATGGCGGATCGATCCGCCCGCCATCCTAATCACCCCCTAAGTCCTGTGTCTTGAAAAATAGAAATGAAGAAGCTATAGTATTAATGGACAAAGGTAGCATCTTAAGAGACACTGTCACAGATGGTGAGCATCAAAGAGTCAGTCCAGTTTTAACATTAAATAGAAATGTATCTTGCGCCACAATATTTTCAGACCTTAGGCTAGGTTTGCACCCCTCAGCAAAGTCCTGTAGGCATGCAGGTCTACATTTATTGGACCTCCCACTGGGTTTGCGGAACTAGAAATGCGTCTGCACACCCACGGGAGGACCAACATGATCCTACCAGTCTCTGTGGGTTTGAAAACCCAAACTGGGACCCATGAGCCCCCCCTAAAAAATAACAAGCATTGGCAAAGCCAATAGGTCTCTTCTTGGGGCACTTGAGGAGAAGCACAAGGGTAAGAGTTACATGGAGCTTGGCAGAGGGATGAAGAGAAGTACACATGAAAGACAATTGGAAACCTCATGCACTCTTGTGGAATGATTAACCAAGAAGAAAAAGGAGTGCCTGAAAAGTAAGCAGTGGAAGGACACAGGTAAAGAGGATATGCTCCTGGAAAAAGACAAACACAGTAAGAAGAAGGAAAGCTCACACAACCAGTTTTTGAAGCAAGATTGACTGCGGTTGTAGGCTGCTTTATTAAAAGTATGACACGTAATGCAATGAACATTACGTTTTCTTAGTCCCACTGCACATCAATTAAAAATGTACATGACAATCAAATATGAAGTTTATGCAAATGTGAATCTGCACAGAAAGCACTCACGTAGGGTTTACAGCAGCATCCAACCACATAGTTCCTTCTCAACGTTTACATTTTGAATTCCCTACACTAGGCTGACAGATCGACAAGATAGCTATAGACGACGTGTAAATGTTTCTTATTCTTTGATAGGACTTAGTTTTACTACGCAAATAGATCCATAATTTTAGGCGAGAATACGTTACTTGACAGTAAACAATTGCAAATGTAGGCTTAACTGTCCATGAAAACAACAAGCAAGTAATGAGTCCAAAGTTTGTTTGTTAAAAAAAAAGAGCTTCTCCAGGAATTGAGAGCCATGGTGAGTGAAAGGGTGTTGGTAATGGTTAGGGTAGGGTGGTTAGGATGGTGGTAAGGTTGGTAGTGGTGAGTGTGGCAATGGCGGTGGTGAGGGTGCTGGTGGTGGAAGTGGTAGTGTGAGGATGCTTATGGTATGTGGTGGTTAGAGTGGTGATGGTGAGGGTGATGGTGAGGGCAGTATTGCTGTTGAAGGTGGTGGTTGAGAATTGAGTGGTGGTAGTTGTTTGGGTAGGTTGGTTAGAATGGTGGTAAGGTGGTGGTGATTAGGACGCTGTTGGTTGGAGTGGGATGGTGATGAGGGTGGTAGTGCTGTTTAGGGTGATGTTGGTGGCTGAGGAGGTGGTGGTCGTATGGGTGTTGGTAGGTAGAATACACTGGTGGCGGTTAGTGTAGGGTGATAATGGTGGTGATCATGGTAGGGTGGTTATTACGGTTTGGTGGTGACAGTTAGGGTGGTGATTAGGGTGGTGGTTAGAGTAGGGTAGAGGTGGCTATGGACGTGATTTGGGTGGTGGTGGTTACGGTGTTTAGGGTGGTTGGCGGTTAAGGCGGTTGTGGTAGGCCAAATTTAATATACATGAGTGTTTTTTGACAGTGCCCGGCAGCGCAACTTGTGATCTTTGGGAATATTGTTGGTTGCCCTCGCACTGGCTTCTCAATGAAATAACAAGTAATTGTTGTTCAATCAGAAAAGGGTCATTTTTAATAAACTTTGCTACAAAACAATCTCTCCCTATCCCTTTTGCAAATTTGACTATAAGTGCATCGCTTAGATTAAATCAATGGCATAGAACCAGCGAGAGTGCTCTGGGAACTATAGAGGATGATGGGACACAATAAGTAAGTATAATATGCTAGTTACCAGCAAACAATTTTCACCAAGAGACTCATCTCTTCAGAAAAAAAATTGCGCTCCACACTCACCCACGTTCAAATTCCCATCCTTCTCTACACAGTAAAGAAACCTTCTTGAAACACCTTGGCACTCGTAATTTTATTCTTAGGTTTACCTTCCTCACAGCATCACATGGTGTGTGCTGCTATCTTCACGGACACAGTAGGGAGATTACGAAATGAAGACTCTAGTGTGACGACCATTTTGGAATGGGGTGTGTTTGGCCAAGCACTGAAAGCATCTGTATCAGTTGTAAGAAGTGTTAAGGCCGAGTTCCCTACTACCAATTTACTGTGGAACTCTTGGCCGATGGACCTTTGTTACCTGCTGAGAAGTGTAGAGGGGAGAAATGACTTGTTAAAGCCAACTAACAATCTTAAGAACCATGACTCTGAAGAATCACAGACTTCGAATTCCAAGTTAGTGGGTTTAATACAAAGCCAAGAACAGCTGGTGTACAAGCACCTAATGATGAGGATGTAGAAATACATAGGAACTAATACAAATCCAAACCTACGAGCTAGTTTTATGCGATGTGTCATAAACAGAATAACAATTTCCAGAAGCAGAACACAGGCAATGATTGCCCCCATATCAAGATCAGACTTCATCTGTGGCTCATGAATAGAAAGCATTAGTCTGTCCCTACAAGACCACTACAGTGACATCCCTACTTAGCATTTCCCAGGCAAGATCAGGAAAAGGTGTCAGCGCATGAAGACTTCCTAAGAAGTACACTCACGTTGCATAGGTCAAGTAGCCAAAGCTACGGAGCTTGTTCTAACATGCTCCTTCTCTCTCCTTCGATCTCCTCACCTCCTCTCCTGACTCCACCCTGGGACACTGTCCCTAATACAAAACATTGAAACGTAGAACACGCCCACAGATCACCCAATTTCACTGGACCCGTCTCATAGGTGATTTTCTATTTGGTGTCGACTTCCAGCTCCTGGCTGGATGACCTTGATTCCCAGGCCTCTCTCTCAGTGAGAAAGAACACTGTCTCCCAAATATCAGCGTTCCTTACACAAAGTATCATCTCCTCCCTGAGCCCAACTCCTAAAACAAAAGGCATTATTCTAACTAACAAAGACGACTTTCTCCACCTACAACAGAGTGTGAGAACAGAACAAATTCAACATGTACATGAAATTCACTAGCAAGCCTAACCTGAGAGCCTCCAGGTAAAATACATTTCAGGCCTACAGAAATTGGCCAACATAAGAGTGGAACACATAGGCCCTTCAAATACATGCATAAGTGAACATTTAATTTGGGCCTTTCTACACCATTGTGCATAAGCACATGAAATGCATTTAATTGCAAGCAACTTATGAAATCCTACACATTAATCACAAATAGTCACATCTACGTTCAACTTTAATGTGTTGCACGTTTACATCAAATGCATTATTACATGTAAACAACTTCATTAAGCAAATGACATCAAATACTAAGGTTTACAATATTAAAACATGAATGCCATATTTCTTTGCATGGCACGATACTTTTCTATCATTACACTTTCACATGTTATTACTGAATATGATCTAATAGTCAATTGTTATCACGACAAATGAATATATGTGGATGTGGACTATCCGTGATTATGATGCATAGCTAAAAATGAAAGAGCACCAACGCGCTCCATTAGTCCCACCACTGATGACAAGTATCATCATAATAAATCACAACTCCCTGGAGAAAGAACCGACCTGAACAGAAGTTGTAGCTAGTCTTCGTTGTTGGAACTTCTCTAGGCTGTTGAGATTCTCATAGTGACTATCATGCAGTCTCTCTATTCTCTTCTCTCGCTCACTAGAGATCTCTCAGCCTGACCTGCCTTATGCGACTTGTAGGCGTTTACCAGTCCCAACAAGATGATCACACAAACCACAACTACGATGATGGGTTTCAAGATGTAACCAAGAATCCCCTTTCCAAGGTTGGCAAACCAACTTCCAACCTTTCTAAAGCCTTTTCCAACTTTGTCCCAAACACCATCTGTGGCCAAATCATGAACTTAATGGTGAATCTCAGTGATGTTACTTATATACTTCTTCAGATCCTTGATGTTATCAGGTATATAAGTACAGCACTGTTGGACCCTCAACATTTTACAGACTTTGCCCTCTTTTGCTAGCAAGACATCCAAAGCAAGGCGGTTCTGCATTACCATAGCTCTTATCGACGCCATCTCTCCATCTATGAGCAACAAAGACTGAGCTGTATTCGCTGACAGCTTATCCACAATAGTTGACAACCTTCTAATCTTAATGTCATTCAGAACTACTACCAGACTTGATATCATTGCTCCAAATACATCTCCAACGATCTCAACGGCACATGAACCTCGTTTCTCTCCATGATGTACTCCACCTTCCAAAGGTCCTACATCCTCAACGTGATAAATCTTGGGAAACACAATAGCCACATAACATGTACCATTCCAATTCAGTGGCAATCACACAAAGGCATTTTTCCACAAAATACACATTTGGTACAACTTGCACCGTATCCTGCAAGAACTTCTTTGCAGTGGCTTCAATCGTAAAGATGTGATAACACACACTCTGTCCCACAAAGATATTATCATAGTATGTCTGTACCTGTCTGATACAAAGCTTTCCTCTCTGTTCCAAATCCAAAGCAATTGGACCAGTGCTCCTTCTCGCCTTGGGTGCCAATTCCTCCTTGGTCCATACAGTTTTTTCCTCTCTACTATTAGATCTCGCTGATAACACACCCTAGAGCTGAGGAAGACGGAGCGCGCTCCGCGAATGAGGCGGCCTGAGCCCTGAACAGCAGCAGCTTGACGGAGGTCTGGCGTGTGAGTGGGCCCCCGCGATCACAGAAGGCGCCAGATATTGGAGCTCCGTGGTGAGGGGCTGCGGCTGAATTCCAATGCGGCGGCGGAGGACGGAGGTGTCCCGCGCTGGAATATGTAGAGGAGCTGTCTCCGGGCACCGCGACAAGGAAGGTGCGTGCCCTGCTGTAATTAGAGTGTGCGGATGCTGCGGCGATCCTGACTCCGTGATGCGGTGAGTGAGATGTGACCGATCCTCCTGCATAAACAGCCTGGATAAACAGATGGCAGTGGGTGCGAAACCAATTTGAGGATATCCCCGCTGGCAGTGGTGGAGCTGATCTCCTTGCTGCGGGAGCCTAGTCAATTTGTTCAAAATCGCTGGGGGCACTGCAGAGTGGCGAACAGCCACATGCAATCCCATTGTGGGCTCAGAGACCGGCAGGCACCAAAATGAATCCCCTAGAAACCTTGGCAATTACTCTTAAATTGGAGCTCGCCGAACCTGACCCTAAAATGGCGCCCGCCAAGGTTCTTCCACCGGAGAGGGAAGATACTCCTAAAACGGCACCCGCCAAGGTATTTTCACCGGAGAGGGGGTCCCGATGTTCTATCCGGATGAATGGCATAGCTGAGTAATATGAACCAGAGAACTAGTGGCAAGCCCAGCTGCAGAGTCACAGGGAAAAACAGACTCAACTTGCCTGATTGTAAGATGGCTGCCAAGCTACATACCCTTTCCTATCCTGCCATCCTCGTCATCTCCACTCGCCCGTTTCTGGACTCAAAACCTTCGGTCACTTACTGATCTTATTTCTAACCCAACGGAGCCCAAACCACATGGCCGATTCCCGGTGGAGCTATAGGGGAGATTGGCTCCGGCACACCGCTATGGCCGTCACCTACCCAGCCGGACTTCGGACATTTGTCTCGTTGTTTTCTCTGCTGCTGTCTCCTCCTAATGGACTTCCAGCTCTCGTTGATCTTCTTGTGTCTTGAATTTTATGTTCGCTAGTAACTCTTGTCTCCACTATGTAATCATTCTGTAATTTGTGTGAAATGTTGTAACTTGCAAATAGCTGTTTCCTTCTGTAAAGCTCTCTGATACCTTTGGGTCTAGCCAGCGCTATATAATACTCATCAAATAAATAAATAAATAAATAAATGCCTATGTCTATCTTCTACTTGATCTACACATTTTCTTTGTCAGTTAACATCTTCCCGCTTGTAATAATCATATTTATTCAGGTGCTTAAAAGCTGGAACATCTGAAAGCATCACATCGTAATTGGAAAAGTAATACTCATAATGACCCTTACCATAAAACATAGTAAGCAACACACTACATGTAATACCATATGTCAAAGGAAGATGGTGATTACGAATACCTTCCTCCATAGTCACAGGCAATTGCATGCACACATAGCAATCTCTCACATCCATCGTGTTTATGTATTCACATAGCAGCTTGGAGTAAGCATTAAGCGTGTAATCAACTTTAGACAAATCTATGTGTAACATAAGACTAGTTTGATCTAGCATAGCCTTTTCAGCTCCTGCAATACCCTCTTTTGTGCTAGAAGTAACAGGTGTGGTTGCCCCCTTCACTTCCACCCCTTCAACTTCTGCCTCATGCAAAATTTTTACAGACACAATAATAACTACCGCTATCACTATAATCACCCCTACTATGAGTGTACCTATCACACACTTAGACCTACGATTCGAATTTGCAGACTCCATCTTCAATTGTCGGTTTAGCACAGCACAGATCCTTTGAGGTCAGGACAATCGCAGCTTCAACCTGGTGAGACACAGGACGGACCACGTTAGCCAGTCCTTTGCAAAAATCAAGGATCAAATCATCTGTGATGTTTATCAAGGCTGTAGACGGCACTACAGGCAAACGCATCGCCCTCCCCATCAAGATCTCATGAGGCGAGAGACCTGTCCTCCTGTTGGGGATACTACGGATACTCATCAACATCAAGGGCAATGCATCAGGCCATTTCAAAGATGTGGATGAACACACTTTTGCTATTCGCATCTTGTAATTTCCATTTATGTGCTCCACAATTCCAGATGCCTCAGGCCTGTAGCTACAATGAAGTGTCTGGTCAACTTGTAAGTCAGCGCAAAGCAGTTTCTTAATCTCACAAAGGAAGTGCGTTCCTCTATCCGACTCCAATGAGGTTGGAAACCCAAACCATGGTATAAACTCCCTAAGCAACAACTTTACTACTGTGAGACTATCACACCTCCTTGTTGGATAAGCTTCCACCTACCGTGAGAAAACATACACCACAACTAAGATGTACCTCAATTCATTGCATCTTGGCATTTCAATAAAATCAAGCTGGATCCTATTGTAGGGTCCCCCGATCTCCCAATGTGACTCAATACAAACACAGTTTTCTTTCCAGCATACATTTGCTGACACATAACACACCTGTGGCATACTGCATCAGCAAACGCATGAAACGGTGGAATAAACCACTCTTGCCTGAACACTCGCACCATTGCAGCCCAATGTGAACTACTCCATGAATTTGCCTTGCCATAGAGCTCGGTAAACCATTTGGCAACACTGCTCGACCATCAGTTGAAACCCAAATACCATCATCTTTTTTCCCACATACTGCTTTGATCCAACCAGCTTCTTCCTGTCCTAACACTTCTCCCAAGTGTCTTCTGTGGCTAACATCATGCTGAGCTCGGTTCTTTCTATGCTCTCTCCAGTATATTCTCCTGTGAAAATGCACCCTTGTTCAGAACAGAAATGTGCAACTTCGTCTGCGTATCTGTTACCTAGAGTCGCAAAATCATTTCCCTTGCCATGAGCTCCGCACTTAACCACAGCTATTTCTCTTGGACGTTGCAACGCTTCTAACAGTTTCCTTTCATATTCCCCATTTCTGATTGGGGATCCCGATGACATTAAGAATCCCCTCTGTGACCATAGCAGTCCGAAGTCATGAACCACACTGAATCCGTACAGGCTATTGGTGTAGATGGTGACTCGGATTTGATTAGCAACCAAGCAGCCACGTATCAAAGCAATGATTTCATCCACTTGTGCAGAGAATACTCCCTGTAAACAAGCAGCTTCCACAAATCCAGAAATAGTGCATACAGCAAACGCTGCTCTCAGATGACCCACATTGTCTCTTAAGCATGAACCATCTACAAAGAAGATCTCATCAGATTGGGGCAGAGGTTCATCTCGGTTTGCTGCAAAGTTCAGAGACAGTCATGGTCCTCACAATCTTCATCACCAACATTTGGTAAAGGCATCAAAGTAGCGGGATTCAATACAGAACATCTTTTTAGAGTCACATTCTCTGAGGCAAGTATGACCTGCTCATAGCGTTTGAGTCTGCTATTTGTCAAATGCTGTGTCTTTGTTCTCGTTATCAGAAGCTCAACTGAGTGTATAATATAAACAGTAAGTGGATGACCCATCACAATGCTTTCACACCTTTCAATGCTGACACCTGTTGCAGCAACAGATATGAGACATCCAGGCAGCGCTGAAGCTACCGGATCTAAGGTAGCTTAGAAGTAGGCAACTGGTCTACGGACACCTCCATGAGTCTGTGTGAGTACTGATAGTGCGCAACCCTCTTGCTCACAGCAAAACAGTGAGAAGGACTTGTTGTAATCAGGCATTCCTAGAACCGGAGTGCGGCAAAGGCTTTCTCTCAGCTCCAAGAAGGCAACCAAACAGTCATTATCCCATGGTACTGGATCACTCACATCCTTGTGCATTAGCCTCTGCAGAGGTTTCACCTTCAAAGAAAAAATTGGGAATCCACTGACGGCAATACCCAACTATTCCCAGAAACATCTTGACTTCCTTCTGTGTTGTAGTGACAGTCACGTTCAAGATCGCCTCAATGAGGTCTGGTGACACCTTCCTCTTGCAATTTTCAATGCGATGACCCAAATACTGAACCTCAGTCAGGCAGTACTGTAGCTTGCTCGTGGACACCTTGTGTCCGTTCTCTACTAGATGATTTAACAAGGCAACAGTATCAATTCTGCAAGCATCTTCTGTTTGAGACGCAATCAAGAGGTAATCAATATACTGCATGAGAACTGAATTCTGTGGCAATAGGAGACTCTCAAGGTTCTTCTTCAAAATCTGATTGAAAATCAATGGACTCTCTGTATACCCTTGTGGGATACGACACCATGTTAACACACGATTTTCCAGGCGGAATACTAATAAAAATTGGCTTTCCTCGTGCAAGGGTATTGAAAAGAATGCCTGGCATAGGTCAATCACTGTGAACCACTCAGCTTCACATGGTATCTGAAATAAGATCACTGATGGATTCGGTATCACAGGACAACGTGGAACTACAATAGTGTTGACATTTCGCAGGTCCTGCACGAATCTAAACTTCCCACTCGGCTTCTGCAATCCCATTATAGGGGAATTACATGGGCTCCCCATTACCTCTTTCAAAATTCCCTGCTTGATCATGGACTCAATTACAGGCTTGATTCCTGCCACCGTTCCCGTCGTCAGATTGTACCTGTTCTTGGGAATTCAGCACTTGGCTTGACCTGAATCTTAACTGGCTCAACCCCTTTCTTTGATCAATCCTACCACTTCCCCTGTGAAATTTCATACTTCCAAAGAGACGGAATCTCTCAAATTGAGTGGTAAATCCTCCACTGTCAACACAGGGAGTATCTCTATGCAGAGTTTGAATTCAATGTCATCATCATTAGTCTGCAACTCCACTGCTTTGGGCGTGCAATAGATGGTGCAGTTCAATTTACACAAGAGATCACAACCCAATAAGCAGACTGGACTCAAATCGCATACCACAAATTGGTGTCGATTGTGAAAGGTTCCTATTCTCACAGGTATTTCATCTGTCAAGGGATTGGTCATTCTCTTATTTGCAACTCCTACAACTCCGATCGATTTTCCCGAGAGGGGTAGGTTTGGGACTACTGCAGATCTTACGGTAGAACGGGTAGCACCAGTATCAATCAAAAAGGTGATGGGGTGACCGTCAATGTCTGCCTCTACATATGGTCCTCTACGGTCTACCTCCAAGACTGCCCCAAGGGGACAGTCTTCCTCCCCCCTCAGACAATGTCATTTTAATGGGTCTGGATCAAATTCATCAAATGTCTTGATGAATAGCATCTACTGGTACGTTCGGTTTGTTTGTGGAATTCTCGGTGGTTGGGGAACTTGCACTTGTGGATCCACCCCCCCCCTGTACAGACCTGGGAATTACCTCTGTATTTACCGTCTCAGGTACCTGTACTATTTTCTCATCTTGGACCTGATTAGCAGGATTTAACCTGCACTCGCGCTTCAATAGCCCAATTTTGTGACAATAATAACATGTAGTAGTCTTCATCAGAGTCCCAATATCCATCCCTGTCTTGGGGTCTACAGGTTTCCCCCTTCCTTGACCTGACGCGTTTTGGGGCCTTCCTTGGTTGCTTCCCTGCCTTCGCCCCAATGTTCCTCCGCTTGGCTCTGCTTGGTCCACCCTATCCACATTCCTCATCTGGACCAGCATCAGCTTATCCTTGAGCATCCTATGCTTTGAGTCTGCTTCACCACTACTGTACCTGGCATTCCGTAGAATCTCATCCATGGATTTGGTCTGCCAACAGATCAAATGCTGTTGGACCATGAAACTAATCCCTGGTTTTAAACCTAGGGAGCATTTGGAGACAAACAGTCCCATATCTTTGGAATCTAGTGTGTCTAGTCCACTGTACTGCTTGAAGGCTTGCAAGAGCCTTTCGTAATAAGCATGGACTGATTCCTTGGGCTCTTGGGTAGTTCAATCTATCTTAACCCACTCAATATATTATGGCCATTTTAGACTGTAACCATGTGATTACCTGCTCGAACTTTTTAATATTCACAGGATCTCGCTTTGGTTCTGACACTGGCCATTCAACAGCAATTTTACAAGCTGACCACAGATCACTTGGTACTACAATGTCAAACAATGTATTCAAATCAATCCACAATACTTTTGAAATCTTGACAAAGCGATCGACTTGCTTGTACCACTCAACAGGTTTCTTCCTCATTTGAGTAAAATCATTTGTGAACCTTGCCAAATCTCCCCTGCTCCAAGGCACATGCACATACCCTCCATTCCGTAACTCTCACAATGGGTAAGCCTCTACTCCTGCTGTTCCTCCACCTGTAGGCGGCGCATCTCCTATACCCTTTTTGACACTCTTTTTCTTGGGCCATCTGTCTTCCTACTTGTCAAGCATGCTCAATGCACGTATTTCTACAATCCATTCTCGAATGTGTGTTTTCAACCCTAAAACTCTTTTTCTCTTCCAATTCTTCATCACTGTAATTTAGCCTATGACTTCCCTGTAACATCTTCGTCTTGGACAAGTCTACATCATACATTTGTGTTAATTCTGTTAGTTTCTCACAAGCTTTCCTTGCCTTACGGGTCACATCCTTTGCCAAAAACAACTGCTCATCTTGTTTTATAAAGTTTCATGCTTTCATCCGCTTCTGCCTTCAACCTCACCACATCTAGCACTTTGACCATTATAGCAGCCTTAATCGTTCCCTGACTCAATGCACTTTTTAGCTTCCCACTTTCACTGCTCTGATTTCCTCTGTGGCTCCCTTCCACTATGGACCATGAGACATTTTGGCTCCCAGAAATTCCTCGATCAGTCCCTCCTCCTGTCATTTTCCCCTTGGGACCTCTAACTGGGGGTTCCCACATCCTCAAATGAGAACGTGAGTCTGCTAACGACACTGATCTTACCTCTAGGCTCAGGATGCCCTCTAGAAGAATCTGCAGTGGCTGGCAATGGAATACTAGCTTGTATAGGTCACAAAAGAGGACTAATTCTGCTCACTGTACCATTTCCTCCAGAACTGTTAACTTCTCCTACCACTGGTGACTGTGCTTGACCACTGTTTTCTTCTTGACCTGGATTGTATACCGACACTATGGGACCAATGGTGACCGGCACCATAAGGGCATCCGTGTAACAGCATTAGCTCCACTCGTCTCTGTACTCCTCGATGGTTGTATTCCCATTCCCTCTGTTCCTGTTGAAATCTTTCCCACTACTCTCGCACTAGGACTCGTCTGCGATTCTTCTGTCCCTTTCGCAAGCACTTGTCTTCCCTCCTCCGAAGTTGGATTGTATGAAGGCGGAGGCTCTGCTAGCAACCTATACAGCAAATTATCATCAGTGTCACTATCATCTTCTTCTTCCTTCCTCTTCTGGGCGTCTCCTACCTTCACTAACAGTGGGAATAGCCTCTCTCTCAATAGTATCTACTCTCCATTTCTTCAACAGTGCATCCCATCGTGCCTCTTGAAATGCCCTTATCAACTTTTCCACTCTTCCTGGCTTCGCTCCATTTTCCTCGCATATGCTGCTCTTATCCATGCTTCCAGTGCCTCAAACTGTGTCGGTCTGGGTGGAGGTTGAAATGAAGCTATCACTGCCCTTAACTGATACAACACATCTAATCTAAATAAACCCTAAAGGAAAAGCCAAATCTCCCTCCTTCTCAGGAACCTTATGCCAATTTTGAAGCCAAATTATGGTATGGAGTCCTACATTCGTGGCCATATAGTGTGCTGGTGTATCCTCAGGTGGTGCTTCCTCACCCACTCGAGTTACTACACCCCTATCTCCCATACAAAGGTCATGTAACACCCTAAAGCATTGCATGATTGAATTGACTCTTTTTCCCCACAAGATTTTTTCGTTTTTACTTCCTGATGGACAATCCACCAATCCCAGCGCAGCATTACACCAACCGACCTATCGCAGCGTGGCACAGTCCAACGTCACTCCTCCTCCTCACTCAGCAGTTCACTCTCCCTTGCAATCTCTTCCTTAAACATTCACACACCTCATTCATAGAAACAAGTAACTGTCTGTCCACCAAACGACTGGACAGTCACATAACCGACTGTCTGTCCACGAAATGATCGGACAGTCTCACAAGTAATTGTCTGCCTCACCACTGGAACTGTCTGTCCGTGAAACGACCGGACAGCCACCGCAAACCGTCTGCCCACGAACGGCCGGACAGTCATGCAAATAACTGATAGGATACACTCGCTCGATCATTCACACACAGTGACCCACAACCTGCGTTATCCACTTGAATTGCTGTGGTCCGCCATTGTGCACTAGCTTCCCACACGACTCTCTCAAGCTCTCTCACACACATTCTCTATCTCCCATGGGTTTTTTGATGACGCCTCATAACTCCCCAATCACTGGTCAGACAATTGCAAGACTGGAGTCTTCTACACCCCAAACCTATTCTGGGATCTTAGGCTACTCGTCGAGCCTGACATCAAAACAAAACGAAATTATATCACATGGACCGCGTGCGTTTGGCCTGAAACCACAATCACTCGACTCTCAACCCAACTCCCCAAGACATCACACAATCAAATCATCACTGCAATCTAACACACACATCCCTATTCATAATCACTCCACCGTGAACTGCTGTTCCCGCCACACCGTCACTCTCCGTCGGCCTCCCCCAAAGCTCGTCGTCCTCCACTTTCAATCCTCTGGGCTTTCATCCTTTTGGCTATATAGCCAAATGTGTTTTTAAGTGAATTTCTAAGGTTTGTTTAAACATACATTAAAGTATTATAATCAAAGCTAACAATAACTTCACTTTAACCTTTCTCTTTTTTTTATAAGAATAGCCGCAGTGCAATGATGATTCTGCTTGCTTATTTATTTCCCATTTATTTTAATTGCATGATCCTGCGGGCATTGCTTGACCTCATATTTTTCTGTACACTGCTGCAATGTGTGGTGTAGTGTTTTTTCTGATATTCTAGTCCTTTTCTCCTGATTGGCCAAAACAAAAGAGCGCGCTGCTTAGAAGATTGGGTTTCCTTAACGTGAGGCATATTTTTGCTGCTGATTATGTTTTTACTGTAGTGTATTATATACTAACGCTGCGCACTGCCAAAGGCAATGTTGCAGTAGTCCAGCTGGGTCAAAGCTAAAAAGCACTGGAGATTTCTCACTGATTTATTATCTGATTTAGTAACAGGACCATTGTAAGTATCATGAGCTGTGAGTGGTTGCTCTGATAACTGCCAGGCCAATCAAACGTCGGAGATCAACCATAGAGAGAGACTTTGCACTTTCATTTCAGATGTTGACCAATCCCATCTCTGTGGGGTCATAGGCAAGCTGTAATAGAGAGTTAAATTGGGATACCTGATGTACCTTGCATCCACATCAGACTTTTCTTCTTAAAAAGTTGCCTTTTAATATACCAGAATCCTTAAATCTTTCTTTTCTCTTGACATATCAGATGAACTATGAAAAATGAATTATTTCACCAAAATACAAATTGGCTACTTGTTTTTAGTATTATCAGAATAACAGTGTTTTATGCTACATAGACGATGCAGTAATTAACTAAAAGGGAATCACCTGAATTCTTGTAATTAAAAAAAAGAGTCAAATTTGTTTAACTTGAACTCTCTTTAATTGCAAAAATATCGACGATTTCCTTTCATCTAATTACATTAATTATCTAATGCAGTGGAAAAAGTTTTTTGACTCCATTTTAATTAAGTCAAAGGTAATCAACGGTATACCCGTAATTAAAGAGAGCCTGTGGGTTCTTTCAGAAGCGTTGCAGTTATTCTAAAACCACACTGAGAATGCAACACTTGGACCTCACTCTGGTGCTATTGTTTCGTACTAAGGGGCATATTTACAAGGGCCATAGCTCCTCTTTTTTGGCTTTTAAAGCCAAAAAAGCGGAGATAAAAATATCGCCCTATTGACAAGAGGGTGCTAACATGCATTAGCGCATGTTAGCACCCTTTTTTCCGACGCCTCGCTTTGCATCTCTAATGAGATGCAAAGTGGTCATCACTGGGCAGTACAACCTTGTAAATATCGCTGATGTGCACATCGCGATATTTACAAGGTGGCCCACGCATTTTTAGCATACGTTTTCTTTTCCGGCGAAAACCGCTGTTTTCACCAAAAACTATTGTCTGCTAAACTCATCATGACTAACCCATACCTAACATGAGGGGTGGATTCTTGTGTTACGACTACATGGTCGTATCAACAAGCATATCACCGTTTTGCAGGGAACATCGCTGGAAAACCAGCGATGTTCCCTGCAAAACGGCGATTACACCGCTATCACTGGAATTCATATCGCCATTGCGCTATGCGTTGTAAATACATTGCAAGCATGGCGATAAATTCCAGCGATAAATATAAAAGCGCTAAGCGCGCTTTGCGGTATTTATCGCCGTCTGTTGTAAATATGCCCCTAAAGGGGGGCTATCTTATTTCAATGCGTCAGCTTCACAACCTTGATGAACATCCAGCCACAGACTACAATGTGATATCATCATCAAATGCAATCCCGCGAATGTTGTGTGTGGGACGCCTCATCACCCAGACACATTACATACCTGGAATGCTTATTTAAAGTTAATAGCCCTTAAGGATTGTAGGTTTTGGCTCAGTTTATTTTGTGCCATGTGTACCTAATTAATTTAGTATTTTGTCTTTTTCTTTTGTTAGCAGGAAGTGTACTTTGATTGATTTTATTTAGGTTGTCATTTTGGGATTCTGGTGTTCACCAGCACTTCTTTTTCGGAGACCGGGACATATTTTTCATTATTGGACTTTGCTCCTGTGTGAAACAGTGTGAAATGCAGAAAAACTGGCAGAAGGAGAAAGCAGAGTCGAAAACGAGTCTGCAAGAGAGGCAGCTAAGTGTGAAGTAGTGGAGGAAGAGGCGTGAGGTGGAAATAAAAGTAGGCAGCCATGTGTTTTTTTTTTATTTTATTTTATTTTTTACAACTTAACAATTGTTCCTAGACACATTCGATTAATGGGCAAACATTTTCCCTTCTTTAAGTGTCCTTCTTGAGAGGCATGGCCGCAGCTAATTGCCCAAATCCTATCATTCTTTTTATTTCAATTGTGCCTGTGATAACAAGATAGAACCTTTATCATGAATGTTCTTATTGAGATTCGCTACGATTCAGTTTCTTACTAAGGCACACTCTCCTAGCAACTTCAACATCTTAACACATGACCTTTTTGTAGGAATGAGTGTTCCGTGGTCATTGCCAACAGATCAATGGAGAAACTGAGGGAAAAGCTTACTAGGTTTTGCTGTGAAGCAAATTTCCTTTAAGAAATGCACAGAATTACAGGAGAAGTTCTGCAAATTTTCAATTGTCACATGTGATTATTTAGGTATATATCAATGTTACACATTGTTAGACCTGTCATCCTTAGGGTGGTCTTATCCCAAACATTTTGCCTGCTTACCTCCTCTATCTGCTGATTCTTTTTGTGGACCTTAGGACTCGCAACACTTTACCACTGCTGACCAGTGCTAAAGTACATGTGCTTCTCCCTTAAACATGGCAACACTGGTGTATACACATTTGGCATATTTATTTTACTTGTAAATCCCTTGTAAAGTGGTATACCATATACACCGGGGCCTGTAACCTAAACACTACTATTGGGCTTGCAGCACTGATTGTGCCACCCACACAAGTAGCCTTTCGAACCTGCCTCAGTTTTGCCATTGCAGGGCCTGTGTGTGCAGTTTACTGGCACTTCAACTTGCAATTTGAAACTACTTGCCAAGCCTTAAACTACCCTTTTACTACACATAAGTCACCCATAAGATGGGCCCAGGTAGCCCATAGGGCGGTGTGCTGTGTAAGTAAAAGTTAGGCCATGTACTGGTAAGTTTTGCATCTCCTAGTAGTGACAAACACCCACATTTGTTTTTCACTACTGTGAGGCCTACTTCTCTCATAGCTTAGTATTGGAAATTCTTTAATACGCTTTTAGCTGTAATTCTGGATTAGAAAGGAGTTGTTACATCATGTTTTATATGTTTGGAACATTAATGATAAATCCTCTTTAAAGGTAAAGTTGGATACAACATTACTATTTTGGAAATGCCACTTTTAGAAAGTGGGCATTTCTCTGCTCTTACTGCTCTATGTGCCTGAAGCCTGACTCCAGTGTTCGTCTCGAGTGGGTGACAGCTACACTTTGTGCATTCCCTCTAGACAGCCACAAACACAGAAAGGGTTGGTGTGGCAGAGAACTCATCTGCATTCATCTGCATTCAGATAGCTCTTCCCAGGCAGGAAGAGAGGGGGGAGCTGAAACTTACACCTGAATAGGCAGTGTCCAGTTTTCCACACAAAGGGCTGATAACCCCTTATTGATAGTCTTGAGCCAGGGCTGGGAAGAAAAGGCCTGTGTGCACTACAAATACCCTTCTTTGTAGTCACCCTAACTTCAAAGGCACAACTTGGTATAAGTACTGGGGCTCAGACCTTACCAAGACAGTGCACTGCTGAACCAGTGAAGAACTTTGCCCGGAGTAAAGATGCTGTGCTACAAGGATTGCGCCCCTGGAAGAACTGTTTTTCTGCTTTGCTGTGCTGCTCTGCTGCCTGTTGATCTCTGCCCTGCTCAGTACAAGTACTGGACCCATCTCAATTTAACACAGAGTGACTCCAAAGGCTCCAAAGGCTTGCTGGCTTGCCCCCTGTTCTGAAGTCTCAGGGCCATCAAAGACTTCTGTCAACCTTGCAACAGCACCTGGACTTTCCCATCTGTGAGTCAGGCCCTGCCACGTAGAGCCATTCAAGTCTTGGTCCCTTGAAAGGTGATTTCTGCTGTGCTGATCAATTCGAACTGATGCATCGCCAACTTTGCCTAAATCCGAACCCACGCATTGCCCTTCGACGCAGCTACTGCTCGACGGCATCGCTTTGACAGACTGTGCTACTTGATGAGGACGGACTACACGGCTTGATGACGCATCACCTGCATCGTAAAGGGGTTTGGCGACGAAGCCTTCATCGACTGTGCGGATTGGAACTGACACATCACCTGCATCCATGGGATTGATGACAACGCATCACCTCCTCTGCTCCTCACATCGATTCTTTGACGTCAACGCTTTCTCCATCCAAGATACATTTTCAGCAAGACCTGCATGAGTCTTGTAGCTGGCCTGCCCTTCTTCGCGGTCGGCCGGAACTTTGGATTTATACCAGTCTTGAACGACCAGCTGTCCTCGGTTATAGCTTAATTATTCTAAGCACTATAATTTGATCTCATATTTAATAAATTCATAACTCCAGTTCTACTTATTGGATTTTTATCATTTTGGTCGTTTTACTCATAAAAATATAATATATTTTTCTAACCCTTTTGGAGTATTTTTGTGGTGTTTTCATTGTGTTACTATGTGCGTGTGTCTTGCACAAATCCTTTACACATTCCTGCTTATTTAAGCCTGACTGCTCTGTGCCAAGCTACCAGAGGATGAGCATAGGTTATCTTTTAGTGTGTATCTAGCTTACCCTGACTAGAGTCGTGGTTCCTGCTTGTACAGGGTGCACTCTGACAACCAAACCCCCCCATTTCTAACACTTGTACACATGTGCATGCAGAAATTACAATAACTGCTGTTGAACTTGACAGCTGTTTTTCCTCCACGGGGATTATATTTTTCCACATGAATAAAGACCTTCTCCCACCACAGCCATAAATTGTGGGTGTGCTTCTTTCTAACGTAATCACTCTACCTTTGGGATGGTAAAAATAGAAGGTAAAAATGTAGGTGTTCGCCAACCTTTTTAAGTAGACCCACACAGGAACTCCCACAAAACCACAGTTGGTAGTAGATGTTCTTACCACTGGTGCATTTCTGTAGGATTTATTTCCATTTTGGAGGGCAAATTGCCAACATTCCTAATTCTCTGATTTACAAATAAGGTTATGCCCTCACAAGTCAAGTTTTCGTGCACCTTTATAGTGCCTACTGAAGTACAATTTTTGTTATTCTGGCCCAGTATACCATTTTGTAACTGAAATTAAGAAGACCATATTATACAACTGCATGAGATCATGTTTTTTAGTTGATGACAAGGACTTCTCTACTTGTGGCCTGCTACTCTATACCACGCGTTCACACTAGTCTTGACACCACTAGAACAGTCCATCCTGTAAAGTGCTGGGCATTTATGTCTGCCTTATCAGAGATATTCAGAAACAGAATTGCAACATTGATCCTTGCATTACCATGGCTTTCATACACGAGATGCTACTGACTCCTCAGAATTTCTATGCTGTATATATTTGCCATAATTAAGTGGACTATTGGACTTTCCAATATGAACGAACCGTGGTACCAGCCTTTATCAAGGATTGGGAAAACATTTCAAGCAAGTTTTGTTAATTCATACAGTTGAACTGGTTGACTAAGGAGCTTGTGAATCATGTTTGCCTGTGCTCTAAATGTTATTTCCTGAAGTGTGCATCTTTTCACATAGTTTCCTTTCATTTAGGTCGGTTTTTCTGGGGTTTAGGAAGGCTTTATTTAAGTTAGTTTTGAAACTGAAAGCGCATAGTAATAATATTAATAACATAAGGGATAAAGTACCCGCTAAAGTATATTACAAAGATGTTGCAATTTACCAAGGAGATCAGCAACCATGCAATAGGATTAAGGCAAAAGGCTGAGCTCCTTAATAAAGTTACTAAATTCTGGGATGATATGTAATATCATCTCTCGGATGATATGTAATATCATCCTAATGTGTGTTAGGGTCTTTACCAGTAAGCATTCTGACATCTAAACTCAACCATAATGACTTACTAAAGTAGAATATCTATGTCTGTTTCTTATCACATGTGACTAGTGATTTCACAGCTAGACTGCAACAAGGGCATTCTGGATAGTTTTAATCGAGGTATTACAAACTTCTCTCTTAATAACCTATGGGATAAAATACCCTATACTGTACATAATGAGAATATTACAGATCATCAAGGAGTTCTGTCATCATGTAGGGAATGAGGCCGAAAGCAGAGTTTCTTAATAAAGTCACAGGCCCTTGAGATGTTTTTCCAGTATCCTTATACGGTAGCTGGGACAGTGCCATGGATAAGTCCGCAAATGCCCCTATTTGGCAGGCACCTGTGGATATGGTCTGAACCAAGAGTCAAGATAGGATAGAGGTGATGCAGACAAAAGAGACACAGCTGTAGCCTCCCATTGATGCAGTGGGATCGGAAGGAGTGAAACTCAATGAGTGCAGAGTGAGGTAAGTAGTACGAGGGGAGATGAGCTCTTGATGGGAAGGCCAATGAAGATATTCACCAGACCCACATGAGTCGCCAAGAACAGAACCTGAGCCAGCAACTAGAGAGCCAGAAAACCAGAGACTCAAACATAAATGTGGTCAGACAACATTGTGTCTAGAGGCTACCCTGATGATTCCACTAATGGAGTCAGTCTATGGCGAGAGCTGGGCACTGTGTCCCTTAGAGCCAGGCCACAGTATAAGGTGAGAATTGAGGCAATGTTTAGTCCATTTTAAACTTCAAAAGCTGCTCCATTCTCCTTATTGGATGAGGAGGCTAAAGTGAGCACCTCTCTAATAGTATGAAAGGCCTGTGTTGGAATGTTAAAGGACCACACTGTTTGAAACAAAGACACATTTCAAGATATTATTTGCACACTCTTGAGGAACTCAAGAGAAGCACATTCTTCCCCTTCACTGATGTAAACTTTCCGGAACACTGTTGTTCTCAGTGACGTTCTGAGGTTATAAACAACCTTACCTGGGACTGATAGATACCTTACACATGTGTGTTCTCTTAGGGACCCGCATTAGACTTCTACCAGCTAACAAATACTTCCTCTTGCACTGGAAAGACAATCAAGGAAGACCAATGCTTTCATTCTTAACAAATTGACTGTGTTGAGAATACAACATCTCTGACTTGGAGGCTTACAATATAAGTTCTTCACCTAGATTTACTACTTGTTCCTTTACCGCACAGCAGTGGTAAGGTAGAGGGTGCTTTATTCCTTATGGGACTTGTCACCACATCACCATTATCGCTGTCAACTTTTAAACCTTTGGCCTTCTACTTTATGTGAAAGAAATATTTTTACTGATGTGCCAGAACAATGTGACATTAGTACTATGGATATAAAAAAATATGCAACCTATAATTGTTTGTAAAATACATTTTAAACCTGTTTAATATATCACTTCCTAAAGCTGGTGAATCTGAGAATGTGAGGTAACAGGCAAAACACATTTCCATACTCAGGTATTTACTCTGAATTTCTAGAGCAAAGCAACTCAGAAGAAACAATTTAATAGCTCGCTATCCTACATTATTTAAAGAATATTTGTAATTTTGATCAGTGACCTGTTTCATTGTCTGTTGGCTCTGGCAGTCATCATTGTGATGTTGCAGCCCAACTGTAATAATTTATTGCAAATGAGTAGCTCTGACATTTGTATTCCTTACAAAACATTTTCCCTCGGCCTCTTAAATAACTGGTTTCTTGCTCCTTCATATGAAAGGTACAGAATATGTACTGAATAATGAAGCTTGCACTTCCCCCACAAAAACACATTTTAGACAGTTTCATTAGGTCACCATAAAAGAAGCAGAAGAACATGTAGAACCGTGCAGAGACTTTTCTACTTTTCCGTAATGAATTCCAGTAGTACAAAATTAACATATTGATATCACTTTCTGCTTGTCCATTAATGCCCTCTGCTTGTGTCAGCATCTAAAAAGGTTGAAAAGTGAAGTGTTAGTTTTGTTATAGTAGTGTTATGTGTCATATGTTATTATGACTATGAGGCTTGAAGAGTTCTGTGACCCGGAATGCACAACCACGCTTCCTCAATTACAATCCATCTATGACATAATCTCCAACAAGCTCATATTTAAAATAAAGAAGCTTTAAGGCTACTTCAGTAATAAAACAACAAACACTTACCAGGTAACGGCAAGAAACATTCTGAACAATTCCATAGAAACAGGATCCTTCCCATCAAAAAGTAAGACTTTATTCATTAGAACACTCAGCAAGAAACTGAACCTTAACTCATCCAGTCCTTTTAACAGAAGACCTGGGTAAACTGATAGAAAAAGCGGTCTTGTCCCAGATCTTCAACTTTGTTGAATAGAATAATTTACTCTGACCAATAATTTGGGCTCTACTGAAGCACAGGCACAGCATCAGCACTAATATGCATCTTGGATAGCCTGATACAAACAGTGGACACAAATTGCAGTGGCAGTGCTACTACTTTTGGGCCTTGCAGCATCTTTTGACACTATCCACCATCAGATACTGCTCCTGAGAGTAGAAAAGCTTGACATATGAGGAAATACTCTCAAATTGATCTTAGATGGACAAAACACGGTCCCAGCTCCACTGCTCACCTCATCTCCTCCAGCCCTGCACTGTCACGTCCCACAAGACTCATTTCTCAAGGTTTGTTTAATCTCTATCACAGCCCCACACCAGACCTGATCAGATCATTTGACCTCACATGTTATGCAAGTTGGAGATGACATGTAGATTATTCTATCACTAGATATCCCTAAGGAAGACTTTTAGGCTTGGCAAATGCCTCTGAGAAAGGGCTGGTCACTGAGAAGAGTCTTCCTCTTGATTGCCATAGGTAAGGGTGACTCTTCCCAGGAGTTTGGGTGCCACTCAGAGGTTTCAAGTGTCACCTTGAGTTGGTCCCAGTTAGTAGCAAAATGCCACAAAGAGGAAAACCCTCGGAAATCTTGCAGTTCTTGAGTGAAGATGATTAATTTGGAAGAAATTAGCAAGGCACGAAACCCCTGCTAATTCAGGAGAAAAGAGTCAAGAAATAGTTCCAGGCATAGAGTCAAGAAAAAGATAAAATTGCTAGAAGCACAAATCTGGGACAAAATCCATTGACAGTGGGTGAAGAACACAATGAAAAATAAGGGAACAAATCTATTGTGGTCTATCGTTCTCTTGTGATGGAAACCCTCATGTATGACTGAAACAGGACTAACGTCACAGGAAAGACTTTATTTCATTTTAGATTGGGAACCTTGACCAATGTGCTATGGATACCAACTTGAAAAGGGGTGGGTAGAAGACTTATCCACATCACTTTTTAGAAATTCATCACTTAAACAATTTTTATTGAGTTTCCATACATCCAAGAAGGAGAACAAATAATGGAAGAAAAGTACAATAGGGGGTTCAGTTACATACCCCAGATGTTGAGCAAAGACACATGGCAAGTCAGGGTATTGGAGGCACATCTATGGCTCTCTAAGATGTCCATTCCTACTGCCCAGGTACAACCTATGAGTATGTTCCTTGCAATAGACACTGTCCAACCATTGAAAAATTCCCATTCCCAGCTAAACCCCCACACCTCACTTTTTAGAAATTCATGACATTCGTTTAGAGAAATAATAAGAAGGCTAAGTATGACATCCTTTGTCCTGCACTATATTCTAGAGTCCTATTGGTTGGCTTTCAGCATGGCACTCCAGGCAGCTTGTGGAACATCCCTTCAGGAGAACGCAATAGTGAAGAGATAGTGAAGACACCAGAGTGGTCCGGGAACCACGAACGACCAGCCAAGATTTAAGCCAAACTTTTTGTAACACATTGACAGGCAGTGCAAGAAGTGCTTCTTTCATTTTTGAAATCACACCATGTTTGGTAAGTTGATGACACTGCTATCAGCATAGCTGTAACAGCCATGGTGCAATCGAGGAATTGATGATGGCCAACCATCTTAAAGTCAGTTTCACTAAAACGTATATCTTGACTTGTGGACAATGGGAAAACCAACAATTTAAAATGACATGGCACAAAGAACTGAAGACTTCACCTGTGACACAAAGAAAGGTAAGAACTCTTGGAGTGATCATGGACTTAAACTAACCCTTGATCCTGTATGCTAAGGAAATCAGTTAGAGTACTTTCTACACAAAGGGGTTTCTTCGCTCATCTGAGGTACCATCAGAAGTTCCAGGCCATTTTCCTCCTCATTATATACAGGGTAGATTATGCAAATGGCATGTGCTCCCTCCTTTATACTATGAAAACGATGAAGGACCCAGACAGTAGTGTCAGAAAAAATAACTAGATCCATCAAGGCTACCACCAAAGCTGCCTGTACTCAAAAGAGTGTTTGGACATTGCCTCCAATAGAACAATGGTTACTAGCCCATGTTTCTCTAGCTGAAACTTGTTCTTTCCTCACTATACAGTATTTACATTTGGGACAGTTCAGGACTCGGGGAACTCAATTTTTTTGGCAACTGCCAGGGGAACCTCTGTCAGTACGCCATCTTATGTTGTGATCAACAAAAATATGCATACATATATATTCTGCCTAAATTGCAAAGTACAAAGCAATTTTTCTTCCATAATATTGGTACCTTTGGATGGCTCTCAACTGAGGTGGCTGCTGAATCTGGACATCTTCCCTCCCAACACACAGGCATGCCAAACAAGGTACCACAGATGTGTCTGTGTGGGACATGGAAGAAAGGAGGGGCCCGGTATCAAGCTAAGTGAGAGAAAGGGTAAATCGTCCACATATGCTGTTTGATTTTTGTCATTGTTAAAAAATGTGCCTGAGCAATTAAGGTTAAGAGGGGTGTCCCGAGGGGTTAGGATAAGTATGATCACCTTCCACTATTATGGACCATCAACCCCACTAATGTATGCAAGAAGGTTAGAGATGTGAACTGGATCTCAGCTTCAATGGGTGCTCTGCAATTCCCTCCTTAATACAGGAGAGTAAAAGGGAAATCTGCGACTTAAAGTATGTGGTGTCTTGCATATACCTGAAGGAATACCCGGATGGACAGGCCTGAATTTACTGGGAAAGGAAGCCAGGAAGAGTTGCACGTTGGGTAACAGCGAGAAGTGGGGGTGGTTGGGGAAATCATCATCACCAGACAGTATGGGGTTCCAAGTGAATGTCTCTTGTTGGAGCACAGATTGACCTTTCCGTGCTAAGACTGGTGCTCAGTTGTCTAGCCATAACATCATCTGTGAAAGTCCTAGACAAATGACGAAATTGGGAATGTGCACTTTTCATAACATGAAAGAGAAAGATAGGGAAACCTAAGCCGAATGCCTTGCCATTTTTTACCAGACACATTGCCCTTGCACCAGTGCTGGAAGGGGTGTTGACTGGAATGCGATGAACCAATTACTGAGAGTTCTAAGGGCCATAGAATTTTGGGACAGATTAATACAGAAAAGCATGCTCCTACTTGTGATTGTTGCTAAGTGTGTCTGTTATATATTACTCTTGCGTGTATTTCTATAGTCTGTATTATTTTGTAAATGCTAGTTGTGACTATATGGTTTGCATTGTATGTTGTTGTGAGGGTAATATTTCGAGAATATAAAGCATGTTTCTTTTGCAAGGCCTTCACCGCATGCAACTGTGTCCTGTTTGTAGGAGTGCATGCTTGCTTTTGCATGTGCAGAGTGCCATTTTTCTCTCTCCATCTCTTCCAGCAAACTCTGGATGACTGCCTGTGTCTTTGAAAGTATAGGTTGTTTTCCTTCCTGGGTAGGTTAATGATTCAGAATGTGTATTGAATGGGTTAGTGAAGGTTCTTTATCTGAAATGAGAGAAAATTGAGTTTTGACGGGGGCTGGAATGGAAAAGGGGTGAGTTCCCTTCGCTTACTGAGTTTTCCTGTTACAACTGTGATCAATGAAACACTGGAAGAGAGCCTGCACGTACAGACCACAGATGTCCAACTTTCCAGTCCCACCCATCAGTCAGGCCAACTTGACCCAGTCTTGTTGATACCCAAGCCTGCTGTACTGCCCTTAATGCATCTGATTTCCCTGTCTTCCTGCTCCCAAGCCGAACTGTGGGCATAATTGACTTTCTGAGTAAGGGCAGTCCCAATTCTGTTTCTGCTCTTGTCTCTAGCTCCCTGGTCCCATATCAGACCAGCAAACTTTCTTACTGAGATATTCCTTTCCTGCCAACCTACTGGGGAAGCTATTGCTATGTAAGTAAGGGTGGGTGGAACTTGCAGAGTTTCACTCTGTGGAATTCCATGGAGTTTTTATGTAATTCCGCAGAATTCCACAGCGGGAAACTCTGCGAGTTCCACCAATGGATGGGAAATATGCATGTCATGCTGCTCGCATTGCAATTTAGCTCTAGTAGGCCATGCGGTGCACAATAGAGTGCGGCCATTTAAGTAGTTTTTTTTTGCTGTGGAGTAGAAAATCTACTTCAGCAGCAGCAAATCTACTCGAGAAGCAGCCCTCTGACCGTGACGGCCCACAATCTCCCGTGTTAGAAAATGCCGCTAGGGGATGCCAAATTTTGCTTGTACTTCCATTTCTGGAGCCACATGGGAAAAACGTATATCATGCGGCAATGGGTGGAACTTGGCTGGAACTCCAAGGTACAAGATTAATACAGAGTTGCCATATTCCTCCAATTCTGCGGGATGGAATGAACCATTTCGCCCACCCATATATGTAAGCTGAGAAATACTGTGTATTGTATATCACATGGGGGTTTATTTGGAGGCCTATCTTTTTATGTGCAGAGTTCTACGCCACTTCTGCAGTGTCTCCACAGTCGTAACTTACTATTGCCTTTGTGAATCAGGCCTGAAGAGAGCACCACTCTGATTACTCATACACAATGCCAAAACACTTCTCATTTAGGTGCGCAGTAAGTATAACACGCTTCCTGCCAAGCACTTGCCATGGTAAAACATGCAATCTTTCCAAATTGGCACTTCAACGCCTCACTATACAGAACGAAGCACTATACAAATGCAATTACAATTATAAAATATTTGAGGTCTGAATGATCTAATTCTCACAGGTATATTGCCTTAGGTAGGCACAAGTCAACCGCAGCATCATTCTAGCATACATGTTGACTTCAAATAACACCCCGACCACTGTTTTGCAAGACTTATTGTGGCAATCTCAAAAACTACGTATTCATGGTGACTATTTTAAGGCTTTGGCAACTTGTTATGCCCATTAATCAAAACACAATTAGAACAATGAGGAACCTGCCTGCTAGCAATGAATCTAATTCAATCTCAAAGCCTAACTGTTCTTGCTCTCCCATTATTGATGACCATGCTGCATTGCCAAGCGCATTACATATGATTATAATTAGGGCTCCCGGTTTTATGGTATTTATTGTTTTAACATTTCCATCTGTATTTATCCATAGTTATATTTTTCCCATTTTATTGGTGTTTATCCATATTTATTTTATGTTTTGAGAACAAATGGAGGTGTAAAATGGTATATTTCCACATTTAAGTAGCTGATAAACATACACTCATATTAGAATGCCTGTCGTTTTTTAGCAAATTAAGAAACCAAATATATAACAAAGCACTACAATGACAGGTAAATATGAGCATTATATACAAATATATGTTAACATATGCCTGTATTTAAGGGAATCTTATCCTATTTTTAAACTCCCTGGGTATCTATCTGCTTAGCAGATGGTTCTGAATTCACGAAAAACTAGAAGGAGAGTCACTCTCAAAAAGAACAATGTTCTGTATATTTCCGCTTCTAAAAATAAATACAGACAGGAAATAGACTGTTTTCTGTCTGTATTTATCTGTAAAAATCAGTAAAAGCGGAAAACTGGAAGCCTTAAATATAATTTAGCTGAAGGAAAGCACACCTGAGCAGGTGGAACAAACAGAGCCTGCAGCTAAGAAAGGTGTATCTGTTGTGGGTCATGTGTCAGGCTGATGCTCAGCCAGTTTCAATCTGATTTCATGAAAAGAAAATGAAAAGGTTAATGAAAGCACAAATGTGATAATTATCTAAATGCTTTGCACCATTTCTGAGCCCTGCTCAGATTAACATTATGCATTTTTTAAACAACAAAGAAAGAGATGTGCTTCTGGTAGGTTAGCATTAGCATGGATTTTCTCCCATATCCACATCCACCATACATACTTCAAAGTATCCAAGGAAGTAGCAGTCACTACTGAGTACTGTTTGCAGTAAGGGCTACCTGATATTGATTTGGCAGGTGAATCCTGGTGAAACTCCAGTGCATTTGAATGCATTTGAACCACATAGAAATTCATTTTGATTATTATAACAATGTAGAATGAGATAAACAAACGATGACTAGGAATGGTTTTCAGGGACTGATTGTTGTCAATAATTGACTCTTACACAATACATTATTCATTTAGTCCTCTAATGAGTTCTGAGGATCTTAAAAACAGAATCAGGGGAGCTTTGGACACTGTGAACTTATACCCCACACAAGGTTTACTTAAGGTTGTTCAAGAGTTCAACATCAGTACAGTAATAATTAATTTGTCAAGTCCTCCATCTAGATCCAAGGATCCTAATAAATGAACCAGAGGAGTTTTGGACACTGTTAGTTTATAACCCAAATTATTCTTATGGAAGATTATTAAAAAGTTCAGCTCTAATGAGCCCTGTCATAATGCTAGGGACAACTTAGTAGAACAAATTCTAATATTATTGCTTTTATTGCACAATCTGAGATGGTGTCTGTGGTATCAAGGCACCATTAACCTTGTGAACGATTGTACAAGTTATTGTATTATATTGTATTGCAACATTCATGCAGCGCTACTATTCCTATGTGGGGTGCTGAAGTGCTTGCCTACATGAGTAGCAAGCTACATAGTGCAGGTTAGAAGGGTATTTTCTTTGTTTCCATCCTATTTGGGAAGTGTTTCCATGTCATGCGTAATGACCACAGAGATGCAATTATTGTGTTGTGGGATGCATAGCTTAGCACTGTGAAAAGGTGCAGTTTATTATTTTCAGTAAGCTTTCAGCTTTTAGCTGCTCTGCAGGTCCCTTTGTGGTATTTCTTATGCTTGTGGTTCTCTTTGCTAGTTACATCACTAGGTTGTCGATTCTGAGATTTTTGTGGTATTCAATTCTTCACCCGGAATATGTTTCCAAATGCCAACTCGACATAATAGATATGGACAATATTCCAATTTGCTTTCAGCACATCTCACTCCAGTCAGTAATCATCCCATATAAGTAACCAGGTACCCATCGAGCGCTGATTGTGCTCTATCAATAGCACACATATTTATGGGTTGGGGGGGTCAATATTCCAAAGATTTTACCAGAAACAGTAACAGTGATGGGGGAAAGTTGCCTGAACACCAGAGAAGGCTTCTCAGGCACGTATTTCTTAGACGTGCAGTTCACCAGTATTATAACATGCAGAGGTGCATCTCAGACTAGTAGTTCCACTTACCGCATAATGAAAATCAAGGTCGAACCAGTCGGAAACAAGAAATATTTTAGTAGTTTTTTACAAGCCTATGGGTTGGATGAGGTTGGTCCTAATAGGGGATAATGATTCAGGTTCCTTAATGCTGGAAGACAAGCTGAAGTTCCTGCCATGGAATGTTGTCACTCTAAATCACATTTTAGAAGACATAGGCTCTCAGGGTGAATGGTCTTAAAAATTGCTAACCCTGTTGAAGCCCCATTTTGCAGGGCTTGGAATTATAAGGTATGCAGACTTTCTCACATCAGGTAATGACCAGGTGTCACCCCTGAGTTAAATTATAGCAGATCAAATCTGTAGGAATATAATATAAGAAAAATCCACAGTAATTACCCCTCCAGTCAGATTTTATCAGAGCCAATAAATATCAAAATATCACCTCAAACACACAACCACTTGAAATGAGGGCCTTAGAAGGAACTCAAATTCCCAAAGAACATACTATTTTCAGGATGCTTGTAACCTGGGCCAAGGAACTGCTGCATCTCAAAGTTTTTCACGAGTTACCTATGAAGGCTACTCATAAGAATAATTGAAGCAGGGCTGTGAAGGGGCGCGCTGAGTGTATTTATTTACTCTATTAAGGGAAGTGCTACTCAGTTAGCTTTGTCCATGTATTCCATTTAGGTAAATAAGATTATGGGGTGCTTCTAATTGTAAATGTGTGTAAAAAACTGGCACTGGTCATTATATTTAAATTAGTGTGACGTTTATTACTAACTTTAATAACTTTAGTCACCAAACATAGCGAGGGTTTGATGTTGGCTATCAATATTTACAATATTAATTTAACTATTACCTCTGACAATAATTTGGGGGATTGGTTGAACGCTACCTTGGGTATTTCTAAAGCTAATATTCCTATTCAAAGGAGTCTCCATAAGGGTGAAAAATGTTTGGCCTACTTGCACAGTGTTCATTTAAGAAACCTTAACGGCTACTTTGGATCATGTGTGCCAATAAACTACACAAATGTATGTTGTAGACGAAAGACTATATTGTACTATTTGTTCACTTTGCTCTCCTTGTTTGGTCTTCTAGGAGATTTTTTTGGTAGAGCCATGTATTAAAAGGATTCACTACTCTATAATTAGAATCCTGAAGACATCTGTAGAAAGAACAGATGACTTAAATTCACTTGCAAGTTTATTATTACCTTATTCAACTTGTTATTTAGAGAAGGATAATGCCGCCAGAGTGGTATGAATTTGACTTTCTAACATCCAGCGTGTCTCTACTAATTTTATAATAGAAAAGTGATCCTTTGAAAGCAACCAGAGACTACTTAAGAAAAGCCTATAGTCCGGGGGTTTTAAACAAGACCAAAGTGCTAAACAAAAGGTACAAGAAATTAATTTCTAAGATAAATAAGGTATATTCTTCATAAAGTTGTTTTGAAATATTAATGTGAAATAACTGTTTAATAACTACACAAAAATCCTTTGTATTTATACTCGGTACAGGCTTTTGATGATCTACAGTACAAAACAATTCGTGCAGAAGTAAAAACATTCAATTGTCAGCTTTATAGTAAAATTAATAGAATCTACTAAAAGATTGCTTAATCACAAGGCATCTTTATTTTAGCAATGTTGGAGGAGTCAAAGCTGATGAGGTTTGTATTGTTGACAATTTATATAACCTGGGCAGGTGATTTCAATATGTATTTTAGATTCTGTAATAGAAGTTATCAATCTGCATAAGGCATTCATTTGGCTTTTATGAAGTTTACTATGTTTTATGATGTCTTCTTTTGTATGTGTTTTATTATTCAAACTATAAGCTAAACTATGAACCACTAGCACGGTTACTGTATATATTTTGTAACACAAACGATCACCTCAAAGTCATAAGGAATTAAGTTGAGCAGATTCAGCAAACCTAAATCAAATCAGGCCAAGGACAATGCCGTCACAAGCTTTGAAGGAACCAGGTGCAAAATATTTTAGGGGACTCCTCTGATCCAGGACTTTTTATTGACCTTGAAAGGAAGAAAGGTTGAGTAGATCGGTCAGAATTCACATCCACGATTTACAAGTTGCCCACAGATATCTATAACAGGACATTAACACATGTATCCATACCATTTGCTTATTGATCCCTCTAGCTTAGTAACAAGGGGAACAAAAGCAGAAATCAAAATTGAGATAATTATCTTATTGTAAGATCTGGCACCCTCAAAGTGGTCCAGGGGCAATGTTATTTGCGCGCCAATCATACCCCTCTACCTTTTTGCCTACCAGTGTGTAGGAAGACAGGAAATGTCTTTGCCAAGGGAAACAATTGACTTTATCGATGCTTATTGAAATGGAAAGTATGGAGTCATAAAATAGGTGAAATAGACTTCTACTTCTGTTTGTCAGTGTTTGTCTTTGCCTGCATTTTATTTACTCACACTCTGACTTATTGGTACTTTCTGTTCTTGGATATCGAGTCTCTTTTTGCTGTTTCAAGAGACATTGGTGGGGTGTTGATGAATGATAGTGAAAGGCCCGGCTTTCAGCAAGAAAAACAATTTGATTAGGCCAGCTCCCATACAAATGAGCGGAGTTGTCTATACCTTAATCTTTGTATGTAATCATTAAATAACCCCCGTCACTTGTCGTATGGACCATTGATCATTGACAAGAAGAAATAAAAAGGAGAAAACATCTGCATCAATACAATAACTTGTTAAATCATTAATAACCTTTAGTGCAGTTAATAAAAAGAATTTGTTTGGGTTAAAGGGTTTTATTTTCAGTTATTTTAGTATTTAATCATTTATTCAATAAGAATTAGACTTTAATCATCAGTACTAGAAATTAACAGAATTCAATAATTGATATCTCAATATAAGGTCAAATAGAATATTAGTCAGGATAACGGTAAATATTGTAGTAAGACAGCAAGCATGTTCCAAAAAGGAAGTTCCCATATCTAAATTTGTTGGAATAAGGTCAAAATAAGGTATCAGTTCAGATACTCAGTAAAGAGTTCTGATGAGAGAATCAATGCATAAGCTTAAAGCCTTTGCGTAATAAGCTGAGACATTTTCTCAGCTATAAATCAGCAGACATCAAAGAAATAAGCTAAGCAACCTCCCATGTAGAGAGATTTTAGAAACTCAAAGATGAGTCTCCAGTCAGAGAGCCAGGAAAGGAATCTGACTGCTACTCTAGGAAAATTCACTACTATAAACACACAACATTCCAAATGGCAACACATGTCTTTTCGTCTCCTGTGTCATTCAATAGGATTGTAGTAAACTTCTGGGAATAGGTAAAATCCTTTTAAAGTTACATCATTCACATTCTGCGATCCAGACTGTTCTCCTCATAAATCATCCTTCCTGTTGCCTCCACTACTCCCGGTGAGAATATAACTATCAGATGTCTGATACAAAACAAATGCCTATTCACTAATTAACAGAAGGCTTCTGGAAAGTAACATCTGTAACAAAGGAAAAAAAACATATTGGTAAAAAAATAATAATTAAATATAAAAAGCAGGACTTTCAATGTCAATGCCTTATTTTCAAGTAACATGGCATCAACAGTTAGGCTAACTTAAATCAGCAGTTATTTACTTCACTTGTAGGCCTATAACATATAAGTATGACTACCTACTACAAATCTTTGCATTTAATATATGTGCTATTTACACATAGGTTTTTGTACATTTTTCATAAAAGTGTTTTTGTTTGCAAATAAGATTCACTCGAACAGATTACGCCATCTGATGGCTGAAAAACCTTCACAATTTCTTTTTTCATAAATGAGTCTTTAGAGTGCAACCCCCCTCTTTATTGAGCCGTCATCTTTATTTGTTAGGGTTTTCAACCTCCTTCAACTTTTTGATATTCGCTATTCTTTCTCTCTTCCATTTCTTCCTTGTAAAATAGCATCTAAATCCCTTTTATAAAGCATATAAGCTTTAATACAGGTTTTATTATGACTTTAAAAAGTCTGTCTCCTACTTTGCAAGCTAATTGCCAATAACAGAAGTGCTTTTGCCTAAAGTCCTGTGGTCACCCACCCCCCTTCCCTACAAGAGACACACCCAGCCATGGATAGGTTTTTGTTTCTTTATTTGATACATTTTTGAGCAGCTATCACAGGCTCTTTTAGTGTTCCCTACAAGGTACACTGTTCTCCTCTGACTCTTCCTTTTCACCTCTGTAATGGTGGGTAGCCCGGGTAGGTCATTTCTCACCTTTCGAGTTCTCCCCATCATCTTTGTCCTCTCCTTGTGTAGAGATAAGGTGTATTATAGCCATTAAAGCAATTCATAAAAGGGAAAAGTAAATAACAAAGCCAATGGCCTTTAAGGGTACCCTGACTATTGTGCCATCACCGTGCCCGTGAAACACAGGGTGCCTGCCATTTATACACGTGCTCTTCCCTCCCCAAGTGACCCCGCTGTGGTGACCACATCCCAGTCCACCACCTCCTAAAAGTAAACACACTAACAACTGGGACTTGTCTTAAGCCATGGCCCTCCTGGGTCGCTGCAACTGGAGCCACAACGTCCACCTGCTCTCTGGGACTGCTGGACTTGGGAGCAGTGCTGGTACAGCACTCTTCCCAGTTTCCATCCTCGCCTCGTGTGGCTGCTATTCTCTCCTCTCTCAAATCCTCTCCTCGCCTGTCCTAGGCACCTCCTTCCATGCTCGCCTTCTGCAGGTCCCTGTCCCTTGCCTCCAGCCGTCCTCTTCACATGTCAGGTTCTGCCACCTCCTAGTTGATACACACCCCTTTGAACCCTGGCGCTCTGTCCTTTATGGCACACGCTTGATCCAGAGGCCATGTGACACTCACCCAAGCCACTGGAGCGCAGCAGCTCTCTCACCTGGGTCAATGACGGCGGTCATCATGAATGTCTCGGTTGCCGTAGTCACTCGACTACAAGGCCCTAATGCACTAGTGGGTTCTAAAGGTTCTAATTCAGGTTTAAGGTCAGAAATGTTATTTGCAAAATCTTTTATCTTTCTACTCTCATCAGGAATGTATGAGTAGCAAAGTTTGGCCTTCAGCATCTTACAGACTCCATCTTTCTCTGCTAACAAAGGGACAGATTTACAAACCCCTTGAGCCACTTTTGCGTCACTTTTAACATGGGAGAAGTGACGCAAAAGTGGCGCAAGGGGCTTGTAAATCTGCCCCAAAATATCTAAAGCTAATCGATCTTGCAAAACCATTGGTCTAATAGACACTAATTCTGTCTTAATTCCTAACCAAGCACCCTGCCAGTTTTTTCTACTACTGTTGATAACTTCCTAATTTTAATTTTTGTTGAAAACTACTCCTATTGGTGGTATGATTGCTCCAAAAATGTCTCCCACTAATTCTTGTCCTAGTACTATAGGTGTGTCTACGTGGCGGTGTCATTGTCAAAGGATCTATTCTATTCACATGATACATTTTTTAAAACAATAAAACTAAATAGCTAGCTCGTTCCAAATCAGCAGGAGTTTCAAAAGGAGGCATCCTGCCCACAAACAAAATAGACTCATGAAATACTGCTTCTTCCTCTGTTAAAAATTGAACAAGTCGTCTCAAAACTTCAAATGTTTGTTCGCAATTGCTTATCCCAGTGTGTCTAAACTGGTCTCTCCTTTTTCAAGCACATAATTTCCTTTTTGATGTCTAATTTTAATTTAAGATATACCATTTTCTTCTTTTATTCCTCTTTCTTCCAAACATTCTTTAAAACATCATCTTCTGTATTTGCTTATGAAATATGTGTGCTCTTCTTTCCTCTAGTGTTAATATGAACCTCTTTTCTAATGGCCTCATTACACCGGTTAGATTCTTTCCGTTAGCTTTGATAGTGTTCATAACTGTGGGAAATCTAAACAACTGCCATGCAATTTTCATACCAAAGGGGATGAAGGACGGAGCGTTTGAGCAAATCAAACACTCACCCCTAGTCAACTGATCTGGGTTTAATCCACTATCATTCTTTAGGTCACTCCACCACCTCAGTTCAGACATGGCCATATGCAAATCAGTCTGACCCTGTGCCTCATGGGAACAGTCCAGCCCGAACTGCCAAGCCATGTCTTCCCTGGACCGGAAACAAGCATCCTAGGACGGGTTTCCGGTTCATAACCCTCATCAGACAGGATATCTTGAATCCAGTGGCAAAGTGAGCAAGGGACCCACGTTGGGGCATACCCTGCCAACTTAGGGCGAACAAAGCGATACCAAAGGGAATGATGGACGGAGCGTTTGAGCAAATCAAACACTCACCCCCAGTCAACTGATCTGGGTTTAATCCATCATCATTCTTTAGCTCACTCCACCACCCCAGGTCAGACATGGCCATATGCAAATCAGTCTGACCCTGTGCCTCATGGGAACAGTCCAGCCTAAACTGCCAAGCCATGTCTTCCCTGGACCGGAAACAAGCATCCTGGGACCGGTTTTGGGTTCATAACCCTCATCAGCCAGGCTATCTTGAATCCAGTGGCAAAGTGAGCAAGGGACCCACGTCTGGGCATACCCTGCCAACTTAGGGCGAACAAAGCGATACCAAAGGGGATGATGGACGGAGCTTTTGAGCAAATCAAACACTCACCCCCAGTCAACTGATCTTGGTTTAATCTATCATCATTATTTAGCTCACTCCACCACCCCAGTTCAGACATGGCCATATGCAAATCAGTCTGATCCTGTGCCTCATAGGAACAGTCCAGCCCGAACTGCCAAGCCATGTCTTCCCTGGACCGGAAACAAGCATCCTGAGACCGGTTTTGGGTTCAAAACCCTCATCAGCCAGGCTATCTTGAACCCAGTGGCAAAGTTAGCAAGGGACCCTCGTCTGGGCATACCCTGCCAACTTAGGGCGAACAAAGCGATACCAAAGGGGATGATGGACGGAGCGTTTGAGCAAATCAAACACTCACCCCCAGTCAACTGATCTGGGTTTCATCCATCATCATTCTTTAGCTCACTCCACCACCACAGTTCAGACATGGCCATATGCAAATCAGTCTGACCCTGTGCCTCATGGGAACAGTCCAGCCCGAACTGCTAAGCCATGTCTTCCCTGTACCGGAAACAAGCATCCTGGGACTGGTTTCGGGTTCATAACCCTCATCAGCCAGGCAATCTTGAATCCAGTGGCAAAGTGAGCAAGGGACCCACGTCTGGGCATACCCTGCCAACTTAGGGCGTACAAAGAGATTCCAAAGGGGATGATGGACGGAGCGTTTGAGCAAATCAAACACTCACCCCCAGTCAAATGATCTGGGTTTAACCCATCATCATTCTTTAGCTCACTCCACCGCCCCAGTTCAGACATGGCCATATGCAAATCAGTCTGGCCCTGTGCCTCATGGGAACAGTCCAGCCCGAACTGCCAAGCCATGTCTTCCCTGGACCGGAATCAAGCATTCTGGGACTAGTTTCGGATTCATAACCCTTATCAGCCAGGCTATCTTGAATCCAGTTGCAAAGTGAGCAAGGGACCCATGTCTGGGCATACCCTGCCAACTTAGGGCGAACAAAGCGATACAAAAGGCATGATGGACGGAGCGTTTGAGCAAATCAAACACTCACCCAAAGTCAACTGATCTGGGTTTAATCCATCATTCTTTAGCTCAGTCCACCACCACAGTTCAGACATGGCCATATGCAAATCAGTCTGACCCTGTGCCTCATGGGAACAGTCCAGCCCGAACTGCCAAGCCATGTCTTCCCTGGACTGGAAACAAGCATCCTAGGACTGGTTTCGAGTTCATAACCCTCATCAGCCAGGCTATCTTGAATCCAGTGGCAAAGTGAGCAAGGGACCACGTCTGGGCATACCCTGCCAACTTGGGGCGAACAAAGCGATACCAAAGGGGATGATGGACGGAGCGTTTGAGCAAATCAAACACTCACCCCCAGTCAACTGATCTGGGTTTCATCCATCATCATTCTTTAGCTCACTCACCACCACAGTTCAGACATGGCCATATGCAAATCAGTCTGACCCTGTGCCTCATGGGAACAGTCCAGCCCGAACTGCTAAGCCATGTCTTCCCTGTACCGGAAACAAGCATCCTGGGACTGGTTTTGGGTTCATAACACTCATCAGCCAGGCTATCTTGAATCCAGTGGCAAAGTGAGCAAGGGACCCACGTCTGGGCATACCCTGCCAACTTAGGGCGTACAAAGAGATACCAAAGGGGATGATGGACGAAGCTTTTGAGCAAATCAAACACTCACCCCCAGTCAACTGATCTGGGTTTAATCCATCATCATTCTTTAGCTCACTCCACCACCCCAGTTCAGACAAGGCCATATGCAAATCAGTCTGACCCTGTGCCTCATGGGAACAGTCCAGCCCGAACTGCCAAGCCATGTCTTCCCTGGACTGGAATCAAGCATTCTGGAACCAGTTTCGGATTCATAACTCTTATCAGCCAGGCTATCTTGAATCCAGTTGCAAAGTGAGCAAGGGACTCATGTCTGGGCATACCCTGCCAACTTAGGGCAAACAAAGCGATACAAAAGGCATGATGGATGGAGCGTTTGAGCAAATCAAACACTCACCCCCAGTCAACTGATCTGGGTTTAATCCATCATTCTTTAGCTCAGTCCACCACCACAGTTCAGACATGGCCATATGCAAATCAGTCTGACCCTGTGCCTCATGGGAACAGTCCAGCCCGAACTGCCAAGCCATGTCTTCCCTGGACCGGAAACAAGCATCCTAGGACCGGTTTAGGGGTTCATAACCCTCATCAGCCAGTCTATCTTGAATCCAGAGGCAAAGTGAGCAAGAGACCCACGTCTGGGCATATCCTGCCAACTTGGGGCAAACAAAGCGATACCAAAGGGGATGATGGACGGAGCATTTGAGGAAATCAAACACTCACCACCAGTCAACTGATCTGGGTTTAATCCATCATCATTCTTTAGCTTACTCCACCACCCCAGTTCAGACATTGCCATATGCAAATCAGTCTGACCCTGTGCCTTATGGGAACAGTCCAGCCCAAACTGCCAAGCCATGTCTTTCCTGGACCGGAAGCAAGCATCCTGGGAATGGTTTCGTGTTCATAACCCTCAGCAGCCAGGCTATCTTGAATCCAGTGGCAAAGTGAGCAAGTGACCCACGTCTTGGCATACCCTGCCAACTTAGGGCGAACAAAGCGCTACCAAAGGGGATGATGATGGAGCATTTGAGCAAATCAAACACTCACCCCCAGTCAACTGATCTGGGTTTCATCCATCATAATTCTTTAGCTCACTCCACCACCACAGTTGAGACATGGCCATATGCAAATCAGTCTGACCCTGTGCCTCATGGGAACAGTCCAGCCCGAACTGCCAAGCCATGTCTTCCCTGGACAGGAAACAAGCATCCTAGGACCGGTTTTGGGTTCATAACCCTCATCAGCCAGTCTATCTTGAATCCAGTGGCAAAGTGTGCAAGGGACCCACGTCTGGGCATACCCTGCCAATTTAGTGCGAACAATGCGCTACCAAAGGGGATGATGGCTGGAGCGTTTGAGCAAATCAAACACTCACCCCCAGTCAACTGATCTGGGTTTAATCCGTAATCATTCTTCAGCTCACTCCTCCACCCCAGTTCAGACATGGCCCTATGCAGATCAGTCTGACCCTCTGCCTCATGGGAACAGTCCAGCCCAAACTGCCAAGCCATGTCTTCCCTGGACCGGAAACAAGCATCCTGAGACCGGTTTTGGGTTCATAACCCTCATCAGCCAGGCTATCTTGAATCCAGTGGCAAAGTGAGCAAGGGACCCACGTCTGGGCATACCCTGCCAATTTAGGGCATACAAAGAGATACCAAAGGGGATGATGGACGGAGTGTTTGAGCAAATCAAACACTCACCCCCAGTCAACTGATCTGGGTTTAATCCATCATCATTCTTTAGCTCACTCCACCACCCCAGTTCAGACATGGCCATATGCAAATCAGTCTGACCCTGTGCCTCATGGGAACTGTAACGCCCTGAACGTCTCAGGATCGTTTAACAGACACGACAATGAGGACGCAACCACTTGTGAAGGGTTAGTTCTTTTAATGAAGGCAAATAAAATACAAAGAACAAACAAAAGTTATAGTCACTGGAATCCTCCAGGCTAAGTACGTTACCAGCCCACAGCACGGATGGTCCTAACCGTCCTCTGCATATACGCCGATCCCGGCGTATGCCAACAGAGGGCAGAAATGAAATGGCCGACAATGCCAATCGGTAGGCTATGAGGGGCACGAAGAGTGTTGGGGAGAATCGAGGAGTCAGGGAAACACCCAGCCGGGGTCTCTACCTGAAGGGAGCAGCCGCTCAACCTCTTCTTCAGACTGCACCGGGACGCGGAGTCACCTCCTGGTGATGCGTCACCGATACCCCAATCACAAGCAAGAAGACTGAACCGAGAGCAGCCGCTCGATCGATCCTGTGGACTTCCGAGTCTGTAACGCGGCAAACACCTCCTGGTGTGCGTTACAGCTGGCAGTCCCTGTGTCTCTGGTCGGGCTGGGAGTTACGACTCCAACCAGCAAAAGCGCCACTGCGCTTGGACTCAGCCGAGTCAAAAAGCGAAGCTCAATGGTTGACCGGTAGAGCTTCCGGGTCCTTCACAGGTGACGATGGGGCAAGACACGGCCCAGGGAGTAACGACTCGACCTACCTCCGTTCTTGCCTTACTGGAGCACCACTCCGGAACACTGCTCTTCACGAAGCAGGTACGTCGGTGTAAACACAATATCCGACAGCCTTGTACCTCCCGGTTCCTCCCTTTATAGGGCGTGTTTTCCTTGAGTTATGTAACAGCTCTCCTGTTTACATAAGGGCGTGTTTCCCTTGAGTTATGTAACAGCTCTCCTGTTTACATAAGGGCGTGTTTCCCTTGTATGACAGGAATTCTTGACAGTACATCCTCCCTCTCAGCGGCTCCCCACGGGTCCAGCGCTGGCAGGAAAACGCCGATGGAACAAGGAGACCAAGCGCGGAGCATGAACCCCTTCAGCCGGTTCCCATGAATGCTCCTCCGGGCCATAGCCTTTCCACGCAACCAGGTACCACAGCTTCCCCCTGCGCCATTTGGACGCCCGTATGCCCGACACTTCATACTCCACCTCCGACTCCACGCATACCGGCCTAGGTGTCCCAGACGGCTTGGAGGGTGCTGGTTTGAGCAATGATACATGAAAGACAGGGTGTATCCGCAATGACTGGGGCAAGCACACCTTCACGTTCACGGGACCCATACACTTGGTAATTCGATAGGGGCCCATGTACTTGGGATGGAACACACTGTTCTTTCGAAACCTCATGTTTCTTGTGGATATCCAGACGTAGTCTCCAGTGCGGTACAGTGGCCCGGGCCTTCTCTTCCTATCTGCCGCAGCCTTGTATCTTCTCTTGGCCTCTATTAGGACAGCCCTTGAGCGCATCAACGTGTCTTTTATGTGTGCCACCCTGTCCGCTGTGGCGGGAATCCTGTCCTCTCTGAACGGATGTAGAAATGGCAAGAACCTGGGATGTTGGCCATAGTTGCTATAGAACGGAGATGACTGTGTGGAGCTGTGAGTGGCGTTGTTATAGGCTATCTCTGCAACCCATAGCAAGTCGACCCATTCTTCCCTGCCCTGGTCCACAAAACATCGCAGATACTGTTTGAGCGTTTGGTTCAGGCGCTCGGTTTGGCCGTCCGTTTGAGGGTGGTAGCTGGTGGACAGGGCGGTCTTAACATGCAGCGCAGTGCACCAAGTCTTCCAGAATTGCGCAGTAAACTGCGACCCCCGGTCCGACACGATCACCCCAGGTAATCCATGCAGTCGTACCACATTCTTTAGGAGTAGTGACGCCAATTCCCCGGCCGTAGGGACTCTCTTGCAGGGGAAGAAGTGCCCCATTTTCGTCAAGTAATCCACCACCACCAGTATTGCCGTCATCCCCTGGTCTACCGGTAGGCCCACCACGAAGTCCAGTGATATGCTATCCCATGGTCTATCCGGGGTCGGAAGTGGATGTAAGAGCCCTTGGGTTCGGCCATGGTCGGCCTTCATGGTAGCACACGTAGGACACTCCTGTCCCCACCTCCTGACATCCACTCTCATGGTTGGCCACCAGAAATGCCGTCCCATGCTAGCCACCGTTTTTTCAAAGCCCAAATGACCTGCGCATGGAGAGTCATGGCACCAGATGAATGCTTGTTTCCTTAGCCTAGGCGTGGGTATCAATAGGCACCTGCCCTTCAGGGGTATCCCGTCCTTCAGCTGCCATTCTCTGTGACTGAGGAGCCACCTCCGCCATGCGAATGACCTGATCCCTCTCTTTATTCCCCTCAGGAAAGTATCCGGTTGGATAACCCCCAATACCATCCTCGGGGAAATGATGGAACGCTCGGTTGCAGGCAATGGTTCCTTAACTGCAGATTGACGGGACAGGGCGTCCGCCTTCCGGTTTTCCGTCCCCGGCCGATATGTGATGCGGAAGTTGAACCCCGCAAAGAAGATCATCCACCGCAGCTGCCTGGGAGAAAGGTGTCTAGTGGCCGTCATGAACTGTAGGTTCCGATGGTCCGTGTACACCGATACCACATGTCTTGCCCCCATCAACCAATGCCTCCATTCGGTGAAGGCGTCCTTGATTGCGAGAAGCTCCTTCTCCGCAATATGGTAGTTGCGTTCGGCGTCGTTGAGTTTGCGGGACATGTACGCAACGGGATGAAGCACCCCTGTGTCGTGGTTGCGTTGGGACAAGATAGCCCCCAGCGCCACATCCGACGCGTCCGCTTCCACCACGTAGGGGAGATCCGGATCGGGGTGAGCCAACACCGGCGCCTTACCAAAGGCGCTTTTCAGGGCCTCAAAGGCTTTGTTCGCTTCAGGGGACCAGACAAACTCCTTGGACTTCCTCAGTAGCTGTGTGATTGGGGCCACCACTCCTGAAAATCCATCTATAAACCGCCTGTAAAAGTTGGCGAAGCCAATGAAACTTTGGACGTCCTTCACGCTTTGGGGCACCGGCCATTCTTTCACCGCCTTGATCTTTCGTTCTGCCATCTCCTGTCCCTTTGGACTCAGCATCACTCCGAGGAATTCCACGGATGTGACGTGAAAGTCACACTTGCTGAGTTTACAAAACAGCATGTTTTCCCTCAGCTTTTGGAGCACAGCTTTGACGTGGTGTACGTGCTCCTCCACACTGGACGAATAGATGAGGATGTCGTCGATATATACGACCACGTAGATATCCAACTCCTCTCTGAATACCTCATTCAAAAAGTACTGAAAGGCTGCCGGGGCGTTGCACAGACCGAACGGCATGACGAGGTACTCAAAAAGGCCGAACCTGGTCTTAAAGGCGGTCTTCCACTCGTCTCCGTCCCTCATGCGCACCAGATGGTATGCCCCTTTCAAATCCAACTTGGTGTAGATACGAGCTTTCTTGACCTGTTCCAGAAGTACACTGATGAGAGGCAAGGGGTACCGATTTTTTATGGTTATCGCATTCAATGCCCTAAAGTCCACACAGGCTCTCAGCTCCCCATTAGCCTTCGGGATGAAGAAGAGTGGCGAGGCGGCCGGAGACTTGGACGGGCGGATGAATCCTAGCTTGAGGAGTTTATCCAGGTACCCCCGGAGATGCACGTTTTCAGGCTCCGTCAGGGCATACAGCCTGCCGCTGGGAACGCTGGCCCCTGGCACCAGGTCGATCTGGCAGTCAAACTGTCTATGTGGTGGTAGCACTTCCGCCTTCACCTCATCAAATACATCCTCAAAACTGTGATAAGCCTGGGGGAGAGCCACATCTTTTTCTGCCGCTGTAGCCACCGTCTGACTCCCGCTCTCATCTGCGTCAAGGGATTCCGTTCTTATTCCACAATGCAGGATGCAATACGGTGACGTCATTTCGATGCGATGTGTTGGCCAATCCACAAAGGGGTTGTGTTTCTGTAGCCACGGCAATCCCAATATGACGCCATATTGGGGCGCTCGGATGATGTTAAAATCGATTTGTTCCAAATGGTTCCTCCCATATCTCATCGGAAGGACCCCCGTGTGCTGTCCGATGGGCCCCGTCACCAATCGCCTTCCGTCTACCGCATAGACGTCTTCGGGTACTGCTTTGGGAAGAAGCACTAGCCCTAGCCTGCATGCCTCGTTGTGGTCCATAAACATGCCAGTGGCCCCTGAATCCACCATGGCCACAACGGGTATCCACTGGTCATGCACTCCCACGTGCACCGTGATAAACAGGTGTCGTTGTCCCTTAGTGACCGAGTTGGAAAGTGAAGGGATGGATGAGTGACTCCGAGATGCCCCTTCTCTGGTCTTGGAGTCCTCTAGTTTTCCGCCGGTATGTCCACCACGGCTGTTACCGACCGGTTGGCCCGATAACGTGACGTCTTCGGTTTGGCAGGGCATTCACGTACGTAGTGGCCTTTTTTGCCACAATATAGGCACAATCCTTGTTTACGGCGTGACTCTTTCTCCGTGGCTGTGAGGCTCGCTCGTATTGCGCTGATGTCCATGGGTTCTCCCTTGGATGCGGTGGAAGTTTCAGGACTTCCCACCGTCACATAGGATGGAAGGGATTTTCCTTTTCTCCCATGATCCCCCTTTCTTTCACTTAGCCTATGTTCCAGCCGTAATACCAGGTTGATAAGGCCCTCACATGTCTTGGGTTGAGGGTCAATATGAGCCACGGCGTCCTTGAGCTCATCGCACAGCCCTTGATGGAAGAGCGCCGTCTGTTTAGCAACAGGCCACTTGGTTTCCGCAACCAGCCTTCGGAACGCGTTGAGATACTGCACCAGGTCGTTGGATCCCTGTCTCAACTCAAGCATTTCACGGTCCGCCGTGTACGAGTCAGCCCTTCTGTCGAATACCTTCAGGAATTCCTCGCGAAAAGCACCCCAATCACATAAGAGGGGGTCGTCCCTGCTCACCAGAGGTACGGCCCATTGTGCCGCGTTTCCAGCCAAATAGGATATAAGGAAAGCCACACGAGCCTGACTCGTGGGGAACGCCTTTGGTTTGCACGATAAATGTAGCGCCACTTGTGTGAGGAATACCTGCACTGTGTTAGGATCCCCACTGTACCTCTCTGGTGTTGCCAAGGGGATGGCTACCGGCATTTCCACTACTACCGCAGGGGTCTGGTTCGTGAGGGAGGTGCTGGGCGTGAGCGGGTCCAATTGGATAGCATCCAGTCTGGCTTTTACATCGGCTGTTTCTTGCCTAGAGGCAGCCACTTCAACTTGCATGGCCGCTAAAGCAGCCAGCACATCATCAAGTGTTGCCATGTCTGTTATCGACCGGGAGACAGTTAGTGTTATTAAGGTCGGATATTTTGTAACGCCCTGAACGTCTCAGGATCGTTTAACAGACACGACAATGAGGACGCAACCACGTGTGAAGGGTTAGTTCTTTTAATGAAGGCAAATAAAGAACAAACAAAAGTTATAGTCACTGGAATCCTCCAGGCTAAGTACGTTACCAGCCCACAGCACGGATGGTCCTAACCGTCCTCTGCATATACGCCGATCCCGGCGTATGCCAACAGAGGGCAGAAATGAAATGGCCGACAATGCCAATCGGTAGGCTATGAGGGGCACGAAGAGTGTTGGGGAGAATCGAGGAGTCAGGGAAACACCCAGCCGGGGTCTCTACCTGAAGGGAGCAGCCGCTCAACCTCTTCCTCAGACTGCACCGGGACGTGGAGTCACCTCCTGGTGATGCGTCACCGATACCCCAATCACAAGCAAGAAGACTGAACCGAGAGCAGCCGCTCGATCGATCCTGTGGACTTCCGAGTCTGTAACGCGGCAAACACCTCCTGGTGTGCGTTACAGCTGGCAGTCCCTGTGTCTCTGGTCGGGCTGGGAGTTACGACTCCAACCAGCAAAAGCGCCACTGCGCTTGGACTCAGCCGAGTCAAAAAGCGAAGCTCAATGGTTGACCGGTAGAGCTTCCGGGTCCTTCACAGGTGACGATGGGGCAAGACACGGCCCAGGGAGTAACGACTCGACCTACCTCCGTTCTTGCCTTACTGGAGCACCACTCCGGAACACTGCTCTTCACGAAGCAGGTACGTCGGTGTAAACACAATATCCGACAGCCTTGTACCTCCCGGTTCCTCCCTTTATAGGGCGTGTTTTCCTTGAGTTATGTAACAGCTCTCCTGTTTACATAAGGGCGTGTTTCCCTTGAGTTATGTAACAGCTCTCCTGTTTACATAAGGGCGTGTTTCCCTTGAGTTATGTAACAGCTCTCCTGTTTACATAAGGGCGTGTTTCCCTTGAGTTATGTAACAGCTCTCCTGTTTACATAAGGGCGTGTTTCCCTTGTATGACAGGAATTCTTGACAGGAACAGTCCAGCCCGAACGGCCAAGCCATGTCTTCCCTGGACTGGAAACAAGCATCCTGGGACCGGTTTTGGGTTCATAACCCTCATCAGCCAGACTATCTTGAATCCAGTGGCAAAGTGAGCGTGGGACCCACGTCTAGGCATACCCTGCAACTTTGGACGAACAAAGCGATACCAAAGAGGATGATGGACGGAGCGTTTGAGCAAATCAAACACTCACACCCGGTCAATTGATCTGGGTTTAATCCATAATCATTCTTTAGCTCACTCCTCCACCCCAGGTCAGACATGGCCATATGCAAATCAGTCTGACCCTGTGCCTCATGGAAACAGTCCAGCCCGAACTGCCAAGCCATGTCTTCCCTGAACCGGAATCAAGCATCCTGGGACCGGTTTCGGGTTCATAACCCTCATCAGCCAGGCTATCTTGAATCCAGTGGCAAAGTGAGCAAGGGACCCACGTCTGGGCATACCCTGCCAACTTAGGGCGAACAAAACAATACCAAAGGGGATGATGGACGGAGCGTTTGAGCAAATCAAACACTCACCCCCAGTCAACTGATCTTGGTTTGTTCCATCATCATTCTTTAGCTCACTCCACCACCCCAGTTCAGACATGGCCATATGCAAATCAGTCTGACCCTGTGCCTCATGGGAACAGTCCAGCCCGAACTGCCAAGCCATGTCTTCCCTGGACCAGAAACACGCATCCTGGGACAGGTTTCGGGTTCATAGCCCTCATCAGCCAGGCTATCTTGAATCCAGTGGCAAAGTGAGCAAGGGACCCACGTCTGGGCATACCCTGCCAACTTACGGCGAACAAAGCGCTACCAAAGGGGATGATGGATGGAGCGTTTGAGCAAATCAAACGTTCACCCCCAGTCAACTGATCTGGGTTTAATCCATAATCATTCTTTAGCTCACTCCTCCACCCCAGTTTAGACATGGCCATATGCAAATAAGTCTGACCCTGTGCCCCATGGGAACCGTCCAGCCGGATCTGCCAAGCCATGTCTTCCCTGGACGGAAACAAGCCTCCTGGGACCGGTTTCGGGTTCATGACCCACATCAGCCAGGCTATCTTGAGTCCAGTGGCAAAGTGAGCAAAGGACGCATGTCTGGGCATACCCTGCCAACGTAGGGCGAATAAAGCGATTCCAAACGGGATGACTGACGGTGTGTTTGAGCAAATCAAACATTCACCCCAGTCAACTGATCTGGGTTTAATCCATCATCATTCTTTAGCTCACTCCACCACCCCAGGTCAGACATGGCCATATGCAAATCAGCCTGACCCTGTGCCTCATGGGAACAGTCCAGCCCGAACTGCCAAGCCATGTCTTCCCTGGCCCGGAAACAAGCATCCTGGGACCAGTTTTGGGTTCATAACCCTCGTCAGCCAGGCTATCTTGAATCCAGTGGCAAAGTTAGCAAGGGGCCCTCGTCTGGGCATTCCCTGCCAACTTGGGGCGAACAAAGCGATACCAAAGGGGATGATGGGCGGAGCGTTTGAGCAAATCAAACACTCACCCCCAGTCAACTGATCTGGGTTTCATCCATCATCATTCTTTAGCTCACTCACCACCACAGTTCAGACATGGCCATATGCAAATCAGTCTGACCCTGTGCCTCATGGGAACAGTCCAGCCCGAACTGCTAAGCCATGTCTTCCCTGTACCGGAAACAAGCATCCTGGGACTGGTTTCGGGTTCATAACACTCATCAGCCAGGCTATCTTGAATCCAGTGGCAAAGTGAGCAAGGGACCCACGTCTGGGCATACCCTGCCAACTTAGGGCGTACAAAGAGATACCAAAGGGGATGATGGACGGAGCTTTTGAGCAAATCAAACACTCACCCCCAGTCAACTGATCTGGGTTTAATCCATCATCATCCTTTAGCTCACTCCACCACCCCAGTTCAGACATGGCCATATGCAAATCAGTCTGACCCTGTGCCTCATGGGAACAGTCCAGCCCGAACTGCCAAGCCATGTCTTCCCTGGACTGGAATCAAGCATTCTGGAACAGGTTTCGGATTCATAACCCTTATCAGCCAGGCTATCTTGAATCCAGTTGCAAAGTGAGCAAGGGACCCATGTCTGGGCATACCCTGCCAACTTATGGCAAACAAAGCGATACAAAAGGCATGATGGATGGAGCGTTTGAGCAAATCAAACACTCACCCCCAGTCAACTGATCTGGGTTTAATCCATCATTCTTTAGCTCAGCCCACCACCACAGTTCAGACATGGCCATATGCAAATCAGTCTGACCCTGTGCCTCATGGGAACAGTCCAGCCCGAACTGCCAAGCCATGTCTTCCCTGGACCGGAAACAAGCATCCTAGGACCGGTTTCGGGTTCATAACCCTCATCAGCCAGTCTATCTTGAATCCAGAGGCAAAGTGAGCAAGGGACCCACGTCTGGGCATATCCTGCCAACTTGGGGCAAACAAAGCGATACCAAAGGGGATGATGGACTGAGCATTTGAGAAAATCAAACACTCACCACCAGTCAACTGATCTGGGTTTAATCCATCATCATTCTTTAGCTTACTCCACCACCCCAGTTCAGACATGGCCATATGCAAATCAGTCTGACCCTGTGCCCTATGGGAACAGTCCAGCCCGAACTGCCAAGCCATGTCTTTCCTGCACCGGAAATAAGCATCCTGGGACCGGTTTCAGGTTCATAACCCTCATCAGCCAGGCTATCTTGAATCCAGTGGCAAAGTGAGCAAGGAACCCACGTCTGGGCATACCCTGCCAACTTAGGGCGAATAAAACAATACCAAAGGGGATGATGGACGGAGCGTTTGAGCAAATCAAACACTCACCCCCAGTCAACTGATCTTGGTTTGTTCCATCATCATTCTTTAGCTCACTCCACCACCCCAGTTCAGACATGGCCATATGCAAATCAGTCTGACCCTGTGCCTCATGGGAACAGTCCAGCCCGAACTGCCAAGCCATGTCTTCCCTGGACCGGAAACAAGCATCCTGGGAAAGGTTTCGGGTTCATAGCTCTCATCAGCCAGGCTATCTTGAATCCAGTAGCAAAGTGAGCAAGGGACCCACGTCTGGGCATACCCTGCCAACTTATGGCGAACAAAGCGCTACCAAAGGGGATGATGGATGGAGCGTTTGAGCAAATCAAACACTCACCCCCAGTCAACTGATCTGGGTTTAATCCATCATCGTTATTTAGCTCACTCCACCACCCCAGTTCAGACATGGCCATATGCTAATCAGTCTGACTCTGTCCCTCATGGGAACAGTCCAGCCCGAACTACCAAGCCATGTCTTCCCTGGACCAGAAACAAGCATCCTGTGACCGGTTTCGGGTTCATAACCCTCATCAGCCAGGCTATCTTGAATCCAGTGGCAAAGTGAGCAAGGGACCCACGTCTGGGCATACCCTGCCAACTTAGGGCGAACAAATCGATACCAAAGGGGATGATGGATGGAGCGTTTGAGCAAATCAAACACTCACCCACAGTCAACTGATCTGGGTTTAATCCATAATCCTTCTTTAGCTCACTCCTCCACCCCAGTTCAGACATGGCCATATGCAAATCAGTCTGACCCTGTGCCTCATGGGAACAGTCCAGCCCGAACTGCCAAGCCATGTCTTCCCTGGACCAGAAACAAGTATCCTGGGACCGGTTTCGGGTTCATAGTCCACATCGGCCAGGCTATCTTGAATCTAGTGGCAAAGTGAGCAAGGGACCCACGTTGGGGCATACCCTGCCAACTTAGGGCTCTCCATGCCACTGGAATCAAGCTATCCTGGCTGAAGAGGGGTGAAACCCCGAAACAGGTCCTAGGATGCTTGTTTCCAGTCCAGGGAGGACCTGGCTTGGCAGATCAGGCTGGAGTGTACCCATGAGGCACAGGGACAAGACTGATTTGCATATGGCTGGGTTCAAAGTGGAACGGCATGGTGAGCAAAAAACGATGGATTTAGGCCCAGATCTCTGTACTGGGGGGAATGTATGACATTGTTCTGCATTCTGTCCATCAACTTTTGTTTTTCTCCTGTGCTCTCCATGCCAATGGAATCAAGCTATCCTGGCTGAAGAGGGGTGAAACCCCGAAACCGGTCCTAGGATGCTTGTTTCCAGTCCAGGGAGGACCTGGCTTGACAGTTCGGGCTGGACTGTACCCATGAGGCACAGGGCCAAGACTGATTTGCATATGGCTGGGTTCAAACTGGAACGGCATGGTGAGCAATAAAACGATGGATTTAGGCCCAGATCTCTGTACTGGGGTGAATGTATGACATTGTTCTGCATTCTGTCCATCAACTGTTGTTTTTGCATTAATGCAATTTTCATGTCTTTTGCTTGTGGAGGGAGATTCATTCCTTTCTGAAGGGGAACTTTGGAAAGAATCATGACATAATTGGAAAAATACTATTCAAAACGCTCATGTCTATAAAATAAAGTAAGTAAAATACTACATGCAATTGCATATGAAAGTGGGATGTGATGGTAAATCTCATCTTCTGCCTCTGAAGAAGTTAAGTGCACATAGATATAACAATTATTTGTATCTAAAGCTTGAGTATATTCCAGAACAAATCTAGAATAAACATTAGTCGAGAAATCTTTTGAGAAATCCACAAATGAAACTTTTAATTTTGTCTCATCTATTTTGTGTGCAGGCATTATAGATGCAGGTGTAGATCTTAGTGTTTCTATCTCTGGTGCAAGACTTATTCCAACTAAAAGGACTATAAATGCTAGTACAACAACTAATAATGTGACAATAATCACTATTCTGCACTGAGCCTTGGTAAGAACACACATGTTTATCTACAGTCAGCCCTTTAGTAGAATATAGCAGTAGGCAGATTCAATATTCTGCGTTGACTTTTAATTCAGCAAATGAGCAAAACTTTTGATGATCTACTTGCAGTTATTTTGTTCAGCTTATATGCAAAAATATTTGTGGGATATCCCTAGCCCTACTCTATTGCAGGGATTCTGCACAAACACAGAACTATGCGCAGGATTATGGGACCTCTGTGTAGGGGCTAAGCCTTCCTACCACCTTAGTGCCCATGAGCTCAGGACCGACTAGCTATAGTGTCTCACTCGCTCTCCTACTCACAGATGGAGAAACCAATGATTAAACACCCCAGAACACAACACTCCCAGATCTCTCAGGAATCGCAGTAACAAGACACACCTTTTCGATCACACTCGTGCACTTGTCCACAATAAGATCTGACAGAGACACGAAGATAGTTAAAAATATTTATTTCAACTAACGTGCTCTAAAATGCATTATACGTGCCACAACCATTAGAAAAATGCATAATATATAATACAGTTAGCATTGCAGCAAGGCCATATATCATAAAGGGAGATGTCATTTTATAATAACAGTGGATAAAGGACTATAAGGCCTAACCACCCTCCCCTTGGTAAGCATCAGTTTTATTATATGATAGAAGATCTCTAGGCTTTGTCAGCAGACCCCATAGCTGAGGCAATAGATTGCATTTCTAAATCAAGGTGCGGGTTGCTCTTCTCCCTGGAAAGGTCCCTTTCCAAATGTGTGTCACCTAAACATGCATAACCATATTATCAAAGTACGAATCTGCAGCAAAAACAGCTGCATTGATATGTTTTATCTAAGTGCTAGGGCCCGACCAGAACAGAATAACAAGAGTCAGTATTTATCGACCTTGCTCACAATGTTCGGACTAAGCTCCAGGAACAGGAAGAGAACAAGCACAGCAAAGAGTTCTCATGTGAAAGGCATAAACAGAGTCTTGCAAATATAAAGAAATGTAGTGTGCGCAAAAGCAGCATAATGGCTACTGGGCTCATGCTAACTTAAAGATGTCGACAACGTCCCTAGTGACCATGTGACAACTCCACCTTCTTCTAAATGTGTTATCTCTACTCTTCTGCTGCAACCTCGGCCCTAGGAACATCTTCTTTTTTTATTTACCTTTATTAATTGTTTGTTGTCTAATTCATTTATTTCAGTGTTGCATTTTTCTGATTTAAACACAGTTCATCATTTGTTGTGTCAATTCTTTCATTCTTGAAATCACTAAACAGTGCTTGTTAAGATCTTGGTTCTAGTTTTTATATCAGAAATCCTATTTAATCAATGCTGTTTTAGTGTGGCAAATCATGGAGGTTCAATTGATTTTGATCTCAGTGTCAGGGACTGTCCGGGACTATGTCAGGAACACAGTCAGAGACTTGAGCAAGGACTGGGAACGGGGTAGAAAACAGAAAAAAGAGAGGAGTACAGTGCTGCCTTGGATCACACAGGGAGTCAGAGGAGGAAAAGGGATCCAAAGGGGAAGCCTGTACAAGTGAACAAGATGGCCATGACCCATAAAGGACAGAAACTTATGAAGCAATTTAGCATTCAGAAAAACTACACCCAGGACGAATTTGCAAGACATAAATATGAAACAACATTAACAATAAAGGGGAGTGTGGGCTAAAGCGCTCAGGAGCTCCACACGGTAAGACTGAAGCTCAGTAAGTTTCTCACCCACAATTGCTGGTACAGATACTGACTGAAAATACCCACATATAGGATATGCATGCAAAGGCAGGGTCTGTGGAGCTTATACCTATGGTGATGTTATAAATGCAACTCAAAGACAATACTCACAGTGAACAAGAAACACCACCTAGGTAGTCATCTGTGCCCACAGATCCCGGCGCTCAAACAGGAACATGCAAGGCAGTAATAGCAAGGGGGTAGAACTAAACACAAGCACAGTAGACAAAGAGCTAGCAAGGAGGAGTGCTTAACAGGAAAGGAAGGAAATCACAGTGCACACTTGGCAGAAAGCAGGTAACAAACATACAAGGCAACTGAAGCAAGATAGCTGAATAGAAAGACAGCAAACTAGGATTGGAACCAAGGAAATGGGAAGAAAGGCAGGGACTGGAAAAGAATATACAGGAGGGGAGGTTACAAAGGTATACTAGAATAGTGCTGGTTGAGGAATCAAGAAAGCAAAGTAGCATAGAAGGTAGTGCTGGGGCAGGAACCAGAATTGAGCTATGGCTCAGGAGTCAAGGTAGCACTGCAGGCAGTGCTGGTTCAGGAACAGAGAATGACTAAAGCTTCATGAGTCAAGGTAACACTGCAGGCAGTGCTAGTTCAAGGAAACAGGAAATAGCTACAGCCCAGGAAACAAGGAGTCAAGAGAGCACCGCAAGCAGTGCAAATCACGAATCAGAAATAGCTGAAGCACAGGAACAGGAACAAAGAATAACTATAGCTCAGGAACTCAGTAAACAAGGTAGGACTGCAGGCAGTGCTAATTCAGGCACAATGAATAGCTATAGCTCAGGAATCAATGAACAAGGATTAACTATAGCTCAGGAATCAAGGTATTTCAAAAGCTCAGAAAACAATGATCAGTCTCACCGGAAAACAGCTACAATGACCAACCCTGGACTGAAGGGAGCTGGGGTTTACAAGAGCTCACAGTAATCACATGTATCAGGTGTTAGCAGGCTAGCAGCAGCCAGCCACAGGTGAGCTGAATTCCTCCACCCATCCTTGGCCTGCAGGGGTGGAGATGAAGAAGTTAACAGGGAATTCTAGGTAATGGAGTTTCCAGCATGAGCAGACTGGCTTAAACAAAACCCAGCATGGATTGGGAGTAGATGTAAATTCCTAAATGATGTCCAAATGCCTGGAAGTCAGGATATGCATACAGGGGAGTGTCTGGAAGCATATTAGAATACTGGAAAACCCCATAATTCGGGCCCCTGGTGGTGGGAACGAGAACACAGGGAGTGAATCGTGACACTCAGTTTGTTAACACAGATTCGATATATTAGGCGCATTCTCTAAGTAATAGATCCATTCAGGTTTAGAATACTCTTTCTCTCCTGGATATCCTTGGTGTCTCATGATCTTCCTCTTTTTTGTTTATACCACTAGATTCTGTTTCTTGGATGATGGTTTGTGATATACGTTCATCTGAAACACTAGAACTCAATTGCCTCCTGCCATTCGGCCATTCTTTTCTCCAAAGGGGTCTTTCTTTTCTCACGCTTCATCTGGATAATGTTGTTGTTCTGTGATGATCCAACAGTTCTTTTATTTTTGTCTCTCAATTCTTCATTTTCAGTGAGTATTCCCACACCAATCTGCGCGATTTCAGGAACTTGTACCCTTAGGAGATTTTGCTGTACTTTACCACCTCTGATCCATCAGAGTGTACGGATACAGGAGATCTTGGACTTGGCTCAAGGAAAACAACTTCTTCGTGTGGGCACCTCACTCTCTGGTTGTTTGAGGCATGGACCCAATTAGGCATACCAGCACACTTGAATAACCTGGTTGGAGCCTTTCCACCTCGGCTCCAGGCAAGATTTTTGCACATGCTTTTTCACCAAAACCCAATACCCTGGGTTAAGATCTTGAAATTGCTCCTGCTGTGGACTGGCAGTAGCAGCTTCAACCTGGTGGGAAATGGAACGCACCACACCAGCTAATCCTTTGCAGTAATTGGGTATCATGACATCTGTGATGTTTACAATCGCATTCGCAGGCACAGCAGGCAGTTTCGTAGGACGACCCATGAGAATTTTGTGTTAAGATAATCCAGTTCGTCTGTCAGGGGTGCTTCGAAGACTCATCAAAACCAGTGGTAAAGCATCTGGCCAACTCAAAGAGGTAGATGAAAAGACTTTAGCCAGTCAAGATTTCAGCATACTGTTCAGCTGTTCGACTATCTCGTAGTCCCGGGACAATAGCAACAGTGTAATCTTTGTTCCACTTGAAGCACAACACACAGCATTCTAAGGACCTCAATATTGAAATGGGTTCCTTAGTGTGACCCCAGAGAAACCAGGAATACAAACTACAGCAATCTCTTGGGGTAACTGCAAAACTTTTAACAATTTAATCACATTTTCACAGTTTCTGATGTAGAACAAGAGGATGTCGTAAATCCCCTCAGTGACTATAACTGTCCAAAATCATGGACTACACCAAAGCCATACTGGCTATCTGTAAATATAGTCACTCTCAATTGAGCTGAAAGATACGAAGCTCTTGTAAGGGCAATCAACTCTGCCACTTGTGCAGAGGTAGCACCTCGAAGCAAGGAGGATTCTACCACTTCCTGTATGTAGCAAAAAGCAAAATCTGATGTCAAATTTCTCATAACCATGAGCTGTGTCATAAACATGAGCCATCCACAAAAATTACAAAATCGGGCTCACTGAGAGGTTCACCTTTCATGTCTGGTCTTGGGGGGTGCATAAACCTGTAACGTCCAGGCAGTTATGTTCAACTTTAAACAATTCAACTCCCAAGCACATACTTTTTACAAATCATAGAAAAACAGTTTTTTGTGTGAATCAAAATAAGCACAATTCTCTTTCTTTTGTTCTTTATCTTCTTTCTGCAGAGCCCAGCCAACACGTTTTTCATCGAATAGGGTGTCCCCCACGACTTCTTCTGTGGTACGCGTCCTTGCTACAGATTTGGGAATATTCGAAACATATACATGAAATAAATCAATCTACATGTGACAACTAGAATATGTTATGACATTAATGAGAATTACATACAGTAGTACCGGAACGGAAGTATAACGGCTAAAAGGTATGAAATGCTCGTTTGAAGAGAAGACAGCACTGAAGAAGTCGTCGGAGACACCCTATTACACGAAAAACATGTTGGCTGGGCTCTAAAGAAAGAAAATATAGAACAAAAGAAAGAGAATCGTACTTATTTTGATTCGCAAAAAAACTGTTTTGTGTATGATTTGTAACAAGTATGTGCTTGGGACTCGAATTGTTTACATGTTTTGAGATCTTTGGTCTTGAGTAAGAAGGTTGGATGATTCCTCCTTCTTTGGAGCACTACTTCATATATAATTACCAGTCTTGTGAATAGAGGGCGCCAAGTGAAACCCAGGCATTCATCACCCTTGTATATATATCACATGTTCAACTTCAACTCCATCAATTTCACTTTCAGACAACAGTAAGAAAGTAGCTGGATTAAGTGTTTGACATCGTCTGAGAACAAGTACTGACACCAACCACTGCAACCTCTTTAAGGCAGTCGGGCAGTCCTGTGGCAACAGGGTCAAGAGTGGTTGAAAAAACACTACAGATCTTTGAGAGTCTCCATGCAATTGAGTAAGTACTGAGTTAGCGCGGCCCTTCCTCTCACCTAGTGCCAGGTCATGACAGATACTTTTTCTCAGCTCTAGGAATGCTTTCAAACAATCGTCGTCCAATGAAAGTGGATCGTGTACATGTTTGTGTGTCAGCCTAAGTAAAGGCTTGGCCACAAGAGAAAAGTTGGGTATCCACTGTCTACAGCAGCCAACCATTGCCTGTAACATCCCGAATTCTCTCTGAACTCTGGGTGGGTTCATCTTAAAAAACTATCTCGATTCTGTCCTGTGACACCCTTCTCATTTCTTTCTCAATGAGATGTCCCAAATACAGGACTTGTTTCTGACGATACTATAATTTGCTCGGGGGCACCTTGTGTCCGTTCCAGTCTAAATAATTTAAAAGAGCAATTGTGTCATGTTTATAAGCTTCTCGTGCACTTGAAGCCATGAGCAGGTCATCAATGTACTGTACAAGAACTGAATTGCAAGGCATCTTCAGTGTGTCAAGGTTCTTTTTTAAGATTTGATTAAAGATGGAAAGACTCTCTGTATACCCTTGTGCAACTCAGCACCATACCAAACCTCTATCTCTAAATACAAATGAGAACAAGAATTGACTGTCCTTTTGCAGTGGGATAGAGAAAAAGGCCTGGCACAATGGTGAACCATTCTGCAGTGCAGGTAATCACTCTTTATGATGTGCATTTCCAAGAATTGGACTACAGTGGCCAAACATGAACATTTTAAATTGGTGAAAGATAGTCAGTGTTCCTCCTCATATAGTTCAGGGAAAGATCTGTTTCTATCCTCCTTCTCATATTTCATTGCTGATAGTTACACTGGCTCTGAGCTGCAGGATTATCTTTCCACCTCTTAAAATTTGTGCTTGCTTTTGAAGTATGTAGGTATTAGATAAATGTTATCACTGATCCATGAGTTCAGGCAGGGGTGGACAATTTATAATGTTTCAACTATAAAATGTCATCTAAGTGGGGAATGTAGGGAAAATGAAACACAGAGTGAAGAAGATATTCAAGACCAATCTTTTAGACCAAGACTAGCAAATGGTGTGGAAAGCAGTTGAATTCAGTTTTAATGGCTCTGATCCTCAATTCTGTTTCAAGAACTTTGACATATTTTGATCATGTTTCTAAGTCATTATGGAGTAACTAGTAGGTGTGGTATATTCTATAACAATAAAGACTATCTCGTCACTGACATGATAATGATGTTATATTCCATAGATATTGCTGTGATCATTTTGTAAGTGTACAGTGATGTACTAATGTGCTTTAGATTCCATGTCTCCTTCTTTTTTGTCGGTCCCTATTCAATCCTCTGATCATGCTTGTTCTTCCATAGGACTACTCACCAAATCTGTCTAGTTATCTTGCTCTCAAAATGCTTTCCTACTCTCTCTCTCCCTTCATCTCATCCAATCCAAACTATTTCCCACTGCGGCATTTTCCTTTTACTTGACACCTATCCTCCTTGGTGTTCCAGATACACATTAGAGGTTGCATGTTTGATAGAATATGGTATGTGCAGTCTTTGCCACACATCGGCAACACCACCACACTTCCCACATCTGCCACACTGCACTTGTACATCTTCTATCAATGCAAACAGTAGCATAAAATCCTTAAGCATTCTATTTCTTTCTATTTTTCGCTTCAATACACACCATTCCACAGCAACAAATTATGATAAGCAAAGAACTTTAGTACACACACAGCATTGGAACACATCCCCAAAAAGCCACATGACAGACACATACTTTTCTGTCCAAGAACTCTTCCAGACTACCATACTATCCATCCTCAAGTCTGCTTTTAGGTCTCATCAGGGGTATGCATCTTTATATTAATTAAACTATAATACAATGCATTCCAATCAATGTTGAATCAGAAAAGAGCCCCACTGCAAACATGTTCCCGAATAATCATGCACCCTGCAGGGCTGATGGTTCAGGAGGAATACCAAGCCTTGGTGTGTGCTGAACCTGGTACCAAAACTTACAGTCAATACCATATCTCTAGCTGTCTGCTGTCTTGTTGAAAATTGGTCCACCCATTCACTTCTGTACAGATGAAAGAGTACACACGTGTAATAAAACAGACACAAAATGTGAGCCGTAATCTTTGGAAATGCTTGGGCAACAAATGCAAACCGATCTGTGGAAAGCAGAACTGTGGAAAATGTGATATTCCATGTCCCCGCAGAATTTGAAAATGTAGATATGCCTCCTGACTATCCATTGCCACAATTAATTGTTCCACTTACATCACAGGAATGATCGGCAGAAGAAAGTCCCTCTTGAAATGCATGGTAGCTTAGGTCAAAGAATGGTCTGACTCTCCCATATTTTATCCATGAGAAACAAGGTTGAGTAGACTGAGGAACCTTCATCCCCTACTGCCACTTGAAGAATGGCTTTCTTTTCTAGAATGAACCAATTCCCTTCCTGGTTTACCACTACCGTTCTTGCCAGAGAACAGATAGGCATAAAGATGAATATCAAACCTGCAGGAAAGGAGCCTCCTACCCAGACTTGAGCAAAGTCTTGGAAACATCCCCGCGAGGGCCTTTGGTGTGCTCCACCTGCACACTATGGTCAGGCGTGTGACTGTTTTGGCTCTGTGTTACAACAGGACACCATGTGCACCTTCTTCTGAGTGCCTCTGAAGTGAATTCACCTCCTTCTCTGTGCCTCGAAGGGTTGACTATTGGACCGGTGTCTGGAACCTAAGATTTCACTGTTCCCTTGCAGGGCAGGGCATGTTTTCCATGGTGAATGCCTTTAGCTGGGAAAACCATCTCCTCCTGGTCTACCTTCTAGCCTGGGTTCGGGTGTGGTGATATGCCATCGGTCAACCAGTAACCAAAGCTGAAACTCAAAGACCATCAGAGGAGTTTGTTGATTTGGGTCTCACAAAAGCTGTAGCCATGCATGACCTACTGTTTCCTACAAGCGTGGGTCCAACGTATGTGCTGGATACTGCTCACACTCCACCCTCTACAGTGAACGACAAGCAATCCGCGTAAGAGTTTTGCTGTGCAACATTAACAACCCATGTACTAAAATAGACTGGGATAAAAATGGCCGCCACAAAACTTGCTTCACAGATTAGAGCGAGGCGATTTTTCACACTGACCATGATTGACTTAAAAACATTATAAAGGCATTAACAATCAACATTGTGTTTTGCGTTGACCAGGCCTGACCAATAGGGTGTTTCCGTACCGTTCATACACAGATTCAAATGCAGAATTTCATTGCATAAATAGAAAGAAACATAATCACTGGTCGCTCACTGTTGTAATACATACCTGTTCGCCATTACTTTGGAAAGATTGCCTTACCGTTACCAGCTGACTCTCCTCATTTCACTCACCCTCTTGTTTCTCCCAGCTAGTTTAAAGTGCACTGGACATCAGTAGGTCTTTCATGACGCTTTTAAAGGTGCATACACACTTCTCACCGAAGAAAAAAGAAGTGTATTTTTTTTTAAGTACAGTACGTCGTTAGTATGCCTGCACAAAACTGCTTTCAGCAAAAGTAATCCGAAAAAGTTAATTTAACTTTATGATTTTTTTCATGAAAAATAATGGAGTCTACGTTTGCTACCTTACCTGGATAAAGTTAACTACTCAGTCGCGCATCTCTTCCCCCAATGGGAATCATGGCATTGAAAAGATGGCAGCAGGACTTCGTTGTAAATGAAGTGTCCAATTCCTCACGACTCTCTTCTACATGAAAATATAAGTAACTCCAGAAGGTGGCGCTAATAAATCTTTGTTAGTTGTCAGCGTGCTAAAATGGAAATATGGAGGCATGATTTGTTGTAGGGCAGCAATCTGATATGTTTGTTGCAAGAGGCGAAGCAGTGATTCAGGCGCGACACCCGGCCATGGGTCACAAATGTTCCTATAAAATCAGCCATGGGGTTTGCTCAGCAAGAGTCGCAAACAAGTAAGATGAAAATATGTATCTCTGTGTTAGGGAGTATACACGGTATGTGCTTACTGGAAAAGTAGCGAGGATGCTTCATTTTTGTAAGGCATGCATTTTTTTACTTGCTCCTTCCAAACTAAGTAATGCTATATCATTTAGATATATTTAGGTTGTAGGCTTTTGAAGACATTTTAAAGTTATTACACCATAACAACCTTTGTAAGCAAAAGTAGAATATTTTTAAGAGGGTTGCCCCAATATCTGTGTGATAAAATGTCTTGAATTCATGAAAAGAGAAATATATTGCATATTTTGGCTGCACACTAATTTGTTAATCGTAAAAGACCCGTGCTATGTATAGCGGTTAACAGGGGCGCAACTAGGTCTTAATTTCGGGGGGGGCTAACATGGCACATGAAGGGGCGTGGCTAATGTTAATCAATAGGGGCGGGGCTAAAATGGCAGACAATCAGGATCGGTTCATTTTGGCACCCCAAAACCCATTACCACCCTGAACCCTATAATTACCACTGGCACCCCAAAACCCATACCCGCCCTGAGCCCTAAAATTACCCCCCTGGAACACCAAAACCCATACCCGCACTGATCCCTAAAATTACACCTTTGCCCCCCAAAATCCATTACCACCCTGAACCCTAAAATTACCCCCTGGCACCCGAAAACCCATACCCACACTGAACCCTAAAATTACCCTTGGCACCCCAAAACCCATACCAATGCTGAACCCTAATATTAACCCAGGCACCCCAAACCCCATACCCACCCTGAACCCTAAAATTACCCCCCTGGCACCCCAAATCCCACACCCACCCTGAACCCTAAAATTTCCCCCCTCGCACCCTAAAACCCATACCTGCCCTGAATCCTAAAATTATCCCCTTTGCACCCCAAAATTCATTACCACCCTGAACCCTAAACTTACCCCTGGCACCCCAAAACCCATACCCACCCTGAACCCTAAAATTAGCCCTGACACCCCAAAACCCATACCCACCCTGAAGCCTAAAATTACCCCCCTGGCACCCCAAAACCCATACCCACCCTGAACCCTAAAATTATCCCCCTGGCACCCCATAACTCATTACCACCCTGAACCATAAATTACCCCCTGAACCCTAAACTTACCCCTGGCACCCCAAAACCCATACCTGCCCTGAACCATGAATTATCCCCTTGGCACCCCAAAACCCATACCCGCACTGAACCCTAAAATTTCCTTCCCTTGCACCCCAAAACCCATACCCACCCTGAACCCTAAAATTATCCCCCTGGAACCCCATAACTCATACCCACCCTGAGCCCTAAAATTACCCCCTGCATACCAAAACCCATAACTGCCCGAACCCTAATATTACCCCCTGGAACCCCAAAGCCCATACCCACCCAGAACCCTAAAATTACCCCCGGCACCCCAATCCCTAACCTACCGTGAACACTAACATTACTCCCTGGCACCCTAAAACGCACAGCCACCTTAAACTCTAAAGTTACCCCCTGGCACCCCAAAAGCTGAACACTACAAGCTTACACTACATTTGACCGGACCGGACTGGGAGCCAAAGCCAGTCCTGGCAAGGTGCTCGGCAGGCCCCCCGGGGGGTTGGGGTGCGGCCAAGCTGTTTGCCATGGCCAGTTTCAGCCGATTTTGTTACAGGGGCCGATATTGTAGCTATGCTGCAAAAATGGCCCTGTAACAAAAACGCCCCCCCCCCCCCAGGGTCCCAAAACCGGCCCGCCGGGGAAATGCCCGGTGCTTGCTGCGGCCAGTCGGGCCATGTGTGACACTTTGTGCCATCATCTTTTTTTAGCCAGTAGGACTTCACATGTTGACACATATAGGGCTCTGAGAATGTTGCAGATCATGAAAATACTGACATTTGCACACAGGGTCTCCCACTCATGGAAAGAAAATGTGTTCCCGGATGTCAATGTGGGGTCTAAATTATGGTCGATCTATGTATGCTATCATATGTCATGACAAAATTAACTGCATTAGTCCATGATAGAATGAATATGTTTGAAAGAATATGGAATCCATTCCAAACGTATCTGAAAGATGTGCGCAGTCACCAGAGGGGCCCATATTATATGCTAAAACCTACATAGCTCATGCGTATGTCAGTCAAGCGCTTCCTTTGTGTTACCCTCCAACATTGAGGGACAGGTTTATGAATGTTTCACGCAGCGCAACACAGTAAGCCACCTTGCTGTGCTGCTCTGCGCAAAAGGTAAGAGCAGGAATGCACCATATTTAACATCAATCCTGTCCTCAGGGCCGGACTGGCCGTAGCGGGCACCGGGCATTTACCCGGTGGGCCGCCAGGGTTGGGGGCCGGTTTGGGGCCCCTGGGGGGCGATTGTGTCACAGGGCTGTTTTTGCAGCATAGCTGCAATATCGGCCGCTGTAACTAAATCAGCCGTAACTGGCCATGGCAAATAGCTCGGCCACACCCCCAACTCCCTGGGAAATGGGCCGAGCACTTTGCCAGGGCCGGTTTTGTTCCCAGTATGGCCCTGCCTGTCCTTTCCTTGCTTTGGCGCACTTTTGGTTGCTTGGCGCCAACAAAGGCACCCTTGCACCATGGTGCAAGGGTGCCTGCGTTGTAAGCAGGATTGCTTTTGTGCAGGAAGGGACACCTTCCTGCACAAAAACAATCCTGGTAACCATTTTCCTTTTTCTATGTGTGCTGCAGAGACTTGGCATGCCCTCATTACATAAAGCTCAGGGGTTCACGACAACCCATTCCTGTAACCGGCATGTACACTATTCTGAAGGCAGGTAGTCAGTGACTGTGCGTGAGGCTAATAGGTCGGCTTACAAATGACAAAATCTTGTCCTCTGGCTGGAGTTGTCTTTGGTGTCGCACATGGGAAGGATACCTTGATCACTGAGCTAAGAATGTTAAACGTTACTCATTATGGGTTCTTCCATGTTGTATTTCAGATCTGACCACAGTGCATGAGGGCAATTCTAGGCACTTACCAAGAAACATAAACTAAATTGACCTGTGAAATCTCACAGCTAGTGGAGGCCGAGGGGTTTTTGAATGACTCTTCATAGGCTGCTATAGAACTGAGTGGGTAATGTTGTTGTGTTACAGATACAATTGTTTTAGTTGTAACTTGCAACGTGTGATCTGAGTACTTTCATACGTATTCACACCACCTACTAGAAATAGGACTTTGTGCCACATAATATAAATGTAATTGTGTTTCTTCCTCTCTCTCTCTCTCTCTTTCTCACCCTCTCACTCCCTTTATACCTTTGTTTCTGTTTCTCTCTCTCTCTCTTCATCTCACTCACTCACTTTTCACCTCTGTCTTTCTTTCTCCCTGTGAGTACATCTCAGTTGCATGGTCCATGCATGATAGTGGACAGAGAGCACAGAAATGGCATTTAATACTTTGGGCTAGGCCAGTCCTAGAAATCCACACCTAGCTCTGCCACTAGCTATGCTTGGCTGAGGTTGCTCGATGAGGCATGCATATATTGACCAAACAGATAGAAGTAAATATCTGCACAAGAAAGTTGGGAATGCTCAAAATGAGTTTTTCTGTGCCCTCCGAAGATCCCCAGACCGCAGGCGCTAGAGAAAGCTGTTCAAGCAATGGTAGAGGCCCAAGCCCATCTCCTATCACCTCATAAACCAGCTGGACAATTAACTCACAGGTGTGAAAGAGCCAATTTGAATAAACATATTATATGTAACAGACCCAAAGCAAAGCCCCTCGTGGTGATAGACTGCTTCACCCACACAGGCAACCGCCAAAATTATCCCGAATATGTTACTCATATTAGCAAACAACAAAATAATTCCTAGTATGATTGGGACCAATGCTTAATTTGTAGAAAAACATAAGTGTCAGGGCCCTCTTCAGGAGGCCACTGCAGCTTGCACCACAAACTGTCCCGCCCAGCACTGCCAATGGCAGTACCAACACAACTACTAATCATCACACTCTTAAAAGTTTGACAATTCAGTCTATTCCAGGCCCTCAAAGCTTTAAGAATGGATTAGGAAGCAGTCAATAGTCATTTTTAGGTCAAGCATTCGAGACCTCTTGTATACACTTTAGAATATACTTATATGTGTATGTACTTTGTGGGCTCTGGAGATCAGCCCTAGTACTTGTCTGCTTCTGCTTAGGGACTTATTTCTGTTCAGCTGTATCTATTTAATTGTCTTTATAGAAAACGACCAGTAGAGGTCAGTAAAATACCAGAATTGCTTTCTGCTTGTTTAACTGCCTCTATTTAACTGTCTTGATAGAAAACGACCAGTAGAGGTCAGTAAAATACCAGAATTGCTTTCTGGTTAGGGACTTTCTGTTTTTTTATTTTTCTGGCAACTGCCTCTATTAAACTTTCTTGTTAGAAAACGACCAGCAAAGGTCAGTAAAATACCAGAATCACTTTAGCATTCTCTAGATTCCAGTCCATAGAAATTGTCTTCCACGAGCACCCGTAGACAATAATATTTTTTTCAAATCTTGTATTTTTAGTGATATGACCACAGAAGGCCCTGATTTTATATTAAAAACAGGCAATACTTCTCTCCATGTGTTCCCATACCTGGGATGTCACGCAGTTTGGTGCTTACTTTCCCTCTATGTTAAAGAACAGTAGATGTTTCAGCACCCAGGCTAATGTGCTGCATAGCTAAATACATATAAGGTCCCAAAGGCAAGACCGATTGTATTGCAAATGCTTGTTAATGTATATTGCTGGGATCTCCTTCCATGGGGGAAAACCCGGTGCATAATTTGTTTTACAGGTGGAGGGTCTCCTTTTGCTGGGTACACCCTAACGGTGTGCCCAAGAGCTCCACACAGGAGAAGAAGACCAGAACCATCTTGGATTCAGACAGAGAAGGGTACTTTGGGATTGTTTTTGGCCAACCCCCCGAGAAGTGATGTAAAGTGGGAAGGGTTGCGCTGTGGGAACTGTTACACCACTGGCTAGTGAGTCCTCACCTCCCACAAACACATAGGTGGCATAAAGGGGCACCCCTCGCACACAGTCCTCAGATCACTAATGGTCTACAAAGAAGACAAGAGGAAGGCTGCCCTTCTGTTCCCTGGACGGAGCAAAGAGAGGCTGCACCAAATACTGGGCTACACCTGCTGCACCCGAGGGACCCACAAAGAGGAATTTGCCTATTCTGCCCACTTGTGGAAAAGAGCTCGACTTGTTTCAGGACTGTAGAAATTACTCCAATGATTCAGGAAAGAATTGATAAGGGTTAATGTACTAATATTAGCTCGTTAGTCTGTTTATTGTTCACTCCATTGGGGTTTCATGGTTATATGTAGACAGTGGTCATCAGAATTGCATTTTACCCTTGCAGAAATAAATCAGTCTGGTGTATTTATGCATGACGTTTGCACATCATTTTATTGTTTTTACGATTTATATTTTATATTAATTGCCTTGGCATCGTGTGAATTTTGGTTTTAAGAGATCGATGTTTTAATTAATATTGTAACCATTTATTGTAATATTTTGTGCTTTTATGACTCAGTGAATCTGTGCCGAATAAAGCTTGGTGATGATGATGATAATGACTCCAATGGTCAGGTGACTAGACGCCTGTTAAACATCAGGACTACAAAAGCTAAAGAATCCTGCACCCTCAAGAGCCCAGCTGCCCAGAAACGCCCACCCTCCTTGGACAGGTAAGTGCAGCCTGGGAGGCCGAGTCTTGACTATCAAGAAGGGCCCCTAAGGATGCTATGCCCATGACCGAAGTCAGAGTGGATCCTGGGCCACAGACAAGAAAGATTTAATTACTTGCAAGTAACTGTTGATACCTCTGTAACTGGTAGATCAGTTGACCAGTTGCGACTGGACCTGCCCTGGACTACACTGGTCCATCAGGAGAGAACGAATCCTGAGGCCCAAGGTGACTCCTGACATTCGTGGACCCAAGGGTGGCCCTAGGAAGACTCACTGCACCTCTTCAGTATCTTCAGCATCTTCCACATCCTCAGCATCCTGCACCCCAACATCAAGACCACTTCTTTGCTGGACCTGCAATAGAGATAAAAATACAGTGAGGACCTTGAGACTGCTGGACCTGACAGGTTACTGTCTCCTTTTACCTGAGTGGTCCCTATGACTGGCTCCCAACTGTTCCGACCCATGCAAGAGACTTTTAGTAGTCGTTTTAACCCAAAGGCTCGAACCCCTTAAACTACTTACAACGATTTGATGCCTCCTAAATCCTGAACTACAGTAATTTAATCTAATTTGGAAAAATCATGTGTCCGGTTTCCCACAATAGATTTGTGTCATTGTGGTGAATATTTTACAATAAAAATATCCAATATTTTTATAAATTGGTGTCCGGTTTTTATTGTGTCACATTTCTTGCTTACTGACTGTTTTGTAATGTAATGTAAAGGTAACTGCTAAAGCGCTTCTTACTCCGAAGAGTGTCCTGCCACTCTGCACTAACAATGTAGGAACCAACAAACAAGGGACAAAGACACAGAATTAGTTGTTCAAGAAGAGCCATGATTTTAACTTCTGAAATAGAGTGGTGGAAGTAGGGCATCTCAGATCCAGTGGCATGTTATTCCATAAGGTAGGACCCAAAAAAGAAAAGGACATGCCTCCAATTCTAGATTTACGTATCCGAGGGATTTTGGCAAAAAAAAGATTTGCTGAATGCAGACTTCTAGAAGGGATGTGGAATCCGATTCTCACTTTCAGGTAACCAGGACCTGTTCCATGCAAAGCTCTTGAACTAGTAAAGTTTTCAACGTAATCCTCTTCCTTACAGGGAGCCAATGCAGTTCTCTGAGGAAAGGGGACACATGGATTTTAGTGGTAGGCTGAGTATCGTGCTGCCGTTTTCTGGACCACCTGCCGTCTATTAATGAGGTAGTCTGGAAGGCCCAGGTATAGCGCATTACCATAGTCCAGTCTAGCTGTGATCAGAGCCTGGACCGCCAGTTTGCAAGCCGGTAGAGACAGAAAGTGCAAAAACGGCCTTAGCATACATAGTATGCCAAAACATGTCCCTGCTATTGTGTTTATTTGAGAAAGAAATGAAAGTTCAGCGTCAACCTTAATGCCTAGATTTTTAATAGCATTAGTTTGAGTACATGAAGGAAAAGCATCCTTGGGACAGACGGTCTGTCAAGGCTATTACGATCTCTACTGTAAAAGAGGAGCTTGGTTTTACCAGCATTTCATTTCAGCCATTCAAATAGTACGGCCAAACACTTTCTGATTTTCTCCCCCGGGAAAGTTTGGCCCCTGCCCCTTGAGAAAAGCAGCTGGGTGTTGTCTGCATAAGAGACAACTTAAGCACTCAGTGTGTCTGCAAGGAAGGCAAGCCAGAGGGGCAAGATATTAATTAAAAAGGGTGGGGCTCAAAGCTGAGCCCTGCGGCACACCCATGCCAAGGCCCTGTCATGCAGAGCAAAAAGGGGACGCCACTCCGCTTGACCCCTATCATCAAGAAAGGAGGCCAGCCATTTCCATGCTAGTCCACCAATCCCAACTGACTGGAGGTGGGACAGAAGAGTTTAGTGGGGGGTCATGTAGAACGCAACCAACAAATCCAGCATAATCAGTACAGCTTTGCCACCCGCATCAAGAGTGCACCTTATAGAGTCGACTATGTCCACAAGTGCCGTTTCTGCACTACAGCTGAGGCGAAAGCCTGATTGACTAGGTTGAAGTAAGTCATTGTTTTCTAGGTACTGAGACAGCTGTTGGTTAACATGGTTTTCCAGTATTTTGGAAAGGGCCAGAAGAAGCCAGATTGGTCTGTAATTAGACTGATCCTTATTTACTGCTTGTGTTTCTTTTAGTGGGGGCACAATTTTGGCCTGAATATATTTCTTAGGGATAATAGCCGACAAAAGTGAGGGATTTAGAGGATGATTAACTAGAGGATTGATGGCCTCGGCTACCATGACCATACGATTAATGGGGCAAGGGCAGAAAGAGATCTAGATTTAAGAATTCTGATGGCACGAGATGAGTCTTCCAGGGAGATTGGATCAAAACTATCCAAGGAAGGAGATAAGTTGGACATTTGCTTAGCATGCTGGTTGACTCTCCTCTCTCCGTCTAGAAGGCACCTGTTGGGTTATGCAGGCTGCAGGGGAAATAAATGACTTTATTATGCTAAAGACTTCCTTAGATGTATTACCAGCCTTTAGAATTCGGGCTTCAAAGTATAGTTTTTTCTTTGTTTAAATTTCTTTCTGATAATCTTTTAGGGATAGGTTGTACCTTTTTATGGTGGTAGGGCAATAAGACTCCCTCCATTTACTCTCTAAGTTCTTACCCGCTAATTTGGCTTCTCAAAGAGAGTTAGTGTACCATGGATTAGAGGCTTGGCTTGACGTGAATGTAGTATCTGTTCCAGGGCTAGAGCACAGGTATTGGCTCCAACCCAGCTGTCTAAAATGTCTACATCCTGGTCCACATTATTTATAAGAGAGGGCATTTTGCTTTTAGGGCCCTACAGCAGGCTTCAGGTTGAATGTTTTGGAAAGGTCTAACTGCTTTACATGTGAGTTCAGTATGGAATGAGGGTTTCTCTATTTTGGGCCACCTAAACCTGATCAGGTAATTATCTGACAAAACGAATGGAATAGGAATATCCACTTCTATGGATGGGTATATTAGTGAAAATCTGAACTAAAGTATGTTCAACTTGCTGTGTAGGCAGGAATACAGTTTTGGGTCATAGTCATAGCTGAGGTGCTTTCACGCAGTGTCATTATATCCTTTTCTTCACCCAACTCCATGTGAAGATTGAAATCCCCTTGAAGGATAAAATGGGAGTATCTAAGAACTAGGGGGGAGAAAGCATTATATAGGGAAGAGAAAAAGCAGCCAGCTCGGCCAGGTGGTCTATAGACTAAAGCTCCTGCTATAGATAGGTACTTCTAAATGCCTTGCAGTTATTCCTTTGATTAAGCCTGATTGCTCTGTGTCACAGGTACCCAGGACTGAGCTAAATGTTTTATTAAAGAACATAATTGGACCTGATAAAGATTGTGACATTATTATATGATGAGGTCTCACAACCACACCACACAACAATCTACTTTCCTACAAAATTAATACAGCATGCATTGAAATTGAAACAGCATGGATTGATAGTAATATAACACAAATTGAAAGGAATAACACATGTTGAACTGGATATGATGTGTTCATGTGAATATGACACAGTATGAAAGGAATATGATCCACATTTAAAAAAATTAAAACAATGTGTTAAAATGAATATGACCCTTGTTTAAATGACTATGACACGCCTTACACTAAATAAGTTTGTTGAAATGAATGTGTCACAGACATGCAATGAACTGGCACAGAGGGTAAGGAGATTGATAATTTGGGGCATTTTGGCACATAGGGGCCGATTCCGATGTCAGACTGACTGGAGTCCGTCCGACATCGGTCAGGAACTGTAACCGACCCACCGACCTACTGTCGTCGGTTATGATCCTGCAAGTAGGATGCGACTGAAACCTGTTCGGTCGCACTTGTATACTTCACAATGGGAGCATGCATTCCGAACGGAATGCATGCTCGCATTGTGAAATGCAGGGTTGCAGTTCATCCCTGCACCCTATGGTAGGCACCCCAAGGTGCCTGCCACCAGGTGCAGGGATCAACAGGGGGGCACCATAGGTGACCTCGCACCCATGAGGACCCTACTGGGGTCACCCAAAGACAGTTTCTGACTGCCTGTTTGTGCCGGAAAGACGGGCACGAAAAAGCAGTGGGAAACTGGAGGGTTTCCGGATGGCGGACGAGTTCTCCGAGCGCGGTGTAAGCCATCCGGAAATCCGAGTCAGCTTACTTTCCGACCGAGCCCATCGGAATGGCTCGGTCAGAAAGGAATCCGAATTGCACATTCCGATGTGGGCTGAAGGGCTCCGACCGTCGGTCGGAGCCGTTCCGTCCGACATCGGAATCGGCCCCATAGTGTTGACATTGGGTAGACATGCAGTTGTTTTGGCTGGATGGACATGCAGAATGAGAAGCATGCAGCACCTGAACAGTTAATTTGAGTATCTTGGGCAGCTTCAGGAGCTTTGGGCACATGAGTACATAGAATTGCAGCATAAAGCACCCGGATTGGAAAAAAGACACAATGCGGCTGATTCAGAAAAGTGTTTATGAGTATGTGAGTACTGCAGAAGTACACTTTCACTCACTCTTGTGAATTGCCCCCAAAATACTCAACTCCATTTTAGTAAAAGTGCAAAGAGGGCTTTTCTATTGAATAGTCCGTGAATATTTCCATTTTATTCCCATAATGGATGTTTTGTGGTCAATTCACAAAGGCAAATCGTAATAGAGCATGACAGGAGTGATACTTTTCTACCCCTGAATAACGTTGTGAATGGGCCCCTGGGAGTAGACTTGCAAAGTGAGAAGCTTAGAATTCAGAGACATGTAAGGGGCCTCCGTGCATGCAAATGTAGACTCCCAAAAGAAAGCATAAATCTCCACGAGTAGGTTTGCTGCTCTGTTTGAAGTACTTTTACGTTTTGTTGGAATTCACAACATTTTCTAGCAGGTTGCTGAAGTTGCAACACTTGCAGTTTCCCATAGATAGTTCTTAAATTATATTTTGATTTCTTAGTTGATCCATTGTGAAACCATTTGTTTTTCATTAAATGTTTTATTTTATTGTGAAATAAAGGCAAATACATTAAAACAACTATACAGCACCTTTCTAGACGTTACAGATCTCTCTCCCTCCTTCCCCCCTCCCCCAACCGCATCACAACCATAGTTCTTCTGAGGTGTAATCCCCAATGACATCAGCAAATCACTTGCCCCAACTCTCCTGGATATGCATATTCTCAACCCCAATGGCCTCCTCCTTCTTATGTCTCACACATCACTCCACCAGATGTAGCTACCTCCAGTCTTGACACTGCCTAGCATATACCCTCCGAGTCCCAGGTCCCCAAAATTTTCTCACTTTTTTCTGACATCCTCTGTCCTTGTATAGCTCTCTTTCTACAATTTTACAGTGCTCCATCCCTGTTTCCTCGTCTATTAGTAGTGGAGGCATCTCGCAGCCTCATTTATGGGCAATATATTTGCCACCATAAACACAATATTTACTAACATCTTCTGGTATCTTGTCAGGTCTGAGAGTTCCCATATCCCCAGTAGGGCCAACCTGGGTGTTAAATCAATGCTAACCCCAACTGCTTCCTCAAGGGATTTTATTATTTATTCCCAAAAAACGGCATATCCGTGGGCATAGACACCATATATAGAGAAATGTGCCCTTCACATATGCATCCGGCTTCCCTGGTGTAGGTATCCTGGTTCCTAGGGTATCCACAGGTAGGGTGACTATCCAACCTTCCATCTTCCACTGGGTTTCTTCGGGGTCCACTGGGAAGGGTCTTTCTTCTTTAAAATTGCAACTGCAACATACCTATTGACTAACGTTGAATAGAACACTATGGGGCATACCCAAATGACCCTCCCATACCTGGGTATAGACACATCTAATATATATAAAGAAAAACGGCGTAGAGGGATCAATCTCTTGTTTATTTAAACACAAGAAACAATGAGTTTTCTTGGCAATCTATTTTTTCTCATATCAAAACTTTCAATAATTATTTTTCAGAAGCGGATATCTCTTGGTGAACATCAGAGTACTTTACACGCAATATATCCATAAACAATCACAAAAAATTCATTACACAACAACCTCTATATACAACTTCATACAACATATATACATCTTATATATACAACAATATATCACATATAAATTCCCCTGACTATTGCTACAAATATGTACACTTCTTATTCACAGTAATACATTCAGAGGTAATCCTCTTGGCGTCAGAGGTATTACTCCTCTCCTGATTTATTAATATGCGCCAAATAACTAATTTCTTAGTCAACCCAATCTGTGGACTCCTCATAGATCAGTATGTCGACGCGTTCGCGTTTCAGCCTCCAATTATTTGGCTTCCTCAGGACGGGGATTACAGTCTATCTGTAATTAATCCGAGCGAATCCCTCTTCAGGGGCAGCTCTAGGTCAATTTTTCCATCTCAGCGCCTTTGTGTATTTGCTGAAGTTAAAGGTCGCCTACTGTTCATCCATTCAATCTCAGCAACGTCTTCCAGTGATTGTAGTTGCGATGTCCCGTCATTCAATCCGACGCTTCTTTCAAACGCGTGAAATGATGAAAGTAATTTTGGTAGCTTGGTTTGCCCAGGAATTAATATTGGACAAACAGATACCAAGATAATCAAATTCATGCACTGTCTGTATCTGTTCTCCCTCTAGTAATATAATCCCTTTAAACTAAAGCCTCTATACGGATGAATAGCCATTAATTTAATTCTACTTTTACTTTTTTAAGGCAATGGTCCTAACAAAAGAGACTAAACTTGCTCAGGGGGGTCTTTACGCCTTTGGGAGTTTTTGATAGTAACATGTCAGCTGCAAACAACAACGCTGGAATCTTAGTCCCTCCAAGAACCAGGGCGTCAGTGTCACAGGCCATCTAGTAGTCCATGCGCCCATTAATAAACAACAAAAATAGTGTGGGAGCGAGTGCACAGCCCTTCCCGACTCCCTTGTCAACCCCAAAGCGACCAGTTGATTCCCCATTATGACCCCAGTGGACCTGAGTAAAATTGTCACAATGAAGGCGCATGATGATAATGAGAAGGCAGCCGGGGCGCCCCAGGTTGCTAAGGCTTCTCCACAATCTATCCCTGGGCACCAAGTTAAATGCTGGTTTAAGATCTACAAAAGTGGCATATAGACTACCATCACCCAAGACCATCACTGTTCACCTAACCAGTTGGAACCTAAAGGTCTGATTGAAACCAACCTGGTCCAAGAGAGCAGTCAGTTAAATATAACTTTACAAAACATTTTCTGACTTCAATTGCTAAGGCTGATTGGCCGGTAATTTGCCGGATCCAGTTTTGATCCTTTTTTATGGATGGGGATAATCTCCGTCCCCTTCCATGACTTGAGAATATCTGCACCTGCCAGACTGGCTTGAAAAATGCAGGCGAGATATGGAACTTAGATGACTAATTCTGTGGTAAAAAGGTCCACTGGGATTCAGTCCAACCCTGGGGCCTTCCCTGGTTTCTAGGAAATTATGTCTAATTTAACCTCAGTGTTAGAGAAAGAAAGCCCAGCCTTGTAGGAAAAATCTGTATTATAAAGAGATGGACAAATGGTAGAGACAGGAAGTTGGCCAAACTAGTTTTGGGGCTCACAGTTTGGAAATTGGAAAGGACAACTATATAGGGTTTTAAAGTGGGTCACCCAATCCTGTGGCAAAATATGGTATTCTGTTTTCATCCTGTGAACTTTGCACCATGAGAAATTATGTGTCAAAAACCAATTTGGTTCCCAGTTCGCACAGATGCTAGTACGTTGCTCCAAATGGCTAGGTCCCAATTGGTTTTTGCAAGTTTTGATGATTTGTTATAATCATATCTAAGCAATTTTTACATCTTGGGGAGAGAACCCCCACTTAAAGGCACCCAAAAGGTGGCTTTTTGCCAGTCTGCAATTCTTGTTCCATGTGGCATTTACTGACTCGGAAGAATTCTTTATAGTTGACGGCTTGATAAAAAACTGCATTTTTAACTCCTCAAACCATTTAATATGGGCCCCTATAATCTCATTGGGGGTTAACTCTGAGCCAGCTAAGAGGCGCAGGGTGGGGATGAAGTGGTGATAAATATGGGCATATAAAGTCTCATCTCCCCCATTTGACCGTTTTGCTGTTATTACTCATAGTAAGGGCACCACTTGGCATGCTCAATTCCCTATTGGCCCTGCTTACAATGCCGCAAAGAGTAAGAATAAGGGAAAAGTTATCATTCTCTGTCCTAGGAATTACTTCCATATCTTCAATATTACCCTAAAGTTGAAGTGACGCAAGAAAGTAATCAATATGACTCTTATACAAATTTCTTGTGAATGTTGGGTGTACCTTTAGGTCAGATTTAATTTGTCCATTGCAAGTTCAAAGTTGGTTACATATATTAAAATCTGTCAATTGCAGAGCTACTTCTGGGATTGTTGTAATACTAGGGCCCAAAATTTGGGGAATGCCCTAATAGTTATCTTCTTCGTGAGCAATTTCCCTTTGGAGTGTGGTAGGTTCAAAACACTCATTGAAGTCCCAGCCTACAATTTAGGGTTAAAGTTATTAATATCATTTAGTTTTTGAATTACAAGGCACTCAGCGGACCTGGGAAAATTCCTACAATAAATATTGGATGGTTGAAGTTTATGTTTTTTTGTTGTAGGTACAGTAATCTCAAGACCAAGGATATATGGGGAGGCAATATATAGCTGTCTGACCTGACACCCCAAAGAAACCCAAACCCATGTAGTGAGTCCACCTGACAGTCTACCAGGTTTTAGCTTGCAGGCGGGCACATGGAATGTAGTGAAACCCAGTCTGTGAGAGGGAGTAATTTCCCATGTTTCCTGGAGCATAACAATGTCAGCCTTATCTATGAAAAAAATAAATCCCCTTGGATTAGCTTAATCCTCAGGCCCGCAATATTCCATGGAATCAAAGTGGTGAAGTTTAACAAATTGGAACTAGAGTTTTAGGCATCTTGGCAAGAAGTAGAGTTGATTTACTACTTAGGATCCTGTTTTTACCAGGCAAATCTAAACAACAGATTTGAAGTCTTGTCTTGGGATGAATGATCGGATGTTAAACGGCAGCTTCTGTTTGAATCCGTCATTTTTTTGTCATTTCTTTGATATGGAGGTCAGGACTGAGATATCTTTCTTTTGTCAAGCCTAGAAATTCTTCAAGGGGATTTCTGAGTGCACGGTCAAAGGGAAAGTGGAAATGTTTGTTCAAACTATCTTGATGACTAGATTTGGTAGAGACAAGCTTTCTGACCTGTTAGTACTTGACTAAGACCACTCGTCACTGGACACAAAGGCCACAACTGGACACCCCACCACAGTCAATAATTGCCAGATTTCTAAACTACAGAGAGCAGGATGCAGTACTCTCGATAGTAAAAGAGAGGGCAAAGCTGAAGTATTAATGCTCTTCTGTGGCCGTGTTCCCCGATTTCACCACCAGTGTATAGGAAGCCAAGTCTTAAAATGTACTAGCTTACTAGCTCAGACTGGATTCTGCCCAGGTATGGGAACAGAAACAGCCCTGGGGTCAGTAGTAGACAACATAAGACTGAGCCTGGATGGGAGTTGCCCATCTGGGCTCATTACCTTTATCTCTCTGCTGCCTTTAACAAGGTCAGTCATTGGTACTTACTCAACCAGTTGCCAGCAGTTACACTGGGTGGTGCAGCTCTCACCTGGTCCTCGTCAATTCTATCTCTTGCTTTGCCACCTTTAGGTCCAAACCTGCTTCAGTGCCATGTGGAGTGCCTTACGGAACGCCACTGTCACCGATCTTCTAAAACACATATGAGTCCTTTGGTCAATATCATAAGATCTTTTTGTTTGGACTGCATATCTTACACTAATGCTAGTGAGCTTATTTTTAGGCTAGAACGCATTCCAGAAGAGATCCGGTTCTGCCTTTTGACCTTCCAAACTTGGATGAACAAAAGATGCTGAAATGAATGCTGACAAAACCAAAGTACAGATTTGCAGGCCAGGTAAAGAACCCAGGCTTCCGTTCTGAAAAGGAACTCCTTCCAACAGAACAAGTTGATGGCATATTCCCAGCAGTCTTTCTCCTGTTATCACTTCTGAGAAAGATGATTTCTGTTATCCCTCAGAAGTAGAGAGAGCACCTGTGGTTGGTGCTGCCATTTTGCCCAGCTTCGACTCCTCTAAAGCGTGCGGACTTGGACTCTCAGCACAGATAATTGCCAGATTACAACTTCTCAAAATATGTCAGTGAGATTGGTCACTGGGCGGAGGACATTTGATTGTGTGGCAAATGCCCACGGCACCCATCATTGAGTTTCTATAGCAGAGAATCGTGTTCTGGGCCCTGTGCCTCATACATCAGGCACTTCTCAAAACAGAAGTCCCTGCTATAGAAGCCAGTATTTCAAGATATCTTCTCTCTTGCTGCCTCTGATCATCCTCTGAGTATATAGACACATTCTCTCACTTCAGGCAATCTTGCCTGAGAGGTAGAGTTTGTTTCCGATTTAGCACCAAAACTATGAAGCCAACTCACACTAGCTGCTCTCCACTGTATTTGTAATCTTAGATCCTTCTACAAAGCACTGAACACTCATCTTTTCCATTAAATTGGTAGGCCATTTCCCTATGGTTCAGACACTAGCTCAGTCTTAGCACCAAGATGCCCATTGGTAAACATGCGTTTACACGTTGCTTTATTAAGGAATTAATTCATTCATTCATAAATTCATGCTTGCATTCAGGAGGGTAGTCCTCAGCACCTGACAGCACCGCCAGTGATGACCACCAATAAACATTTCCACCCGGGTTGGAACAATGACGTTCCCTGATGGACAGTCACATGGACCCAATCACCTGGCTGCAGATCGTAGACGGCTCTGTTCAACACTGATCGGTAGGACAGCATGTACCTGAGAAGGGAAGCTGTTGAGATAGAGACTGTTTGCAATATTTTACAGTCATCTTTAACAGAAAAATGTTTATGACGTAAAAGTGGAGACATGGGAGTAGTAAAAAGGAGAATCACAGGTCTGCCTATGACTAGTATGTGTGAGCTCAGCTTAGTCTTCTGGTTAGGAATGAGTCATTGAATTAGAACTAATGGTAGGGCATCAGGCCATTTAAATCCAGTTTTCTTTGACACATTCCAAGGTGAAACCAAGGGTATTCCACCATATTATTATGTCGAAATTATTTACTAAACTTAACTTCACGTGTATCTATCTTGCGATTAAATATATCTTCACGTTAGGAAGACGTTGAGTTGAAAAAAGTAAATCTGTACTCATGTATATGCACTTAGCATCACAATATTTTAATTCTTGATATAAAATCCCACCCTTCAAATTCACTTCCACCAACCTATCCCCCTCCCTGGATAAATCCCTATAATTATTCTTCTGAATGTGCACCAGATGAGGTTTCTCTCCATCACCCCTGCGAAGAAAATCCAGCCTTCCACTTCCAAGTTAGGAAGACTTCTAGCAAGTGTCAAAGACACCATCATATGATGAATTTAAAAGTTCATGACTTCATGTCATGTGGGTGATAGTCTTTGTGTGCAAGACGTGTGTGTGTGCTGTAGATCATGTGCGGTGCACACTGCTGCAACCTAGTCTTGGGTTCAGAATTTTACAAACTGTTTTTCTTTGAAGAAGTGTTTTCAGTTCTGAGGTGACTCGTGATCCCCACCCCAAAACCCACAGCCCAAAATCCACAACACACCAGGATACAGACACCACGTCAGATTGTTCATTTCCCACCAATGAGTTCACGTGTTTCAAGTGCGTGTTTAAAACTCCCAATCAAGAGAACCAAAGACGTCTTCTATGGCATTGAGGATACCACCCAGCACCAGATGAGACAAGACGGCACAAGACAGTCTTGGGCTAAGTCATAATACAAGAATGACTTACTTGAGGGAAGGTTATGGAAACAGTCTTTTAAATATTGTTCCACTTGAACCACAACATTTTTGTGGTTGGACCACTGTTGGATCTTTATCTCTGCCTCAGATGGGACCATGAAGAAAGTGCCTGTTGAACAGTCAATGCCTTTTGTGTTACAAAACACAGCATCAAGACACCACCTCGGTGATTTTCAAACATTCTAATGCTGTGGCTCTTCCGGTGTAAAAAACGAATTACACCCACCCCACCCCCCCGGAATGAAAACATATTTTCCCTATTATTGTATAAAAATTGACAATCTTTAAACATTTAAGATATCCGTTTTACAAAAATGCAATCAAATACATGATTGCCAATATACTATTCTGGTCAGCGAGGTCTCACTAAAATGTAAAAGTATCATTAAGCGGCCCTCCCCTTTTGACGCCTTCTCCCAGCTATTAAGAGAATGGAAAAAGATGTTAGTAATGAACCATTACAAAGTGGCCTTCTACCCCTTTGTTTTCTTTCAGTAAAAATAAAGCACTGTTAACAGCATGATGATTCTCTTGGACAGTGGTTGGCGCCCCCACCCGGGATGATTTAGACCCTCCCCCAGATAGAAGACCTCTGCTCTACCTATTCTACAGTATCTATGGGAAAGTTATAAGCATTATTTTGCACTTGTTCAATAAAACCATAAAAGTCCCAGAGCACTAGGTTTTATATTTTACTTCAACATAGACTCTTTCGATGTGTTCCAGAAGCACTGTGTGCTGGTAGAGAGCTCCTCATATGATTAATTGAGAAGATAATACAAGGTGGGGATGGTTGGCTTACTTACCAGTAATCTTTATTACCCATGTCGCTCTTGTCACAATCCAGCATTACTCCCTCCCTTATTAGTGGGCCCGCTGCAAAACACCAAAGATTTGCTAAAGACAGAATGTTTAAGCTGGCATTGCTATATGGAAAGAAGACTATTCGTGTCTTGTTGTGGCTGGACACTAAGAATCGCAAGAAAGTAATCCTGCCAGGTCCACAGCCAGGGCACCGGACAACACCTCTTGTCCAGGGACAGGACAGAATGAGAGACAAGGAGCAGGACACTCCAGGCTGGGGCAATGCAGGGACCGCATTGGTGGAGACAAGCTCTCCCAGGACATGAAGAAAATTCTGATAGTGAGAGTGTCCATTATAAAGCATAGCTCAGTACACGCACCTCTGAGACTATATGTATAGTACCACAGCTGGTGATGAAAACAAGAAACAAATGCAAGTGAACTGAAAACTGGTCAACCTGCTATCAGCCAACACAAGTGATCCAGAAGTCTGATAGAAGATTCTGATGTGTAAGTAAACTGTTGGTATGCACACTGCATCAGCGTATCCTTTCGTGTTACCCTGCAACATCCTGTTGAGAGCATGGACGTGCAGAGTGACACTCCTGGAAGCAGCAACAAAAATCCTGGCCGACCGCTTCCTGGCCAGCGGCTGCAAGTCAGCCATGTGTGGTGCTTATACAGCGCAACACAACAGCAACTAACAAGAGGAACTACGTTAATCAAGGGCATAGAGAAGCACCCGCCACATCACCTTGAGCACGGGTGCCACTGAATAGATTGAATTGTTTATGATAGGACTCCTTTACTGTGACTGCCAGATTCCAAGACAAAAGCAGAAGCTAATACATAGCACTGCAAGAAAGAACATATCATCAAAAAAGTGTGTAGTGTGTTTCAACTAGTGGCAATGGAACCAAACATGCTTAGCGGGAGAGAAGAAATGATGGATAGCGTCTTGAAAGGGGGAGAGACAAATAGAGTAAGAGCGCAAAAGGATGAAGAAAAGCAGGAAGCAAAGAAGCAAAGAAACTAGAAAAAACAAAGAAGGTTATAAGTAGTGAGAGAAAAATGAAAAGAAGGCAAGCAAACTGGACTGGAAAAAGGAGAAGGACAGCAAGAAGGAATTTTTCCTGTGGGTAACAATTCATGTGGACTTTCCGTCAAAGGGTCACATGCTTCACTCATTCAGCTGCAAAAATGTAGTTCAAAGTGGCTGTTATTTTATGACTTTGGCGACTTCCTTTCTGCCAATCCATAGCAATAGGAGTGCGGTGAGGGACAGTGAAGGATACAGAGTTCTTGACTGGACGTAACACTAGGAGTGTGGTGAGGACCAGTGGAGGATAGAGAGTTCTTGACTGCCCGTAACACTAGGAGTGTGGTGAGGGACAATGGAGGATACAGAGTTTTTGACTGCCCGTAACCCTAGGAGTGTGGTGAGGGACAGTGGAGGATAGAGAGTTCTTGACTGCCCGTAACACTAGGAGTGTGGTGAGGGACAGTGGAGGATAGAGAGTTCTTGACTGCCCGTAACACTAGGAGTGTGGTGAGGGACAGTGGAGGATACAGAGTTCTTGGCTGCCCGTAACACTAGGAGTGTGGTGAGGGACAGTGGAGGATAGAGAGTTCTTGAATGCTCGTAACACTAGGAGTGTGGTGAGGGACAGTGAATGATAGAGAGTTCTTGAATGCCCGTAACACTAGGAGTGTGGTGAGGGACAGTAGAGGGCAACAGAGTTCTTGACTGCCCGTAACACTAGGAGTGTGGTGAGGGACAGTAGAGGATACAGAGTTCTTGACTGCCCGTAACACTAGGAGTGTGGTGAGGGACAGTGGAGGATAGAGAGTTCTTGACTGCCGTAACACTAGGAGTGTGGTGAGGGACAGTGGAGGATAGAGAGTTCTTGACTGCCCGTAACACTAGGAGTGTGGTGAGGGACAGTAGAGGATACAGAGTTCTTGAATGCCCGTAACACTAGGAGTGTGGTGAGGGACAGTGGAGGATACAGAGTTCTTGACTGCTCGTAACACTAGGAGTGTGGTGAGGGACAGTGGAGGATACAGAGTTCTTGACTGCCCGTAACACTAGGAGTGTGGTGAGGGACAGTGGATGATAGAGTTCTTGACTGCCCGTAACACTAGGAGTGTGGTGAGGGACAGTAGAGGATACAGAGTTCTTGACTACCCGTAACACTAGGAGTGTGGTGAGGGACAGTGGAGGGTAGAGAGTTTTTGACTGCCGTAACACTAGGAGTGTGGTGAGGGACAGTGGAGGATACAGAGTTCTTGACTGCCCATAACACTAGGAGTGTGGTGAGGGACAGTGGAGGATACAGAGTTCTTGACTGCCGGTAACACTAGGAGTGTGGTGAGGGACAGTGGAGGATACAGATATCTTGACTGCCCATAACACTAGGAGTGTGGTGAGGGACAGCGGATGGTAGAGTTCTTGACTGCCCGTAATACTAGGAGTGTGGTGATGGACAGTAGAGGATACAGAGTTCTTGACTACCCGTAACACTAGGAGTGTGGTGAGGGACAGTGGAGGGTAGAGAGTTCTTGACTGCCATAACACTAGGAGTGTGGTGAGGGACAGTGGATGATAGAGTTCTTGACTGCCCGTAACACTAGGAGTGTGGTGAGGGACAGTAGAGGATACAGAGTTCTTGACTACCTGTAACACTAGGAGTGTGGTGAGGGACAGTGGAGGGTAGAGAGTTCTTGACTGCCGTAACACTAGGAGTGTGGTGAGGGACAGTGGAGGATACAGAGTTCTTGACTGCCCATAACACTAGGTGTGTGGTGAGGGACAGTGGAGGATACAGAGTTCTTGACTGCCCGTAACACTAGGAGTGTGGTGAGGGACAGTGGAGGATACAGAGTTCCTGACTGCCCGTAACACTAGGAGTGTGGTGAGGGACAGTGGATGATAGAGTTCTTGACTGCCCGTAACACTAGGAGTGTGGTGAGGGACAGTAGAGGATACAGAGTTCTTGACTACCCATAACACTAGGAGTGTGGTGAGGGACAGTGGAGGGTAGAGAGTTATTGACTGCTGTAACACTAGGAGTGTGGTGAGGGACAGTGGAGGGTAGAGAGTTATTGACTGCTGTAACACTAGGAGTGTGGTGAGGGACAGTGGAGGATACAGAGTTCTTGACTGCCCATAACAATAGGAGTGTGGTGAGCGACAGTGGAGGATACAGAGTTCTTGACTGCTGGTAACACTAGGAGTGTGGTGAGGGACAGTGGAGGAAACAGAATTCTTGACTGCCCGTAACACTAGTAGTGTGGTGAGGAACAGTGGAGGATACAGAGTTCTTGACTGCCCATAACACTAGGAGTGTGGTGAGGGACAGTAGAGGATACAGAGTTCTTGACTGCCTGTAACACTAGGAGTGTGGTGAGGGACAGTGGAGGATAGAGTGTTCTTGACTGCCCGTAACACTAGGAGTGTGGTGAGGGACAGTAGAGGATACAGAGTTCTTGACTGCCCGTAACACTAAGAGTGTGGTGAGGGACAGTGGAGGATAGAGTGTTCTTGACTGCCCGTAACACTAGGAGTGTGGTGAGGGACAGTGGAGGATAGAGAGTTCTAGACTGCCCGTAACACTAGGAGTGTGGTGAGGGACAGTGGATGATAGAGTTCTTGACTGCCCGTAACACTAGGAGTGTGGTGAGGGACAGTAGAGGATACAGAGTTCTTGACTGCCCGTAACACTAGGAGTGTGGTGAGGGACAGTGGATGATAGAGAGTCCTTGACTGCCCGTAACACTAGGAGTGTGGTGAGGGACAGTAGAGGATACAGAGTTCTTGACTGCCCGTAACACTAGGAGTGTGGTGAGGGACAGTGGATGATAGTGTTCTTGACTGCCCATAACACTAGGAGTGTGGTGAGGGACAGTGGAGGATACAGAGTTCTTAACTGCCCGTAACACTAGGAGTGTGGTGAGGGACAATGGAGGATACAGAGTTTTTGACTGCTCGTAACCCTAGGAGTGTGGTGAGGGACAGTGGAGGATAGAGAGTTCTTGACTGCCCGTAACACTAGGAGTGTGGTGAGGGACAGTGGAGGATAGAGAGTTCTTGACTGCCCGTAACACTAGGAGTGTGGTGAGGGACAGTGGAGGATACAGAGTTCTTGACTGCCCGTAACACTAGGAGTGTGGTGAGGGACAGTGGAGGATACAGAGTTCTTGACTGCCGGTAACACTAGGAGTGTGGTGAGGGACAGTGGAGGATACAGAGTTCCTGACTGCCCGTAACACTAGGAGTGTGGTGAGGGACAGTGGATGATAGAGTTCTTGACTGCCCGTAACACTAGGAGTGTGGTGAGGGACAGTAGAGGATACAGAGTTCTTGACTACCCATAACACTAGGAGTGTGGTGAGGGACAGTGGAGGGTAGAGAGTTATTGACTGCTGTAACACTAGGAGTGTGGTGAGGGACAGTGGAGGGTAGAGAGTTATTGACTGCTGTAACACTAGGAGTGTGGTGAGGGACAGTGGAGGATACAGAGTTCTTGACTGCCCATAACAATAGGAGTGTGGTGAGCGACAGTGGAGGATACAGAGTTCTTGACTGCTGGTAACACTAGGAGTGTGGTGAGGGACAGTGGAGGAAACAGAGTTCTTGACTGCCCGTAACACTAGTAGTGTGGTGAGGAACAGTGGAGGATACAGAGTTCTTGACTGCCCATAACACTAGGAGTGTGGTGAGGGACAGTAGAGGATACAGAGTTCTTGACTGCCTGTAACACTAGGAGTGTGGTGAGGGACAGTGGAGGATAGAGTGTTCTTGACTGCCCGTAACACTAGGAGTGTGGTGAGGGACAGTAGAGGATACAGAGTTCTTGACTGCCCGTAAAACTAGGAGTGTGGTGAGGGACAGTGGAGGATAGAGTGTTCTTGACTGCCCGTAACACTAGGAGTGTGGTGAGGGACAGTGGAGGATAGAGAGTTCTAGACTGCCCGTAACACTAGGAGTGTGGTGAGGGACAGTGGATGATAGAGTTCTTGACTGCCCGTAACACTAGGAGTGTGGTGAGGGACAGTAGAGGATACAGAGTTCTTGACTGCCCGTAACACTAGGAGTGTGGTGAGGGACAGTGGATGATAGAGAGTCCTTGACTGCCCGTAACACTAGGAGTGTGGTGAGGGACAGTAGAGGATACAGAGTTCTTGACTGCCCGTAACACTAGGAGTGTGGTGAGGGACAGTGGATGATAGTGTTCTTGACTGCCCATAACACTAGGAGTGTGGTGAGGGACAGTGGAGGATACAGAGTTTTTGACTGCCCGTAACACTAGGAGTGTGGTGAGGGACAATGGAGGATACAGAGTTTTTGACTGCCCGTAACCCTAGGAGTGTGGTGAGGGACAGTGGAGGATAGAGAGTTCTTGACTGCCCGTAACACTAGGAGTGTGGTGAGGGACAGTGGAGGATAGAGAGTTCTTGACTGCCCGTAACACTAGGAGTGTGGTGAGGGACAGTGGAGGATACAGAGTTCTTGGCTGCCCGTAACACTAGGAGTGTGGTGAGGGACAGTGGAGGATACAGAGTTCTTGACTGCCGGTAACACTAGGAGTGTGGTGAGGGACAGTGGAGGATACAGAGTTCTTGGCTGCCCATAACACTAGGAGTGTGGTGAGAAACAGTGGAGGATACAGAGTTCTTGACTGCCCGTAATACTAGGAGTGTGCTGAGGGACAATAGAGGATACAGAGCTCTTGACTGCCCATAACACTAGGAGTGTGGTGAGGGACAGTGGAGGATACAGAGTTCTTGTCTGACCGTAACACTAGGAGTGTGGTGAGGGACAGTGGAGGATAGAGAGTTCTTGACTGCCCATAACACTAGGAGTGTGGTGAGGGACAGTAGAGGATACAGAGTTCTTGACTGCCCGTAACACTAGGAGTGTGGTGAGGAACAGTGGAGGATACAGAGTTCTGGACTGCTCGTAAACACTAGGAGTGTGGTGAGGGACAGTGGATGATAGAGAGTTCTTGACTGCCCGTAACACTAGGAGTGTGGTGAGGGGCAGTGGAGGATAGAGAGTTTTTGACTGCCCGTAACACTAGGAGTGTGGTGAGGACCAGTGGAGGATAGAGAGTTCTTGACTGCCTGTAACACTAGGAGTGTGGTGAGGGACAGTGGAGGATACAGAGTTCTTGACTGCCCGTAACACTAGGAGTGTGGTGAGGAACAGTGGAGAATACAGAGTTCTTGACTGCCCGTAACACTAGGAGTGTGGTGAGGAACAGTGGAGGGCACAAAATAACTAACACAGTGAAAAGACAGTTTGTAGGTCTGGTGCTCTGGCTGTGTCCAAAGTGGGGACTCAGTTCTGAGGAAGTCCTAAATTCGAAATAATGCAGATTACAGGTAAGAAATCTAGCCAATAGGCTGTACGCACTTCACCTACATCGTACTCGTTAATTAACTATAAAGCAGCCACTGGTTACAAATAAACACATGAAATTATCTTGAAACTCCATCATTCGCCATCGCCTGCAATAAGGATTAGAGGTAGGTTCATTTGTTTGAAGACATACATTTGAAGTTCTAGACCTGCTCTGACGTAATTCTTTATTTGTTTTTAAAGAAATAATCTCCTCTTACCAAGTAATACCTAGTTGCATGTCTGTAATGCGGAGTACTACTTTTTCTACGAATTTAAAACAAAATGATTGAATCTGAATATTTTTCTTTTGCTTCTTCCTCTGAATGTGAGACAAGTTGAGCCATGAAAGACTCGTCTTCAGTGTGGCGTACCCTTCCTTTTCTACAAAGAATAAAGAAGTATACTCAAACCTGCATAACCTGCTTATTTTAGCTGCAAATGACTTGCTAAAATACTTGGCATTTCTTCTTCTGAGCTATCCTCCAGAGAGGAAGCACGTTGTTTCTCATGAGCTGTCTGCCAATTACCAGTAAACGCGCTTTTAAAATTTGCAGAGACAAATCTTTCATTTCATTAGAATATCCATTATAAAATATTGTGGGCCAAAGACGGTACAAAAATATTGAAGACCAACATACCATGAAAAATAATTTTATATAGGTAAGCACAGGTGTGCTATAGTTAACTTCACGTATATGTACCTAGACGCTCTATAAATCTTCTTGGTACGTAGATATGAAGTTAAAATCAGTGAATCTATACATATGTACATGCGCCTAACTTCGCGATATTTTGGTCCTATATTAAGGGTTTGATATTCTGGCTTCACACTATTTTTGTCCTCGATATTCTGCCACACAACCAACAATCTATGTATTTATTTACTAACTGCTGACGGGTCCTTTACACAGTTCCATTCATGGAACACCACAGAACAGCATTTTCTTTTGTTGTCATATTTGTTTGGCAGAACTGAGCCAAAATATCCAACACTGTGTGTGAGTATGCAAGCTGTAATTATTTTTTCCAAATTGGCAGCCTCCCCTAATTAGAGGCTAGGAGACATCCGACGTAAGTCAGAATTGTATGCACATTCGAAGAAGGGAGGAACAAGACAAACAGACAAATTCAAACGAGTGTTTTCTTCAAGTCAGATATGTTAATTGGTGCAATAACAAACATCTTAAGGGCATTATTTAGAGCTTGGAGATTACATTCTAGATTTCCAGCTGGGTCACATTCCTTTTCATGTCTGGCTAGGTATACCTTTAGGTGTGCGAGAGACCTCATGTTGTGAAATAAACATTCTCAAAGCCCATAGGTCTCGCCTTCCGCAGACTGATTTTTGCAAGTGCTGTCCTGCACTGGCAAAAAGATAAAAACTTAAATTATTTTCTATGATGCTGTGCAGCATTAACAAAAAAGAGTTGTGATGACGTATATGTGTGTATGATTCACAACGCATGCTCGCATACAAAATGATGCGGCTGCCATTTTACTCTGTGTTTTTTACTGTTAACTTTCCAAGATGGTGGACGGCAATCAAGGAGCAGAATTTTAAAAAAAGTTAAATGTACATGTAAAAAGGAGCAGTCTGACTCTAAATTGCTGTGCTGCATCCTCGCCTTCCAACTTTTATTTGAATTCTTTATGAAGGAGAACAGTGGTGGAGCAAGCAACAAATGTGCTATAGGGGAATGCAGATGGAAGCAACATGAAGCAGGAGGGCAGAAGGGTGAGCAAGAAGGGAGCTTGAGGTGGGGGGATGTTTAAAAAAAAGAGTTGTGGTGATTGTAATGGATGATGTGGGGAGGGGGAGGAGGAAGCAACAGAGCATGGAGGAGGAAGCACACAAGCATATGGAAGGAAAGGCATTAGCAGTACCCTTTATACTACTTGCATGCACACCAGGTGGCAGAAAGCGAAAGAAAAATGTAGTTACCGGAATGTGAGTAGTGGAAGGATACAAGTCACCAAATCAAAAGGAAGGTAAAAACAGTTATGCTCCAGGGGAGGTACAACACAAGAAGAGAAAAGGAAACTACTGACTAAGAATCAAGCAAATAAGAGAGACAAAAACACAACCAATGGAAAGCAACAGGATGACCCAAAGACCACTGTAGGGATTGGTAGTGTTCACAGTAGGTCTTTTCAACATCAGACAGTAAAAGACGTCTGTAAGCAAGACCTAAGGTAGTACGAAAAGCAGAACAGAGAGTGGGCTCCAGGTCAGTCACCTCCAGCCACTAGTTTGCAAGTATTTTTTTATGTGCTGCCAATGCTTTGTGGATGGTTAGATTCTCCCATTTGTGTTCTCATCGGATTTTTGCAATCGGCTCAATTAGTCTGCTAGCTAAACTAGAACTAGACTGAACTCCTTGGTGTATTTACTTTGCTGATACAACAACATTGTGTTATCAAAGTCTGTTTTATTTTTAAACCTAATTCACATACACTTGCCTACAACTGCGGGACGGAAAGAAACAGGAGAACCACCCAAGCCATGTGTGAAAAGAATTAACAATTAACCCTCCTCATCCCTCTCCTGTGTCCCACTCGAGGCATAGAGAACAATGGTCTGGACCGCTGACCTTGAGTCAAGTCATGAAATTTATGAATATGTTACACATTTGAGACTACTGCATCAATTCCTATCCACTGCACTGTTAGCTGTGATGCTCAGTACCCATACATAACAAGGGCATGTAACCTCTTTATATTCTGTCAAGGGGTATTCTGAGTATGAAGCCCAATCTGTCTCACAACACTGCAAAATCCCTGGAATTTAGTTTGTAAGATTTTCTCCATGCCCATTTTGTCACCCGTCCTATAAAGTAATTCTATCTGATGTGGTGGCTTCTCCATACACCATTGTTAATCCCTTCGACGCTCATGACGGAACGGTTCCGTCATGAGCGTCGGTTGAGCTGTGCTCATGACGGAACCGTTCCGTCATGACCACGCCCGCGCAAGCAGCGCTCAGCACAGCGGGGGAATCCGCCCCGCATGGAAGGGGTTAAGTTATGCATTGTTTTGCTTTTTTAAGGCTAATGATATTTGCCCGCCTCTACGTAAAGAGAGAGGACAGATTTGTCCATTGGCCAGAGTTAAATTCTCAAAGGTCAGAAACCTCAATATGGTGATGTGAAAAATGTAGTCAATAGTCTGTTTTACTGTCTAAACTTGATTACGCCAATGGCCTTTACCACAGATCTCTTCTGTCAACTATGAAAAGACTACAAAGAATTCAGAAATCTGCTGCCAGACTATAACCTACATGTAAAGTCACAAGACCAAATCTCCCTTGCATTGAGGGTCCTACATTGCTTACTGGCTGCCAGAAGAGTCACCTTAAGGCTGCTTTGCACCACCCACAAAGAAATACATGACAAAGGGCCACTTTTCATCAGGAGGGGAAATCACCAAATACATACAACACAGGAAACTTCGCTTCATGCCTGCCCCTCACGTCAAAATCCCAGCATGCAAGAAAAAGTCATGGGTGAACCATCTTTCTCTGTTCAAGCAGCCCAACTATGGAATTAATTATCCCCAATTATAAGATCCACAGACAAGCATCTTATCTACAGAAGAATAATCAAGAGTTGGCTCATACCTACATGGATGCCATACTCAAAATACAAATGTTCAGCAATAGTATGCACAAGAAACCAGTTTGTGAACATGGATAATTATAATTATACATATATTTTTAGATATGTGCATTTCGTTGTACAAATGTATTACTTATGGTTAAAAAATATACGTATTCTTATATATATGCTTAACATATATACAGGCCATTGCATAAATAACATTTAAAATATTTGATTATAATCTTATGGGTTTCTGTTTTATTATGACAAAGCATATCACAACACATAACGATGATTATACAGATAGGATGTGTAAATATTAAACTAATCACTGCATAAATAATTAAAAAACTACTAATATAAACAACTAAATGATTAAATAAAATAGTGTATTAATGATTTTACATATATGTGTGTATGTATATGTGTATGTGTGTGTGTATATATCACCTACTGGCGGTCGCCAGTAGGTAGTTAGAGTTAGAATCTAGTTTCCATTAGAAACACGCTTTTTGACTTGCCCATGTCTTTCGCTCTGGTTGACAAATCTTCACGGAATTGTCCAAACAAAGTGTGCCGGTGATTCTTGTTGTACATGGAAAGTTTTGGGGTGATCCATCAAGTGGGGGCCAAGAAAGGGGGGGTCAAAAAAAGTGTTTCCCATTTTAATTCCCATAAGGATTTTGAACATGAGTACAGCCCAAACTGCGGGATGGAATTACACCAAATTTGACAGAAAGCTAGCTCTTGTCCCACCCAGAAAGTGTGTTTTTCTAATGTGATGTAAATCTTTTCAGTAGTTTTAAAGTTATTTAAAGGAAACCAAATTTGGATATCTAGGGACGTGGATCCTCCTTGGATCTTCCTTGTATTCATGAATCCATGAGCTAACAGCAATGCCGTGATCCAGGGGCATAACACAGGCCCCTGCAGCCCCTGCGGTGCGGGGGGCCCCCCACGCTCCAGGGGCCCCCTCACTCTCAACGAGGGAGACGGCTGCGCCTGCAAGCAAGCCTCTTCAGTCTTCACAAATAAAATGGTGCTCCTGCGCGCACGGCCTTCCCTAGTCCCCATAAATTAAACTATGCGCGCACACCACCGTGACGGCCTCTAGGCCTCCAAGTCTTCCCTCTTATTCTGTCTCGCTCCTCAGTTAGTGAAAACCGAGCCTTCAAGGAAGGGGTATTACCCTCTCTTTCCTCCTTTCGTTTATTTGCTCCCCTGTGAAATGGATCCAAAAAAGAAAAACATTTTTGCTGGAAACGTTGTCTTTTTCTGACACAAGTGCAGCCTCAGGGTGAAGAGAAATAAAACATTCCAAATGTGAAAAACAAATAACTAATTAAAGCAAGACAGAGTGGTTGCAAAGTGGCCAGGTTGATTTATTTACACCTAAACACATTAGCGCCACTTTACAGTGTTTGCCAGTGAAGTGATACTTTTGTTTTCTCCTCTCTCTTTGAACAACATTGTTTTCCCTGTGTGGGAAAGTGTACCTTGCCTGGAGGTACTGAAATACCTGCTTGATGGGTGAATTGGAAAATAAAGGGGCATATTAGCAACGCTTTGCGATAAATATCACAAAGCGCGCTTGGCGTCAATTTGTTTACCGCCGTTTATCGCTGGTTTTTATCGCGGAGATAGCACGTTATTAGCAACGTGTATCTCCAAGGCGATAAAAAAACCAGCAATAGCGGCGAAATGACTGATCATCGCTGGAAATCCAGTGATGAAATTCCTGCGATTGTGAAATCCTTGGTAATAAGCTAAGGTGGTCTCAGCCTGACAATCCACCTCCCATTGAAAAGATGTCTAAGTCAGGTTTCAATCAGGCATTAGGAACCAGCGATAATCGCGGTTAGCCCGAATTTTTTTATGGCAACGCGGGCATTGATAATAGGGTGAAGTTGTGTTTACGACTCTTTCCATTTAGTTTTAGTGAGGAACGCCTTCTTTGCATGTCATTAGCGATAAATATCGCTGACATGCAAAGCGGCAAAAAAAACGGACGCTATTGCCAATAAACCGTCGCTAACAGCTGTTAGCGACAGCTTGCTAATAGGGCGATAAAAATATCGCCGCTTTAGCAGCAAAAAGTGCCGTTAAAGCGGCGATATTGGCCTTGATAATATGCCCCAAAATGTGTACAGCGACTGTGTTTACGAATGTGGTCTTTTTAAACCATACCGCCTATGTATTGAAAGGATATAAGCAATGGGTACTGAAACAGGTTCCTTCCGGGCCCTGTAGTCATGGCCTTACCTTTTCATGCAAAAGCACTCACTAATTTCAGAATAATGAGTGTAAAAGGAAAAAGGTAACCATGTTGTCCCTGCTTACATTTCACATGCTTTACTTAATCTTGCATTCCCTATGAGTGTTTGCTTTTTTCTAGGATGTTGTTAATTTTTTGTAGGCAGCATATTGCTCTTGTCTAGTGCGTAATTAGAATTGAGTCACATCCAGGTGTTTATAGCGGGTCAGTGCAGTGCAAGTTTCTCTAAGTGGGGCAGTATGGTGTTCAGTGGGGGAGAGGATGTGGCACTATGGTCAGAGCTGCTGAAGTGGAACTGGTGAACAAGGTTCAGCCTTAATGACCAGGGTCCCAGACCACTTTCCTGAGGGAGCACATTCCTGTGCTACACCTTAGAAGGCTCCGCAAGATCTTAAAAGCCCTGGTGTCTTAGCACCAGCAGGTGGACCCTAGAGGTGCCAAGTGTGGATTAACCTTGAAGGCTTGTCCACCACTATCCATGAAGTTCACCTCCAGTCTTGGGGACAGACCTATGAAGCAGCACAAGATAGAGTGGCAGTGACTCTGTCACTGAGGTCACAGGACCCTTGAGCAGGGTGGCTCCAGGGCAGTGCGACCGCACCGGGCGCTAACTTCAGGTGAGGGCGTCGTGTTTTTAAGTATAATATGGTTTTAAAAGCACTTGCTGCCTCCTTCCTGGCCTCCAACATTTTTGTGCCACAATAAAAATGTCTTGATAATTCCAGTGATTCATTTTCTTAGTAGAGAGAGATGGTGTTTTGTCTAGTGGAAGGTTTGACTCATGAAAAGGAATGGCAGAGGTGTAATGTGCATGCTGCTAAGAACATGAGCCATGCAGATCACAAAGTGCACATAATGTGAATAGGTCAGTGGGTCACTGCTTTTGTCAGAGAGACCCTATTGTTACTTGCAGTTAATAAGTTAAAATCCTAACATAGAACAGTGAGCTATTAACTGTCATGTAAGAGCGGCATGCAAACTCCAAGGTATAAATTAGAGCGTTATGTTTTTTTCCCCAGTCTTCGATTATCCTAATGTTGCAAAAAAGGGTTCATTTGGGTAGAAATCAATTCTGATTATTAAAGAGAACCCCCGAGGGAGGAGCCTAGCGCGCATCTAAGATGGTCGCGTGAGCACAGGGCTCCCCGGACCCTTTCTGCTCCTCGGAATATATCCTGAGATTATCCTGATTTGGTTTATGGAATTTGGGAGATGAAGACCAGCTGATCATATATCTCTTTTTAAAACTCGAATTGGACCTGGGAATCCTGAGTTGTTGTCGTCGGAACTTTTGGGACCCACCCGGCGGA